>NW_028327176.1:85378502-86628502 GCF_987537825.1 Furipterus horrens
AATTTGTTAAGAGTATAATAGACCTGGCTGCTGTGGCTCAGTGGATTGAGCGTCGGCCTGTGAGCCAAGTGTCACTGGTTTGATTCCCAGCCAGGGCACATGACGAGGTTGCACGTCAGGTCCTCAGTTGGGGGCGCGAGTGAGAGGCAAGCACACAGTGGTGTTTCTCTCCTTCTCTTTCTCCTTTCCCCTCTCTCTAAAAATAAAATAAACAAATTATTTTTTTAAAAAAGTATAATAGAGATGTTGGTGGAGAAGACTGCTGTGCACACAGGAAGGGATGGCACATGCAAAAGGCATGGGCTTCAAGAGGAGGAGGAGGTTACCAATGGTGCAGGGGAAAGGGAAATAAATAGTGGCTTCTCTGTTCTCTGCCCCTAGTGATGAAGGTGGAAGAAAGCAGGTGGCAGCCTTCACCAAAGAGAGAAGGAGCATCATTAGCAGATATCCAGGTTTCCAAGTGCCAGAGGAAGATGCTTTCAAAAATGAAATAAAGGATGCAAATATAAGAGGAGTTCCGCAGAATATTGTGCAATGGATCAGTAGACGTGTCCTTGTGGAATAGGAGATCTAATTGAGGGAGTTTAATCCCAGTGAGCGTTCAGAAGAAGAGAAAATCTAGATGGTTTTGCCTCTAGAAGCAGGAGGTTGCTGTTTCTGGAATTTAAAAATGGAAGATACACAGCATTTATTATGGAGAAATATAAATACCTTGAAGGGGTCCTACGGGAGTACACTAGATAAGGTATCTCTTCCAGCCCATGGCTTTAAATGCCTACTTTGCTGACAGAACCTCTAGCTCTGACCTGGCCCATGCTCTAGGCTCAAATCCAACTGCCAAGTAACATCGCCACTTGGATGTCTGTTTAATAGATTTAGAGTTAAATCCAGAATTGAACTTTTGGTTCTCCCACCCCATCAAAATCTTGCATCTCTCTGAATTTCCCCATCTTCACCCCCACCATCCATCTAATCTATCATCTAGTCCTGTCAATTCTGCCCCTGAAATATATTCCAAAGTTCTCCATCTTCATGGCTGCCACCATCTTCTGTCCAGGATTACGACAATAGCTTCCTAACTGGTGTCCCTGCTCTCAGTGTTGCCTCCTAGAATCCAGTCTAAACAAAGAAGCCACAGTGATCACTTAAAAACATAAATTCAGTCACCTCTGCCTCACACCTATCACACACACATGCACATACACTGACATCCTTTAAAGCTTCCCATGGTTGAATAAAACCCAGATGCTTTGTCCCTCCTTGCCTGGCTCTGCCTGATCTGGGCCCTGGTCTCCCCTCTGACCTCATCTCCCGGCCCTCTCCCATGCCTCTCTCTGCTCCAGCCACACTAGCTCCTTTCTGTTCTTCAGCACCCCTAGCTGGTGCCCACCTTCTGGCCTTTGCAGAAGCTATTCCCTTTGCCTGGAACGCTTTTCCTCCAAACCTCCACCTGGTCACTCTTGTAATTTGGGTCTCACCTTAAGTGCCACTTACTCAGAGAGGACTTTCCTGACAACTGTCTAAAGTAGTTCCCCGCCACTCTTATCATACCCCTGTCTTACTTCCTCACAGCACTTCTTAACGATTTCTCTTCGGTGTATTTCTTTTCCACCTGCCTCACTAGGGTGTAAGCTCCAAGAGCGCTGGGATGCTGTCTGACTGGTTTGCCACAATACCCCTCCTGCCTGGAACAGTGCCCAGCACACAGTAACCTTCCAATAAAGAGTTATTAAGTGGAGGGATGGATAAATAATGGGGTAAAGCAGGATAAAGCTCCACTTCATGTTTGTGGCTCTGATTGGGCTTACATTTAGAGTCAGGTTTGACTATAGGGTTAGGCCTGGGAATCAGTTAGTTTCAAGATTAGCTCTAGAAGCAGGGTTAGGTTAGATTAGAGAATAAAAGTTTGTTCTGGGGTTCATTTATTGGGATGCATTTAGGATTGACATTAGGGTTGAGTGTGGGTTGTGATTTGGGTTGAGATTAAATTTGGGTTAGGGTCAAAGTTGGTATTAAATCCTGATTTTGATTTTGAGGCTAAGTTTAGGTTTCAGGCTAATGTCATTTCAACCTCATTGGAAGCCTCAGAGATTTCATTGGTGTCTCCACAGAGACCACTATAGAGACTGTATTTCCCTGAGTTTGGGGTACAAGACTCCAGTCATCACCACTCCCACTCAGGGAAAACCCCAAACCAACTGCTGGCCACCCCAAGAAAGAAACCAAATTTCACACAACCTCTGAAACTGAGATTGAAACCAAGATTGGCCCATGTCAAGAAGCATCCTTCAGCTCAGCACAAACCCGTGACAGCCAGCCCGGCCCAGCTCTGCCCTTCCTTCCTCTCCATCTCTCATGTCTCCCTGTCACTCCTCACCTTCCCCTTTTTGTCCGTTGATGCATCAGTCTTTCTCTCTGATCTCAATGTCTCCATTTCTCTGCTTCTCACTGTTAATTGCAGTGTCGTTTTATATTTTTAGAGAGCTGAGGTATCTGTTCATCAGCTCCTACCATTAGAGAGGAAGAAAAAGGGACCCCAGAGAATGAGGGACACAGACCAGGAGGGAAACGAATAGCATCTGTGACCACTCTTTCTCCTCCATCACATCTGCTTAGTCAAGACCTGTAGATTTTGCCTAGAAACTCTTCTCCTTTCCATTCTCCTGCTGTGATCTCAATATGAATGTAGATTCTTGTCACCTACTTGCTGGGTTATGCAAAACCCTCCTAACTGGTCTGCATGCTTCTGGCTTCCCCTCCAGTCCCCCAACTCCCTTACCCCAATCCACCCTTTGAATAGCTGCCAGACTCATTTCTTCTAATATAATCTGGTAGGGCCCTCTCTCACTTAAAAATTTTGGTGACTTCCATCATTAGAATGAAATGCAAACTTCTTTTTGTGGTTTCAAAACTTCGGGATGAGTTCTTAGCTTCCCTCCCAAGCTTGTGACTTCCTTTTCTATCTGCACCCAATGAATGGCACAGCTCAGCACACTCCATACCATCTTTTAATTCCAGTCTTTGCACATACTGTTCCCTCCATCTTGAATACTCCTCACCCACCATCTTCTGTGCCTCAATACCTAATGCCGGAATCACCTCTCCCTAAGTTCAATGGCTTTTCTGTAGGCTGCCATGAGCCCACTGTCACAGAACTTAATACACCTTATTGTAATTTTCTGATAACTTTCTGTCTTCTACATTGGTCTTCAAGGTCTTGCAGAAGGTGTTCAATAAATGTTAGTGGAATAGAGAGACAGCTAAGGAGATGGAATGAGAATGAAAAGAAGTAATAGGTAAGACTAGTAAGGCATGAAAGGCAAAGTTGCAGGACTTCAGGTAGGAGGAGGAAAACAGGAACATAGTTTATACACATCCTGAATGTTACTTATGAGCCACAGCACACCAAGACCCCTCGGGCACTTTGTGCCAGAAGAGAGTGGCAGTGTGCTCAGTGCCATGGAGGGAAGGTTTCAGCCTCCATCACCAATACCCTCAGCACCCGCCACTCCAAAACCCTCCAAATGGAAGCATAACAACAGTAGTAAGAGTGATTATTGTTTTCTCAATCCCACAAAGCATGAATAAAATCCTGTTTAAAAAACCTTGATTTTTTTTTTTAACCTGCATCTTATAAGTTAAGTGAAAACTGCCTCATGTTCAAGAATGTTCACATCAATATTTTTCATACTAGACAAAATCTAGATACAAACCAAATGCCCCTCAGCAGAACAGATAGGTGAATTAGAGTCTACTCACACAATAGAAATTACAACACAATGAAAAACCCACTAAGGTCTGTGCAACCATGCTGAGAGCACTCACAGACAGTGTTGCCTGCAAGGAGCCAGTCTCCAATGAGTATATTCTGTTTGGTTTCATTTACCTCAAGTTCAAAAGCAGGAAGAACTAATCTATGGTGATGGAGGTCAGAAAGTGGTTGGTGATCTTTGGAGGGTATTAACTGGGAGGGAGCACGAGAGGACTTCTGGGGGCCTGAGAATATGTTGAACTGGGTGGTAGCTACATGGCTATGAACAGATGGAAATGTCTGTCAAGCTGTTCTCTTAGAAAATGAGCACCTCACCATATCTAAGTCACACATCAAAAAAAAACAAAACAAAACGGGGAAATCCTTAACGATTTTAAAACACCATATTGGCTCTTCAAATGCAGCTTCAAGGCCAGTGGCTTAGCTGCCACACTCCTTGATCCTGGAACGTGTTTGTTTGCAGTTACATAAGCCTGACTTGTGGATGAGGTGGAGGTCCTCATTGTATATGACTGTGTGGTATCATCTCTGGGAAGGGGGACATACATCCATCTTCAAGGCCACTTTTAAAGTGCACTCCATGAGTTGTTTCACCAGGACAGCAGGCATAAACCAGAATGTGCCAGGCAAGGGGTATGTCCCAGGTTTCTTGATATAAAACCTGCCAGGCAAAGAGTGACCTGGGCCATTTGGGACAAGGACAGGGGTAAAGAGGAGGAAACGGGCACAGAGAGAAGCCTTTAATCAGCCAACGATGCCGAGGTGTTACACATAATTGCTCTTCAGGGAACCAGGCCTCCAGCCCACACCCCAGCTGATCCCCTTTTGGCTCCCCCGAATTTACTGTCCTTCTCTGGAACTCCTAAGCCTGACCCCAACTCTCTGGCCCTCCCAGCCCACAATTCCCCTGACCCCTCTCGCCTTCCCAGAATCAGTTGTTTGAGCCCCCAGCCTGCGGTTCTCTCCTAGGCCTCAGCCTTTCCTGCCTTCAGCTGAAACAGCAGCATCTTCTAAGCCCTGGGGGCTTCCCCGGCCCCAGCCTTGGCCTAGAACCCGCCTGCCGCCTGCCTGCCACTGCCACTTCCTCTATAAAGGGACCCAGGGGCCCTGCACAGCAGGTAAGACTCTCCCACCCCATCTCCTTGGGCTGCCCTGCCGTAGACTCTTTCCAGCCCCTCCTGCACCTCTTGCCTGGGCCTGGGCCTTGGTGGGTTTGGGTTTGGTTTGTTCCTCTCTTGACTCTTCCTCTGTCAGTTTGTTTCTGTCCCTGTCACACATTCTGTTTCTGCCGCGATCTCTCTGTCTTTCTCCCCCACCTTACCTCGGGGTTTCCCTGACTGCATCTCGTCCCCTTCTCTGTCTGTCACCCTATGTCTTGTGGTTGCTGTCTCCTCGGGAGCAGGCCAGTCTTTCGCAGCACGCCGCTCCAGCCCGATCACTGTCTCTCTCCCTGCAGGTTCTCCCCATGACACCACTTGGACATCTCTACCTCCTGAGGGTGTGTGATATCCACCTCATCCTCCTCCTTCTTCTGGGGCTGCTGCTGGCCCTGCCGCCTGAGGCCCAGGTGAGGCAGCAGGAGAAGGGGGTTGCAGGGGTAGCATAGCTGAACCTTGGGCCCTAGAGCCCCCCAAACTCTGTTCTCCCCTAGGGGTTCCCTGATGTTGGCCTCTCAGCTGCTCGGACTGCCTATCATCACTCCCAGAAGCACTTTGCACAAGACACCCTCAAACCTGCAGCTCACCTTGTTGGTAAACATCCTCCTGCCATCCCAGACGTGTATCCCCCCAGCCCACCCCACCTTTTCCCAACTTTCCCCACCCCCTAAAACAGAGGCTCCCATTCCCTTCTATCCTCCCAAACATCCTCCAGGAACTCAATCCAGCACTTGTTTTTTCAGAGATTGAAACCTCTTACTCTCAAGTCCTTGACCCACCTCCCAACACACACACCTATGGCTCTTCCTAGGAGACCCAGGCACCCAGAACTCGCTGCGCTGGAGAGCGAACACGGATCGTGCCTTCCTCCGCCACGGCTTCTCTTTGAGCAACAATTCGCTCCTGGTTCCCACCAGTGGCCTCTACTTCGTCTATTCCCAGGTGGTTTTCTCTGGGAAAGGCTGCTTCCCCAAGGCCGCCCCAGCCCCTCTCTACCTGGCTCATGAAGTCCAGCTCTTCTCCTCCCAGTACCCCTTCCACGTGTCTCTTCTCAGTGCTCAGAAGTCCGTGTGCCCAGGGCCACAGGGACCTTGGGTGCGCTCGGTGTACCAGGGGGCTGTGTTCCTGCTTACCCAGGGAGACCAGCTCTCCACTCACACAGATGGCATCTCCCACCTACTCCTCAGTCCCAGTAGTGTCTTCTTTGGAGCCTTTGCTCTGTAGAAAAAGCCAGGAAGAAAAAATTGGTTTCAAGCCCTTCTCCTCATCTTGCCTCCATCCTGCCCATTTCAAGGGTCATGACACCTGTCCTTTGACCATTCCAACAGTCTCAAGTCTTCCCTGCTCATGTCACCTGGAGCTTCCAAAGAAGGAATCTCGTCAACCCCAGGGTCCCCACCTCCTTGAACCACCCCAATGCTCTGCTCAATGCTCGATGCTCACTTGAGGATTTAAGCCTGCCTAGAGTTTCCCGCCCAGAGCTCTAGTCAGCTGCTGGTGCAGGGGCTTAGCCCTAGGCATGGAGGGAAGCAGACACATCGGGAGCTTGGGTGGATGTCTGGAGACAGGGAGAGGGGATTATTTATGAAGAGAAAAAATTAAGTTATTTATTTATGGAGGATGGAGAGAAGAGGAAATAGAGGAACATCAGAAGAGAAAGACATAAATATGCCCAAGAGATGAAGCTGAGAGCCATTGCACAAGAATGACCAAGAAAGAAGACAAGTGGGGTTTAAGGACTGAGGGGTTCTAGAAGGACACGAAGGGTTCTGAAGGGCCAGCACTGCTTGACTAGACATCCCATGAGGTGATATCTGCACCCTCAACCAAGCCCAATAAACCTTTTTTTTTTTCTCTGAAATGCTATCTGCCTGTATCTGTCTGTCTGGGAGAAAAGAATTTCTCAGGTCTCTAAGGAATGCAAGGACAGAAGCTTCAGAGGACGTAGGAGCTGAGATCATACAAAGAAATACAGTGGCCTAAGGAACCCTGCGACTGGTGTGGGGGTGGGGAGTGGGATGGTGCATGGTGGCCAGGCCCTGCAGGGGAACCAAAGAATAAGCTGAGAAGACAATGAAAAAATGGGGTTCAAGTTCTGGAGGGGTGGAGGTTAGGGAACCCCTGGCAGATATGCCCGCATATCGAGGCAGTGAGGAATGGGGGTTACAGGAAGCCTCCGGAGAGAAGTAACCACACAAAAGAGTCTTCCGGACTATGGGGATCCCCTGGAAGACATGACCGGGCAAGGGCCCTGAGCAGTGAGAAATCCTCCAATGCTAGGGGGCTGGGAAATACAGGGGACACTTGAGGTGACACAGTCACGCACAGGGGCTCTGAAGGCTAGGGCTGTCTCCAGGAATCTGAAGGGAGCAGGAGTTCTTCAGGGATACATAGCTACATGCAGGGGTTCTGAGGGATGGGGCCTTAATGCAAAAATAAGGGCCTCAGTTTCGTTTGGAACCCAAGACTGAAACCAGTAGTGTGAGTCCCTGGTCAGAACTAAAGGAGAAGGCCTGCCCTGGTGGAGTTTGTGAATTCCCAGGTTGCCTTAATTCCCTCTGGGGCTGTCCCAGGATTATCCCTGCTATCTGCCCCCAAGCCCTTCCAGAGGCCCCATCCACGGCCCCAACTTCCCTTCCCCAGATTTTTTTTTTTTTTTTATATTTTATTTATTTTTAGAGAGAGGAGAATGGAGGGAGAAAGAGAAGGAGAGAAACATCAATGTGTGGTTGCCTCTCACAGGTCCCCAACTGGGGACCTGGTCTAAAACCCAGGCATGTGCCCTGACTTGGAATTGAACTGGTGACCCTTTGGGTCACAGGCTAGTGCCCAATCCACTGAGCCACATCAGCCAGGGCTCCCCCAGCTCTTTCTTACCCCAGGGACCCAAACACATGTCTCAGGACTCAGCACAGCTTCCCCCCTTCCATCAAGGACTCAGCTTTCTGAAACCCCTTCTATTTCTAGTTCTGCCCCTACATGAGTCCTGTCTGGAAATCAGAGGGAAACAGCCCCCAAAAGGAACGGAGACAATGGGAATCAGGGGCAGAATGGAATGGGGTTCAGCCTTCAAGGACCTACATTCACAGCAGTAACTGGCTCAGTGAGCCCCACTCAGATTCCAAACAGGGAGGGTGGCTATTATCCTTGATGCCCGGGTGTCCCCAACTTTCCAAATCCCCGCCCCCGCGGTGGAGAAGAAACCGAGACAGAAGGTGTAGGGCCCACTACCGCTTCCTCCAGATGAGCTCATGGGTTTCTCCACCAAGGAAGTTTTCCGCTGGTTGAATGAGAGCCTTTCCCCGCCCTCCTCTCCCCAAGCATATAAAGGCAGCTGTTTGCACAGATTGCTGACAGAAGCTCCCTCAGTGAGGACACCAGGGGACCAACCAGAAGAGAAAGAAGCGACTCCAGACCCCCTGGAAGTAATCTCTCAAGACGACACAGCTCTCAGAGAAGCAGCCAGGTGACTCTCTCCCTCTGACACCGTCTCCCAGCTAGACCTGAGCCCCTCTGGAAAGGAGGACACCATGAGCACTGAGAGCATGATCCAGGACGTGGAGCTGGCTGAGGAGGCACTCCCCAAGAAGGCAGGGGGCCCCCAGGGCTCCAGAAGGTGCCTGTGCCTCAGCCTCTTTTCCTTCCTCCTTGTGGCAGGAGCCACCACACTCTTCTGCCTGTTGCACTTCGGGGTGATTGGCCCCCAGAGGGAAGAGGTGAGTGCCTCACCAGCCTTGGCTCCTTCTCCCACCCAGAGAGAAATGGGGGCGAAAAGAGGGTGGGATATGGGGAGGGAACACTGGAGAAAGACGGGGAGGCAAAAAGAGAAGTGGCGAGAGATCAGGGAAGAGAGAAGGATGGGGAGAGAATATCTGTCACCTGGAAGGTGCTAACTAAACATCTGTTGCATAAATGAATGAGCAAGCAGATAAACACATACAGAGATGTATAGGGAGATGTGGTGTGGGTAGAGAGATGGGGAGAAAACAAGTGGTATGAATAAAGATGGTGAGATAAAGAGATAAGGGAGATATGAAAGACTGGCGAGGGAAGGACAGATAAGGAAAGATGAAGACAGGGTGTCTGGCATGTGGAAGGCACTCAGCAAAAGATTGTTGAATGGACAGATGAATGAATGAATGGACAACTGGAGAGAGAAAACTAGACACATCAGACAGAGTTCCCGCTAGATAAGCAACCAGCTGTTTCTCCCTAGGGGTGACTTGATCTGATTCTAATCCTCCTTCTCCCCAACAGCTCCCAATTGGCCTCTCGCTGGCCCAGACCCTTGGTAAGTATCTCCAAAGCTCCTCTCCTACTTCTGGGTTTGGATAGAGTTGGGGTTAGTCCTGGGATGGTAGAAGTGGAGGAAATTTAGACTTGGGGTTTGGGGGATGACGAATGGAGGTCAAAGTAGCAGGGTATTTGGGGGGGAAGCTTAAGGGTCTCACCTCTTTTTTTCCTATTTCCTCCTCAGGATTATCTTCTCGAACCCCAAGTGACAAGCCTGTTGCCCATGTTGTAGGTAAGAGTTCTGAGGATGTGTCTAGGGGGTGAAGAAGCAGTTGGGCTGAGGAAGGATAGCATTTAGGGGCTGAACCTAGCTGAGGGTAGGCAGGCCTTGGAGGCAGTATGAGAAGAACTCACTGAATTCAAGGGGAGGGTAGAGAAATACCACAGGCCTTGCGGGTGGGGGGAGGGGTATACTCAGAACCTCATGGCCAGATGGGATATGGGAACACAGACAGAGGACTGGAACAGGATGTGGGGGTTGGGCAGAAGGTGAGGGCCAGGAGGTGGAGAGTGGAACTGACAGGTTCACCACACTGACTCACTTCTCCCTCTCTCGCTCCCTCCCTACAGCAAATCAGCAAACTGTGGGGCAGCTGCAGTGGAAGAATCAGGTTGCCAATGCTCTCCTGGCCAATGGTGTGGAACTCAGAGACAACCAGCTGGTCGTGCCATTGGACGGGCTGTACCTCATCTACTCCCAGGTCCTCTTCAAGGGCCAAGGCTGCCCTCAAACCCACTTGCTCCTCACCCACACCATCAGCCGCTTTGCCGTCTCCTACCCCAGAAAGGTCAGCCTCCTCTCTGCCATCAAGAGCCCCTGCCAGAGGGAGACCCCAGAAGGGACTGAGGCCAAGCCCTGGTATGAGCCCATCTACCTGGGAGGGGTCTTCCAGCTGGAAAGAGGTGATCGACTCAGCGCGGAGATCAACCTGCCCGACTATCTCGATTTTGCGGAGTCCGGACAGGTTTACTTTGGGATCATTGCTCTGTGAGGGAGTAGGATGTCCATCCTGGTCCACCTCAATCCCTTTATCATCCTCTCCTTCAGACCTCTTCATCCCTTCTGGTTTAAAAAGGGAACTAGGGGCTCTGGGCTGGGCCCCAAGCTTAGAACTTTAAACACGTAGAAACCTAGGATGTACAGTGTGTGGCCTGGACAAGCATCCAAACTAGGACTTCCAGAAGGCAACAGGGTCCTCAGGTTTGGATCCCTGAATGCAACCTGGGTCACCTGGAATGTGGGGCCACGGAAACTTTAGTTCTGTCCAGAACACTTCAGAGCATCCCTTGAGAAGATCTTACCTACATATTGGACCTCAGGCCTCACTTGCTTCAGATGTTTCTAGAAGTTTCCCTGAGAGGGAGAGCCCAGGCCCTCCCCCATGGGGCCAGCTCCCTCTATTTATGTTTGCACTTGTGATTATTTATTATTTATTTATTATTTATTTATTTACTGATGAAAGTTATTTATTCAGGATGTTGGGTGTCCTGGAAGACCCAACGCAGGGGCTGCCTTGGCTCAGACATGTTTTCTGTGAAAATGGAGCTAAACTTTAGGCTATTCCCACCTGGCCTCTCAGCCTCTGTGCCTCCCTTTGCTTGTGTTTTTAAAAAGTATTTATCTGATCAAGTTTTCTAAATAATGTTGATTTGGTGACTGACTGTCGCTACATCGCAGAACCTCTGCTCCCCAGGGGAGTTGTGTCTGTAACCGCCCTACTGGTCAGTGGCGAGAAATAAAGTGTGCTTAGAAAAGAAATATGGTCTCTTTCTTGGAATTAACTCTGTATTGAGGGTGGGAGGCTGCTCCCTGAAGTCTTCTCTCCACCAGGCTTAAGATAAGATCCCTGGACCAAGTCTTAACTCCTTGGACTGCTGGGGCTCAGGAGACCCTACATAAAACAAAGCTCAGCCAGATATGCCCTGCCCCCAGGAAACTGAAGCCTGAACCTAATTACCTCTCCCTCAGGGCATGGGAATTTCCAACTGTGGGAATTCCAAATCCAGCGGGGAAGTCCTGCAGCTCAGATGCTCAAGTGAAATTTCCGGCTGTTGTAGCCTGTGAGAGAACCTGGGCGGAGCCATACTCTGGCACCTGAATCACAGCCAAGGGACTTCCAGACCTTCAAGCATCTGGACTCCAAATAACCCTCTGGAGGCCTTCGTGCCAACCCCGACCCACCTGTGCAACCTGAACCAGTCACTGAACCTCATCTTATCAGTTGGAGATAAGAACATGTACCACATAGGGGGCCGCAAGAGAAGAAAAGACATAAGACACCTCAGGGCACCTAGCATAGCACTTGGCATGGGAGGCACTCAGTGAATTCTGGCTTCTTTCCTTTATTCAGCCCCCAGCCATTCTATCCCCTCCCATCATTCAGCAGGTAGAATTGAAGAGATAGAAGAAAATAAAAAACTAGGAATAAGATGCGAGTGAAGTGTCCATAAGCCAACTTGGTCTCGCTGATTTTCTTGGCGAGCAATGAGGGGAGGGATGTGAGGTGGGTGAATTGGAAAGATAAAAGCACCTCCTATCCCCAGGAAGCTCTTCTGGACACAATCACAAAAAATATGAGGTCAAAAATGGAGGCCCAGAGAATGTGAGCCCACAATGGGCTCAGAAGTTGGGCTTTCTTCCCCGCCACTGAGTAACAGCATGAAGAAATAAAATGGAGTCACTATAGTCAAGCCACTAAATTACTAAAATCAAGTAGATTGAGGCCTGAGGAAACAATTCTGTTCTTTTTTTAACTAGTCTGAGAACTTAAACTTTTGAATTTTCCTGTCCTGTGTCAATGCCTAGATGTACATCAAACCTCTGCTTGATAACCCTCTGATTTCCCCCTGAGGTATTAAGGAAAGAATGTTCATGTATCCAGACCAGCTGACATCCAGTATCCAGAACACTAGTCATCTAGAGATTTACCATCTTGGACCAGTCCCGAGGTTAAGAATGCAGAACTGATTCTTCTCAAAAACTTACTGTTTATTATAAGAACGCTAAGCTTTTCTTTCTTCCTCAGAACACTCTGCATATTGACTAGTGGTGGGTTTTTGTTTTTTTTTTCAGTTTGCAAACCCTAAGACCTTTGAATAAATCTTTTATCATTTTTTAAATTTTTTTATCGTTGTTCTTTTACAGTTGTCCCAATTTTCCCCCCATTGCTCAAATCTTTATCATTTATTACTAGCCAAAGGCTTCTGATACACTTACACTCCGTCAACATTATGGTGGCAGCACTGTGATCCAAAGAATGCTGCTTTAATTCTGGTGCCACCATTGGATTCGAGCAAGGTACCTGTTTGAGCTCTTTGTGCTGTCATTTCCATGACAGTTCTGGGATTCCAGTAGTGACTTCTCTCATTTCTGAACCTCCTTCCTTTGGTTAAGCTTCAGAGCTTTTATCCTTCGGTCCTCCAGTACTGGTTTTTGTTTTGTTTTTTGTTTTGTTTCATTTTGTTTAAGATTTTATTTATTTATTTTCAGAGAGAGGATAAGGGAGGGAAAAAGAGGGAGGGAAATATTGATCAGCTGCCTCTCCCGCACCCCCAACTGGGGACCTGGCCCGCAACCCAGGCAGGTGCCCCAACCAAGAATCAAACCAGCAACCTTTCAGTTCACAGCCTGGAGCTCAATCTACAGAGCCACATCAGCCAGGGCTGCAGTGATCACTTTAAAGATTTTTTTAAATTGATTAATTGATTAAGAGAGAGAGAAACATCAATTTGTTATTCCACTTATTGATGCATTCATTGTTTGATTCTTGTACGTGCCCTGACCAGGGATCAAACCTGAAACCTTGACATAGTGGGATGATACTCTAACCGTCTGAGCTACCCTGCCAAGGATAGGGATCTTTTGAAATTCCACAATTAGTGACTTTGCATGCACAATTGGAAAATCTTAGAAATATTAAACAAGCTGAATGAGAAGCAGTTTTCAATTGGTATTTAAAGGACTCTAAGAAATTAAATGATTCAAAGATAGCCTGAACATCTCTTTTGTCTTTTTGTCTAACCATAACAGCTTTCAGGGGAATTTATCTTTAACATGGGACCCTCTAAAAAATTTCCAAAAAGTTCCTTCCTCACAAATTCTAACTTATTATATATTCATAAACATTTTGGTCCCTCCTTTTGCATATTTTGGCACAAACTAGACCAACTTAGCCAAAATAACTTAAAACTCTAATAGCCATTAACAGAAGACTTTGTTTTAAGTCCATCTCAAGGGCCCTCCCTTAAAGAGAAAATTCAGAACCTTTTGGGGATATTGGAATGCACTCTTTGATTGATGTGCAGGAACTTCTAAAAGATAAATTTATTTTAAAAACAGCTCTAAAAGGATCACAAAAGAAACTGCCCATCTGAACAGATGCTTTAAATTTTTTACTATTTCTCCCTGATGGAAACTGATACTTCAAAAATTTTAATGACTCTATGGTCAGAAATTTGGCCAAGTTGGAAGCTAAAGATTCAAAGCTCAATGGGAATTTTTCTAAAGCCTCCTTAACTAAACTAAACTAAAACTATGTACCCAGGGAGAAAGAAGCAAATTAGGAATGATGTAGTTGAATGGATAGCTCAACCTATGATGCCACATACGTTAAAGATAAATTTGGAGGAAATTGAAAGCAACTGGCCTTATCTTACAAATCTTTGTGAAGCCAGAAATGCAGCTCTAGAAGCAGGTCAAGCCCACCTATCTTTACCATCCTTAATTCCTAAGACTGAAAGAAGTAAAAGGGAAATGAGGGTTTTTTTAAAAGCACAAACTGCTGCTCTGATTCCAAGACTCCTTGCTAAGGACAAGTACAAATATTAATTTTTTTATCCACAAATATTAATAAGAAAAGGCCTTAGACATCTGAAAAAATAAACTTAACTTATAAATTAGTGGTGTTTTGCTTTATTGTACTGACTCATGGCTAAAAACTTAAAAACAAAACTATCAGATTTTTGTTTGCTTCTGTCTGTATGTTCATGCATATTGTATGGTATTTTCTATTTCTGGATAATACTGCTCATTTGGATAAGAGTTCTGTTTAACTGGCTTAAAGAAATTAAATGCTTACATAAAATTTCTCAAAATATAATAAAAACGAATTGAGTCTTGACTGGTATGGCTCAGTTGGCTGAGCGTCGTCCCACAAAGCAAAAGATGATGCTTTGATCCCCAGTCAGGGCACATGCCTGGGTTGTGGATTCTGTCCAGGGTTGGGGGCTTACAAGAGGCAACCGATCAATGTTTCTCTCTCACGTTGATGTTTCTCTCCCTCTCTTTCTCTTTTCCTTCCTTTTTCTCTAAAAAATAGATAAATGCAAACTTAAAAATGAAAGGAAGGAAGGAAGGAAGGAAGGAAGGAAAGAGAGAGAGAGAGAAAGAAAGAAAGAAAAGAAGAAAGAAAGAAAGAAAGAAAGAAAGAAAGAAAGAAAAGAAAGAAAGAAAGAAAGAAAGAAAGAAAGAAAGAAAGAAAGAAGAAAGAAAGAGAAAGAAACCCAAATATTTTTTCAGGATCAACTACTCTGGGAAGATATTTGATATTAAAAGTGGTTTGAGTTTTGTTTGGTTAAATTGGCATATCTTTAGAGTTATCAGAATTATGTATAATGCTTTTATTCTATTTGGCTTTATTAGTTAAATAAGTTCATGCTATCTCTGTTACAAATTTGCCAGCAAGAAAAATAACTTGGTATAATGAAATTTTCAAGAAACTTCAACATAATTACTGAGAACAAGTAAAATAAATAGATGTAGATAGGTTAAAGGTTTTAGGTGAACTTTTCAACACTACTTATGTTTCATAGTATGTTTACTTAAATAGTTTATCAAAATCTTTTGGCAACCTGTATCCTAGAGTTTTACCAAGTTAAGTTAAATGACAAGTTAAGTTAAATTCATTAAGTATCTAGATCATATCCCAACAAGGTAAAAAAAAAATGTTAAATAAGTCTAGTTTATCTACTTTTGACTTATTATAGAGAAACAAAAAGATAAATTTGGATCTTTTAATATGTTTTATACTTTGTTGAGGAAGCATATGTTATCTAAAAATTATGAAATGTATTTTCCAGTAAAAAAAAAACTGTTTCTAGAGGTTATGAAATATATTCATAAATTTGCCAATCTAAAGAATGCTAACTGCTTACTTTTCAGTTGTCATTAGAAATTAAGGTTTCTAAGGGTTAAGAATTCGAATTACTTTGGAAGGAAATAGTATATGTTTTCAGGAAGAGAAGCTATAACATATGGAAATGTATTTTTTAGGAAATTAAAAAGAAAGTGGTTTGTCCTAAAATAAGTTGATTTTCTCTGAATGAGTAAGAAAAGACAAACTAAGAGGGACAAGGAAAGTTGTGAAAGGTTTGTGAATAAGGAAAGTTGAGAAAGAAATTTTATGTGTAGTCAAGCTAAATAAAATTAAAATGAATTTTATTAAGTATATAAAGTTAAATATCACAAGTAAGCTGATAGGAAATCAGAATATAATTTTCTATTAAAAGGACAAAGTTTTTATGTACTATTGGTATACTCTTAACAAGAGATTATAAAAAGAAAGCAAATATTTTGTGGGTTTTTAAAAATTTATTGTTTTTCTGTTACAGTTTATCCTACTTTTTCCCCATTGCTCCCCCACCCCTTCTCCCACAGTCAATCCTCCACCCGTTGTCCATGTGCATGGGTCATTTATTATAGTTCCTTGACTAGAACTTTCTACTTAACCCTTCTCTCCCTCCCCCACTTCCACCTGGTAACTGTTAGTCTGCTCCTTGTTTACACGCCTCTGGTTCTTTTTGCTCCTTTGTTTGTGTTGTTCATTAGTTTCCTTAAATATTTTGGTTTTATTAAAATTATTTTCTGGGAGACTTCTGGCCAAGATGGAAGCGTAGACAGACACGCTGCATCTCTCTCCGCAGCTAAGAAGGAATACAACTACCTCAAAACTAGAAACAACCAAAAGTTCCAGAAAATCAAACTACATAGAAGTCCAGCAAACAAAGATATAAAGAAGAAATACTCATCCAGACAGGTAGAAGGTGCGGAGAGACGCGGTGTGGTGGCGGCAGCGGCAGGCCGGCAGAAAGTGCAGTCACCTGTTTTAGAAAGTCGGGAGGGACACCTGGGGAGCGTTCTCAGCTCCTCATGCAACCTAGCAGGTCACAGTCCCAGCACCGGGGCAATCAAGCCTCATTGCTTCTGACTGTACAGACCAGTGGGGGTTGAGGTGGAGGCAGAAACTGCTAGTCTCTCAGCAGAGTCTGCTTGTTTAAAGGGCCCTCACAGTTCTGGAATGTCCACAGACCCATCCACTCTGGGAGCGACGGCCAGGGCAGCAGCTAGAGAGCCACCAGTCCAGTGTGGAAGTAGGAGAGGTGCCTGGAAAAGGAGTGAGTGCTGGGAAGGCGGCATTGTTCCCTCTCAGACCCCTCCCATGCATACAAAGCCACAACGTGGTGAAACAGGTCACCCTGCACTGAGGAATCCCTAAGGCGCCGCCCCTTACAATGTAACAGGAGTGACAGCTCTACCTGGGACGCAGAGGCAAACAAACACAGGAGCCTGTCAGAATGAGGAGACAGAGAAGTATGGCCCAGAAGGGGGAAGGGGTCAAGGTTCCAATGGGAGAACTAAGTGATGAGGAGATAGCCAACCTCACAGATGAGGAGATAGACAACCTAACAGACACAAAATTTAAAACACTGGTGATAAAGATGCTCACAGGCTTGACAGATATGCTAGAGTACAGCAAGCGCAGAAGAGAAGAAGCGAAGGCTATGCTAAGTGAAACAAAGGAAAATCCACACAAAAGCAATGGTGAAGGGAAGGAAACTGGGGTTCAAATCAACGGTTTGGAACATAAGAAAAAATAGTCAACCAGTGCAGAATGAGGAAGCAAGAATTGAAAAAAAGGAGGAAAACTTCCCAAATTTTGTGAAGGAGACGGACATACAAGTCCGGGAAGCACAGAGGGTCCTGGGCAAGCTGGATCCAGAGGGGACCACACAAGGGCACATCATGATTGAGATGCGAAAGGTGAAAGATAAAGATAGAGTCCTGGGGGCAGCAAGAGAGAGGCAGAGAGTTGCCTACAGGGGGTTGCCTATAGGACTATCAGCTGATTTCTCAAAGGACACTTTGCAGGCAGGAAGGGACTGGCAAGCAGTATTCAATGTTATGAAAAGCAACCTGCAACCAGGATTACTCTATCCAGCAAAGCTATCATTTGGAATGGAAGGGCAGATGAAGTGCTTCCCAGACAAGGTAAAGCTTAAGGAGTTCATCATTGCCAAGCCATTATTATATGAGATGTCAAAGGGACTTACTTAAGAAAAAGAAGATCAAAACTATGAACACTAAAATGACAACAAACTCACAACTATCAACAACTGAATCTAAAAAATAAGAACAAAATCCAACTAAGCAAACCAGAATAGTAACAGAATCATAGGTATGGGGATCATTTGGAGGGTTATCAGCTGGGAGGGGGGAGGGGGAGAAATGGGGATATGGTGCAGGGATTAAGACGCATAATCGGTTGGTACAAAAATAGGGGGAAGTTAAGAATAATATAGAAAAGGGTGAAGCCAAAGAACTTATATGCACGACCCATGGACATGAACTAAGAGGGGTGGAATTGCTGGAGGCCAAGGGGTACTGGGCAGAGGTGATCAAAGGGAAAATAAATTGGGACAACTGCAACAACATAATAAAATATACTTTAAAAACAAAAAACAACAACAACGGAATTATTTTCTGCCCTCTGTACTATCAGGTCTTTGATTGCTTAGGTAAAATCTTCTTAATATTAAAAGAGCTAAATTTTGCTTACAACTATTTAACTTTCTGTATTTACCTGTGAAGTCTTTAATTGTCACCATGATTAAATAGATATCTAGGTACTGTTTTACAGTGACCTATAATCTGTTCGACCAATTATTTTAAAACTTTTTATGTTTGAGAAACTTTCCTAAATTACAAAATTAGAGTCCTTTTCTTAACCTAAAAATAACGTTGAGATTTTTAAGAAGAATCTCTAAAACATTCCAAAGGATCTCCCTCTCTCTCTCTCTCTTTATAAGAAAGGAAAATGAACTAATTAGGTCTATTTGAGTTGCTAACATTACATGAGAAGCATTGTCAAATAAGAAATAATAATTATGTTATACTTGTATACATAACTATTATTATTAAAATTAATGTTCTAGAAATTATATTAAAATTCTAGGAATCTACAATGTTCTGATATACTGTCTTGATTCATAATTCTAGTTATCTTGAAATGTTGTGTGTTGCAGAGAAAAGCAGATTTCTTTGTCAACTGCATTATAATCAGATCTTTAACTGTGTCATCTACAGAGAGTCACTGTCTTACTCTGCTTTTTTTGCAAATATGTTTCATTTTCAGAAAGGTTCATAGAGGGGACTCTGACACTTACTCTAAAATACATGTTTCTGTTTAACTGTCAGATTATATCTTTGAACTGGATGAGGATTTGCAGAAGTCTAAGGAAAAACTGGATTCATCAAACTGTTAACAAAAAGAACAAGATCAACAAGAATTAATAACATGGGACGGAATGAACTGATGAGGATGATTATGATTTTTATTACATTTTTTTGAAATATTGCTGGTTCTTTAATCTTTTGTTTTTCTAGATATAAGAAAAACTTTTCTCTTAAGCAACCTATGACCTAGCAATTACAACTTTGTAAGCAAAATTGAAACATTTACCTTTTTCTACCTACTTGATCCCTCCAGAATTCAGAAACTCTCAGTGACTATTCTTATTTTCATGGCAATATTGTTATTTGTATAAGTTAATAAGAATCTGTTCTCCTTGTAAAAGCACACAATTGGAAACTGGTTATACTACAAGGCTTTCACTGGAATGTGATATTTGAGAGAGATGTGCATAGACTCATCGATATAAGCTTTGAGGAATTGAGATTGACTTATGAAAGCCAATAAAACCCTTGAATATATCGTCCTGGTTCTTTGCTTACAGGGTTCTCAGAAGCTTTAACCAGGTAAATAAAGACGGTCGCTTCCTGGCAGGTGCAGGAATTTCAACTACTCTGAGGACCCCAAGAAGAGAGAAACTCACCCAGATCTATAGGTATTGCAGATGATGTCTGATGGCAAGTCCTTGTCTTGACTTTTCTGGCATCAGGAGCCTTTCAAGTTCAGTCTGAAGATTCCTTATGAAAAATTCCAGCAAAGCAGATTTAAAAGAGCCTACTTACCATTGGTTACTTACCATTGGTTAAGCCTACTTACCAATGGTTACTTACCATTCTTGTTGCTCCTGTGTAAATAACAGACCAACTTTATTGAAACTAGACTTATTTTGCAAACAAATTAGTCTTGGCTATATGTGGTAAACATGAGGGTTATTTAAGGGAGAAAAATCATTGAGGACTAAAACTGCCCCTTCCCCAAAGCCATACAAGCTAAAGTGGGGCCACTTGATAAAAACTTCAGAGAAATCACAACACCTCACATATGGACAGCCTTCATGCCTGTTGCACAAAAAAGACATTCAAACTGAAAACCAAGAGAACTATCATATCCTTACTGCCTGCCTTCGCTCCATCTGAAGGTGATTCAAGCCAGACATCTAGAAATCTCAACTGGCTACCTTCAGAACTCAGAAATGGGGATTATAGTCACCTTCAGTCACTAAGCATTGTTTTTCTTTTGTTTCCATAGAGATGCCTCTTATTCAATACCTGATTATTTGCACCAGAGGCCTAATTTTGGGAGCCACCTGCATTATGGCCTCCTAAAATGAAAGACAACTGTTTAACTGAACTGACCTATTCTTAAGACTGAGACTGGTTTCTAAAACTAATATATAACAGTCCTGGCGACTTAGCTCAGTTGATTAGTGTTGTACTGATAGGCCAAGGTTGTGGATTTGATCCCCAGTTAGGATACATAGAAGAATTGACCAATACAGACATAAATAAGTGGAAAAACAAATAGATATTTCCCCCTCTCTCTACTCTAAAATCAATCAATAAAAAAACTTTTAAAAAGAAAGCCAAAAAATAAATCAAACTGATAAATAATAATATCTCAATTGGTCCTTTCCTAATGCTACAATCTAAAAATTGGCACTAATATTGAGCTGACTATAAACTCATATATGGCAAGCATGGCTCTAGCCTTTGTCCTCCCTCTGAGGGGCATGATGGACCCAAGGAAGGCACTGCCACCTTGGCAGCAAGGGAGTTTAAAATATTTTGTTTGATCTACAATGTTTTCTAAGACAAAAATCCTAATCAAAAAGAGGAAATGAGAAGTAGAGTGAAGAAATAAAATAGAGTCACCAGCAGGCAGGGGAAAACCATGTGGTGTGCCACAGGGGTGGGGTGACCCACTGGGGTGACCTAGATAGGGCCTTGAGTCCCCCTCTACCTCCTCCAGCCCAGGACTGAAAGTCAGTCATGGGGTGAGAGGGCTGCTGTTACTCACCCCAGGTCCCCACATTTGCCCACTCATGGGAAGGAGACCTGAAGTGTGAAAGAGAGGTGAGAACTTTCCATCCCCGCAACAGGTGGCAAGAGACTTTCCTCCTCTCCTCATCCCCAGGTTCTCCATGGTGCCCTCAGACACCATCCCCATACCATCTCTCTCCCAGACACCCTCCCAACTCTCCCCTTCAGACTCCTCCCTCCATACCCCATGAGCTGTTGTTTTTGCTCTTTGGAGGAAAGTTGACTCTGGGGTAATGGTGAAAGGGCCTTCAGGTTACCAGCAGCAGAGAACTCCTGGGCCCCTCAGGGCTCCTGTCCTTGGCCATATTCAGAGTTACTCTGGGTCTGGGCCTTTCTGAGTGGTGCTTGCCTTTTCCTGTAATGTCCTCTCTCTCTGAGCATTGGAGGAACCCAAGAGAAGAGTGCAGTGTGGTGGGGACCATGTGGCTCCGAGAATCAGGATGCTTGGAGACGCTTTGGGGTTTGAGGAGATCCCCCTTCCTTCTACCCTCCAACTGGGTCAATACTGTGGGTGGGTGGGACCTGCAGATGCCCACCCCAGGGATCAGCCCCATACAAAGTGTTACGAATTGTTTCGAGCATCCAGAAAAACACAGAGAATAATTAACCAACCCTTGTTTCAAGCATCCAGAAAAACAGAATATTTAATCAACACTTGTGTACCCACCCTGAACCAAGACATGTTAGCATGTCAGCATCTGTATGGGCAGCACTAAAGCTTGACATTCTTTATTTTCATCAGGATCAAAATCTGTTTCCAAACAGTGTCCTGCATTTTTCCCACGGCCACGGGGTTCCTGGTGTCCGGGTCTGCAATATCTGGGCTGACAAACACGCTCCCACCATACAGGGCCGCCATCACCCCACCATCACAGCCCCAAAGAAGGTCTTCCCTCTCCTGTAGTCCACCATATCCGGGTGGCTGATGTTGACGTACACCTTCTCGCCCCTTTGGAGCTGCACCAGGCCGCCGACCCCCACGCTCGTGTACCAGAGCCTTCCGGCCAAGTCCAAGGCCGGACTCACGGTCTCAGCGCCCTCGAGCAGCAGCTCGGGAGTCCCGGATCCGTAGGCGCCCCCCGCCCGGTACAGCCGGCTGCGCAGCGTAACCGAGCGGTCGAGGGGCTCTGGGTTGGCAGCGGGCACCCGGCCTCGGTAGCCGACCTGACAGTAGAGGTAGTAGAGGCCGTCCCGCGGTAGAACCAGCCCGTCGGCTCTGGAGAACTGCGCCCCACTCCTCAGAAACGCTTCTTCTTTCTTCGCCTCCCAGCCCAGACCCTGTCCCGGCGTCCAGGCGCCTGCGGAGAAACGGGCGGTCGGCTCTCGGGAATCCGATCCCACGGGAGCTATTCAGGCCTGGGACCCCTAGGAGGGCGGGCAGAGGGAGAGCAGAAGCTTCTAACCCCCTGAAGGGACCGAGCCGGGAGGAGGAGGGTAAGGGTGCTGCCTCTACAATGGGTGCAGTTGGGGACTGAGGGCACCTGGGTGTGGGGTGCGGAGCGCTGCGCTGGGGAGGAGATCCAGGCCGGGTTTTGCCTACTCCGGGAAGGAAGCAAGAAGCTGGAACCCGGAGCTGGCGGAAGGGTGGGCTCTTTAGGGGCAAGAAGTGGTGAATCGAGTCTGACCGGAGCACTGCAGTAACGGAGCAAAAGGGGTCTAACCGTGGGCAAGCAGAACTGGCCCCCTTGGGCTATTCAGGTCTATGAGATGCTTACCTATGAGGTGAGCTGCCGGGAGCCTGGGGCTGGAATATGTTTCTGCGTCCTGCTCCAGCAGCTCCAGGGATCCTGAAAGGGGCGAAGAATCCACGATTGGGACAGAACGGCCACCCATGCATGATCGCCCTGAGAGGACAGGGCGCCAGCACCCAGGGATGGGGCACCTGGATTCCTGGAGGAAGAGTTAGAGAGTATCTGGGGATGCAAATGGATAAGAGCTGGGAGTTCCTGAGGGGCTGCAGCTGGGAAAGGAGATGGTCTGCCCTTACCCAATTGCTGCTGGGCCTTTGCTTGTTCCCCAGGGTTAGTGGTCTTTGTTACCTGCGTGGGTGGGGTCACAGTGACCAGAATTCAGTCTTAGCTGATGCCAGCCCCACCCCTCCCAACGCAGACCCAACCTTCCAGCGCAATACTCAGCTCCCTGGCAGGGAGAGCAAGCAAGGCAAGATATGCTTGGGCAGAGAGACAAAGGCCTGAGTATTTCTTGCAAAGAGGAAGGAGACAGACAGACAATCAGGATCGGGCTTGGAGACATCAGGACACAACAGCATCACAGGAACATGGCAAGAGAGCCAGCAAAAAGGAGGACCAGACATCCCTGCCATACCAAACCAGCTGAGCAGGCAATGCAAGAGACACCAGGCATAGCCAGACATGAGTGAGAATGAGCAACATATAGCCCTCTGGGCACTTGTTGTGGCCACTTACCAGTCCTCCTTGCTTCTGGGGCACCACAGCCAGCACAGCCAGGACAGTGATAGGCACAGCCAGCAGTAGGGTCACTAGGGACGTGGTTCCTGCCACAGCCAGCAGGAGGCAGCCCTTCTCCCAGGGCCTCCTCCCAGAGCCCTCCAGCCCGAGTGCCCCCATTGAGACTGAACCAGGGCCAGGGCAGGGGGGCTTTCATATCTTAGGGGTGGGGCCACCCCCTCACCATAGACCCACACACCTGGTTGGGACTTTCCACACACACCCTGCTCCCCTCACCCAGCTTCCTGTTTACCCAGAGCTGGGGTGGGGCAGCTGGATGCCTGGGTTCCTTGAACTGGGGAAGGAGTTGAGGCGAAGAGATAGGCTTTCAAAGTAGACCTGGAGGGTGTCTTAGAGATCTTCTGGCTCAATAGGGAGGGAAACTGAGGCCCAGACAGGGCAGGTAGCTTGCAGAAAGTCTGGCAGCAAAGCTGCAATGAGAACACAGAACTCTCAATATCCAGTGCAGCCTGCAGCCTTCTGCGCCCCAGACAGAGGCGGGTGCTGGAGAGAGGGCTGCACCCACATCCCTAATGTCAAGAACTGGGGTCTTGAGGGGTGGGTTTCCAGGTCTATGAGAAGAACATTTCCCCACACTGGACTGATCTCCTCCATTCCTGTACTCACCCCCAGCCCCCAGAGCTCAGTCCATAGCAATGGCAGCTGAAGGGTGTCTGCCTCACTGAGAGGGATGGAATGAGCATTACCTCCCAGGCTGCAGAGTACACACAAGAAAGTCATAAGACATGCCCTCGAAGAGCTTTGCAGCCCAGAACGAGCCCCATCCATTGAGTAGGTGCTGACTAAATGTTTATGAATAAATGAAGAAAGGACAACTGAATAAGCAAAACTAAGCAGCACAGATCACATGAATGTTAGGGTAGACAGTGTGGTAGGAGTTGAGGAGACCAGGTCCAAGGAAGTTAGAGGTGGTTGCAGATCATCTCTCCTTCTCAATGACATTTCTGTGTGTTTTGATAATAATAATAATATAGCTAATAGACAAATAGCACTTACCATGTGCCTGCAACTGATCTATACACTTTCTATATAATAATTCTTTTAATCCTGACAAAATCCTGTAAGAGGAGACTGAGGCACAGAGAGGTTAAGGAACTTGTGGAAGGTCACACAGTCGTGGCAGAATTGGGATTTGAACCCAGGCAGTCTGGCTTCAGAGCCTTGATCACAAGACAGTTTAAAAACTAAGTGACTTCAGATTTGTGCATTTCACTACATATAAATTTTGCCTTCCCCAGCTCTCCAATAAAAGAAACAGAGAAACAAATACTGAACTCCAGTCAATGATAAACATGGCAAAGGGTTTAGAGATGAAATGTATTGATATCTGCAACCTTGAAATGTATCAAAAATTGGATGGATGATAGATAAGTGATAAGCAAATATAGAAAAATGTTAACTATAGAATCTCAGTGGTAAGGATATGTTCATTGTACAATTCTTTCCACTTTTCTATGTTTAAATTTTTTAATAATAAATGTAAAAAACCTCCCAAAACTGAATATTGTCCTACTGTCCTGCAAGAGGGAACAATATGAAGGGGGAGGGAGAGGAAATAGCAGAAATTTTCTGAATTTGGAGAAGAAAATGCAAATGCACGTGGACCCAGGCACCAGATCTCTTCCTGACCCCTTGTCTTCATGAGTTCCCCAGTCTTCACCCTCCCCAAGGACTGGGTGTGCAGTCCTCCAGCATGCATCTCCCTCTCCATCACAGTGCCACTAAGAGACCTTCATCCATGACTGTCCAGAGGGCCTCAGACCACTGCCCTTACTTATTTTTGTGCTTAATAACAGAATGCTGCCTCTAGCATAAAGTCCACCTGGATTGGCCATCCCTTTCTTCTGAATGCCAACTTGTCATCAATTTTCTGTTGTAGATCTAAACAGCAGTGCTTATGTAGATCTAGTTTGGCTGCCTTTTACTTTCCTGTTTGTAACTCTGTCAGCCAAGCACCCTGCTAGATAGAGCCCAGAACATGAGGTGAGTCACCCCCAAATCACCAGAGCTCCCAGTCTGATGCAGGAGCCAGGGTGTGTCCACATCTATACACTGAGATTATGAGCTCTCAGTGGATGTGGTGTGAGAGGTAATCAGGGAAGTCACCTGGAGGAGGTGTGCAGTCACTGACTCCTTACAGAGTCAATAGGATATCAGAAGCTGAGAGTGATTACAGGGTTCTTTACAGTCCCAGAAGCCTGAAAGGAAAGATGTCCTAACCCTAACCCTCAAAGCCTAACTTCCTCTTCTAATGATGCTGGGGAGTTCTCAGGGTTTGGGGAGAAGTTAAAGCCAAAAAAGGGGTGGGAATGTCTGAGATGGCAACACTTCCCTCCACCCAGGCAGCTCTAGCCAGTCTTGAGTTGCTCTGACCCTCTGCAAGCCATAGGCTCTGGGTAAGCTGGGAAGGAGCAGGGATCCTTGGGTGGGGTGGAGGGTGGGCTGGGGGAATACAGGCACACCCCAGAGTGAGATGAGGTTATGATGAAGAAAGGGAAAGTATGGCTTTGATGTCCCCTGGGCCCTGGAGGAAGCCTCTGTCCACTCTCTGTCTCTGCTCCCCTACAAAATTAAAAACAATCCATTTCTGCCCCTACTGCCTTTCATGGCCACCTAGGGCCCTCCTCTCCACCTGGACTTGTTCCCCCAACCCCACTCCATCCTCCCCCCACCCCCCAACACACACACAGATGAGAATTCCTCATGTACCCAGGAGGGTCTCAGTTTCCAGACCCTGGTCAGGGCATCTGGCTCTGAGGTGTAGTCAGAGGCCCCCTCTTTGCCTTCAAACAGGAACCAGTGGTTTCAGGGCAGGAAGTGCCTGAAGGGAAGTTATGGGGCCCCAGACACTCCTCCATGCTCCACTTGAGCCCAGCAGAATCTGCCCATGAGAAGCAGATCTCCAAGCTCTGCTAAGTCACTCTGGAGTTGAGGGAGTAGCCCCAGCTGCCAGACAAGACTGGACACTGCCTTCCCTACCTTTCTACCGGTCCTCACAGGCACTCCAAACCCTGGCTCCTCCTCCTCCATCAACCCCCTTTCTGAACAGAACCTAGAACTACCTAATGCTGGAGAGGCCCTTATGGTCAGCCTGAGGCAGGGGAAAGGGGATGGGCTCTGAAGCTGGACAGAGCTGGCTTTGAACCCCAGCTCTGGCTCTTCTGGGCTGGTTCTTCACCAGGGAGATTGGTACCACAGCCCCCTCCTATGTGCAGTAATGAATGGAAAGTGCCCAGTTCAGGGCTGGGCAGAAGTGAGGATACGCAGCCTGGGAAGATTGTAACAGAGGGCCTGTACTTTACAGATGAGGAACTTGAGGCACGTGACTAGCCCCAGGCCATTTAGGCTGGCAGGGCAGGAGCTAGGTTTTCTGACCTCCACATCAGCCTTCGGTCCTCAACCTAATGGCAGATTCTAATGATTGGACGGGTAAGTAACCCTCACACAAGGTGCAGTGTGTGAAAAGTGGTATGTGCAGTTCATGAGTAAGTAACCTCTCAGGACCAGTGGTGAGGTGGGCAAGGGACTTCATAGGGAGACCCAGACGCAGTAGGAATGGCAATGGGAGCCTTTGAGGGGTAAGAGGTCTCAGGAGTGAGTGATATAACCAATGAGAGGTGGGTCCCTCTGGTAGGAGGTGAGGGAAGAATATCTGAGTATATTATTGTGCCTCTGATACTGTTAGAGTGGGCATTGAGATGCCCCTTCCAACCAGGAAGATGAGGTAAGCTGAAGAGGGAAAGGGGCCCTCTAATACTCTTTTCCCTACAGACAAATTCATTTACCTCTATGGCGGCTTGGGACTGGGAGGGCTCCTGATTGTGGCTCTATCCGCCTGTCTGTGTTGGCTTCATCGGAGAGGTGAGCACACCCTGATCTCCATCATCACCCCACAGCAATGGCCCATGTGGCCCTCACCCACACCCTTTCCTACTGCTTTCCCAGAGCCCCCATCAATCCTGACATGCCCCGGTGAGGAAGGTGGGAGAAACTGGTGGGAGAGGGAAGGGGAGAATGTCCAAAAAGAGAGGCCAGGGCTTTGGCTGTGGGAACCACAGGCAAGTCACAAGTGAGGAGCAGACCTCCGGGGGGTGAGGGAGTCACTCAGGAGGGCTGGGAGGTACAATGGTTGGGCCATGCTGAACTTTATTTTTCTTCCAGTGAGGAAGCTGGAAAGGAGCTGGGTGAGTATGGGGGCAGGGAAGTGGGTGAGGGGGCAACTAGAGGAGGCTGAGGCTTTGAGATGGTTGGGGAAAGAGAAGAGAGAGAAAGCAGGAGCATGACAGAGTCAGTGAGAGAGAAAATAAGAGAGAGGCAAAAAGAGAAATAAGAGAATGAGTAGAAGAGAGCAAAGAAGTGGTGTAGAGACAGGAAAAGGAAGTAAGAGAAAGAGAAAGAGAGAGGGGAAGAAATGAGAGAGACAAAGAGAGCAAGAGAGAACGAAAGAGACTCTGGGAAAATGAGAGAGTTACCAAGAGAAAAAGTAAGGGAGAATTAGAATAATAAGGGAGAGAGAGACCCACAGAGAAAGGGAAACAATGGAAAAGAATCCAAGCTGAGGGCTGGGGAAGGGGGGAGAAGGGTGGGGAAAAGTGGGAGGGGAGTGGAGAGGACAGACTGAGGAGGCAATGAGGTAAGAAAGTGGGGGTGGGACAAGAACTCACAGGGAAGGCTCAGCAGAGGAAGGCCCCTCCTGTCACCTCCCTCCTGTCAGCTTCAGCACTGGCCCCAGGCTCAGCTCTCGGAGCAGGAACCCCACTATGCCTCTCTGCAAAGGCTGCCCTGCAGTGAGCGACCTGACCTTGGCGATCCAGAAAGGGAAGGCTCCAAGGAGGACCCCAGCACCGACTACACCTGCATTGCTGAAAACAAACCCACCTGAGCACCGCAGACACTGCCCTCAACCCAGGCAAGTGTCCTGTGGCTCATCCAGCAAAGACCACAGTCTTGAGCACCGCCCCCCCAGGTGTCTCAGACTTCTCGGTCCATCTCAAGCCCCCCATTCAACATGGCCACCATCAAAACTTAATTGACTTACTTTCCTACCTACTCTGCGGTCAAGTGATTTGTTGGATGAAGAGGGTGTTTAAGGACCCAAGCTCCCCTGAAGACCAGAAGAGTACAGTAGACCCTGCCCCGTCCATTATACGCAGTTTCTCTTTCCACTGTTTGTTACCCACAGGCAGAAAATAGTAAATGGAAAATTCTAGAAATAAATGATTCCTAAGTTTCAAATTGCACACCATTCTGAGTAGCTTGTTGACATCTCATGCTGACCTGCTCTGTCCTGCCTGGTATGTGTGACTCATCCGTTTGTCCAGTAAAATCCAAACTATGGCCAGGTAGTGTATCCAACTGGGTTACAAGATCAATTGTTAAGGTATCACAGTGCTTGTGTTCAAGTCACCCTTATTGCAGCCTAACGCTCTGTCATAGTGCCTATGTCATCCATCTCACTTCATCTCATCACATAGGCAGGCGTTGTATCATTTCACATGTCACAAGGAGAAGGATGAGTATAGGAAAATAAGATATTTTGAGAGAGGGAGAAACCACATGTACATAATTTTTATTACAGTATGTTGTTATAATCATTCTATTTTATTACTGTTGTTGTTAATCTCTTACTATGCCTAATTTATAAGTTAAACTTTATCACAGGTATGTACATACAGGAAAAAAAAAAAAAAAACAGGGGCTTTGGAACATATCTCCTGTGAATAGGGGCAGACTTTTATATTTGTCTATGAGCAATTGACAAGTAGAACCAATCAGATTTGATACTTCTCATTTCTCAGGAGAATCAGCCTCAGCCTCTTGGGCCTGGGAGAGTTAAGTCCCATCCTGTCATGCCCCAGAATAGTGGGAGGGGGCTCTAGGCACAACTGCTCAGAAGCTCCCTTCTTGGACCTTTCCAGGCCAGGTTTAGTAGAAGGGGGAGTTAAGAATCAGGGGAACTCAGAGAGGGGCACACTGGGGCATCCAGAGAATGGAGAAGGAAATACATAAGACCCATAAGAAGTTAGTGAGGCAGAGAGAGAGATTTATTGGGGTCTCCTGAAGAACTCTGGGATCACTGGGGTCTGGAATCACTTATCAGAGACCATCCAAGCCGTGACAGTGCGTTCCCATGTGACAGTGACCTGGCGGTGAGATGGCTGGAGTCACTTCTCTTCTTGGTTTCTTTCTCCCCCCTCCTCCAGCTCTCTCACTGCCCCTCTATCTCCTCCACATTGCCATGGCTCTATAACTCACATTTGCCTTGGTAATAGATGGTGCTGCCCATGGCCACAGAGAGAAAGCTGAAGGCATAGAATCCAGCCCGAAGGAGGAGAACTGTGAGGGCCCCTAGCCCAGGAGGTCCTGCATATGGGTGGTAAAGAAGAAGGGCTTGGTAAAGGAGACCCAGGGAATAAGTGTGCACAGGCTCCGGGAGGGACAGAGGGCAGGAAGCCTCGGGGAAGGACTCTCAACTTCCAGGGAGGGTAGAGCCTCCAGCCAAGAACATGCAGCCTCCTGGTGCCTCACCTTTCTCTACCACCAGCAGAGTCCCATTTCCTGTCCCGACACCCAGGCCCAGCACCTCCACCATGCACACGTAGACTCCAGCGTCACGGCCTTGGGTGTCCCAGATGTGCAGCTCAGCCTCGTGATCACGGAGGAAGCGGGAAGAGACAAGAGGGGCCAGGCGGCCCCTGAACTCCGGAGTCTCATTTCTCACCTCCTTCCCTGGGGCCACCTTATCCCGGTACCATGTGATGTAGCCAATGGCTGGTCTCTTGTGGCTGGCATTGAAGGAGCAGGGCAGGAGGGCAGCAGCACCCTCCTGGGTACAGATCACAGGAGGCTGGTACACCCAGAGAGCACAGGCTTCTAGGGGCAGAGAGAAGACCCAGATAACCTCCTCCCCAATTACTCTTAAAAGACAAGAGAGCTTGCAGTAGAGTATCCCAGCTGTCCCCAACCCACAGAGTCAGGGGACAAGCACTTCAGGAGCCTCATTAAACCCTTTCCTCTTTGCTAATCTAATATCTTAACATTGCTTATTAAATCATTTTCAAATTATTTCCTACACCAACTCTCACACTGTCTTTTGTCATTTTCCAAGCTACACTCATCAGTAACATCTTGCTGAAATTTAACCTGTCCCAATGAAATTGAAACTCTAAAGAGCTTCGATGAGCGTGGCTGCCTAGTTCACTGCTAGTATTAATTATATTATTCCAAGTATTATTTCATGCTAATGACATTCTATAGTATACCACCCTTGCTACTTTGTTTTTTTGTTAAAGAGCATTAACTACTTAAATTTTCAGGTGAGGGTGTGGCTATAAATGATCCAAATTAATGAATTAAACCAGTTATTAAATCCCTGATTAAATTCTCTGATTAATTAAGTTTACCAGTCATTCTTCTATTTCAGTGGTTTGCAAACTTGGGAGCTCATTGAAATCACCTGGAGCCTTTGTTAAACTAGACTCCTGGGCCTCACTCCCAGACTTTTTTATTCCGTGGGTCTGGAGTGGGACCTGGATTTGACCCAGGTTTCAGCTAATCTGAAGATACAGGTCTCAAGACCATGCTGCATTTAGTTAAGGAATATGTCTGATAGGTAAGGTCTCTCACTTAATCAAAATCAGTTTCACTAAGAAACTTACCTTACATTTAATTAGGTCTCCCAAACTCCTAATTATATCTAAACTCAGATAATAAGCCTTGTTTAACAAGTGTATTAAGCTCATCAAATTAAAACTGACCCCTTAAAAAAATTGACCCTTTCAAGCCAATTTTACTGGTTCTTTCAACTTTATCCTATTAGGAAGGTGGCTGAGAAGAAAAGAGCTCTGGGTGGAAGCTGGGGAGTGACCCCGTCAGCAGGCAACATGGAGGGAACTGAACTGGGAGTCCCCAGGTGTCAGCTTTATGGAAGGCCATCTCCTCCCACTCTCCTTTCCTTGCCACTCTCCTCAGGGCTCAATATTGAGCTCCCACCAAGCCTGCTCCCAGGACATCTATGTCCAGCCCCCATCAAGCCTGCTCCCCAGGATATCTATGGGGCTCCCTCCTCCCAGCCCCATACCACTCAGAATCCTGGGAGAAAGTCCTGTCACCTGGATGGATCATGATAAAGATGAGCAACAGCGTCCGGGCCATGTCGGAGGGCATTCCAATTGAAGAGGGGAACCTGAGCGGTGATGTCTGGGTGGAGAAAAAATAGCCCACTCGTGACCAGGCCTTTGGTCACCAGATGAGAGTGGGAAGCTTTCTATGACACACAGGACTCACACATCCCTTGCCAAAAACCTCAACCGCCTGGGACCTTGGGCATGAAATGCATGATTCTCTGAGGAGAGAGGGTTCAGCTGATGGTGATATCTGCGTCACTAGGAGGAAGGGGCAGGTTGCCAGCGTGTTTGAGAGGGAGGGTAGGACTTAGATGTCTGGTAACACCAGGGTGGGTGGGTGGGCAAGTGAGACCAGGATGTGGTTCCCCCAACTTCCGGTGTTCAAGAAGACCAACCCTTAACCCAGAAGCACCTCCAAGAGCCCTCCTGGCCCAGAACTAACCTATTTCCCCAGCTCTTGGCTCAACAGGGCACAGGCCCACCCCATCCATTTCTTTTCCTTGAATCTGGCTGTCCCACAGGGCAGCTCTAGAAATTCTATATAATTGTAGGTTTTAGGAGAAGCAAGCTGATTGGTGGCGGTGACAGGGGTTGCTAGGGACTTAGTCCCTGTTTAACTTAGATTGTTGACTTGCAAAGTTTGGCAGAGTAAGTGCAGCTGATGGAGAAGCTTGGACTCATTCATATTCAGATCTCCATTAAAGGAATTCACCTCTCACAGAGGTCTGCTTTATGGAGAACACTCTGTGCCGACTTATCACCTACTGGTAAATTCACTCATTTATTACTTTACTCATTGTTTAACTAACATTTGTTGAGATATTACAAAGTGTCCATTACATGAAATGTGTTTGTACAGACACAAATGAAAGACACATCATGTTACATGTAACTCCAAGGTTTTACGCGGATTAATACAAGAGTATGCCACACGTGTGTATTATAGACTTTTGTGAGAGAACACAGCAGGTAGAAAAGAAAGATTACCTGTAATTTGTCTAGAGAAACATGGACCCAGCCCTCACCACACTCTTCTGACTCCTTTTAGGTTAATATATTATTTTTCTTTGCGTCTGTGTTTCAAGCTGTTTCACAATACACTTGTTGATTGTGTACCCCCCCCTTCACTGGAGTGATCTGGAATGTTTGGTGTTTTTTGTTTTCTGGAGAGGCAGTAATCTCATGGTTAAGAATTCTGGCTTAGAATCAGGTTGGGTTCAAATGCCAGCTCCCCCACAAACTAATTATATAGTTTGAACAAATTATTTACCTTCTCTGACCCACCTAGACAGGAACGCATGTCAGGGCCTTCTAACCAGAGGGTGTGGGATTGAGGTGTCACGATAAGGCAAAGGCTGCCCTCTGGTGGTCACAGAGCATGAGACGCCTCCCCAGGGCCTTAAATTCCAGCTTCTGCCCTGCTGCTGGGAAGATCTGATTAAGATCACTAGGGGGAAGTAGGAGGGGCAGTAGGAAGAGTTTGCCCAGGCAATGGAAAGCAGTCTAGGACGGAATTGGCTGAGAAGCTGAATGCCTCCAGAGCTAATGAAAATAAAAAGAGGGCTGGCCTTTGGGCTCAGGAGCTTTTCTGGCTCCTGAGTTGGCTCTCTCTCAGCCTCCAGCTGGGGCTCAGCCTGGGGCTCAGCCTGGGACTCAGGCTCTCAGGCTCATTCTTCTTCCTCAAGGATGCCTGGATCATCATGCTGCAGATGCCGGCCTTTCCAAACAGATGGTATTTTGTATGGGAAGGGAACTCCGGGCACAGCCTGGGATCAGGCTGGCCTGGCAGAGGGTGGCAGGTTTATTCTTTGGGTGTTCTAAAGGGAACAGGCTCTGAAGCAGAAGCCTGCCATTCTTACAAAATTGTGTAGCTTTTGTGTATTATGTTGTTTTAGTTTGTAAACGAATCCTACAGGAATGAACAGGGGAATGCTAGGAGAACTCAGGTGTTGGAGTTTAGCCTTAATTGACAAGCTTAAGAGTTTAAAGCTGTGACTCAATAAGCTTAAGTGACTGCTTTTGAATAAAGACTCCTTTCCTTTATCACCAAACCTTTGCCTCTGGAATTTTGCCTTGAAGGTGGAGGCAGGCAGCAGGACCCCATTTGCTGTTCAGTAACACAGTCACTTACCTTGCCTCACGCTATCAACACTTATCGCCACCCAAAGAGTCAATGTAGAGAAAATTGTGTCTTTACTAAACTGTGAGAAACTCATGGTTTGGAGAGGGAGGGGAGGTCACCACTTAGTGGAGTTGGGGATGGGGCTGGAATGGGCTACTGGCCTAAAGATAAAACCATATTTGCACAGTGCACACTCACTCACAAAACACTGCTCCACAGCTCAGGGCAACACAGCTTAGAAGTCATCAGCCTAAGTTGCAGTTCTGGTTCCACTACTTGCACACCTGTAAAATGGGAGTAGCATCTGTCCCTTCCACATCCTGCTGTGGCAGGTGCTCAGTGTCCGGTAGACCCTAGCTCCTCTGCAGTCTTGCGCTAGATGACCAATGTTATAGCTGGGCCTCAACTCAAGGGTATTTTGCTCTGTATCTCTTTTATTTACTTATGATTTTAAACATACAAAAATGCTGTGGGTTCCAAAGACAATACTTAGATTTTTTAAGTCCATCTAAAATAAACCCTATGTGAACCTTTTTCAATAATTCTGAGATGCTCTGGGAAACTTTAACCTGCAGGATGGGAACTACTGTGAAAATCAGTCCAGCAGACACAAGGATGAAATTTTTCTAAAGAAAGTTTTACCAGGGACTCAAGAGAAGAGGCAATGAATGGAAAAGTTGTTGGGTGGAGGTCGGGAAAGGGAGAAAAAACATGAACAACTGTAATAGCATAAACAATAAAAATTTATAAAATGAAAAATGAAGTGGTCATCTCTGGTCTTTTTTAAAAAATTGATTTATAGAGAGATGAGAGAGAGAGAGAGAGAGAGAGAGAGAGAGAAATCAATCTGTTGTTCCACTTAGTTATGCATTCATTGGTTGATTCTTGTATGTGCCCTGACCCAGGATCAAACCTGCAACCTCGGTGTATAGGGACAATGCTCTAATCAACTGAACTACCTGGCCAGGGCTGGTTTAACTTATTTAACATCTAGCTGTGGGCTGACTTCAGTGTGATCAGAACCAGTACACTCCCAACTCAGAGCTCAGAGCAGGTGAAGAAGTGATAACTCAGAAGGGACTCTGGAATCCCAACACAAATGATTCTTCCTCACCTGGTGTTTCCTCCTGTAAGTGTTGGAAGGGGTAAGGTATGGGTGACTTCTCTGACCTAGTCCTTATAAATGTTTTCAAATTAATTAATGGTTCTAGTTTATACTTTCAACAACTGACCACAATTTCTTCTCCGAGGTTCAGGGCATTGGATACCATCACCTTTGTTCTTTCCTTGGCATTGTCTAACCTCCCTCACATTCACCAAGAGATGGCATCTGACTCTCTAGCTCCCTCTCTATTTCAGCCTCTGTCATCTCTCTAGAAGACTTAGTGTTCAGGTAGATGACATTTTAAACACTGAGATACAGTATATACAGTAAAATGCACACATCTTAAGTGTACAATTTGATGACCTCTGGCAAATATGTCAACAACACTACAATTGAGATATAGATCATTCCCATCACCCCAGAATTTTTCACATGCCCATTTTTGGTCAATCCTTCTTCCCTCCCAGAAGCAACCATTGATTTATACTCCTATAGATTAATCTGTTTTTGAACTTCATATAAATGGAATCATATGGTATGCACTCTTGTAGCTGGGCTTCTTTCAATCTACATAATGTCTGTGACATTTATCTATATTGTTGCACGTCCAGTATCTTGTTCCTTCATTGCTGAGTATTATTGATTATACTAGTTTGTTTATCTGTTCACCTCATGATGTATAATTGAGCTGTTTCTTATTTTTTGCTATTACGAATAAATCTCCTATGAACATTCTCTTTTTTTAATTTTTATTTATTGCCCTTACTGGTGTCACTCAGTGGACTGGGCATTGTCCTGCCAAACCAAGGGTCACTGGTTTGATTCCTAGTCAGGGCACATGCCTGGGTTGTGGTCCAGATCCCCCACTGGGGGCATGAAAGAGACAACTGATTGATGTTTCTCTCGCACATCAATGTTTCTCTCCCTTTTTTTCTTCCTCCCTTGCCCTCTCTCTAAAAATAAATAAAATGTTTTAAAATTTTTATTTATTGATTGATTTCAGACAGAGAGGAAGAGAGAGAGAGAGGCATTGATTTGTTCTTTCACTTATCTATGCATCCATTGGTTGATTCTTGTATGTGTTGTGAGCAGGGATTGAACCCGCAACCTTGGGGCATCAGGAAGACATTCTAACGAACTAAGTTAGCTGGCCAGGGATCCTATGAACATTTTTGCATACATCTTGCAAATGACTTTTTAATCCTCAATTTCACAGTTGCTTCACCTTGTCCACTCCAATCATCACATTGACTCTACATGACCTACACCTTGGATCTTTTCACCATGGAAGCTGTTCCACTTTGGAATCTTAGCTCCTCTTTCACAGGAACATAAGAGCAGTCAGGCCTGAATTCCTCCAGACTTATGTACCCTACACACATACACTCACACCATTCTCCTATTGGAGTTTCACTTTTAATCAACAAATTTTGAGCATTTACCATGGGCTTACCTAGGCAATCCTGTCATAGCCACAGTTTTAGCTACTGCTTCCCCAATCTATATCTTCATCTGTCTATACCTTCACCTCAGACCTCTTTCTTGAAGTCTGAGTCCAGAATATCTAACTGCCCTTAGATATCTCCTCCAGAATTACACAGGCATTCCAAAATCATCAATATCAGCCTCCTGTATTCTATGTCTCAGTGAATAGAAGCACAGTCCACCAGTCACTTAAGGCAAAGCCCCAGGACTTATCCTATTCTGCCTTCTCCCTTAATTCCCCCATTCAAACAAGCTCTAAGTCTGGTCCATTCTGCCTCTGAAATGTCTTGGGTATCTTTCTTTGCCTCTTAATTCTCAATGCTAATTAAGGCCTTTGTCATCTCAGGATGAAACTAGTACAGTTGCTTCTCTGATAGACAATATGGTTTCTTCTCAGTATCATTCCACATCACCCACTCTGAGAATCAAGGCTTATCCATCCATTCAACAATGCTTTTATTGAGTGCCTTCCATATGCCAGACATCCTAGCTTTATCTCCACTTATGTCTCTTCCCCTCACCTCTCTCCTTATCTCATAGCTCTGTCCTTTACTCTTTTTCTCTTACCATCTTTATTCATATCACTTGTTCCTTCTCTATCTCTTTCCCATACCCTACATATCTACACCCCCCATCTACACACACACACACAAAAACACACCCTGTTTATTCACTAATTCATTCATTCATTCAACAAATGTGTAGTTAGCACTTTCCAGGTGAAAGACACCCTCTCTTTCTATCCTCTCTTCCCTGATAGTGCTCCACATCTCTTTCTACCTCCCCACCTTTCTCCAAGTTTTTCCTCCCCATCTTTCCCCATCAGCACACCTCTTTCCCCCGCCTCATCTCTCACCCTCTTTCTCCCCCATTTTTCTCTGGGTAAGAGAAGGAGCCAAGGCTGGTGAGGCACTCACCTCTTCCCTTTGAGGGCCAAACACCCCTACATTGATAAGCCTTCCCTTACACTACCAGGCTGGCTAGGACCACTCCCATGTGCCCTTGGACTCCCTGTACAAAGATGCTTTAAAAGATTTTAATTTATAATATTAGAAGAAGATTTTTTAACCCACATCTCAAAGAAACTGATAAATCAAACAGGAAAATAATTACTAAAGACCGAAGAATAAAATCAGACAATCAACAAGCTTGCTCTAATGGAAATATGTAGAATATTAGAAAAAGTAGAAAATGCACATTCTTTTCAGGCACGCATAGACATTTGAAAAAGGATCAATTATATAGGATGTAAATGCTGCCAAAACCTATGACAATGTAAGATCAATAACAAATAATATTTAGTATAGATTTGGAAAATTCAAAAATGCATCTCTAACGCAGTTTTAAACTTTAAAAACCTACTTCTAAATAACTCAAATCTGAAAAGAAAATATTACAATAGAATTTAAAATATTTTGATTGGAATGACAGTGAAAACACTGCCTATCTAAACTGTGGGATATAGCTAAAATAATTCACAGAATGTTCATTTTAGGAAAGAAAGTTTGAAAATTAATGAGTCAGGAGACTTCCGGCCAAGATGGAGGCCTAGACTGACACGCTCCATCTCCCTCCACAACTAAGAAGGAATACAACTACCACAAAACCAGAAATAACCAGAAGTTCCAGAAAATAAATGGAAGTCCAATGTATGAAGTTATAAAGAAGTATTGCTCGTCTGGACAGGTAGGAGGGGCGAAGCCAGGGTGGAGAGGTCAGCTGTGCTGATGGCAGCAGCTGTGGCAATGGTGGCGGGACGGCAGTAAGCACAGACACCCGTATTTAAGGGGAGGCGAGAAGTGCCTGGGGAGCACCCCTGGCTACAGACCAGACCCGTCAGCTTGCGATTCCAACGCCAGGGAGGGCAGACCCTCATTACCTTGGACTGTGAGGGCCAGAGGGGGCGGGGATGAAGGAGGAGGCTCCAAGTCTCTCAGTGGAGAGTGAAGAGCAGGAATCCATGTTGGACCCCCACCCCTACACAAAATGCCACAGAGTGGTGAGAAGGGTCACCCAGTTGTGACGAATGCACGGGGCTCTGCCTCCTATAGCACAGGAGGTGTGACAGCCATGCCCATGAAGCAAAGGTAAACACAAAACTGTCAGGATGGCACAAATCATGATAGAGATCCCAGTGACACAGCTGACCAACCAGCAAATATCTAATCTAATGAAGCAGCAGATAGGAAATCTTTCTAAGGCACAGTTCACAGCTTTGGTTAGTTATAAGAAAGCTTACAGACCTAATAGCAAATCTTAAACAAGACAGGGGAGGAATGAAGGCTAGTCCTGCTGAAATGAACAAAAACACATACAAAACTAGTGGTGAGGGAAGGGAAACCAGGGATCAAATCAACAAATTGGAACATAGGGAAGGAACAAAGAGTCAACCAGTACAGAAAGAGGAAACAAAAAGTGAGGAAAATGAGGAGAGGCTCAAAAACCTATGGGACAGCTATAAGTGGGCCAACATCCGAATCATAGCGTTGCCAGAAGGTGAAGAAGAAGAACTAGAAATTGAAAAATTATGTGAAAAAATAATGAAGCAGAACTTCCCTAACTTGGAGAAGGAAATAGACTTACAGGTTCAGGAAGCACAGAGAGTTCCGAAAATTGGACCCAGGGAGAACCACACCAAGACACATTACAATCAAAATGTCAAAAATTAAGGCTAAAGAGAGAATCTTAAAAGCAGCAAGAGGGAAGAAGAGAATTACGTACAAAGGGACCCCAATAAGACTGTCAGCTGATTTCTCAAAGGAGATTCTGCAGGCAAGAAGGGACTGGCAAGAAATATTCAAAGTAATGAAAAGCAAAAACCTACAACCACAATTACTCTAGCAAAGCTGTCATTCAGAATAGAAGGGCAGAGAAAGTGCTTCCAGGACAAAGTAAAACTGAAGGAGTTCATCAGATCCAAACCACTGTTATATGAAATGTTAAAGGGACTTGTTTAGGAGAAGGAGGATCAAAACTATGAACATTAAGAGAAATCCAGCCAAGATGGAGGCGTAGACAGACATGCTGCATCTCCCTCCACAACTAAGAAGGAATATAACTACCTCAAAACTAGAAACAACCAGAAGTTCCAGAAAATCTAACTGCATGGAAGTCCAGCAAACAAAGATATAAAGAAGAAATACTCATCTAGACAGGTAAGAGGGGTGGAGCCAGGGCGGAGAAGACGCGGTATGGTGGTGGCAGCAGTGGTGGCAGTGACAGGCCAGCAGAAAGCACAGTCACACATTTGAAAAAGTCAGGATGGACACCTGGGGAGCGTTTCCAGCTTCTCACCCGACCTCGAAGCTCACAGTCTCAGCACTGGGGAAAATCAAGCCTCATTGCTTCTGACTGTGCAGACCAGTTGGGGTTGGGGTGGAGGCAAAAACTGCCGGTCTCAGCAGAGTCTGCTTGTTTAAAGGGCCCCCATGGTCCTAGAACATCCACAGACCCACCCACTCTGGGAACGATGGACAGGCAAGCAGCTAGAGGGGCACAAGTCCGGTGCAGAAGTGGGCAGGTGGCATTGTTCCCTCTCGGACCCCTCCCCCCCACACAATGCCACAACGTAGTGAAACAGGTCACCCTGTACTGATGAAACCCTAAGGCTTCACCCCTTACAATGGAACAGGAGCGACAGCTCTACCTGGGACGCAGAGGCAAACAAACACAGGAGCTTGTCAGAATGAGGAGGCAGAGAAGTATGGCCCAAAAGGTTCCAGTGGAAGAACTAAGCGATGAGGAGATAGCCAACCTAACAGATGAGGAGATAGACAACCTAAAAGATGCAGAATTCAAAACACTGGTGATAAAGATACTCACAGGCTTGACAGATATGCTTGAGTACAGCAAACGCATAAGAGAAGTGAAGGCTATGCTAAGTGAAACGAAGGAAAATCCAAACAAAACCAATGGTGAAAGGAAGAAAACCTGGGTTCAAATCAATGATTTGGGACATAAGGAAGAAAAAAACAGTCAACCAGTGCAGAATGAGGAAGTAAGAATTTTAAAAAATGAGAAAAACTTCCCAAATTTTGCGAAGGAGATGGACATACAGGTCCAGGAAGCACGGAGGGTCCGGGAGAGCTGGACCCGTTGAGGACCACACTAGGATGAATCATGATTGAGATGCCAAAGATGAAAGATAAAGACAGAGTCCTGGGGGCAGCAAGAGAGAAGCAGAGACTTGCCTATAGGGGGATGTCTATAGGACTATCAGCTGATTTCTCAGAGGACACTTTGCAGGCAGGAAGGGACTGGCAAGCAGTATTCAATGTGATTAAAGGCAACCTGCAACCAGGATTACTCTATCCAGCAAAGCTATCATTTGGAATGGAAGGGCAGATGAAGTGCTTCCCAGACAAGGTGAAGCTGAAGAAGTTCATCATCACCAAGCCATTATTATATGAAATGTCAAAGGGACTTACTCAAGAAGAAGATCAAAACTATAAACACTAAAATGACAACAAACTCACAACTATCAACAACTGAATCTAAAAAATAAAAACAAAATTCTACTAAGCGAACCAGAATAGGAACAGAATCATAGGTATGGGGATCATTTGGAGGGTTATCAGCTGGGAGGGGTGAGGGGGAGAAACGGGGAAATGGTGCAGGGACTAAGAAGCATAATTGGTTGGTACAAAATAGACAGGGGGATGTTAAGAATAAAATAGGAAAGGCTGAAGCCAAGGAACTTATATGCACAACCCATGGACATGAACTAAGGGGGCATGGGATTGCTGGAGGGAAGGGCGGTACTGGGCAGAAGGGAGCAAAGGGGGGAAAATTTGGAACTACTGTAACAACCTAATCAATAAAATATACTTAAAAACAAAACTATGAACATTAAAATGAAAACTGTATCACAACAACCAACAACAGAAGCTAGGGAACCAAAACAAAGGAAAACTAAGTAGGCAACGAGAGTGGGAAAAGAATTATAGGTATGGGGAACATTAGGGGGGGAGGTCAGCAGGGAGGGGGAAGGGATGAAAGGGAGGGAGATGGTACAGGAATTAAGAAGCATAGTAGGAGAGAGTGGAGTAGGTAGGAAGATGTTGAGAAGAACTATATGCACAACCAATGGGCATGGACTAAGAGGGTGGGAACAACTGGAGGGAAGGGCGTCACTGGGCAGAGGGGAACAAAGGGAAAAGAAATTGGGACAACTGTAACAGAACAATCAATAAAGCATATTTTTAAAAAAATCAATGAGTTAAACAGATATTTCAAGAAACTAGGGATCTCCCTCTTAGGAGTACACTGTGCCTTTCCTGTCCCTCTCTTCTTCACCACTGGTGTGTTACCTTTGCCTTTTTCTCTCCTAAGCTCCAAGGGCCCTTCTTTTGCTTCTGTAACTTGTTTCCTGAGCCTATGCAGCCCAGCTCGCTCACTTCTACTACCTCTGTAACATTCTGAATAAAACTTCTCTTTAAAAAAATTAGAAAAACAGCACAAAGTAACCCCCATAATAATAACAAATATACTTTTAGGAATTAATGAAATGGAAAACAGTGAAGCAGAATACAAATATGTATTTACAGAGACTACTAATAGAAAAATCCATGACCAAATTGAAAAAGAAGAGAAAGCAGAAAAAGAAGAGAAAAACAAAGTACAGACCAAAAGTAATTTAAATGGAATGTAATGTCAGATACAGTAAATATTTAGATTGCAAATTTTGATAAAATGAATAATGTTCTAAAAATCATGACCAGACTTCCAGCCAAGATGGAGGCATAGGTAGGCACACTTCACCTCCCTCCACAACCATAAGAAGGAATACAACTATCTCAAAACTAAAACAACCAGAACTACCAGAAAATCAAACTGCATGGAAGTCCAACAAACAAAGTCATAAAGAAGTAATACTCATCCAGACAGGTAGGAGGGATGGAGCCTGGGTAGGGAGGATGCCGTGTGGTGGTGGTGGTGATGGTAGCAGCAAGGCAGTGGCTGTGGCCAGCCAGCAGAAAGCGCAGTCACACATTATAAAAGTCAGAAGGGATACCTGGGGAGATAGCCAACCTAACAGACACAGAGTTCAAAACACTGGTGATAGTGATATTCACAGACTAGACAGACATGCTTGAGTATGGCAAATGCATAAGGGAAGAAGTGAAGGCTATACTAAGTGAAATGAAGGAAAACCCACACGAAACCTATGGTGGAGGGAAGGAAGCCGGGGTTCAAATCAATGATTTGGAAAATAAGGAAGAAATAAACACTCAACTAGTACAGAATGAAGAAACAAGAATTGAAAAAAATGAGGAGAGGCTTAGGAACCTCTGGGACAACTTTAAACATACCAACATTCAAATCATAGGGATGCCAGAAGGAGAAAAGGAAAAGTAAGAAGTTTAAAAGTTATTTGAAAAAATAATGAAAGAAAACTTCCCTAATTTGGCAAAGGAACTAGATATACAAGTCCAGGAAGCACAGAGAGTCCCAAACAAGCTCGACCCAAAGAGGACCACACTAAGACACGTCATCATTAAAATGCCAAAAGTTCAAGATAAAGAGAGAAGCTTAAAGGCAGCAAGAGAAAAGCAAAGTTACCTACAAAGGGGTTCTTATAAGACTGTCAGCTGACTTTTCAAAAGAAACTTTGCAGGCAAGAAGGGACTGGCAGAAAGTATTCAAAGTGATGAAAAGCAAGGACCTACAGCCAAGAGTCCTCTATCCAGTAAAGCTATTATTTAGAATAGAGGGGCAGATAAAGCACTTCCCAGACTAGGTAAAGCTAAAGGAGTTCATCATCACCAAGCCATTATTATATGATATGTTAAAGGGACTTATATTAAGAAAAAGAAGATCAAAACTATGAACATTAAAATGACAACAAACTCACAACTATCAACAACTGAATCTAAAAAATAAAAACAAAAACAAACTAAGAAAACAACCAGAATAAAACAGAATTATAGGTATGGGGATCACTTGGAGGGTTATCAGCTGGGAGGGGGAAGGAAGAGAAATGGGGAAATGGTGCAGGTATTAAGAAGCATAACTGGTAGGTACAAACAAGACAAGGGGATGTTAAGAATAGTGTAGGAAAGGGTGAAGCCAAATAACTTACCTGCACAACCCTTGGACATAAACTAAGAGGGAGTGGGATTGCTGGAGGAAAGGTGGGTACTGGGCAGAGGGGAACAAAGGGGAAAAATTGTAACAACATAATCAATAAAATATACTTAAAAAATATGACCTAAACTCACTCAAGAAAAAATTAAAAGACTGATGTATCTATAACCATTAAAGAAATGAATCAGTTGTTAGGGGTTTAACCACCAGGAAAATTACCAAGCCCAGATCATTATGAAATCTTTAAAACAGAGATCACTCCACTTATATAAAAATTATTCTAGCAGTCAGAAAACAGGAAAAGTTTCTCAACTTACTTCATTAGATAATGTAACCTTGATACAAAAGCAAGTCAAGGACAATTTGAGAAAGAAAAAGTATAAAGCAATTTCACTTATGAACACGGATACAAAAAAAAAACCAAACTTAATAGAAAAATTAGGAATCCTAAGCCAGAACTGACTAAATAGTATCAAACAACCAAGCAGTCTTTATCTAGGAAAGCAATTCACTATTCATGGAATTCTTAGGTTCTATTCATATGGTTCACTGCATTAAGAGACTAAGGAGGACATTCTTGGCTGGTGTGGCACAGTGGATTGAGCGCCAGCCCGTGAACTGAAAGGTCACCTGTTCAATTCCCAGTCAGGGGACATGCCTAGGTTGCAGGCCAGGTCCCCAGTTGGAAGCAATTGATGTATCTCTCACGCATCGATGTTTCTCTCCTCTTTCTTCCTCCCTTCCCCTCTCTCTAAAAAATAAATAAATAAAAATTTTAAAACATTTTTTTTAAAGATTAAGGAGAACAATCCATATGACCGTCTCAACCAATACAATAAAAGCATTCACAAAAGCTGTTCATGATAGCGACTACGCTGATTTTAAAAATAGAAGAAAACCATTTCACAACAGTCATTTATGATTTTAAAAATTAGGAATGTATATTATATGTCTGTATTCTCCCATAAAATTTAGTGTTCATTTTTGAAATGGCTTTGTATTTTTTCTTCTATGTCTTTCCTTCTGTTTCCATTCATACTTTCCTGTTTTTCTCTGAGTAGTTGCACTTGTGATGTGTGACCGTCCTTCGCTACTAAAAGGCTACACGAAATTTTGTTTTACAATTCATGACGGAATTTTGGCTATAATTTTCACCAGCTTTTGGCAATATACTTCTGGTGCATTGTCATCTGTCGATAAATTGGGTTGCTCTTTTTCTTTCTTTTTTAACCTTTTTTCTCATAGTTAATTGAACAAAAGCTTTGGTCATTTCGTTTTGTTACTTATATTGAAATGAGCCAGATTTTTCTGAAGTATTAGCAGGAGGACACTGTCAGGGCTCGGGAGAGGGCCAGGAATAGCTTTCCAAACTTACAAGTTCAAGGGTTCCTCTTTTTGCTTTAACAATGGATTATTTCTTTTAAATTTGGCACCTCTGTGTAGCCACTACCTCCTTTCCTCTGAGAACCTCTCCCAGTTAAGCAAGTGTCCACCACGCCCCTTAGGCTTCTTTGTTTCACAGGAGGCCTCATAGGTGGCCATCTCCCAAGTGCACCTAAGTGATGCACTTAACACTAGAAGGAGAATTTTCCTGGCACTTTCTGAGATTCCCCTGGGTTGCTTTGGGTGCTTTAAGACATTCTCACTTCACCTTTACCAGTACTGAGTCTGTTCAGTAAGTCCTGCCCTCATCTTTTCCATCTGGGGGTGAGGCCTTTCCTCCCAGGAAGGAATATTTGCTATTTGCATACCGTCACTGGGTTGCTCCCTCCCCACTCTTCCTTGAGGTGCTGCTGGGAACTGCCTGCTCAGCTTTGAATTTGGTCCCACACAGAGGTTGAAGTGTGTAGGTATTCTGTGTCTCCTAGCTTCACTGAAAATGTAGTGTGTGCGCGTGTGTGTGTGTTTCCAATCTCTTTATTGCTCTATAAGGTTTCCGGGAGAAAAGAGGGGAAATTTAGAAATAAACTACTATCATGTTCCCATCAAAACCCTAAAAGGAGGCTTTTTAGAAAGGCAACATAAGTGAGTGGGTTAGGATTCTACAGAGCTGGACCCTGTAGGTGCAGAATTCTGGCTTGTTTACCCACCTTTCTTCAGGGAGGGCCTCTGGTGTACCAGGCTATACAGTCTGGTTCACAGACCAAGACATTATTTCATTCATTTTCAGCGGGAAATAGAGCTGCACAGGTCCGTCTCTTCCCAGCCCCACACTGCATGCATACACATGCACACACACACACATGCATGTGCACACATGCACACACTCACACACACGCACACTGTATCAGTCAGTGTCCCAACAGGACGCAGCCCTCCAATAAGGCTACTTGAGGAGATGGCTTCTTTACAAAGGTGGGAGTGGGGTGGGTGTACAAGAACCACAGGGATATTGCTAGCCCAGGCCCCAGGGATGAGGGGAGGGACAGGTTCTAGCAGGAATTCCTTTTTGTTGTTGTTCTTATTATTTTCAATTTTATTTTATTTTTCAGTGACAGTTCACATCATATTATATCAGTTTCAGGTGTACAGCACAGTGGTTAGACATTTGTATAATTTACAAGTGATCACCCCACTGATTCCAGTACCCACCTGGCACCGTATACAGTTATTACAATGTTATCGACTACATTCCCTGTATTGTACTTTACATCCCGTGACTATTGGTTCCAGCAGGGATTCTTACTCATTTGTGCCACAAATCTCTTTGGCATTCTTGTAAAGCATAGAATAAAAATATATAGTAACAAAGTAAACCAATTATATTGAATTCCAGTTATCAAAATATTACTAAAAAGTGGAGAAAGCATAAACCATGTACTTCTTTATTACCATATTAAATAAAAGGCAAGACATTTAAAATACAAGAGAGTTGAAGTTAGCTTTTAATAAAGAAGCTCGTTGCTTGGTTTAAATAAGAACTTTAAACTGTGAAGCAGTCTTTGACCAAGCGATACATGCAATGTTGGACATGAGAAAATGAGGTACACTTTTTTCCTTTCCAAGTTCACAGACCTCCTCAAATCAAGTCCCTGGCCTACCAACACCTTGAAGCACATGGTCCTGTACAACAGGTTGACTGGAGAGGAGCACTGCCCCGAGGTGGAGGTTTAGACCAGCCTGGGATGACCTTGTGGGAAGGTAGCCAGAGGAATGAATACTCTCAACTTAATGTCCTTCCTCTCGCTGCTTTTCTGCCAGGATCTCCATCAGCCAAAACCAGCTAGAAGCCAGAGGTGTCCTTGATGTGGTCTGCACAGGCTAGTCTCCTGGGCAGGGTGGAGGGGGAGGGAAAATAGAGGGACAAACAGAAAACATCCAGGGCACACACACAGAGAAGCTTTCTGGTCAGCGTACTTACTTGCTTCCTGCAGGCACACTCTACAGAGCCTGATTCTAGCCAGCAGTGCCCCTGGAGAGCATGGCATCATGACACAGGCCCTTGGCAATGCTGTGCCAATTCCATAAGGGCCTCTAATGTCACCAACTTATAGCAAGTAATTTTTTAAAAGATTTTATTTTTAGACAGAGGGGAAAGGAGGGAGAAGAAGAGGGAGAGAAACACAGTGTGCCACAGAAACAACGATTGGTTGCCTCTCTCACACCCCCAACTGGGACCTGGACCACGACCCAGGCATGTACCCTTCCCCAGGCATGTACCCTGGCTGGGAATTGAACCAGAGACCTTTCTGTCCTCAGGCTGGCACTCAATCCACTAAGCCACACTAGCCAGGGCTCAGCAGGTAATTTTTTAAGCCAGCTCAGCATTTTCTCCCTGACTATTTGGCTGGACACTAACAACCCTTGCTTCGGTGACTCCTTTTTTCTGCCTCTAAGGCTGATCAGCCCCACCACCCACTGACTTGTGCTTAAGCTATGTTGACACCTGCAGCCAGGATTCAGCAGCTTGCAGGCTTGGAAACCACTTTATTGCTTTATGACAGTGGCCTTTAAACTTGAGTGTGTATCAGAATCATCTGAGGCACCTGTTACAAAAGCGGTTGTTAGGTTCCAACCCCAGGCTTTTTGATTCAGTGGGTCCAGGCTGGGGCCCAACAACGTGCATTTCTAACATGGTTCTGCATGATGCTGATGGAAGGACCACCTCCTGAGAACCCCTGCTTTAAGGAGAGAGTTATCTTACCTTATTTTGAAGTTCTCAGTGAATTCCTTGCTGTATAACCTTTACACTGCGCCCTGACAGCTCTCCGCCCAGAGGCCCCATGTCCCTTTCAGCCCAAACTGCTGTGCACCAGCCTTCTCTGTGATCAAGGGGCTGAGCTCAAGTTTGGGTGGGAGGTGTCTTCTTGCTTGTCTGCTCTTCACAGGCTTTCCTCACATCTTTGTTTAGGCTGAGTGCCATTCTCCACCCATTTGCCCTGTGAGATACTCTTTACTCTTCATTTTTGTCCCATGGTCAAAGCACCTGTCACATTAGCGCAGGATGTTTTTCTGAGCATCTAAGCTCTGTCTCACCATGGTAGTCTGCCAAGCCATCCTGGATGGAAAGACCACTCTGAGCCCTTGTTGGTGCGGCTCAGTGGATTGAGTGCCAGCCTGCTAACCAAAAGGTCGCTGTTTCAATTCCCAGTCAGGGCACATGCCTGGGTCGTGGGCCAGGTCTACAGCTGGAGCTGTGCAAGAGGCAACTGATCAATGTATCTCTTGCACATCGATATTTCTTTCCCTCTCTTTCTCTCTCCTTTCCCCTCTCTCTAAAAAATAAATAAATAAAATCTTAAAAAAAAAAATAAAGACCACTCTGTGAGGCAATCTCACTCTGAATAAAAGCCAGAGTTTTCCCAATGGTCCTACTCAATCTGGCTTCATCTCCTGCCTCTGTTTCCCCTCACGTACCTGGCTCCAGCTACATTGTCCTCCCTGCTGCTTCACAAATACTCCAGATACTCAAACATGTCACTTCAGGACCTTTGTATTTCCTGTTCCCTCTGCCTAAAATGATCTTCTCCTATATATCCACATGGCTTATTCCTTCACCTCCTTGAAATCTTTGCTCAAATATTACTTTCTCAGTGAAGTCTCCCTGACTACCCTATTTAAGACTGTAGTCCAGGGGAAGGTGGTCTGGGGGAAAACAAAGTGGGTAAAGGGGGTCAAATACATGGTGGCTAAAGGAGACTAGACTTTGTGTGGTAAGCACACAATGTTGTATTATAAAGTTGTACTGTATACCTGAAACTTATATAATGTTATTAACCAATGTTACCCCAATAAATTTAATTAAACTTAAATAAACAAACAAACAACAGTCCACCATAGCACTTCCTGTCCCCCTTCCTTACTTTTTCTCCATGAGCACCTTCCATCTTCAATATATTTATTTTTATTGTCTCTCTTCCCCAGTTAGACTGTCCCTGAGGACAAAAGTTTACATTCGTTTGGTTCACTGGGCTTAGAAGCACACCAGGCATATAGTTAGTATTCAATAAGTATTTTTTGAATGAATGTATGAATAAAGAAATGAATTCCCCCCACCAGACAGTGAGACCATTGGGAGTGCAGGGTTGCAGCCTTCTTTCCAAGGAGAGAAGTAGCTGCAATAAAGGGTAGTCAAGAAGTCAAAGTCCACCCTGGCCAGTGTGGCTCAGTTGGTTGGAGTGTCATCCCTTAAGCTGAAGAGTTGTGGGCTGATTCCCAGTCAGGACACATCACATGCCTGGGTTGCTGGTTCGGTCCCAGTTGGGGCACATGCCAGAAGCAACCAATCGATGTTTCTCTCTCTAACATCAATGTTTCTCTCCCTGTCTCTCTCCCTTCCTTCCTTTCTCTCTAAAATCAATAAGCATGTCCTCAGGTGAGGATAAAAAATTAATTAATTAAAAATTAAGTCAAAGTCCCCTCCAGCATCTCCCCCCACCTGCATGGGTCAGGGAGAGAGCAGGGAGGAATGAAAACTGTCAGCCAGAGAAGGGGAATAGGTCCAGGGGAGAGAAGGAAAGGTGTCATCATTAATGCTGGGGCATAGGGGATGGAGCTCTGGGCAGGGAGTTTGGACAAAAGGGTCTCAGTGAGGGGAATACACTGTTCTTACCTCCCTTAGTAGTGACTAGCCAAAGAGAGAAGCAAGGGAGATGAAGGGTTCACCCAGGGAGGGCATTTATCAAGGCTACTCAACCCCTCTGTTGAACCCACAGTGACCAGCACCCTTACCACACACATAATATACACACAAACCTAATGTTGGCCTCACCCTCTGGATCTTTTTTTTAATATATATATATACTCACCTGAGGACATGCTTTTTTATTTTATTTTATTTTTTAATTTTACTTATGCACTGACTGGTGTGGCTCAGTAGAATGAGTGCCAGCCTGTGAACCAAAGGGTCACTGGTTCGATTCCCAGTCAGGGCACATTTCCAGGTTGTGGACTGGGTTCCCAGGTGGTGGCATGCGAGAGGCAACTATACACTGATGTCTTTCTCCCTCCCTCCTCCTCTAAAAATAAATTAAAGAAAGACACATCTATCAGCTGCCCCCTCCACACCCCAAACCGGGGACCCGGCCCACAACCCAGGCATGCTCTGGCCAGGAATTGAACCAGCAACATTTTGGTTCACAGGCTGGCACTCGATTTACTGAGCCACACCAGCCAGGGCTGCTTATCGATTTTAGAGAGACGGGAAGTGTAAGAAACAAGGCAATAGTGACTGCCAAACCAGTAGAAAATTATTAGTAACAAAGGACAAATGTAGTTAGAGGGTCTTAAGTGCAAATGTAATTAGAGAGTCTCTGAGAAGGAAGTTGACAGCATTAGCATATTTATAAATCACAAAGGGGCATTTAGACAATCAAGTTAGATTGTAACTCCAGAGTAACCAGTAATGGAGAAACTGGGGAAGAAGGAGAGGGGAGGGGAAGCTAATCACGTTAGGGAGGGGGAGCTAACCGCATTACTATAAAACCAGTTTTCTTTGTCTTCTTTGCCCGCACATTTCTCCTAGCTGAGAGTGCCCCCGACTCTGCAGGTTCGTGAATAAACACCTTGCTTTGCTGCTCAAGTCCTGTGTCCCGGTTTTTATTGTGAGCATTTCTCACAGAAGGGAGGGAAAAAGAGAGGGTGAGAAATATTGATGTAATCTCTTGGTTGCCTCCACACATTGATGTTTCTCCCCTATCTTTCTCCCTCCCTTCCCCTCTCTCTAAAAATACATTTTAAAAAGACACATCTATTGACTGCCTCCTGTACATGCCCCAACCGGGGACTGAACCCTCAACCCAGGCATGTGCCCTGACTGGGAATCAAACCTGTGATCTTTTGGTTGATGAGACAACACTCCAAACAACTGAGCTACACCAGCCAGGGACCCCCTGGCCATTGTCTCCATAAATGCTGTCTCTCTTAGAATCACTTTTAGTTCCTCCAAAGAAACTACTTCAACTCTCAAACTCCAGAGCTTTGCAGATTTTACTAAACAATTCAAAGGGGATAAGCTGAGGGGGTTGCATTGTACATCCTAAAGCAAACAAATTAAAATGCCTTTGTTAGACATTTCCATATTTCCCAGTGTTCCTCTGGAGCTGTGGAGCTGGGAATGAAGTCTCTCATTTCCAAACCCTGCACCCATCTTTCCACCCTCTCGAACTTCAGATTCTTCTCCCACAGCACAGAAGAATCCAGTCAACCCTTCTTCAGCTCCCTATCCCAACCTGTCTGCCCAGACTCATGAAATGCCACGAAATGCAAGGCCTTAGAGTTACCTGATTCTCTGGACCTGTTCTAAGACCACTTGTTCCTAGAAATAAATGCCCCCAGGGTCTTACTGTCCTTCCCCCACACCTCCAGTGGCTTATCAAGATATTTCTTTCATGCACACATAGGGCTCTGCTTAAGAGGAATTTGAGAGAATGTTATTTTCTCATCTCCACATTACACTCAGCTTCCCCTTCTTCCTGGGCTGTCAGCGTCAGCAGAAACTGATGGGGAAGTGAAGCTTGGAGGTAGAGGAGGAGGGAATGAGGGGAAAGGGGAAGTTTGGGAAGGAGGCCTCTCAGGAGGCTATGCGAGAGCAGAGTCGGCAGGCAGAGAGACAGCAAGCTTATCTGTCTCCACCAGCATCTGCCGAGCCATGAGCCAAGCCTGGGATTTACAGGGTAGGAAAGGTGGGATAGATAGAAGCCTCAAATGTGAGCAAGGAGCCAACAGCATGGGCAAGTGGCCAGGAGGGCAGTTAGCTGGCCTAGGAAGGCAGAACTGTGATAGCCCTAAGCTGGTCTGGGGATGAGAATGCATTAACCTTTGTGCCCCCTCAGGAGGAAAAGCCTTTGGGCTGCTGAAGGCCAGACAAGAAGAGAGCCTGGAGGAAATCAACAAGGTAAAAGGAAGAACTAAGGGGTGGGGACCTCAGGGAAGGGGCACTGAGCCGGAGGGCCCACCCTGGCTCTGGCTTTTTCCACAGCAATTCCTGGATGATCCCAAGTACAGCAGTGATGAGGATCTGCCCTCCAAACTAGAAGCCTTCAAGAGTGAGGGGAAATCTGTAGGGGTGGATGGGAGGTGAGGGGGTAGGATTTCCCCAAGAACAGAGAGGGGAGAGCAGAGACACAATCTACTTTTGTGGTGGGTTGAAGGAAGTCTGCCTCTGTTGCCCCCTGGTTGCAGTCCCCTTCCCTGGCTAGCCCCTCTCAGCAGCCCCTCTAAGTTCAGGATAACTTAACTGGGCTCTTCAGCTCCCCAACCTCTACTTCCTCTGCCTGCCCCACCTCCTTCTTCCATACCTGCACCCAGCATTCAGTAGCAACCCCTTTATCAGTCCTCTGCCTTGCCCCTGCCCTTCCAGCCAGAGCTTACCCTCTGCTTTCTCCCATCACCCAGAGAAATACATGGAGTTTGACCTGAATGGAAACGGAGATATCGGTGAGAAAAGGGTGATTTGGGGAAGCATGCAGACCTATGAAAAGGTCTCTCCTACAGTGTTCTATTACTGATGGGTTTGGGCAAGGGCCCAGCTACCAGAATGGGAGAAAGGGAATAGGAATGTGAAAGTACAGGGGAGAAAGAGACTTCTATCTTTCCACCTTCATCCTTTATCTCCAGATATCATGTCCCTGAAGCGAATGCTGGAGAAACTTGGTGTACCCAAGACCCACCTGGAACTAAAGAAATTAGTCAAGGAGGTTTCCAGTGGCTCTGGGGAGACTTTCAACTACTCTGACTTTCTCAGGATGATGTTGGGCAAGAGATCTGCCATCCTAAAAATGTGAGAGAATTGCTGTGAGGGGAAAGCCAGAGCCAGGGTAGGCCCTTCAGGTCCAGTTCCAATCTCCCCTATACTTACCTGTTTTCTCGTCACCCTTACCCCCATCCCCAGGCTCACCTTCTATACATTAATCAGCACCCACTTCTTCCATCCTTTGAGAAACCCTTCCATGGTTATGGTCCCCAGAACTCCCACCTCTGCCTTTTCTCCTCCTCCTCCTCCCACCCTCAAAACCCACATCTTCTTCTGGACTTTCATAGCAGTGTAAGATTTATTCTCTTGAGAGGATTGTTCCCTCATCTCTGTGTCTCTTCCCATCTCAACCAGGATCCTGATGTATGAGGAGAAAGCAAGGGAACAGGAGAAGCCAACGGGTCCCCCAGCCAAGAAAGCTATCTCTGAGCTGCCCTGATTTGTGGTGGGATTGAAGGTGCTTCTAATGATCCCAACAAAAAAAGAAAACAAAATTGTGAGCCAGAGTCAACCCAAAATAAATTCTCCCTCGTTCTCCAGATCAAGTCAGCTTGGTCTCTGTTTGGGAAGATGCCCCCCCACCCCGGGTTTGGAAAGGAGTGAAACATCTTTGAGGGAAGGGAAGCGAGGATTCACCAAGATAAAGCAATGTGTCTTCTAGAGCAGAGAATCTTATATGCCAGATATATAAGATAACCTCGACCTCAAGGAAGTTAGGAGGGATGAAAAGACATGTACCAAAAAAAAAGGAAAAAGGAAAACCACCCAGGCCCATGGTGAAGAGCAAGGATTGCCTTGAACCAACATTTTCCATCACTATAAGCTTTGTGACCTTAACAAATCACTCAGCCTCTCTGAGTCTTTCACCTCAAAATAAGGATAATTCACCCTGTAGTGCCTGACATATCACAAACCCTTAATAATGTTTAAAGTTGAATGGATGGATGGATGAAAGAAGTGGTATAATCGTATGGAATAAAGGATTCACAACACTATAAAGTCTGACAATTTAAGTATTAAGTGAGTCTTTGAGGTCCTTTTGGGGACAAGCTACAAAACAGTCTATCTGTAATGAAGGGAAAGGGGGCTTGGATTAAGAGGATACTGAGGGCAGATTTTAGGGATACAGGATCCCCGGATGGCAAAAAAGGATTAAATAGCCAACACCAGGGAAGGCAAAAGCCAAAGACTATTCCTGGACCTTTTCTCTAAGGGGTCCAAATGAATTAACTAGTAATTCTCAGTCACTGGCCACTATTTCAGATTTCCTGACACCCTGGAAAGAGAGAATCCAATTGGCCCAGCTTGCTTCATGTCCTGAGGACAGAATAGGCCACTCAGATCACCTATGTTGGCCCCTCCCCGTGATGAAGCCAGGCTGGCATGGTAAGAATGAGCTGGATTTGTTTGTTTGTTTTTAAACCTGGGTCTTCCCCCCACCCCCATCCTCACCCCCCACCCCTTGGAGAGAGAGAGAGAGAGAGGAAGGGAGAAAGAGAGGGAGAAAAACATTGACTTGAAAAACACATCAATCCGTTGCCTCCTGCACGCCCCCAACTGGGGACCTGACCCAAAACCCAGGCATGTGCCCTGACTGGGAACCAAATTGGCAACCTTTCAGTTCACAGGCCTGTGCTCAATCCACTGAGCCACACCAGCCAGGACAAGATCTGGGGATCTTAAACAATTTGTTCATTCAAGATAAATAAATTGGGTTATATTCACATAAGACTGTTATTATACAACAGTGAGAATGAACAAACTATAACTTCATGCAACAATGCAGATGAAATTCATTAATATGTTGAGTGAATGCAGACACAAAAGAGCCCTTACTGTACAATTCCATTTGTATAAAATAGAAAACCAGGTAAAATTTATATATGTTGTTAGAAGTCAGGATAGTAGTTAGCTTTGGAAAAGGCTCAGAAGAGGCCAACTGGACAGAGGGAAAAGGAGCAGAAAGGCCCCAAGGGGAGATATGCCTGGTGTAGGTAAAGAGAGTAATAAAATCAGGAACACAAAAGAGGGCCAACTCATCCAGGATCTCATAATTCACTGTAAAAACTTAGGCTTTCATTTTAGTTATTTAGAGAGAGGAGAAGAGAGGGAGAAAGACAGGGAGAAAAACAATGTGTGGTTGCCTCTTGCATACCCCCACCTGAGGACCTGGCCTGGAACTAGGGAATCAAACAGCGACCCTTTGGTTCACAGGCTGGCACTCAGTCCACTGAGTCACACCAGCCAGGGCAAAATGTAGGCTTTTATTCTAGAGAAACAGGGATTGCAGGGCTTTAAGCAAAGGGGAAAAAAGGCTGCAACACAGAGAATACAGGAGACTGTAGGAGCAGGTGTAAACTCTGGAAGACCAGTTAGGAGGCTGTTGCTGTAACCCTGGTGAGAGATGAGGATGGTTCAGATCAGAGTGAAAGAAGTGGAAGTAAGAGGCTGGATTCTGGATATTCTCTCAAGATAGGGGTTTCTGTCTGATTGACAGTGGGGAGTGAGATAAAGGGAGTGATGAGGATTCTAAGGTTTTTGTTTTTACTTTACTGGAATTTTTAAGTTGCCTTCAGCTGAGATGATGAAGGCTGTGATAGAGCAGGTTTTGAGGGGCTGAAGATCACATGTTTAGTTTTGTACATACTGAATTTGAAATGATCTATTAGATACACAAGAGGAGATATCAGGTACATAGCTATGTATACGAGCCTAGAGCTGGAAAGTGAGGTCTCTGATGTATATACATTTGGGAATTATCAGCACATAAATGCTATTTCAAACCATGAAACCGATGTCTTTGACACACCCAGTTTGGGGAGAGGGTAGGGGTGAATGCTTAACTGAAGTGGGTTTAAGAAAGAATGAGAGGAGAGAAATTAGTATGAATGGTGCTTCCAATAAATTTTTCTGTTGTAGTTGACCAGGCAGAGAGGACAAGAAATCATTCGGAAGTTTTAGAACTGAAGTAATCTCAACTATCTTAGTGAGCCTCAGGATAGTATTCTTATCTAATTCTTGATAATTTTTCTGCTTTCATTTTCCTTAATGGACAGGTAGTTCCTTAATTTAGCCACACCAGCGTAGACACAAGTCCCCAAACCCATGTCTCCACTCATCAGTTCACTGGGCCTGAGATATGCATCCTCTTCTCAATCCTGGCTAAATCCTAATTAGTTCTTCATATCATTTAATAAGAGTCACGTTTTTCTAGAAGCATTTCTGAACCTCCCAGGCACGGTCTGTTGTGCATAATTCCGGCGCCTTCAAAACATAGTTGTTGAATGAATTGCTGAATAGGTAGGTAGTAGGTCTGATTAGAGCACAGTAATAAATAGGACGCCAAAAGGAGGTAAAGAAGGGAAAAGTACTCCATTTTGTAAAATGAAACTCACTGTAAAGAGAATGCAAATTACCAACAATATCAGATATACAAATATCTTCTTTAAGATTACAGGTTATAAAATTAAGTGTCCGTTTTGTCATTGATTGCCAATATTTTGATGATAGGTCACTCCTAGCTTTTGTTCAAATGATTTGCATTATGCAAATAAGTAGAACTGCCTAAAGAGTGCCCAAGCGGCGCGACGCCGATTATACACTCCCTTAGACCGTTCGATTGGCCAGTCTATCCACCTCATTTGCATGACGTGATTTAATAAATGAAGGCCCCGCCCTTCTGGGGCTTTCACCTATCGCGAAAGGACGCTTGAGTTGACTCTTCCCTGGTTACGTATGCTCCGCCCTCCGGCAGCTAATCCCTTCCGCGGAGTCCACTCGCTCCATCTCCTCCCCTGAAAGCACCGCGAACCCTGCATTGTTTCTTTCTACTCTCGGCGTCCCTACGTCTCTCCGCTCCCATCTTTCCACGAACTCACGACGCACGCCCCGCCTCTTTCTCCCCCCAGTGAAAATTCTGCGCACCAACCGCTCGGCCAACTGTGCGCCACATTCCCGCCCCATCTACCCGTCCCAACGGCCGACGCAGGAGGCCCGCCTCTTCAGCCAATCGGGCGTCCTATCGCCTGTAAGTCCCACCTTTTTATGCATAATTGCTTTTTTTTAAAAAATAGGAACAGCCCTGGAAGTAAAGTGGGATAGGGTAGAGAGAGCTCCGCCCTTTATGCAAATAACAAGGCGTGTCTAGGCCCGAAGGGCGGTGGGAGGTGTGGGGGGGGGGGTGCTCCCGGGGGTGGTGGTTACCCGGATGTGCCGTTAGTCGGAGCCCTGGCGCGGAGGAACGAGGGAGACCGCCGTAGCTGAACCCGGAGCTATCCGCCGCCATCCGCCCCCGCCCCACCGCCATCCCACCCCGGGGAGCCCCTGGGCCCCGGTCCCGGACCCCCGCGCACCCGGCCAGGTGAGTCTGGATGAACCGAGTGTTTACGCCCTTTTCTAGCTTGGGAGCGGTAGTGGCGGCAGCGGCGGCGGCGGCGGCGGTGACGGGCCGGTGGGGGGGCGGGAAAGGAGGACAAGCTGCCATTAGCCGCCGCCATTTTGTCCTCCTACCGCCGGGGCCTGCCTTGCCCCTCCCCCTCCGATACCACCTCCTTGGGACCAGCACCTTTAGCCCCTTTCTGTATCCATAGCCTGCCTCTACACGTCCACCTTCATGACCTAATGGGGCGACCCTCTCTCCTGGACCGGTTACTCCCCACCCTCCGCTGTGCTGCTGACATCTCACCCCTCTCTGGGCCACCTTCCCCGCCGTCACAGCTCTGGAGTGGGCCGCGCCCGACAGTCCTCTTAGAAAAGTCTCCTTCCCACTCCCATCACCTAGCGCAAGACCCCTTCTTTCTTGACGCCCCTTTTTTAGTCGAGTCACTCCCCCTCTGGAACCATTCTTTTATACCGCATATTTGCTGTCTGTGTTCCTTCCTCTTCCCTGCACTGTTTCATTTTTCCTATTCCTTGTCTTTTCTTTACTACCTCAACCCCCCTTTTCCTGCATTTGTTGACACTATCCTCGTAAATTTGTGCTTCATCCTTTTCCTACCATTTCTGCTTACGTGTATTATCTCCCACATATTTTCGTCTTCCGTGTTTTATTGGTTTCTTTCATATATTTATTTTAAAAGATTGGTCTTCTTAAACACCTACAAAGTAACCCCATCTTCTCATTTAACCTGTCTTAAAGTACTCTCCAATTTTAGTTTTCATCCTGATCCTGTTTGGATTTCCCATCACCCCCCATCTTTTTTCTTTATACCATTCTGCCTTATAAATGAATATCTGGTCACTCCCAAAGCAGCTGACCATGCAGAGTTTGGCCTCCTTGGGGAACAGGGAATATTAGGAAAAGAAATGACTGCTGTTGGAATTTCTTACTGAGGGTCGGAAAATGAAGTTGGGTTTGACCTTGGCCTCGTGGTTATAGGGTACTCTTGAAGTAGTTCTATAATGCTGCTTCTCATATCTGCATAAGGTAAGCCAGAACCTGGCAGCATTGCACCTGCAGACAAGATCTTTTCCCAAGAGCTGGGATGGGGGCAAGTATAGGAAAAGATGGGGTGTTCTAAATACCTTGGGTACTGTACATTGGGAGTGTGTAGAGCCCCAGTTCCATGAGGAATTCTCTGGCACCAGCCCCTAGTCTGGCTGAACAAGCATATAAAAATCCTTCAACTCCCAGCATACCTTCCTGCAGACCTCCTCCAGATGGGAGTGAGGTACTGGGAATAGAACCTGGGGCACAGTTAGAGTGTCTAATGTCGGAGATCTAAAACTCTCTTTCTTGCATGATAAAACTATATGCCTCTTTCTGGTTTTCTCCAGGGCTTGGACTTACCCTGTTTTATTGTGGGTTTTGAAATGATTTTAGTGAAGAGATTATTAGTTGTGGGGATAATGAAGAGTTTGCTCCCTTTTATAGATTAGTACAGAGGGGAGAGTATCTGTAGTATTTATATTAGGAGGATACTAGATTTTTATTTGGATTTCCTGGGGAAGAGGTGTCTGGGCTCTGTGGGAGCTGTATAGATCATGATTGCTAAAGGGACTGGGGAGTTTCAAATAGACTTGAGGAAAAGATACTAGAGGGCCTCATATCTGGGCTCCTAATGAGAATGAAAGGGATTGTCTAAGCTTCTGTTGAGTTTGTAAAGGAAGCAGAAACTGAAACACTCGGTGTTTGGCCCACAGGCTCCTGCACGTTTTGGGGGAGGTGCCTGCAGGACCCAACATACTCAATGAGCTTCCAGCGCAATGTCCGATCGCTCGGGGCCGACTGCCAAGGGGAAGGATGGAAAGAAGTATTCTTCACTCAACCTGTTTGATACGTATAAGGGCAAATCCTTAGAGATCCAGAAACCCACTGGTGAGGGTCCTCCAAAGATGCTCCTAATTATTGGAGTCTGTGCATGAATGGGGCATATATTTTAGAGCTCTTGAAAGAAAATAGCTACAGTACAGTTAACGAGAGAGACAGAGAGAGAGAGAGAGAGAGAGAGAGAGAGAGAGAGAGAGAGAGAGAGAGAGAGAGAGAGAGAAAGAAAGAAACAATAGAGACTCTCCAACTTTATCTTGGGTCCTGTAGGGGACACTGGGCTTTGAGTGAACACCAATTACCCTCCTACAAATGCGTGTCTATGGTTCTGTCTTTGGACACCTAAGAATTGGGAGGTAAAGAAATGTGGACTTGGAGAAGTCAGGGGCCAGCTTGTTCCCTGCAGGCTCAAGATCAACCATTGCACATAGAAGCCTTGGATGTAATGCCTCTCAGCCTTCCCAATAGGATTTCAGAGATTGATGAGGGCAAAGGAAGGGATGGTTTCTAAAAGAAGTTGGGTAGTAAGACACTAAGGATCTCCCATACGAGGCAGTCTTTTTTACCTTCTCTCTACCTTTTCTCCAGTTGCCCCTCGACATGGCCTGCAGAGTCTTGGGAAAGTTGCTATTGCCCGACGTATGCCACCCCCAGCCAACCTTCCAAGCCTGAAAGCCGAGAACAAAGGCAATGACCCCAACGTCTCACTAGTGCCAAAAGACGGAACAGGATGGGCAAGCAAACAGGAGCAGTCCGACCCCAAGAGGTAGAGAGAGGCTTGGGGGACCTAGAGTGATGAGTATTTTTACTTTGAACTTCAGGATGAATTGGGCTTGATCTTAGCCCAGCCGTAGCCAAAGTCAAAGAGGGAAGCCCCTCTCCTGCCTGTCCCAGGACTCCTGTTAGATGACTGAGGAGTGGTACCTTTAGCTTTTTGTCAAATGGAAGTAGCGTGAAGAAACAGATGGCAGCATATGCAGGGTGATGTGGTTATGGTATTTTGTCCTAATAGTTGAAACTAGTAGCAAATTGTCCTGAGTTGAGTTCCTATCTTCCTCCAGTTGGAGAAGTAGGGGAGGCATCTCAGGCTCTGGATAACCTTCCCATCCATCCTTCTATCCCCTTAGTTCCGATGCCTCAACTGCTCAGCCGCTGGAATCGCAGCCACTGCCGGCTTCACAGACACCTGCCTCGAACCAGCCGAAACGACCCCCAGCAGCCCCCGAGGTAGCTGAAGAACTGGATGTTATTGAAGGGGCAGGGACAAGAGTGGCTTGTAGCTCCTCACCTCTACCATTTATTATTTCTGCTTCCCCAGAACACTCCTTCGGTTCCAAGCGGGCTAAAGTCCTGGGCACAAACCAGCACCACCCATGGAGCACATGGAGATGGTGAGTACAGGGCTATTTGGGGAGCTCACTCCGGGCACCGTGGTAGGCAGGAGCCCTGCACTGTGCTTTTAGTGAAGTGTCTTTGGTCCTTAATTAGTTTCATGGGGCTCATGAACAAGTTTGTCTCAGTCTTAGAGTGAGTAGGGTGTCCTAGAACTGTGTTTCTTGGAGAATGAGCACCTAATCCTTAGGAGGTGGATTTGAAGGCAGGAACCTGATGAACTGGTGCCTGTCAGAACTTCCCCCTTTCATATTACATCCTCAGTAAATGTACTTATGTCTTCTTCTCTGTTCCCCAATCCCAACAGGTGGAAAGGCATCAAACCTACTGTCACGATTCTCTCGAGAGGAATTTCCGACCCTGCAGGCGGCTGGCGACCAGGACAAGGCTGCCAAGGAAAGGGAGTCTGCCGAACAGTCGTCTGGGCCCGGACCAAGCCTCCGCCCCCAAAGTGAGTGGCTGCCATTTGGGAGGTAGGGTGTTGGTGGATGAGGGGTTATCTATTGGCTGGGCCATTACCATATTCCATCTCAGAGCTAAGTACTCCCCATCATTTTCAGCTCTTGTTTACTCTCTGCCTTTTCCAAAATACAGATTCTACAATTTGGAGGGACGGAGGTGGGCGTGGCCCTGATGAGCTGGAGGGCCCAGACTCCAAACTTCATCATGGCCATGAGCCCCGGGGGGGACTGCAGCCTTCTGGCCCACCCCAGTTCCCTCCCTACCGAGGAATGATGCCGCCCTTCGTGAGTTTGGATATCTTGATTTGGAGTGGTTGCACGGGAAGCTGGAGAGTTAGAAATTAGGACTTAGTCTTTGGACGGAATAGCTGGAAAGCAGGGGCCTATGACAGGAAGCAGAGAGAATGATAGGTATAGGGAGCTGACAGGCTCTTTGACCATCCTTCTGAGCAGCTGCTGTTGGACCCTTTTGCAGATGTATCCCCCATATCTCCCATTCCCTCCACCCTATGGACCCCAGGGACCTTACCGATACCCTACTCCTGATGGGCCCAGGTGAGTAAGGCCAGGTCTGGGTTTGTGCTTGTGGATGGGGGAAGCCTATTGGTGGAGGAATGGTATTCTAGCCGGGAGTCTCAAGTCTTGTATGTGGTTATGTACCGTATCATCTTTTATCTCCTCTTTCATTTGCTTTTTTATACACAGCCGTTTTCCTCGTGTGGTAGGCCCCCGGGGCTCAGGGCCACCCATGCGCCTTATAGAGCCTATGGGTCGGCCTTCCATTCTTAAAGAGGATAATCTCAAAGAGTTTGACCAGTTGGATCAGGAGAATGATGATGGTTGGGCAGGTAAGTGAACATTAAGAATCAAGCATTTTGGTCTTAAAAGGCAGAATCTGATAACCAAGAAATTGGTTGTGTGGGAGAAAAGCAGGTACATGGAGGAAAGCCAGTTCCTGATAATGAACTAAGAGGACTGAAAATGACAAGACTCCAGTGGATCCAGACTTTGGGGGGAAGGGGGCGGGTAGCATTGGTAGTGCATTTCATCATAGTTCCAGACTACTTCCTGTATTCCAGAAGATACCTGAGATTTGAAAGCAGAATGATTGGTTACTACATTTCCCCTCAGGGGCCCATGAGGAGGTCGACTACACTGAAAAGCTCAAGTTCAGTGATGAGGAAGACGGGCGAGACTCCGATGAGGAGGGAGCTGAGGGCCAGTGAGTTAGGGCCCTCTGGGGAGAGGAGAGGGGTCTCAGTTTCTCTCATGGTAATACACTCTTAAAGGAACTAGGTTGCAGCTGATCTTAATTTTACTGTTGGTCTGCTCACAGCAAGGAGTCCCAGTCAACTGCTAATGAGGAACAGCTCCCTGAAGCAGATGGCAAAAAGGGCACCTATGCCGGCAGTGAACCTCCCCCTCCCAAGACAGCCTGGACAGAGACCTCTCGGCCTCCAGAGACAGAGTCGGGGCCTTCTGCTCCCAAGCTTCCCCCACCCCCACCTCACCGGGGCCCCGCTGGGAACTGGGGACCCCCTGGGGACTACCCAGTGAGTGTTTACAGTGAGGGGTTGTAGGGGTCAGTTGTGGCTGATAGTGTCAGCTGTATGACTGAAGGAGCAATAATAGAAGAAGCTGGAGGGAGGGTCAGAAATGGGATGTAGGAAGTATAGAGCTTTGGAGACTGACATGGTTTGGAACATCATTAGTGTTAGGGGAGTTTGGGTGACATTGGTATGCTAGAGAGTAATAACAAGGTGGCCTGGGTATTTAGGTCTCTGAAAGGAGAAAGAAAACAGACTGGGATGATGAGTTTGTTCCTACCCAGAGGCCATCAACCCAAGGCCTGCTCCTTGCACCCACAGGTAGACAGTTGATCATTCTGTGAATGAGGTCATAAGAAACATAATGACTCACATCTCTGGCCCCCCTGGGTCTGCCCATTGACAGGATCGTGGGGGCCTGCCTTGCAAGCCCCCAGCACCTGAAGATGAGGATGAGGCATGGCGGCAGCGGCGAAAGCAGTCTTCATCTGAGATCTCCTTGGCTGTGGAGCGGGCCCGGCGACGAAGAGAAGAGGAGGAGCGCCGCATGCAGGAGGAGCGTCGGGCAGCCTGTGCAGAGAAGCTCAAGCGGCTTGATGAGAAATTCGGGGCACCTGACAAGCGGCTCAAAGCAGAACCTGCTGCCCTTCCTGCCCCAGTGCCACCACCTACTATACCCAAAGAACTCCCCACACCTCTAGCTCCTTCACCAGCACCAGCCCCAACATCAGAAAAAGAACAGGAAGAGCCAGCACAGGCTCCTCCTGCCCAGTCCACCCCCACTCCAGGTGTGGCTCCATCTCCCGTCCTGGTGAGTGGTGGTGGCAGTACCAGTAACACCAGCAGTGGCAGCTTCGAAACCAGCCCAGGTATGGAGATAGGCATAGATGCTACCAGGTGGCAGATCTCTGCTTGGGTCAAGGCTGCGTGTAGGAAGGATGGGAGGAAGTGAAATAGAAGGCAGTTGTTTGGGCTTATTGGACTGTCAGTGTGAGGGGGAGGTTTTGCTACCTGAATTCCTTAAGTTGTAACCTAAAAGCACTTCATAGCCTCCTGTGAAGCAGGACTGTAAAGTGTGTTATTTTTTTGGTTTCATGGGAAGTTAATTTTGCCACCATTGCTCTTGAGGGGCCATGAAGTGTTTCATATGTTTTAAGTGGGAAGGACTTACCTTTAGAGAGGGAGCTATAGAGGTAAGAGGTGAAATTGTGAAGGTGTTCATGGAATGTCTGTGGTGGGCTAAGCTACTCTGATTGTTGTCTTTTCATCAATGCAGTGGAACTCCAGTTGCCCTCAAAAGAGGGTCCTGAACCACCAGAAGAGGTTCCTTCTCCTGCCACACCCCCAGCCCCAAAGGTGGAACCCAAGGGTGATGGGGCTGGTCCCACCCGGCAAGCCCCCAGCCAGGGCTTGGGCTACCCCAAATATCAAAAGTTGTTACCTCCTCGTTTCCAGCGGCAGCAGCAGGTGAGATCAAGTTACTTCTCTTAAGGGCTGCTTCTCTCCCTAGCTCCATCATTTACAGTATCTATTGGTTCCCTTCTGGGTTCCTCTACCAATTCTCTCTCTGTCTTCAGGTATATGTCACATTTGTATATTGATTTATTTTTATTCCAGTTCCTTTTTCTATCTCTGGGTGGGGAGCCTTGATGCCTCTCTTGCCCTTCTCCAGGAGCAACTCTTGAAGCAGCAACAGCAGTGGCAGCAGCATCAACAGGGCTCCACCCAACCTGCTCCAGTACCCCCATCACCATCACAGCCTGTTACCATGGGGGGTGTGCCAGCTCCACAGGCACCACCTCCGAAGGCCCTGTACCCAGGTGCTCTAGGCCGACCCCCACCCATGCCTCCAATGAACTTTGATCCCCGCTGGATGATGATTCCTCCTTATGTGGACCCCCGGCTCCTCCAGGGCCGGCCCCCTCTGGACTTTTACCCTCCTGGTGTCCATCCCTCTGGTAAGGGGCCTCCAGTTCTGGGATGTGGGTACTCACATCTTGTGGGATAACGGGCCACCAGTGAAGGGAATGGGGCATGTGCTTAGCACTACTGAGGGTAGCTCTTTGTAACAGGGATGGGCTTGGGGAAGAAAGAAACTGTTCTTTGGCCAGGATTTACTTGGGGGATTGATTGATTAATTTACAGGGAAGCTGAGTGGATGACCCTGTTTCAGGAGAGCAGGCCAGGCCCAGACTTACTGGGAATAAGAGGTAGAGAAGCTGATGTTGTTGACTTGACTGACTGGGAGGATTAGATTGGGGAGATGTTTTATGGATTGGAGAGCCTGTCACATGAGAGAGGGTTATTGTTTCCTCAGGCCTAGTTCCCCGGGAGCGCTCAGACAGTGGAGGCTCAAGCTCAGAGCCATTTGAGTGCCACGCAGCCCCCCACTTAAGGGATCGGGGCACCCCACCAGTGGATCCAAAGTTGGCCTGGGTAGGAGATGTCTTCACCACCACATCAGCTGACCCACGGCCACTTACCTCACCGCTGCGACAGACTGTTGATGAGGACCACAAGGGGATGAGGTGAGTGAGCAGTGAGAGAGATGGGTGAGTTCCTAGTGAAAGGATCTAGACTAGGAGAAAGGGTTCTGTGGATATTGGTGAGGTAATAGGGATAACCATGAAAGCAGTACGTAGGTCATAATAAAGTATTTTTTTCCCCACCTAGTTCCAGTTTTCCTTGTCCTGAGATGCTCATTTTCATTTTTTTTTCTGTCTCCCTCTTCAGGAGTGAGACTCCTCCAGTACCTCCCCCATCATCTTATCTGGCCAGTTATCCCAGCTTTCCTGAGAATGGAGCCCCTGGGCCCCCACTCTCTCGATTCCCTCTGGAGGAGCCAACTCCCCCAGGGCCCCGTCCACTTGCCTGGCCCCCAGGCAGTGATGAGGCAGCCAAGATACAAGCTTCACCTCCCAAGAAGGAAACCCCCAGTACCCCCAGTGAGGAAACTCCACAGCTAACAGGACCAGAAGTCAGCCGAAAGCCTACCCGTGGAGGTGGAGGCCAAGGCCCTCCACCACCTCGCAGAGAGACCCGCACTGAGACACGCTGGGGCCCTCGCCCAGGCAGCAGCCGTCGTGGAATCCCTCCAGAGGATCCAGGGGTCCCTCCCCGCCGGGCTGGGCCTATAAAGAAACCCCCACCACCTATAAAAGTTGAAGAGCTGCCTCCAAAGCCTCTCGAACAGGGGGATGAAACCCTCAAGGTCCCAAAGCCAGATTCACTCAAGACAGCAAAAGGGAAGATGGGAGGTGGGGGCCCCAAGGAGACTCCACCCAGTGGGAATCTTTCTCCTGCCCCAAGGCTTCGGAGGGACTATTCCTATGAAAGAGTGGGTCCTACCTCTTGCCGGGGTCGGGGCCGAGGCGAGTATTTTGCCAGAGGGAGAGGTTTTCGGGGAACGTATGGGGGACGAGGGCGGGGAGCCCGAAGCAGAGAGTTCCGCAGTTACCGAGAGTTCCATGGAGACGATGGGCGTGCAGGTGGGGCAGAGGGACCAAACCACACTCCTGTTCCCCGAGGCCGCACTGCCAGTGAGACACGAAGTGAGGGTTCTGAGTATGAAGAAATCCCCAAGCGCCGTCGGCAGAGGGGTTCAGAAACAGGCAGTGAAACCCATGAGAGCGATTTGGCCCCCTCAGACAAGGAGGTCCCTCCACTTAAGGGGGGAGTACTCACCCAGGTCCCTCTCATTCCCCCACCGTCAGGAGCTCCTCCCTCACCAGCCTCAGCTCGTTTTTCTACTACCCGTGGTGGGCGAGTCTTTACTCCCAGAGGGGTACCTTCACGACGCGGCCGAGGTGGAGGACGGCCCCCTCCACCCATTTGCCCAGGCTGGAGTCCACCAGCCAAATCTTTGGTCCCCAAGAAGCCTCCATCAGGTCCTTTGCCAAGTAAGGAGCCTCTGAAAGAGAAGCTGATCCCAGGGCCATTGTCCCCCATGACCCGCAGAGGCAGCAGTGCAGGCAACAATCTGGGCATAGGTGTGGAAGATGGGGAGCGGCCCCGAAGGAGGCGACATGGGAGGGCTCAGCAGCAGGATAAACCACCTCGTTTTCGGAGGCTGAAACAGGAAAGGGAGAGTGCTGCCCGAGGGGCCGAGGGGAAGCTCTCTTCAGCCCTTCCAGCTTCTACGCCTGGACCAGAGGAGGTCCTCACAACTGTAGTAGTGCCCCCACCACCTCGCCAGGCAGCTGCCAAGTCTCCTGATTTGTCAAACCAGAACTCTGACCAGGCTAATGAGGAGTGGGAGACTGCATCTGAGAGCAGTGACTTTGCCAGTGAGCGGCGAGGGGACAAGGAGGTTCCCCCACCAGCACTGCTGACCCCAAAAGTTGTGGGAACTGCTGGGAGTGGGGGCAGTGGACCAGGCATTTCAACCATGTCATGTGGTGATCTGAGCCAGAGAGCAAAGGATCTGAGCAAGCGGAGCTTCTCAAGTCAGCGGCCAGGCATGGAAAGGCAGAACCGTCGCCCAGGCCCCAGCAGCAGAGCTGGCAGTGGTGGAGCAGGTGGTGGGGGTCCTGGAGGGAGGACCGGCCCAGGGCGAGGGGACAAGGGGAGCTGGCCCTCTCCCAAGAACCGAAGGTAGGTAGGGTCATGTTAAAACTTCTTAAGCTTAAGAAATTGGGCAGAGAAAACCTGAGTGAAAGCTAAGGCTGGGTGGGGTGGAGTTTGGAGACCTGAGGGTTGTTAGAAAGGCACTGGGGTATTTATATCTTGTTGAAGGAACTGGGAAGCAGTTGATAAAAAACATCTACCTAGTTCCTATTGTCCATTCCATAAATCTGTATACATAGAATTTCTTGGGGTTACTTGAAAATACCTGGATCTATGTAGGGAAGAGCAGAAGTTAGAAGATTCTTGTAGGGAAAGTAACAATTTTCAATTTTGGGAATACTGGAGCTGATTATCTGTTCTCTTTAGCCGCCCTCCAGAGGAATGTGCCCCAGGGCTTCCTCTGCCTCCCCCACCCCCCAGTAGTTCTGCTGTCTTCCGCCTGGACCAAGTAATCCACAGCAACCCTGCTGGCATCCAACAGGCTCTGGCCCAGCTCAGCAGCCGCCAGGGCAGTGCAGCTGCACCAGGGGGGCACCCAAGGCCCAAGCCTGGGGCTCCCCAAAACCTACAAGGCCCCTCCACTCAGCCCCCATCCTTCTATGACCCTCAGAGGGCCAACAACAGCATCGGTATCAATTTGGGTAAGCTGGAGGGGCTGAGTATGGGATTGTCTGTCTCCAGAGGTCAGGTGGTGTAAGGGCTTGGAGACCCTGGTGCTAGGTGTCTGCACTGAGTGGGGATGGAGGGATTGGGATGTTGGGAAAGGGATAAATGCTAGTGTGAATGATAGAGCAAGGCTGATGCTGACAGATTTCCCCTTTTCCCCAGACCTCCACTTCGAGGAGCCAGGGCCAATGGTGAGGGGGGTGGATGGGACTCCCCAGGATTCTGCCGGAGTTAATCCCTTCCCCCACAAACGGGAGCAGCCTCCCAGAAAACCAGAGCTGCTACAGGAGGTGAGGGGTGGGGCATGAGATTGTGCTTCATTGCTCTTTCATATTCATGTTACTGTTCTCACCCCAAATTCTCAGTTGGTCACTGCATCCCTCTTATAGGTCCCTCTTTGCGCCACACCTCTCTCTGTCCCAGTTTCTACATTCCCCAGTTCCCAGCTCATTCATGTTTAGCCTCTGGCCTTTCTCACCTTTAGGAATCTTTGCCACCTTCTCATAGCTCTGGATTCTTGGGCACAAAATCCGAGGGCCCAGGCCCTCAGGGAGAGTCCAGAGATGCAGGAACAGAGGCCCTGACCCCTCACATCTGGAATCGTTTACATACTGGTGAGTAAAGCTGAGCAGAAGGAAGAACCATTGAGAGCTAGAAGGGCCTCAAAACTCCTCACATCTTCTGCTCTGTTGGTGCTCTTCCCAGCCACTAGTCGAAAGAGTTACCGGCCTGGTCCCATGGAACACTGGATGGAACCCCTGAGTCCTTTTGAGGATGTGCCTGGCACAGAGGTGAGTGAGCATAGGAGGCAGTATCTAGCTGGGATTTTATCAAACACTGGCCATACTTCCCCACCTGTTCTGGGTTGGGTGTGGATTGTTCCCTGACATAGTTGTCTCCTTTCTTCAGTTTGTATACACCCATCAGGTATTGGAGTGCTTTCTATCCTACTTAACTAACTCCTTCTCCACTCCTCTCAGATGAGTCAGTCTGACAGTGGGGTGGACCTGAGTGGGGATTCTCAGGTATCATCAGGTCCCTGCAGCCAGCGAAGTTCCCCTGATGGAGGACTCAAGGGGGCAGCAGAGGGGCCCCCCAAGCGGCCTGGAGGTCCCTCACACCTGAATGCTGTTCCTGGTGAGGGTCCACCTGGCTCTGAACCCTCTGAACCTCCTAGGAGACGGCCACTTGCCCCCACTAATGGGGACAGAAAGGTAAAAGGCTAAGAAAGGGTAAGAGGAGTATTTATGGGACTGGCTGTAGCCCTACCTTTGTTTTCCCCTTCCGTGTGTCCTGGGGATTCCTTTATTTAGGCTTCTGTTTCCTTCCCCTAGCCCTATTTTACTGTGTTTCCCAACCCAGGAGCTGCCCCAGGAGCAGCCTCTGTCCCCTGGTCCCATTGGCACAGAACGATTGCAGCGTACAGACCAAGGTCCAGAGCCTGGCTCCCTGCGGCCATCCCATCGACCTAGCCCCCCAGTCCAATTTGGCACCAGTGACAAGGTCTGCATGGGCTGTCTGTGGGCATCTTGGGTTGGGTGGGGAGGAGGGAGGGACTGGAGGGGGTACATAGAGAATGTCTGAATCATGGGACAATGTTCCCCTGCCTCATGATCACAGGACTCAGACTTGCACCTAGTGGTAGGAGACAGTTTAAAAGCAGAGAAGGAGCTAACAGCATCAGTCACTGAGGTACGTGGGAGAGTGAGTTTGGTAGAAGGGTCCCATTTCTGGAGAAGATGGCTGGGAGTGACCTGGGCATCCAGAGAGCTCTCTTGACAAGTCGTCTCCTTCCAAGGCCATTCCCATATCCCGAGACTGGGAGCTGCTCCCTAGTGCTTCTGCCTCCACTGAGCCACAACCACAATCCAAGAACCTGGGTTCGGGGCACTGTGGCCCAGAGCCCAGCTCCTCAGGCCAGCGCATATACCCTGAGATCTTCTATGGCAGCCCTGGGCCTCCCAGTTCTCAGGTAGGTCCTACTTTCTGTCTCATGACCCCTTTCTGCCTGCTGTCCCTTAAAATACAGTGAAGTCTTTCCAGTTTGTGTAGCTGTAAAACCGTTTTTTGTCATTCTATTTTTCTCCTTGCTTTTACTGTAGGTGGTGGGGTGGGTGAGCTTTTCTTGGCCAGAAAAACTGGAGCTAGTCCAGCTTTGCTCTCCTGTAGGTCTCAGGGGGAGCCATAGACTCTCAGTTACATCCCAACAATGGAGGCTTCCGCCCTGGGACACCCTCAGTGCACCCTTACAGGTAAGACTAGGTGCCCATAGATGGGAAAAGGAAATGGAGCCATGTTTGGGGGGAGAGGGAAGGGGAAGACATTTATAGGTACCAAAGGCTAGTGGCAGTGCTCACACTAAAGGAATAAATGACACTGGCTCCCTCACGCTTTTCCTCCACCTTGCCCCAATTTCTTTCCAGGTCACAGCCCCTGTACCTCCCCCCGGGCCCAGCACACCCCTCAGCACTGCTCTCTGGGGTAGCTGTCAAGGGCCAGTTTCTGGATTTCTCAGCACTGCAGGCAACAGAGCTGGGGAAGGTGCCAGCTGGAGTTCTCTACCCTCCACCTTCCTTCCTTTACTCTCCAGCCTTCTGCCCCAGTCCTCTGCCTGACCCACCCTTGCTTCAGGTAAAAGGTGGGCAGGTGCTGGTCTTAGGGAGCTAAGGGTGGACAAGAATGCTTTTTTGGGAGTTGACATACTTTCTTCCCCTTCGCCCACAGGTACGCCAGGATCTGCCGTCCCCTTCGGATTTTTATTCTCTGCAACCTGGTGGCCAAAGTGGCTTCCTTCCCTCTGGGGCCCCTGCCCAGCAGGTACTTTATAGCTTTCCACTTCCCCTTCAGTTTCTTTCTCTGTCCAGCCTCTGGCTTTTTAAATTTGTTTTGACTCTTTCTCTGGTTTTCTGACATGTCTTCCTACCCCCAACACAGACCCATATTTCTTGTTACAGATGCTTCTACCTGTGGTGGACTCCCAGCTGCCTGTGGTGAACTTTGGTTCCCTGCCACCAGCACCGCCTTCTGCCCCACCCCCTCTTTCTCTGTTACCTGTGGGCCCTGCTCTGCAGCCCCCCAGTTTGGCTGTGAGGCCCGCACCTGCTCCTCGGGTGCTGCCTTCCTCTGCCCGGCCCTTCCCCGCTAGCTTGGGGCGAGCAGAGGTAAAGTACAGGAATGCTAAGCAACTTCAAGAGTTAGGGGTTGGGATTCATTATCTCAAGATGAATGGGTTGAGAGGCAGGAGGCTCATGAATTTTTTTCCTTCAGCTGCACCCAGTAGAACTAAAGCCTTTCCAGGATTATCGAAAACTGAACAGCAACCTTGGAGGACCTGGGTCATCACGTACATCCCCGGCTGGAAGGCAAGAGAAGGGACTGGCGATGCAGACTGCCAAGCCCCAAGGCCTTTCTTTGGGGGGATGAGGGAGCAGGTCTTCAGCTCGTCTTAAACATTCTTCCTCCTTCAGGTCTTTCTCTGGCCTCAGTTCTCGCCTGAAAGCCCCACCCTCCACCTATAGTGGAGTCTTCCGCACCCAGCACATTGACCTTTACCAGCAGGTAAGGGAGAAATCCCCTTGTATCCAAATCTGAATTCTAGCATTACCACCTGATCCTTTCATTCCTGTCCTCCCAGTATGAATGTAGCCCTGCTTAGTTTTCCACATATACCTGTCCCCTCAGGCCTCCCCACCTGATGCCCTACGCTGGATGCCGAAGCCTTGGGAGCGGACAGGCCCACCTTCCCGAGAAGGGTCTTCCCAAGGGGCAGAAGAGCCTGGGTCCCGAGGGGACAAGGAGCCTAGGCTGCCCTCACCTCGCTGAGGGGGTTCCCCTTGCCCCCTACCCTCTGGGCCTTGTATATAGATTATAAATATATAAGGGGGAAACGGGTGGGTGGGGAGGGGTTGTGGGGCTGGGGCCTCATGTCTCCTCCTCCCAGCTCCCCTGGTCCCCTATCCTGGGGGCCATTTGTTTAAAAAATAGTAATAAAAGAATTTAAAAAATATTTTCAAAAATTATTTTGGGGGTAGGTTGGTGGTTTGCAGTCTTTTATCTCATTAACAGTTCCAAGTAATCTCTAGGGTGGTTTCAGTTAGGGAAGTATTTACTTAACCCCAGTGATCTTTTCTAACAAACTACCTCACAACTATTGTTTTAGTTTTGTGAACCAGGAATTAGAGCTGGGATCTGCTAGGCAAGTCTGCTTCTTGTACCAGCAAGTGAAGTTGATTACCATTCTGCAGCTGATAGCTGGGCTGGTCCCATAGAGCTTCCGTTTTGTGTGGGGCCTTGGCGGGGCATCTGACAATGTCAACCAGTTCAGTTACATGATTGCTCCAGCAACATCTTCTCAAGTCTTGAGATTTCTTATGCACATGAGATCCCAGTGCAATCTGCAAAGCCTACGACCTGGTCTTTGAATGTATCTGCAGCGTAGGGGACAGCAACTGCATCTCAAAAGGGAGAAACAATTTATAGAAATGTCTCACTTTGGTCCCATCTATAAATGGTGCCTTTATAGTTGTCACAGGACTCTATATTCAAATGACATGAATGGTGGGGCTCCTTTAACTGGGTAGATCAGTTCTAGCACTGATCAGTTTTTGTTGAGCTGCATGGCAGTCACAGACTAAACCTTAGGGCTGCTACTGCTTTGTAATTAAATGTTTTTTACATGACAGTTTGAGGGCCCAATCCTAGCATGTACCTGAAACCAGGTTCCTTCCATTTCAGAACTTGGATCTTATTTATATGCAGAATGCTTCTGCATGAAAAATTACAAATGGGCAACTGCCCAAAGTTGTCTGATAAACAGCTGGGTTTCCTAGGGATTCAATTTTAAAAGTCAAAATTCAGAAGATTAAGTTTAAATTACTTATTAAGACAATTTAGAGACAAGAGCCAGGAAAATCTGACTTTTATTTCTTAAATACTGTAAAGGAAGACGGGAAATGGTCCCCTGATGAGGGTGGGGCAAGGAGCTAGGGATCCTCAGCAAAGGCCCGGTGGGCATTAGGGAAGCGCTGGGGACTGTAGTTGGGGTCTTCCTGCAGTCGTCTCTGTAGATCAGCCCGGAGCTAGAAAGAAACAAGCAGGTTGGAGGAGCATTGGCCAAGCCCCTGGGATCCCAGCAAGCACACAAGGCCATCCCTTGGGAGCTAACGGAGCTAACACTTCCCCACCAGCCACATACTGTCAGCCCAATAAGGCATCAAAGAGCTTTCCCGATGCCTCTAGAGAAAAACGTCTTAAAAATATCAAGTGGTAGCCCCAGACTAAACAGTTCATCTCTGAAGGGATCTGGGGAAGAGAGGGCCCTAACCCAACCCCTCCCACTAGACCATCCCTAGTCTGCTTCAAGGTGGGGACACCTGCTGCCTGTAGCTCTCCTGAACCTCTGGTGCTTCCAGGTCCTGGCTCAGGCTCTCTGGGCTCGTCAGGGGCCGAGCTCCGGCTGCCTTAGCTGCCCGGCTCACGGCCTCTGAAAGAAGCAGCTGGGGACCCTCACCCTGCATCGTCTGGGAGACAGGGGGTTGGGAGGGAAAAGACGATCAACGTCAGATCCAGTGCCACCACCCAGCTCACCCTTTCCATGAGTCAACCAGTCTCCACACTAGGGGAAAGAAGGGAAACAGTCCACATGTGGTTTTAACAGCAAAAAAATGCCTTCCTGATTTTGTTTGGCTCTAGTCAAAAACGGCATTTGAATGTCCTGGACTTGGTCTTCAAAACAAGAGGAGCAAGATGGGCCATCAGCATTCAAAACTAGCTGGTCCACAAGAGGAAGCCCACCATAGGGAAACAGCCCTAGTCATGTGGGGATTAGGCAGCTGAGGGATGACAGGCCTACTGACAGACTGATGGGGCAACCATGAGCAAATCATGAGTTCCAGAGAGGTTTCTTCAATTAAATGAGGAGGCTAAGCTAGGAAAAATTCCATCCAGCTCAGTTTGATTCTTCACATGATGGGAATTTGCATAACGAAGGATCCTCAGAGAAGAGACAAACCAACCTTGCGTCTCTTGGCAGGCATACCACTGAGGTAGGCATCACTCAGGGGAGGCTGCGGTTTCACCTTCCGCTGGCTCTGAATGTCCTGCTGGATAATAGGGACCCATTCCTGGGGAACAAAAAATTATTAGAAAGTAACTGCCATGACTTCTGGCCAAGATGGAGGCCTAGACAGATACACTGCATCTCCCCCTCCACAACCAAGAAGGAATACAACTACCTCAAACTAGAGACAATCAGAAGTTCCAGAAAATTGGGCTGCATGGAAGTCCAACAAACAAAGATATAAAGGAGAAATACTCATCCAGACAGGTAGGACAGACGGAGCTAGGGCAGAGACGACACAGTGTGGTGGTGGCAGCAGCAGGCCGGCAGAAAGTGCAGTAACACGTTTTAAAAAGTAGGGAGGGACACCTGGGGACCGCTCCCAGCACCACACCATACCACACAGCTTATGGTTCCAATGACGGAAAATAAAGCCTCATTGCTTCTGACTGTGCAAACCAGTGGGGGCTGGGGTGGAGAAAGAAACTAACAGTATCTCAGTAGAGTCTGCTTGCTTAAAGGGCCCCCACAGCCCTAGAACATCCACAGACCCACCCACTCTGGGTACGACAGCCAGGGCAACGGCTAGAAGGATGCCAGTGCCGTACGAAGTGGGAGAAGTGCCTGGAAGAGGGGCGAGTGCTGAGCGGGTGGCACTGCTTCCTCTCAGACCCCTCCCCCACAAACAGGGCCACAACGTGGTGAAATGAGTCACCGGTACAGAAGAAAAATACTTAAGTTTCCACCCCTTAAAACATCACAGGAACAACAGTTCTACCTAAGACACAGAGGCAAACAAACACAGGAGCCTGTCCAAATGAGGAGACAGAGAAGTATGGGCCAAAAGAGGGAATGGATCAAGTTCCAGTGGGAAGCAGCCAACCTAACAGAGTTCAAAACACTGGTGATAAAGATGCTCACAGGCTTGACAAATATGCTTGAGTACAGCAAACATGTAAGGAAAGAGAAGGCTATGCTAAATGAAATGAAGGAAAATCCATACAAAACCAATGGTGAAGGGAAGTAAACCAGGGTTCAAATCAGTGATTTGGAACATAAGGAAGAAAAAAATAGTAAACCAGTACAAAATGAAGAAACAAGAATTTAAAAAAATGAGGAGAGGCTTAGGAACCTCTGAGACAACGTTAAATATGCCAACATCTGAATCTTAGGGGTGCCAGAAGAAGAGGAAGAGCAAGATGTCAAAAGGTTATGTGAAAAAATAATGAAGGAAAACTTCCCAAGTTTGGTGAAGGAAATAGACATACAAGTCCAGGAAGCACAGAGTATCCCAAAAAAGCTAGACCCAAAGAGAACCACACCAAGACACATCATCATTAAAATGCCAAAGGTTAAAGATACAGAGAGAATCTTAAAAGCAGCAAGAGAAAAGAAGGCAGTTACCTACAAAGGGATTCCTATAAGACTATCAGCTGACTTCTCAAAAGAAACTTTGCAGGCAAGAAGGGAATGGCAAGAAGCATTCAATGTGACGAAAAGCAAGGACCTACAACCAAGATTACTCTATCCAGCAAAGCTATCATTTAGAATGGAAGGGCAAAGTGCTTCCAGACAAGATAAAGCTGAAGGAGTTCATCATCACCACGCCATTATTATATGAAATGTCAAAAGGACTTACTTAAGAAAAAGAAGATCAAAACTATGAACACTAAAATCACAGCAAACTCACAACTATCAACAACTGAATCTAAAAAATAAAAACAAAATCCTAAGCAAACCAGAACAGGAACAGAATCATGTGGGAATCATTTGGAGGGTTATCAGCTGGGAGGGGGAGGGGGGAGAAATGGGGAAATGATGCAGGGACTAAGAAGCATAATTGGTTGGTACAAAATAGACAGGGGAAGTTAAGAATAATACAGGAAAGGGTGAAGCCAAAGAATTTATATGCATGACCCATGGAGATGAACTAAGGGGGATGGGATTGCTGGAGGGAAGGTGGGTACTGGGCAGAGGGGAGCAAATGGAAAAACAATTGGGACTACTGTTAAGAACATAATAATAAATAAACTTAAAAAAAAAAAAAGTAATTGCCACAACTTTCAGTTGTCTTGGCCCACCGATTACCTGACACTTACTGGGGGGACTGCAGCTGCCCAAGGTTCTGCCTCAGCTGAAGCTCCATCCTGTTCGTCTTGGGAGCCCCCCTCAGGGGCAGGAGGTGGACCTCGGGACATAGCCTCTTCTGCTGTTGTTCCAGGGGCTGGGGAAGCATTCTCCCGCTGGGAGCCAGATATAACAGGCAGATTCAGAATTCTTGGCCATGAAAACCCTCCACCCCCACCTCTCCACTCTGATTTATCTGGCCCCTCAACCTGGTACCTGAGGCTCAGGGGAAGTTCTCTCTGATCCCTGAACTTCCATTGGCTCCTCAGAAAGTGGCTATGACATTGAACAGAAGAAGAGAATACAAAAGGCTCTTTTAAATCTCTCCAGTTCCCTCAAGTCCCGATTCCACAGCCCATCATCAGGTCCTTTACCTGTGGGGGCGGATCACCAACCCTGCGAACATATCTGAGGATGGCATCGGGACCTACAGGCATGTGTTCCAGGACCACCTGAAGCCTCAGTCCCATCATAGTGGTCAGCCAGCTCACCAAGGACGGGTTCACCCCACGAGACATACGACGCTGAGGGGCAGAGAGCAGACTCAAACACAAAAAGCTCAACCAACTTTTGAAAGGTATCAAAGGATAAAGAATGGCAGTTTGGAAAAGAAAAATGAAAACTGCAGGATACCAAAGAGAATGGAACCCTGATGCAACAAAAGGCTGGGGATCTGGGGCTGGGTGGTGCTTACAATCCGGCCATTGATGACAGCAGCTAGCTCCATCTGCTGGCCCCCCAAGCAGTGCAGGTTCAGAGCAAGGCATTCAAACAGGCCCTGGTTACACAACTCCAGCAAACGGGCCCCAAATCCACTATCTATGGGGCAAGACACAGGAGGGAGTTGCAGCCCTGCACAGCCAACACCCAACATGCCCCACTCACCCTGACCCAGCTGGCCCTGACCTGTGCAGTGCAGAACATGAGCAGCAATGCTATTAAACTGCTCTTGGAGAAATTCCAGATTTGTCCGGATGATGTCCACACCTGGCTGAACTTGCACCAAAGACTAATAAGAGACAAAACACATAAGAGACCCAAAACTCGGGAACCCCAAGACACTAGGCGTCAAGGGGGAGATAGGAGGAACAGAAGCTATCCTACCAGACCCAGGAGAGGACGGGATGGGGAAGGGTTACTCACAAAACTCTCTCGAACATATTCTTCTAGTCCAGTGATCAATGTGTGGGTTGCCATCTACAAGGGGAGAGGGAGGAGAACAGACAACACAGGTTTAGATTCAAGGCCCAGCCCTCAAGACATGTCCCCCTCCACCCCAAAGTGCAGGGCTTCTTGGGCTGGGACAGTCATAGGTCTTGGTGACAGATACACAGAGTTAGGAATGAGGACTTAAAAGTGAAAAGGATCAGACAAGATCGGGCGCATTCAGGCTGGTATGGCCGTGAACTAAAAGTGAAGAGAAGACAACTCTGGGGCCAAGCTCTTCATTTACCCGTATGTTACCAGGTGTGGGCTCCTGGCCACCCAGGTAGTGCTGGTGGAAGAAGGACCGCAGCTGGGGCTGGAGCCGCTGCAGTGGCTGGAAATGCCCATGGAGAAGCATCACCACATCCACCATAGAAAAGTTCTGGCACAGAAGTGAGAGCAGGGCCCCAAAGAATCCTGTGGAGAGGGGCAGAAGTTAGCAGTGGTCTTTACCACCTCACCAGCTCACCCACCCCCAGACCATAACCCTCATCCCACCTTGGCAATTTCCCTAAGCACAGGTATTCTACCTTCCCCTGGCTGCCCTTTCTTAAAGAAGGCCAAGGCACCCCCACTACTCACCAAGAGCGCCATCAGCCCCAGGCTCAAAAATGTTGCTGGACCCACTAAGGCGCTGTATGAAAGCGGCGATGCTCTCACTGCTGCCGGCCCGAGCCCCCAGGGAGCCCAGCAGAGAGCTCAGCACACCCTGCACCACTGAGGTAAAAAACTCTGGTGATAGGCTTTCAGGACCCAGGCCTCCAGGACTCCCTGTGCCACCAGAGGGGGACCCTGGTGGGGGCGTGGTCTGCTGCTCTGGGGCCAGAGGTGGAGGTGGGGGTGGTGGAGGGGGTGGAGAGGCTGTCTGTGATGCCTGGAAGACAGAAAAAAACAAAAAAGAGATGTGATTAGAATGGAGACAAGAACATAGAATGGATCAGGAGGGTATGAACCAGAGGGGTTTGGAAGATGAGGAGCTCTACTCTGGTCCAGACTCCTTACAGCAAAATATGCATGGGTAGTTACTGAACAGCAGTTAGGCCAAGCAGCCACCTCTCTCCCTCTGAATGAGTAAGGTCAGAGCAGTGACACAAATGAGGAAAATGGGGGTTCAGAGTCAATGGATTCCCAGTGTTCCTTTCCACTGCCATACCACTAGGGGCCACAGCCATGGCAATATAATGGCAACAAGGCACCAATGCCTGGCTAGGCAAGGAGAGGAAGGGCAAAGAAAAAGCCACTCACTCACCTGCAAGAAGTCAGTCATGCCCTGAAGAAAGGCAGGGACACCAGGCATTGCTACCGTGATAGTGGGAGAAGCCATGCCAGGTCCTCCAGTGCCTGGCCCTGCAGGCCCCAGGAGGTTACCCAGGAGCTGAGAGAACTGCAGATCAGAGGTGGAGGGTTGAGGGGGAGGGGGCTGGGTGGGTCCCCCAGGAGCAGGGCCAGCTGTGGTAGCTGTGTTGGTGGTGCCAGCACTGGCTGATGCAGTGGCAGGGGCTGGAGGTGGAGCCATTCCTGGGGTCCCCTGAGCTGTAGGGACCGAAAAAAGCAAGCTGAAAATCTCCATTCTGGTCTTCCAGCAGGAAGGCAAGAACAAAGGGACTGAGATAAGAACTGGGAAGCATCCATGAGGAGGTCAAGAGAGAGGGAGGATAAGCCTTCAGAACCACAGAAATCTCTTAAGTTTGAGGCAGGGAAAAACAAGGACTCACCCACAAGGACAGGCTGCATAAGAAGCTGACCCACAAGGCCGCTCACCATCTGGGCCAAAGACGCATTGGTACCCAGACCAGCACCCTGCTGAGAGCGGGAGGCTTTCAGCCCTGCCCTTTCTATGCCCCACCACAGGACTCCCTCCCCAGACACCTCCCCATCAAAACTCTCCCACCTTTACTCACCAGAGTCCCCGAGACTGGGGGCCCCCCAGGATGGGAAGGCCGAGCCTGTGGAGGGGTGGGCCGGGCAATCACCACCCGGGTCGGAGCTGTTGGGAAGCCTGGCACCTGCTGTCCTGTGCATAGCACAGGGGAGAGACCAAAGAGGGCTGAGGGCTAGGCCCATGCCCCCCAGCTGACAGCACCCGCCACCATGGACCTTGGCCCCCTCCCAGGCTTCCCCTTCCAGGCCATTACCTGCGGCCGCGGAGGCAACAGCTGCCACCATGGCCTGATGAGTGATCTGGTGGGCGACGGCGTGCATGAACTCAGGGGACAGGGAGGGCAGCTGGATGAGGGTGGAGCCTGGGGGGCGGGTCTGATGTAGCCTTGAACCTGGACCCCTTCAACCCACCCAATCGGCTCTACCCCTTCTCTACCCAGAGTTCAGCCTGCTCTGACACTCTCACTCTTACCCAGGGTCTGGCCATGACCAGGGGGTCCTAGAGGGCCAGTAGGAGCACTCGGAACTCCACCAGGCTGCGTGCCAGAATCTGGGTGGGGAGACAGAGAGAGTGGCCCTGAGAGACGTGGGGCCATGGCCTGACCGTATCCTCCTGAAACTGATGTCCTTCAGGCCCTTTATCCCTACCCAGAATGCCTGCCTCCCTTTTCCTCCATCTAGACAAGAGATGCTCCCTTCCTTATGTAAACAAACCTCCAAGAACAAGCAATCCCTGCTACTCCCAGCCACACACACACACCAACTAAAGCTCCAGTTCTGGTCCCTCGGCTACCACCAGCAGCCTCTCCCTTACCACCCTCACACCTCAGCACCAACCCCTCCCCTCATCGTGCTGCTCTTCTCTACTGATCCTAACCCACCTTGAATGTTCATGTGCATCATGACCACGGGTTCCACGCTCTGGTGGGAAATCCGTATAACCCTCGGATGGCTGGTGGATGGTGCAGGAGCTGGCCCTGGGGGAGGCACCCCCTCAGTTGAATCGACGGTGGCAGAAGAGGGAGCCAGGGATGAGGCCTGTCCAGGACCAGCAGGAGATGCCTCTGCACTGTGAGTCGGGGGGGATCGAGTCCCATTCCCAGTCATGGTCACAGTGGTCCCCACGTTGATCTGGATAAGATGAGTGGAGCAGAAATCAGTACTACCCCATGGCATGCTTCTAAAGTCTTCCCAACCCTTCGTCACTACGTGTTTCCAAAGCCTCCTGCCCTTCTAACCTCCTTCAAGGACAATAGCCACCCTGGGTCATTCCACCAACAGTCTTCCACTCTTCCTCAGGCCAGGCTCACCCCCACCAACCTGGATGGGGATGGCTGCTTGTTGGAGCACCATGGGGGTGGTGTAGTGAGACATAGGCCGGACTACATGCAGATGTCTCGGGGGCGCACAGGACAAATTGCAGCGCAGATCGGACAGTGCCACAAAGGTGTTGCCTAGCAGCCGCAGGCTCTCTCCCACCAGATTGATCAAGCGCTGGTCCTCTTCACGACCCTCTTGCTGTAGCCCCAAGCCAAACACAGAAAGGCAGGGGGGGGTTAGAAACACACAAAAAGGCAGAAAATATCTGGCTGAGATCCACCTCACTAACCAAAGCAACACCACCTTCTGAAAATATCACATCCTCTAACCCTTTAGGTGTAGTCTTGGAAGCTCCTGCATAGACCAAAGCTTTGCAAAATTCTACTGTATACACATAAAAAATTTGCCATTAACCAATAAATCATTATCTACTAATCTCACTTTATAAACTTGCTAAGTACTCAGAGGACTGAGGGGTGCAAAGACAGTGAATATTGCATAGATTATCGCCTGTCCTGAAAAGGAGAAAAAAAGTCACTTACTTATAACTCTAGGGAGAAATCATCACCTTGCAGACAATAACTTTTTTAGTCAGCCTATTCCATTTGGGGAGAACTAGAGTGAGGGGGTGGGCAGGCTCACATTATTGTTGTAGTCTGTACTGGCAGCGGCGCCCAGAACCTCATAGTAGCGCTGCAGAAAGGGATGAAGGCGACTCTCAAGCCGCTGGAGCTCCTGGAGCACCTCGACGTACTCCGCGGGGGAAGGGTGGCTGTAAGCAACCCCAAGAGGCAGTAAGCCAAGGCCTTCCTCAGCTGCCCAACCTCACAGTTCACAGTTGCCAGGGACCACATCTGCCACCTCTCCCTGACCTCCCAGAACCCTAGCCCAATCCCTTCCTGGAACCTGTTCTTTACCCCCACCCATGGGAAGACAGAGAGAATATAAACTGCTTCCACCCTCTACCCCATCACAAACCTGCATCTACAATACAATGGTGAGACACTAATAAAAGAGATGGGATCTCTGTGAACTCACAGGAAAGAACTTGATTAGGAAGCACCATTTGGTTTTCCTTGCCCCGGGGAGAGCAGTGCAGCTCAGCTGCCAGTCCTAACCTCCCTCACTTACCCCAGAGCCTTTCCATGCCCTCAACACTAACCCTTCACATAAGACCTCCAAGCAATCCTTCCTTCCCCATCACACCTCTTCTGGTCCTCATCATTCACTAAGGATCCCAAACCCACCTCCCAAAGGTGCCCTCCCTCTCTCACTTGGGTGCATTTGTCTCTGGGGCAGGTGTTGGGCCCGCTGGGGCTGGGCCAGGAGGGGCATGCTCCTCCACTTCTTCCGCCTCCATGGGCTCCCGAGGAGACACTTCGCTTTCAACTGGTTCTGATGTCTGAGAGCTCAAGGCTACTGGCTCTGGGGCCACAGTCGGTGCCTGTGCAGGTGGCTGATGCTGTGCTTGGGACCCCCCTCGACACTGAAAGTAGGGGAGAGTAAGGATACCGAAGTCAGGATGAGACTGCTGCAGAGGACTACTCAGGTCAAGAGACCAAGTGGACAAGGTGCTCTAACTAGGCTCACTGAAGACAAGGCTTTGCATCTGTATCTTCGACTCCCTAGCAACAAGAATGACTTATGCAAATTAGGTACACAATAAATACCTGAAATTCTTGTAAATAAATGAATTACTAACAAAAAAATGGAATGCCCTCGCTGGTGTGGCTCAGTGGATTGAGCGCTGGCTTGTGAATCAAAGGGTCGCTGGTTCGATTCCCAGTCAGGACACATGCCTGGGTTGCAGGCCAGGTCCCCAGTTGGGGGTGCACAAGAGGCAACCACACACTGATGTTTCTTTCCCTCTCTTTCTCCCTTCCTTCCCTTCTCTCTGAAATAAATAAGTAAATAAATAAATAAATAAATAAAATATTCTTTTTTTTTAAAAAAAGGTAGAAACTGTGGCTTCCTAACCTCCACAAGAGAAGGAAAGGCCATAGGTCACAGACACAACACAAACTAATGAAATCAAGACATACCAGTACCAAGTATCAAGAAGTTTTTAAAAAGCATCAAGCCCTGGCCAGGTAGCTCAGTTGATTAGAGCATTGTCACAACACACCAAGGTTGTGGGTTTGATCCACGGTCAGGGCACGTACAATAATCAACCAATGAATACACAAATAAGTAGAATAAAAAAATCAATGTTTCTCTCTCTCTGAAATCAATTTTAAAAAAAAAGAAAAAAAGGCACGAAAGTCCTCTTTAATTGGAAAGAGATGCCACAAGCCCTGACTGGTGTGGCTCAGTAGGCTGGGCATCATCCCTTAAAAGAAAAAGGTCACCAGTCCAATTCCAGTCCGGGTACATGCCCAGGTTGCGGGTTCAGCCCCGGGTCAGGGCATGTACAGAATACGAGAGGCAGCAAGTCAATGTCTCTTTCACATCAATGTTTCTCCCCCTCCCTTCCCCTCTCTCTAAAACTAAATAAAATCTTAAAAAAAAAAAAAAAAAAAAAAGATGCCATGAGAGTTATCTGACAAGTCTGAAACAAACTTCCCAGATACTGGACACTAAGAGGTTTAGCAGGGACAAGACAGCCTCACATAGATACTATAGATACTTTATCTGTCCAAAGAATAAAGACTGCAGAAAGGAGACTCAGATTAGGAAGGAAGCATCCTGTGAACGTGGCCAGTCATGCCTTCACCCCCAGGCTGAGAAAGTGGGTAGGGAGGATAGGGAGAGAGAGAAAGACCACTTACCTCCATCCGGGATAGTAACGTCTGTATATCCCTGATCATGTGCTGAGCCATCACCAGCCGTACTCGGGGTTCACTCTACAATAAGAGAGAGAAGGTCAGGGCAGGTCTGAGATGTAGGCACGAGCTCCAAAGTCTATTGAAGCAGTTCCCAGCATCACCTGAGCCAAGTCCAACCCCACCTCATGGATGACTCCTTCTCCCAGATCTCCTTCCCTGACCTTCCCAGACCCCATGATACCTGAATCGGGGCCTGTTCCATGTTGATGTGAACATCCACAGCAGAGCCATCACTCTAGGGAAAAGGTAAGAAGTTGCTCTGGGAGAAGCCAAATACTAAGGCCCCATATTGTCAACTTATTCTCTGGAGACCCACCCTGTCTCTTCTCAAGACTGAGGCCATTAGTAAACCATAAGGCCTTCCAAACCCAATCTAAATACTGAGCTCTCTCAGTTGCTACCATAACCAAAATTATCCTTCCCCACAAAAATTATCCCATGTGAAATGTAAGCTTACAGGAAGATTGAAGGTTCCAACCATAACATAGCTGTTGGCATTCCGGTCATGAACAGAGGCCCCAGGACCCCGAGTACCAAGTGTGGGTCCCCCACCATGGGTAGCTGAGGCAGACCCTGTCCCAGAAGATGCCCCAGAAGGGAGCTGAGTCTGAGGAGGAGCACGTTCCACCAGGTGGATAACCTTTCCCCCAACATCTGCAAGAAAAAAAGAAAAAGATACCTACCGAAACATTCTTTAATCAGGTAAACCCATAATTTCAGCTCATCCCTCTGGACAACTGCCTCAAACTCTAAATTGGCCCCCCAACCCCCTTACTGTATTCCTGGAGCTTCTTATCATCCTGCAGAACTCGTCCCTGGTAGATGAGACGTTGTTTCTCAGAGGGGATGCTGACAGAGGCAGCAATGTGCTCCTTAAATTCCTTTACATTCATCTGCAAAAGGGACACAAATAGGTATTAACAAATGGAGAAAAGAGAAAGGACAAAAGAGAGACAAATGACTTATGGAGGTGAGGGGTAAAAACCATCCATCATAAAATCACTTGTCTTAATTGTGAGGTAATTACTTTGCAAAGCTTCAAACTAAGACAATTCTTGTCAAAATACTGACGATAAGCATAACAAAGTTCAATTCTAGGCCTAGGAGAAAATTACATGGCTGAGGAACAGAAAAGCCAAGTGATATTCCCTTTACTCCTCTTGCCTTGTTCCCAAGGGAATGTGCATCTAAAGATACCAGTGACGGCTCCCTAAACCAAAATGATACAACTACAGTCTCAAAGATAAAAGTAATGACAAGAAAGATGGGGTGGACAATCAGGTTAAGGAAGGAACACTCAACCAAGAAGAGAGAAGGATGCAAAAAAGAAAACTTTTTCTTAACTAGACAACCAACTCTTGGGAACATTCAGGCTGTTTACATATATGTAGTCACAAAAGCCTCTATGGTTTTCTGAAATATTATGTAATATCATATTTTAAAAACCACAGACCAACCTCTCACAATTTTTGCTCCCAGGAATAATGACATAGCTGTGTCCATGCTGTCAAGCTCAAGAGATTCAAATTATGCCACAAATATTAGTAATTCCACTCACCGGTCTATTAGGCCTCTACCTACATTACTAGCTCTAACTTATCAGCTTTAAAAATACAGTACAGAGCTGACCAATTTTTGTCTTAAAAGACACTTGTGTTTGGGGTCTGTGTTCTGTTTTCCCCTCCCAAAGGCAGGAGCCATGTCTACCCCTTTGGGCTAGGATTCACTCATGATGATAGCATAAAGATTCCGCCCTTCCTACATACTCCCCTCTGCAATGGGTTCTACTGAGATGGAGAAAGGCAGAACAAAATCTACCCCATTCAATAGAAGCAATTCCTTCTCACTCAGCAAGAAATATCAGAAAATGTCCTGACTAGAGCATGAACAAAGGAATCAATAAAACAAAAGTTGAGGACCAACAAATCATCTCCCAGACCAAGAGGCCTACAAGAGGAAGAGTTAATGGATGTCTTCCGGAAGTACTGGGGTCTCACCTGGGCCCCCACAATAAAGGTCCGAGTCTGAGAGTCCAGGGTCTTCACCAGCACCTCCAGGTTGTCAGGCTCCTCCACAGTGGTACTGGTACTATTACTGGGCTCCATGGCCTACAGCTTTCTAAGGAAGAATGGAGGGAGAGGCCCGCTGTTCCCAGAGCAGGTTTTATATACCCAGAAGCCTCCCCTGCCCAAGTCTCCGCCCCAATACCTAAAGGGTTTCTCCCACACAAGCACACACTCACACCGCCCCCATCCCCCTTCTGATTCCGGGGCACCCGGAAAGAAATGCAAAGGGCAGAAGACAGACGGCCAAGGAAGCTAGGCGACGGGAGGTGGGAGGGGCTCCACGATGCCAATCACAAGAGCGGGCAAGTCGGGCTAGGAAGCAAGGAAGGAAGGAAGCACAATTCCAGCGTCATCATCGATTGCGATAAAGGCCCCAGAAACCCTGGGAAAACGCGAGAAGCAGCGGTAGCAGTCGCACTACACTGCCGAGAAAATGATTTCGCGCACGTGGGACACAACACAACCACTAAGCCCGCCTAAGTCACGAGAGACCAAAAATAACGGACACTCACGGGGGGCCAGGCCGGCTAGCTGACTGCCCCCCTCTTCTGCCTTCTTTCGGGGATCCAGCAGAGCGTCGCAATCAGTACACACCAACTACACACACCACTACCCTGCGGCTCCACCCATGACTCCCCCACGGTGCCGTCACTTCCGGTCACCTCCAACCTGCCTCCGAAGGCCACTTCCGTTTTCCCGACAGTATTTGGAGATCGTGAGGCGGAACTTCCGGCTCCCCCCAGGTTCCCAAGCTTCAGTTTTGTGGGGCACGACAAGAAAGTCTGCGGCCCCAATGAGTTCCTGCGGGCGAGATGGGATGGGGCCGGCCTAGATGGGAGGGAGCCGATCACCCCGAGGAACCGCTGCTGCTGCCGTAGCTCAGGGGACTGTACTGCGTCTGCGTGCGTCGCATTACGCATGCGTACACAGACACCGCCCCACCCTAGTTGGCGAGGTTTATTTCTGTGTGTGAGCTTGTGCAATAGGAGATTGAGGTGGCCACTATAAATGCCTGAAAAAAAATTAGCAGATGAGACCATGACTCCCTGAAGAGGCTTTGGACGGTTGTATGGATCTTGGAATTTCGGGACTGGGAATTGCGCCTCATTAATCTGTACTGAGGTCTTAGCTGCCAGAGACTTTGAGGCGGCACTGTCCTGGCCACCTAAAATGCCGTTTTCAGCTCACTCTCGCCTTTGCTGCTCCAGTCCTTCCGTGCCTCCGGAAGTCGCCCTTCTTTGACGGTTGGGACTGGTTCACGAGCTGTCTTGCGTGCGGTCGCGTGGTTAGGTCTAATCTTGGTTTTGTCCTGCGGGCGTTTTGCGGAGTTTGGGCGCCATGTTCCTCACTGGCGGTGTATGGTCGAAAGACACGCCACGGTTTTGAGAAGCTAAGGATTGACTACCTTCCAGAATTTTTGTCAGAGAAAAAGGGGTGGGGGCGCCCCCGAGTTTGGGAACAAAAGAAGTCCGACCTGACCGAAACACAAACTGACCGTAGGGAACTGAAGAGACCGCCAAAGGTCTTTTACAGGCCGGGGTCCTGGGGTTACTGCTTCACTGCCCTCTTTCATCCCCACCCTCGGCTCCGCGGCGCTGTTACTATTCTAGCCAGACTCATCACTGCTCTGGTGCCCAGCCTTTCTGGGATTCTTTGTTTATACCTAGGTGCCAGGACTGTTCCAGTTAAGAGTTCAGAGAGCACACTGTGCCAGCCAGTTTTCTAAGGGTTCTACTTACTGTCATATTTAAAAGCCTTCCAACCTCTGAGATAGCTATTACATTCACTTCATATAATGAGTACACCTAGTAAACTGTCAAATCCAGGCCTACCAGATTCATCTGGGTCAAGCACATCTACCTTACTGCCCAGTAAATTTTTATTATTAAAAGTGTCAAAAATGGAACTATAATGAACCCTCAAATACCCCTAAATCGTAAGTCTTATCTTTCAGGACTTTTTGGGGGGTGGGGGTGGGGGCAGTCTGAGTTATAAATGATTTAGGAAGCTACACCTTTCATTGCATTAACTGCTCCACACACTTGGCACTAAACTATCCAATGACTGTCTTGACAGTTCTTTCCTTACCTCCTATTATTTGAGAACGTATTATCTGCGGGAAACTAAGCACTTTACAACAATTTCAGTGCTTCCTTAGACTGGACATGTGTAGGCCTTTACAAAGGGCTTTATATACATTATCTCTTAATCCTATGAGATGATTTGCTCATAGATGAAAAAAATAGGCATAGAGATCGTCTAATGAGCAGTAGAGTTAGGATTTGAACCCCCTCTGCCAGATGCCAATGTCTATCCTCTTTACAGTCTTTTACTTGTATTAATAAACATTGAGTGAATGAACTTAGTGTCAGTAAGCTTTTTTCCTGGTGTACATGTTGTTTCCCCAATTATAAACAAGAGAAAAAGCCACCTATCAGCTATGTCCCAGCACCTGGTTCATACCTGCTCTAACTTAATCAGGTTGTATTGCAGTGATTTGTTTACACAGCTAGTTTTCCTTAGACTGACTTCTTCAAGACCAGGGACTGTGTCTTAATCATTTTTATGTCCCAGGGCTTAGCCACTTCCTGGCAAACAGCTGGGACTCACAACAGTTTAAGTGAATGAATGAATCAATTCACCTTTCTTCAATGCTGCACAACACAGTAGATATCCAGCTCAGATCAAAACCACAGGCTCTACCTGGAGGGCTCAGCTTTCCTGATAATTTCCAAGAGACCCTGGGCATGCCAGGGTGTATTATGGAGTGACTGCATCTGGAGAGGGGGAGGAAGGGTAAAACACTGTAAGTAATCCACATTTGGAAAACAAGGTTGAAGTTACTCATTAGCAGATGAAAGGGTCAAAGGTCAAGGCAAGGGGGCTGGAAGTAGAGTGGACTGAGCAGCCAGCTGGGGAGAGAGTTAAGGCACCAGCCACTCCACAAAGAGCACCAGCACCCTGCATGAAGATGTTCCACCAAATTTGGGCAGCTCTACTTTATCTCTATGGCATTCTCCTTAACTCCATTTACCAGTGCCCTGAGCACAGTCAACTGACAACTCAAGGAGTGGATGGGAAAGAGGTATGAACTGAGAATGAGGGAAGCTTCCAGTGGGGGCTCTGAGGAACTTGAGTGGGTGGCCTAGAATGACTAGAAGCCACACTGGGAAAGGAAGGGAGGAAGAGAATGTGAGTATTGTGAAGGTGAAAGCAAGCAGTTTAAAAAATATCAGTACTGTGGCCATCAGTGCAGACATGGTATAATTGGGGGCAAGGGGTTACTCAGGTTGTTGAGAATAGGCAAAAAGGAAAAGTCATTTTATGACTCCCTGTCATGGATTCAAGCCCCAGTTGGAAAAAAGCAGCCAATACCTCCACACCTAAGTCTTGCTGTTCTGACAAATAGGTTGGATGGACCTTATAGTGGGACCCACCCTCTTATGCTCCCCTTGTCTCTCCAGTTCCCAGAGCCCCACCTGGGCCAGTGGTTCTTTATTGCAGGGGCAGCTCCCACCAAGGAGGAATTGGCGACTTTTGACCCTGTGGACAACATTGTCTTCAACATGGCTGTGGGCTCTGCCCCAATGCAGCTCCAGCTTAATGCTACCATTCGCACGTGAGTGGTAAAAAGGCAGAGGCACCAGTAGGTAGTCTCTGCCCAACGTGTGAGCACCTACCCACAAAGAGCCGGGTTCTTTTGCATATCCATGGTTCTTGGCCCACCTGAGTTCAAAGGTTCTATTAATTCCCCTCTGGAAAAAGACGGGTCTAACCATCCCTTGGTAGCTTGAAACCTAAGGCGACCTGGGCTTCAAGAAGGAATAAGAGGGAATAAATAAAGGTCAGTACTATGTAATGGAGGTGTCACTCAGTCTTTCCTCCTTGCCACCACCACCTCTGCAGGAAAAATGGGTCCTGTGTGCCCCGGGAATGGACCTACTACCTGACTGAGGGGAGGGCAGATCTCAGCACTGAAGGTTGGTTCTCTCCAGCCCTCCCTCTCCCCAAATCTCTTGGCTTGCTTGGTTTTGCATCTCTGTCCTCACACTTTCTGCCAACTCATCCTGACAGGCCGCCCTGACATGAAGACCAGGCTCTTCTCCAGTTCATGCCCAGGTGGAATCATGCTGAAGGAAATGGGCCGGGGTTACCAGCGCTTCCTCCTCTACAGTGAGTGAAAAGGCAAGGCAGGGTGGGTTGGAAGGAAACATGGGATGGGGAGGAGAGCCCCTCAGTCTGGGGCCTGTGACAGCATCCCAGGAAGGGCTGGGTGCTTCCAGGAGGTCCTCACCAGGGGCAGATATAAGTAGAAGTTTTGATGGGCCTGGCCCTGCTGTGCCCTTCCAGATCGTTCACCATACCCTCCTGAGAAGTGTGTGGAGGAATTCCAGTCCCTGACCTCCTGCCTGGACTCCAAGGCCTTCTTACTGACTCCCAGGAAACAAGGTGAGGGGGTTAAGTCCCACAGAAGAGAACTAGAACTCACCAAGTCTTCTGTGGGTGCTGGATGAAAGGGACCCAAGTGATGTCACCAGAGGGCAGGACCAAAGACTGACATCATTAGAGTGGCTGTGTTCAGACCTCCATTTGTGTCAGAGGTTGTGATGGCACCAGAGGGAGCCAGGATGGGCTGTGGGCTACTCAAGAGAGGCTTCTGAGTTTGCAGGGGATAAAGGGGGCAGAGTTAGACTCAGGGAGGGAAATACGCCTCAGAGACCCCTTCTTTGACAGGGGAGGAATGAGGGAATGCATTCTCTCCCACTCATTACTAGCAACTTTGCTTCTCTCCCTGGATTTCCTTCCTTTCCATCCTCTTTTCTCCCTCCTCCCACCAGGGGCCTGTAAGCAATCCAGTAACTGACCTGTAGCTTCATCTGTGTCCCCAGATGGATTCAGTGGGAGCTAAGATTGTGGTGGGGGAGAAGAGAAGCTGAAGAATCCCTTTCAATAGTAATAAAGATTATTTTTCAATCCTCATCTCATGTTGGTGTTTATCTCCAGACATCAATCCCACTCCAATTTCAAAACTCCCCCTGAATCTTCTACCCCCTAAACCCTGAGCTGGGTGGTGTCAGGAAGGAAAATTGAGTAGCAGTAACTCATTTTGTAGTGGTGTATTCAGGATTTGGTGTGATACATTGATTTATTGCTGAGTGGGCAATCCCTAACTCCTGGTGCTTCCCCACACTGCCTGTCTGGGCTGCCAGCCCCTGAGCCAGTCCTCCTGCCAGTACCACCTGCACTATCCCCACTCCCTCTGGCTCCCAGGAACACCCACATCATTCCTGCAAGCTCCGTCACTTGTGTGCCCCATCCAGACCCCAAATCCACCCACCTAGCAGCCCCTCTTCCCTAGGTGTCCCAAGATTCAAGGGAATCCTTGGTCTCCCAACCACCCTCTTACCCCAGCTGGAGTTCTGTCTATCCTTGGGGTGTCTTGAGAGGTAGAGAGGACCCTTTAGTCTTTATTCTCCACCACCGCACTATTTTTTTTTTTCCTTTAAAAAGTGAAAGTGGGGGGAGGGGGCTGAAGGTGAGAGAAATGTAAAATCAAAATAACAACAGCTGGTGAATTCAAGAGCCATGCCCCCACTGTCCATAAACCTGAACAGCTGTTCTCTCCTGTGGGTGAGGTGGGGGCTGTGCCCTCATTCTCTGGGGTTTCTTCCCCATCCCTGAGGTCCCTGTGCTTACAATCTGGGTCATGCCTTCTACTCTCCTCCTAAAGGTCACACTGTCTTCACTCTTGCTCCCACCCCACTGAGGGGAGAGCCCTGGGTCACACCCCACTCTGAGGTCACAGCCCCTTTCCTGTGTCTCCCCTCTGTTCCTCACCCTCCCTCCCCAACTTCTCACCCTCCAAGTCAGTGGCCTCCTCATCCCCACTGGGCTCCCGGAGGCTGACAGCCAGCACCAGGGCCTGCAGAAGACCAAAGACGCAGGCGAAGTGCAGGGGGTGAGCAGTAAGTAGGCTCAGCACAGCGTGGAGCCCATGCAGGGCAGCCAGGAAGGACAGCAGGCCATGCAGCCAGAGGCCCAGCGGCCCACTCAGGCCCAGTGCATCCAAGGCTGCCCGCAGTGGCCGTGAACACAGCCACAGCAGGGCTGAGGCCAGTAACTCCAGCAAGTGCAGGGTCAGGTTGGTGGAGATCTGCAGACACTCCTCTGGGCGCCCCAGGTATTGCGAGGGAGCCCCTGCTCCCCTGGCTGGCTCCCCCCGCAACCAGCCCAGCAGCTTCTGACGCTGCCGCCAGCTGGGCTTCTCCACTGGCAGTTCAGGCCCAGGGGGGTTCAGTCCTTCTTCAGGGGACAATCCAGATTTCCTGATGCCACCTGAGTCCACTGGATCCCACCCTTGTTTGGGAATGGCCTCTGCAGCCTCCAGTCTTCTAAACTCTTGAGTGCTGGTGCTAGTCTTGATCCCCTTGAAGGAATCCACTCTTTTGCTTCTTAGTTGCTCAATTTGGGGCTCCCTGCTTGGTTCTGGAGCAGCCCCAGAACTCCTCCAGGCCCCTGAGTCCTTCATCCTGGGAGGCCCCACATCTCCCATGGTTTCTGGGGCACTGTCCCAGTCACTCCCTGAATTCTCAGAGGAACTGTCCACCTGTCTGGGTTCTGTGGTGGACAGGTTAGGCCTGGGTTTCCAGTGGCCCCAAGGGCGAGGTAGCCAGCCACCAAGCTGTCGGAGGAACATAGCTGGAGCGTATAATGAGCCCCCCAATTCTGGGGCCGCTCCCTGGCACTGCTCAGGTTTAGGGGCTGAGGATCTCCTCAGAAGACTGAGTCTGTTCAGGCTCAGAAGAGCAGGTATCTGCTTGGTGAGTTGTACTCTTAATTCAGAAGTGGCTACCCACTCCCCTGAATGGTCATGAAACCTCCAGTGGGGCAGGCAGCTTGTTTCCTTTTCAGTTTTGAGATAAAGGAGGCACATCCAAATTCATTCACCACCACCTCCCGACACACAAGATTCAAAAAGTCTCAGGATATAAGGTCTGGGTCACCCCGACAGTATCCTCCTGTTTCCGGGTTTCCTTCCCAGCAAGCAGTAAACCGAGTTTCACTCACCAAGGCCACGCCCCAAGGTGTCCCCAAAACTGGGGAGGCTGTGCTCCATCCAAGAAGGTAGGAAGGTCGCCCTGGTCCTGAGTGCTCCCGATGTGGCGGGTCCTGAACTGCGGGCTCAAAGGAGCTCAATAATAGGAAGCCTCCTATTGGAGGGTGGGGCAAAGTATCCAGCGAACTTCAGCCAGCAGGTTCGTCTCTTGACTTAGAAGGCTATGAATCCTACAAACCGACCAGACGGACCCCAAACACGCAGCTGAGACGCGACCTCCTAAAGGTCAGGCCAGGTACGTCTTCGGAAATTCCAGTCACGAGGCAAAGCACGGAACCCAGGCGTTCAGATGCTGCGGGCTGCGGCACCTCCCAGGCCGAGCGTCCGTGCCGCGGCCTCACCGAGACCCACTGCCGGAGCACCAAAGTCCGGGCGCAGCTGCACAGGGCTGGAGGGCCAGGACAGGCGGAGCCCGCAACTCACGGGGAGGACTCTGCAGATGGCCCGCCCCCTGCGTCACTAGTGGGCAACCCGCCGACCTCCGCGGCCGCCAGGGCCAATGTATTCTCCTAGCCCTCCATTTTCGTCGCCCAGGGGCCCCAGGGCCGCCTGAGCTCCTCTGAACTCGCCCACCCCTTTAGCCCCCTGCCTTGGGTTCTCTTATCCCCCGCACCGCCGCCACTCGTCTTCGTGTCCATGACTTTATGAAAGGCTTTTCCAGAAAACAGACCTATGAGACTTGGGACTTAGGAAGCTGTTCCCTGTAGATTTTAGTTCCTGGGTTTGTCAACAGTGAACTCTTCATTTGCCTGGCACCTGATATGAGCAGCACAAGGGAGAGAGGGGACATGTGGGAAAAACAAGTGTAGACGAATAGGATGTGCTGTCTGCCTTCAGTTTTCAGGTAGTAAAATACAAGAACTTTGGCTTCAAGTTTAGATTTGGGAGGCCAGAGTTTGGGTGCCAGTTCAGCTAACAGAATATAGGCTGGATAATCTTAGGCCTTCCCACATTGGCCTCTTCTTAAAAGACCGTACCCATTCTCATCACCCCTGTGAGCCTGCCTTGCTTCCCCCTGCAGCTGAGAGCAACTTGAAGGTTGGGAATGTCTTAGTTCTGTTCTTAGCACATAGCATACAACTTTTAATTGGCTGAAGTGGCCAGGGGGCCATTCCCTTGGGGAAGTAACTTACAGCTGGGCAGTTCCTGTTTGGGGGGGTGAGAGAATAGGTGGGGTGCTCTAGGCAGGGGCTAGGACCTAGCAGTGAAGCAGACTGGCAGAGAGGTGACCCCATCATGCCACCTGGAGGGGCTGCCCTTTCTGGCTCAGGTGGGACTTGCATGTGGCCCCCAGACTTGTTTGGCTTCTCCACAGCAGCTTCCAGAAAAGTGAGTAAAACACAAAAAAGTGAGGTTGATTTATTTCTCAACTGTCAGCTCCACTCCTAAAGGTAGGGGGTCCTAACCAAAATCCTGAGTGTCTGGGACCTGGGCAGACCATAGAAGTAGAAGCCAAAGTGCCCAGCTCAGATCAGCAGCGGACCAGGGCCAGACCTTGCCAAGGTCAGAACTCTATAGATTCATGTACATCCTCAGATCCCTCTCCCAAGCCTTGTCCTTCTCCTTCCGCCTTCTCTCCTCCCTCCTGTTCAGTGTAGTTACCTGTGGGGCTCTCTCCCTCCCAGCCACTGCCCGGGTATCCTGAGCCATGAAGTGTGTGACTCTGGGTTGGGGAGCTGATCTGTACCCTAATCCTTCCTGGTCTCTCTTAAGAATGGTAGGGATGGGGTTGACACGGCCCTTGCCCCAGGGTCCCAGCCCCATTCCAGGCTCCCAGCCTCCCCTCAGCAGCAGCTTGAAGCCTGGGCTGGAGATGGGCACCCCAAGGTGCAGATTGGGAGTCCGAAGATCCCGGGACAGTGACAGCAGGTGAGCAGTAGATGTGCGGTGGTTAGAGTCTTGGAAGTGGGCACCACAGGTCTCACAGTACTTGGGGGAGGGGGATTGGAACCTGCAGAGGAAGAAAAGAAAGGATTGAAGGCAGGGCAAGGGTTGAGGTAGGTTGGAGGTGGCAGGGTGGGATGGGGTTCTTCCATTCTTTCTGCTAAAGGACAATTTGCCTTCCTCCCCACTTAGCAATGAAGGACCAATGAGAGGGTAAGAGTTGGGAGAAGAGATAGTAACCAAGCCTCATGAGGCTGTTGGGCAAAGGAGGAACAATGGCTATAGCTAATATTCATATAGTGCTTACTATGTGGCAAACACTGTTCTAGCACTTGACATACTAATTCACTTAATCCTAACAATCCTATGATGCTTATTAGCATTTCTCAAATAAGAAAACTGAGGTATGTAGACATTAGATTGTTTGCCCAAGTGGAGTTAGCATTTAGACCCACAGAGCTTAGGTTCATAACTACTCCAGTACACTGCCTTATTAACCTACACTGAAATGAGGAAGAGAACCCTTCAGCTCTTTGCTGGTGTGAGGTGGTTAGGAAGGGCAGAACACACTGAATGATGGGCATGGGCAAAGGCTTCCCCTCACCGGTTCTCTGGACTCCTCTCTCCATGGCTCTCTCTGATCATGCGGGCCACCTCAGGGAAGCCAGCTTCTTCGGCCAGCTGAGCAGCATCCCTGCCTCCCAGCTCGCAGACCCCAACCCAGGCAGCACCCTGGCCCAGGAGATAGCGCACAGCCGCTCCCTGGCCTGCTCGGGCAGCACACATTAGGGGGGTCCACCAGAAGGCATCACGAGCATTGATATTCCCCCCAGCTCCCCCTGCCTCATGGGGATCCAAAAGCCTTCTTAGTTCTGGCAAGTTCCCCTCCTGGGCTGCCCTCAATATCCAATGAGTCATCTTGTCCTCAGCCTCAAGGGATCTCCTTTGTCCACGTCCTCCTGATGCTCCTGTTGCAGCCTCTCTCATCATTCTTCTCTTCTTCCTCTTTCTCTCACTGGCAGGATCAGGTTGCGATCTCTGAGGTTCAGGGGCGCTACTCTCATCTCCAATCAAGGCCTCATAGAAAGCCCGGGCTGCAGCCCCATCTAGGGTAGGCTCTAGTTCTTCAGGCTGTGTTTGCTGCTGCCCATCTTTCCAGAGGTCACTGGGGTCAGTGGCTGGGGTGAAGGTGATGATGGAGAACCTGGACATGGCTTTCGGGGAGCTGAGAAAATGAGACAAGGCAAGGGGAAGATGAGGCCAGTGAGCCAACACCCTGGTGGCCCTGCAGTAACCAGAGCCACCTCCAGAGACCTGCAGAGATGAAGGAAAGTAGCCTTAGAGTAAAAAAAAAAACCCCTCCTACCCCAAAAGTGACCTTACAGGACCTAAGGACAATAGATCACGTGGAAAAACAGGGAACCCCATAATAAAAGACCACGCCCTTTAGTAAAAGTTAACAAAGAGTCTATGAAGGAGTTGACCAGACGTTCTGCTTTGTGCCTCTATTCCCGACCTAATCAACAATAAATAGTAATAGCCTCGGAGCATTTGAGATCTTGCTATCATATGTTGTCAATTTGCTTCAAATAAACTCATAAAAATTCACTCTAAAAAAAAGTAAAAGTAGTACTAGACTTTCTCCGAAACTAACACTCTGTAAGACATACGATTATGAAAAGCAATCAGCCTTGCCTTTAAATCTTCCTTGATCCTATTTCGGGTGTCATCTTCTCAAACAAAAACACTATAAACACTTCTTCAGACGCAGGAAGCCAACTTGGAGAGAGGCTGCAGTCCGCGTAGCCTTGTAGCTTCAGTACTGCAAAATGGCGCTACTGTAAGCAAAGGAGTCCACTAATCAAATAGCCAAATTACTCAAAGGTGCATGCATGGCTGGAAAAAACAAACAAATATAACTTGAGGGCACAGGCCTATAGAAAGCACCTGGTTGTTTCCCAGCCCTGAACCTTTCCAATAGTATTTGTGCAAAGCGCCACGTGCCTCGGTAGCGCGAGGACAGAAGAGGGTGTCAGTTGGGGTCCTGCTTTTACATTACGCCCCTCGATGCCCTTCGCCTTCCTGATCGTGGCCCCACGCTCTGGGCTCATTTTCTGGAGCTAGATTAAGAAAGACCCTGGGTCGACGGAGAGAAACCTATGGAACGCCTAGAGCTGTGAAATTAAATAACGTCACGCCGCCCCTCACTATTACTCCAACCAGAGTTCGAAGGTCACACTTAGCGCCCGTAGCAGAAGACCCGATTCAAGCCTGAAGAAGAAATGGAGAAGTGCAGGGGGACGAGCAGCACAGTGGCTGGCAACATCTCAGGTTAGCCCACTGGGCCGCCCCGGTTCTCACACCGCTCAGCTCAGCCCAGCACATCCTACCCAGGTTCCTCGGCACAGAGCCCGGCCTCACCTTCCGCCTCAGGAGGCCTGACCCCGGGGTGAAACTTGGGCCCCGTCGGAGTCTCCTGTGGCCGGCCTGACTCGAACAAGGGGTTGAAGAGACAACAAGACCCGGTGGGTTGCCTGGGTGTGAGGTCAGTCCCCTAGGTAGGGGCGCACCACGGCCGGAGCCTAGCTGTGTGAGGGGAGCGGCAAGAAACGATCCAGCCAGCCTTGACCCTTACCCCAACTCCTCTCGAAGACCCGGGTCCCGAGATCACACACCTGTTTCCCATTCTCCCCGGCCCAGGACCCGATACTGGGCTTCCGCTTCCGGTGGCGTCCCTCCCACAGCGTCTTCCTCAGGGTCCTCGCGACACCAGGGTCGTGCCCGGGTAACCCTGGAATTCGTAGTTTGCCTTCCCCTAGTTTCGCCAGTTTCTCCCTATCAGGAACTCCATCTCCCGGCGTTCACCGCGGTGGTGCCTGACCCTTGGCGCTTGCGCGTTGCCTTCTTCCCACCCTCCCTTTTCTACTCACCCCCAACTTCGCCAGCCGCGATCCGGTTCGCGGCCTGCGCTTTAGCCGTAGCTGCTTTTCCTTGGAAGTAGCAACTCCTCTCCCCCACCCTGGTCCCTGCCCGCGTCCAGACGGTAAGTCTGAAGTTGTCACCGCGCCGAGTGCCCTGTGTCTGGGCGCGGCACATGGGTGTCTCCGCGCCTCGATGTGCGGGTGGGGAAAGGAATGATCGGGTCCGGCACCGAGGGAGGAAGGAAACGGTGGTCTGAGGGGTGGACACGGGATGTGGGGATCCCCGCGAAAGGAACCTCCGGGCCACCCCCAGGCAATGAAAAAAGGAAGGACCCAGCTCTTGGTTGTAAAGGATAAACTTCGAAACCCTAGGGAAAGGCGCCGGGACATGCAGAGACCTGCGGGTGGCGGGAGCCGAGCCAGGGCTGGCCTTCCGGAGCGTCAGGGATGTGGATAGGGCTGGTGGGTCAAGACTTGTCAGTTTCTCGGAAGTGGCGAGACCACAAAGAATTCTTAATCTTGAAGAAAGGGAGCTGAGATGTAAATAAGAGGAGCTGGAGAGAGGTGCTCCAGAGTCTGGGATCCTTTAAGAAAGTGTAGGAGGGAGGATACCGAAGGCAGGGAGGGAGAGCTTGGGTTACACTTACACACTCTCCCCAGCTGACGTGAAGATGAGCAGCTCAGAGGAAGTGTCCTGGATATCCTGGTTCTGTGGGCTCCGTGGCAATGAATTCTTCTGTGAAGTGAGTTCTCAATCTCCCTACTTATCTCCACAAATAGTCTGGCCAGATATTCTCCCACATATTGAGCTTCCACACTTTTCTCGGATGCTTCCAGAGAAACTTGTTCCCATCAAGGAAGAGTCCCCTCAGTAACCCACCACTTACTTCTGGTGAAGTGGCAAGACTGGGGCCCAACTCCCAATTCTGCCACCCTCCAGCAGTATAACGTTGGACAACTCAACCTATGTTGTTGTTTTTTTAATTAGTAGAGTGGTATTGGTATTTCCAGCAACTGTTAGGAGAATTAAAATACTGTGTATTAAAATGTTTTGTAACATGCAGAACTGTGTGTTAACATGAGGGATGTAACTGCCTTCAGAACCCACGCTGTTCAGCCTCCACCTTTCCCAAGAGAGCCAGCTGCCCCTAAGTGGAGGAGAAAAGTGGTTCCTAGAGATGGGGCCAGGAATAGGGATAGGGATCTTGAAAGGAATGTCTAAGGAGGGGATTACTGTACCTGCTCATTATTTAAAAAAAAAAAAAAAAAAAAAAAGCCCAAAGCTTTTATGGGAGGGCAATTCATGTGAACTGGGGAGAGAGACTCAAGTACTTGTGCTGAGTTGAGAGTGAGGAATAGAAGCAGTTGTGCTGAGGGTAAGGCATCAGTTAGAGCAACTTGCTCAGGTCGAAGCCAAGAATTCTGATACGAGTTCCTTCTTCATTTCCACATCCTGACAGGTGGATGAAGACTACATCCAGGACAAATTCAATCTCACTGGACTCAATGAACAGGTGCCTCACTATCGACAAGCTCTAGACATGATCTTGGACCTGGAGCCCGGTGAGGCACCCTCAGGGTTGTTTTGTGTGTGTATGCTTTTTTATTTTTTCTTCAAATCCCTGTTCATCTGTTCCTTGAATTTCTAGATTTCCTTTTGGTTTCTGACTTCCTTAACCTAGAATTCCCTACTTCATTTTGTTTCCCAACCTGGCTCTTGCCTAATTTAGTGACTTATAACACTTGTGTCCATACTCTGATTCTGTAATTCAATTATATTTTTTAATGTCAGTTTTCCCAGGGGTTCTCACTTTCAAACTTTCCCCTGCCTTGCACTTTCTGGGCTAGAGTTCCATCCTCTACATTGATGCTTTGCATTTCATTTATGTGTTGTGGAAGGCGTTGGGAGGGAGAGAAGAGAGCAGAGGCTGGAGAGGTGTGTAGAGAAGGTAGAGTTGTTTTGGGTTGGTCAGAGGCCCAAGGCTTCTGGGTCAGATGCCCAAATGATAGGTGGGGTGAAGCTCAAAGGCAGGTGATGGGCAAACAATAGCCAGCAGCCCCTGGGGATAGGCAGGGCACCTAAGAAAGTTGTAACACAAATGGTTGCATTGGGCCGGGGCCATGTTTCAGATGAAGAGCTGGAAGACAACCCCAACCAGAGTGACCTGATTGAGCAGGCAGCTGAGATGCTTTATGGATTGATCCACGCCCGCTATATCCTCACCAATCGTGGCATCGCCCAGATGGTGAGGCCTCTCTGGTTCCACTTCACTCCTTCTGAGTCAGTAAGGGAAACAGGTTTCTGCAACAAAGAGTCACATGTTTTAGCTTTGTCAATGAGTATAGCTGAAAAGGGGAGAACCTCAGAACCAGGTCCTAGGAGACCAGTCCTGATTGGGGATTGTGCTGCAGGGGGTGTTTTCAGAGAGGGAGATGTGACCTTGGGCAGGAAGCTGATAAACTCTTCCTCGGGGAATATACAGTGAATGGCTTTGGTGGGCTGGTGGTCTCACTGGAGGAAAGGAAGCCGAGTAGTCTGAGAGAATGTCTGGGCGAGAGAGATAGGAGAAATGGGGGACATTGGTATGGGTTGGGCAGAGGAAGGAACTGCCTCTTCTCTTCACACCTGTCTCCCAACACTTTCCATTTTATTTACCTCAGTTGGAAAAATACCAGCAGGGAGACTTTGGCTACTGTCCGCGTGTGTACTGTGAGAACCAGCCAATGCTTCCCATCGGTGAGTGCTGGTGAAAGAGAAGGAGGGCAGCATATGGTAGGTCCTGTGGGAAGGAGTTGGAGCTCAGCAAGTTGGGGCCTGAGTGCGGGAAGGAGTTTGGGCAGGGTTAGGGGAGCCTGGCATGCTGAGTTTGGCTGTCTCCCAGGCCTTTCGGACATCCCAGGTGAGGCCATGGTGAAGCTCTACTGCCCCAAGTGTATGGACGTGTACACACCCAAGTCATCAAGGCACCACCACACAGACGGCGCCTACTTCGGCACTGGTTTCCCTCACATGCTGTTCATGGTGCACCCAGAGTACCGGCCCAAGCGGCCCGCCAACCAGTTTGTGCCCAGGTGGGGAGCAAGGACAGAGTCATCAGGGATCAAAGGAAAGGCCTGGGACCCCTAGGGAGAAGGGAGGACAGAGAATGGTCCTTTCATGAGGTCTGCTTCTCCCAAAGCTATGGAGCTTGAGAAAGTGCTTTGCCTACATCTTAGTTTCCTTATCCATAAAATAGGGATGATTATAGTACCTGCCTGATAAGGTATTTTTAAATATGTGAAGTATTTAAAATAATGTTTGGCACTTGAAGCACCATTTAAACAACAGCTATTCTTGCTGTCACCTTGGGTATTCATCCTTTGCCAGGAAATCCTCAGAGCCAAGGTTCAAGTGTGGTTTAGCTTCCTAGAGAATCATTTTATCCTGGTGTGGGGATGAAAAGTTCAGTTTTATATTTAAACAAGTAGTGATACGGGCATCTATAAATACCTAACCTAGAATTTGAGTTTTAATGGATATTTAAGATATATTTCCAAATATTCTTGAGGGGAGGAGGTTGGGAACCACTGCCCTTAAGCACTGAGCAGGCCCATGGAGGAGCCAGGGTAGGAAGGTGGGAATGGAGGCTGCTGGCAGGGCTGCGTGGGCTCACCGTGCTGCCTCTCTAACCTCTGCTCCGGCCCAGGCTCTACGGTTTCAAGATCCATCCGATGGCCTACCAGCTGCAGCTCCAAGCCGCCAGCAACTTCAAGAGCCCAGTCAAGACGATCCGCTGATTCCCCAGCCCCTTGTGCTTCAGTCTTTGATGCCTCTATTCCTTTGCTGCCACCCTTTCAGGAACCCTCCATGGTTTTTAGTTTAAATTAAAAAAGTCATTATTGTGGTGGGAATATGAAATAAAGTGGAAGAAAAGGCCATGAGCTGGTCTGCTGGTGCTTCGGGTTGGGAAAGGGAGGGTAGTAGTGTGCTGGATGCCAAGGGCTCTCACGGGCCAGCCTACCCTCCCTGAGCTGAAAGCCAGCATATATTTGTGCCAAATGGATTTAGATGATGTTTTTAGTAGCAGAGCAAAATTCCTAGGACTGGATATGGGGGTTTGCAAAGTCCCAAGGAAAAGACCGAGAGAAAAATCAAATTTCAAAGACCAGAGAAATATTTGTTTTTTTTGGGGGGGGGGGGCACATATGGCTGGCTGTTTATACTTAAGGGACATAACTATCAGGTTTGGTTTTACAGGAAAAGTGGTTCAAAAATAACTAACGGGTGGAGAAAAGGACAAAGACCCAGAATTGCTGCTGGGTGATGCCTGTATGCCCCCTGCTGGGGAAGCTGAGGCACACTCATTTCAGAAAGATGGGCACCAGAGTTCCAACACAGCAGGGATTGACTGTTGTGTAGGGAGGACAGCAGATGGTGCCAGAGACAGAAGCTAATTCATGGACTCTTGAGGGTGGGAATAGATCTTTGGGAGGCATGATAAACAGGTATTGCCCCTGTCTGGGCCACTTCTCCCACATTCAGGAACCAGACCTCGTGGGTGAGGACACACTGTTCCTCCTGTCAAGTTAATAACTTTCTCACCCAGCCCAAATCCTGTCCCAGGCAGGAATATAGCTCTGAATCTACGGCAGCTCCTACTCAGACTTTCAAAACCAGCCTGCAGCTCAGGATCAAGGAGCATGGTCATGGGAAAGTGGAGTTTCAGGGCAGTCTTCAGGGGCTGCTCCTCTCCTCCGAATTCCATAATGAAGGCCCATATGCTTGTAGGTGTGCTGGTCATGGTGGGCTTCACAGTGGGAAAGGGTAAGTCGGGCCTGGGGCAGAAAGGAAGGGGTTATGGGGTCCAGAAAGGGGGTGGGACTGTGACCCTAGATACATGGGCTCCCTACAGGGTAAGGACCTTGGAGTGAGCTTGCACTCCCATCCCTTCTGTCTTCTGCTTCCTTAGCTCCTATTCCTGAAGTCCGGACCTGCCATCTCTGCCTCTTAGAAGACCCTTCTGTAGGATGCATTTCAGGCTCAGAGAAGTGCACCATCAGTAGCTCATCCCCATGCATGGTGATCACAATCTATTATGGTGAGTTCAAGACCCAGGAAGGGGCTATGGGTGGGATGGCCCATTGCTTGCTCTCCTCTGTTATTGATGAGGGCTGCTTGGGGCCTGGGGCACAAGAAGGAGATAGGAGGATTCTGGAAGGCAGGGTCTGGGGTTAGTGGGATGGGGCGGTACAGCTAAGCTAATTTTCTGACCCCTCCTGGTGGGGGGTCTGATGAAAGATGGGGAGAGTTTGTGGTAGGGGTTCCAAGTTTGGGGGCTATGGGAAGCAATAGGTTACTAGCTGTCCTCTCCTCTCCAGATACCAAGGTTCGCTTCTTCATCCGAGGCTGTGGACAGTATAATTCTTACCACTGCCAAGAAAAACACAACACCTACTTGTCAGAGTACTGGTACCAGGCCCAGTGCTGTCAGTATGATTACTGCAACTCCTGGTCCAGCCCTCAGCTCCAGAGCCCACAGCCTGAGCCCCTCAACAGGGCCCTGGGCCTGCCTCTGCTAAAGTCCCAGATCCAACGGCTCTACCAGGCACTCAGTCTCTCACTGCCCCTCACCAACTTCCATCCTGGGAAGGAGTCTGAAGGCCTTGACCCCCTGGCCGCCTTGCCCTTGAACCTGGGCTTGTCCATTGCTGACTTGCGCTACATATACTTATTTCTCAACAATTCAGGACTTTTGGTTCTTCCTCGAGCTGGACCCTGAGCCCTTACCCTTCCCAGATTGCAGTCTGTTCCAGTATCTCCCAACACCAGCATTCCGCACTGCCCTCTCAGAACACCTGCATTCTCTGGTCTGAACTTACTCAGACCTTCTTTTCCTTTGTGTTGGGTTGGCCAAATGTTTGATTAGTTTTTTCTGTATAGTGGCTGTAGTAGTGCTTAGTTGTCTTTAACGTCATTCAAAACAATCTTGTTAGATTGTATTGTGGCAGCTGTCATATTAGCGTGCATTTTTATTTTTATTTATTTTTAGAGAAAGGGGAAGGGAGGGAGAAAGAGAGGGAGAGAAACATAGATAAACCTGGCCCACAGCCCAGGCATGTGCCCTGACTGGGAATCAGAATTGAACCGGTGACCTTTCAGTTTGCCGGCCAGTACTCAATCCACTGAGCCACACCAGCTAGGGCAGTGTGTTTGTTTTTGTTTTTTTTAATCAAAATCGGTGAATTTTTGTACAGCCATTCTAATACTGAAAACGGATGAAAATATGCTTTATTACTTCAGGAAAGATAAAAATGCAACTGAAACACAAAAGATTTGTGTAGCATGTGGAGAAAGTGGTGTGACTGATAGAACATGTCAAAAGTGGTTTGTGAAGTTTCTTGGTACCATTGACATTTAGGCCAAATAATTCTTTGCTCTGGTGCTGTCTTATGCATTGGAAGATGTTTAGCAGCACCCCTGGCCTCTAACCACTAGAAGCCACTAGTGGGAGATAGCCAACATACTCAAAATATTCAAATCAATAAAGTTATTGGTGAAAATAAAAATGTCTTTTATTTTACAGAAAAAACTAAACGGACTTTTTGGCCAACCCAGTACTTTGTGTCTAAATGGCTTTGGTTTCAGTTCCTTACCAGAAACCAGTTAGCAGTGTACCCAGTGCTCTTCGTCCTAGAAAATAATTTCAAATGTAGATTCTGCCCAGGCTGACCTGGATGGAAAGGCAGTGTTTCTGTCCTCCCTTTCCTGAGTGTTCCATCACCTCCCATCTTCCCAGTTCTCTCTCAGTCTGGTCACCTGCCACCTCCATTTAGTTCTGGCTGTATCTCCCATTTTGTGCCTATCTGTAAGACCCAGGCCAGGCTGGATTTGCAACAAGAAGGATGAGGGGTAAACTTCGATGCAGGTCTCCTGACTTGGCATCCTGGTGTCCCTGCCTCAGTGTCTCCACCACCCCACTCCCATCGTGGTCTCCTGCTGCCTTCTCATCTCTTGTTCCAGCCTCTGGCCTTCTCAGCCCCACTTCATGTCACTGAGTCCTGACACTCACTTCCATAGGAGCCAAGGAGAGGACAGTTTCCTGCTCTGCTCCACATCCCCTGATTTCCCTCCACAATAAATGGACAGAGTTAAGTCTGTGTTACATTGTTTATGGGGTCAGTCTCAGGTGTGGGCAGCTGTACACAGCTTAAAAGAAAATTAAATGGGTATGGGGTTCAAGTGGTTGCAGAGCCCTGCCCACTCCACCTGGCTTTTGTGGTTTCCTTATGGCCTACCCCAAAGGGCTGACATCTAACCCACCCCTCTGTCAGCTAGAGAGCAAACCATGAGGATTATGATGCCCACCCCCCACCCCCAGCCTTAAAAATACCCTACAAAATCTGGGAAGTTAAACCCAGTTGATGTCAAGTTTTTCCACCTAAGAGAGGAGAAAAAACTAAACCAGGGAAACGGGCAAACCAAAGGGCCCAGGTTTGCATCTCAGAATCACCTGGTACTGAGGGACCCAAGTTCCTGCCTGTCCATTTTTAGGTGCCTGGACCCAGGACCCCCTAGGTGGGGCCTTTCGTTTTATGTTTTATTTTTGGAAACTGCAAGGATCCTGAAAGCAATAATTAATAGTCATAACTCCCTTTCCCATACATTCAATAAACACTAGAAACGCTGCTTTGCACCAGGTCTTGGAGACGGTATAGCCAGTGTCTCCCAAATCTCAACCCAGTACTGGGGTTATGAAACATTTTCTGAAAACGTTTCATAGCATTGTGGCTGGGAGGCCCAACCAGCTCCTCCACCACTTGGGTAAATTGGTCTTTTTGCTTTGCTTTGATCACCTATCAGGTAGGACCATGCCTCAGGATTGAGAGGATGGAAGTGAACGTGTGTACACAGTGGAGGTTGGGGCCTCAAAAACAGACTTGCCTTAGAGATAATCACAGATTTTGGCCTATTTATTTTTAAACCTTCTTGGCAAAATATATATACGATGGATTTTGTAAACTACCCACCTGTGTTACCAATTCCCAAATCAGCATAAAGGCTTCTGTTACTTTAAGCTGCCTCTGTGAACCCTGCAGGCACTCCCCACAACTCAGGTAGCCACTGTCCTGCGTTGGAGCAGCTCAGCTGGGTTTTGTCTGTGCTTGTGCTTGATACACATGTTAACATCTTTACAGCCCCTTCAATGGCCTGTGCTCTGGTGGGAGACTGACATTAATTTTTAGGTTAGGAGGCAGTTGGAGGTGCAAACTTATGTGTACCACTCTTACTGGGCCCACTATTCCCCATGACTTCAGTAGAAGACAGAATTACCCAGGTTCATACAAACTGGAAGGCAACCTCAGAAGCTGAAGAACCCAAGGCCCAAAACCGAAGAATCAGAAAGCCCAGGGCTCCGCTAGGCCTGGTGTCTCTTCCACAGGGTATTCGTTCTCCCTGGGCCTGGTCCTTACACAACCTCAGTCCCACTGACACTTTTCCCCCCATGGGCATCCCCTGCAGTTCCCACACAGCTCTGGATCTGACAGCAATAATGAGTGCCCACTGCCGTTTTGGCCTTCACCATATCCCCTTACACTTTCTTTTCACCTTTTCATGCCTAGAGCTGAATCAGACACCAAGGCAGGGCCAGAGTAGAGCTCAGTAGAGCTAGGAGCCCCTTGCCCACACAATGGGGCTGTCAGGCAGGACCCTCCTCCCTCATCCTCCACTTCCACTAGAAGAGAGGAAAACCATACAGTTTGTACAGCAATTTATTCTGGAGGAACACCTGGTGAGAAGAGGCCTGTGGTGGAAAAAAGGGAGAAGGCCAGAGCAAAACAGAGGCACCCTAGCAGTGTGAGAAGAGGGGAGGGAAGATGTCAGACTGTGAGGACTTCAAGGGAAAACTCCAGAGATATCTGGAGAGGAAGCCTCGGGAGGGGCAAAATGGGAATGGGGTTGTTGGGGGGCATCAAGCAACAGGCAGCTGGGGCTGGGGTCAGTTAACCTGAGGGAGGTAGGAGAGCTAGTGGAAAGGACTGGAAGTTGTCCCTGCTATGCCCAGGTGGGAATCAGGAGGCTGGCTGGAGACTGGCAGCATTTTACTGCAAAGGTCTCTGCAGAAGTTCTATGGAATGTAGAATACTCTGTTCTGTGGGTTATTGCAGAAATTCCGGAAACAGCATCGAGAGAATATCCAAAAGCCAAATACTGGAGAAGTACGGGTATATGAGCAATCACTCATCTGCTCCTTGTGGCGACAGTCACTCACCATGATGTCAGAACCACTGCCTGGGGAGGGAGGGAAGAAAATTGATATAGAGGTCCCAGTAAAGCCCCAAACTCTCTCACCCCCTCACTCTATTATGGACTTACCCTTATCATCACTGCCCCATACCCTTCCCTGCATCCCCAAAACGCAAAGATTCCTGGAACTGGGAAGAGGCAAGAAGTGCCAAGGAGTCACCAGTCATAAACTCTACAGAAGTTTCCCATGGAAGGTTGGTGGGAAAGAACCATTTGAAATATAGTGAAGGTGCAGAGCTGGGACTTGGGGCGTGAAGTAGGGAGAACCGGTACTTTGGGTGGGACCATGTAAAAAAAACAAAAAAAAACTGGGAGATGAATTGGAGGTCAGATTGCAAAGAAGAGATGTTTGTTGTTTATGGATTAAAAGTAAGAAGATATCTTTACTTATATACAGGGGTGTGTAAAAGTAGGTCTACAGTTGTAAGTACATGAAACGGTTTATTCTTGTATTATTTACTAATTGTTATTTATTGTTATTATTAACCTACTTTTGCCCACTCATATACATGAGAGGGTGATAAATCTTTGTGCCCAGGTCCAGGGGTGTCCATTGCTGCCCAGCTTGGGAGAGTGAAAGAGTAACCACCAGTCGGTCCATCAACTCTGTCATGCTTACACCATGGAGTATTATGCAGCAGGCCAATGGAGCAAGGAAGCTGTTTACAAACTGATATGGAAACATTAAGTTCCCATAACTGCTAAATTTAAAAAGCAAGTGCAGAACAGAATTTACAGGGGTATGCTACTGTTTGTGGGGGTAAAAGAGGTAAATACAGTACATGTACAGGGTGAAATATCCACTAAAGATCACAAAAAGGGTAATCAAGACAGTACAAAGAGTGTTTTTGTGTTTTTGTGTATAGGAGCTGGGTGTATTGGGCCAGACGTAGGAGGGGGACTTTTCTTGGACTCCCTTGAATACTCCAATATTGAACCATGTCTATGCAGCTATTTAAAAAGTGTAATGAAGTGATTTGAATAAAGGCATCTTTTTACAGTGGTTGTTAAGAGGTCCATCTCTGGAGCCACCACAAATTGTGGTTCAGCCCCTGAGAGACTTGGGCAGGTGTTGACATTTCTGTGCCTCTGTTTCCTCATCTGTAAAATACCTCTGAGGGTTGTAAGTGCTTAGAACACTGACTGGCAAACAGGGTGTTTTAATGTTTGTTAACTTTTAAAAGATGAGGGGCCAGGTAGAAGAGCAAGCTTGAAGAACGATAAAATGGAGTCAATTTTGACCAGTTGAAAGTGAGGTGGAGGTGTCCAGGGGGCAAGCTGACATGACAGTGTGGCCAGTAACACTCACATGCAGGAGAAAGCAGTATGTGACAACTGGTGGAAGCCAAGGAAGCAGAGAAATTCCTCTGGGAGAGTGAAGCAGGATGATAGCTAAGGTCTGAATTTCAGTGAGCATGAACTGTTAAGGGTCAAGGAAAATGAAATAAGACTCAGTAAAGGAGTCTGAGAATAGGCAGTGGAAGAGGTAGGAGAAGAGAGATGCTGGAAGTAACTACCACTGACAGATGGGGAGGAAAGGCCAATGGATCTGGTGTTCTCAAGTGTCCCTGCAAGGCTGGTGCCATACGGAGGGAGAAAGACAGTCAGCTGTGGGCCGAGGAGAGCCAGACAGTGGGGGTGGAGATGGAATGGCTCTGAAGGAAAGAGACAGTGATGGGACAGTATCTGAGAGTTTTGGCTTAGAAAATGTAGAGACTCAGTTCTGGTCCCAAGTCAGACAGAAGGCACCTTTCTGTTCTTTTTTTTTTTTTTTTTTTTCCCCAATGTATGGTTGCCTCTCCTGCACCCTTAACTGGGGACCTTGCCTGCAACCCAGGCCTGTACCCTGACTGGGAATTGAACCAGTAACCCTTTGGATTGCAGGCTGGCACTCAATCCACTGAGCCACACCAACCAGGGCGGCACCTTACTGTTCTTGATGAGGAGAGTCATGCAACTGCTACCATGAGAGGCCAGGCAGATGTCAGATCCCAGAAGACACCCCAGCTCCTTGGTCTCTAAGATGCACCGATAGCAGCGCAGGTACCGGGGGTACTGAACTGGATAAGGGGGCTCTTGATTGACAGAATCAACTTTACCTAGAACACAGAGAAACAATGACCCCACATCTCTGCCTGCCTATTTTCCAGGTCAACCCCAGTGTTCCCCCTATCTCCGAAAACCATAAAATCATCAATCTTTAAAACCATCTGGCTTAATCTTTCACCAGAAGCTTTAGTTGTCATTAAAAATCTCCATTCTCTGCTCTTATACCTCCTGAAGTGAGGAATTCATTCATTCATTCATTCACTTATTCATTCAACATGTTTTTGAGGGACTAGTATGTACCAGCACTATGCAAGCCTCTAAGTTCAAAGGTCAGGCAAAGGCAGCCCATTTCAGCTTTTGGAAGCCCTCTTAGGACAGTTCTTTCTCTGGGACTTGATTTCTCAGTCCCCACCCTCCCTGGTTTCTTTTTTAAATATGCTTTCTTAATCTGAAATGTTCAGAAGTAAAAACAAGAATGCATCATCACAGGACAGGAAAAATCTCTGCTTCATGTAGACAGGAGACTTCAAACAGCCCAGGGCCACATTCTTTGTTTAGTGGTCCTGTCACAGGACATACTCATATTAAATTTTGTCCACTAAAGCCCTCCTGACTACATACATAGATAGTTGTCCCTTGGTATCTACAGGAGATTAATTCCAAATTGATACCAAAATCTGAGAATGCTCAAGTCCCTTATATAAAATGATGTAATATTTGCAAATAACCTACACACATCATCCTTTGAATCATCTATAGATTACTTATAATACCTAATACAATGTAAATGCTATACTGTAAGTCTGCACATGTTCAGTACCGACACAACCATCATAGGCCTATCTACAAGTATACATCAGCAACAATATCATTAAGAAATATATATTTTCCATCTTCAGCTGGTTAAATTCAGGGATGTGGAACCTGTGCATATGGAGGGCTGACTGTATGCTCCCTTTTCCTTTGGTCCCTGGCTGAGACCACAGGTTAATGAGTCCCCAAACCCAGCAAAGCACTTGGTGTGAGGCAGGTGCTGAACAAACATTTTGAATCTTGTTTCTATGGAGATGATGCTCTGCAGCCAAGTGAGGAGGTTTTCAGGTTACATTCAGTCTTGTCTTACCTTGTGGGGCCTGGTGCTTTCATCTAGCATATTACCCAAACCCTCCCTATTCTGCATTGCCCTCGGATTTGAATGGGTTCCCTTCACTATCTCCATTCAGGTCATTGCTGTTGAGTGAGTCAACCCTGGGGTGTCACTAGACATGTCCCTCAGAATGAACATTAGTCCATTATCAGTTACCAGGCATTATTCCACAAAGCCCACTCATCCCATCTTTCCTCCTGCCTGGGTTTATGTACCCAGATACCTGGGCAGATGTACCCAGACACCTCGTGCCTGTGGGTTTCTCTATCCAGCAGGCCAGGAGACCCCTCTGATCTCTTAGAGCCACTTACCAAACACCAAGCCCATCATGACCAGCACTAATAGGAGGACCATGTAGCGAGCTTGGGGGGTGCTGTGGAGACACAGGGGCCCCAGACTCCAGTTACATTCAGGGCCTGCCATAAAATGCATGACTGCCCACCATCCTCCAGTATGAGCTTATATTGGTGGAAGAGAAGTAGGCCAAGAGGAAGGAGAGGGGCAACACCCATTTTGGGTGGGAATTAGTGCCAAAACAGCCAGAGAGACAGAGTGTCCTCACCCACGGCCAGTCTGGAACCTAACATCCTGGCTTGGGAACAGGAGCCCAGCAACAGGGGAATGAGGAGGGAACATTCTCTCATATTCACTCAACAACATTTGAATCAAGGCATCAGGTGTTGGGGATACAACATTGTGCTGAATCCCTGCTGTCAACCTAAAAATAAAGCCTTTCAAAGTAAGAGATGACAAGTTTTTATTTTAGATCAGTAAGATCTATTTCGAAAGTACTGATTCAGGCAGAAGCCCAAATAGTGTTCCAATTAGGAGACAAAGGCAATGGTTATTTATGAGAAAGGCAAGGGAAAGGATTACATCCATAGAAGGAAGCCATTCCTTATCGGTGCAGAAAACATAGTGATGTTAATTCTAAACAAAATTTTTAATTTTTAGTTTAGTAGTCATAACTGCTTTCTTGTTATCTTTGCAAAAAATTTCTTTGGGAAACAAGGTTGCTTTTACCCCGTTTTAGCATTCCAAATGTTTTGAGGTATAAAACGTTCAAGGCAGTTCCGGCTGGATTAGGGAGAGGGCAAGTGAAGGGAGAAAAAGAGAGGGAGAGAAACATCACGATCTGCTGCCTGTCACACGACCCTAACCAGGATCTGCCCGCAACCCGCAACCCAGGCAAGTGCCGCGAGCAAACTCAAACGGGTCGCCTCGCAGACCGTTGCTCAATCCACTGAACCATACTCCTTTTATCCTTTTATTTATTTTTAGAGAGAGGGGGAGGGAGAGAGAAAAAGAGGTAGAGTAACATCGATGTGCTAGAGAGATGTCTATCTATCAGTTGCTTCTCGCATGCCCCCAACTGGAGACCTGGCCCGAAACCCAGGCATTTGCCGTTACCGGGAATACGAACCCGTGAAATTTAGATTCGCAGGCCAGCACGCAATCCACTGAGCCACACCAGCCAGCGGCGGAAAAATACAGTCTTAATGGGCAGGGGGCGGATCAACAAGCAGTGATGGAGGGGATGGGAGTGGGGTGCAGAAGTGCTTCCCGGGAGCACCTGGGCAGTGGAAACCACTGACAAAGGGATTTCAGCAGAGGAATAACATGCTCAGATTTCTGTTTATAAGATTACTGAGGCGGGAACCAGTTAGGAAGTTATTCTTGAGTCCAGTCACTAGATGGAGGCCTGGTCAAGCAGAGGAGAAACGGGGAAGCAAGGAGTGACTGAATGTGAGATGTATTTAGAAGGAAGACCGGACAGATTTGGAGTTAGACTAAGTGTAAAGTGAGGGAAGGTGGGATGGCTTGCATAAGGGGGTGACTGGTGGTACCATTTTCCAAGATGAGAAAGACGTGGCACTGTCAGAAACCCAAAAGCGACGACACCTGAATCCCGAGTGATTGTACTCAGTGCAGTGCCCCCTGTGGGTTCCGGTAGGCTAACACCTTTCTTCCCTGCGCCCGGGTCCTCCCGCCCTGCTAAGCTCAGCTGCAAATCAGTGGGTCTGATCTCCGGCGCCCACAGGCTCCGGCGCTGTGCGCTCGCTCTCTGATCCTGGTTGCAGCTCAGCGCCCGCGGGAGGACGTGGAGGCGGCCCCCGGCCGGCACTCCAAAGCTCAGCTCTTCCTCCACCAGGCGAATGGGAAGAAACCTGGGAAGGGCGTGCCCAGCGTCAGGACCCAGGCGACCGGCCCCAGCGGACACCCAGAGCACTACGCGGCTTCCCCGGCAGGTGGCGCCCCGCCTAGCTCCCCACCCAGACTGGGCCTCATGGGCTTCGCAAGCCTTCCAGGTCCGCAGCGTGGCCTGCTCAGTCCCCTGTGAGACTCAGGGTTTGTACGTTAAGAGTTAGTGGGCTCTGGAAAGTCCTTGGCGTCGTTTACCGACTGGAGGTTTGGGGCGGGGCCCTGCGGGAGGGTTCCCGCTTCGGCCCCAGATCATCCAGGAATCATCCGGCTTCATGGTGCTGATAGGGTGGATGGGGAAGAAACGGACGGAGGCACGCGCCACGAAAAACTGACGGGAAAAACAAGAGAGAAAAATGCACGCCTCTGCGCGTCCCCTGCTGGAATATATTATCTCATTCATCCCAAGGTTCCAGTCTGTTGAATGGTTGACTGAATGATCAACGAAAAGAATCAAGAGAGCGAGGCCTCTTCTTGAAGCGAAGAGGGCAAAGGGGCGCATACTTTCACAACGCCCTCTGAACCCCTCCTCGAACATAACCGCACTGAAAGGCCAAGGACTAGAGGATTATGGGTGGCCTCGCCCTGAGGTCCAGGAGTACTTGCTGTAGATTCAGCGACCGCCGGCCCATAAAGTAACAGGCGAGACGACTCGAGCGGTATTCAAAACTAGGCCGGGCCTTCTCCGGAAGGGGCGTGGCCTCACATTTATTAATCTCGTTCTAATCCGATTTCACTCCCCCAGTCCCTGCTACAGGGCGAAGCCTTCCTGCGCGGAGAGCCACGGGAGTGAGTTGCCATGGTGATGGGTTCAACGTTGGCTTTCAGGGAGTGAAGAGGTAGACTCTGCAATAGTCGCCATGGTGACAGCAGTGGTTGACATTCACGCTGAGTGCCCCCTCCCCCGGGACTAGGGATGCTTGGAAGCAAGCAGCTGAGTCACAAAACAAAGGAGGTCGGGCCCAAGGACAGAACACAAAGTTTAGGGGAATGGGGCGGGGCTTGGTGTTTGGGCCCCGCGAGAGCCAAGTTCTGTTCTAGGATCTATACAACTCCAAGGTATGGAGAGGAACTGGAGAGGGGATCTTTAACGCAAATGTAAATGAATGACTGGGTTCCAGAGGGAGCTAGGGGTGGATGGACGGATGGACGGATGGATGGGGACTTGGCTATCCTCAATGCCTGGGTCCCGCAACCTCTGGGGCTCTCCACACTCCGGGTTCCTCACTCATTTGTGAGGGCTGTGCGCGAAATACATGCTCCTTCCTGGGGCATGGAGCAATCCCTCAACCCTAACACCCAGCCAAGAAAAGAGCTCAGCATCTCAAACTGGGAGCCGCACGGGGAGAACCTGGGACAATAGATAGTTTAGGATAGGGGATAGCCCAGCCTGGGACTCACCTTTTCTTCCCAGGTGTCCTTCCCAGGTGCTACCTCTCCTTTCTTCTATCCTCCATCCTCTCCCAGTTTGCTCAGCTCCTTGGAGACAACTGGATATCCAGGCCTCACCTGGTGTCCAGTATAGCAATGTCCAGAGCCCCAGCAGACATGGAGTCTGTATCTCAGCTGGTCTTCCCCTGAGACTGCTGGAACCCTGCTATATAGGGTGAGTGGATAGGGAGCTGGTCCCACCCCAGGGTGGGGATGGTTCTGAAAACAAACACAGCTGCTGTGAGCCTTATCAAGTGGGAGTATTTTGCAGTGGTAGACTGAGGCCCATGGATGGCGTGGTCCAGATTTCAAATGTTGAGCCTCTCCTCTGCCCACCGACTTCAGGTGCCCAAGGGCATCCACTGTTCTCAAGAAGAAGGGAAGGGGAGTGGCAGTAGAAGCAGGTCAGTAGAGCTCCTAATGGCCATGGCCAGGAAGGGGGAGTCCTTGGTCTCCAGGGTGTGCGAGGTGGGGCTGGATGCCCCTATTTGCGTTTAAGGAGATTCCCTTAGCTGAACAAAGACTTGGTTTCCAGGGGATTAACCTGTCCTGGTGGACCTGGGAGGGCAAGGTTCAAAATCAAGCAACTGGTTCCATAGCTTCACGCTGCATGCTCCCCACCGTTTTGTTCCCTAGGACAGGACAGGAAAAAGTGCAACTATTGGCTTTCTCGTATTTGGTAAAGGTGGAGCATTTTGGAGTTGTGGCCACCTCCCCCCTTTTAACCCTAGATATCAGGTGTTGTCACCCGACAAGTCTCAGATCACCCCTTGCAGTGGAGACACATTATATCCTCCCTTAAGGAGTTTTTGAGCTGGTGGGTACAGACATCTCTCCCTGGGACTTCATGCAATAGGGCTGGAGGAGGCACTGAGATTAGCTAGAAACTGTATCTAGGACATCAGAACATTGTCATCCACATTCAGCATCTTGTTCAAAACAAGATACCACCCAGGGTGGTAAACCTAGGGGTGTCTCATCTGGAAAGGAGGCTCCCAAAGGAAGGTGGTCAAGTAAAAACTGGTGGGTGAGAGAGGCACTCATTCTGTTCCATGAAGTCCAAAGATTGGAAATAGGACGAAAGTTAGAGGGAACTGATTTCCTCAGGTCCAACCTAAGAATATTCTTCTAACACCTGCCCAAAAAGGCCAAGCATGGCTCTGGCAGGACATGAGCCCTTGGCATCCAGTCCCTGGCAGGCCCTGTGTTGAGTAGCAAAGAGGGTGTGAGGAGAGACTTGATGGCACGGTAAGGAGGGCATACAAGGTTTGCTGCATAAGACATGGGAAGCAGGCTGTTCCTCACTCCACATGGAAATAGCAAGAACTAAGCAAGGAAAATTGGGAATACTGATGGTGAAATCACACCAGTTGGACCTGGAAATCAGTAGAAGATCAGAGTACGTGAAATCAGGTACCAGAAAGCTATTGTAAACAACAAAGCTTGTGAGTTGAAGCAATAGGAGGCAACACAGGCTCCTGGGGTGGTTGTACGCAGGAAGGACTGAGGCAGGGCCAGGAGGCCGCACAGCAGTGGTAGTATCAGGCATGCCAGGGAAGGGTGCAGCTTGGGGACCCATTGCATGAGGACAACTCAGGTTGGGGACTGAAGGCTGGGGAACAGCAGAAATGGGGAGGGTTAAACTGCCTGTATGGAGTTGGGGGTTTCCCAAAGCCCAGCTCTTTAAGGCTTCAGTCCTTGGCTTGCTAAATACTTGGGAAGTCACACAATTAGCCAGCTGGTAGAAAAAATACCTTTTTATTTATTATTAGGAAAAATCCATTCATTTAATGCAGAGTGTATGCTGGGGAGGTTAGGTACTGCCAGATGGATGAGGGAAAACATGCAAGAGGAACAGTGAAAAGGAGGTGGTCTCCACTTTTCACAAACTATAAACAGCAACATGAACACACAGAATCACAAATAAGGGTCCTTCCTTATGTCTCCTCCCATCCCATTCTTTCAGAATGAGTCCCAGTGTGGTCCCTAGAGGTGCCAGGGCATCTGGAAGTTCTGTACTGGGAGCGGGGTACAATGTGTGGCCTCGAAGTTGTGCAGATGTTTCTGAGCCTAAGGAAAGAAGGCAGGACAAGTGGGGTGCACAGCACACTCACTCTACCCTCCAAACCCCTACCCACTCAATATAAGTTGCCACTTCCAACTGTCCCCAAGCCCCACATGTGCCCCCTGGCCATTCAGGCACCCCCTAGCTCACCAGAAACAAAGCCAGCTCCCGCCTTTCATGTGTACTCATGTCTTCGCCTACAGAGGAGATGGTACTCTCAAACATGGCCCACACATCTGGGCATCTATCCCTTTCCTGGGCTCTTCCCAACCCTCTCTTCTGCGTCAGGACCTCCTTACCCACACTCCAGGGGAAGTCCGGCCCGTGTTCTGCCTGGTAGGAGCGGAGGACAGACAGACACCAGTCTTCCTCTACCTCCCATTGGCTGTAAAACGAGGCTGGTCAGGGAGAGAGATGAGGACCCGTCAACAACCTGGCCTTGCCAGGCTTCCCCACCCAAAGGCCTCACCAGATCCTCTCACCTTCTTCCAACTGTGAAGCGGCTTCCAGCCACTGCCTCACCACTCGAAGACCCTCTTCTGCCATCAAACGGGGATATCTGCAGAGGTAGTGCCGGGACGGGGGTCAGAACTGATCTCTTCACTCCTCATCCCTGAACCTTCTTCCCTTCCTCCCGCTGCCAGTATGTGTACACATGTACACCCCCACCTCCACACATCCTGGCTCTCACCGATGCTGTAGGAGCTTCAGCAGGAGGTCGTTGCCTCGGTTGGATATGATGTCCTCAGGAACCCTGGGGATGAGAAGAATACACTAGAGGTGAGAAGAGTCTGGATACCTGGGTTTCTAGTGGGCAGAGGTGGAGGGGGTGGGCAACTGTCTAGCTCTCTCTGGAACCCAGGAGGGTAGAGGTTCCCGGGTACTCACGTGGTGGTGATGATCTCATCCTTGGTTCTGCGGATCAGCAATACAGGGCCCTGGTACCTTCAGGGGACAGGACAGTGGGGAGGGAGAACTCAGAGGAAAGAAGGTGACAACTGGCCACCCCACTCCTGCACTGGCTACGTTCTTAGCCCCTGCTATATAGCATGGGCTAGGCCTTCACCCAGGGGTGCGAATCAGAGTATTTAAGAAGGGCATGCTGCAAGTCTGCCCTTACTGGAAGATCTCTGCTTGCCAGATCATAAGAAGGTTCAGGGTCCCAGGGGACCTAGGAGGGGTTAGGCCATCTAGGGTGCAAGGGATTTGAGGCAGAGGTCATTCTCCAACTTGCACTTTAGTACTAACTTCTGCATTTGCACACTCGGCAGAACTGTATGGGATGGAGGTAAGGTGGGGCAGCGCATTACCTGCACAGCTGCTCTGCATTATTTAGATTGAGGTGTTGCCTCACAGTCCTGGTAACCAGGCCCCCTAGAGTGAGACACAAGTGAAGAGAGAGCAGAGACAAAGCACTTGTCCAACCCAAAGATCCCCACTGTTCATGGAGAGAGAAAACTAAAGCCCCCAGAAAAGGAGTCCTCCTGCTTCTCAATAATGGGCAACCCACTCCCCACCCTTCCCTGCTAGGGCAGGCCTGGGGGCTGTACTCACTCCAGCTGTCTGGCATAACTTTCAAGGCCAAGGGCACCAGGTCATCAAAGGAGGCATCCAGGATTACAGCACTAATGTCTGGGTAGGACATTGCTGCCCATGTGGCTGGTACCAGGACAGGGAAGAAGGGTGAGGACTGAGGGACTCTGCCCACCACTCCAGCCTCATTCCACTGACACTTTAGGCTGACCCCATCCTCCCTACTGTCAATAGATTAGTCCCAGGGCTCTCTTTAGCCCTGATGTCACTTGGCCAGGGCACTGTCTGGAAAGGATGGGGAGAAAATATGGAAGTGCACTGAAGACAAGCCAGAGGAAACTTGTTTGCCTGATCTTCCCAGCCCAGGACCCGAGTCTACTTTTGATCATCTGGCCTACGTGTGAAAGGAAATGTAAAGTATATATGTAAAGGATACCTCTTCCCAGACCACTCAGAGATGACTCTCCTTCCTTAAGCCTCCACCCCATTCCTGGGCTGCCAGTGCACTTCCCACCCCCTACTCCTTGAGGGAATGGGGTGCTGAATGCGCCTACAATGGGGGAGGAGGGAGGCTGGTACCAGTGAAGCCTCCGATGGACCAGGCATAGAGGATGATGTCCTGGGGCTGGAAGCCCAGGCGGTGGACGGCAAACTGGACCACTACGTCCATGGCATTGGCCTCGCTCTGTGGGAACGGCACTCCCTAGAGGAGGAAGGGCAAAGGCAGGAGGGGTGAACACCACAGGCCAATTGGCCGGCCACCCACACCCTCCTAGAGTGGATACTTCCTGTACTATTCTGCAACAGAGAAGAGGTAAAAGGGTGGTGGGGGGCTCTCCCTGAAACCACCGTATTCCCTTCTATTAAACCCCCACTTATAAGGGGCTCCCTGAGACTTGCAGCCCCTGCCTTTGGCACCCAGGTCACAGGTGAGTGGGATCCCCACAGAAATATACACCGCCTTCCCTACCTCCACTGGCTGACGAGAGAGAGAGAGAGAGAGAGAGAGAGAGAGAGAGAGAGAGAGAGACCATGATTCAGGAACAGAATTCTAGAGAGGGTCTCACCGTGCTTCCAGCAAAGCCAGGATGGTTCCAGCCCAGGACTGAGTATCCAGCTGTAACACAGTGTGGGAGGGGCAGGGACCTCATGGCCTACACCTCCAGTCACCCAGGAGGAGTAGCAGGACATGGGAGCTCTAACTACGCCCCCACTAGAGGCAGCAGAAGTGAGATATGTGATTGCGGGGAGGAGGGCAGTAAGCTTAGGGAACACAGCCCGGGGGTGGGTGGGTGTAAGGTTAGCAAAGCAAATGGGGCATGAATTGTGCCCCACCCCCAGCTACAGGTGAGGGTTTTAAACTTCACCCACAGAAAGTGGTCAGGTGTGGGGAAGTCATATCAGTGTGGGAAGATGGGGACATTCCATTCCAAGGGGCAGAGACAAGAGCACTGAGCCACAGGCCTACCTTCCAGAGGTGTAGAGACACAGCCCACCTCATAAAAGCCTGCATTCCCCTCACAGCAGATCACCTGAGAAGGCCGGGAGGAAGGAGGGCTAAGAAAGAGGCAAATGGAACTGAAAATTCCTCTTGGGGCAAGAAAGGCAGCCTGTGGGAGCTTCACAGGGAAGAGGAAAGGGTGCATTCCTGTTCTCTCCACAGGGAGTAGAAACAACTCATTTCACAAGGTTCAGAAGTTGAGAAGCAAAGTAGATGCAAATACTCAGCAAACTGGGCCCTCAGAGGAAGAAAAATGTTTTGAGTTGAATTGCTCAACCATCCAGCACAGTGTCCATTTGCCCTTGGAAGACCACGAGGTGTATATCTCTCAGGAATGAGATTTTGGGTATTTTTTCCAGTTTTGGGGTCTATTTTTCTCTGTGACTGTTTATTTTATGTGGTATAGCAATCACTTGTCCTCTCCCTTTCTGGGCTCAGGTCTTATGACCAGATAAACTAATTCCATGGTGCCCCAAGACAAAGTCCACAGATGATGGGATGTGCATGGACTCTCCCAGCAGTGGGCAGAGTGGAACTAGAACCCAGCTCCCTGGCCAGGGCTACTTCATGGAGGACACAGGAGACTTTGGAGCCTGGGTTCAAATCCCGCTCTCCCACTAACTGTGATTTGGGAAAGTGATTTTGTGCCTCAGCTTCATCATCAGTAATGGGCTAATATAAACAACCTATCTTAGAGGGTCGTTGTCGGGGTTAAATACATGTATTGCAAACGGTAAGTGTTATCTAAGCGGTGACTATTATGATCGTTAATTTTTGGTCCTTGAATGCCAATTCCTACTTCATTTATTTCCCTATGGTAGGGTTTTCCTACACCAAGAGGTCTTTAGGGTGGAGCTGGGAGAGGGGATTATTCACAGCTATGCTTCCTGAGGGCTGCTGTACAACTGAGATCCCCAGGAACCCCACTGCCCTCCCCACAATCTACCCCTGGGCTCCCTGCTCCTCTCACCAGCTTCTGTCCCTGGGGCTCCGCTGTCCCCCGCCGGTCCACAAACATGGTGTCTATCTCATTGCCATCACAGGCCAGCAGCTTTGCCCGGCGCCCATTACACTGAGTGGAGGAAGATGCAAGGCCAAGTTAAGGACATGACACCACATCCTTCAAGGGAAGAAGGGCTTTCGGCGGGACAGGGGCAGGGGAGCCTCACCTCTTCGACCAGCCGGGCCTGGCCCTGCAAGAGCACAGGCATGAGGGCCTTCTGGAGTAAGTACACAGAGCCTGGATACAGCATCCGGCGCCCCAGGGTGTGGGCCACCAGGTAGCTGTGGGGAGCATGGAGTTAATAAACCCCCAGCCCCATGGAGGGGCACAGGGAATGTCCCAGCCCTAGCGCTCACAGGCTCTGTGACCACCTCATCTTTGACTTTCACAGCTTCATTTGCCTCTTTCAGGACTTAATGAAATATTACATGTACAAGGTTGGTGTTTTTCAGACTTTTCTTTACTGCAACCTTTTGTGAGATAATTTTATTTTATTTTTTAAAGATTTTATTTTTATTTTTAGAAAGAGGGGAATGGAGGAAGAGAGGGAGAGAAACATCTATGTGTGAGAGAAACATCAATCGACTGCCTCTTACAGGCCCCACAACCAGGGACCTGGCCTGCAGCCCACGCATGTGCACTGACTGGGAACTGAACCAGCGACCTTTAAGCTTGCAGGATGACGCCCAATCCACTGAGCCATACCAGTCAGGGCTGTAAGATACATTTTATATTGTGGCCTAGTGTATATAATTCTGAAAGTTGTATGAGATAATACACAATACTTTCTACATACAGTAAGTAAAAGCAAAGTTACTATCAGATAAGAACATGTTAATAAATAAGTAAAACTTAATAAAGTCCCCAAATAAATAATACTTGAAAAAAAATGACAACTATAATTGTAATTCACTAGTGGATCAAGATGGGTAGTTTGAAAGACACAAACTAGACGGCATGCTCCATCAGAGCAGGGACCTGGCTGTTTTGTTCACTTTGATATATCTGTTATCTGCCACACAGGAGGTACTCAAAGCCTGGCATAGAGTATGGGCTTAAACATTTACTGAATGAATATACTAATCTAGACAGATAAGATGTGCTAAGTGCCACTCCTCATAAAGACGGTTAACCACTTCCAGTTCATCCTGAAGTAGAAGTTGTCCCCAGAACAACAACCCTTTCCAGCATCCCCCTCAGAATTCCAACTTTGGCTTGCCCCTCTGACCAGTCAGCACACTGTCAGTAACCAACCATCAAGTCCAGCTCCCTCCCTGGCCTCGAACCTGCCTCCTAGTCCCCAGAAGCAGAAAGTTCCACTTGTTACCTCCAACATCATCAGTTCCTACAACTACCATTTCCTCGGGCTTTACCTCATGCTCTCAGGTCTCCAGACAAGGTCGATGCCCTTCAGAATACGTGACCCTATGTAACATCACCAACCCTGTGAGGCGGGTTATTCACAGGTGGACAAATTGTAGCTTGCTCAAACCGGGGTAACCCAGGAGCAGAGGGACCAGGACAGGGACATAGCAGCCATCAGACCCCGATCCAGCTAAGGCTCTGTGACCCCTCCCCACCACCAACCTCATTCTCCCCTCTCAGCCTCATCAAAAGAACTTTTGTGTCAGAACTATGTTACTACTCCAGCTCTTCCTTCACCATCAGGGAGAGTCTGGACCTCTCTGAGCCTCTTTTCTTCACACAAGAACATGGATAATCATGACTTTGCCACAAATAATACAAAGCACACAGCACCAGGCCCAAAAGATGACAGACATCTTACAATGGAGCACCCAGTCCCAGAGCCCTCACTCCATGCCCCTGCTGGCCTCTCTTCTCTGCTGCTTCTCACCTGGTGATCTGACAAGGCAGTTTCTTGACCCGATTGAGAAGGGTGTCTGCTGTCCCCCGGTGCAGGGGTTCTGGGCGGAGCAGGGACACGCCCCGGCGGGAAGGGCCTGCTCGGGACTCCTTCCTGAGGAATGGAATGATACAGGGGAGGATGGGGTCTGAGGTCCAAAGGACGGTAGGATCTAGAAAAAGGATGGGGGCTGGAAGGCAGGCACTGGGGCCCGGAGCAGGGATGGAGGTGGGGAACCGGAGAGCAGGGAATAGAGTGAAAGAGCTGAGGCTCACCAGCTGCTGGGCTCTTCCCAGTGGAAGTCAACTGGCCAGCTCCTGAAGTCAAAGTTGTAGTTGGCGAGCTGCCTCTGGGGTGGGCAAAGAGAGAAGCTGGGAATTAGAGAGGAATTGAGAAGTGGAGGGAGGTCCACCTACCCACCCTCAGCACCTTCATCATCCGAGGGACTGGCCCTCACACATCATGGGGAGACAAGCAGAGGTCAACACCCTACTGGTTTTCAGATGAAAAGCTCTGACATGGCCAAGAAAATCCAGCAAGAGGATGACCTGTCAGGTACCAGACTGGCCTGTCTGCCTTCTTCCAGAAGAGAAACCTAACCGTTTGCTTTACCAAAATCTAAGACTGGCCTACTCCCAGGAGGGGTGGGGGTAGCTGAAGGTGCTGGTGTTTCTGAGGGAAGAGGTGGGGGGCTATTGGCTGGTCATGCTCCCTTCCCCACCTGGGACCTTCACATAATGCTGTCTTGTGGGCTCAGAAATCCCCAGTGCATCAAACTGGCTGTCACAAGCTTGGGCGAGGGGAGGAGGGAAGTCATGCCTAGAGTAGCTCCTTTGCACCAGGGCTGCCTCCCTTGCCTCAATGCCTGCAGCGTAGGCTGGCACTGCGACCCAGATGAGCTTCTCCCTTTCTTTCTCCCTCCCTTCCCCCGTCTCTAAAAGTAAATAAATAAAATCTTTATAAAAAACCTTTGAGTCAGAGCAACAAAAAAATTGTACAAAAATATAAAGGGCAAAACAAAAGAAAATGAAGAAAAGCATATATATTTCAGACAGCTTATGCTCAGATCTGGACTTGAATTCAGACTCAGCCACTCCCTCACTCTGGAGTTCTGTCTGGGTCACTTATCCTCTCTTCCTGTTTCTTCAGTTGTATAAATGAGGATAAATAAGGCCACCTCATCAAGTTGTTATGAGGATTAGAAAAGACATATGTAAATTACTCAGACAGGGAGGTGGAGTATGAATACCGAGCTCCGCCAACAGCAGTGTGAAGTAACCAGTAATATCATGATGGTGGTCATAGCGTTTGATCCCAGAAAGCTCTTTGTAGCAGGAAAGAGCTTTATAGGGTCTCCAAACTCCTTCTCAAAGGTAATCACACTCCAGAACTGGCTGGACTGGCACAACTCCAAGGACACTGTGCCCTAGCTTTTCTCCTTCCTGGCGTTACACTGTGCTCTGGACACAAGAGTGGACATATCAGTCCATCTTGTCCCATCCCTGAACAAGACTAGCACGGTGTTCAATGCACACAGCAACAATAAACATTTATAGACTTGAGCTCTGTGACAGAGAGAAAACTCCTATCTAAGAAACACTGCAAAATGTTTCTACATCTAGACAATTCTTGTGGATGAAAGGTAGAGGGGTAAAGACTGTTCTAGCAGAATATTCCATTAGAAGTGGTAAGAAGGAAAAGTTTGTAGGCTGACAGCTCACTTGGAGAGAGTAGAAGGGATAGTATTGTGCCACAAATACCCAGGCACGGTGGGCAATGAACATACCTCTACCCCTGGCAGAAGAGGTGCTGGTACCCTGGGGAGGCACCTGTTTGGCGCCTTTCCTGGAACCTCTCACCTTGTTCTCTGCAGACTGGTTCCTATGTGTGGCCTCCAAGATGGTGATGAACTGACGGTACTGGGGGTTGGTCCAACGGCCGATGCCTAGTGGAAGGGGTAGGAAATTGTTAGGAAAGCTGGGAAGCAAGATGAGTAGGTTTCAGGAAGAAAACTGGAAATGGCCAAGGAGAAGGCTTCAGAAGGAGAAGTGAGAGGAAAAGAAACCAAGGGCCCAGGATCTGGGGAAATGGGAGGGTTGAGTTGACCTCCTTCCTCCACAGCCAGCACTGGCAACAGTGTTCTTCCTCACTTCATCTCTTCAGTTTGTTTCTTCAGACTATTGACCTCCCACCCTCCGGAACATTCATTTTCCCCAGTCTTAAGACAATGTCATGCATGCTCACTATCTGCCCTGCCAACACCAGGTTTCTCCTCTTTCCACCCTTCTCCAACGCTTGCCACTCTCTCTCCTATACAGTCTCACTCCCTGCCACCTGCCTCATGGCTTTTGTGTGGATCCAAGTCCCCTTCCTCTGTCCTCTAGTTCTTCAACTGTACCCTCGGCATTCTCCCTATCCCTTGAAATCCCTTCCTCGTCTGGGTCAATTCTTGTCTCCTTCCAATTTCTGGACTGCTCCTCCCCTGTCGCCCTGCTACCTCCCTCTCTGAACCAAGAGCCATTCTCAATGCTGAGCTCCCTTCACCCAGCCCCTCAGTGATCGAATCTGCTCTCCTTTCACTGCCGAGGAGCCTCAAATCCTGACATCTCTCCTTCCAATGACCCCACAGATGTCATGTCACTGTTCTGACACAGGAAAGGCAGTAGGAAATGACATAAGGTCCTGGCCCTCAGAGAGCTGCCACTTCAGATGGGGGTGGGGTGGGGCTGGAGAAAGATAAGAAACAGTCAACAAGAAAATTTCAGAGAGAGATAGGTGCTATAAATAAAATAAAACCAGAATGAATGAGGATGCTATGGACCATCAGAGGTAGAGCCCCAGCATTACTGAGAATGAAGCAAGCTGCAGAATGATTTATGTAGAGCCATGCCATTTGTATGAAAAAGTGCACAAAAAAAAAGCTAGTGTTTATTCTTACCATACTTCATAGATTCTAAGACTTTTCACATTTGAAAACTTTTAAGTCAGTATGTATTTTACAATATACAGCAGTTTAGAGCTGATGAAATGAAGTTAATTTCATAAAAGTATAAAAACATGCAGGACAAAACCATACCAAATGACAGTGGTTTCTTTGGGGAAAGAGGAACATGGGACTGGGGAAGAGTCCCATGAGAACACCAACACTAACTGTAATGCTTCAGCATTTTACTGAAAGGTATTTGAAGCAATATCATTAAACATAAGCGTTTTACTTATTTTTAAAATTTTGTTCTCTGAACTTCTCTGTGTTTAATTTTCCCAAATTAAAAAGAAATAAAATTAAAACTTAAGACAAAATGAGGGGTGGGAGTTACTTTTAGACAGATTAGTCAGGGAAGGCCTCTCTGAAGAGAGAAGCCCGGCCCTGTGGAGGCCAGGAGGCAGAAGACCGTAGGCAGAAGGTGCCCACTCTGGACTGAAGCCAACTGCAGCCATCCGGCTCCGGACCACCACTTATTTCTTCAAGCATCCCCCTCATCCAGTTTCTACCATGTGCACCCACCAGGGATATGATTTGGTTTGTCTCTTCATTTTTTACTTGTGAGATATGACAGATACACATAAAACATACATTCAGTCTAAAAAATACAAAGCAAACATTCATATGACCATCACCCAGGTTAAGAAAGAGAACAAAGCCACCTCTCACCAGAAGTCCTCCCCATCCTGTCCCCACCCCCTCCCAGGTAATCACTTTTCTGACTTTCAAGAAAACAATGTCCATGGTTTTCTTTAGTGTTTGCCACTTATATATATGTATCCCTTTTGAACTTTATATAAATAGAAACATATTGCATAAATTATTTGGCAGTCAACTTCTTTCATTCAACATTACATTTATTGGCTTCATCTGTATTGCTGAGTGTAGCTCAAGTCCGTTCATTTGTACTGCTTTAGCATGCTGTTGTAGGACAGTACCTTCAATGGATTTACCCACCCTACTGTTTGTGGCTGTGCAGCTATTTTCAGTTTAGCATTATTTCTTTTTTAAAGATTTTATTTATGTATTTTCAGAAAGAAGGGGAAGGAGGGAGATAGAGAGGGAGAGAAACATCAATGTGCGAGATATACACAGTTGTCTCTCGCCCACCCCCAACCAAGGACCTGGCCCACAATGCAGGCATGTGCCCTGACTGGGAATTGAACCAGCCACCTTTTGGTTCACAGGTCGGCACACAATCCACTGACCCACACCAGCCAGGGCACATTATTACAAACATAGATATGGATATAAGTGGAATTATTGTAGGGTATATGCACCTTTTCTAGATAATAGCAAACTTTTCTGCTAATTGCTTTTTTCATATTTACCACTCAAGTCCTCTTAGGAAAAGATCATACTTTAACCATTCTCAATTATTTTTCCTCAAAGCCCAACACTAAACTGCAGAAGCTACTTTTATAGATATTTACCCAGTGATGGATAGATACAAACCAGGCTCCCTCTCTACCTACCTCGGAGGCAGGCCACACCTGCCAGTAGTAGTAGCAATGTCCCAGCATAGTGAGAAAACGGTACCACTTTGGACAGACTCAAATAACCTGGGAGGGGAGAGAAACTATTTGAGAAGCTTTCCCCACTGTCCCCCAGATCCTCTTCCCAGTTCCACCCCAAACCTCCATCCCACACCCTCTCATTGGGACAGCCACACCCTCTAAGGGAGAAGGTGTCTGATGGAAGAGGGAAGCCAAGCCATCCTTGCAAATCTCCTTTCCTCTTTAGCAGGTCAGTTCATCTGCCAACAACCTGCCCCTTTCCTGTCCCACCACCTTTGAAACCACACTGACCTTTCCTGTATAAGTAGAAGAAGGCGAAGGGAGAGGAGTAATAAGAGATGGACCAGAAGACTGAAGCCTGCAGCAGAGAGACAGGGACAAAGCAATCAATACACACACACACCCCTGCCATTTCCAGGCCTAGGCTGTGAACAAAGTGGATAACCTGAGAGATAGCATGTGAAGTACCTATTCTGTGCATGACATCATGCACAAAGTAGGTGCTCAATATTTGTTGAAAGGCAATGTGTCAGAACCTAACAGGCTGGTAAAAGTAAGTACAAGTTCTATTTTCTTCTTCTTATCATCTCTGGACATAATTCATCACAGTTAATGGCCAGTTTCTCTTTCTATTCAAGTTAACCAAGCCTTTTTGATCAGCCCTTGCCTGGTCCCCATAAGAGATGCACAAATGTCACTGCCGGAACCCTGCCCTACCAGAAAGAATAGCTGTCCCTGCAGCCAAAGAGGTTAACTGCCAGGAGGACAGGTCACTGGGGACCGAAGGACTCAGCATCTGTGAATGGTCCCAAGAGTAAACAAATTTTCCTCATGGCTCAGGCTGCTCCAGAGAAAGCGAGGCACAAGCCAAAGGGAAGTACCAAGTATGCATGTGCTTGACTGTGTGTTTGTGTGTGTTGGAGACGTCTGCCGCAGAGCCTGGAGCATCCCCCACCCCCAGCGGCAATGCCTTCTCCCAGGCTGGGAAGGAGAAAGTTCAGGAAGGCAGCTGGGGCCAAAAAGATGCAGTAGTCACAGGTGCCAGGGCAGACATACCAGTGCCAGGATGCTGTCGGCATGTTTCTCCAGGGCCCGGGGCTGATAATACGTATCCTGCCAAAACAGATGCCTGCATTAAGGAATTTACCCACTGACAAGTCTTTCTCCTTCCCTTTGGGAATCCCTGATGTGTGTCCTCTGGTTCTAGCCTCCAAAACTGTCTCTCCTGGGACATCCCTGGGTCCCAAAGAAACCCCTCTTCTCCAGCAGCGCTCTGAACTTGATTTCCCAAGCCCAGATCATGAGAACAAACTTGGGGCTGAACTTAGAAGCAAAAGTGAAAGGAAGATTGGACGCCTTTGGTTCCTTTTTCAGGACGCAGTTTCAAATGGGTTGTAGGCCTGTGCCTACAGGGAGAGTGGGGTCAGGGAAGAAAGGAAAGACACCGTGACAACTTAAAGAGAGAAAGAAGAGCATCAGAAATTAAGAGTAGATTGATTAAAAAAAGGGAATGTGGCTGGGGGTGGGCAGTCTGTAGGAAACGAGAAACATAATTTGAGACTACAGATAGAGAACTTAGGGGCATAGTCTAGACCATCCCCAGTTTTCACGAGTGCCATGGCCCTGGGGTCTCCAGAGTAGGGTGTGGGGTGAGGTGGAGAGCAGCGGATGGGTGTTATGTTGAAGAAGTCATATGGAAATTCAAAACGTACTAGAGAGAAGATAAAACAGAACCGGGGAGGCAACAAGAAGCACTGATTAAGAAGAAATCAAGAGTTTGACGGCAAAACCATTCAGCTTCCGAATCGGCCCAGGGTCTCTTCCAGGACTTAAAACTCAATAGGGGCGGGCATGAACCACGACACACACGGTGGGGAGCCGCGAGAGGAAAAAGCAAGAAGTGGCAGTCGGAAGAAGCGGTGGCAAAAAGCGATAAACGAGGTGGCCAGCCCCCAGGCTGACTTTAACCCAGGAAGCACAAAGAACGCATTTTGTGCGCACAACTGACTCGACAGGCAGGCTGCCCCGATTTCCAATAATGGGCGCTTCTGCGGAGCAAAGGCCGCAAAGGGATTTCGACGTACCCTATTTCCGAGCAGGGGAGAACTCGACTCACCCAGGAGCTGGAAGGGGGGTTAGTGACTGAAGTTGGAGCCTCAGGGACGCCGGACCGGGCCCTTTCAGAGTCCCTTTCGCGGTAGATTTTGTAGAGCCGGGGGCCGAGGACGCAGCTCAGCAGCTTCGCCATAGCCCCGGCTCAGGACCCTGCTCTACCAGCAGCCTTTCCCCCTGCTAGCCCCGCCCTCTCCCGCCTCTAGAAGCTGCGTTCCTTTGACGTCAGCACGTACCGGCTCCGCCTCGAGCAGAATCCGGAAGTTTTCAGCTCTTGCGCAGAAAGATGTCTTGCAGTTGGACCTACGGGTGCCGCAATGGTCAGAAGTTACTCGGAGGAGTTTGGCATGCGGAGAGTTAGAAATTATGAGGCGTAGATCAGTCATTTTTTTTCTATCCCTTGATGCTGATAGATATTCGAGCGAAATTGGGCAGGGAGGGTAGTATTAGGAACACTTGACAAGAGCAATAAGAAAAGGTTTGGTGTCCAGGAATACATCTAATGAAAGAAATGAAAATTTTTTATGAAAAAAATTATATAAAGTTATTGAAAGAAATAAACCAGAGCTTGAATAAATGGAGACCTAGCTCATGGTCATGGATAGAAAGTATGGTTAAGATGTGTGAAATATAGCCCTGGCTGGTGTGGCTCAGTGAATTGAGTGCTAGCTGGTGAACTGAAAGGTCGCCCGTTGGAGTCCCAGTTACTGTACATGCCTGGGTTGCGGGCCAGGTCCCCAGTTGGGGGCGTGAGAGAGGCAACTACCATAATGTTGAGTAAAAAGAAAAGAAAGCCACAGATTACATGCAACATGACACCATTGTATAAAGTTCAGAAATATAAAATGTAATGAACAAGAGAAAGATAAAGAGCAAATTTGGAAAAGTGTTAACACGACATAGACAATCTTGGTTACTTAATCGAATACGGGTTTTATTTTTCCTTGTACCTTACAAATAATATATATATATATATCTATATATATATATATATTATGTATATACTCTAGCTTTTTATTGCAGTAGACACATACACTGAAAAGTGCACCAGTTGCTTCTATCCATGTCTCAGTGCTCAGATCAAGAACATATCTTTACCACATCTAGAAGACCCTCTGCAGATCAATACCAATTGCTACCCTCCCCTACTAAGAGTAACCACAGCCTTAATTTCTAGCCTCTTAGATTAGATTTGCTTGTTTTTGTACTTTATATAAATAGAATTACATAATATGTGCTTTTTGTTTCTGGCTTCTTTTACTCTCATTATGTTTGTGAGATTCAGCCTTGTTGCATGTCACTGTGGTTTGTGCATTCTCATTGCTGTCAAATGGTCCATTGTGTGAATATACCACAGTTTATTTAGCCATTATACAATTATACATTAGATATAATCTTTGGTATGCATGGACTATTTTATTTTAAAAAATTTTGAAAATAACCTTAAAAATAAACAACACATTAAAAACTATTACAGCCATATGAGGATATGACGATCTGCCTTGAGAGCCCTGCCTGGGGCAAAAGGATGAATCAGTAAATTTTCCAGGCCTTTGCTATTCTTGTTCTTGAGCAATAACTTAATATACTCATCAGAGGCTCAGTAAAAATGTGCAGTGTGCCAGGCAGCCCCAAGGAAAGCCTTTCTAAATCATTCCTGAAGTACTGGCTGTGTGTGCAGTCTCGTGCTGGGTTCCATAGAAACCAACATGAAGACTCAGTTTCTTCCTTCATGGCTGGCATCTCTTAGGGTGGAGGAGAGAACACTTCCAAACTGCTGGGAGGTAGACAGCTGTGACCCCTTCTGTGCAGGCTTCCTAGCATGGAGAATCTTTGATCTGAGTTCCTCCACCAAACATGGAGTCAGGAGTCAGAAGGGTGAGAAGGTTATCTTTGGAGCAGCTTGGATTGAGTCTTTTCCCCATCAGGACCAAAAGGCAGTGGTCACTTCCCCAGTAGACTTACAGCTGGTCTTTATCTCCCCAGCATTCCCATCCCCTCCAGAGGCCTATGTCACTGCAAACCAGCAAGTGTGGGCCTTTATCTGAGTGCTGTTTCCTCCCTGGGGATACCAGGTCACAGGCAAGAGAACTTGAAAGGCTCTTTCCATGGCAGTCTTGTTCCTCCTCCTTCTGCTCCTCTGTGGGCCCTCCCAGGTTCCTGCTGGTAAGAAGAAGGAGGTGAGGGACTCTGGGAGGTTGTGAGGGACTGCTGTTGTTTCTTCTTATGGACATGGGGAAGGCGTCTGATTCAAGAAAATAGATTTAGCCCCAATTGACCTCCCCCTTTTATAATGGGGAAGACCCAGAGACCCTGAGGATCCAGGTCATGTAGTTTCCTTTAGAAAATAAGAACAGGTGAGTATATGCTTCCAGAAAAGGAGAAATGAGAGGAGACATGGGCATTTGCCAACTCTTCCAGCCTTTTCTCTTTTGCCCTCAGATTCCTTCACTCACTGTAGAGGGGAGGAAAACCCCTACCCTCTTCTGTCCATTTAACATTTTTTGTGGCTGTTCCTTGACAAATTTGCTCACAGCCAGACCAGTGTTGGGAAACCTCAGAAATGGAGGAAGCTAGGGGTTGGAGGTTGAGTTGGGGGGTTGTTGATCTGATGGAGGTCTCTGGCCTCACACAAGACCCTCTCCACAGACAACATCCAGGCCATCTATGTTGCCTTGGGGGAGGCAATGGAGCTGCCATGTCCCTCACCACCCACACTGCATGGGGATGAACTCCTGTCCTGGTACCACAGCCCTGCAACAGGCTCCTCCACTACCTTGGTGATCCAAGTCCAAGTGGCCAGGACAGCCCCAGACTCTGGGAAACCTGGAAGGGAATCCAGGCTCAAATTGCTGGGGAACTACTCCTTGTGGCTAGAAGGGTCCAAGGAGGGAGACGCTGGGCGGTACTGGTGCGCTGTGCTGGGCCAGCACCACAAGTACCAGAACTGGAGGGTATATGATGTCTCCGTGCTCAGAGGTGAGTGAGGGCATGCACACCAGTGGCCACTGGGAGATGGGGAAGCCCAAGCAAGGGACTGAGGGGTTCTTTCTCTCCCCACAGGATCCCAGTTATCTGCAAGAGCTACAGATGGATCCCCCTGCTCTGTCCTTCTGTGCTCTGTGGTCCCTGCCAGACACCTGGACTCTGTGACCTGGCTGGAGGGGAAGGGTCCTGTGAGGGGCCATGCACAGTCCTTCTGGGGCTATGGGGCTGCCCTGCTCTTGGTGTGTCCTGCCGAAGGGTTTTCTGAGCCCAGGGGCCGTAGACCAAGGATCATCCGCTGCCTCATCCCTCAGAATAAGGGGATCAGCTTTAGCCTGGCAGGTAAACTGAGGGAGGATATGGGAGTGGATGTCTCCTTTGGCACATACACACCTACTGGCTAGGGGAGGAGGTGAGAAAGGAGGTGAATTTGTTGTTGGCCAGATCAGGAAGGGTTATTTCTTTTTCTTTTTTAAACCTATTTATGTATTTTTTTAAGTATATTTTATTGATTATGTTGTTACAGTAGTCCCAATTTTTTTTCCCTTTGCTCACCTCTGCCCAGTACCCCTCTTCCCTCCAGCAAGCCCACCCCCACTTAGTTCATGTCCATGGGTCATGCATATAAGTTCTTTGGCTTCACTCTTTCCTATATTACTCTTAACATCCCCCTGTCTATTTTATACCTACCAACTATGCTTCTTAGTCCCTGCACCATTTCCCCATTTCTCCCCCATCGCCTTCCCAGCTGATAACCCTCCAAATGATCCCCATATCTATGATTCCGTTCCTATTCTGGTTCTCTTAGTTGGATTTTGTTTTTATTTTTTAGATTCAGTTGTTGATAGTTGTGAATTTGTTGTCATTTTAATGTTAATAATTTTGATTTTCTTTTTCTTAAGTAAGTCCCTTTGACATTTCAAATAATAATATCTTGGTGATGATGAACTCTTTTAGCTTTACCTTATCTGGGAAGAACTTTATCTGCCCTTCCATTCTTAATTATAGCTTTGGTGGATAAAGTAATTTTGCTTGTAAGTCGTTGCTTTTCACCATACTGAATACTTCTTGCCAGCCCCTTCTTGCCTGCAAACTTTCTTTTGAGAAGTCAGCTGATAGTCTTATAGGCACCCCTTTGTAGGTAACTCTCTGCTTTCCTCTTGCTGCTTTTAAGATTCTCTCTTTATCTTTCACCTCTGGCATTTTAATGATGATGTGTCTTGGTGTGGTCCTCTTCAGGTCTAGCTTGTTTGGGACTCTCTGTGCTTCCAGGACTTGTATGTCCATTTCCTTCACCAGATTTGGGAAGTTTTCATTTATTATTTTTTCACATAAGCTTTCATTTTCTTGCTTTTCCTCTTCTCCTTCTGGCACCCCTATGATTCAGATGTTGGTATGTTTAAAGTTGTCCCAGAGGTTCCTAAGTCTCTCCTCATTCTTTTCAATCCTTCTTTTCTCATTTTGTACTGGTTGACTGTTTATTTCTTCCTTGTGTTCCAAATCATTGATTTGAACCCTGGTTTACTTCCCTTCATCATTGGTTTTGTGTGGATTTTCCTTCATTTCATTTAGCATAGCCTTCACTTCTTCCCTTATGCGTTTGCCATACTTAAGCATATCTGTCAAGACTGTGAGCATCTTTATCACCAGTGTTTTGAGCTCTGCATCTGTTAGGTTGGCTATCTCCTCGTCACTTAATTCTCCCACTGGAACCTTGATCCATTTCCTCTTTTGGACCATACTTCTCTGTCTCCTCATCTGGACGGGATCCTGTGTTTGTTTGCCTCTGTCTTAGGTCAAGAGGGGTGATTTCTGGTGGAGCTGATTATACCCTGTAGGAGGAGGGCTTCTTTGTCATTGACTGAATCTATAACAAAGAAGGGTTGGTTAAGCCAGCTTTCTGGTGGAATAGACCATTGTTTAGAAATAAATTAACTGGCTCTGACTTGTTGTGTGGCTCATTTGGTTGAGTGTTGTCCTGCAAAGTGAAAGACCTCTGGGTTGGATTCCAAGTCAGGACACACACCTGGGTTGTGGCCCGGTCCCCAGTTGGAGTGCTTTCAAGAGGCAACCGGTCAAAGTTTCTCTCCCTCTCTCCCTCCCTTCCCCTTCCTCTTTAAGCAAATAAGTGCCCTGGCTGGTGTAGCTCAGTAGATTGAGCACTGGCCTGTGAACCAAAAGGTCACTGGTTCTATCCTTGGTCAGGACACATGCCTGGGTTGTGGGCCAGGTCCCCATTTGGGGGCATGTGATGTTTCTCTCACACATTGATGTTTCTCTCGCTCTGTTCTCCTCTCTAAAAATTAATAAGTCAAAACTTTTTTAAAAAATAAATAAGTAAAGTCTTATAAAAATAAGAATTATGTTAACTTATGATTTGTGTGGAATATCCCATAGCAGAAAGGAAGGAAAGAATTCTTGTGGGTGAGTTGTCTTTTGAAGAAAGGACATATGCCCATTGTTATAGTGGCCTATTGGTAGTGAAGGCAGAAGGAGAAATAAATATAACTGTTTTACTAGAAAAAGTCTATTATAATAGAATGCTGTTGGATGTGGAATAACCCATTTACAAGGCAGGAGGGGGGAGCAAATGGTCATTATTCTGGTAAGCAAAGGTCAGTAATGGCAATTACTTGGCTTTATTTCCCTCTACATCCACAGCAGCTACTATGGTGAACTACGGGCGCTCAGCAAACAGTTATGGAGAAGTGACAGAAAGAATGAATACATGGAAAGCACTTTATTTTTTCTTGAAAGGGTGGATTACTGTGAAGGATATGAGGAGAAATGACAGTTATGGCCTGTGGTCTGCTTAGTTAGCTGTCCATGTCGGGGGGAAGGCATTACCATTCTGCATCCATGTTAGCTCATGGGGTCAGGGTGAGAGACCTGTGAAGGGGCAAATTGAGGGCATGTGTGGATATTGGGGGCAAGGAAACTCCTGAAGTAGTCTTTTGGGAGAGCCCACAAGACTATGGGGGAAGCCTGTCTTTGGAGCACAGGGACAGACCCCCTCACTGCCTCCCTCTTATCCTCTTGTCTTGTCCTTTACTGCAGCCTCCACAGATGCCTCTCCTGTCCTCTGTGCCCCTTCCATGGGCTGGGATGTGCCCTGGATCCTGATGCTGTTGGTCACAGCAAGCCAGGGGTTCATCATCCTGGTACTCAGCATCATGCTCTGGAGGCGGAGGATTCAGGATGCTCAGTGCAGAGGTGAGTTCCTCCCTCCCAGAGGGAAGAAGAGAGCACTCGGATGTGAGACAGAAGTTAGACTCACGTTTTACCTCTGTACCCCATGTTCTCCAGGGGAGGAGAGGGGAGGGAATACAACTCTGAGCTATCTGGTGACTTCTCTGCCACACCTCATATGGCTCCTTCTCCCCAGATGCCTCGGTTCCTCAGTTCAAACCTGAAATCCAGGTCTATGAGAACATCCACTTGGCCCGTCTCAGGTGAGCGAAGAGTGGATAGAGGCTTAAATCCCAGAGGGGACTGGGATTAGGGTGGACATGGGTTCCTGGTTCATCAGAGGGTGGAGAATGGAAGTATCCTTAATCTGTCTTTCTGTTTCACAAAACCCACAGCCCACCTGCCCCCAAGCCCAGATGATCTTGGTGACATCTACTGGAAAATGACCTGCTGTCTCCCTGGCCATCTGGCACCTGAAGGATTCCCTGAAAAATCTTGGCAATGGGGGGAGGGGCTGAGAGTGCCACTTTACAGACCAGCTGGTCTCCAGCAGACAACCTGTGTGTGTATTGGGGTGAGGGCCCGAAGGAAAGAGGAAGTATTATTTCGTGATGTGACCTATGAAAAGGTGTGGTCTCCTATCTGTAGCAGTAAGTGGAGGGTGGCCCTGAACCCAAAGCCATGAGATTGAGGGAAGTCTGGTGTAGAGTTGGTATGGGTGAATAGGGGTGGGAATGGGCAGAAAGGAAATGGAGGAATCCAGGGACTTGAGCAGTGGTGGAGAACCAGGCTTGGAGGAACCAGAAAACAAATGACAGAAACTAAAGAAGAGAGAAGGGAGGAGACTCAAATCAGAGTAAGGGATGACATGTTCAGAGACACAGAAATATAGAAGGACAAAGTGGAAGGACTGAGGGACAGAGGAAATGTAAAGAAAACTCAAGTTGCCTCTAAATTAAGCCAGCCCCTTCCCGCAGATCCTTACAAAGAAGAGAAGTTGAGAGAACAAGCACTTTTAATTAGACCCCAGAGTTCCTCAGGTGGAAGGGGAGGAAACTGGGTCAATATGGGGATGCCCATGCTCATCCCCCAGCCCAATCACCCACCTTATCCTAGGTGCTCCATTGTGGCATCTGGAGCAGTGAACCACTTATCATCACCCTGCCATCCTGAGAGCCCAGAGTCACGCATTATATCCCTGGGCAGGGGTGTCCACAGGGGTGGGAGAATGAATTCCCTGGCAGGGTGTGTAACAGGGTCCTGCAGGCTGGGCTGTCTGTGAACCACAGGCAAGTCTGGTGAAGCAGGGGAGTGCGGTGGTGCTCCCAACATGTCCATTGCCCAGGCTCAGGCAGAAATAAGCTCAACTCCCAGTCACACCCTCACAAGCAACTCCACCCAGCACCCTTTCGTGTATCCGCTCAAGCTTGGACATCCCTGGAGAAAAGCTTTCTCGGAAGCCTCACCTAAAACCTTCACACTGGAGTGGCTTTAGCTAAGCAATTGACAAGAAGGAGGACACGAATGACACAGATGGAGGATGAGGTGAAAGTTAAGGTTCAGGTTCCAGCACCCAGCACAACCCACCAAGCAGCTGCAGTTTGCTTCTAAAGAACACATACACACACACAGCAGTGTTACCAGACCCCCAGATAGTACTTTATTAAATTTACTCTTCATAGTTCCCCAAGCCCTCCTTCCTGAGTTCCTGACTTACCAAACTAACCTTCCCCAGGTAGACTCCCCTCCTCATCATACATGGTGTCCCTTTCATCCCTCTGTCTGGGACACACAACTCCATCAAACACCTGCCTTACCAGAGACCTGGGGCTGGGAGAGGGCATCTAGAAAAGGCAAAAGACACAGAACAGGTGTTTTTTTATGAGGCCAGGTTCTTGAGCAGGTGCCTATAGGGGCTGAAGCAGTGCCCAAAGGAATCAGGTATTAGAAGGGCTCTGCAAAGATGTTAGGCCAGGGATCTGAGACCTCTGTACAAAATCAGGTTCTTGGCCATATCTCAGAAGTGTCTGGGCAGGTGTTCTCAGGGCTGTGGTGGAGGAGTCCTGGGTTGAGGGCTGCAGATCTAAGTGAGGCTAGTGAAGGAGGTTGCCTTCCCAGGTGAAGCTGGCCATGCAGAGCAGAGTGGTGAGGAGAAGACTGGGGTTGCGCTGCAACATTGTGGCCACGTTGCACAGGTCCTGGTCACAGCAGTGGTGCTGCAGAGCATAGGAATGTAACCAGTAGGTGGCGTGGCCAGGTAGAGGGCACTGGGCTCTTGAGAGGCAGTCTTTCTGCTGGATGATGTCACCCTGCTCTGTGGGACAGAGGGGAAAGGCTGAGGTAGGAGGAAGAAGGAGGTAAGGCCAGGGGCAGCAGGAAAGGATGGAGGTGGGGAACAACCTGGAGCAGGACCATTGGACCAGAGTCCTACCCGAGGTGCCAATACTGATGCCACAAGCTTCATTGTCCTAACACTTGGTGGGAACAGGGTAGCAGGGTTTGGCAAAGCTGCAGGTGTAACAGTGGAGCTGTCGCTGGGGAGGGGAAGTTGTGAGACCTGTGGGGTTGGCAGAGATCAGGAGGTGGAGAAGAGAGGCAAACCTGCCAGGTGAGAGATGGAGCCAAGATCCAGGATAGGGACGCACAGAGAAAGGTGACACACAAAATAGGGAGAAGGAAGCCGTGAAATGGTGCTAGAAGGGCAGACAGAAGTAGAAAAAGAGACAGAGAAGGAAGAGGAGGCAGGAAAAGAGAAAGACACAGAGTCAAGATAGATACAGGGATTGTGAGACATCTGTGAATAGAAGCCAAAAAGAATCAGAGATGAATTTAGAGACTAACAGAAGCCAAGGGTGGGAGATGGCAGTGAAGAAATTAAGTAGATTGTGAAAGAGACAAATGAGACAATGTGAACTGACATTTACCCAGGGGCCCAGCAAAGAAGCAGAGGTGATATAAGGGACAAGGGAAACAGAGGCTTGTTAAAGATGCCACAAGGAAGAGATAGTTCATTCTCCAATGCCTTTAGCAGGAACTTAGAAGGAACTTTACCAGGCTGAAGACACAAAGACTAGGTAGTCACTGGTGCCAGCAGTTACTGTGAGGGCAGCAGATTTATTGGGGGTTAGGCAGTCCCTTACACCAACAGTTACTTTTGCGGGGCTTGCTAAAAGCAAACCTGGTTCTGAGAATCCAGATCTGAAGCCTAAGAGAGAGTCCCATCTGAAAAATCAGGGCAGACTGTCCCAGGATGCAATGGGTGGGGTGAGGCGAAACAGAGGAGGCACAGCTCTCCATGGAGCAGCAGTGTTCCAGAACTTCTTATCTCAGGACCTCTTCATACTCTTAAAAATTACTGAAGAACCCCAGGGAGCTTTTCTTTGTGTGAGTTATATTAACATTTACTCTATTAGAAATAAAAACAGAACTTTTTAAATAAGCTCATTTAAAAATTAAAATAATAAGCCTATTACATATAAACAAAACATATTCTTGTCCCCTTCCCCAGTCTCCCTGCCTCCCTTAGTATAGGCCTCCTTCAGGCTCACATTGTTATTCACTCCGCCCCCAACCTGCCCCTTGGAACTCAGTGTCACCTTTCTCTTTACCTGCCAGTCTCTCCTCTTGATTGGCAGTTCCTGGGACAGGTGCCTAACCTCTTTTATTCTGCTTCTCCCACACCTAACAGTACCTGGTACACAGTAGGTGCCCAGTGAATATAACAGGCAATACAAATGGTGACCTGGATGGTGTGGATAAATAGTTCTTTCCTAATGAAGATGGCTAGGTTTGCATATCTACTTCTGCATTCAATCTGTTGGGATACATCAGTTTGGTTAAAGTATATGAAGAAAATCTGGACTTCGGTCAAGATGGAGGCCTAGACAGACACGCTGCATCTCCCTCCACAACTAAAAAGGAATACGACTACCTCAAAACTAGAGACAACCAGAAGTTCCAGAAAATCGAGCTGCATGGAAGTCCAACAAACAAAGATATAAAGAAGAAATACTCATCCAGACAGGTAGGAGAGGCAGAGCTGGGGCAGAGAAGACAAGGTGTGGTGGCGGTAGCAGCGGTGGCAGTGGCAGGCTGGTGGAAAGTGCAGTCTCACATTTTAAAAAGTAGGAGGGACATCTGGGGAGCTCTCCCAGCACCAGAACAGACCATATAGCTCATGCTTCCAGTGCTGGGGAAAACAGCGCCTCATTGCTTCTGACTGTGCAAACCAGTAGTGGTTGGGGCAGAGGAAGAAACTGCCAATCTCTCAGTAGACTCTGCTTGTTTAAAGGGCCCCCGTGGTCCTAGAACATCCACAGACTCACACACTCTGGGAATGATGGCCAGGGCAACAGCTAGAGAGGCGCCAGTCCCATATGAAAGTGGGAGAAGTGTCTGGGAAAGGGATGAGTGCTGAGCAAGCATAATTGTTCCCTCTCAGACCCCTCCCCAACATACAGAGCTACAGCATGGTGAAACAGGTCACCCATACTGACAAATACCTAAGGCTCTGCCCCTTACAACATAACAGGTGCAACAGCTCTACTTAAGACACAGAGGCAGACAAACACAGGAGCCTGTCCAGATGAGGAGACAAAGAAGTATGGCCCAAAAGAGGAAATGGATCAAGGCTCCAGTGGGAGAACTAAGCGATGAGGAGACAGCCAACCTAACAAACAAGGAGATAGCCAACTAACAGACGTAGAGTTCAAAACACTGGTGATAAAGATGCTCATAAGATTGATAGGTATGCTTAAGCACGGCAAACGCATAAGGGAAGAAGTGAAGGCTATGCTAAATGAAACGAAGGAAAATCCACACAAAACCAATGGTGAAGAGAAGAAAACCAGGGTTCAAATCAATGATTTGGAACATGAGGAAGAAAAAAACAGTCAACCAGTACAGAATGAAGAAACAGGAATTGAAAAAAATGAGGAGAACCATAGGAACCTCTGGGACTACGTTAAACGTGCCAACAGCCAAACCGTAGGGGAGCCAAAGGAGAAGAGGAAGAGCAAGAAATTGAAAGCTTATGTGAAAAAGTAACGAAGGAATAATCCCCAAATTTGGCAAAGGAAATAGACATACAAGTCCAGGAAGCACAGAGAGTCCCAAACAAACTAGACCCAAGGAGGACCACACCAAAACACATCATAATTAAAATTCCAAAGATTCAAGATAAAGAGAGAAGCTTAAAAGCAGCAAGAGAAAAGCAGAGAGTTACCTACAAAGAGGTGCCTATAAGATTATTAGCTGATTTCTCAAAAGAAACTTTGCAGGCAAGAAGTATTCAATGTGATGAAAACCAAGGACCTACAACCAAGATTACTCTATCCAGCAAAGCTATCATTTAGACTGGAAGGGCAGATGAAGTGCTTCCCAGACAAGGGGTGGGGGGGGAATATATATATATATATATATATATATATATATATTTTTTTTTTTTTTTTAAATTCTGACCTCACACTAATATGTGGTTGGAAAAGGAAGATCGTTGAGGACCCTCTGAAAGGGTCTCAGAACCACTGCTGGGAATGGAGGATTTGGGGCACTCCAGAGGATGCTTAGAGCTTTCTCCGGTGGGGGTCCTTCCCTGTCCCCATTGGGGTCCCCAGTGCCAGCTCCCTTTTTATTGCCCTATAAAGCCCAAGGCAAGGGGGATATAAGGCCGGCAGAGCAGGGCTAGGGAGGGGGTGGGAGGGAGAGGCACCACTGACATGGGTAGATGCAATGAGCTCCCTTCTTGAGGCACTGCTACTCAGCAGCCTCCTGGGAACTGCCTTGGGTAAGAAAGCAGCAAAAGTCCCTGTCATACAGGCCGGTATGTATGCTGGCTTCCTCTGCCTGCTGGCTTCCATGAGAGCTCAGGTCCAGGGCCTTTCTCTCCTGCCAGGAAACTGAACGCTGTGCTACAACTGCAGTGAGATGATGACCACCTGTGGTGAGGGCAACTGCTGTAGCTTTCTGGAGCACAAACCCTAGCCAGGCCTGGGGCAGAGCAAGCTGTCTGAAAACCTTGAGTCCTCAGTTTTTCCCTCATCCCCAAGCCCTTCCCTGTTTCCAGAACCTTCCAGTATCAGACTGAGTCTGGGTCGATGGTGCCACTGGCAGAAAGCTGTCTGTAGCCCCTTCTTGCTCCCCTTACTGAACCCCTCAGGAGCCCCTGTCTTGCTGTCTGTGTGGTCCCACCTCCCTCCTCTTCTCTCCAGAATCTCGTAGGCCCACTCATTCACACAAGATTGAAAAAGCTCAGTCCTGACACGCTCAATAAACCATCTTGTTAAAAATAAATAAATAAATAAAAGAAAAGAAAGAAAGAGAGAAAAAAGAAAAAGCTCAGTCCCTTGAAAGCAGGGACCAAAATATTAAACCAAACATCAACTTTCTGGCAACAGCTAAGGGCTAGGGAGGTGTGTGTGTTTTAATTTTTTATTTTAAAATAACTTTAGATTGACAGAAAAGTTGTAAAAATAGTACATAGAATTTCTGTATATCCTTCACTCAGCTTCCTCTAATGTTAACATTTTATATAACCATAGTGCAGTTGATCCTTAAACAACATGGGGATTAGATGCACTGACCCTAGCTCAGTTGAAAATCCATGTATAACTTTGACTCCCCAAAAGTTTAACTTCAGTCATCCCTTAGTATCTGAGAGGGGATCAGTTCCACCACAACACCCCCTTGCAGATACCAAAATCCCCCTGTGTTTAAGTCCCTTATATAAAGTGGCATAGAACAATGCATACAGTCGGCCCTCTGCATCCGAGGACTCCCTACAATGGTCCGAAAATACTGTTTTCAGTCTGCAGCCGGTTGAATCTGCAGATGTGAAACCAGGGATACATAGAGAGGGCCAACTCTATATTTATGGGGGGAAAAAATCTTTGTATAAGTGGATCCATGCACTCTAAGCCTGCGTTGTTCAAGGGCCAACTATACATTATAAAAATCAGAAAATAACATTGGTACAGCTCTGACCAGTGTGGCGCAGTTGATTGCATGTCCTCCCACAAAGTGAAAGGTTGCTTGTTTGATTCCCAGTCAGGGCACATGCCTGGGTTGTAGGTTTGGTCCAGGTCAGGGCATGTATGAGAAGCAATCAGTGGATGTTGTCTCTCACATTGATGTTTCTCTCCCTCTCTTTCTTCCTCCCTTCCCCTCTCTTTAAAAATAAATAAAATCTTAAAACAAACATTGATACAATACTACTATTTGATCTGCAGACCTTATTCAATTTAGGCCAGTTGTTCCAGGACCCAAACCAGAAGCCCACATTCTATTTAGCTTTCGTGTCTTCTTAGCTGCCACCAATCTGTGACAGTTCTGAGTGTCTGTCTTCCAGGACCTTGACACTTTTGAAGAGTACTGATAAGTTATATTATAGAATATCCCTCAATTTGGAATTATCTGATATTTTCTCACAATTACATTGAGGCCATGAGCTTTTGACAAGAATATTACAGACTTGATGTTTGTTCTTTTTAATGTATCACATCAGGGGATTCACAATGTCAGTGTGTTAACTTTGATCACTTGGTTTTAGAAAGGTGGTTTTTTAAAAAAGATTTTATTTATTTATCTTTAGACAGAGGGGAAGGGAGGGAGAAAGAGAGGGAGAGAAGTGTCGATGTGAGAGAGAAACATCAACTGGTTGCCTCTCGTAGGCCCAGGCCTGGGACCATGTGCTCTGACCAGAATAATTGCACCAGCAACCTTTTGCTTTGTGGGAGGATACCCAACCAACTAAGCCACACCAGTAAGGATGGGAGATGTTTTTTAGGGGGGCAGAGAATCCCTTTGGGCTCCTTGAAATCACATCTGCTCTGCCCTAGAAGGCAAGTCCCCCAGCCAGGAGGCTAATACCTCTGTATCGTTATCTCTCTCAGCCTCAGTGACCTTGCCTTCATCACCATCCAGCGTGTTTGGTGGCTCATCATTGTAGTCAAGTGGAAACAAAATTGGTGGGAGATGTGACTTACACAACCCACAGGGACTGCTGCGTTGGAGCCCTGTGCAATAGTGCTGTGGGAAGAACTGTGGCCTTTACCTGCATCTTGGCTGCAGCAGGCCGTACCCTGGCCTGGGTCTTGTGGAGGGGATAGTGGGAGTAGAGGATGGGAAATGAGAGTAAGGGGATGAAGATCTGAGGTGAGAAGTCACATGTTCCTCTGTAAGCCATTAAAATCTATCGACTACTCTAGAGCTGACTGGAAAATTCCACCTCTCTTTTGTTGATGTGAGGGCAGAAGGAGTAATATGGGGACATTCAGGCTCTAGTTTGGGGGTTACCAAGCATCAGTGGACTTAATTATTATAATGTATTCCTTAACCGACCCAACCCCACAGGACAATGGAAAATCTGCCTTAAGTTACTCCTGGATCTTGTATCTGACCCTAACCCTAACCCTTTCTTAGCAATAAGAATCACCAAGAGGAGCAAGGTGTGGGCTGAGTGGGGCTCACCAGAAATCAATAAGCTTGGTTGTATGGGTTGGTTCTCCTTTCCCCTATTTGCAGCTTGGCTCACAGTAGGATTCATTTGAATTGAGAAAGGAAATAAATGTAAGCCTGTGATAGGAGGATCATTCAGTGTCCACGTAGTAACCAGGCCAGGTGAGGCCTCTGACTCTAACCTGAGTCTGATTGATACCTGGAAAGAGGGTCCTGGGTCCCATCCCATGCAACTCTCCTACACTTTTTGGGGAGCCCACAGGCCAGGTTGCACCTCCTTCTTATCAGTACCTCAGAGGTATGGCCTAAATTTGAGATAAGGGTAGTTTCTCCAGACACTGAGAACTGTGTGCCACCCCCACATACTGGAAGGGAGGATGGAGGCCGGAAAAACCTGTTTCTCCATTTGCCCCAGCCCAGTCTTCCAGGGAAATTCCCTGAAGAATTCTTGGGTAAGGGCAGGGCCTGAAGGTGTTATTTTCTGGGAGAGAGGGTCTCTGACAATAGGTCTTTTGACAACAAATGCACCACTTATCAGACACAGACATTTATTACTCAAAATGAAAAGAGGTGAGCAGAGGGATGGGGTACATATGGCAGCCAGGATTTGGGGAATCAGCCCCATACAGTGGGGACAGGATAGAAGTCCCATTTCAGGACCAGATCCCAATCTCTCCCTAAGCAGGGCATGGTACAGTGCAGGAGACAAAGTGGGGAGCCCTTCTAGGGGCCAGTGGAGGATTTGGAATAGTTTGGAGGGCAATGGGAAGGGACTTGAAAAAGAAGAGAGGAGGGTATGGGATGGAATGATGGATAGGGAGACCACTGTCTAATAAGAAATGTGAAGTGTCTGGAGAAATGTTTTTCCGAGCAAAGGGAGCTAGGGAGACACTGTTGCTGGGAGCCAGGGGATATAGAGACAGGGAGAGAAGCTCGGGCTAAGGCAGTGGGAAGGCGAGGCAGCCATGGAGTGAGTGTCAGTGCAGCAGACAGAGGACAAGGCCAGCCAAGGAGGTGAGGAGGACCAGTGTCAGGCCTGGGGTGGGCCGAGGGGCTGGGCTATTGCAGTTGTCCTTGTCACAGCAGGTGGTATTATAGGTCAGGCCCAGCTTGTGGTTGGTTTGGTTGAAGGCCTCTCGACAGGGCTCTTCAGTTGTGCCGCAACGAAGGTTGGAGAAAACCCACATCTTGCCTGGGGGCGGGAGTGGGCAGTGGTGTCAGCTGAGATTGGCACCTGGGATGCCTGTGTTCACCTCGCCCCCCATGTACCCACCCAGGCTTCCTTCCTTCCCAACTCTGCCTCAGCTTCCCCCAGCTTTTTTTTTTTTTAATCTCTTCTCAGTCTAATCTGCCTCCTGTACTTCCAGACCCTCCCTCTCACCCCAATCCTGGTCCTATCACTTGTTGGCTGTGAGGCTTTGGACCTGTTACTGTCTCTTTGAAGGCTGTTTCCTCAGTATAATAATAACAGCCACATCATAAGGTTGTCACAACAGTGATTGAAACAATCCATGTAGAGACACACAGAATGGTGCTTGCCACATAATAATTTTTGGCCAAATGTTCTGATTGCTGTCATTTTCTGCTCCACCTCAGCTTTAGTCCTTGTTGGGCCTCAGCCTCAGCTAGAGTTTCTCACTGGCTCCCTGTTCCCACTAACAAAGGGGATATTACCGAGGTACACATTTGTTGTCAGGCATTTGTGTCCGGGATCCAGGCGACAGGACTGCCGGTCCACACAGCCCAGCACAGGAACCTTGTAGCAGGAGTTACAGCGAATGTGAGCTGGGAAGACACAAGTCAGGCAGAGATGATAGGAAGTCTGACTCACCTGGGGCTGAGCCGAGCTGGGGGAGAAGGTGGAGAAGAGCCAATGTAGTAGGTGTTCTGACAGGTTTGGTCTGGCAGGGACAGAGCAGGTGAGTGACAAAGAAAAAGTGGAAGTGGGTGCGGGTGGAGTTGTTGCTCTGTGAATGGCCCACACCCTAAATACCTTCCTCCACTCCACTCCACCTGGGGATGAGTCAGGAGGGACAGCGCTACCAACGAAAGCACAGGGCTAGGGACAGATGGAAAGTGAGAATTCCATGGGATGGAGGAGGTGGGGAAGAAGATGAAAGAATTTAGAAGAGGTCATAGAGACTTGAAATAGGAGAAATAGTAAAATAAAAATCATGGAGGATGCAACACATGCAGAAATGGCTTGGAACTTGAGGCTGGCAAGAAAAGCACATATAACCAGCTTTCGCAATTTACCCGTTCACCTCCTGGGCCCACCAAGACTGTGGGAAGAGGAATCAGACCTGAATTGAATTCTCTCACTCCAGGAGCTCTCCTACGGAAAGGAATACTCTCTGGGAGACATCATCAGATTCTGCCTGGGTACAGAAGGTGACACCCCCCAAAATTTCTGTCTTAGCTAATTCAGGATTTGGGCATGCTAGATTTGGTGAAGGAGGCATCTGGTCCAAGGACCTGTGACTGCACCTCAGTGAAACCCACCTTACCCTTGGTGGTGAGCAGCCCTGGCATTCCCTCCCTAGAAGGCTGGAAAAATCTCCCTGGTTCCCTAGGAGATTCTAAGAGGTCCAGAAAGCTTGTGTCCTGGGTATATGCACCCGAGAGAGGCGCGGGGGTGGGTGGTTAGGAAAGGTCACTGCTTGAGGAACTAAGCATGAAGTCCCTGGTGAAGTAAATGTTAAGGTGGGGTGCAAAAGAAGCTCCAGGCTGGATACCTAGGTTTCTTGGACACCCTGCTGAGTGCAGGTGGAGAGAGGAGAAAGTAAGTAAGCTGGATCCTGGAGAGTTTTGTATTGGAGTGGGGTTGGGAGGGGAACTGGATATCAGGGTTTTCAAGAAGGGAGCACCTTGGAGTGGTGATCAGGGGACCTGGAACCCTGGCTGAATAGAAGAGTGGGTCTTAGAGGTGGGGAGGAGTCTGAAGGATGGAAAGATAGGTCCTTGAGAAATGGAGAAAGGACCCTGTCACAGGGAGGCCTGGTTCTGGAAGCACAGGATAGCTCAGCCAACCGGGGCCAAGGGTATTTGGGATCTTGAGTAGTGGGTAGTGTAGGGTGATAGGTGGGGCAGGGTATAAAAGTCCTGACTGGGTGAATCAGGTCCTTGGGGCCCTAGGTGCTCACCTGAGACCCAGCAGAGCAAAGAAGATAAGGTGAGCAGCAGGAGGCCTTTCATGGTGAGGATCCTGAGAATGGTAGCAACTGCAGCAGCTGACAGTAGATTTCTGGGGATCCAGCCCTGGGAGTTGAGTGGCCTTTTTGGAATTTATAACCCCAACAGCCCCTCCCTTCCCTGTTTCTGGTGGCCCCTCCTTCCCCATTTATGCACAGCCCAACTGAAGAAAAGACTAGGGGTAGGAGGAGCTAAACAGGACTGGGTGGGGAAGTGGGGACAGGAGAGAGATGTGGGGGAGGCGGGGCAGGATAGGGGGCAGGGAGTGCAGGTGAGCCATTTTGAGTCTTGGTTTCAGATCAGGATACTCTCCTGATTCCCAGCCAACAGCCCTGCCTGCTCTGTCCTCTGAAGAAGCATCACCAGAGGCCCCTGTGATGTTACAGTGGCCATGGTGATAATGGCTGCTGCTTCCTGGGAAATGGACAATGGGTGTAGCCCAAGATGACTGCCAATTTTGGGCCCCTGGAGGGCATTGGTAGAAAATGTGGGCAAAGATTTTGGATGGAAGGAGCCAAATTAATCTCAATTTGGCTCCCATTTGGTCTCCCTGATCCTTACTCAGCTATAGGAATTAGTGAGTAGGGTTTGTGATGTTACCAAGTGCTTCTCTGATATCACAGCACACAGCAGCAGAGGCAGGAGCTGGGGCTGCCTGCTAAGGAGGGGCTGTCTCAGGTCTCCCAAAGGTTCTCAGGACCCACCCTGGCTCCGCTTGGGCTTGGCCTGGCCTCTGTGGCACCAGTTCGGTGAGAGTCAGTGAAGTCCTGGGTGTGGGACATGTGCACTTTTTCCAAAGTGCCTCTGCAATCAAAACCTGCTTGTCTGAACAAACTGAACTAAAAAGCAAAATAGACAGACTCATAAGAGAGCAGGATGACAGCTTGGGGGGTGGGGGATTAGCAAAAAGAAAAAAGGACTCATGGACATGAACAACAGTGTGGTGATTGCGACGGGGGAGGGAGGATAGGGGGGATAAGTGGTAGTGGAAAAAATTACAATAAAAAAAATAATAATCCAAAAAAAAAATAATAATCCACACACATACACACAAAAAGAAACAACCACTGCTGATTCTGATGATGAAACACCATGGCTAGGAGGGACAGCATGGGCACAGAGACATGAGACAGCTAAAATAAGACTAGACACAGTAATGACAATAGCAAGTATCTTGTGTTCCTATGTGTCAGCCAGGATCCTATGTGTTTTGGGTGCACGTATTTAGTTCTCAGAATCCTCTACAACATAGGTGCTTTTATATATGCGCAAACAGGCTCAGAGAAGTTAAGAGACTTGCCCACATCACGAATTTTAAGTGAGCGTTGTTTCAGGGCTGTGAGATGGCCTGCTAGTATTCCCAGAGGGATCCGGACAGCTGGGGGCCCCGCCTCCTCTTATCGGCACCCCCAGACCTGCCTACCCCCTCCCCCGTTCCCCTCCGGTCTCCTCCGCTGATTCACTTCCCTCCTCTTCTCATCAAATCCCAGTCATGGCCCTAGTTCTGCAGCTGCTACCGCTGCTGCTGTCGAGGGCCCAAGGGGACGTTGCGGGTAAGCCATCCCTAGGAAAGTCAGGATAAACGAGGAAAGACTGAGGCGGGGGCAGGGTGTGACTGGGAAGTGGGATGTGTAGGGTAAGAGCCAGGACGGCAGGAGAGAAGAGAGGCGAGAGGATCCGGGAGGGATGGGGCTGTCTCACCCTGTGGACTTGCCCTAACCACCGCCCCCGGCCTTCCCTAGTTTCCTTGGACGGCCGTCCAGGCGACTGGGTGAATCTCTCCTGCGTAGGGGTCTCTTATCCCATCCGCTGGGCCTGGGCGCCTAGCTTCCCAACCTGCAAGGGTCTATCCAAAGGACGCCGCCCGATCCTGTGGGCCTCATCGAGCGGGACCCCCCCAGTGTCTCCAGTCCAGCCTTTTGCTGGCTGCCTACGAGCCCTGGACCCTGGTATGCAGCGGCTAGAACTGCTCCTGAGCCCAGGGGACTCGGGCACATTTATTTGCAAGGGCCGCCACGGGGAGGAGAGCCGTACAGTGCTTCACGTGCTGGGGGACCGGGCAGATTGCAGGGCTTCGGAGCCTAGCCAGGGTAGGTCGAAGCTTTCGTGCACAAGGGGAACTTAATTCGGACACACATCCCCGACAGGGAGGGGTGCCTTGGTTGGGGATTCCTGAGCTGGAAAGCTAGCTGCCTATTCTCGCACCTCTGACTTCAGTATCCATCACCTCCTTCCACCGTTTCTCCAGCGTCCGTGTATCCCCAGCTGCTGATCCCACTGCTGGGCGCTGCGCTGGTGCTGGGACTCGGAGCACTGGGCGTGGTCTGGTGGCAGCGCTGGTGAGCACGAGGGGCTTGACCATAGGCGGGCGGGGCAAGGCCTGAATTTTCGCAAAAGCTAGACCTGGAGCCCTGGGGTGTGTGGTTTGGAGAATGAGGGTCAGAACTTGGGCGCGAGGCCACAGGTTGGCAAGTGGAGCTCTGACTTGGGAAGCGAAGCTAGTGGCAGTAACAGAGCGTGGGCGGAACTATGCGTAGGGGTGGAGCCTAAGTTGTTTCTCGGGACAGAGGCTGAGTTGCAGGGTGATGGTTGCCGCGGACTGGAGCCGAGAACAAGGGAGACAAGACTGCTGGTTCTGAAAGATCCTATTAATATCCCTTATAGGCGTTCGTCCCCGCACCCGCTTCGACCGCTCCCCAGACTTGGTGAGCCTGACTCCACCCTATTTTCCTTCTCCTACCGGTACATTCCCCACCCCTCAATTCCTGAGTCTTAGCCCTTGCTGGGAGCAGACAAGTTGGTCACCTTCTCTCAATCCTTCAGCTCTGTCCTCCCCCACCCCAACGTAGATCCACTAGTAGAAGCTGATCCCCAGAGGCCAGTAAAGGAGGAGGAGCCCAAGACTGCAGGGGACCTGGACCAGGAGCAGGTAAGGGCTTGGGGCTGGGTAGGGGACTGACCAGAATGTCTGAGAAAAGTGGAGCGAGAAACAGAACCCTGGATCGCCATGAAGTCACACTTCTGAGACACTCCTGCCTTCCTCCCCACCTTTCAGAACCTGCTCTATGCAGACCTGGATCATTTGGCCCTCAGAAGGCCCCACCTTTTGTCACCAGTGGTCCCTGCTGATTCCGCCACCATCTATGCTGTTGTAGTTTGAAAGAAAGCCCTTACTCCAAACATCACAAGCTGGGGACACCCCATAACCGCTCTCTCCCTCTCCGACTATCCCAGGAAAAAGAAGGCAACCTGGGATAGATATAAGCACTAGACTGGGAGTCAGGACACCTGGCTTCCAGGCTGTCTCTGCCACTGATCTTGCTCCTTCAGTTACCCAATCTCCTATAACTTTCATGACTCCTTCACCACTGGTGTCCTCTCTAAAATTCATCAAGCCCTGTCTCCCCATCTTAAGACATCAGCCACTCCTAGGTGTCCCATCTCTTCCCTCCCTGCCAGTCAAGCTCTTTGAAACAGGGGCCTACACCTGTCTTCTCTATTTTCTTCTCCTTCACTCCATTCCTATGAGGTTGCCAGTGATGTCCTAATGGCCACATCCAATAGCCATTTTTTGGTATTCATCTGGCTTGGCTTTTGATTACTCCTTTTTTTTTTTTAAGATTCTATTTATTTATTTTTAGGAGGGAGAAAGAGGGAGAGAAACATCAATCAGTTGCCTCTTTCATGCCCCCAGCTGGGGACCTGGCCTGCAACCCAGACATGCCCTGGCAGGGAAACAACCAGATGAGACCTTTGGGTTTTCAGGCCAGCACTCAATCTATGGAGCCATACAAGCCAGGGAGATTAACTGTACTCCATCCTTTAAGCTGTTCTAACTTAATGCTGATGTCTTCCTTCTGGAACCCTCTTTCTTTCTCCCTACCCCCATGGTATTCTCCACCATTCTAGGTTTGTCCCTGTCTTTATCTGCCTTCTTCCTCTTCTGGGAAGCTGTCATCCACAGAGCCTCAGCCCTCACCTTGGCAAACAACACCCAGAACTCTCTCCAGCTCAGATCTCAGATATCGGATTTTCAAACCATCCCTCACACATTCCTGCCTAGCTGGCCCTATGCATTTTATGCACACCATCTCCAAAACTTCTCACTTAATCCTCCTCTGTATTCTCTCTTGATCAACACTGTTGCCCAAGCCAGAAACTTGAGTCATGTAGACCTCCTTACTCTTACTCCCACACAGTGAACCAAGTCCTGCTATTCTGTTTTAACGTCACTGTCAAGTCCACACTCTTTTCACGCTCAGCACTGCCACCTGAATGTACTCTCCTCGTTCCCTGGATTACTTATAGCCCCACTTCATTCTTCTGCCCTTGCACCATCCTCCCTGAAGCCAGATCTTTCCCAAATACTAACCTGCTTCTGACAGCCTATATATCAGATCTACAGTATTTCTTTCCTTAACCTTCACCTCTCTGCCTGCTCTCCAAGCTTATTTCTGTCATGCTATATGTACACTACATACTAGCCTTAGAGATATTCTCCCCAGGCCCCAAATGCTCTATGCTTTTGCCCAGTGCAATTCCTTTTTCATGGATTACCCTTTTCCCTCCTCTCCACTACCTGCCTGGCATCGAGTCCTGAATAGAGCCTTCTGGGATGCCATTTCTGACCCTTTTTACCACCCTGCATATTTTGATGCCCTGTGAGTCCCCTTATCTCTCATAGCAACAGCTTATTGTAAATTGTTCCATCACAAACTGTTCAAGAATTGTGAGTTCCCTGCTATCAGAAGACTGACCCTTTTCATATCACTGCTAAGCCTCAGTAAATGAGTGAATAAAAATTAATATCCCTGCAAGTGTCATTTCTTCCTATCAACTAGGGGTGGGCTGGTAAAATACCAGTCTTTGGATCATCTGAATTTATTTAGATAAATTCAGCAAGAGATCCACCCACACTCTCTTCTCTGCCATGTACATGCTACCCATAATAGAAATTCTGTCTTGTCCATCTTGTGCCCGAGTACCTGTGACACAGGGCTGGGCAATGAGTCAGTAAATGCCTAATGAGGATTTGATGAATGGAAGAGGCCTCCTTCCCAGTGCTATCCCATCTCAGGTTTCAGCCCTGCCCCTGTCCCTCTGCCCCAGTAAGAGACCAGCCACAGCCCAGTCTGAAAGTTCCATTCTATTTTATTAGTTCTTGGAGAGAAGACTCACCCCATGGTCTCTATCCTTTTTCCCACACTATACCCTCCCCCTATCTTGGGGCCCTCTCCCGATTTCTAACTATTTACCGTCCTCTTGTCTAACCTAGAAGGGGATCTATTCCTTATGCTGCCCTACCCCTGGCCAGCCAGGATCCCAAGGCCAGCCCCTCAGCTGTGGGGGCGTGTGCTGAGCACCAGGCAGAGAGAGCTGAGCCCAGCACCTGCCTTCTCCAGTTCTGAGCAGGACACAGGTACCAAGGTGACATCAGAGAGCTTTTGCAGTGCCTGCAGGGAGGACATGAAATGGGGAGATGGGAATGAGACTAAGGCCACACCCAGCCCCACCCCCACCCCCCGCAGCCATTTCACAGTGGTCCCACTCAGCCTTCTAGAGAAGGTATCCCTCCCTCCTCCTAATACGAAGGCCTGAGACTCCTTTCTTCTGGTTGCTGTTGGTGGAGCTCTTGCTTTCCCTCACCTCCTGGCTGTTGGGCAGGTCTCCCCCTCCACGGTGCAGGAGGAAAGGGGGCACACCAGGCAACCCAGGACGCAGAAAGAGACAGTCAGCGGCTGCATCATCTGGGAGGGTCAGGGAGGCATAGGGGTGGTCCGTCAACACTGCCATTGCCTGGTGTAGAGGAAGTGGCAGCATTCAAGTGTCAGAGCCTCTCCACAACTGACCCTGGCTGCCCTACCACTGCTAAGGAATGGGGACAGTTACGTTAGTGAAATAATAATGACACAGCACTTAGTATGTGTCAGAAGCTATTCTAAGCACTTTAGTTACCTTTGCTAATTTCCACCTCAAAATCACAGGCAGTTCTTTCCACCTACAACCCTCTTCTCCCATCTCCCTTTCTCCAGCTGCAACCTGTCGGCCCCAGCCATCGTTCAAGTCACAGCTTAGACGCCACCTTTGGAGATTTTTGGAAGACTATGTAAATTGATCCTGTTCCCTGATTTCCCAGCTCTCTGTCTGGCTATACTTTTCCCATGTTCTCACAGTAGATGAACAGCTCAGTTAGGGCAGCGGCTGGAGCAAATTCTCTGAGCCTCCCAGCCCAGCTTTTCAAGGGCCGATCCCCACCCTAGCCCCGCCCCTCCTCACCCTGACCGCCTTTTGGGCAGCGTCACTGCTACCAGCCACCACAGTGCGGGGTCCCCCCATGCCGCAGAAACTGCGCAGGTGGAAGGGGCTCGAGACCGGCACTGTGGAGACAGCGAAGTCCTAGGAAGAACAAGTGAAAGTATTCAGGGATGCGGGAGAAGTGAGGGAATACCCTTAAACACTGGCTGTTCTCAGCTTCTCCCTTTTCAACGTCCCGCGTCTCCTGCCCCCCCACCAACCCCTCGCAAGACTGGTCCCGCTCCTCACTCTGAACGTGTCCGCCACTATCTCAGCTCCTCGGTGATTGGTCCACTTGGAGAGGCCTACGAAAAACTCCCGGCCTGAGCCCAGAGTGGCAGAAGAAGTTTAAGTTTAAGGGCTGGAGAGTATGAGTTGGAAACAAGGCCCGAGATGGCCCGGTCTCCCGAACTCTGCTTCCCTGTGTCATGCCCCAGAGATGGGCACCCCAACCTCACCGGTGAAGAGAACGTCAGTGCCATCCAGTGTCGCGTTCTCGTCCCCCATCTCGACAATTCGGAGCCCCAGGTCCTGGAGGGCTTTGCGGACTCCATCCACCTTAGGACAAGAGAAGAGGGGGCAGGGCTGAGACATTTCCACCCCCAATTCTTCACTAAAGCCTCAAATGTCCAGCTCTTCCCTTTCCCCTACTCTCACCCCACCCTGATGCTCACCTCCGGCCTGCGGGCAGGACTCCAGGGCCTTGTGATTAGGGCCGTGTCCCCCTGGATCACGGCGGTGTCACCGAGCAACGTTCCCAGTGGCAGTGACTCTTCAGGAGGCAGTTCGAGCAGCTGCAGCCCCAATCGCTGCCTCAGTTTACCCCCCAGCACCCCGTGCTCCCTCTGTGCTTTAGCCAGGTCCAGAGCCGGGAGGCCAGCCCCCGCGCCCTCCCCCGACGCCAGGCTCTCTGGGACCCCACGGATCAGGGCATGGGAGCAGCGGCCCAGCCCTTCCCCTGAAGTCCCCATCCCATCCACACAGACGCCCCTTGCCGCGATGATTTCTTAGTTTCCTCTTTTTGCTTCACCTGTCTGGGAGAAGAGACAGAATGGGGGAGAGACAAAGAGACATGCAGAGAAGGGCGTAGGGAGGTGATTAAAAATTCCGGGGTCTTACTCCAGCCATCTCTGGGTGCCCGTCCCACTCCTCTCCACCTCCTCCAGACTTTCCTCTGCTGCCCACCCCAGTCCTCCCGCACCCTAGCGGGTCTGCTTCGTTAGGGAGAGTCCGAAAAGGAAGACCAGGATCCCCTAGTCTCCAAAACACCTGTAGCCCCTGCTCCGGGGCTTTGTGAGGTTCCTGCCCGGCGCCTCTCTTGGCAGCCACTAGGATGCGCTCACTCCTCAAAAATGCAGCGGCCCCGCCCCCTTAACCCTCCACTGCTCATTGCCGTACAGACCCTAAATGAAGCGAGGGCGTTATGGGACAGGAGACAGCTGGGCAGAGACGGCCTGGGGGTTGGAAGTCTTGGATCCAAACCAAAAAGGGAGAGAGACAAGAAGGGAGGAACTAGATAGAGCATAAGGAGTTCAACATCCTCTCCACCCCAGCCTGTCACTCTGCTCCTAGCGCGACCCAGTATAAACCAGACCGAGTCCCGGAGGACTGGGAGAGGTCTAAAGCAAAATCTGAGGGGGCGTGGTTCCGGAGAGCGGGCGCCACTCCAGGCTCCAAGACCCAGTCCCTTCTCTCACGGTCTGTCTTCCCCAAAGTCCATCCGACTCAGCTCCGCACCCAAATGTCGGTCCCCTGCACTCCGTCCGGTGCAGGCAAGGGCCCCAACACGGTCGGGGGGGGGGGCACCTCCCACCTCAGACTCACCTCCAGTGGCCACCCCTACTCCTGCCGCTCTGATTTTGGCTGGGATCCCAACCCCCCTGCGGACGAAGTTGATGGAGAAAAAGTGCTCGTCTTCAGACCTCCGGCACTGGAGCCTTGGCTTTGAGGAGTTCCTGGGTGGCGAGCGCAAGTACTATAGTGGGGCGGGGGCGCGACGGTCTGGCGGCTCCGGGGCATTGTCTAAACCGGACAGGGCGGGAATCCCTGAAACCACGCCCATACAGCACCACTAATGCCGCGCCCACTCCACCCTGACTGCGCCCCCCTTCCCTGAACTGGGCCCCGCCTGCAGAGCGATGCCCGGGCCCACCCAGATATGGCCGCCCCTTAAGGCTGGGCTGCAAATGCGACATGGACCCAAAGGACAGGGCCACGATGGACTGACAGTAGAAATGGCAAAATTAGCACAAGCAGCCCTCTTCTACATTTCTGGTTTCTGTCCTGAACTGAAGGTCACCGACCCACACTTCATTCGATGTTATCCACATTTCAAGCCACCTTTTGTGTAAATACAACACTAGATTTTCATTCTGTGTTTTATTACTGAAATACATTTTCCTACCCACCCCACCCACAATAAAAATCTCACCCAGATCCCCCAATCCTTTTCCTCATCCCCCAGGCAGTCCTGCACAAGTGCTCTAGAATTCACTTTCCACTGGACATTTTGGAATGTGTCCATTGGGTAGACAAGTGGAAACCACCAGGGGGCCTCTGGGGCGTGAGGGAGCCCCAGGAGGAGCTTATTTGAGGGCCTTGGCCACTTGCTCATAGGCCAGCTCAATCTCCTCATCATCCGGACAGGTGGAGGCGAACTCCTCCCGTGAATAGGCATTGCGCAAGTACCGATGCACCCCCCGGAACACCTCAGGGATGGAGAATCCACGGTACTTCTTACACACCACCTGGGGGTAGGAAGAAGGACCAACATATTAATTAGCCTCAAGGAACCCATACTGGGCTGCCACGCTGTGGTCCTTCTCTTATCCCAAGGCCTGCCTTGATAAAATCCAGTGGCCTTCTCCAGGCATTCTAGAGTCTCCACTATCTAGCTTCTCTTCCTATGATTTTTATCTTATGGATGAATCATCTTCTCCAATCTGCTTTTCTAACTCCTCAATGTCTTCACCTTCTCTACTTACTGATCAATAACCAGCCCCTTTTCATACTACTTCATCCCAATGGTGCTACTTTTCTCCTCTTGGTTTTATTGAGATGTAACTCACAAACCATTAAATTTTTTTATTGAATTTCCACAATGACTTTTTCTATTTTTCATTTGGTACAAGGACTAAGCATCATACAACTTTGTCTTTCAGGGTTCAATACAGTTTTGTGGCAGAATGACACAGTGCCTTTATTTCACAAACTAAAACCATAGCTATGACAAAAACATGGGAACCAACAGTTTTCATCTTCCACAAGAGGAAGTGGAAACTGAAGCTATGAAAAATTAAAGCTTTGATTTTACAAAAAAACCTGCTCTGTCTGATCTGGGGTTTGGCAGTGATAAAGACAGGAAGAGCATTCTTGAAAGTAATACTGGGATGTGTTACTCTTGGCCAGCCAGCTTGCACCCATGGCTTGTATCATGGAATGTTAATTTTCTCCAAGCAATGGTCTTGTCAGCAATGAGAGAAGGAATGAGGTGGCATCCGCTACTGGTAGCAATCTACAGAAACCACCTTAAAAAAGGCGGCAGTAATCATGGGAAGCCATCCCAGTGGCCATAATCTCCTCCCACAATGACCACCCACCTGTACTATGTGGAGCTTTGGCAACAGGTTGCAGTCAGCCAGAGTGAGCTCATTTCCATCCAGAAACTTCCTCTGAGAGATGCCCTCATCTTCAGCACTGGTCTCATCCACTTCTTCTGGGAGGGGGGTTGTCAAGTAATTGTCTAAAACTTTCAGGGCTTTCAGGAGCCCTTTCTCCAGATCTGTGCAAGAGAGGGGCATTGGCAAGAACATCAGATGATTGACATGGTCCAAGTTCAAAAAGGTCCATGGGGCAGGGTGGGAGTCAGAGGGTGAATACTAATGGTGAGACTGGTCCAAAATAATAATAGCTAATGTAGCCCTGGCTGGTGTGGCTCAGTTGTTGAATACCGAACTGCAAACTGAAAGGTGATCAGTTCAATTTGTGCAAGGCCCTCAGCTGGGGGCATGTGAGAGGCAGCTGATCAATGTTTCTCTCTCTTTCTCCCTCCCTTACCCTCTGCCTAAAAAATAAAATGTAAAACAAAAACAAAAAGAAACAAACAAAAAAACAATCTAATGTAGCATAGCTTTCTGTGTTACTCTAAGCACTTTACATAAAAAAACCCATTTAATGCTCACATCAACCACAAATTAGGTATTGTTATCCTCATTTTATAGATCTGGAAATAAATTTATAGAAAGGTTAAATAAATTGTCCAAAGTCATACAGCTAGCAGTTGTATTCAGGTAGTCTAGATCTAGTCACTGTTCTTATGCACAACCCTGTTCTGCTAAAAAAACAGGCCAGCAGCCAACACAATTAATGTCCCCAATGGGGCAAAAGAGGCCAGGGAAAAAATAAGATGCTTAAGAGTCATGGCTAATGAGAATGCAAGGAAATATGATGGTTAAGCAAAAATAAGGTTTGCCAACATCTACTTCATGTCCCTGATGTCAGATTTTCCTCTATTCCTTCTAGGACCCAGGCCTCTGACCCACAAGACTCACTATCATTGAGTGCTGGGTTTGAATTCTTGATATAGGCAGAAAATTTGGCAAATATGTCCAGGCCAGCTGTGTTTGATTCAGGGTTCAGAGCTGCCAGCTTGGGGTACCTGAAAGCCAATGGGTGAAACAGGATAAGATTTCTTCCTGGGAGAAGCCAAGGCTCCCCTGCCCCAGCTCCATCACCATCTGTTTTCCAGTTTTTCAACCTCTCTCTTTTGGAGCCTCCCAGCTCCCACCTCCCCTTTTCAAGTGCCCCAGGACCTGGGGGGGCACAGCTCTGCCTCCAGAAATTCCTCGATCTTGTTGGTGTCTGTGTGAACTTCAGTGCCATACAGCAGAAATGGGAGCTGCCCTCCTGGGCACAGCTTCTGTACAGTCTCAGTTCGCCTGCAGGAGAGAGGCCAGGCATCAGGACAGGAAAAGGGGGTCAGGGAGAGCCAAAAAGGGGAGAGGGAGAAGTGTGGGAAGAGAAAGGGGCTCCGGGAAGAAGGGAAAAAGTTCAGGATGGAAGACTCAGGTGGCTGAATGTGAGTGTATGCTCACGTGTGAGCATAAGGGGTGTTTAGAGGAACAGAAGTGGGCTCACCTCTTGGTGTCAACAGTGGTGACGTTGAAAGTGACTCCCTTGAGCCAGAGCACCATGAATAGTCTCTGGGAGAAGGGGCAGTTCCCAATCTTGGCCCCATCACTGCCAGCCTGAAAAGCAACCCCCACCTCAGGTTAGGCCTGGTGCACTCCACCCATCCCCAGGCCATTCTGGGCATTTCCTACTCCCAGACCTACCTTTTTTTCCCGCCTAGATAACATGCACAGTCTCTCCACTAAAATCTCCCCCCAGAACCAGGCTCTCTACCCTGGGCTGGGTCAAACCTAGAGCAAATCAGTGGGAACACTCTACCAAGGTCAGCTTCTGGTTCCCCAGAGAGTTGAGGACAGGTGAGAGGGGGGCAGAGGGAATGGGTTGTAGGTAAGTTAAAGGATGTGGATCCTAGAGAGAGAAGACTAACAGTAGTGTAGTTTCCTACGTGCTATTCTAAGCACTTTACATACAAAAACTCATTTAATTCTCAGATCAACCCATGAAATAATCCCTAGAGAGGGGTTTTGGTGAGGCCAAAGTTGTAGGCCAGAGGCCTGGATTTCGGAATGGAGTAGAGCCTGAGGACAAGAGAGGTGGGGCAGGGTTTGCAAGCCAGAGTTCTGGTTGTCTATACCTCCATCCAAGCTGTTTCTGGGTAGCTGGATGGAGTCAAGGGGCAAATAGCCAAGCCTAAAGATGTAGAGGGCGTTGCAAAGGGGGGCTGTCCTCTAATTGGCAAGTGGTGACCTCATCCTTCAAGGAACTCCTCCCCCTAGGCTAAGAGTGATTCATCTCCTGAGTCTCCAGCCTTAGCAGCTTCCTTCCTGGCAAGGAATGGGGGCAGGGATCTGTGAGGCTGAGGACTGAGTGGTGAAGGCCACCTCCCTCTTCCCTGACTTTGCCCGCAGGGGTCTTCCAGCACAAGTCCTCCAGCTCCAGATAATTAATCCTCCTCACACAGGACTCAGGGCCAGAATCTCTCTAGGCTCACCCAGGAGTAAAAATAGCCTTTGAGGCAAGTGTGAGAGTGAGGTGGGGACCACACCTAAGGGGGCGGGCCCAGGCACTTCACTGGGCCTAGGGAGAGGGAATGGCTGCCAGAGAAGTCCACATAAAGGAGAGGAAGAAACAGGCAGGAACACACAAAAACAAGAATAAAAGGGGGGAAGTGGAGAGAAAGGAAGCAGGGAAGTGAGGGAAGGGGGATGGGCAAATGAGAAAACAGGGGAGGCTGCCAAGGGGAAGGCGGGCACAGAGATTAGGTCCAGAGAAGGGAGATGTGCAGACCTAGTGTGTAAGGGCAGAAAGAGTGAAGGCTGTGGTCTGCGGTTTTGATACCCAAATGCCATGGGACCACCTCTCCTCTTCCATACCAAGAGAGAGAAGAAGCTGAGGTGACTCTTTCTGTCCTGCTTCTACAACCCCCAAACCCTAAATGCCCTAACCCAGCTCTTCTCTGATCTCTCACCTAGCCCGGAGGTAGCCACAGCTCAACTCTCAACTCCTCACCACACCTCCCTTTCTCTCACTTCCTCTAGTCCAGGGACTCCCTTCTCCATCCATCACCTCTCCAGCCCTGCTTCTTGCACTCCATTTCCACTCTGGTGTCTCCTTCCACCCCACTAATTCTTCCCAGTCGACCTCCTCCCACTCCTAAGCCTCCCTACCACACCCTCTCCATTAAAACCTACCTGGAAGGCCCCACACACCCGGACACATACAAACACACTTCTCCAAGTGTCCCCCACTAGATCCCTCACCTTCTGATCTTCTGGTAGGGCCACAAGTCCTATTGTTTCCCTCTGTTCTTTCCAAATCCTGCTGGACTCCACTGCAGGATTTCTCCTAGTCCTTCTGTCTGCCTGTCCCCCACCCCGGCCCAGGAACTCTCCCTTTTCTCTATCTTATGGTCTTTCAGGCTGCTAGAAACTTGCACTTTTACAAACTTTTCAGGATTGAGCCTAGAATTCTCATCATCCGCCCACACGTCAACTGTCTTCCCCTCCCGAACCAGCCCACCCCCATCCTAAAGACTGCACACGGGGTTAGGGCGGTGGGGTAAGAAAGAAAGGGGTTGGGGAGGTAAGGCTGGAGCTGGGGAAAGGGGGGAGCTGCCTTTCAGGAATTTGGAGGGTGGCCTAGGAGGAAGAAGGTGTTCTTACCTTCACGAACAATTCGACCTGCGGCTGTTCTTCAGCCATGGTTGCGACGGGGACCAGGAAGCGGCCGTCGCTGGGGGAACTGGGAGGGGCCCGAGCCTGGAAAGGCGTTTCTCACTGGCAGAGATCCTCTCCCCCAGAGCTAGGGCTGTCCCCTCAGCACAAGCCGCTCACTCCAGACTCGGCCTCCCCACCTGGCCAGCGAACCTTACACTCAGCTCCTTCAGCTCGATCCCCTCCCAAGCTGGATCTAGGAGCGGCTGACTCACGGACCGGCCCCGCCCTGAACCTGGGAAGAACACAAGAATGGGCGGGACCCGAGGGTCTGGGAGTGGGCTTGGAGGGGAGATCTTAAGGGCTCCCGAAGAATAAGGATGAGGTGAGGAAATCCTGGGTAACTACCTCCTTGTTTCTCCTTGAACACAGGACTTTATTTTGGCCTCAGTTTCCCTATTTCATTGATCAGGAGACTCTCCTACTTTACCGTCACACAAGAAACTTGATACCCACAAGTTGGGCACACTGTGAGGACCCACAGGGAATTTTAGGCCAGGAAGGTGGTCGCTTATTCCTTTTCCTTAGTTCCTTCCAGATTTCAGTCCAAATTATGGGTTGCTAGGACCATGGTCCATAAGAGGAACTTTGAACTGGAAGCTGGGACTGGGAGAAGAGAGGTAAAAGGTAGGGCAGGAAACTGGGAGACAACCAGACATGTGCTAGGGAAACAGGTAACTGAGCCAAGGGCCCTCATCACTGGGGAAGGTCCGCTCCCCTTCCTTAGCTTGGTCAACTTTAATGCTTCTACTTATGCACTTCCTAATGGGGACCCTTCCTATTCCTTTTGCCCTTTAGTTACTGACAGGTTGCCTTGGAGATGGGATGAAAGGGTGGGGTCGTTTTGGTCCCAGGAATCCTGGGATTGGGGGGTAAAAAGCAAAGATCAGACAGGTCAGAGAGTGGAGTCCTTGGGGACACAAATAAATAAAAACAGGAGAGTAGCTCTCTCCCTCTTGTCATTTGCATTTGAAGGTCTGTATCAAACTATGATCTGCTAAAAAAAAAACACCCCCCCAAAAAAAACCCACCAAGAATATGTCCTCCAAACTGGACACATTCCAGCCTCCACATCTTGACTTTCCTATCCAACCATCCATGCTCTTTCTCCCTCATCACCCTGTGTCTAAAAATAGACCAGGAAACTTTGGTGAGGGAAAGGACACAGGAGCAAAAAAACAGTGGGGTAGAATGACAAGACAGGCTGTTAGAAACCAGCAGTTTGTGGTTGCCTCTCATGCTTCCTCTTCTGGGCGTTTTTGCCTCCTTGGGGGAAGGCCTATCTCCTTCCTCCCTTGAATTGTAACATCCTAAAAGGATGACAGGTGATGCTGCCCTCTCCTGATACCATTCAGCAATACCCCAAATCCTACATCAGAGGTCTCCCTCCCATTTCCTCCCCCTGCCCCTGCTTTTCTCCTATCTCAATATCTCCCTTTTCCTTTTCTGGGCAGGTTTCTCTTTCCACTCCCACCCCTTTCTGGGCTTGGTAAACCAGTCCCTAATCTCTTCCCACCCAGATTAGAAGGTGTGTCCCTCCCAGACACTCCTTAAACACCCCTCATCTGCCTCCTCCAGGTTTCCTTAGCTCCACTGCTCAATAATTTGCCATGTGTAACCATTAACCTTGCCCTTAACTCAATCCCCCACCTTTCTCGATAGAGGGGATTTTCCAACCATTGTTGAACAGAGCCAGGTTACCCCACCATCTTTCCTAAAGTCTTGGGTGGGATCTCCCCATCTCAGGGTACCCAGAACAAAGCTAGGAAGATGTATTTTAAGGGATCTATTTTTAAAAACTTTTACTTATTTATTTTTAGAGAGAGGAGAAGAGAGGGAGAGAAACATTGATGTGTGGTTGCTTCATGCTCGCCCCCAACTGGGAACCTGGCCCACAACCCAGGCATGCGCCCTGACTGGGAATCGAACCGGCAACCCTTTGGTTCACAGGCCTGCAGTCAATCCTCTGAGCTACACCAGCCAGGGCTTAAGGGATTTATTTTTTTTAAGTATATATTTATTTATTTCTGTTTCACAATCTACTTGCTTCTCCTACCCTTACACACACTCAAAAGTTAGCTTCATGGAGCCCGGATTTACCGTAATTATCTTTATTACTTATAGTCCACCACCTGGCTCAGAGTAGGCATGAAATGGTCGCTGTAGGAATAAATGGCACGCCTCTGTCCTTAGGGTATGTGTGTGTACCCAGGGATATGGCCATGTCCCAACAGGGGTGTAGATGTTCTTATCAGAACTGCTCTCTGCTGGAATTTGGTGTAATTCCAACACTTTCACTTCCTCTTAGGAGGCTGAAACTATAAATTAGGCCGCCCTGGCCAGGTGTTCAGTTGGTTATAGAGTGTCATTGCCCATCCATCAAAATTGCAGGTTCAATCCCTGGGGAGGGCCAACCAATGAATGCATAAATAAGTGGAACAACAAATTGATGTTTCTCTCTGTCTCTCCCCTTCTCTAAAATAAATAAATAAAAATAAAAAAAGAATAAATGAGGGCCTGTAGTGCCCTTATTGGAATGGTCATACACTGTATCCAGAAAATTGGCAAAGAACGACTGTGATAGGAGTTTCACTTATTTTTGCTTATTTATTTAATACACTCACCCTGCCCTGGCTGGTGTTGCTGAGTGGATTAAGTACTGGCCTGTGAACCAAAGGGTCGCTAGTTTGATTCCCAGTAAGGGCATATGCCTGGGTTTCGAGCCAGGTCCCCAGTTGAGGGCATGCGAGAGGCAACCACCACACATTGATGTTTCTCTCCCTCTCTAAAAATAAATAAATAAAATCTTAAAAAAAAAAATTAAAACACTAACCATGCCCTGGCTGGTGTGGCTCAGTGGATTGAATGCCAGGGATTGAGCACTGGCCTAAAAATTGATAGGTCATGGGTTCAATTCCCAGTCAGGGCGCATGCCAGTCAGGGTGCATGCCTGCGTTGCAGGCCAATGTTTCTCTCCCTCTCTTTCTCCCTTCCTTCTCCTCTCTCTAAAAATAAATAAAAGCTTTAAAAACAAAAGACAAAAAACACATGTCCGGACTGGTGTAGCTCAGTGGACTGGTGTACCTCAGTGGGTTGGGCATCGTCCTGGCAGGCCAAAAGTTCTCCATTTAAATTCCCAGTGGGGTCACATGCCTGGGTTGCAGGCCAGGTCCCCAAGCGTTAAAGAGGCAACCCACACATCCATGTTTCTCTCCCTCTTTCCTTCCCTTCTTCCCCTCTTTCTATAAATAAAATCTTTGGAAAAAAACCACTTAAGTAGCTCTTACTACTTTGCCAGGCACTGTTGTAAGCTTTTTATAAATATTAACTCAGAGGGACAAATATTAACTTAGAGTTGTTGGCACAGGTTGAATACTGTTGCTTATCTTCACTCTCTAGGATTAAAAAAAACAAAACAAGAAACCGCGCCTCTGGCCCTTTAAGAGCCCTACCCCCAACCCGGGGCAAAGCCCCTAGAAGAGTTCCGGTGGCTTAGGCCGAAGCAGCGCTTCCGGCCTTCTCACAGGCTCCACCCTGTATTAATCAAATCCCAGAAACCTTGACGGCCAAAGACTTAGGTGCTAAGCAACGGAAGAGAGCGGGAAGTTTGAACATTCTGGAACCTCCCATACAAGAATAGACCAATCAGCGCCCAGTCTTTTCAGCGACGGCCATCCCTCCCAGGTCTCTCCGACCAATAGCTACTAAGGGGGCGGAGGCGTGTGCGCACCCCTGTCCGGGCGCCGGCTTGCTCTTCCCGCAGGCTCGTGGCGCGTCTCGCGTTTGTCGAGGTCCGGTTGACAGAAAAGGCGGGAAAACTCCGCAAGTTGTCCGCAAGTGGGGTGGGGAAGTGACCTGGGGCTGCGGTCGTGGGGGCGTGGCTGGCAAGGACATGGAGAGGAGTGGCACAGCTCTTCCCACTTAGCCCTCAGACCATATCCATCCAAATACAACCTCAGCGTGACAGAAATGGGAGGAGGGGGGGGTTTCCATAGTCTGTAGTCAGTGAAATACCTGAGGTCACCCCTTGAAATGCTCCACAGATGTTGAAAACAAAGTGTGACCTCTCTCACCTCAGCCCTCTCCCAGACTTCCCAGTGCTCTTGCACTTAGGCGCACTGCCCTCGCCCGCCGCCTCACGGTGAACGCTGGCTTCTGAACCACCTTAATTTTCCTCATCCGCAGAGCCTCCCAGGCCATGGCCTCGGTGGGAGCGACCGCCGGCGGGACACTGCTGGGACCAGGACCCAGGGCAGGCCCCGGGGAGGCGGAGGAGGACGACGTGGAGGAGCCAACGGAGGTCTCTGGAGCGGCGAGGTCGGGGGAGCAAGAGGTCCAAAGAAGCGGGAGAGCGGGGAGTTGATTAGCACGTCCGGGTGTGAGCAGGGGAGGGCTGAGGAGGGCTGGTCCTGTTACAGTCGTTGACGTCTCTCACGTTTACTGAAGTGGGTGATGAGCCCTATCTCAGAGATTTGAGAAAATGATGAAAAGTAAGTCACAGCACAATCCTGCACTGAGAAGTGGTTCAAATAATGGTTTCCTTCCTTCGAGAAAGATCCATCTGTGTGTCCTGTGGAATTTAGGCCACTTGGGCATCGCCTACTATGACACTAGTGACTCCACCATCCACTTCATGCCAGATGCTCCAGACCAGGAGAACCTCCAGCTTCTCCAGAGAGGTGGGGGGAAAACCAGCAATTTCTCTGACCTGGGATTGGAAATGTCTCGCTCATATGTGCTTACCTGACAAAATCGGTTTTATTAGTTGACTTTCAGAGGATGGCCTGTTGTTTGTAGGAATTTGATATGTATTATGTGTTTACAGTGTATCAGGTGTTGGAGATATAGTCGGGGCAAATCAGTTCTGTCTGTCCTGTTGGGGTTTATAGTCTACTGACAACCTCCAGGGCACCCCTTTTCCTTCCCACCACCCACCAGCCTCACTACCCTCTTTCCTAATTCTCATGCCTGACTCCTACCTATGCTCTCAATGTGTTGAGCACTCCTTACTCTTAGAGAAAATAAGGTTTTGAGATCGGGAGGGAGACAACAAGGAGAGGGCCATGGATTTTCCCTTTGTCAAATGGTAAAGATTCTTTAACTCATTTGGTCTTCATTCTCCTTCCAAGTTCTGGATGAAATCAATCCCCGGTCTATTGTTACGAGTGCGAAACAGGATGAGAATATGACTCAGTTTCTGGGGAAGCTTGGTAAGGACTGGGTAAGACTGAGAGGGAAGACAAGGAAGGACTAAAGTATGGAATATCATGGGAAACTAAAGGTCTTGGAGGGAGATAGTCAGGAAGCCAGAAATGGATGAGCGGGAAGGTGGGACAGAGGCAGAAAGATTGAAATGTCCAGACTAATGGCCCTTTCTTTGCTTCCCTCACAGCCTCCCAGGAACACAGAGAGCCTAAGAAACCTGAAATCATATTTTTGCCAAATGTGGATTTTGGTATCTTCTTTTGCTTTGACCAGTCCCACATCCCACTTTCCCAACCTTTTCTCCTAATCCACCCCATCATCAGAGGTCTCCCCTCTGCTTTATCTCATCCTAAACTTTTGTGTTCTCCAAGCCCTATGACCAGTCTCCTCAGGATCTCCCCTGCTCCCTACCCTTTAATAGCCTGCAGCTTATTATGAAACCTTTACTTAGCCATGTCTAGGAATTAGGGCCTCCCCTGAGAAGAGAGTGGTGATACTTTTGGACAGCTTTGATTATTGTAATTTCTCTTTTTAAGCCAACGCCATTTGTTTAGGGGGGAAAAATTACTGCCTCAGCAACTTTGATGATCCATAAGGCACTACCATAACCTTCCCAAGTTTGAAAAAAAGACAGAGAATGTTCTTTCCTTTTTTTCTTTTTAAGATTTTATTTATTTATTTTTAGAGAGAGGGGAAGGGAGACAGAAAGAGAGGGAGAGAAACAGCATTGTGTGGGAGATACATCGATTAGCTGCCTGGCCTGCAACCCAAGCATGTGCCCTGACTGGGAACTGAACCCGCGGTTTGCAGGCTGGTGCTCAATCCACTGAGTCACAGCAGCCAGGGGAAAATGTTCTATCCTAATTAGATGTTAGGGCATTGGTATTATAAGATCTTTTTGACCAAAAGTTCCCAATTCCAGATATATCTTTCTTAGGTTGTGATCTCAGCCAAACATCTTTACATGATATATAGAATAAAGAGAATTAGACTAAGAGTCTGAAAATTTGGTTCTTGTTTCTGCCTGTGTGAGCTTGTCATGTCAAATCATCTCCCTTGCTTCTATTGTTTCATTCTTCAAATGGAGTGAAAAATTGGGCTACAAAACCTTTCTCTCCCATGCCTTCTCCAAAATAGGTTTGGAGATAAGCAAACAGCGCCTCCTTTCTGGAAATTACACTTTCATTCCAGACTCCATGTCCACCACTGAGAAAATTATCTTCCTCTCCTCCATTATTCCCTTTGACTGTCTTCTCACGGTGAGATGGATCCTGGGAAGTCAGGGCTGGGATGTCGTAGGTTGGAGAAAGGCAAAAGCACCCCAGCCCTTGGGTTAAGTCCTGGGAGGTCGTAGTCCAGCCCTGGAAAATGTTAGTCTTCCCTGGTGTTGTCTAGCCTCCAGGACATTGGGATTTACCCTAGCTCCACTACTGATCCCCTCCTAGATTCGAGCACTTGGAGGTCTGCTCAAGTTCCTGGGTCGAAGAAGAATCGGGGTTGAACTGGAAGATTATAACATCAGCATCCCCATCCTGGGCTTTAAGAAATTTGTGTTGTAAGTGATTTACCATAACCTCAGCCAAAATAAAGTGGGAGGCCTGAATGGTAACACAGGGTTGGATGGGGGTAAGGGAGGGAGGTAGGCAGTGACCTATCAGGTAAAGTGCTCTAGTACACACAGGAGCACCTAAGGGGATGTGGAGCTGTTTGGAGAGAGTATTCTGGGAGGTGAGGCAAAAGGGATGGAACTTAGAAATGAGCTCTGACCTCTCATACCCCTGCACCTTCTGTTCTTATTTTCTGCTCTCAGGACCCATTTGGTGAGCATAGATCAAGATACTTACAGGTAAGGAGATAGAGGCAGGTTGTCATCTCTGGGACGGGAGAAGGATTAAGCATAATGCTCTAAAATCCTAATGAGGCTCCAGTTTCTTTAATCCTCAAGCTAGTAAGAGCTTTCTACCTGAAGAAAAAAGAAGTGAGGGTGAGGGAGAGAGAAGAAGAAGAGCACAAAGGTGTCAACCTTCTTTTCTGAAGGGAGAAACTGAGGCAGAGAGAAGTGAGGGATAACCTTATATCAAAACTTGATCTCATGAGAAATGTTCCCAAACCCTTTCACTTTCTCAATTCCCTTTAAAAATCAAAGTTACCTAGAACTCTCATTTTCCCCTGACAGTGTTCTGCAGATATTTAAGAGTGAGTCTCACCCTTCAGTGTACAAAGTGGCCAGTGGACTGAAGGAGGGGCTCAGCCTCTTTGGTACGTGTACCTTGTCTCTCATCCCACACTACAAAGGCTTTCCAGAAAAACAGCTGTCTCCAAAGATGTGTCCCAGCCCCTTTCTTCCCACTTCACTGCCACTGCCAGATGTCTCTAGCACTCCAGTCCAGCTTTTTTATCCTCTTTTACCGTTCCTGAACTTGGGCATCTCCCCTTACTCTGTAGTTGTCCAATGTCATTGGCATATCATCTCTCAATTACCAATTCCATGTTCATTCCTTGGGTTTGTATGAATGTGAATGTTTCTACTAGTTGTACACCTTCCTGGGGAGTTTGGGAGGCCTTATATACTTGCAGTAGAGCTGGTAACTGTGAAAATCCCCATGTTTTATTTGCATAGTCTTTATCAGTTGTCTCTAGCTTTAGGGTGTACTGAGTGCATTGCCCAGAGTATCCACCTGGTTTCACTATGCATATATCAGTGGGTTGTGTCTAATGTTTACATATATGTATTGGGCTCTTTGTGAGTCGTTAATTCTGCCTGCTCTGCATATTTTTCTGGCTGAGTGTTCCAGTGAGTGCCCATTCCCTCCCCTAAGTCCATATAAGGCAATCCTGGCTCAGACTTGTGGTCAGCTGACTTTGACTATCTTTTGTATCCTGTGTCTGGGAAATGCCCCCAGGCTAGCCTGCCCAACACTGGAACCTCTGACCCAGATGCCTCACTCAGCTTAGACACAGCCACACATTCATTTCCCTGCCTCCACTCCCCTACAGGAATCCTGAACAGATGCCGCTGTAAGGGGGGAGAGAAGCTGCTCAGGTGAGTGGGTCACATACATGTACTATAGGCTAATGCATGCCATCTACAGACACACACCATACCATGTAGTAGTATGAAAACAGCTCCCCTTTCTGGAAAGCTGGCTGAATTCATTTAATCCTTTTAACAACCCATGTTGTAGCTGGTATTATCCTTATTTTGTGTTGTCAGCAGAGATAAACATACTCGATGGTATGCAGATTTGCACACATAACAACCAGCAGAAACACAATCACAAAACCCTAATTTACACATGATAACATGTTTAATTATAAAAACCACACTGCAGATTTGAGCTGTTCTCTGATAACTCAAATTGTGGGTGTAGTTCAGAGCTCCATATGGATAATGCATTGTTGCTACCTGCAATTTCCACAAGCAGCACAAACTCAGAGCATCCAAACTGACATCCACTGGACCTGTTCCTCTTCCTATATTCCCTTTTATGGTTAAGGGCATTGCTGGCAATACAGCTTCTCAAGCTCTGAACCTTGCATTGATGCTTCTCTTTCATCCCCTCTTCCCATATTCACTCATTTACTTGAGCCTGTTCTGTCCTCCAGTGTCTCTCTCAGCCATTTCTTTAACCCTCTTTCCACTGCTCTAATTCTGGCTATCAACATTGCTGAGAGAGAATGAGGGAGAGAGAGAGAAACACCAATTAATGTGAGAGAACATCCATTGGGTGCCTTCTCATACACTCACTGACCAGCTACACACCCAACCAGGGACTGAATCCACAACCTAGATATGTGCCCTGACCAGGAATCGAACTCAGACCTTTCGATCTATGTTATGATGCTCCAACCAACTGAGCCACACCAGCCAGGGCTCACTATTTCTAATCTGAAGCATTGCACATGTCGCCACATGAGTCTCTCTGCTTCTACTCTCTTCTTTTTTCCAATTCTTTATTCTAAAATACTTGTTAATCCAAAACAGAGATCTGAATATGTCATTCCACTTTTTTAAAAAACCTTAGGTAGAAACAAAATAACATAAACCTCAGGAGGCTTCCCCATTACCTGTGGGATGAAGATTAGCATCTTGCCCTGGCTGTGTGGCTCAGTTGGTTGGAGCATCTTCCTGTGCACCAAAAGGTTGCAGGTTCCATTCCCGATGAGGGCTTCTAACTAAGTTGCGGGTCCAGTCCTCGGTCAGGGTGCATACAGGAGACAACCGATTGATGTTTCTCCCTTTTCCTCTCTCTCTAAAAAATTAGTAAACATTGGTTGCCTTCTCATCCATGCCCCGGCCAGGATACATGCCCCAACCAGGGACTGACCCAACCTGGTTATGTGCCCTGACCAGGGATTGAACCCATGACCTTCTAATCTATGGTATGATGCTCCAATCCACTAAGTCAGGGCTCAAATCCTTGCTTATTGGATCCATCCAACATTCCAGTCATTTAGGGCCACTTGCCATCATGGAAATACATCATGCTTGTATTTATGCTGTCCCTCTGAGAAATCCCGTTCTCCACTTGTCAAAGTCTTACTTCAAGGTGCAACCTGTCACCTTTTTTTTGTGAAGCTTTCATAGGCCCCTATAAGGAGACTGACATTCACCTTCCTGTGTGCTCACATAGTGCTTATTTATATTTTCTTTTTGCACTATCACATCAATTTGGAATTAGTCATCAGTGAATTTGCTTGCCCTAAGACCTGTGAGCTCTGCAGTGGCCATTCCTGTTACCTCAGTTCCTGCATGGCTTTGTACACAGTAGTTCTCAGGGAGTGAGCACAATACTGTACATAAATGCAAGAACACTGGTGACATCATTTCTAAAAAGTCAGCATATAACTTTGCTAGCCTGCAGGTGCACAATATTTTCCCTACTTCACCTGCCCTGCAAATATGTGTCTTTTGAAGGTTAATTTAGGACAATTTCCAGGTAATTGGTAGGTGATTTAATTACCATCACATTCTCCAGTGCTTGAGGTGCAGCTCTCTAATCTCCACCAGGGATGACAGGGAAGGAATTCTCAATGGGGAAGAGAACTGAATTAAAGGTGGGAGGAATGCAGATTCCTCAGCTAGGATCCCCCAGGGCAATGAATCATAACCTGAATGGGACCCAGCTGCCTAAAGCTGGACAGGGCACCAGGAATTTGGTTGAATGTCATAGTATGCTTTAAAGAACACTGTCCTAGCAGTCTGGAGACCTGAGTTTGAGACCTAGCTCTACTTTTGACTAGCAGTATGACTACACAAGTTCCTCCACGGTGGGGACAGACCTTCACAGACTGGCCTATGCTGCACCCCCTGGGTGGAGCAGCCTTTTGTGGCCAAGGAGCAGAGGTGCCTAAAACCCATCCTCGAATCTGACTGAGTCCTCTGCTTTACCCTACGTCTAACATAGAGTAACTGGCTTTAGACTACAGTGTGAAATACACATCTTCAGGCCCCAGTGTCTCCACACATTGGCTCTTAAACAAAATGTATGCGTAATGGCTTGCTCTAGTGTAGAAAAGAATATGGACACTTGCAGGTCCTTACAGAATCTCACATTCTTCATAGCCATAGGGAGATAGGGGCACCCAGAATTAGACACAGATGAGGCATTTATTGCTCTATACTAATTATTAGTGAATACCTCAGATACAAAAAATGTAAGTATTAATAATAATATTATAAACCTCTGTTTCCACCAGCCAATTTAAAAATTAGATTGAGTGTCCTGATGTGACTCAGTTGGGCATCATCCTGCAAAGCGAAAGGTTACCCATTCAATTCCTGGTCAAGGCACATGCCTGGGTTGCAGGCCAGGTTCCCATTTGGGGCACATGCAAGAGGCAACTGATTGATGTTTCTTCCCCTCTCTCTAAAAAATAAATAAATATTTAAAAGGTAAATAAATAAAAATTAGACAGTGTTACTGAATCCCTTTAAATGTCTCTCCTCAATCCTATCTTTGCAGAGACAACCATTATCATGAATTGAAAACTTAAATAACTTCACATGGTGCAATTACGGTATATACTTTCACCGGAAGAACACAAAAAGGATGAATGTCTGTTATTATACCATGAACATTTTCACAGCTATATACAGATACACAAACTGATTCTGACTCACCCTCTCCTACTCAGCCACCAAGAGAGCTAGAGTGTTGTCATACAAATGCCTCAGCACACTGCTCTCCCTCTAAAATATTGACAAGCTCTACCACATATCCATATGGAATGACACACATGGTCATCATATCCAACAAAACTGAGATATACAGACACAGTTGTGCTCATATCCAGAGAGTTTCAGTAGTTATAATGTAAACACCCCTGCACACAGGACATTGTACTTGCCAGTACAGATACATTCTGCCACAATTACCAGGGACCTGCAAACATACATTTTCACAAATGGAGATCGAAACAATAATGAGAACAGATGTGACTTCTGGTCTCCTCACCCCAACCCTCACTTCCAGGCTGTGGTTCACACGTCCAACTCATGACCTAGAGGAACTAAATTCTCGTCTGGATGTCATTCAGTTTTTCCTGCTACCCCAGAATCTGGACATCGCTCAGATGCTGCATCAGTTGCTGGGTCACATCAAGAATGTGCCTGTGAGCCCAGGGTGGGGGGCAGGGGATGAGGAAGGAGGTTGAGGTCCAATATGGGACATTGGGCTTCCTGAGGGGACACAGGTTGTGAGAGGGAGAACAGTAGCTGTCCCCTTGTCTGACTGTCTTTGCCTGACTGTAGCTGATTCTGAAACGCATGAAGTTGTCCCATACGAAGGTCAGCGACTGGCAGATTCTCTACAAGGTAGGACCTACCCTCTTGAATCCTAGAAGTTCAGATTAAACCCCTCAGCATGTGTTCTAGACTCTGTACTGTGGCTACCCTGTCCAACTTTATCCTAACACTTTTTTAAAGCTCATATTGTGGAAATTGTCCACAAATAATAAACCCTTGCAACTTCAACACTTTGACTCATGCCAATCTTGTTTCATGTGTATCTTCTCCCACTTTCCACTTCCTGGATCATTTTTTAAGCAATTCCCAGTCATCATATCATTTCAGCCCTAAATATTTTAGTATGATTTCTAAAAGAAAGTTATTTTTTAAAAAATATTTATTTATTTTTAGAGAGAGGGGAAGGGAGGAAGAAAGAGAGGGAAAGAAACATCAATGTGGGAGACCTGGCCTGCATCCCAGGCATGTGCCCTGACTGGGAGTCAAACCAGCAACCCTTTGGTTTTCAGGCCGGCACTCAATCCACTGAGCCGCACCAGCCAGGGTTTAGTCTTTTCTTAAAAAAGATTTTATTTATTTGTTAGAGAGGGGAAAGGAGGGAGAAAGAGAGGGAGAGAAACACTAATGTGCAAGAAAAACATCAATCAGTTGCCTCTTGCAGGCCCCCAGCCGGAGACCTGGCCCACAACCCAGGCATGTGCCCTTACCAGTAATCGAATCCGCAACTTCTTGGCCTGTAGGACTACACTCAACCCACTGAGGCTCAGCAGTCGTGGCACTCTTTTTAATCTTTATCCATGTTCAAATTATTCCATCTTTTGCCAAAGGGAGACTGTTGAGTTTGGCTTCCGAGTCCTTGAAACACAACCCTGGTAGACTTTGATAGCTTCCCTCCTCTCTGGTTTGACAAGCTTTACCGGATATATAATTTACGTCTCCTGGTTCTGACCTGGAACCAGACATTTCTCCACAGAGCCCTGGTTCCTTTTAGTGAGAAATGTTATTTCTGTACCGCACTCTGAATGCTAGAGGCTGCTCATCATGTTTTGCTTATTGCTTGTAGGCCTTTTCTGTGGCCAGATCTACGAACTTCAAAAACAAGCAAACAATAAATCAGTACTAATACCATCATTTTGAATTTGGAACCACAGGATTCTTACCTTGTATATTCCTTTACTGTACTTATCCTTTTCAATATTTTCTTCTTCTATATGGAAATTCTGGTTCTCATTAACCTTAGGAATAATGAAATTAGAATATCACTCATTTGCTTTTTCCTACGTCACAGCAACAATCTTATTACACCAATACCAGCATACTAGCAACTATATGACTATTGAAAACCATTTAGATTTTTTGAGGGGAGAGAAGGGACAGTTCTTTTTGTCCCCATTAGGGATACACAAATGACTATATTTTACTCACTTGGAATAGTTCCTCCCTGTGTGGTTATGCCACTATATGGATATAATTTATGTTCGTTTGTTGCATTCTATTTTTTATTTTTAAGAATTTCTTTTAAAAATCTAATTTAATTATAAAATTATGTAAAATACTTACATAGTTTCAAAGTCAAATCTCCCAAACAAGGTATAGTCAACTAATTCTGGCTTCTATCTCTGTCCCTTCTTTCCATCTATAGATGATCTCATCTTTTCTTTCTTTTAAAAAAAGATTTTGTTTGTTTATTTTTAAAAAGAGGGTAGGGAGGGAGAAAGTGAGGGAGAGAAACATCCATGGGTTGCCTCTCACATGCCCCCAACTGGGGTCCTGGCCTGCAACCTAGGCATGTACCCTAACCAGGAATCAAAACAGTGACCTTTAGTTTGGCAGGTCAGCGTTTAACCCACTGAGTCACACCAGCCAGGGTGATAATCTTTTCTTTCTCTTTATTTTTAAGATTTTATTTATTTTTAGGGAGGGAGAAAGAGAAAGAGAGAAACATCAATGTGTGGTTGTCTCTCACTCACCCCCAGCCAGGTAGCTAGCCCACAACTCAGGCATGTGCCTTGACTGGGAATCAAACCTGGAACCCTTTGGTTCACAGGCCAATGCTCAGTTCACTTAGCCACACCAGCCGGGGTGATAATCTTTTCTTTTTAAAAATTTGTCTTTGGCCCTGGCCAGGTAGCTCAGTTGGTTAGAGCATCCTCCCCATACACCAAGGTTGTGGGTTTGATCCCCAGTCAGAGCACATACAAGATCAACCAATAAATGCATAAATAAATGGAACAACAAATCAATCTCTCTCTCTCTCTCTCTCTCTCTCCAAAATTAATTTTTAAAATAAAAAAATAAAAGTTTGTCTTCCTTTTTAGGCTGTAAGCTCATGGACAGGGACCATGTCTTGGTTGTCTTTGTAAGCTCAGTGTTTAGTGCAGTACCTGGTAAATTCCCTCCCTCAGTATTTCTTTTTTGCCTTTGAGATCTCTCTTTGTTATTGTGTTTTTCCTTGTTGGTCTTTGTTCTCAGTCCACCCCTGTTCCCTTGCCTCAGCCAAGACTGGGTGTGGGCCACCCTCCTCTGTTCACTTCTACAGACTGTGTACAGTGCCCTGGGCCTGAGGGATGCCTGTCGCTCCCTGCCCCAGTCCATCCAGCTCTTTCGGGACATCGCCCAAGAGTTCTCTGATGACTTGCACCACATTACCAGCCTCATTGGCAAAGTGGTAAGTGGAAGGAAAAAGGCCAGCCTCCTGAGGAACTAGGGGCGAGAGATGTGGTGTGGAAGATGGAAAAGCCTGAAAGATATTGAGGTCAGTTGAATGACTAAAGAATGGAATGATGAGGTGGCAGAACATCAGGATGTGCTTGGAGGGTTAGAGTTAAACCAGGCACTGCAAGGAGAATTGGGGCCAATGTAGAGGTGAGGAACAGGACCGAGAGATTGTGCCGGATGAAAAGCAACTGAACTTCTTGCCTCCTCAGGTGGACTTTGAGGGCAGTCTTGCTGCAAATCGCTTCACAGTCCTTCCCAACATAGATCCTGAAATTGATGAGAGTGAGTGTTAGGTGTGGGGTTGGGCCTATGAGCCTTGAGACACAAGCCTGCGCAGTGATGGGGTACCATCCTCGGCAGGCAGCCGCTACAGCTGGGGCTACTCGTGGCAGCCAGGGCAGGAACCTGACTTTTGATGTCCATCTGTCTTCCACCCTCCTAGAAAAACGAAGACTGGTGGGACTTCCCAGTTTCCTCACTGAGGTTGCTTGGAAAGAGCTGGAGAATCTGGACTCCCGTATTCCTTCATGCAGTGTCATCTATATCCCTCTGGTGAGGGCAGGAGGCTGGGTGTAATCTCCAGGGGTCTTTAGGGGAGATATTAGGCTTATTAAGGACACATTGGTAGATAAGAAAACTTCTGGAGAAGCCTGAAAAACATGAACACCTTGTGGTGGCTTTAGACCCCTCAGGGGAGTATTGGGGATACAAGGGGCTCTGGCTTCCTCTAGGGAGAGAGTGCCCCACACATCACCTTCTGCTTTATCTCCTCTTTACTCTCCTCAGATAGGCTTCCTTCTTTCTATTCCCCGCCTGCCTTCCATGGTGGAGGCCAGCGACTTTGAGATCGAGGGACTGGACTTCATGGTAAGACCTTTGACCTCTATAGGGTTGTGATAAGGAAAATGAATCAGCAGCTGTCAGGGGCCTTACCCCATCAGCACTGCCCAATATGGGATCTCTCTTATGTAGTTTTACTTTGATCTGTATTAGCCCTGAGATGAAGGAGAAAGAAATCAGGTGGGGGCCTGGAGGTGGGGATTAGAAAGGTGGGAGAGGATAACCAAGAGATTCAAAGCCCACAGCTTGAACCTCTTACCCAGTTTCTCTCAGAGGAGAAGTTGCACTATCGCAGTGCTCGAACCAAGGAGCTGGATGCACTGCTGGGGGACCTGCACTGCGATATCCGAGGTGAGGAGAAGTGAAAGGCTGTGATTCTCACAGGCTCCTTTTCTTCCTGCTCTCGCTCTTTTCACTCCGACTCTACATCTCCTCTGAATGTCTCTGGGTGTCTCAGACTGTCTGCAAGCCTGTTTCCAGGTCCCTCTGTGGACCTCTTCGTTTTTTGTTCACATTCCCGGGAGCTGAACCCCAGCTTTTCCCTCACCTACCCTCAGATCAGGAGACCCTGCTGATGTACCAGCTGCAGTGTCAGGTGCTGGCACGGGCAGCTGTCTTGACCCGGGTGTTGGACCTTGCCTCCCGCCTAGACGTCCTGCTGGCTCTTGCCAGTGCTGCCCGGGACTATGGCTACTCAAGGCCCCATTACTCCCCCCAACTCCTTGGGGTACGAATCCAGAATGGCAGGTGAGAACAGAGAGGGTGAAGGCATGGTCATGAGAGGCCTTCAGGTTTATACTCTGGGGGCTTTATCCATCTGGCCCAAGTGTGAATTACATCTCCACTGCAGACATCCTCTGATGGAACTCTGTGCTCGAACCTTTGTGCACAACTCTACAGAATGTGGTGGGGACAAAGGGAGGGTCAAAGTCATCACTGGACCCAACTCCTCAGGGAAGAGCATATACCTCAAACAGGTAGGAGAATCCTACACACTGGGCCTCTGGCATCTTCCCCATCATCTCATCCCTCACCTGCCAGCCAACCCAGGTCCCTGCAACTCTTCTGCTGTGTTCTGACCCTGTCTGTCATGCAGACACCGTAATCCACACCCTGCTCCTCTACCTCATGTTCCATTCTCCACTTGAGGGACAGCCATGCACTAATAGATCTTCTCCTGGCCTCAGTTCCCTTCCCCTACCTTTGAATAGGTCCACACCATCCCCCAGTGTGTCCCTGCCCACTCCCTGTCCCTCTCTGTCCATGTCTCTTTGATCTATTATTTATCTCTCAGTTTAGCCTCACCTTCACCTTAGCCCATTCCATCAGGCCCCAGGCTCTGTCTCTTTCCCTGCTCAGGTAGGCCTGATCACATTCATGGCCCTGGTGGGCAGTTTTGTGCCAGCAGAGGAAGCCGAAATTGGGGCAGTAGACGCCATCTTCACCCGAATTCATAGCTGTGAATCCATCTCCCTTGGGCTCTCCACTTTCATGATCGACCTCAACCAGGTCAAAGGGAGCAAAGAGAGGTGGGATTGAGGGAGGGGGTAATGGTGAAGGAACTTTACCCCTGAAAAATGAGCAGAACAGGAAAAGCATTCCTTCTGCTGCCTGCCTTCTATACTAGGGAACCTCTTTTGAACACTTGCTTTGTATCAGGCACTGGTGGCAATGAAAGGGTTAACAAAACATGTGCCTAACCATTAAAGAATTTGCAGTCCAGTAGGGTGGACACATAACACAAGCAGCTTTATTCAAACAGGCAGACTGGTCAGTGTGTTACAGGCCTCAGATGCTAATGAAACTCCCTTGTCTGCCTGTTACCGAGCAGGTGGCAAAAGCAGTGAACAATGCCACGGAGCAGTCTCTGGTCCTTATTGATGAATTTGGAAAGGGAACCAACACGGTGAGGGGAGGGGAAAATGAAAGGGGACAAAGGAGCATGAGGGGGAGGGTGGGCCTCAGGAAAATAGGGGTGTGGGCAGAAAAGGAAAAGTACAAGATGGGAAAGGCCAGGGCAGGTGGAGGGGATACACATTGGGCACCTATGGTTCTGTACCCTTACTTCTGTCCTCTGTACAGGTAGATGGGCTTGCACTTCTGGCTGCTGTGCTCCGACACTGGCTGTCACTCGGACCCACGTGTCCACACATCTTTGTGGCCACCAACTTTCTGAGTCTCATTCAGCTACAGCTGCTGCCACAGGGGCCCCTTGTACAGTATTTGGTGAGGAAACTAATCTAGACCCCTAGGGGCCCCTAAGCCAAGTGTTTCCGAGATGGAGACTGGCTCCTTCATCAGACCAGGGGCTGGCTCCCTGAACACAGGGACCATGTCTCTTCCCTTTCCTCACTTCCCACAGAGAATGGCCATGGGTTTCAGGGCAGGAAGCTAGTGATGATGACACATTGTCCCCTTTTATTCTTTTTTAAGACCATGGAGACCTGTGAGGATGGGGATGACCTTGTCTTCTTTTATCGGGTTTGTGAAGGTGTTGCCAATGCCAGCCATGCCTCCCACACGGCTGCCCAGGCCAGGCTTCCTGACAAGCTCATTGCTCGTGGCAAGGAGGTGATGAGAACCTGATATGAATCATGTCTATCAGGGCTTGCTTCCACTGCCCTCCTCTCAGGGACCTGGGTTTCTGACCCTTATTTCTTCTTTTCTTATCCAACTTCCCCCACCCCTTCCCCCTTCCTTCTTAGGTCTCGGACTTGATCCGCAGTGGAAAACCCATCAAACCTATGAAGGAGTTGCTAAAGGAGAAGCAAATGGAAAAGTGAGTGTATGACCCAGGTTCCTTGTTCTCTCTAGCTTCTTGTGCAGCTCTTCTCCCCTTTCAGGGACTCAGAAAGACTCTTTGGCTTTCAGTGACCCACTGTTTTTGAAATCCCTGAATTTTCAAGGTCTTGGTTTCCTGTGCCAGTCTCTCCCCTCTGCTCAAGACTCAATTATCTATTCTCTCAAACATCTCACTGTTCTCTCTCCCCTCAGTTGCCAGGCATTAGTAGATAAATTTCTAAAACTGGATTTGGAAGATCCCAACCAGGACCTGGAGATATTCATGAGCCAGGAAGTGCTGCCTGCAGCCACCACCATCCTCTAAGAGACCTTCCTCAGCCCTCCTCCACTTCCCCAAGCCCCAGTGGGCTGCCACGCCCTCTTTGTTTCATTATCGTCTTCAGACCCAGAGTTCTCAGTTTCCCTGGAACTTTTGTTTCATATTAGGAATAAAGTTTGTTTTAGAGAAAATTATTATTTCCTTATTCCAGCCAAAACAAAGCAAAAATATAGAAAAGAGATGAAACAGCAAGAAGGAGTCCGCAGAAAGACCTGCCCTACCTCATAAAAATGCAGTGACACTGTGGCTGGTGTGGGTCAGTGGACTGACTGCCAGCCTGTGAAATGAAAGGCTGCCAGTTTGATTACAGGTCAGGGCACACGCCTGAGTTGTGGGCCCTGTCCCCATTAGGGGTTGGTGAGAGGCAACCGATCAAAGTATCTCTTGCACATTGTTATTTGTCTCCCTTTCTTTCTCCCTCCATCCCCCGCTCTCTAAAAATAAATACATAAAATCTTTTTTAAAAAAATGCAGTGACACGCCCTGGCCTGGTAGCTCAGTTGGTTAGAGCGAGGACCCAATATACCAAGGTTGTGGGTTGATCCCTGGTCAGGGCACATACAAGAATCAACCAGTTTCAGTGAAGATGGAGGTGTGGGTAGCCATGCTTCATCTCCTTGCACAACTGTAAGAAGGATTACACCTACCTCAAAACAAAAAACAACCAAAACTGCCAGAAAATTGAATTGTATAGAAGTCCAAAAATAAAGATTTTAATGTTCATCCAGATGGGTAGGAGGGGAGAAGCTGGCAAGCCAGGCAGAGAGGACATGCGGTGGTGGTGCAGCTGTGAGGCAGTGGCTGCGGCTGGCTGCAGAATGAGCGGTCACACATTATAAAAGCTGGGAGGGGCACCTGGGAAGCGATCCCAGCCCCAGGCCAGACCACACAGCTCATGGTTGCAGCCATTCCAGACTGGGAAATAAAACCTCATTGCTTCAGGCTGTGGGAGTCGGGGAGGCGGAAGAAACTCCTGGTCTCTCAGGAGAGTTCATTAAAGGGTCCCCATGTCCTAGAACTTATGCAAACCCACCCAATCTGGGAACCATCACCGGGAGAACAGCTAGAGGGGGGCAAGTTGCATATGGGAAGCCTGTGAAGTGACTGGAAAAGGGGCAAGTGCTGAGTAAGTGGCACTGTTCCCTCTCTGACTCCTCCCCCACATCAGCCCCACAAAGTGGTGAACCAGGTTGCTTAGCACTGATGAAAACCTGTGAATCCCTTACACGTAACAGGTGCAACAGCTCTACCTAGTAATGTCGTCGGCGGCGGCAGCCGTCCATCTCGAGAGACGATGGTGTAGCTTCTTAAGAGTCTATCTGCACCGCTGAGAATGGCTGTGCAGTCCGACTCGGGAGTGACACGGTATCTGTCTCCTCCCGTGTTGAATCGACATCTTGCGATGACGCTGGAGTGTCCTCTCCAGTGGAGCTGAAGCTACAGAGCCTGGGCAGGGTGATATGGAGGGTCTGCTGTTGCCCATGCAGCAGACCCCCCCTCTCTTCGCAGCTGAAGGGTCCAAGGGAAAGACGGAGTCAATACAGCTTGGCTTCAGGTGCGCCGCAGGAGTTGCCAGTGTTGACTACAACGTCAAACCGCCTTAGGGACTCCGGCTCCGGATTTTCTGTCGGGGTTTACTCCCTTAGCCTTTCCCCTGAGGAGGTATGCCGCAGGGCAGCGGAGGTTTTTTGGAGTCAGAGTTTTCCTTCTCTGATGTACCCTGACTGGAAGATCGAACCAGCGACACTTAGCTCGCAGGCCGACGCTCAATCCACTGAGCCAAACCAGCTAGTAATACACAGAGGCAAACACAGTTGAGGAGACAGCGAAGCATGGCCCAAAGGAGGGAGCAGATTAAGGCTCCCGAGGGAGAACTAAGTGAGGAGATAGCCAACCTAACAGAGTTCAAAACACTGGTGATAACGATGCTCAGAGAAATGATTTAGTACAGAAAATGCGTAAGGGAAGAAATGAAGGCTATACTAAATGAAATGAAGAAAAATCCACATGAAACCAATGGTGAAGGAAAGGAAGCCAGAGTTCAAATGAACGATTTGGAACATAAGGGAGAAATAAACAGTCAACTGGTACAGAACGAACAAACAATAATTTTTTAAAAAATGAGGAGAGGCTTAGGAACCTCTGGGACAACTTTAAATGTACCAACATCCAAACCACAGGGATGCCAGAAGAGGAGGAAGAGCAAGAAATTGAAAATTTATGTGAAAAAATGAGGGAAAACTTCCCAAATTTGGTGAAGGAAATAGACATACAAGTCCAGGAAGCATAGAGAGTCCCAAAAAAGCTAGACCCAAAGAGGACCACACCAAGACACATCATCATCAAAATGCCAAAGACTAAAGATAAATAGAGAATCTTAAAAGCAGAAAGAGAAAAGAGAGTTACCTACAAAGTAGTTCCCATAAGACTATCAGCTGATTTCTCAAAAGAAACTGCAAGATTGAAGAAACTGGCAAGAAGTATTCAAAGTGATGAAAAGCAAGGATCTGCAGCCAAGACTACTTCTATCCAGCAAAGCTATCATTTAGAGTGGAAAGGCAGATAAAATGCTTCCCAGACAAGGTAAAGCTAAAGGAGTTCATCATCATCAAGCCCTTATTAAATGAAATGTTAAAGGGACTTATTTAAGAAAAAGAAGAAGATCAAAATTATTAACAGTAAAATGACAACAAACTCCCAACTATCAACAACAGAATCTAAAAAAAAAACCAAAAACAAACAAACTAAGCAAACAACCAGAATAGGAACAGAATGGTATGGGGACCATTTGGAGGGTTATCAGCTGGGAAGGGGAAGGAGGAGAAATGGGGAAAGGTGCAGGGATTAAGAAGCATAATTGGTAGGTAGAAAATAGACAGAGGGATGTTAAGAAAAGTATAGGAAAGGGTGAAGCCAAAGAACACAGAGGCACGACCCATGGATGTGAACTACGGGGGGTGGAACTGCTGGAGGAAATGAGGATACTGGGCAGAGGGGAGCGAAGGGGAAAAAATTGGGACAACTGTAACAGAATAATCAATAAAAAAACAAAAAAAAACTAATCAAACAACTAGAAGAGGACCAGAACCATAGATATGGAGATCATATGGAAGGTTATCAGCAGGGAAGGGGGCGATTGAGGGGAAAAAGTGGAGGGATAAAGAAACATAACTGGTAGGTACAAAATAGGGGGATGTTAAGAATAGTAAAGGAAATAGAGATGCCAAAGAACTTACATGCATGATCCATGGACATGAACTAAGGGATAGGGGGGATTGCTGGAGGTAAGGGAGGTACCAGGTGGAGGGTAACAAAGGGGGAAAAAATTGGGACAATTGTAATAGCATAATCAATAAAATATACTTAAAAAAAGGAATCAACCAACGGCCCTGTCTGTGTGGCTCAGCAGATTGAGCACCAGCCTGCAAACCGAAAGGTCACAGGTTCAATTCCTGGTCAGGGCACATGCCTGGGTTGCAGGCCAGGTCCCCAATTGGGGGTGTGCGAGGGGCAATAGATTGATATATGTCTCACATATCTATGTTTCTCTCCTCTTTCTCTCTCCCTTCCCCTCCCTCTAAAAATAAATTTAAAAAATATTTTAAAAAAAGAATCAACCAATGAATGCATAAATAAGTAGAACAAAAATCAGTGTTTCTATTTGTCTCTCTCTAAAATCCATAAATATTGGGTCTGACTGGTGTGGTTCAGTGGATTGAGTGCCGGCCTACAAACCAAAGTGTTGCCGGTTCAAGTCCCCGTCGGGACACATGCCTGGGTTTCAGGCCAGGTCCCCAATTGGGGGCACACGAGAGGCAACCACACATTGATGTTTCTCACCCTCTCTCCTTCCCTTCCCCCTCTCTAAAAACAAATTTAAAAAAATAAATATTATTAATAAGTAAAATTTAAAAAATACAGTGAAGTGACATTTCTAAAGGAAGAAAGAGGGGGATTCTACCCAGGGGGACTTCATAAGAAACTAACTTCAACAGACCCTGCAAAAACAGGTAAGAGGGAAGGCAGAGGAAACCAAGGAGATGGGAACACCCCAGGCTCAGACCTCAGACCTCAGACACAGCAGGAAGGCCTCTGAGAGGCTTAAAGACTGGATAGACCAATGCAACTTAATGAGGTGTGGAGGGGGGAGGAGCCAGCCTTGCGGGGCAGTGGGTGTGGCTCCACCCTTCCCACCTCAGAGCCATGGGAAGCCCGGGTCCTGGGGGTGGCTCCTGGTGCAGGCCCCCTAACACAGTTCTGCTGCTACCACTGGGGACAAGACACCAAGACCCAGGGACCTCGAGCTTCTTCCTCTGGGTATTAGTCTAACAAGAAGACCCAGGGGAATCATTCCCCTTTCCCTAGATCTGCCTGCTATGTTTCCACACAATTTTGAGGACTCGTAAGTCTTCCCCACTACTTTTCCTTGACCTCTAGGTCCTTATTGGCCAGTCTGGGCTCACATTCAGTGACCAGACAGTTGACCCAAGCAGGGTTTTCGAGAAGGCCATGGCCCAGAATCCCAATGTAGAGTGAGGCAGCCTCAGCTTCTTATATTTTCCAGCTGCAGAGGATGCAGGCTCTGGAGAGGGAACAGGATGCCTTGTGCCAGGTGCGTTGATGCTGCTGAAGTATGGCCTGGCCTGGTTTGAGGGCTGGCTGAGGTAGGCACAGCAACAGCATCTACACGTGGGGGCCCTCGGTGAGGTATGGGGTTACTCTGAAGTGTGTGAGGTGGGGAGCAGGGACATGTAGACATGGCCTGACACCACCCTGGAAAGGAGAGAGTTAATGGACAGGGATCATGATTTAGAAGCAGCTTTGTAAGGACAGGGTGCCACTAAGTGTTAGGTTGCCTTTCATTGTTGGGACTGGAGGAGACTGGTCTGCATTCCATTCAGAGGCAAGTGTTTGGATGCTCAAGACATGGGGACATGGTCTGGGTTACTCCAATGGGTCAGGGATGGACAGGGATGATAGATACGGAAAGATGGTAATGTGCTACTTGAGGGGATGGAGGAACTGGACTGTTAAAGAGATGGAGTGGAGAGTGTTGGGTTTTTCACCTGCCTTAGAGGGGTATTGGGATGAAGGGATCCAGATGGAAAAGAGGAATGGCCAGTAGTGATGGAGAAGAGTGGTAGATGGACCTCAGGTTTTCACACTGTCAGCCTCCAAGTCCTCCTTTAGAATTTTCTAACAGATTTAGACTCAGAGCCTGGTGGTCCCCAGTTAGCCCAGATTCAAAAGGTGAACATCTGGTTGCAGAATCTGATTCAGGGGAAGGTGATTTTATTGTTTTTAATTTAAACTACTGGGAGATTGGGCTAGAGAGGAGACTTGAGGTTAACACTGGTTTAAATGAGAACATCAAATATTCCCCTGTTCTTCCCGAGTCCCTTGAACAGGCTAGTTCCTGTGCCACCCAAGCCTAGAAGGGAAGGTCAAGGAAGCAGAACTTATGGCAGCAACAGGTAAACTGGAGGGGAGTAGAGGGAGGGTAGAGCACAGACATCCAAACTGTTTGCCTTCTCTTCTCCAGGAGTTGTCAATGCAGCAGAAAGGAGTCATTCAGTCAAAAGGGAAGATGGCTCAGCTAGGCTTCCCCAAGGGGGGGGGGGGGGCTTCCAGTGTCTACAACCTCCCCTCATTCCTCTCAGTTGGTAACAGAAGAGGATGAGTCAGAACCTTCTTTTTCTGCCCCTTGACTCAACAGCTAAATAGCTCCAGGGGGGTGTGTCAACTGAAGTCTAAACATCTTGATGTAAAGCTTCTTCTCTGCTCCTGAAAATTTCCATTTCATCTTCTTGGTGTCTTATGCCATCACTCTCCTATATGATGTGCATAAATGACCTTTCTTTGAAATCCCTCTGGGGAGAAGACATGTTTATTGAAACTGTCCTTCAATTTTAAATACAAAAATAGAATAAAAGCTTTGCCAGAATTTCAAATAAAAACTATTCTATAAATAATACTTTCTGGTACCCTTTTACCTCACTCCCTACCTTTGTCTCCTGCCCATATATCTTCCCCTCTACCTGAGCTTGGGAGAGCAAGAACAAGTAGTGGAATAAAGATGCTACAGGGAAATAGAAAGCAATTTGCTAAAACAATGAGTCTTTGGTTTGGTTCCCTAGGGTTAGGCGAAGTGCATTGTGAGAAGGAAAACCTCCAGCCCATCTGGGTGAGGTAGGGTCCCGAGGCCCATGTTATCTTCTCACCAATGGGGTAAGACTGAAAATAGCGCCAGAGACCCATCCTTCTAGGGGCTGTTGTCACCAGCAGACCAGGCCTAGGAGGAGCAGCACCCTTCCCACTATGCCTCAGCAGGGGTTGCCTGCCAGTCCTCCACCAGCCCTGCCCTGAGCCACCAAAGGGGAGAGACAAAGGATAAGGTTGACCGTGGTGAGGACGCGAGTGGGCAGGGGCAGAGAGCTGGTCCTGGAGAGAGAAGGGAGAAAGCGTCTGGGTGTCTGCACCCAAATTAATCTTCCCCGTGTCCTGTTTACCCTGCAATGAAAAGGAGGGGGTGCTTACCTGCGGGGCCTGGATCACCACCAGAAGGCGGAGGAAGGCATGGGCACGGTGTCCGGAGCGACTGATTCTGGGACCTTCAGCCCAGGCGCCACCAGGCGGACTCATTCTGTTTCAGGGGAACACCGTGGAGCGGATAGAGACAGTGGTCTGAAGCCCAGGCTGAGGGGAGGGGAGGGGAAAATCTGAGGGCCAATCGGAAGGGGCCAGAGGCGGTGCTTAAAAGCCAGTACCAGATCCCAAGCCTGTGAAAACGAAAATGTGGGGACAGAAAGAAGCAGGAAGGCTCTGTTACTTCACGTGGAGAGGCTAGAGGTGAGAGCGAACTGTAGTTGACAGTGCCCCAAGACCGAGATCCTGGAGACCGGAGAAGCTGGCGATGCGAAGGCTGGGGAGGGGAGCCTTGCTGCCTGAGGCCAGAAAACCAGGAGAGCCCCTGAACTACGGAGAAGGGCGGATTAGGGGAGGAGCCGCCACAGCTCTCGCTAACCTCAGCCACACCTTCCCTAAGAGTCTCACCTCCAGAAAGATCCTGACCACAGTGCCCAGCTCGGGGGCACCCCGATTCAGGCCCCGCCCTCCTCCGTCCTGGCCAATCAGCTCCAGAGAAAAGGACCTGAGGGTGGGCAGAAGCGTGGGCGGTAGTGAGGCTGCAAGGAGACCTCGCTCATGGGCTTCCCTGGCCTCCAAAGTCTCTCGGCCCAGCTGGGCACTCCCGGACCCATCGAAGGACAACATGGGAGAAGTGAGGCAGAGGATGACCAGGGCGGCCTCTGGAGTCCAACCCTGTCACTTCTACCAGCAGCTGGGTCTGGAGACCTGGGGCAGGGGAGGGGTGGGGAGGACAGTGGTCAGCGTGAGATTCAAAAAGAAAGGAATGGAATGAATGGCTTTCAGAATAGAGGTTACCTTTGGGGAATAGGGATGGGGAAAAAGGCTTACTTCTGGGGAGTATTGATGGGAAGGGCCAGGAGGGAGTTTTGGGAGGCTGGAAATCTAAATCTTGAACTGAATGATGGTTAGTTACATGGGTGTATCATATGAAAGCCATTCATGTGTGCTCTTAAGCTTAGTGCACATTTATGTAAAACAGGTTAATTATAATTCAATACAAAGTTAAGTATATAGAGAATTTTATAAATATAAAATTAATGAACAAATCGGGGCGGGGGTGGGGAATAGATGTGCCTACAATTCTGTCGGGATCCCACAGTCCAGGGAGGTCTGAGCTGAGGGAGGTGAAGGCAGTCAGAGACCTTCCCCAGATGAATGTGACTGATATTACTCTCTGAGCTCTGCAGTCTCCCCTCCCCTCTCCTCCCCTCCTTTCCACTCCCCTCCCCTCCCCTTCCCCTCCCGTGCCCTCTCCTCCCCTCCCTTCCTTCCCCTTCCTTCCCCTCCCTTCCCTTCCCCTTCCCTCCCCTCCCCTCCCCTCCCCTTCCCTCCCCTCCCCTCCCCTCCCCTTCCCAAGAATATCTCCCTCCTTACCTTGCACTCTCACCTGGGGGTTGCCCTCAGCTGTGACCTGGATCTCCCAAGTCCTTGTCTGTGTGTTTATTCATGGTCATCAAAGCAGCAGGTGTGACCTAGAGACCCCTGGCCTTCCTCATGGCCCTGGGAGACCCCTGGGTGGGAGTGGGGAGCAAGAGATTGTAACATGAAACAATTTATTTTCCTTAGTACATTAACTCTCATTCTCCAGTCTCAATTCTTCCCTCTGTCTTGAGGCACACATGTGGAAGTACCTGCAGGGTTCCTGATCCAGAAGCTGCTGACCTCCCCATGGATCCACACTGTGACCCTCTGGAGCAGTCCAGCTACACTGAACACTAGTGGCCTCCCAAGCACCACAACTGGAGGTTCCAGAGGGAGGGTCACCTTGAAGGATGGGCAGGACAAAAATATGGGGAGAAGATAGGGTGTGGAATGAGGTGTGAACAAAGATAGGAGAGAGGTGGAGACAGAAAGAAACTAAGTCACATCCGGAGAAGGGATACCAGTAAGAGAGAGGCATAAGACCAGGGATGAAGTTATAGTCAATGACAAAGTTGCAGGTGAGGGGTTAAGGATGAGTCAGTCACTTCTTGTTCCCCCTTAAAAAGTGACAGGACTTCCTGTGGTAGCCCTGAGGACAGAATATTGGAGCCCAAGATTGGGGGCAGAGGAGCGATATTCATGGAAAGAGTAATGAGGAAGGTGGGTAGCCATGGATCTCACAGGAAGACAAACGTCCTTTCCCACCCTCTGACACTCTTCTGGCAACATGGCAATGGGAGCCATTATCTTCTACGAGAAAGAGAAATGCAGTGTCACCCATGCCCTTAGTTCTGAGCTGAAAGCATTGGTCCCTCTATCCCCTACACTTACCAGGTCAGCCATGCTATCCCCAGCAATAGCTGCTACATCTCAAATGTGCTAATCTTTGGTGAAGATTACCTCTCCTCCAGAAGCCAAGGCCACCGTGTCATATGGCTCAAAACACAGAGGGAACAAGACCTCATGATGAGTTCAGCTCTGACCCCTTGATGGGTCTTCAGCCACCACAAATATTACCTGTGCCTGGAAGAGAGAGAGGCTAGTATGAGGTGCCCAAGTGCCATTTACCATTATAAATGAGTATCTCCTGTGCTCCAGCTTTCTACAGAGCTCATGATTAGTGAGAGGTAAGGTCTCTCTGTGTACCCTCTGGCTATGCAGTCTTCCAATGACTCAGCCCCCTGGCCTTCAGTTAGTCGATGCCACTCCACAGAGTGGTTTATTGGCAACTAGATCTCCAGTTCTTCAAATGGTTTATTGGGTGCAGGTTCAAATACAAATTCAGCATCATTAAGGGTAGGGCCTCCCACTTTAGTATTGTGAAAGGAATCAGGAAATGTTAAACCCACTGCACAGTTCTCCCACTCCCTGCCAAGGCTTGTTCAACTGCCATACTATGGTGTGACACTTGTAGCGAGATTGTTGTCATAGGATCTCCTGCATCCATGGGTGGCTAACACTAGGTCTCCTACAGGCTATGCTCACTCTGTAGGTGTTGCTCCCGAGTCAGGGATTCCACCTGGTTGGTGAGAAAGGCATTCATAGGGAGGTATCAGTAAAGACAAAGATGTCTGAGAGTGGAGATGTGTGCAGCAGGGCTTGCTGGCAGGAAGGGAAAGGACTGGTGTGAAAATGGCAGCAGCAGGGGAGCGGGTCAAGCAAGGAAGGGCAGAGAAGGCAACATGGCCCTGGGACCCTGGAGTGAAGCTAGTGGTACCAGGCTTTGAAGGTGGGATAGGGTGGTGTCCCAGGAGGGCTCTGGTTCCCCTTGGTGGTGGAGCCTGGAAAGGGGTGCATAGAAGAAGGGAAGGGTGGAGAGCAAATCTCCAGGGCTGACAGGCGTATCTCAGGCTCATCTCCACCCTGCAAGGCATGGGTCTCATTGAGTTGTTGCCAGAAGCTATCAGGGTCACTGGTTGTAAAGACAGGGCCAAACCCTGGGGAGGAGGAAAGCAGGCTGAGATGAGTGAGGAGAGGGATCTCCTCATTCTTACCCAGTCAAGAGGCCTGCTGTACTGTTGGGTTGGGCAAGTATTGAAATAACAATATCCCCTTATATTTGTATAGGCAGGGCAAGGGTTAGGTACTTCTGGTGGGAAAGTGGACCTCATTTCCTTAACAAAATTGCAGCAGTTCCTGGAGTCCTGAGAGGGCCTTTTTGGGAATGTGTATAATTATAAAAAACAAGTAGGGCCTCAGTTTCCTTACCATAAAGCCATAAAAATAATAGTATTTACCTCAGAGGGTAATTGGGAGGACTAAAGGAGTTGGTTTTATAAATCTTAAAATAGTGCTTTGACGCATAAGTGGCTAAATTCTTCATTATTCATTTATTCATACCTCCATCATATATGTGATAAGTGCCTATTATGTGCCAGCTAGTATGAGATTTATGCAGACAAGTCAGACTCAAACCCCGCCCTTAGGGAATTCTCAGTCCTACAGGCATTTTGTCTGATGATCATTTCAACCCTGGGAGATGGACAGTGTAAAGCTTGTAGTGACCCATTTTATGGATGATGAAATTGACGCAAAAGGAAGTTCTATGACTAACCAAGGACACAGTAAGACTGGTTGACCCAGGCCAGACTGTCTGACTTCCAATTCATCAGGGGAAGGAATTCCATGTAAGTATCTGTCTCAGAGACTTCGCAGAGGCCTGGACCCACCAAACCCCCATTTTCATCCCATCCTCTGTCTATGAGAAGCAGAGAGAATTGAAAATGACTTACTAGCACTGAAGCCTAAAAAAGCAGAGGCCACCTGCCTAAGCATGGATCATGATGAAATTCGTATGTGAACTGCTGCCTTTTCGGAGGCAGTGGAAGAAGTGGACAATTGTTTCCAGTATACACACAGGTACCTGGGAAAGGCTTGCACAGGCCCACCCCCCACCAGTGGCATTAACCCCTTTGCCCTGGACTTCCCTTCCCTCCAGTATCCTGGCCAGACCACAGTTACCTGCATCATGGAAAGGCACCAGGACATAGAGGATGGGCTCCATGGGGCTGCCGCGCTGCAGCTCCGCAATGTGGTGAGCTTGGATTTTGGCAGCGTTGACCTCCTCACTTATGCTGCCCATGGTATCCAGGACGAAACTGAGACTGGAGGCTGGGGTGATGTCCAGCAGCCTGGGGAGAGCCACAGTGAAGGGTCTGCACATTTGTCCCCAGCCCCTGGTTTCTCAGCTCCCCGAGGAGCACCAAGATAGCCCATCTCCAGAAGCCAATCACCTGGAGAAAGCCCTGTGTCCCAGGCATCTTCACAGGAGGCTGAAGGCCTGGATGGAGGCCAGAAGGGCCAGTTTTGCAGCCTGAAGGTAGAGCATGTGGTGTGGGGAGAAGCCTGGGGCTGCACTGTCTTGTTGATGCCTCCCTGTGGTAGCTGGGAACAACTTTGGTCAAAACGGTCCCCATGGCTATATTTTCCTAGGTTGGGAAAGTGATCTGGAGGGTGGATGTAAAAAACTTACTGCTCCTAAGAAAATGGGACCCTTCCCGACCTGGCCTGACTCACTGCTCCGCAAAAGGATCAGCAGGAAGTGATGACCTTTTGTGGAGGACTAGTCTGGAGGGGTCAGTCACACCTCACACAATGGGTCCCCTGTGCCCTCCAGTCAGTCCCCAAAAGCTGCTCTTGGGCAATGGAGAAGTCTTATTAGCTGTGTAAGAAGCTGCTCCCCGTCCTTCCCCTAACAAGTCATGGCCACCTCAGTGGGCCTTCATCCACATACCCTGTTCCCAACATCCTCTCCTTACAGGAAGTGGGGCAGGGACCTAGAGAACTGAGATCCCTGGGGACAGGGTCAGGGGAAAGGAAATGACCTTCCCTTCCTTCAGAGGGCTAGATTCCTGTCTGGTACCTAGAAACTTGGAGGGATGAGTTCCAAAGTAGCCAGAGGTAAGGAGTGTAAAACCCAGCAAATTCCTGGGCAGCTCAGCTCCTCACAATCGAACAGGTAAGATTTCCCACTGGGAAGAGAGGGCAGAGGTCTAGAACCTAAGATTCTGCTGCTCTGACCCTTATCCCTGTCTACCCAAACTTCTTCAGCTTTTCCTCTTGGCTGGAATAGGGTGAAAGCCCATAGGGAGCTTTCATAGGTACACTTCTAGGCTTTCTGAACTAAAACCTGGAGTTCAGGGGCTGGTGGTGAGACTGACTATTTGAGACTGGGACTGTGCTAGAAAATCCAGCAATGTGGGTGCCAGTCCTATAGGGATCATGTCCTCCGTGAGCTGTGAACAGGAAGTGCACGTGTAATGGACAGGAGTGAGCTTGCAGGTCATTGTTCAGTTTGGAGGTTGAGGGGACTGTAGAGAAAGCCCTGTAGGAGCCAGTGGTGGGGAGGAAGCCCCGTGAAAGACAGAGAACTCAACGAGGTCTGCAGACCTGGTCCTGGCTCTGACCTTCCCTGTGTGACCTTAGGGAAGCCGCCTAACTGACCTGGCCTTTGCTTAAACTGGGAAATCTCACAGGTCATTCCAGAGATTGAAGTGATGTCACATCCAATGTGACCTCAGGATGTGACATGGTACCTGGATGGACTGGAAAGAGGTGGCTCTGTGGGTTCCTCCCTAACCACTGCGGGCATGGCCTCATGGCTGTACCTTGTGCCAGGCTCACCAGCTCTTGCCTTGGCCAGAGGAGGTGAGGGTGTGGCTGCTGCTGCCCCAGTTCCACCCACTTGCTGTGACTGTAGAAATCTGGTCCCAGAGAAAGGAGGGAAGAAAAGGGCACTCTTCTGTTCTCATAGCCTCCAACCCTAACTCGCCATTCCTTCATTCCCCACCCAGAAACCTCCTTCCTCCCCTACTACTGTCAGACACCCCAAGGCTCCTCCACGATTCTACCCGCCCCGCCTTGCCCTGTTGCCAGAGCTTCACTGAAGGGGGCATCTCCCCACATTTCTTTCCATCTCAGGATGGGCTAGGATGTGGACAAGAGCTCTGGCCGCTACCAGGGTCTCCTGCAGAGCCCCAACCAGGAGTGTGTGCCCCTGGGCCAGCTGGCTGCTCAGCATTGAAGTGCAGGTCAGGGTCATTCCTGAAAGTTGGCAGGAAGTCCTAGGCTGCATTAGCATGAGACACCTCACCTAAAGCTGCTTGGAACTACCGGGAAGGGGATCCAGGTCCAAAGCAGGAGTGCAAGAGGTAATTGGTGAGGACGGTGCGGCCCTGGGAGAGTGGTAGGGAACAGGGTTTCCAGGGAAGCAAGCCCCTTGCATTGGACCATTGCCCAGATTTCCTCAGCAACTAGCACTCAAGCCCAAGTATGGAAGGAATTGAGGGCGCTGGCCATCCGAGGGGCAATTCTGGACCTTTCTAAGGGAGAGGGACTCCTAACTTCAGGACCAGGGTTTCTGGCTGTTGTTACTGCAGGGATACAGATGGGAGGGGGCAAGAGGGTCCCTTCTTTTGGCAAGCAGGACTCTCAAGGGCTGGCGGTCCCAGGACCCTCAAGGGGTCCAGCTGGGATGTGACAGGACCTAGGGACACCCAACAGGAAGTCCTCAAGATGAAGTGGGGGCCAACCTGGGGTCAACTGTTCCAGGAAAAGCTGCAGGGAGACGTTGAGTGCTGCCTCTGTGGTCATGTTCTGGTGGGTGATGGAGCCAGGAGCATCCAGAAGGCTCCAGATGTTGGGAAAGAAGGCAGATGTGCATGGGGCGGGGGGGGCGGGCAGCAGCTGCAGCGCTGTGGCCCAGGTGGGATAGGGGCATGTCGGTGGGGAGCGTAGCTGAGATGCAGACCTGAGGGACAGAAGACTCTCAAGGGAGAAGGAGCAACAATTCCAGGGCAGGCCTGGTTCTATGTCCGTTGGCACCTGCTTGGGCCCCTTCTGCTTTGTCTCAAGCACCTTAGCTGCTCCAGACCGGCTTCCTGCCCTCTCCCCATTTGCCCAGACAACCTGAGGGCCTTATCAGGTCACCTGGGACTTACACTTGCAGGAGGGGTCCAAGGTTCCTCCCCCAGTACTTCCTCTCACCCCAGAACAGGAAGTTTCTCCTTCTGGGTGGCTAGGCCTCCAGGCAGGGCTACCAGGTCTAGTGTCACAGGGTACTTAGGTCAGAGTTGCAATGAACCTAAATGTGACTTAAGGGAGGAGGAAGGAGACCCAGCAGGGTAGGGCAGGACTGCAGCTCCTCCTCCCCTGTATTCACACTGGCCCCAAAGACACAGTAACAGCAGGTACTGGGCAGGTCTTCCTTAGCTCTAGCTCAGAGGTGACCAACAGCCCAGAAGAGGAAGGGAGCCAGCAGTGCAGTGTGACTCAGGCCTGGCTCGGTGCCAAGGCCAGACCCAGGCCAATGCACCTCTGCCTACCAGGACATGGTACGTTGCCCAGCCTGCAGCTTCAGCAGATTCAGGAACCCAGCCCCTCAGCACACCTTTCCTGGCCCTACCACATATAGACAAGAGATAGGTTTTGTGGCAAAATATTTATTGCTGCCATTCCCCTGGTGGACCACTGGGGGTCATAAGGGTGGGAGTTGGTGTATCACAGCATCTTCTGAAATAAGGTGATGGCCTCATCCATCTTCCTAAGCTCTGCTTCTGTCTGTTGGAGCTGGGGGTGGAACAAGGGGTGATGGGTGGTGATGACGCAGGCCCAAGAGAAGAGCCCTAAATACCCACGAAGGCAGAGGGGTCAGAGTTGGAAACAGGTAAGGGTCACAGACAGAGTAGTTAGGGCACTGCATGCTTGGCTGGACCAGTCCCCTAAATTCTCAGCAGTCCTTCACCAGCACTGCCCTTCTCCTCCACCATCACTGACTTTTGGGTCTTGCCTTTTCCCAGAGTGGTCACTCTCCAAGTACAAAGGCACCTCAGAGCCCAGGTGCCTGCCCTCAGTGGGCCAGCGTCAGCCTCAGCCCCCACCTGAGGGGCACAACAGGTTAGGAACACAGGCTCCTAGACAGGCATTTAGCCTTCATTTGTAAAATGGCCAGAGCAATCCTGCCCACCCAGAGAAGGCTACTAGGAGAACCCAGTGAGTAGTCCCACTGGGCCCCCACAGCTACTTTGTCACCCTTGCTGTGGTTTACCCAGTACTCCTGCCTGGAGGGCTCCCCGTCTCTGTGTGCTCCAAGCCCAGCTCCATGCATGTGGGATGCTATGTTGAGTGGGCCATGAGGGATGTGGCTGGGAGGCAGGGTACCTGGTTACAGGTTTGCCTCCATCCTCACCTTGCTGTGCCCCCATCCATATGCTCCCTACCTGCTCAAGGGGCCTGGGCTCCGAGAGGCCCCATGGACTGCTTGGGGCTGGGAAGAGTGCAGTCACAGGACTGGGTTTGAGATGTGGGGAACGGGGAAGGGAACACCCACGCACACCACACACCTTGGCTTTGTCTGCCTCCTGGATTTTGACGGGCACCTTGACTGGGTAGCCCGCGGCAGCGCGGCGCTCCTGCAGACGCTGGGCCTGCCGCTGCGCCTCACTACGCCTGGCCTGCAGCTTGCCCAGCTCCCGGGCAGGGTCCACCAGCCCCTGCAGCTGCAGGTGGACGGAGCAGCGGTCAGAGGCCAGGGCCACAGCACAACCCTGGGGTGCAGGAGCCCCCAGCGCCAGGACAGCCACCACACCTGCGCTGGACAGTGCCTGCACGTAGCCCGACACTGCTGATGCCAGGGCGCCTGTGGCCTCATCAGCCACTTCCAGGAAACCTGCCAGGGGAGGAAAGAAGACGAAGCAGCCATTTACAAAGTGGGCTCAGGGACAGTGAGACAGGGCAGATGTGGGGCCCTGGGGCTCACAGTCAGGCCGGATCCGGATGAGGTTGTAGTCGGCCCGGAGGGAGCGCACGGCTCGAGTGATGCTCAGGGCCAGCTCCATGGCAGCTTCCGCCTCGAGGTCCTTCCAGGAGCACTGTAGGACAGAGGAAGGGGTAAGAAAGGCTAGGGGGCAAGCTGCAGCCCTGTCCAGGGCAAAGCCCATACCTCTGAAGGCTCTGGGTAGGGGGTAACGCAGAGACTAGGGGGTGCCTGAGGTGTCCGCCGGGGCAGCCTCTGGAACAGCTCCTCTGTCACAAAGGGCATGAATGGTGAGAGCAGTCTCAGGCCAACGTCCAGGCAGGTGTAGAGGGTCTGGCGGGCGCACTTGGTGGCCACCTGGTCCACCCCACTCAGCACAGGTTTCAGGCACTCCTAGGGGATGGGGAGGCACAGGGCTCAGGGCTAGAAAAGGTCTAGCCTCCAGCCTTCACTGCACTTATAACTGGGAGAGGGATGTGTTGGCTCAGGTCTCATGGCCAACCACTGGGAAAGGGAGGCCCAGGGCTCTGCTGCCCCCACCCCACGCAGCCCCTCCTCACCAGGTAGACATCACAGAGCTCATAGAGCCAGAAGCTGTACTGGGCAGTGGTGACAGCTGGGAAGTCATAGGCCTGGAAACCTTGGTTGCTAAGCCTCACAGCATCAGTCAGCCGACTGCGGATCCAGCGGTCCACCAGGCTCTCATGGCCTCCAGGCTTCGGGGGAGGAGCAGATCAGCCAGGACTCACCGTATGTGGGGAACACAGGTACCCAGGGGAGGGAGCCAGAACCCCAGAGAGGCAGGAACCACAGGCAAATGTACATGCCAGGGGCCTGATGGACTTTCCCTGTAAGCCTTTGCCTCCCCGCACCCCACTATATCGAGGCATGTGGGGACAGGGTCTGCTGGTCACCTCATGCCTACCAGGTCCTCACCTCAGAGGTGGCTGAGGGCACAAAACCCTTGCCAAGGCCACGAAGGGCAAACTTGGTGGCATTCCAGAGCTTGTTGCAAAAGTGGCGGTATCCCAGTATCCGGTTCACATCCAGGTTAATGTCACGACCTGGATATAGTCAAATGTGTCCTCAGCCCCTCCATTCCAACCCTCACCCAGGGTAGAGGAGAGGGGTAGCCTCAGGGGAGGAGGAAGGATGTGGCTGAGAGATTTGGGGGTCCTACCCTGGGACGTGTAGGCGCACAGCCCAAACCGGAGAGCATCAGTGCCACACTCAGGAATCCCCCCTGGGAAGTCTGCCTTCTGTGGGAGGAGTTGAAGCAGTTTTGAGCAAGCCCTGCCTTCCCTCTGCCTGCTCCCCAGCCCTGGCCACCCATCATACCTGCCCTTCTTTAGCCTTCTCCACCTCACTGGGATCAAGGTTGCTGTTCAGTAACTGGTCATGGAGGCCCTGAGGGTGGGTGGAAGGAGTTAGGAGGCTGCGGCCACAGCTCCAAAGCCCTCCCTAGCCTGGCCCAGCGCCCAGCCCCACCTGCAAGGAGACTCCATAGATGACGTCCAGAGGGTCAATGACATTGCCCAGAGACTTGCTCATCTTCCGGCCATGGGCATCTCGCACGATGGCGTGGAGGTACACCTGAGGCAGGGTAGGGGCCCATGAGGCTGCACCTCCCTGCCAGATGCCACTGCCCCCCCAGGGCCCTGCATCTGGTCTGCCCCATTCTGAACCTCAAGTTTCTCAGTGTCCCTGCCAGCCCATTCAGAACCTTCATGGACTTAAGAGACGCTCCCTCCTCTAGGAAGCCCAGGCACAGAATCATTTTCAGTCCTGACAAACCCACCCACAGAGATCCATGGGTCCTGCCCTGTGACCCAACCATGCTAAGCCTGACCCGTGGCACAGGAGGGGGACTGAGGGTGGGGACTGTGGGAGGGGTCTCAGCAGGCTTCGCACCTCTCTGAAGGGTAGCCTGCCAGTGAGCTTCAGGCCTAGCATGACCATCCTGGCCACCCAGAAGAAGAGGATATCATGGCCCGTCTCCAACAGTGTCCCCGGGTAGAACACACTCAGATCTTCTGACTAGGGGCAGAGCAGGGTGTTATGGGGAGCCAGGCACCCACCTCCAAGACCCCCACCCAACCAGGGCTGGCCTCAGAGATGTACCTGGTTGGGCCAGCCCAGGATAGAGAAGGGGAAGAGGCCAGAAGAGAACCAGGTGTCCAATACATCCTCATCTGAAGGAAGTCAGAGGTCAGAGGGGGCAGAGATGAGGATCAGAGACCCAGCTTTGCCCCCCACCCTCAAGATTCCTCCCACCCCCTGCCTTGCCTTGCTGGAGACTGATCTTGTCAGGGGACACTCCAAACTCCTTGGCTGCCTTCTCCAAGGCCTCGGCCTCACTGCGTCCACTCACCCAGTACCGCCCGTCGGGGTCCTGCCACAGGTGGAGTGAGTACACAACTCTGCCTTGCCCCACCCCCACCAAGGACCCAACAAACCACAGCTCCCCCGTATGTGTGGTATTCCACTCTGGCCTGGTTCTCACCTCCCCAGGGGGTACAGCTGGGTCACTGACAGTGACAAAGTAGGCTGGGATGCGATGGCCCCACCACAGCTGCCGGGAGATGCACCAGTCCCTGCCAATGGTGGGAAAGGAGGGGTCAGGGGGAAGGAGGTTCTCTGGCCTGTGCCCAGCTCCGTCCCTCACCCAGTCATCTTCCCCATATCGAGCCTGACTCACCGGATGTTGTCCATCCAGGCATGCCATGTCCGCTGATGGGCCTCAGGCAGGATGCGGAGGTCGCCCCGAGTCACAGCAGCACTAGCGGCCTGGGCCATCTCCCCACAGCGTACATACCACTGTGGCCGCAGCAGAGGCTCCACCACATCTTTGGACCGGCTGCAAGTACACATGGGTGGGGAAGTTGGGTGGGGAGCACCCTGAGGAGTGACACCCTTCTCTGGCCCCCACACTCACTTGCAAAGTGGTACCACCATGGGGTTGTCCTCAATGCCACGGAATAGTCCTTGCTCCTTCAGTGCTGCCAGCACTGCCTTCCTGGCCTCAAACCTGGGCAGACCCTGGGTGGGAGACAGCTCTCATTATGACCGTGCTTAGGTACTCAGGTATCTCCAGACCTGGCCCCCACACCCAGGCAGTCTCACCAAGAAAGGCGGGGGCACGCTGATGAGGGCCCCTCGGGAGTCCATGATGCTAATGGCCTCCAGCCCATGCCTCTGTCCAACCTCATAGTCATTCTGGTCATGTGCAGGGGTGATCTTCACCGCACCTAGGATGCACATGGGGGTGCGTGCCAGGGCCATGAGGAACTCAGTAGAGTCCCTTCCCACGTGCACCCCCTTCTGCTGCAGAATGTGGCTCCCAGGCCACCTATTCCCCACTTCCCTAAGACAGTCCCCTGAGAACCAGCCCAAGTTCTGCCTTTTCAGGTGAAGCTTATTTTCTTTTCCTTAAGAGGGAAGAGGGATGGCGGGATGTGCCTCATGGGCTCCTTCCTCTCCCCACAGGACAGTCCCTTACTCACCTGTGCCAAACTCCATGTCCACAAAATCATCAAAGAGGATGGGGAGGCTCCGAGATAGGAATGGGTGGATCACGCTCTTTCCCTTCAGGTGCTGGGAACAGAGGAAGACCTCAAAATGGCACAAAGGGCTGGGCCCAACTCCCTCCTACCCAGGGCCGACTGTCCCCAACACCCAAATTCCCTCTTCAGGGCTAGAAAGGAGCCACAAAATGACTTTTCTTTTCCTAATTCAATTTCCTCTCCTCAGCTGGGGGCCCCTTTTCAGCCAGCATTCTTCCCCCAATGGGGGCAGCACCCTCACCACACCTGGTATCTGGGATCTTTGGGGTGCACAGCTACAGCCACGTCTCCCAGCATTGTCTCGATCCGAGTTGTCGCCACCACGACCTCCTCATTGCTCTCTGAAAAGACAGGCCACCTTGTGATTTCAGAGCTGGCCCCTTCTTGCCTTCCACCCCACCTAGCCTAGGATCCTGGTGGCTCTGGCTCTTACCTGAGCCTTGGACCTTGTAAGCAAAGGAGATGAGGACCCCAAACTCCACCTTTTCCTTATAACCAGGCACAGAGAGCAGGGTGCGACCCGTCAACTCCTTCTTATCCACCTGTGAAATGGGTATTAGAAAAAGTGGCCCAGGGCCTGGGGCCAGGGGTGCAGCTGGAGAGAACTTGGGGCAGGGGCATACCTCTATATCAGAGATGGCAGAGTTGAGGGTGCAAGACCAGTTGACAAGGCGGGTACTGCGATAGATGACTCCTTCCTCATGGAGCCGGACAAAGGCCTCTGTCACAGCTGCTGACAGTTTCTAGGGTGGAATAGGGGAGTCAGAGATGAGCCTAGACGCCCAGGCAGACTTTCCAAAGCAGCAGGGCCAAGTGAGACTGGCCTGTCCAGCGTCCCACTGCCCAACACCCAGACCCCTTTGAGGGCTGGAAGGGAGAAGTACTTTCCCTGAGGAGACTATGGGAACACAAGGACAGGCAATAAGCCTGGTGATACTGGAGATGGCAAGCAAGCCATTCAGTTGAGAACAAGTGCCAGTGCAGAGAATCCTGGGAGTTCAGGCTCCATGGGAAGGTGAAGCCCTGTCATGAGCCACATGGAGGAATGTGGGCTCCCAGAGTGGGTGACAGGGAGCATAAAGGGTCATGACATAGGGGGAGAAATGACGTTCATAGCTGAGACCTCAGTGATTTCCTATGTCTGGCCTCACACCGGGGGGAGGGCACAGCATGTGCTCTCTCGTCTATGGATGCCCCACACTAGGAAGCATCCCCTCTCCGTCTGAGCCCCAGGACCCACCCCTCCTACTCACAGGGTCCATGGTAAAACAGGCTCGATCCCAATCCAAGGAACTTCCAAGCTTCCGCAGCTGGTGGTAAATCCGGTCCCCTTTCCTGGAAGTGGACAGACAGGCAGATCAGCACTCAGGCCCAGGCTGCAGGGAGAAATCAGGTGGCTGACAGGGCAGTTTGGGGATCACTCATCTTGTGAATTGACCTGGGCCCTGAAACCAGTGACCCTCAGCCTCTGTGAGAGAGTGTGACCCTGCAGCCAGGGTCACAGATGACAGAGGTCTTATGTAGATAGGGCACAGGGAGGCAGGGCTGTTACACACTCACTCCTCCTTCCATTTCCAGACCTCCCGTAGAAAGGCCTCACGGCCCAGCTGGTGCCGGGTCAGCCCCTGCTCTCGCCAGAGCTTCTTTTCCACCACTACCTGGGTGGCAATGCCTGCGTGGTCACAGCCAGGGTTCCACAGGGTGGTCTCCCCACGCATGCGATGCCTGTAGGAGGAGCACCAAAGACTGAGGTGAGTGTGCTGGTAACGCCTGGCACCTAAGGAAGAAGGAGCTTCTGGGCAGGAAGTCAGTGGATTCAGGAAAGAAAATGGCAGTAAAAAGGGACCCTTATTCTAAAATGACCATCTGGGGGAGGAGATCTGCACAGATAGTCAAAGCAATTTGGCAAAAGAAGAAGAGAAGGCTTCTGCCCAAATAGATAGCAAAACCTATGAGAAAATTATGATTATTCAACTACTAAGTTACAACATAGGAACAAAGTTACAGACTAAAGGGAACAAAACAGTGACCAGAAACACAGATCCAAGCCAATTTAGTATTTGTCAGGGGTGATACTTCATACCAATATGGAAAGGAAGAACAATTCAAAAATTTGTTTGGGACAACTAGCTACTTAGCTGGAAAAAAATTTCCCTGTATCCCAATATTCACAAAAATAAATTCTAATCAGATTAAAAAACTAAAAAAACAAAACAAAAAACTATGAGAAAAGCCTCAGAAAATAATACAATTTCCAAAAATTAAAAAAAAAGGAAGACAATAAAAGAGGTGGGCATGTTCATAACTTTGAGATAGGAGGGCTGTCTTTAGCCAGACACACAAGATAAAGTCTAAGAACATCAGTGAAATGACTACAGCAAAACATAAAACCTCAGAACATTAACACCTATCAGTGAAGTTAAAAAGCAAGTAATAAACCATTTTGGAGAAAATAACCGGAAGCTTGTATTGTTTTAGAGAATTAATCAGGAACAGAACTAGAGAGTAAAATCATGGGTCTTCATTCCCTCTGAGGATAAGAGGCATATGCAGTTTCCTCCAAAGCCCTAAGGTGAAGGGGACCTTCCTTCTCCTGTAGTACTATGTGCATTAAAGTGGGGAGAGGAAATCATGACAGAAACACAATAACCCTCTATTCACACATTGTTTTAAATGACTCATCAATCTGTGTTATATTCATTCTTTAGAGTCTGTTTATCCCCAATATGTTCAGATCTCCTTGGGGACAGACTGTAGCAACTCCATGCTCTTGCAGATAACCAATAGAAATGTTGCTTACATGCCATAAAGGATATGAACATATTCTTAACTTCAAGATGTTGTTAGATATTACTATTAAAAAAGTTAAGCATAACAAAGACAAAAATATTTTTCCACTAGAAGCGTCTCTTGGGGATCATATAAAATTAACAAAAAATAAACCAATGTCATGAATATTTGTAGAAATGCACTCTATTTTCTGCTGGAGAAAGAAAAAAAAAAACATAGCTTTCAACTAATTTTTATTTCATTTTTGCAATGTTTTATTAGTGGACATATTTAAGGCTGTATTTTATATGTTATTTTTGATTCTAAATATAGCCCCGGCTCCTGTGGCTCAGTGAACTGAGTGCTGGCCTGCGAACCCAAAGCTTGCTGGTTTGATTCCTATCAGGGCACATGTCTGGGTGGCAGGCAAAGTCCCCAGCTGGGGACCTGCAAGAGGCAACCCATCTATGTACCTCTCGCGCATTAATGTCTCTCCCTCTTTCTGCCTCCCTTCCCATCTCTCTAAAAATAAATAAATAAAATCTTTAAAATAATGATATAAATCTGTTCCATTTAAGTTAATAAGACTTTTTCCAGTTCTTAATTCCTTGCAAAATGCTAAATCTGATATTATACCTCCAGTGCCCAGAGCAATGCTGGCACAGTGATGTCCTGAAATAGTTTTTGATCAAATTAATTTAGTAAGTAGGATACTAGAAAAACTCACAACTTAAAATATAGCCCTACTTGGTGTGTATCAGTGGAATAAGTGCCAGCCTGTGAACCAAAGGGTTACCGGTTCAATTCCCAGTCAGGATACATGCATGGGTTGTGGCCCAGGTCCCCTGTTGGGGGCGCACAAGAGGCAACCACACATTGATGTTTCTTTCCCTCTCTTTCTCTCTCCCATCCCCTTTCAAAACAAATAAATAAATAAATAAAACCTTTGGGGGGAAAAGAATTAAAATATAATAACCCTGGTTTCCGAAGATAAAAAGTTGTATTAAAATACTTTTAAAAAATTTTTTATTTACTTTCAGAGAGAGGGGAAGAGAAGGAGAAAGAGAGGGATAGAAACATCATTGTGTGGTTGCCTCTCACGCACCCCCAACTGGGGACCTGGCCCGCAACCCAGGCATGTGCCCTGACTGGGAATCAAACCAGTGACCCTTTGCTTTGCAGGCAGGCACTTAATTCACTGAGCCACACCAGCCAGGGCTTAAAATGCTTTTATTAGGAATTTGTCATCTAGAATATTAGACTTTGTATCTGTTAACTAATTAAAACACTGACAGTGGGGTGGGCTGATGGGGGGAGCGAATCAAGAGCTAGAGCAGGGGAAATCATTTACAATATATAACAAACAAAACAACACACCCAGAATGCGTATAAAGAATCATCCAACAAATTGATTAAAAAATTAAAAAATAACAACAAAGAATCAATAGAAAGATAGGCAAACAATAGAGGTATGTACAGGCAGTTCACATAAGGGGAAACCAGACTGGTCCAGACATAGGAAGAGGCAGAGCTCACTGATAAATCAGAAATTACAGAGGCGCCATTTTTTCACCCATCAGATTAGCAAAATGAAGATAACGCCCAGAGTTGGCAAGGGCGTGGGGAAATGAATACCCTCGCTGGGAATTCATGGAGGTATAAATGGGTAAAGCTGTTTTGTAGGGCAACTTGGCAGCTTCTATTTGTACTTATTATAGGCATGCCGCTCTGACCTAGCAGTTTCACTTCCTGGTAGCTACGCCAGAGAAGTCCTTCCACTTGTGCCTGAGAAAGTATGTGCAGGCATGTGCATTCCAGCAAGATTTTCAACAGACAAAAACTAGGAACAACCATTAATTTAAAAAGTGACTCCAGCCCTGGCTGGTGTGGCTCAGTGGATTGAGCACTGGACTGCGAACCAAAAGGCCACTGGTTCGATTCCCAGCCAGGACACATGCCTGGATTGCAGGTGAAGTTCCCCAGTTGGGGGCATGTGAGAGGCAACCAATCAATATATCTCTCATACATTGATGCTTCTCTCCTTCTTTCTCCCTCCCTTCCCCTCTAAAATAAAAATAAAAAATAAAATAAAATAAAATAAAATAAAAAGTGACTCCGTTATGGTATAGTCACGCTATGGAATATTACAGAGCAATGAAAGAGAATGAAGTCAGTCTATGTATAAGGATAAGGAAAGATCTCTAAGACACACGTAAGTGTCAGAAGAAAGTTGAAGAATAACATGATAGAAAAGGAAAACCTCACCCAAAAGGAAAACTATTAATATCTATGGGGCCAGGTACATGTAAGTAAATAGACAGAAAAGATCTAGAAAGATCCATATCAAACTGATAACAAAGGCGAAGTTTTGGGACGGAGTAGGTCTGGAGGGGGATAGCAAGGAGCCTTGAAGTTTTAAATTTCTTACAAAAGTATTTCACATATTTCTTGTTTAATTCAAAGTAGTTATTTCTAGAAGGGAGAGAGGGGAGTCTGCAAGTGGGGGTGTTGATTATTGACCAGGGGAGGTTGCTAAGTGATCAGAGGGGAATGATGGAGAGAAGTGTACCACCTCCAGGGGGCAGAGCTGAGGGCCAATATGGAAGGAGAGAGCCTGGAGGGCCTCCAGTCAGAGGAGAGAAGGAAGCAGAGGGAACCAGTTGGGAGGACAGGAGCTCACCATCGGGTAAGGGAGTCCTGGATGGCATTGGTGAGGGCATGGCCCAGGTGGAGGGAGCCTGTCACGTTTGGGGGTGGGATGCACATCATGAAGGTGCCCCGCGAATTTGGTGCTGACACGCTGGAACGCTATTGGGGAGGAAGGATGGGCACATGGTAACGGTGTCATGTCACCTCTCCCAGCCCCCTCCCCCTTTAGGCCTGGGGAGCAGTGCCCACTCACTCCATACTCTGGCTTGAAGAAGCCCTGTTGCTCCCACCAAGGGTACCAGGCTGCCTCCACGTACTGAGGGCTGTAGGAGTCGGGCATGGTGCCACTAACATCTGGGGGAGAGGAATGCAGGGGTCAGTGCCAAGGCTGGGACCAGCAGAGAAGGGCCTGGACCTCTGCAAATCCTCAACAAGTAAAGTGGTAGGAGCAAGGATAAAACAGGAAAGGGGAAAAACAGAAGCGCAGCAGCTGAGAAGGGTGGGGGTCCCTTTCCCCTCCTAGTACCTTTCTTTCCCCCAGGTGGGGTTGGGAGGTCATAGGTAATGACACCAGGATCCCGTTTCTCCCTCTTCTCTGGTTTTGGTTTCTTCTGCTTGGGAGGGAAAGATATAGGCCCAGATTATCAGCCCCACTACTATGGCACCAACACCCTGTCCAACTCCACCCTTAGCTCTCACCTCCCCTGGAGGTGGTTGCTGCTGTTGGATTTTCTGTTTCTGCTGAAATTTCTCTAGCTTCTCCCGTTTCTTTGCCTCTTTCTTGAGTTGGGCAGGTGTCTTTAGAGGTGCAGTGGCCTCAGGGCCTGGTGAGAGGCACAGATATGCATACTTAGCGCCCTGGGGGCCCTCTGTAAAGGTGCTGTTGTGTCTCAGATGGGCTATTTCAGCTGCCCAAGGGCTTCCTCATGTTAACCTTCCATCTTACCCTCCCTCAGGCCCCTGTCCCAGTGATTCTGTCATTCTAAGAGAGAAAAGAAAGTGAGCTGCATGGAGGACCCCAAGGAACCCCTCCTCTCCTGCCCTCACCCTTCCTTACCTGGCTGTTGGGAGAGAGGCCTGGCCCCTGAGTACAGAACCACCTCGCCCAGCACGGCCCGGAATTCTGGCTGCTGGACACAGGTGATAAACCAGCGAGTGACATTACCCCAGATCTGGCGGGCAGAGGGGTCCAGCACCTGGGAAGGGAAGAAATCAATTATCCTTAGTAACCTTACAGTGAGGTCTGAGGGGAGCTGCCCTCATTCTTCCCCAGGTTCTAATGACTCACATATCGGAAAGGCAGCAGCAAGGCTGTGACAGCTGCCAGATCAGCCAGAGTGGGAGCCTCCCCAGCCAGGTAGGTATGCAGCCGAAGCCACTCTTCCAAGGGGCTCAGGGCCCTTCCCAGGGCCCCCAGTGTAGCCTAGCAGGAAGGGGAAGGGATATGAGACAGGGCTTGGCCTCCTTCCACTCCCACAAATCATGACCCCTGAGGCCAGTTTCATTTTCTCTGAAATGGTGATAACAAAATGAAGCCCTGCTACTTCTTTCATTCACTTAGTAAATTCCTACTGAACACTTACTATATGTCAGATGAAATATATTAAGTATAGAAGTTAAAGATGACATCAGGTAACTCAATAATTGCTCCAACAACATTTATTTATCGCCTAATACATGCCAGGTACTTCTCTAAGGAATGAGGAGAGTAACTGAACAGATGGGGCCCCTGACCTGGTGGAGTTCACATTCTAATGGGGTAGACAATAAATAAATAAATAAATATATAATACATTACTCTATTTTTTTCCTTCTAAAGTACTATGAAGAAAAACCAGGAAAAGGGCGACAGGGAATCAGAGAGGGGGCCTTTATTTTTTATAATTTTATTATTTTTAAAGATTTTGTTTTTAGAGGGGGGGGAAGGGAGGGAGAAAGAGAGGGAGAGAGACATTGATGTGTGAGAGATGCATCGATCAGTTGCCTCTCACACACCCCCAACCCAGGACCTGGCCCACAACCTAGGCATGTACCCTGACTGGGAAGCAAACCAATGACCTTTCGGTTCACAGGCCAGCATTAAATCCACTGAACCAAACCAGCCAGGGCCAGAAGCGAGGAGTGGGGGGGGGGGGGTTATTTTAGATAGTGCAATCAGGACATGAGGGATCCAGCCAGGGTCTAAGTCACATCTTCATTTCATTCATTCATAAAAAAATACTAAGTATCTACCATGTGTTCAATATATGATGTGTGATAGGACCAGAAGATATAGCCCCACTCTGGAAGGACTTGGTTACAATCTGGTGTGGTTATATCTCCTTTCCCTTACTTCTCCTCATTTCATTTCACTTTCCTCATCACTCAGCATCATCATCTATCCTGGTCCTACATGCCTCTCCTCATCTCTCCTTCACCCAGTCTTACCCTACAACTTACCGTAATGTCTATCATCTGTTTAAGACTCATCATACGTTTATTCAGACACTTTATAAAGTGCCTGGCACATAACTATGAGCTCTGCACACTTCTTTTAATTTCAACATGTTCCCAACATGAAAACTAAAGTTTTCATAGACAAAGAAAGACTAAGGTTCAGAGAAGTTACCAAGTAGCAATCTGGGATTTGATCAATCTTTTTCCACATCTGACACGCTATCTTCCTGTTTCATTACCCATTCCAGTTACCGCTTCCTTCTTCTAAATCTCCCCTTCCCCATCTTCTCTCTACTCACCTCGGGATCCTGGACAGAGTTGCGGAGTCCCAAGGCGGGCAGTGTTGCCCCACAGGCAGCTGGTATTAGCTCCGTGTCAGCGTAACTGACCCACTGTTGGACGAGGGCGGCTGCCCGGCTGCCCCCAGGGCCCCCCAGGCCTGCTGGCCACAACAACTGGGCCACAGCCGTGGCCCCCCACACCCAGAGCCCACCGGACCCCTTCTCCAGGGCAGGCAGACGGGGTGGGGGAAAGGGAGTCCTGCTGGCTGGAGGCGGCTGGAGACAGATACGCGGGTGGGAGCCTCCCCAGCTCGGTCCCTCCCCAGCCTCCCCATAGCGTGCAGCTATGAGGGCTCGGAGGCTGGGGAAGGCATCTGGGTGAGGGGAAACATAGAGGATGGACATGCTTTTGCAGGGCTCCGAACCAGGTGGGAAAGACCTAAGGAGAGAGAGACGGGGAAGACTGAGGGACCTGGGGTCCTACCTGAGTAAAGAGGACCCTCATGGGGCTCCTCTACTGCAGGCGCCCAAGGCCCCCAGGACTGGTGGGGGAGTTTGATCGGGCCTCAAGAGCCGAGGTTCCGGCTCTGGCAGTGGCTATGATATTGGAGGACTTCTTATGAGCGTGGGCCCTGGGTGAGAGTGGGAGCCCCTTGAAGCCACTCAGTGGTGGGTAGGACGCGGGTTCGGGCCGCAGGTACATACTGAAGGAAGGTGGTCAAACGGAGCCGGGCGTCCACCTCACTAGCCGAAGATGGATGGGTCTGGTGGCTTGGGCTAAGGAATCGGGTGGCTGGGACGGTAGACCGTACTCCCAGCGACCCTGGCTCCCTGGGACCCCCGCCCAGGCCGTCGGTACCCACGTGTTGCCTGCTTTGTGACAGCGTGCGGTTTGGAGCGTTTCCGGCAGGTCCTAGGGTAGGCAGGCTGGCCTTGCCCTGCCTGCATGTCCTGGGTCACCCTATACGACACCGGGGTAAAGCAGGGGGCTGGGGGCGCAGTGTCCCACTCGCTGCGCTCAGGCGGAAGGGCCCGGACACAGGGCGGGGAACACCCCGGAACTGCGCTCCCGCTCCCTTCAGGCACTGCGACGGGCACCCCATACGGGTCCTCGGGCCGCAGAGTGTTGTGGGCGGTCGCAATGCCCCACCGGAAGCGGCCGAGAAGGTGCTGCGAGGCCTGGCGGGCTGTTCTGCGGAGGCCCAGTGGCCAGCCCTTCCTCCTAATGTTATGAGGGAGTTTCGCTTATGGACTCCCAGGCCCGTTAATTCAGAGAGCTCTTATCTAGAACGGGAATGAATGAATGAAGACAATTTACACTCAACCCCCACAATAAAAATTGTCACTTGTTTGTATTTATTGCAATAGATACCCGAGTGTAGTGATTTGGCTGGGTTGAGGAAGAAATCCAGGAGCGTCAAATGGATCTTAGTGTCTCATTTAACACTGTCACATTATGAAAGCACAGCGGGCACTCATTGTAGGTACAGTCTGAGCAAAAGGCCAATGTAGGTAGGGGAATGTTCAGGAAAAATGGTGTAGCCCAGTTGAGGTAGTACATGGTTTATACCAAGGAGAGTAGTGGTAGATAATGCTGGGAAGTTGGGTTGATTCCTAGCTGGGGTAATGAAGGGTAACAGCTTGGAAGAATTCAACATCCCTTTCCTACCCTCCAGCCACCTTCCCAAAACACAGAGAAACAGAAATCTGCATCATAACTTTTATTCCCGATGCGGGACAGATTCCTTCCATCCCCCAAAATCACATGCTGCCCTGCAGAGGTCTAGGAGATCCTCCTACCATCTATGGAAAAGGAATAAGAAAGGCAGGTGCTGGGGACAAGGAACATTGTAGTTCCCCAGACAACTTATTTTCCCCTTCTGATAGCTGCTCCCCATTAATTAGTCCCCTGATATACTCATCCCTTTAAAACAAACAAAAAAAGCCCTTCAATATTATAAAACAAAAAACACAACATTTTAAGTATGCGTAGAGGGGTCCTGGGCTGGGACACCAGGTCAAGGATCACCAATGGAAGAGGAGAGAGGGGCATCACTGTTTCTGCTGCAGGGCCTCCTTTCTTGCTGCATCCTGTAGTAACTGTGTGTCCACCTCATCTGCTGGCAACTGCACGTACCGGACCACTGAGCCCCGGATGAAGCAGTTCTTCACTGATAACTAGACAAAGATAGGCAAATGTGAAAGCACCCTTCAAAATATCCTCTACCCACCCAGGGGCCTCCCGCTTTTAGAGGTGTTTCCTCTTTTCCACCATCTCCAACTCACCATGTGAGGGTATTTCTCAGGGTCTGTGACACTGATGTCAGTTAGTTTGATGTTGAGATACTAAGAAAAGAAGATGAACACCATCATTAGCTCTAGAGACAGGATACAAGTACCCACCCTTAAGCTCTCTCCTTCTCCTTCCCCAAGACCAATCCTGGCTTCTTGCTCTGTCTCACCTGATCCACAGAATGGAGGGTTCCACAGATGCTGTCAGGGGGAGAGGGAAGGAAGAACCAAATTAATTTAATTTACAACAAAGTCAACATAGAGGTGACTTGAAAGCTAAGATAAGAACATGGTTGGGGGAAGTCAAGGACCTGAGGAAACCAGAATAGGTGTAACCAAAGAGGGGCATTCCTAAACCCTAGAGTGGGAAAGACACTGCTTCCAGAGCAGTGTGTTATTTTAGACTGCATAAGTCTCCCTATATAAACCCACTCTTAAGAGTTACCATCTTGTATTTCTCCTGTATTCTGCATAGCTTTTGTAATTTTTACAGTCATTTTACAATCTTTTAGTTACTTAACAAAGTAGGTATTATCATCCAGGGACTCAGAGAGGTTGTGTAACTTGCCCAAGTTTAGAACAAATAAGCAAGGAATTAGTTCACATCTGTCTGACCTCAGCACTATTTTCAAATATTTATTGCTTTGGAACTGGAGCCCATATGTAAAGTAGATAAAGCAGCTAGCATTGTTCTTGATTAAAGGAAAAGGGATGTTCCCTCCCTTCCCCAATCCTTGAGACCCTGAAATGTTAATGAGAATGCTATCATAACACCAGTGCTCTAACCCCTGTTACCTCTCTCTCCTAACTTCCTTAATTTGTCAGTGGCGTCAACCTTAAATCCCATGAATTGTATTTCTCTACTCTGCATGTCCCATAAATCCCCATCATTTACTGATGTCTAATATTTTTGTAGTTTTCTTCCTAGTTTGATTCTACAAACCAAGGTATTATTGCTTTACACCTCAATCCAGGCCACCCTCCAACCTGGCCACCCTCATTCTAACTGTCCTGTGTGTCATCACCAGATTCTAAGTTCCTTTGAACCGTGGTGCTCAAACACTGATGTGCGCTCAAAGGTTTCATGAGCCTATGACAAAAGAGGACACATAGACTAATATAGTGTGTAGAGAGTGTGTATGCAGTGTGCTAAAAGTTGTCCTTTCCTAAAAATAACTGTTCTTTTTTCAATGAAGTTTTTTAAAAAATTGATTTTAGTGAGAGAGAAACATCTACTTGTTGTTTCACCTATTTATGCATTTATTGGTTGATTCTTATATGTGTCCTGACCAGGAATCAAACCCACAACCTTGGTGTATGGACAGTGCTCTAATCAGCTGACCTACCTGGACAGGGCTAAAAATAACTTATTTAATTGTCCATCCTTTTTTTTTTTTTAAGGGGAAATGGGGAACGGGAGACTATAAGGAGCCAATAGAGACAGAGGGAAAAGGGAGGTCGGTCGGAGGTGGAGAGAGAGGGAGAGAAGGGGGGGAGGACAGTGAGTGGGTGGAAAGCCAGAATGAGGGGGAGTGATGAGAAATGCTGACAGGGAGGAGAAAAGGAGGAGGAGAGAGAGCTAGAGAAGGGGAGAGAGGAAGAGATGTGGAGAGAGAGCAGGGACAAAGATTGAGGAAGGAGGAAGGCGAAGGAGGGGGTGGCAGAGAGAGTGACAGAGAAAGATTGTGCCACAGATGGTGACATGGAGAGCCAGGGAAGGGGGGAGCAGGAGTGGGGGTGTGGGAGGGGCTGGGAGGAGTCATCCTATTTTTTTGGTATTAAATTTTTTAATGAAATTACCGTAATAAATGGCAGTTTTAAAAAATGTCCCCACTTTGCCAAAAATAAAGTTGGCAGTTCTCTGTTGGACCTTAATTTCTATAAAATTATAAGTCTTTGAAATCCAGTGTCTGAGAACTACTGCCTCAGTGATGGTTTCACTATATCCTGTCTGCTGAAAAGCCTCGGACAGCCCCCTACCACCATCTGCAGCAGCGAAGTAACTGTCAGGAATTGTATAAAGTGGTATTTAATTCAATCCCTTAAGAATGAAATATCTGGCCCTGGCCAGTGTGCCTCAGTTGGTTGGGCGTTGTCCCACAAACTGAAGTGTAGCGGTTTGGATCCCAGGTCAGGGCACATGCCTAGTTTTCAGGTTCGGTCCCATCAGGGCATGTACAAAAAGCAACCATCAACATTTCTCTCTCACATCGATGTTTCTCTTCCTTTCTTTCTCCCTCTCTTACCCTCTCTCTAAACTCTCTCCCCCTTCCTATAAAAAAGCAATGAAAAAAAAAAAAAAAGATATTTGGCACAGAAGAGGTCAACCAAGCCTGAGACAGAGAGCTCTTCTCCCAACCCAATAAACTACCTTCAAATCTTATAGTCTTTGCTTTAGTATCTGGAGCTAAAACCTAACAGGTTTGGGTTTTTTTGTTTTGTTTTATTTTTGTCATGTGCAAGGCTGAGGAAAGAGAAAAGAGAAAAATTTTTTAAAAAGTCATCTTTCAGGACTGGTTTTGGCTTCCACACTGGTCTCTATATGGCCCTCATCTATATGCCATCAATGCCATATGCACTACCAGTGTCATAAATGAAATCTCTGGTATAAAAGGCAAGTTCCTGTCCTCACCATTCCCGGCCATGTCAATGTTTCTTCTATTAATTATCTCACGTAGAAATGTGGAAAACATTGTTGGAGAGAGAATACATTGACTGAAATTTTCTAAAGGACAATCAGGTAATATATATCACTATTTTAAATGCACATCTCATTTAAAGGGTTTTTTTCTAAAGAATTGGAAACCACCTAAGTCTTCAAGAGCAAGGCCTTGGTTAATAAAGATGCCAAGCAGACATTAAGAATGTTAAAAGATTAACTTTATTGATGTGGAAAATATCCATAATATCTGTTAAGTGAAAAGCAGGTTTCACAACTACATGGAGTATATGATCCTCTTTTTAATCTAAAAAAAATAAATACATTTTTAAAAAGGCCCTGGCTGCTGTGGCTCGGTGGATTGAGTGCCAGCCTGCGAACCAGAGTCATGGGTTCAACTCCCAGTCAAGGTCCCATGCCTGAGTTGTGGGCCAGGTCCCAGTTGGGGGAGTGCGAGAGGCAACCACACATTGACGTTTCTCTCCCTCTCTTTCTCCTTCCCTTCCCCTCTCTCTAAAAATGAATAAATAAAATCTTTATAAAAAAAAGCCCTGGCTGTGGAGCTCGGCTGGCTCATCATCATCTTGATACACCAAGGTTGTGGGTTTGATTCCCCAATCACAATCAACCAATGAATGCATAAGAAAGTGGAACAACAAATTGATGTTTCTCTTCTCTAAAATCAATTAGTAAAAAAAAATTTTTTAAAGCCAGACAGAATTGGATTTCAATTCAATGTGTCATTTACTAGTTACATAGACTTGAGCAAGTTTTTTAACCTGTCTAAGCTTCAATTTCCTCACATGTAAAACAGTAACAACACTATATGTCATACAGGAGTATAGTGATAATTAAATGAGTTAATAAAAGTAAAGTATGTATTCAGAACAGTAGCTAGTCAACAGGTTCTCAAACGTTAGCTACTTTTCTTTCAGCACACATTTATTAAGCTAGGTAATTAGGTAAAATAGTGAGCTTAAACATGGTCCTGGTCATGTCGGAAGGACAGTCCATAAACAGTAACACATTTCTATGAAATCACAATTTGAGTAGCACCCACTAGGAAGAAAATAAGACCTCATGAAACAATAATCTACTTGGTTAGAAAGACCAGGAAAAGTCTCTCCAAGGCTACAGCATGTAATCCAAGTTCTGAAAGATGAGGAGGAGCTAATGATACAATGGGTAAAGGAGGTAAAAGCAGTACAGACAGAGGCGACTGGTCTACCGTTTATCCTTTACATTTTCTTTAACAAAAGGTAGATTATGCTACATATATATACTATTCTGCAACAGCTTTCCACATCAATACATCTCATTCCTGTGTGACAGCTGTATGACATGGAAGTACAATTTAACCCATTCCTTATTGATAGCAATTTGTTTTCTATTTTTGGCTACTGCAAATAAAACTACAAACATCTTTGTAATACGATCTTTACTTGTGGAACTGATTCTTAGATTTCTAGAAGTTGAGTCAAAGGAGTATATAATTTAATCAGAAAAAACCCAAAACTATTATTTTATTTAAAATGATGCCTCCACTCTCTGACCTTTCAGTACTCTTTATATACTCAATTCTTTGTATTTTTTTTTTTCAATACAAGAAACAACACCCAACTAATGTATCAGCTTAAGGCACTAGTCATTTATTTTTTCTGTATCTCTCCCATCTTGCCCAGCTTTCAAGTAATAGTTGTCCAATTCAAGAGGTTCCAGGGCCCTGGGCACATCGACCCCTTACAGATGTGTTGGAACAGGTACCTACCTTAGGTCATTCTTGAGTTCCACGACCACATCCTTGCCCACAAGGGACTTGAAAAACGAATAGAAGAGCTATTGGGCGAGAGAGGGAAAACCATCGTATGGGGAGACATGGTAGGGAGGAGTGGCTTTTGGTCACTATTACCAAATATTGGTATTGAGATCCCTACCACAGCTGTGGCAGGTCTCAAAGCTTCCCTCGGTGACAGGGATGAACAGCTGGAGACGGAAAGGTTCTGCACACTTCATTTGGCACCTCACATAAAAACGCGGAGAGAGCCTCTATCCTGCACGCCTCGGGCTCTCCGGGATCAGCTCTCAATCCACCACCTCTTGGGGGGTCACTGTCCACTCCTTCTAGGGATCTACAGAATGTACCCCCGGCCAAACTCCCGAAGCATGGTCGCCATCAGGAAAATGCTCCTGGAGGTCTGGCTTTTCCCTCTCCAGCTGTCTTTGCCGGTTTTGTTTGTTTCTTTGTTTTCCTTTTTAGAGAAAAAACAGTCTCAGGTACTCCAGACTCTTCAAAGAACTTGAGGCATAGGAACTAAGGGCGGAGGGAAGCCCAGGGCCCAACTCCGGTGCAGAACCCTACTCCGACTAGAACAGTCCAACCCGCCCGCGCCCCCGGAGGGCGCCCCCTTGTGACGTCATGATACCTACCATGGTGTTTATGCAGCGGGCTGCCGGCCGGATCGGGAGAGTGAGGGCCAGATGCCGCTGGCCGGAAGCCGGTCGAGAACCGAAGCGCGAGCCCACGTGTGGGGCGAGGCGGGAAGCGTCACGCGAAGCTCAGAGTAATAACAGAGAACGCGCGGCGGGCCCGGAGCTCACGAGAGCGCACTGGGTATCGGGAAGAGCACGTTAAAGCCGAGGAAGGGGAGGGGCTTCCGCTTCCCCAATTCCTCCTTTAGCGGCAGGATCCAACGCGCAGGCGCGGCTCCAGCTGCTGATTGAGGGCCCGAGAAACTCCTAACGTCTCAGGTTTTTCTTTTCTATGGCAGTACAGTCTGCAGCGTGATTTGCTCACACCCTACAGACACTTCCCATTGAAAACTGTTGCGAAGTTTGTGAAACCTTGTGATTTGTACATTTTTCTTTTATGTTACACTTCTTTAAAAAGTTTTAAAACATGTAATATTGAGTCCTTAAGATCAGGAGCCTGAGCATAAATCTTGATTTAATCCAAGGCTCCTTCCTAATAAACATATTTCTCCCAAAGACCCAACCTCAGTCCACATTTCTTACACACCTTTGGCCTAGGGCTGTCCTGTGAAGCACTGAGTAAAACTTAGACTGGCTGGATAATGGAAATAGCCATTCTAATTGTTAGATAGGACAAGGTCTGGACATTTCGAGATGTTATTTCTTGCTAAATGTTAAAATGGAGCAGTATTTAGCAGATGGAGCAGTAAACAGCATAAACTGACAGGAAACTCAACCTGATAAACGAAGACAGCTGCAAAGCAGAAATTAACATGTAATGGACCAAATACAGGTAGTATACATAAATAATGACTAAGCTTTCTTCAAGGAGGCAGAGCTTTGGATATGAATCCTTGATCCTTTACTTGCTGCAAGTAAATAAAACTACCTTGTGACAACCGCATCTCCTTGAATAAAGCACCTCAAGCTGTGGACCCCTTGAGTCTGGTAACATAATATTTCACATCCAAATATGCCCCCCTAAAATACATAGGCTTACAAATGCAGTTACACATATTTCTATACTCATGTCCCCAAGGCTTTCATAAACATGTGATGTAACAAAATAGGTGAAAATATTTTTTCAAGGAATATGACCATACAAAACCCTCCATTTCTCACTTTGCACAAAAGTACCCATTTGTCAGGAGTTTGTGGTAGAAATGTTTTCTACATGAGTCTGAGTGCATAGATGCTGGATTTGGATCCCACCTGTAGGTAACATCAGGGAGAAATATGCCCCCTAGCTGAGCGCTAAGCACCTAAACCAGTCTATCATTGAATATAGGCAGTAATTATAGTTAGCAACTGCTTTAGCTGGGAATTGCCTGATGATCAAATTATGTTCCTGCTTGGAACAATTAGCTCATGAAAATTCAAATACTTTGCCCTTACCAGCTTAATCGATTAGTTCATAATTATCTCAGAATCAGACCATACATGCTTTCTCCATGAACTTTCCTTTTTCTTGCCTTTTAAGACACACTCACAGTCTAAAGATACCAGAAGAAGTTTGCTTTAGGGACGAATTTACTGAGTGACAATCATCTACACAGGACGAAGGTTGGGGAGGCTGGAAATAAATGACATTCAAATTGATCAAATGGTTCAGAGAAGAGCCTAATTTTCCTAAAAGTCTCATTCCGAAGTCAGAAATAGGGCATTGGAGTGTAAAAAGATGGCATATGAGACTCTTACATTAGAATCCCAAAATGATGGTAACTTAGGTTGAGGTCCAGTCAATTCAAGAATCATAACGATGTGAGGATAAGGGGAACAAATTCACCTTAGAGGCACCCTAGAACCCTCCAGCTTCAGATAAGTTTAATCTACTTCTTCAATGGTGGGGCCTGTGGCAGCCCTTCCAGACGTGTACCCTGTTCCAGAGGCAGGCCCAGTGCTTCCTCCCTGGTAGAGTTTTGTAATGACTGGGTTACACACTTGCTCCAATTCCTTTCTCTTATGATCAAACTCATCTTTTTTGGCCACTTGATTGGCCTCCAGCCATGAAAGGACCTCATGGCATTTATCCAGTATTTTCTTTTTATCAGACTCACTAATCTTACCCTTCAAGCCCTCATCTCTCACAGCACTCTTCATGTTAAAGGCATAGGATTCTAAAGCATTTTTTGCAGCAATTTTCTCTCTCTGAACCTCATCTTCAGCTTTATATTTCTCAGCATCCAGAACCATGCGCTCGATCTCCTCCTTGCTCAGGCGGCCCTTGTCGTTGGTGATGGTGATCTTGTTGGCCTTGCCGGTGCTCTTGTTCATGGCTGTTACATTGAGAATACCATTGGCATCAATGTCAAAAGTCACTTCGATTTGAGGAACTCCTCTGGGTGCAGGAGGGATTCCAGTCAAATCAAAGCGCCCCAGCAGATTGTTGTCCCTTGTCATGGCCCTCTCGCCCTCATACACCTGGATCAGCACTCCCGGCTGGTTGTCGGAGTAGGTGGTGAAGATCTGCGTCTGCTTGGTGGGGATGGTGGAGTTGCGCTTGATCAGGGCAGTCATCACGCCCCCAGCCGTCTCCAGCCCCAGGGACAGGGGAGCCACATCCAGCAGCAGCAGGTCCTGCACGTTCTCAGACTTGTCACCCATCAGGATGGCTGCCTGCACCGCTGCCCCGTAGGCCACTGCCTCATCAGGGTTGATGCTCTTGTTGAGATCACGTCCATTAAAGTAGTCCTGCAGCAGCCTCTGAACCTTAGGAATGCGGGTAGAACCCCCTACTAAAACAATGTCATGGATTTTAGCCTTATCCATCTTGGCATCCCGAAGAGCCTTCTCCACGGGCTCCAGGGTGCCCCTAAAGAGGTCTGCACACAATTCTTCAAACCGTGCCCTGGTGATGGATGTGTAGAAGTCGATGCCTTCGTAAAGTGAATCAATTTCCAAGTTGGCCTGGGTGCTGGATGACAGGGTCCTCTTGGCCCTCTCGCAGGCAGTGCGCAGCCGCCTCACGGCTCGCTTGTTCTGGCTTATGTCTTTCTTGTACTTTCTCTCAAATTCCTCCACAAAGTGGCTCACCAGCCTGTTGTCAAAGTCCTCCCCTCCCAGGTGGGTGTCCCCAGCTGTGGCCTTGACCTCAAAAATCCCATCATCTATGGTCAGGATGGACACATCAAATGTGCCTCCACCCAGATCAAAGATCAAGATATGTCGCTCTCCCTGACCTGCTTTATCTAAGCCATAGGCAATGGCAGCAGCTGTGGGTTCATTGATAATTCTTAGCACATTGAGACCCGCAATCACGCCTGCATCTTTGGTGGCCTGGCGTTGAGAGTCATTGAAATAGGCTGGCACAGTGATCACAGCATTGGTGATAGGGTGACCCAAAAAAGCTTCAGCAGTCTCCTTCATCTTGGTCAGGACCATAGAAGAAATTTCCTCAGGGTAGAAAGCCCTTTTTTCCCCTTTGTAGGACACCAATACTTTGGGCTTGCCTCCTTCGTTGATTACTTGAAAGGGCCAAAGTTTCATATCTGACTGTACTACAGGATCACTATATTTTCGGCCGATCAGACGTTTGGCATCAAAGACAGTGTTCTGAGGATTCATGGCTACCTGGTTCTTGGCCGCATCCCCAATGAGCCGCTCGGTGTCAGTGAAGGCCACATAGCTGGGGGTGGTGCGGTTGCCCTGGTCATTGGCAATGATCTCTACCTTGCCATGCTGGAATACCCCCACACACGAGTAGGTGGTGCCCAGGTCAATGCCAATGGCCATTCCCTTAGCTGCAGCCATGGTTTTGAGGCCTGTTGAAAAAAATGAGATCAAGTCTTGGCAGAGTGCTTCTCTATTCTATTTATTTGCTATTTTTAATTGTGGTAAAATACATAACATGAAATTTACCATCTTAACCATTTTTAAGTGTACAGTTCAATAGTAAGTTCATTCACATTGTTGTCTAACCAACCTCCAGAATTCCTTATCTTGCAAAACTGAAATTCTTTGCCCATTAAAGAACTCAACATTCCTTACTCCCACCATTCCTTAGTCCCTGGAAACCACCACTTTCTGTTTCTATGAATTTAAATGTTCTAGATAGCTCATACTAGTGGAATTATACACTATTTCTCTTTTTGTGACTGGCTTATTTCACTTACCATAATAACAAAGTTCATCTATGTTACAATATCATGGATCTGATTTTCCTTCCTTTTATTTTAAGTTTTATAAAAATATTTTATTTATAGAGGGGAAAGGAGGAAGAAAGAGAGAGAAATATGAATGTATGGTTGCCTGTTGTGCATACCCAACTGGGTACCTGGCTCGCAACCCAGGCGTGTGCCCTGACTGGGAATCAAACTGGCAACCATTTGGTTCACAGGTCAGCACTCAGGCCAGTAAGCCACACCAGCCAGGGCTAATTTTCCTTCCTTTTAAAGATTGAATAATATTCTATTGTATACCCACATTTTATTCACTTATTCCCTGTGTGGACTGCTTCTACCTCATGGCTATTGTGAATAATGCAGTCATGAACTCTGTGTACAAATATCTCTTTCAGACAATGCTTCCATGCTTTTTGGACAAGGTAGACAAACACATTCTTAGCCAACTGGAAGTGGGAAGGCAGTGAGTGTAATTGTTTTTAATTTCTCACAAGTCCTCACTCAAATTTCCGGTCCTATGTCTTTGATATACAGGATTGTTCACATGGAAAATTATACAATAATTACTAAATAATAATGCAAGAATAAACAGTGTTTCACCTACTCACAAGTGTAAACCTACTTTTGTCCCACCCTGTATTTTATTCTGAGATTGTACCTGTCTCCCGCTAAACTGAGATTATTTTACCTTTTGGTCTCTGCATGAGACATTAATCACCACATTTGGGTTTAGCTGCCTTTCTGGGCTCCTTTATGCTCTACTAGGGACTTTGTAGGAGTAAATCTGGGCTGCTACAATCCCACTGGAGTGGGTTTTCTAGTTTTCTCAGGTGAGGTGGTGTGCTCTAGGCAGTACCGTTGTGTAATCTTTTACCTTAAAACATCCTGTTATCATCCTTGCTGGTGTGGTTCAGTGTATTGCGCACCATCCTGTGAAACCAGAGGATTGCCTTTTCCGTTCCCCGTCAGGGCACAAGCCTGGTTTGCCAGCCAGGTCCCTGGTTGGAGGCATGTGAGGGGCAACCAGTTGATGTTTCTCTCCTTCCCCTTCTCCATCACTTCCCCTCTCTCCATCAATAAATAAAATATTTTTTAAAATCCTGTTATCTAGATAGAAACATTAACAGACCGGCTCCTCCACACCTTTTCAGCAGCTGTGACCAATCCAATGTACCTTGAGCTCCTCAAAGGATTTCCCCCAGTGGTTGGCCAACACCTCATAGCTCAGTCTTAAAGACAGCCTTGCACCACTTTCTCAAATAAGGACCTACCAGTGTTATCGATTCCCATCCCATTACAATCAGCCCTCCTTGTTCACCTATTCTCCTGAAGCCTTCGCTCCAGTTCGATAATGTTCGGATTGCGAAGCCAGGGTCGGCGGAGACTGTCTTCACATTCACCCAACACAGCCGGTGTCCCCCTCGCCCCCCCCAACCCTCCCGCCCTACAGCTTCAGCCGCCTAAGGTCCTATGATCCCGTTCCACACTAGCCATGACGTCAGAGACACCATTTCCATTGTAACGCGTCTGCGGGGAAATCCGTCAACAATAACACCCCCGGTTCCCGCCCCCTTCGTAACGTAATCAACAAAGCCACCCGGCGAGCCCCTCCCATCCCTATGTCCCGCCTTCCCTCCCGGAGACTACGCGAGTCCAGCAAGCCCGAGAAGAGTCCGGAAAGTTCTGAGAGGGGCGTCACCCAGGACGCTGATTGGTCCGAGAAAGGCTGGGGACGGGACGCCCAGCGAAACCCCTGGAATATTCCGGACCCGCCGCCCGTTGGAGATCGGGGATTAGGGGGGGGAGAGGCGGGGCTCCACGAAGAATTATAAATACAGAGCCTGCGGTCTGAGGCCAGCTGCGAGCCGGCTGAAAGGAGGTAGCGCGTCCAGTTTGTGTGTGTGGTGCCAGTGAACGCAGCCTCCGCAGACCCGCTGCCTCCTAGGACCAGTCTCTGCGGGTCCCGGCGTTCAGTTTCCCGTTTCGGGAAGGACGGAGCTTGGGCCGAGCTTCTCTCGTCGCGGGCCCTAACCGTTGTTTGCAGGAAAAGCCCGAACCTCAGCGCGGGGCAAGAGAAGGCACCGGCATGGCTAAAACCACAGCCATCGGTATCGACCTGGGCACCACCTACTCGTGCGTGGGGGTGTTCCAGCACGGCAAAGTGGAGATCATTGCCAACGACCAGGGCAACCGCACCACCCCCAGCTACGTGGCTTTCACCGACACCGAGCGGCTCATCGGGGATGCGGCGAAGAACCAGGTGGCGCTGAACCCGCAGAACACCGTGTTTGACGCCAAGCGGCTGATCGGCCGAAAGTTCGGAGACCCGGTGGTACAGTCGGACATGAAGCACTGGCCTTTCCAGGTGATCAGTGACGGGGACAAGCCCAAGGTGCAGGTGAGCTACAAGGGGGAGACTAAGGCGTTCTACCCCGAGGAGATCTCGTCCATGGTCCTGACCAAGATGAAGGAGATCGCTGAGGCGTACCTGGGCTACCCGGTGACCAACGCGGTGATCACCGTGCCGGCCTACTTCAACGACTCACAGCGCCAGGCCACCAAGGACGCGGGGGTGATCGCAGGGCTGAACGTGCTGAGGATCATCAACGAGCCCACGGCCGCTGCCATCGCCTACGGCCTGGACAGGACAGGCAAGGGGGAACGCAACGTGCTCATTTTTGATCTGGGCGGGGGCACCTTCGACGTGTCTATCTTGACTATTGACGACGGCATCTTCGAGGTGAAGGCCACGGCTGGGGACACCCACTTGGGAGGGGAGGACTTTGACAACAGGCTGGTGAGCCACTTTGTGGAGGAGTTCAAGCGGAAGCACAAGAAGGACATCAGCCAGAACAAGCGAGCCGTGAGGCGGCTGCGCACTGCCTGTGAGAGGGCCAAGAGGACTCTGTCGTCCAGCACTCAGGCCAGCCTGGAGATCGACTCCCTGTTCGAGGGCATCGACTTCTACACATCCATCACCAGGGCACGGTTCGAAGAGCTGTGCTCCGACCTGTTCCGGGGCACCCTGGAGCCGGTGGAGAAGGCTCTGCGCGACGCCAAGCTGGACAAGGCCCAGATCCACGACCTGGTCTTAGTGGGGGGCTCCACCCGCATCCCCAAGGTGCAGAAGCTGTTGCAGGAGTTTTTCAACGGGCGCGACCTCAACAAGAGCATCAACCCTGATGAGGCAGTGGCCTACGGGGCAGCGGTGCAGGCAGCCATCCTGATGGGTGACAAGTCTGAGAACGTGCAGGACCTGCTGCTGCTGGATGTGGCTCCCCTGTCCCTGGGGCTGGAGACGGCTGGGGGCGTGATGACTGCCCTGATCAAGCGCAACTCCACCATCCCCACCAAGCAGACTCAGATCTTCACCACCTACTCCGACAACCAGCCAGGAGTGCTGATCCAGGTGTATGAGGGCGAGAGGGCCATGACAAGGGACAACAACCTGCTGGGGCGCTTTGAGCTGAGTGGCATCCCACCAGCCCCCCGAGGCGTGCCCCAGATCGAGGTGACCTTTGACATCGACGCCAATGGCATCCTGAACGTCACGGCCACGGACAAGAGCACCGGCAAGGCCAACAAGATCACCATCACCAACGACAAGGGCCGCCTGAGCAAGGAGGAGATCGAGCGCATGGTGCAGGAAGCTGAGAAGTACAAAGCCGAGGACGAGGTCCAGCGCGAGAGGTTGTCTGCCAAGAATGCTCTGGAGTCCTATGCTTTCAACATGAAGAGCGCTGTGGAGGATGAGGGGCTCAAAGGCAAGATCAGTGAGGCCGACAAGAAGAAAGTGCTGGAAAAGTGCCAGGAGGTGATTTCCTGGCTGGACGCCAACACTCTGGCCGAGAAGGAGGAGTTTGAGCACAAGAGGAAGGAGCTGGAGCAGGTCTGTAACCCCATCATCAGCGGACTATATCAGGGGGCCGGTGGCTTTGGGGCTCAGGTCCCCAAGGGTGGCTCTGGCTCTGGCCCTACCATTGAGGAGGTGGATTAGGGCTCTACCTTATTTTTCCCATATTTTATCTGTGACAGAACAGGTCCAAGGATCTTGCTGTTGCCCTAAAGTTTTCTTGGCTTTCAATTGTCTTCTCTTTCAGTTAAATCTTAAATTAAGTGTAATCTGATTAACTTGTCTTTATTATTTGTGGTGTAACCAATGTGTTCTCTAGAAATATTTTGCATTTAATGTAATTTGGTACTGTAGTGTCTCTTTCTCCTAAATGACTCAATACTGGTACCCATTGTCACTTTTTATTTTTTATTTTTTATTTTTTTTGCTTTTAAATGGCAATCATGGGATGTTTTTTATAATTTGTATGTTAAGGATTAAAAATAAAATATTAAGGTGTGCCTATTTTTATTTGGGAGTGTTAATGGACTTTTCTGAAATGTCTGAATTCCATACATGGTGAGAGGGACAGTACTTCTGATGATAGGTACACACTGGGAGTCATGGCTATGGCTGTTTTTGTTGGGACTTAATTCTAGGTGGTGAATCATATTTCTTGTTAGGAAACAAAGTCTTAAGTGGCTATTTTGATTGGGGTGGAGCTTGTTTTAGAGAAGACAGGAGCAACAGTAGGGTTTTGGGGAGGAGAGGTTGGTGTGGGTTTAAAGGCCATGTTTGGAGGGGTTTATTGTTCCCCATTTGCAGTCAACATTTGAAGAGCTCTTTAGTTCCCACTTTTGACCTGTGAGTTTTCCAGTTTTTTGTTGATGTTAAAAATACATTTAGGGTGGACAAAATAGCAAAAAGTGAGCTGAAGGTTCACTCTGGCTCTGTAAGTCCCACCTTTGGTCAAATGCAGTTATTTATCCTCTCAGTTTTGGTTGCCTCTTTTTATATCGCCCAAATGGCCTCACCTCCAAACTTGTAATATCACTTTGAACAGAAATATGCTATAGGTAAGTGACACCTTCAGTGATGGTCACTCTAGCTGCAGTTATCAAAGTAAGAGTTTGGAGGAGTGAGATACTCAGTTTGGCAATAAAGAGGAATGGGCTAGGCACCGTACCAGGTTCTTTGAGTCACCCCAATAACACAATCCTCAGTAATCATCATCCCACCACCCTCTACATCTCAGGTATTCTAAAGCTTGCTTTATAGGTAAGCATGTGGAGGTGACCACTTCAACTACATCCAAGACAAAATTAGCAGAAGTGATGGTTTGGGGCCAGGCTGTTTCTGAACTGCCTGAACACTGTTGGCATTGGGTTGTTAATGTCTGATTCTAAGTAGTGTTTTAACCCCAGCTTTAACAATCAGTACCTTCCTTGTTCTTTTTATGGACAAGCTTAAAACAATAGCAAATTTAATGCAGAAAGGAGAAGATAAAAGCTGTACAACATAGAGCTAAGGAGATTGGGAAAAATGGCTTTACATCGTACAAGCCTTTCCTTAGGGGATTCTTTCAGCCTAGCAACTGAGTGTCCTGAACACTTCCTTTAGCCTGAGAGAAACCCAACCTCCTTTCTGCCAAAAACAATCTGGAAATAGTAATATCTACGCCAAAATAAAAAAAAAGAAAATTCCATGTTACATCTTTCAATAGATTACCCTCTGGGGAAATCAAACCATTTAGGAATGACATCGTATAGGGAAGCCCTCCTGAAGCTTGTTCAAGGTGCCCAGGTGTTTCTAATGTGCAACCAAAGTTGAGAGAACTGCACCAGAGGCTACTCCTGATGGTAGTTTTAGGAAGAGGAAGGTGTTTGTGTTTCCAGGAGCCCAGCTGTTGGAGAGGGGCTCATTACTGTGAGTGGGAGCTTGAAGGCTGGAAAGGCTTGAAAAGTGTTGACCCACTGGCAACAGCAGCAGCAGTGATAGAGGTTAGGGAAATCTCTAGTAATAGCATCTCCAGCAACAGTGTAATAGAGCACAAAAGAGAATTCCTGAGGCTGGTCCAGTTCAGTTCATGACTCATTAGAGAAGTGGTTCATTAGGAAGCAGTATCAGAATATGTCATTGTATGGAAAAAATACAATAAAAAGTAAATTTAAAAAGAATATCATTGCCTACCTGTACACATAACATGTTGAAACTTCAAGCAAAATTCACTTTGCAACATTAGCCACAGGTGGAGGCCCCTGGGCTGAGATATGTATTAAATAAATGAATTCCACGGGATTCTTGGAAGTTTTTTTAATCTTTTATTTTTATTTTTAAAGTATATTTTATTGATTATGCTGTTACAGTTGTCCCATTTTTTTTTCCCTTTGCTTCCCTCCACCCAGTACCCCACTTCCCTCCAGCAATCCCTAACCCCCCTTAGTTCATGTCCATGGGTCGTTCATGTAAGTTCGTTGACTTCACCCTTACCTGTACTATTCTCAATATCCCCTATTTTGTACCTACCAATTATGCTTCTTAATCCTGCACCATTTCCACATTTCTCCTTCCCCCTCCTAGCTGATAACCCTCCAAATGATCCCCCATACCTATGATCCTGTTCTTATTCTGTTTGTTTGCTTAGTTTTTCTTTTATTTTTTTAGATTCAATTGTTGATGTGAGTTTGTTGTCATTTTGGAAGAGATTTTTTGACAGAAGGCTGAAACTGGGGGAAGGATAGTTGGGGAAGAAAGGAAAAGGATATTTTCTGCACTCACAATGACCTTCCAAATTTTACTCTATGCTTACTGTGTCTAAATTATGTGAGTCAAAAAAGGAGACTGATTTTGTATGGTTTGGAACCCTCAAATCACCATTATACATGGGTTTTGCTCAAAAGATGAAAAAGATGCCAACGTACATCACCAAAAACGACTTGCATTTATAAATAAGGGGGTATAGAAAGGTCCAGGTAGGTGGGTTTAGGATAATATACAAGTTGATGGATTAAGGGCCAAGAGCAAATGATTAGGGAACATATTTGAGAGCGAATTATAGTGAAAGGAGAATAGGGCCTGGCTGTTGCCACCCACCACAATTGTTTTTCTTCCAACACGTCCTTACATATGGTGCTGTTCGGAGCGTATTGAACACCTCCACTGTTTTTGCTTAACTCCCAGGCTAGGCACTACTCATAAAAGGAGGAAGAATGAGGACTGGGGAGGAGGAGTTTAATGGGTAGTGTTTTAGTTTGCAAAATGAAAGTTCTGAAGATTGGTTACATAACAATGCGAATATACATAACACGACTGAAGTATACACTTAAGAAAGGTTACAGTGGTTTACAGACATCGAATTATGTATTTCAAACTTGCGCAGTTTATTGTAGTCATATCAATAATTTAAAAAGAAGTCATGAAGCGTAACGTGCCTGACAGGTCTGCGGGCTCCAGTATGGTTGCGAATTGAGATTTCGTTGGCTCTGTGGAGCGGGGTGACAGTTCCCAGGAGTGACCCTGGCCCCAAGCGGCGCCGGGTGAAGAAGAGGATAGAGTCTCAGTCATTAGACGCCCCAGGTCACTAGGCAGAGCGTTCTGCTGAGCGCGCATGCGGGCATGCAGCCATGCGGCCAGCGCCAGGATTTGCTCACTTCTCGGTAGTCAGATCACCTGTTATTCAAAATTCACAAAATATCCCGGAATATTTGCCCAGGAGAATGTGAAACATTCACTGGTAGCCTCTCTTTCATTTTCTTTTATTCTTACTTGAATGAACAAGGAGCAAATGTTGCGGGTCGAATCAGGCATCTAAGGAGACAGCCCGGGCCGTCAGGCCCCGACCCCGCGCCGCCATAAATATCCGGGCCTCTTAGCCGCAGTTCTCTTTGTGCGAGTTTGCTCGCTGGTACGTGTACCGCTCCTGCAGTGTGCTTGGCGGTGCTGCGCTACCTACCCCCTAAGGACGGATGGTGGTGGTCCAGTACCTCGGGGCCCTGCTGGGTAAGGGGACTACAGTCCTGGGCTGAGCAGGATGAAGTACCATTACAGACTAGAGTTTCTGATGTCCGCGTGACGCCACTGCTTGGAACTGAGCTCGTTCGGGGCACGGGGGACTCAGCTAGAGTCGTTTCAGCCTTTGCTGACTCGTTGGTACCTTTGCAGGCCCCTGGTTCTCGCAGGCGGATATACAGCACAACGAGGGTGAGTGGATTGTGCGAGATGGAGTGACCGCGGTCTCCCTGGGGTAGGATGGGGGTGATGATGACTCCCGGTGACTCTGAGTGTCTTCGCTGACGCCATAACCGCAGCGCGCTGACCACCTCCCTTTCTGGGCTGGGATCCATAGTACTGGCTCAGGGAGAAGTTGATTGCCAAGAACCCTTATTAACCATTTTAACTCCTGTGTTTATTTCTCCACTAGGGCTTTAAGATGTAGAACACTCTTATCCTTGAATAAAGGTGAGTGTTAGGTGTGAGAGCACTTTTAGGTACCTTTCAGAGACCGTCTTGCGCCCATGCTCTTTTCTCCCGGCACTATGGAGTCTATCTGCCCCCCGCCCCCTTTTTTTAAAAACTTAATTTTTATTGTGGACAGTCTTACACATGTTCCCTGCTCCCTGCTTTTGCTCACCTCCACCCAGTCCCCTTCACTCCCCTTTCCTCTGACTATCACCACACTGTTGAGTCCGCCTTTTTTTTTTTAAAGATTTTAACTTATTTTTAGAGAGGGGAAGAGAGGGAGAGAAACATCAATGTGTGGTTGCCTCTTGTGCGCCCCCAACTGGGGGCCTGTCCGCAACCCAGGCATGTGCCCTGACTGGGAATCCAACCAGCAACCCTTTGGTTTGCAGGCCCGGGGCTCAGTCCACAGAGCAACACCAGCCAGGGCCTGCCTGCTTTCTAAGAACACATGCAACAATGTAAACATTTCCCTCGGAGGTTTTCCAAGGGCAACTTTTTGGTTTACATTTCTCTTGTGGCAATTACTTTTAGAAAAAACTTTTGTAATACCCTTTATTTTTGTCTAAACATGGTTAAACCTGCTTTCTTCACCCTTTTAACTACTGTCAGGTCCCCTACATGCTGGGCTGGAGCTATTTTATGCCATTTAACTTTGTTTCCTACTTCTTTCCTCTCCCAAACTACCCACCCCCGTGTCTTTGAATGTAGTAGATCTTTTCCCAGAATGGTTTCCCTTGATCCAGGTCTCCCTAAATTGGGAATGATGATTTCTCAGACTAGAGTCTCTGACACTGGTCCTGATGTCAAAAATTAAGTTCTGACTCATTTGGGGAACTGGAAATTTGGGTCTATAGGAGGGGCCAATGGGTGGGTGGTAACTCTGCTTGTCCTATTTCATTGGTTGTTCTTTTTTCATGTTTCTAGCATGAGCTCTGGAAGCCCAGCCAGGGGCAGTGCCCCTTATCAGATTCACCACTAAGCCGGTGACTGAAAGCCTAAGGTTACTCCTCTTGGAAAAGTGGTGTTGAGATGGCTGAGGTGATAGTTCCTGCCACTTCAGGCTATGACGAGAATGGCCACAGTCCTTCTCTCTAGCTACTATGGTGAGTCTGCTAGTTTTTCTTCAGCCCCAGAGTGGTAATTATGACCTGGTTGGACTAGTCTCTGAACATTTCTCTGAGGATCTTAGAAACTACCTGATGCACTCCTGTCATTCATTAAATAAACTATTTTTTAGAGATAGAGGAAGGGAGGGAGGAAGGGTGAGATACATGGATGTGTTCAAGAGAAACAATTTAATCTGTTGCCTCTCACATGCCCTCTACCAGGGACTTGGCAATCCTGACTGGAACCAGCAACCTTTTGGTTCATAGGCTCAACCCACTGAGCCATGCCAGCCAGCCTCTTACCACTCTGTGCCTCCCTTTTTCATTGTGTGACAAAGCCCCTCCCTGCCCAGCTTTGTTTTAATAACAGTTGCCTGTTTGGTTCTGATATATGTTCCTTTTAAGAAATTTCTGGATTTTGCAGATACAAAGTATGCTCTCTATCTGGTGTTGGGCAGATCCTGGAAACTTCCTGCATTAGCCAGTGTGAGCAGCTGTCAACTTATTGGAGAAGAAAACTGCCTTGAAACTTGGAGGAGCTTAAATATCATTTAGCTTTCATTTTTTCACTTTGTCTTAAATAAATACTTGGTTTTATTAAAAGGATTCCAATAAAATATATTAAAGGAAATAAAGTAGATTCTTTGTTCTCAGTGAAAACAAGATGGCTCAGAATTCTAATATACTAGATGCTATTAACAATCATTTGGTGTTTTTATGATAAACAATACTGGCATATAGTCACTTGATCTGCCTTTTGATGAACTGATGAAAACTGGTTGTCTAGATGTATTTTTAAAAAATTTTATTTTAGAGAAGGGGGAAGGGAGGGAGAAAGGGAAACATCAGTGTGTGGTTGCTTCTCATGTGCACACCCTACTGGGGATCTGGCCTGCAACCCAGGCATGTGCCCTGATGGGGAATCAAACTGGTGACCCTCTGGTTTGCAGGCCAGCACTTGATCCACTGAGCCACAGTAGCCAGGGCTGGATGTATTTTAAAAGAATATATTGGTGGTTGTCAGGGGATGGGGAGATCAATGGGTTATAGTTGTACAGGATGAAAAAATTACGGAGTTGTGGTGATTCTTTTATCACCAGTTTGTATACCTATTGACTCATCTTTTAAAGATTGCATTTCTGCATTTTTCCTACTGAACATTTCTAGCGTGGTCCCCACCACTTACACTGATTAGCAAAGATTTTTTTTCCCATTTTTTTTTTAAGATCTTATTTATATTTGGAGAGGGGAAGGGAGGGAGAGAAACATCAACAGGGGACCTTGCCCTGCAACCCAAACATGTGCCCTGACCTGGAATCAAACTGGCAACCTTTCAGTCTACATGATTACACCCAACCCACTGAGCCACACCAGTTAGGGCATCCTTTCTTTTAATCCCTTCTAGTTTCTCCTTGAAATCACTGTTACTCCCAGAAGACATGGTCACCTCCCATTGCTATTCTCAGCAGGGATTCCCCAAGCTTCAGCTTTTTGCTCAAAACTTTAGGATCAGCCCTGTTTTAAAAGAATGTTCTCTAAAAATGGTGAATTAAAATAGTAATATTTTTTATTAAAGTCCTTCACTTGGTTCCCTAATGTTCTTATCAAACTAGTCTGTTACCAGTTAAGATTACTTTAGCAGAGGGAATTGGAACTGGGGATGGGGTTGGGGGAAGAGGGAGAATTGGACTTTTTCCTCTGGATTTGAGTTACTACCATTAAATACTACTTAATAGAAGGTCCCAACCAAGCATGTGATTCTAGTCCGTTCTCAGGCTTCATTCTATATCTTTTTTTTTTTTTTTTTGCCCCCCCCACCCCCTTCATTCTATATCTTAATAGCCACCATGTATTTAGTACATAGGTCTGCTTTTTGCATGCCTCACTTCATTGAATCCCTAAAAATCAACTTTGCTGCCAAGGAAAGGAAGGCTAAGGGATGTTAGATAATTTGCTTAAGGCATGCTCCTCGTCTTCCCAGGAGGTGCGTTACATTTACCTTCCTCTTTCCTAAGCTTCAAGGACCCTTTGCTTCTGTAATGTGTGTTCCTAAACCCATTTCTTCTACACCTCCCTTCTACCTCTGACTTTCTAAATAAACTTTGTCTTGTTAAAAAAAAAAAAAATTACTTAAGCCCAGAGATAAGTATCGGGATTTGAATTCCATTGCCTCCAGTGTACCCATTCATCACCCAGCTTAATTGAAGCAAACCTGCCTTTGACTCAGTTTCCCTTTTATTCCTTCCTGATCAAAGGAAGCCACCAAGTTGAATTGTGGCTTTATAATTTCTTGACCTTTATGCTTTTATTCTGCATTCTTGTTATAATGTTTGGTTTTATATCTTCTGAAATTTCATAAATATGGACTAATTTTTATTTAAAAAATATTTTTTTAGATGGGGGAGGGAGAATGGGAGAGAAAAGTTGTGAGTGAGAAACAGGTAAACATAATACCACAGAGCAGTGATGTGTTCCACACAGCAGTGGTAAGAGTAACATACCAGCATGGATTAATCACAAACAATGAAAAAAAAAAGGCAACCCACAGGAGGATATATGTATGTAGTATGTAATGTATAAAAAACACTGACTGGCCCTGGCAGGGTGGCTCAATTGATTGGAGCATCATCCTGTACCCCAAAAGATTGCAGGTTCGATCCCCAGTTGGGGGCGCATACAGGAGGCAACTGATCAATATTCGTTTCACATCTATGCTTCTCTCTCCCTTCCTCTCAATAAATATATCTTCAAGTGAGGATTAAAAAAAATAAAATTTACAGCTGAACAATACATTGTTTAGAGTTAAATATAGTAAAAGAAATGCATAGGCTTGCTAACTGCTAAATTCAGTATAGTGGTTAGCTGGGCTGTGACAAGTGGGTGGATAGGAAGAGTGATCAGAGTCAATGAGGTGTACATGGGAGCTCATGATACAATTTTTTTTTTCATATTTTTGTGTGTATGGACTACTTAACTTAAAAACATGTTTGGGAACCTGTGAATCTTGAAGGGCTGAGCAAAGGCAAAAGCTAAGCCACACCACAGGGACTCCCCAGGGACACTGTCAGACTCCAGAGCTGGCACTCCCTTGGAAGACAACAGTTCCCAAGAGGAGCCAAAATAAAAAACATGGACCCATGCCCCGGGGAGCAAGTCAGCAGGCACAGTAACAAGTGATAAAAGAACTCAAATAACAGGGCTCTCGGAGGCTGAAGATGGTCAGAGATAAAGAAAAGAATTTAATCCACTGTGCAGGAACAGAGCATTATAAAAAAGCAGGCAGATTTGAAAAAGAAGCAAGTAGAAATTTGAGAATTGAAGTAAATACATAAGAAGCACAATGAACATGTTAACAAACCAGCTGGATAGAGAATTAGTGAATTGGAAGAAGAGATCATCCATAATGTGGAGTAAACAGATTAATAATATAAAGAAGGAGTTAACATGAAGGATGAGATGAGTTGCTCCAAACTTCAAAATTTTTTGTGTAGAGCTGCCTTCACTTCTTTTGTTATAATGGTACCATCTTTAGCTCTGCCTGTGGCATATGGGGGCCTCTTGCTTCCAGCAGCTCAGGGGTCACTTGCTAGTTGATTTATTGTAGCACTTTCTTGTTTATTAACATTCTACTTAAAGATTGTGTTTTGATTGTTGTGTTATTTTCCAAAGAACAAGGAAATATTATTCTAAGGGTTAAAGTACCCACTGACTCTTAAAATGTTAAACTATGTTGCCCCCAGTCAGGTGAACCTCAGGTGGAAGTGGGTCACATTCTAGGCTGGCTATTGCCTGTAACGACAACCATTAAATAGCAGAAAGAATACCCATATACCCACCACCTAACTCCAACAATTGTCAACAATTTTCCATATTAGAAAATACTGCAAAAATATAACATGTCTGAATATGTATAGATATATATGAAGATTTTATATAATATATAGATTTTATTTATTTTTAGAAAGAGGGGAAGTGAGGGAGAAAAGAGGGAGAGAAACATCAATGTGTGGTTGCCTTTTGCGCACCCCCAACCGGGACCCGGTCTGCAACCCAGGCATTTGCTCTGGCCGGGAATCGAACCAGAAACCCTTTTGTTTGCAGGCCGGCGCTCAATCCACTGAGCCAAACCAGCCAGGGCTAAATATATATATTTTATATATACACAGTATACGTATTATATATAGTGGACCCCTGAACAACATGAATGACATGGGTTTGAATGGATATCTTTGGGGGGATCATTTTTTCAGTCTACCACATAATAGGTATTGCACAGCCCCTTGTATCAGGGAATCATAATGTCTCATAAATCCTTTTTTTTTTTTTTTTTTTTTATTGATTTGATCTTACAGAGCTCTGTCTGGTAAAATGGAGGGAAAAGCATCTGTTCCAGGAAACAGCCCTTAGGGATGAATTTGGGCTGATTGGCCAACCTATGCTTATAAACCTATGACTGAAAATAAAATGTTTTTTTATTATTAATACTGTTTGGCTTATGTATAATCTGGACTCAAGAGAGTGCCGGCCACTGAATGGGTCTTTAAATTACTATACTACACTGCAATTAGAGTTGTTCTGTCAAAGATCAGGGAAGTGGGATGAAATGCCTTACATAGAAGCCTGTATGAGATCACATAATAAAGATGCAGGATTAAAAGGAAATAAGTTAATGGTCCAGAGGAAAGGGACCAGGAGGATCTAGATATTAAAGGCTGCTGTGAGCATGGTCAGTGTTCCCAAAGCCCCTCCAGCCCTGGGGGATCTTCCTCTTTACTCGAATGAGGGAGGTGGAGGAAGTGAGCCTGAACTGGTCTCTCCTTCCAGAACCTAATTTGGTGGAGGACAAACCCCTACTGGGGCAGGGCAATACTCTTAATGAAGACTTCCACTGGGAGTAGGACCAGAGGGCCAGTCTGCTGGGTATTATTTGGCATATACTCTGTTTTCTACATTGGATCTGTTAAGCTGGAAAAGCTCAAATACTTCTTATAGGGATAATCCTACTAAAATGACTGCTTTAGTTGTGTTCATTTTTGCCACCCACCATCCCAGTTGGGCAGACATACAAACCTTACTAAATATTTTGCTTACGGGGGATGAGCAGAGGCTGGTATTGGATAAGGCAAATAAAGAGTCTCTTAGACTGCACCAAGAAAATCCAGATGGGGCTCCCGACCCTACTAAGACAGTACCGTTAACCAAGCCCAACTGGGACCTTAATGAGAATGCTCTTTTAGAGCATTATAAGAGGTGCATCCTTGAGGGACTGAAGAAGGAGTCTGTAAGCAGAAAAGCCTGAATGTGGTGCAGGTGGTACAACAAAAGCCCACAGAGGACCCCTCTGAGTTTCTTGTAAGACTCTACCAGGCCTATAGGATATATACTGATTTGGATCCACAAGCCCCTGAAAATATTAGAGTGGTGAATATGAACTTTATCTCTCAAAGTGTACCCTGACATCAGAAAGAAACTTAAGAGCTAGGGGGAGGAATGGGCATGAATCCTTCCTAATTAGTAGACATTGCCTTCAAAGCTTATAACAGAGAAGAGAAAAAAGGCCCCAGCAGCCCCTATTTTCTTGGAACAAGCCTCAGGACAATTCCATTGGTGAGCAAGAGGGCCTGACCCCCATCTAAAATGCATACCACTGATCAATGTGCATATTGCAAAGGAAAGGGGCACTGGAAAAATGAATGCCCCAAGCAAGGAAAGAGGGGGCCAGAGCCTGAGAACTCAAGAGTTACGTTGGGAAAAGGAATTTTTTCCAATGATGGATGATGAGGCCCAGAGGTTCTCTCATTTCAACAATCTATTAAAGTCACCCCCCAGGAACCTTTGGTAAAGGTAACAGTGGGGGGACAAACTGTAGGCTTTTTGATTGATACCAGAGTGACATACTCCATGGTCAATAAAACTCTGAGTCCTTGCAGCAGGCTGTAACTTGAACTGGAATTTCTGAAAGCCCTAAAAACCATTTTTTCTGGAAACCATTAGAATGTGCCATGGGAGATATGGTTTTAACTCGTAAATTCTTATATATTCCCAAGTGTCCAATTTCTCTTCTGGGAAGGGATTTGCTGTCAAAACTCTATGTCCAATCACGTTTTTCTCCAGGGGAGCAACAGCTTCACCTACAGGTTCTTCCGGAGCATGTATGGCAATTCCTCATAAAATACTGGGAAGAGGAAGAAGCACGTCCCTGGCCAGAAGAAATCAGGAATCTGATAAGCCCCCCTAAGTGGACTGCTGGAAGGCCAAGGAGGATTGAGCAAGCCTTTCCTATTAAAGTTGACTTCAAACCGGGGGTGGGAACTCCCTATAAAAGTCAGTACTGTGATGCTGGAAATCAAGACTGCTGATTTGAGGTATGTTTACATGCCTCTCGGTCCAGGTGTTTAATGATCCAAGCAGCAAGCTGGACTCGCTGGTACCAACAGTCTCTGACTGCTCAGGTCTCAGGATCTTAAAGACATCCTGTGACTTAAAAAGAATCTTGCTGAGTACTCAATCTTCCCTGATGTTGATAAGGAAATCAAACAAAACTAAGTACAAATGGTGTTTAACCTTGATTGCTTTCTGAACAGTGCATCCATTCCTTGGTCTTAAAAGAATAAATGATTGGATTTCTGTTTTTCTGTTTTTGAACTTATAGAGGATATATTGACTTGTCAGGAAGTGTTCTCTTCAGTTGACCTTTTGAGCTTCCTCTGTTGTAAGGTTCAAGTACATTGTAATCATTCCCGGGATGTGCCTGTGAGCTCATTCCTGGACCCTCCCTGTTGATTAGCATATCTGCAAAATCCAATAAAAGGAAGGTGTTTGCACTGCTCAGGGCTGATGGTCTGAGTGAGCCACAGTCCTCCATGTGTACTGGCCATTCATCCTGCTTGCTGGAATTATCTCAGCGTCCCTGACCATATTCAACACTTAAGTAGTGCTTGCAGAAAGAGGTTCTAGAAGGAATATGCCCAATAATTCAGAAGTTTCAGGAATATGGACTTATTTGGCCCTGCTGCTCTCCATACAATACACCCATATTACCTATTAAGAAGCCTCACTCAAATGAGTATCAGTGTGTATAAAATTTAAGGCAGCTCTACACCCCTAGCTTGCCTGAAGTAGTTACAGAAAAAGAGACCTTCATCCTTACTCTCCAGAACCAGGCAAGGTCATTAAGAATAAATCCACTTTAAAGCCAGATAAGGAAAGAAAAGAAAACCAGCGCCATTTGCTGAGCAGGCCTATGACCTTGTTCAACATGACTGCCATTTTACTCTTCTGAGCTTATGTCCCCAAGACTGGAAATTATTGGACAGCAAGAACAGACAGCGACAGCTGCAGGCAGAAGATAACAATGGAACAAACTTCAGTTTATGCAAAACCACCTGAAACTTCCCATGTTGCAATGCCCCCAACAGCCTAGTGGCCACATAACAGCACCCCCCCCCACCTTTTATAATCCAATAAAAACTCAAAGCCCCCACCCCTCAGTGCTGGTGTATCTCTCCTCATCATGCCCATCCCTTTCCACTTCTAGGAAAGTGAATAAAAACTTTTCTCTCTGTCTTTACTTCTCTTTGTGAATTCTTTCATAGCCCGCACCACCCTAACAATAATATCGTCAGCAAGACTGTCACATGTGCAGTTTTGAGTGGTATTAGCAGATTTTCAGTTGCTGCAGATGCCACCCCACCACTCTTCCTTCCATCATATCTATTTCATGAGCTGTGTTAGAAAAGCAGACCCCACGAGCACATGCTGCCTGTTTCTTACCTCCTTTTTTTTTAATTAAAAAAAATTTTTTTAAAGATTTTTATTTATTTTTAGAGAGAGAGGAAGGGAGAAAGAGAGGAAGTGAAACATCAATGTGTGGATGTGTCCTGACTGGGAATCAAACTAGTGATCCTTTGGTTCACAGGCCAGTGCTTAACCCATTGAGTCACACCAGCGAGGGCTCCCCTATTCTTTTCTTACATGCCCCTGCTTCCTCTTGCAGGGCTGCAGGTTGCCTCCAATGTGTCTCTTATGTGGTAACAGTGTGGTTTACTGGCCAGGGCAAAGTATTACATGCTCATTCTGAGAGCGGGCAATTAAAGGGGGGACATTCAGCATTTAACTGGCTCTTCTCATACAGACCATGCATGCTTCAGGGTAACCCAACAACCTTTATAAGGGAAAGCTGTTTTTTGTTGAAGAATTCCAACTAACAAGTATAGATGAAATAATGGAATTTAAAAATCAACATTTCACAACCCATTATGAAGTAATTGATTCAGGCAAAACTCACATGTGGATGGAACTGTTAGTTGGAAGGGTGGTGGGGACCCTTAAAAGGAGGGTCAGACTATGGCCATCTGAACTCATGGCAACCTACCACTCAAACTCAGCTTTGCTCAGGGAGGGTGGAGCCCATAGTACTTGCCTCTTGAGGGGGGCAGAATAGGAAGCACATAGCACCTGTGAAGTAATCTTGTCCCCTGCCCCCCAAAATGGAATCTAAATCCAGTAAAAATTCCAGGTTTGATAACTGGAAATATAAGGGATGGAGAAAGAAGTGACATTCTGAGGAGGCAACTGATGAATCCAGAGTGGAACTGTTACAGAGAAATTACCCTATTTTTTGTGTAGATGGTAATAATAAGAGTAAGTGGGACTATTATAGGTTAAACTTAGGAGATATCAAAATGCAACATATAGCCCTGGCTGGTGTGATTCAGTGGATTGAGTGCTGGCCTGCAAACCCAAAGGTTGCCACGTTGATTCCCAGTCAGGGCACATGCCTGGGTTGCGGGCCAGGTCCCCAGCTGGGGGTGTGTGAGAGGCAACTGATCAATGTATCTCTCACACATTGATGCTTCTCTACCTCTCTCCCTTCCTTCCCTTCTGTCTATAAATAAATAAATAAAATCTTAAAAAAACAAAAAACAAAATACAGTGTATAGATTTTCTTTGGATTCTGATTTGAACAAATCAGTAAGACCTTTTTGTGACATGATGAAATTTGAACATGACTGATTTTTGGATGATACCACAGTGTTAATTGTTCATGTTTTATGTAACTAGTGGTATGGTTATATAATAAATGTTATATTTTAAAGAGTGAGATGCATACTTAAGAATGAAGGGGTGAATGCCATGAGGTCTGGGATTTGCTTTAAAATATTTCATCAAGGGAAAGGAACAAAAAATGATCAAAAGCAACAATGTGGCAATATCTTGGTAACTGTTGAAATTAGATAGATGTTTGATACATGGGGTCATTAAGCTATTTTCAAGTTTTTGAAAATATCTATAAATTAAAAAAATTGAAGTTTTACATTATTGGTCACAAATTCTGGATAAAATATAACAAAATTATACCAGGTCTTCACACAGTGAGATTATTCCACTTCTTCCCTCAGCCAGCATGAATTACCCTAACGCTCACTAGCGAAACAGTTGCAAGTGAAAACAAACTGCAAATAAATGTGGCCCTCATCCCTTTATGTGAGGCACTGCATTTTCTTCCCATCAGAAGGAACACTGTGGCTCTCCCACTGACCTGCAGCTCCCGAGGTTCTTTTTCCAGCCTCTGCTGTAGAATAAAGATGGTATTTTCTCCCATAATTAGCCCCACTGTTTATTCTCTCCCAGGCTGGCCTGGGAGAGGCTTGCCATCTGTACTGTATACATCTGGTCCCTGCCTCGTGGAGGACACCACCCACTCATCTTAGAAATACAAAACAGAGCAAGTTTCAAATATATTATGGGGACCCCTCTGACTGTGCATTGCACCTGTGAAGCTCAGTCTGTTTTTCAGTGATTAAAAAGAATGTGAAAGGGAAAGGAGGATTTGATTTGCCAAAGTCTGATGTTCACAGGCCATAAGCAAAATAGTGTCCTCCCCAGAGCTCATTCCTAGCCCCAATGTAAACATAAGGAACACAGACATGAAGAGATGGGCATGGATCAAACTGCAGACTCTACACCTGTTCATTCACCTTCATTAAAGATATTGTGTTACAAAACATTTTGATCAATAAGTAGTCAAGGTCGGTGGTGCATCCAGTTCCTTACCCTGATAGCAAACCCCATGGCCTCCCAGGCCCTTCACCAACCCTCTCCAAAGTTAGTATCTTACCTCAAAGAGGAAGCTCAGTCTTCCCCAATTCTGAGTTCACATTTATTCAATTCTATAGGCCCACCTAGCCCTGCCCAAGAAAAGGACTAATCATTGTTCGGGGGGGGGGGGGGGCAGAAAGTGTAGGGGGCTAGACCCAGCAATGTGAAAAGGAAGCACTCCCAGGTGGGGACAGGAATTCCTGTGTGGGAGAAGCAGCCAGGCTTTTAGTCCGAATGGAGTGATTTCCCTGTCAAAGAAAATCTGATTTTCCAAAAGGCCAGAGTCTAAAGGAAGGTGGAACTGTCTTTTAGGAATGTCCAGTAGACCCACTACAGGCTCATCATCATGAAGGCTGAGTCCAGGGCCTTCTACCCTTGTGGCAGGTGTATACCTCAGAGCGTCCCATACACACTGACTTTGGCCAGGGAGATGCTCTCTGTGTAGTGGTTCCGGCCTTTCTCATACAGGATGAAGAGCTGGGGGGCCTGGTCCTCCCTGCCCATACTGCCCTCCAGGGCTGCCAGGGATGAGTAGCCACTAGGTCCTGGCCAGAGCTGGACTGTCTCTTTCCTCCAAGAGGTACCATTGTTGAAGCTCCAGCGCAGGGTTAAGTTCACTCCTGGGAACAGCAGCAGAGTCAGGAAAGGAGGGTCTCTGCTGAGGCCTTCTTGAGACAACGGGCTCCTTGCCCACCCCACCAGACAGATACTCACGGAACTCTGGATGGGCTGGGTTGGAGAAGAAGACAATACCGGAGCTGATGGCTACAGCTCCTGCGGCAACCACAGGGTCCACAAGCTCAGGATCAAAAGTCACATCACGGGGCCTCAGTGTATCACAGGCATCATAACTGCGGAGGACTATTCGGCAGTGGCAGTGGTAGTTGTTCTGGTTCCGGGCGTTGATGACAACTGACCCATCTGGGAGCTCATAGGGCTGAGGAGAGAGAATAGGGCATCAGGAAGACCCAGGGAGGGGGTTGGGCAAAGGGCCCTGTCCCTGAGGGAGCAAGGCTGGTGGTACAGAGCTGGGAGCCAGACCCTGACTCCATGAATGAAATGGTGGTCTGGATGACAGGGCAGGGGGAGCGGGTGGGAAACAACCCATGGACTCTGACCTGGCACTCATCGGGGTTGAAATCATTTTCTCGCTTAGGCTGGCCATAGGGAATGCCGCTGACCCCACTGCCATAGTGCCAGGAAGCACCATGGTCATCGCTGAGGAGGCAGAAGACCCCATCCCGCTCCAGCGTCCCGTGACCACACACGATGAGCCGACCTTTCCGTGGCTCTCGCTGTTTCTGTTGGAAAGGAAGCTGGGTGTCACAGAGGGAGACACTGAGGGAGGCTCAGAGGCAGGGAAGGGGAACCCCCACCTCCTAAGTGTGAGGACACATATGGTCCCCTTCAGTTCTGTCCTTGCTTGCTGAGGGTTGAACACAGATCTCACAAATAGCGATTGCCTGTATCAGGAAGCTCTTTTGCAGAATAAGCTCCTTCAGAACATCCAGGACCTATGCTGGACATGTTGTGCACAGGACAAGGGGGAGCAGCCACAGGGGTGGATGGGAGCTTACTCTTACGCTTGGTGTGCTCACTCACCAAGCTGTGCACCATGGCACAGACTTGTGTCTGCCCAAAGGAAGGGGTATTTTTTTCTAATTTGCAGCCCTGTTGACAACCACCAAGTGGGAAGTTCCATCTTCCCATTCCTCCCAGGATGTCCATTTCTTCCAAGGGATTCCATCTAAGACAGAAACTCTGATTTCACCGGATCTTCTCCTTGGGAAGGAGTCCATTTGGGGGCATCTCCCAGGTTCACCACCAGGCAGCCCCCTCTACCTATCTCAGGACAGAGACCTGAATGCCAGAGCCTGGTCCAGGGGCAAACATCTCGGTGCCGATATCCGAGGAGAGGTTCCGGGGCGGGCTCCAGGAAACACCATCATCCTTGCTCCACACTAACATGGTGGAGGCCACCTGGCAGCCAGCCTTGTGAGCACATAAGGAGTAAAAAAGGAATACCATTCCCGTCTCAATATCGCTCACCACTGCCCCCAGGTTCAGACCATCTGGGGTCTCCCCATCATCCACAATGAATGCTGTAGGAGACCATGTGCTGCCTGAAGAAGAAAGGGAAGAAACTCAGGGTCAGCACACTGGAGATGCCCTTTTCACCAGTCCCTGTAACCTTCACATTCTGTTAGGGACCCAACACCTTACAATGGCCATGGGGCCTACAAGACCTGCTTCTCCTTACCTCTCTGACCTGAACTATTCTACCCTCACTCACTCCATCCACCACACAAGCTCCTCCCTACTCCTCAAAGATTACCCTCCTCCAGGCCTCTGTACATCTTGTCTGGTACACTCTTCCTACAGACTCACTCTGTCACTCCTTTGAGTCTTTGCTCGAAAGTCGCCTACTGAAAATTGCAATCAAACTCTGGCACTCCCCATACCTCTTGTCCTGTTTTTGTTTCGTCATTGCATTTATCACTTTCCAACACAAAAAATACATGCACTTATTTATTATGCTTATTGTCCGTTTCCCCCCAATAGAACATAAAACCTGTGAGGACAGCGATTTTTGCTCTTTTGTTCATAACTGTATTCATAGAACCGACAACACAACAGTATCAGGTATATATAGTAAGTGCTCGATAAATGTTTGAATAAATGTTCAACTCCTTTGATCCCAACTTCCATATCACTGCCCTGGTCACCTCCTCTCCTTAGGTTCCCTCTCTAAGTTCCCCCCTCCCAGGGGTCCTTGGGCAGGTCAGGCTGACTCCCCCTACTCCGCCGCACCTAACCTAGCACCAGCTCTTGCCACCCAGGCATCTTTATACCCTGGTCTATGGACCTCCGTAGAGCGATGAACTTGGCCCCCTCATCCGATGTGGACATTTTTCTGGCCTCAGCAAAGGCAAGGAGAGTGCCCCGAGGAGTGGCAGTGATGAGCGGGATGCGGAACGTGTCCACAGAGCCGATCTGCCTCCCACTCACCCACAGCAGCTGTTCCATGGTCACCAGCGGCTGAACCTGCGGAAGAAGAAAGAAGGGTCAACGGGACAAACTTGACTTGGGGTTTTAGGAGGGATGAATAGCGGCTGTGAGTCAGGTTCCCCTGGGAGAGGCAGGGTGATGGGGATCTCGACTGGTGGCGGGGGTCCCAGAACAAGGAAGGGGAACCCAGAGGAGGGTTTGGAAGGAAGCTGGGGGGCTCGGAGCGCGGGAGAGGCTGCGAGGGAAGGTGCCCTCAGGAAGAATAGGGGACCTCGAAAGGATAAGGAGCTCGAACGAGGAGGAGGACAAGGGCCTGAAGAGGGAGAGGGGCTGGGAGCGGATGGAGGGAACAGGGTCGCAGAGTCCCGTGCTGGAGAGGGGCTCAGCAGTCCGCGTGCCAGGGAGTCGCCGGGCACAGACCGCCCGCGTGGGTCGGATGGGGCTTTACGAGGGGTGACTCACCAGACCGAAGTCGTTCTCTGCCCTAGCCCCGAATACTACCGCAGACAACAGCAGCGGAAAGATCGAGGCAAATACCTGAATCCTACAGACTCCCCCGAACCCCAGCACCCGCGGTCCCCAAGGTCCGCCCAGGAGCATTGTGCTGGGTCGCTCTGCTGTCATTTCTCCCCCGGGGCGGCCGCGACCCTGGACCCCAGGACTAAACCCGGGCTCGAGTCCAGTAGCTGACCCGGGCCCTTTAAACAATCAGGTGTCATTCCCCAAAGCCGCCCCACACCCAGCTGCCCCGCTGCGCTTCCGCGACTCCAATTGGCCTCCAGAACACTCCGACTCTTCACGTGACCCTCCAGTTCCTCTAAGCTAGCCCTCCTATTGGCCCCCGTTGACGTTCTGCAGCGCGTGACCCGGACAAGAAGCTTATTGGCTGGGAGGAGGAAAAGCCCGGTACGACTCAGGAGCCTTTTGATTGGTCATAGCAGCTGGGGCTGTCTTAGGGGCGAGGCCTGTTTTAAAGCTCTAGGTCGGACGAACAGGGTCTCACTGTCGAGGGAATAAAATACCAGTCTTTATTAAAATCTTCTTACTACAAAATCAAGATCTGAAAGGCGGGGTGAAGCTGGGCGGCTGTATAGGCGGGGTGCAGCCCTGGCTCAAGGCCGCGTCTCTCACTTCTTTCTCCTCTCTCCTGGAGGCGCGTCGTTCTTCTTGCCTAAAATCTTCAGAAGGGCCTTGGACATGTAGTAGGGCCGGTCCAGGGATCCGTCGTTCCGCTCTAGGTCTTCCACTGAGCCGCAACATAGACCAGTTAGAGGGGACCTTGTGGCCTCCGCACTCCCCGGAATATCCGGGACCAAGTGACCAGCCTGGTTTCCTGGCTGCACTACCAGTAGGTTATGTAATCTCAGTTTCCTCATTTGGAAAGTGGGGTCAATAATAATACACTTCATAGCTTGTAAGGGTTAACGGGGGAAAAAATCCTCATGCCCACTGCTTAGCGCAAAGCCTCTAACCTACTAAAGCCTGAATGGACATATAAAGTAGGGTAAGAAAATCCTGCTCACTACAGCCACCTGCTGGGAAGTCTACACTTCTACCTGAGGTTTCCTAGGAGATGATACCGGAGGCCTCTCCCCTGGGATGCTCTTTCTTGGAATAGCCCATCAGCCTGGGAGCTCACTTTCCCCTTCAATCCCTAAACATTTGGCTTGAGGATGACAGAAGAGGCTCCCTCTGGCTCTGGCTACGTTAACTCACAAAGTCGCTGTTTCTAGAAACACCAAGTCTTAAAAAAAGCCTGAACAGTCTGTACCTTGAAGTCGCGGGGAGGTGGTGGGGGTGTACTCACAGAAACAGAGGAAGAGCGTGTCCACACACATGCCAAAAACGCTGAAGAAGCTGCTGGCAATGACGTAAGCCCCTAGAATGGAGGTCTGGAAGACACAGGCCTGTTAGGATTTCTTTGAGCAATTAGGGCAGGCAGAGTTGGGGAGCCACTCACCATGATGGGCAACCAGTAATAGTTGAGGTGGGGGCTCTTGAAGTCTTTACCCAGCCCCGGGATGCGACCAGTGAAAAAAAAGAAGGACAGGACCCCTGTGGGAGAGGTCAGTGTCACTCCTCTAAGTTCACCTCTTCAGCTTCCCAGCACCCCTGCCCTTTGTCCTTGTTACTCCTGCCCTGGTCCTTACCGACACCTCCCACCACCAGCAGCTTCCCGAAGAACAGCAGCAGGTCTGTGACTTTGTCCAGGACAACCACCCTGCATGGGGAGTTGGGGTAGATTGGGGGTGAGAGGCCCTGCGGGGCTCGGAGAACTGGCTATATAATTTGCCGTGACAGAGGCAAAATGAAAATTGTTCATGTTTCGAGTTGGAGGCAGCAGAGCTTAAGGTGGGGGACAGCCTGACCTGACAATGTTCCGCATGAGCAGCATGAAGGCATTTTTGGCTGAGATACAGAAATTCTTCCCATAGATGGCAATCTGGGTGAGGTGGAAAGGTGAAAGTTACCTGTGGAGAAGTCACCTGGGCCAGGGTGGGGGGGTCAGGGCCAAGGGGCCCTGGAGCAGGGGCTGCTTTTGCAGTGGGGCTCACCATGATGTATGCGTTATGGTTCAGAAACTTGATAAACTTTTCCAGACACCAGAGGCAGCACTTGAAGCAGCACATGATGCAGCGGGCCATAGGGTTCTGGGCTCCTGGGGACCAGAGGCTCAGGTTTGGACACTGGTCCTGTAAGCCCCTCTCCAAGGACTCAGCTGCTGAGCTGGGCCTCCCCTAGCCCCTGACCTTGGCTCACCTCTTAGTTTGTGGTCAACATACTCCAAGATGACCCGCGCTATCTGCACAAGGGTCAGGATGAAGGCCCCAAAGGCCAGCGACCCAGTGTGATAACTACAGAGGGATTAGTCAGTAAGAGGCAGCCCCAGGACCCCTGGGACTCCCAGGCTCACAATCCCTAGCCCCCACCTCCAGGCTTACCGCAGTGTGCGTATGAAGGCAGCGCTCAGGGGGAAGGCGGGGATATCCTGGGGCTTGTGGAAGGCCCAGTAGAAGGAAGCGAAGGCACCAGCCAGAACACATTGGCCCAGGGCCAGGACCCAGTTGAGGGTCCAGAATAGCCCCAGGACCCCGTAGATTTGCAGGTTGAAGAGAAACTGTTGTACCAGGCCAGTGGACAAATAGCCCTGGAAGATGCACATCAGCCCCGGGCATGAGGAGTTCATGGGCTGAGCCTGTGGAGCACAGAGTAGACTCGTTCCCAGCCAGCTCCTGCCACTCCCAGAGTAGAGGGAAGAAGTGGCAGCCTCCCCAAGCTAGGGAAGCGGGTTCCTTTCAGGAAATTCATCTCCAGGTTCAAACTGGGTTTAGCTTATCTATTGGGTGAGCATAGTTCACTTCTTTCAGTTTCTGGATGGGCACAAGAGCCCCCAGGAGCCTCCCAGGATGTGTGGGCAAAGCCTTAATGGTGTGTGGGGAGCTCTGGAGAGCCAGCCTGGCATGCAATCAGCAGTACCTTCCCAGAGCCTCTGTAACTTCAATTAAAAGTTTCCAGCAAAATTGAAGAGACTGGATATCAGATGATATTAAAGAATTATTGTTAATTTTGTTGGGTTTGATAATGGCTATAGTGGTTATTCTTTTAAAAGTCCTTAGCTGTTAACACATCTATCCTGATGTGTTTACAAGTGAAATGGCATGAATTTGCCTTAAACTCTAGAAAAAAAAAATTTGCCTGGGGTGGTGAGGTGGCTACAAGAAAGGTGAAGATGTGGAATCTGGGTACAGGAATTCTCTGCCTAGTGTGTGTTTTGAAATTTTCTGAAATAACAAGTCGAGAAAGTACAGAAATAAAAAAACAACCCTTTCCAGCAAATGTGACAACAACCTTAATAATTGCTGAAACTGAGTATATGTTTGAAATTTTATAAGAAAATAATCCACTTTCCATTTGTATGTAACTGTGGGTTTGTGTTAGTTTCCACTGCTAGTTCTTGAGCAAGTTGAAAGCAAGAACCAGGTCATTTGGGGCTTTGCATATCCAGTGCCTGGCACTCATGGGTCCTTTGTAAATGTAAGCAGACCTTCCTTTCCTTTTTACACTGGGGCTGATGGCTGTGGGCACAGCCCTTAGTCCCAGCTCAGAGCAGGTGGCCACATGAAAGCTCTGAGGACAGTAAATTCCCAGAGGTCCAGAACCGCTCTCTGAGGCCCTCACAGGGAGACCCTGGCAGCTCCTCTCCCAGACCCCCAGGACATCCCACCTGCTTATTGCCTAGGGCACTGTGTTCCCAGGGAGGAAGATAAAAAAAAAAAAAAACCAAAAAAAAAAAAAAACCATGGTTATCAGCTCTTATCAGGTGCTGGGCATCGCATTAAGCACTTTATGTGCCCAATGTCATTTAATCTTCTTGGCCACCTTGAGAGACCGGTATTATGCTTAGCTCCATTTTACAGATGAGTGGACTGAGACCCAGTTGGGTGGGGTTTGTGGCAGAAGAATGTCCTGGGGAGGGTAGAGTTCTGGTATCTAGCTTTCTGAGGCTTGGCCCTGCCCTCAGGCACAGCACACCTCTTCCTTGGCCTCAGTGTCCTTCCCTGTCTTAGGGGCAGGACTACTAGATCTGGAGTCAGCAGACTGGCTTCCTTTTGGGCTCTGTTGGGGGCATGTTGTGTGACCCTGAGTGAGCCCCTTGCCCTCTCTGGTCCTCAGTCTCCATGGCACAATGAGGCATTTGGCCCCTAAGGTTCCCTTAGCCCTGTTGGTGCCTCCTTTTCCACCCCCAACCCCCTCACCATGGGGTCACATGATGCGTTTATTGGCACTGTCTCACAGCCGGCTAAGCTGATGTTGGGTGCCCAGAAGACGTACTGAGGTTGTCCGGATGTGGCCAGGTACCCAAAGGTAAGTCAAGGAAAGCATGGTCACATGGGTGTCTCTACAGATCCCCTCATCAGGTACCCCTTTCCAGGGGCTCATGTAGGATGCTCACTGGGCAAAGAGGCTGGAATTCAGCCTGGGTTCTCTTCCAACTCTGTCTAGGGGTGGGGTTGCATCTGCCCAGAGGAAGGGATACCTTTTTCCCATTGTACTAAGGCACTGTGTAAGTATTGCCTTTTCTGACCTCTGCCTCCGCAGATTACAGGAGGACTGGCTGTGTGGGCAAAGGATACAGAGCAATCATGGCCCAGTAGGCAATGCAAATGAGCAGGAGGACAAAGGTGATCAGAGGGCAGAACATGGTAGACGTCATCTGTCCCACAGCCCTGCAGGGAGATGAGCACCGTTCACCAGTAGCCGCCCCCCCCCTGCTTGCCCTGGCCCCACCTCTGCCCCAAAGGGCCTGCTCCATCCCCCAGGCTGGGCACACTGTAGGTGCTCCCAGAGTGAACTGAATTGAGTAAATCAGGCTCAGGGTGGGGCAGGTTCAGGGAGAGTAAGGGAAGAGAATCCTCAAAGTATGATGTGTTGACCAACTTGGCAGGTAGGTCTTGGTTGGGAGTAAGCTGCTGCTTCTCTTCCCTTCCTGGATTACTGAGCAATCCCACCCAACCACCATCACCATGGCAACAGTCCTTCTGGAGGGCCTGCTTCATGCTCAAGGCACTTGAGACACTAACTCACTTCATCCTCAGCGCAATCCTACAAGGTAGGAAGTTATTCCCCCCCCATTATAAATAGGTAAACTGAGGCTCAGAAAGGTAGTCACACAGCAGTGTTAACCACTGCACTATTCTGCTCTTCTTCTCCATGGTTCTCTGGCCCCTGTCCAGCATGCCCACCCCGACCCACACCCCTGCCCTCTGCCCCATCTCTCTCAGACAGGCCCTCACTTGCTGGCCTCCTTCAGGAGGGCAATGGCAATGTGGATCCGCTGTCGCAGGAAGATGAGCATGAGCAGCAGAAGGCCTTCCAGCACAGCCAGCACAATTACTGAGGGTGGACAGAGCAGAGGGGCCAGGGTCAGGGTCAAGCATGGCCCAGGCAGCCCTTGGGCAGCTGGCGTTTGGAGGGACAAGATACTTACGGGCTGCCAACCAGGTCTCCTTAACACTGCTGTAGGCGCTGAGGTTGGTGGTGAAGCCCAGCTGGGTGATGGAAGCACTTGGTACTCCCTGCAGCACTTGGTACTCCTTCCAGCAGTGGTAGATGCCATACGCCAGCACGCCCAGCACCCCTAGGATCAGGACCAGCACCAAAGGCCCGGCTACCAGGCGCAGAAGCAGAATAAATAGCAGGCTCAGGACCAGAGCCACAGCGAGGGCACTGTAGGTAGGGTAAAGTGGGTGATAGTTACCCCTGGTTCCCAAATGCCTTTCCTCACAGCACCAAAATCCCCAGATTAAAACCCCTTTCTATTATCAATCCTGTTGGACCTAGGGTCCATTCTGAGTTCTGGTTCCTCCTTCCTTGTCTAAAGACTCAGTTTCAGACATTGGGCTGGAGGATGAGGATCAGGAAGGGAAAAGGGAAGGAAAAAGTTGCGGAATCTGGTGACTCACACAAGAATCCAATACCAGGATTGGGCAAAATCTTCGAAGATCTTAATGCTGATGTCACGTGCATTGAGGCTGTCAAAAAGACCATTATGGGGAGAGACAGAGTCAGACAGGGCTGTGGATGGGAAGGCGTAAGGGACAGAGATGTGGAGGCAGGGAGTGCCCACCTGATCTGGTAGATAGTGGTGTTGCTGGAGATCCCTGGGAGTTCGGGCCAAGCACTATTATTGGGCCATGGAAAACAGCGCCCCAGAGCTGGAGGGAGAGAACTGGCTACTGGGTTGTGGGGTGGGGTGGAGCCCAGAGCTTTGCCTTGAAAGTCTCTGGTCCTATTTCACCCATAGTGCCTTCAGGGGAGGGAGGGGAGAGGGGCTTTGCTCGCTCAGACAGCTGTTCCTGATTCCACAGTCAGAAGAGAGCTCTTGATCGTCCAGCCCAGGCCACGCTTCCTTCACTGTCTCTTAATGACCCCTTCCTCCCCTCCCTGAGCTGCCACCTTGTCAGACCCTCTTCCCCTCTGGTCTGACTCTTACAACACTTGTACCCCCAACCTTGCCGCCCATCAACCCACCCTCTGCCCAAGTGCCAGGGAGATCATGGCACAGCACAGGCCTCATTGTTCCAAGGCTAGAGGTCACTACTGCTCAGACACCTCGAGAGTCTCTGCCCTGGACAGTGCCCACCTCATGGCCAGGCTTCAAGAACCCATTCTCTGAGCACTGCCCTTCCCCCTCACCTCTGTACCTTCACTCTTACTGCGTCTCTCTCCAAGTTTCTCCCTCCTCCAGAATTCCATCCATTACTCCCTGTTCAGCTCTGTCTGCTGCTCACCTCCTCCAGGAAGCCTATGCTCTCTCCTGGGGCACCTACTACTTGCCTACAGTTCTTGTTACCACCCTTACGACAACTTTGCCAGGTAAACTTCCTTTGTCATTGACATTCTAAAGACGAGGAAACAAGCCCTGGCTGCTGTGGCTCAGTGGATTGAGTGTCGGCCTGCAAAACAATGGGTTGCCGGTTTGATTCCCAGTCAGGGCACATGCCTGGGTTGTGGGCCAGGACCCCAGCTGGGGGCGTGTGAGAGGCAACCAACCAGTCGATGTATCTGATGTATCTCTCATAATGTATCGATGTTTCTCTCTCTTTCTCCCTCCCTTCCCAACTCTAAAAATAAATAAAATCTTAAAAAAAAAAAAAAAAGATGAGTAAACAAGGCTCAGAGAGGCTAAATAATTGGCCCAAGACCACACAGTTAGAAAGTGCTAGGATGTGAATTCAGATCAGACTTTGGAACATTCATTTGAAATACCTCCTCTTATATTTGTGGTGAGAACTAAGTATCTTTTTTCATGCTATAATTTAAATACTTTTCAAAAATAATATTTACTATTGGAAAGAAGAGAATATAGAATTTTTAAAAAGTTAACTGCTATTCCACCACCCAGTCACATTCATTAGTAGCATTTGGATGAACTTCTAGTCTGTCTCCTGTTCATGTACCTAAATGTACATTCTCCGTGCATGTCTTCATGGGATTGCCATGCACTCTCTTTGTGAACATCTCTGATCTCTCCACCACCTAGCATGTAGCTCCCACAGAGAGCAGTTGTCATCTTCTCTGTGTCTACCCCCAGGCGCACCGGGTGCACTGGGCGCACGCCCTGGACCCCGACTTCTGAAGGGCCCTGCAAAACCCCAACTTTACACTTCTTTCTAATGACACCAAGTTTGGTTTCATATGTGCAATTTTAATTATGTACAAGTTGTAAACTTGCGGGGCCCTTCAGAAGTCGGGGCCCAGGGCGTGCGCCCAGTGTGCCCGCCATTAAATCTGCCTCTGTTGGCGCACAGCAGGTGCACAATAAACGCTGCCTCAGCCCAGCTGTGCGACTTCACTCTCTCTCTTTGGGTCTGGTTTCCTTATCTGAGCAATGAAAGTACAGGACTAGCTGATGCCTGAGGAAGGAATGTATTTCTCACCTGGAGTAGAAGGCAGGAGAAAACGGGGACACAGTTCTTGTCCTAGGCTTTGGTGCACTGGCTGGGATGTGGGGGGAGGATGGACAGACACACGGTCACAGAGCAGGATGAAGGAGAGAGCCCCGCTGCCCACTACCACCACCGTCATCTACCCAATTCCCTCTTGCACCCCCACCCATGTGGCCCCTCCTCAATGACAACAGTGACATTGGGGCAGTGCTCACCATATTCCAGGGCACCCCTGGCAGACAGACATTTCGGTTTGCAGCATAGAAGACCTCCCCAACTGTCTGTGAAAGCTCACTGTTACTCACGGTCCATGCGACTTCTGGACAGGAAGACACACACACCTGGGGGCAGAGAGTGTGCTGAGGCGCTAGTACCTGGGCCTAGTGGAGATCCGAGCAGAGGCAGGTCCCAGGCTCTGACCTGAGGCGTGGAGCACTGCAGGCCTTGCTCAGCGACTGTGATGATGTTGGTGGCCAGGATGCAGCTGAAGATGTTGAAGTACAGGAGATAGGGTTTATATCTGCAGGAGGGGAGAAAGTGAGTGTGTCAGGGCCTGGCCAGGTGTAGGGAACAGGAGGGACAGCCAGGCCTCGCCTCCAGGCTGCAGTGGGCCCAGGTGGCCTTGACAGGCACTACCCAGCTCCTGGCCTCAGGAAGCTCAGACAGCTAGGAGGTGTGAGAGACACCAAAAGAGTTCTAGAGTCATCCAGTCTCACAGATGGTTCAGACAGAACTGAGCAAATTCGTGCTGACAAATCTTTAAGAGCAAGAACTCTGGAACCAAATCACCACCCAGCTTTATGACTTTTAGCAAGTCATTTAATTGCTTACCGCCTCAATTCCATCATGGGTAAAATAATATACCCACCTTACAGGCTTTTTTTGTGAGTATAAAGTACACCACCTGCCTGGAACATGTAAACACCATATAAACACTAGGAGTTTTGTTGTTAATTGACCATTTCCTGCCTGCCAGGGCTGATAGCCTTACTTCTGGGATCATCCTTGTGTTTCAGATGAAAATGTCAAAGCTCAGAGAGGTTAGGTACCTTGCCCAAGGCCACACAATCAGAATCCCAGTTGGGGATTCAAAGGTCAAGCTCTGAAGTCTAAAACCCATGCACTTAACCATGACTCTACATTGCCCTGCTATTTTGGGGGGGCTCATAAGCCAACTTCCAGCAATGGAGGCTGCTCAATGTGGCCTGGGGGGTGAGAGTCAGAGAGGCAGGGTGGGAGGTGAAATGGGAGAACAACAGGGAAAGGTCTGGAGCCTGAATGTTGCGTGGTCTGCTGCCCATCCCCACCCTCACCCCTCTCTTGGCTCTCTTCCGTACTCACTTGTTTGCCCCTATGCCACAGTAGGCCCCGGTGGAATTCCTGGGGTAGAGGACTTGCCGGGGGTCTCCATACACCCATGCTGGACAGAGACGCACAAAGAATCACCGGAGGGGAAGGGCAGGGACTTCGTAGGGAGCAGCCATGGGTATGGTCCCTCCCTGGGTGATTGCCCCCCAGCCACTGCCCCATCTCTGCACAGCTGGAAACTCACCCACGAGTCCCACCACAATGTAACCCAGAATGAAGAGAAGGAAGAGGACACAGCAGATGACATCTGTGCAGCCCCTGGAGAGAAACGGGGAAGCCTTTGGAGAAGAGAGCTGGGGATGCTGGAGAGCGGGCATCGGTAGGTTTTATTATTTTTAAGAAAAGCTTTTTCTGGGTGGGTAAACTTTCCTCTGAAGTATAATAGAAAAGTGCATAACGTAAGTGCTCAGCTGGATGAATTTTCCCAAAGGGCACATGCCAGAATATCACTAGCATCCTGGAAGCCACTGTGCTCCTTCCACACATGACAATGCTTCTACTCTCTTGGGACAGGAGTTTTTTCCCCCCACAAACGTCTTACCAATATTTCAGCAAATACACAGTAAAAACAAAGCACCCCTGACCCCACCAGTGCAGGTTCCAGAACTCACCTGTTCTTGATGGGGCCTCGAAAGGAAGGGTCATATTTGACTGGTTTCCCTGAGAGGCATGGGGGACAGTGTGGAAAGTGAGGCACTGAGAGGAGTCTCCCTCCCCATTTCCTGTCCCCCCAAATCCTCCCCTGCCCTTAGGGGTTTTCAGAAGGTGGACAGGGACAGGACTGGCAGGAGGGAAAATTGGAAAGCAGGAAAGGTAGGATTGAAGCCTGGCCAGCAGGTTAACTACTCATCATGAATCCACCCAGGTGGCCTTGGAGGGAAGGGAGGGGGACTTTTATGGGTCATTTCCAGCTCACACTTCGAGGCTAGCAGCCAGGAATATGGCCTTTGCCTCCTGCCCGAACCCTGGCCCATCGCTTTTGAGTCTCTCCCCAGCTGTTACATGGGACTCTGTCTAGTAATCTCAGTGGCCCCTGTGTTCCAATGCTTGTCCCTCTCCATCTCAAGGCCATGGGGAAAGAAACTGGAGCCCAATGCATCAACTCTTGCAGGACCTGGGGAGGGAGGGAGCTATCTGTAGACCCCCCACTTGAAGGGACCTCAGTCTCCAAGCCACTGCCAGTCTCTGGGCAAGCAATCAAATCAGGGTGACACCTGAGCTTGGTGATTGAGATTGTGACCGTGTCCTGTTCCTGGTCCTCCCTGAGTACACACAGGGAGGAGGTGGGGCCAGGCACCCAGGGTCTCTTGTGGGCATCGAGGAGGGAGGGTGGTGGGCTGGCAAAAATTGTGGAAACAGGTGGGGTCCAGCGGTGCTCTGTACTCTGTCCCTCCATGGCTCTAGGACATGAGGTCAGTGATTGATCCAAAGCTGTTCCAGGAAGTTTCCTGAAAGTCCTCACTACTTCTTGCCCAGCCCCTTTAGGGACCCAAACCTCTCCTCTGGGAGGCCCCTCCTTTGGGGTTCCATTCCCTTCCTTCCAGAGCAGGGGCTCAGAGCCCCCCCAAACCCCAAGGGACCTATGTGGGCAGGCCTCTAGCCCTCACTGCTCACAGGGATCCTTGAGGCTGGTCTCCGTTCCCTTTCCCCTCACAGCTCCCCACCCCTAATCTTCAGATCCCTGGAACAGAATCCCAGCCCTCATTCCTCACAAATTCTGGGGTCAGGCTTTTTGCTCCCTCTCCCCTCAGGCCTTACCCTTCATGGCATCCCCAGAAGGCCCCAGCCTGTATTCCTTATGGTATTTAGAACAGGCTCTCCTCTTGACAGAGATCCAGAGGCAGGTCCATTCCCCCTCCATAAAGACCCTGAGCCCCAACTCCTCACAGCAGCCCCCAGCACGATTCACTTCCCCTGCCACTGCTCACAGACTCTGGTAGGCAGATCTCCAGTATTGTTCCCCCTCAGAGACGCAGGGTCCAGGCTGAAACTTCCTCATGGGGACCCCAGCCTTTTCTGCTGACAGGGGCCTTCCCCACTGGCAGGCTGCAGGCTCCACAGCACAGGACACTCCCAGCCCCTGAGCCCCAGCCCCCTGCTCAGGACCTCACCCTGCCTCCTTCCATGCAGGTTTTGCTTCCTTCCCAGGGCCCTGCCTGCCTTGAAGGACAGGAGTCTAGGTCTGAACCCCCCTCCTCTCAGGGACTCCAGCCCCATTTCTCTTGGAGACCCCAACTTCACTCCCCAAAGTCTCCTCAGCAATGCCCACCCCTGAACCCAATCCTCCTCCCAGGACCCTGGCTCTGCCTCCTTCCATCAGCTCCCCGGCCTTGCCCCAGCCTCACCGTAAGTCTCCTGCACGTCCACATCCTGCTTTCCCCTCATGGCTCAGTCTCCTGAGCGATTGGAGCCTGGGAGACCAGGCAACTCACCTGCAGCCACCCCGCCCTCCCACGTCAGAGCCCCACCTCCACCTCAGGTCCCCGACACACTCTAGTTCCTCCTCAGCGTGTGGGAGGGAGGGCTGAGGGCGGGAAGGCCCAGCCAGGGACAGGGGCTCAGGGCTGCTAGCTGAGACCTACGGACCATGGCCCAAAGGACATGTAATGCTCCAAGAATACTTCCTAATTCTGCAAACTACCCCACACATGTCCATATGCCCCAGCCAAGATTGTGGAGATTTGCCTTCTAGGCCTTGATTACACCCTGCCCTTAGTGGTCCCCACTGCCTTCCCCTCTCCTGGGCTGCTGTCTATACCAGTCTAGCCTGCTTCCCATCTCGCTGTGCCCCTCGGGCCCACAACCCCTCTGGCTGTGTGTGCATCCTCCCTGCCACCCCCACAACATACTATTATCCAGCTTGTTACCAAATCCAACATTTATTGAGAACAAAGGAAATCAGTTGGCAGAGGACCATTTCAGTTCATCAAACTTCAGCTGAGGATGGGGAACAGAGGGGCAGCCTGCCCAAGTCACCCTCCCAGGGAGCAATCAGCCTTGGAAAAGGGGCTGTCAGACCCCCGGGGCCTGGCTGGGGTCTCTGGCCAGGAATGTGTGAAGGGCTAGCGGGAGAGATGGCAGTGCCTCTGGGTGTGGGTGCGGGCATGAGCAGCAAGTGAGAGGCAGCTGCTGAACTGGTGGCCACCCAAGGGTTGGGAGGGAGAGTGTAATCCACTCAGGGATTGACAGAGGGTAGAGAGCTGAGCTCGGGCAGCAGCTCTGGGTGGGGGTCCAGGCGGGCCAGGCGACTCTGTTCTAGGGCAATAGCCTCAGCTGAGTGCTTACACTTCTCGCTGCCACACTGGCAGGTGAAATATTTGCTTTTGATGTCCCAGAAGCGGTCGCCATAGTCAAACCTGTCAAAGAAGCACAAGAGGCTTGTGGGACCCAGACCCGACTGCCCAGGCCCACCCCAAAACCTGTGGATCCTGCTCCTTAGGAGGGACTCTGGCACCCACACCCCTCTTTCCCCCGACAGGTTCTAAATCTTTGTACTTCTATGGACCTGCAGCAGCAGCACTGCCTGGGAACTTGTCTGAATGCAGTCTTGGGCCCCATCCTAAATCTATTGAATTAAAGTCCTCTGTGAGGCTCAGGCCTATTTAACATGCACTCCAGGGACACTTCTGTACATTGACGACTGAGCTCTGCTCTAATCCCAAGCCTGCAAATCAGGAGCTCTCTTCAGCTGCTCGTCCCAGGCGTGTTGTCTCCCACACCCCAGGCCAAGCCCAGCCACCTCACCCCAGCTCCTCCCCGGTCCGGATGTCTCGGGAACTGAAGAAGGCAATGCGTGGAAATCGCAGGTCTTGATGCAGCATGAAGACCCGGACGGGGATGATGTTGGGGTCGCACAAGTGGTTGATGAACCGGCTGATGTTGCCATAGTAACGGGCATCGATGCAGTACACCTCTCCATCCTGAGGGGAGGGCGGCATACTTCACATCTACCACCCTTAGTGCCAGGCCAACGTCCCCATCCACTGACCACCCAGTCCTCCCTCCCCAGGTTTCCACTGCTGACTGGGAGTAGGAGACAGAGGGGCCTCCCGCCCACCTTGTTGTCTAAGTCGAAGAGGTAAGAATCATCCTCTCTCACATCGGCCTCAGCATCAGAGATCAGCTCCCCGACATACCTGCTGGGCAGGAAGTGATGGTGCTGAAGGTGAGCTGGGGTTATGGGGGCTGGCTCCAGGCTGTGCCTCCTCACAACCCCACAGGCTCCTCTTCCACTGTGTCATGCCCCAGTCAGTGTCCGTGAATGTCACAGATCAAAACTGCTGGGACCTGCCTGGGTGACTGAGGCCTAGTGGGCCCTGAAGACAATGGACTTCATTTCAGAGGGAGGAGGTGGGTGGCCCCCTTTGGAGGTGGGAACAGGAGGAAGAACATGGGGACCCTGGCATGTGAGGGCCTCACTGGGTAGCTGCCACAGGCAGGACCAGCAAGTGTGGTGGACGGTGACAAGCTGGCAACACGGTGAGGGAGGTGAAGGGACTGATGCCAGACCTCTCGGGTTCGGGGATAAGCCTGCAGGCCTGGGTGGGAAACTCTGTTCAGGTTTAGACACCGGGAGGCTCGTGGACTAGGAGTCACTTAGCAGGTAGTGGCAATGGCAGGCTGAAGGACAGGAGTGGTCATGCCAGCAGGAAGGGACGGAGCCACGGGAGCCGCGAAGAACTCCGGGGAGGAGCCAGGGGTGAGGACGCCCACACTTGGAGAGCAGAGGAAGAGGAGCAGGTAAAGTGGAAAGGTGGATGCGTTGTAGGTGAGGACAGGGTCATAGGAGCCAGAGCTAAGTGGGGGCAGATGCCAGGGGAACAAGCGCTGAGGCACGTGAAGCAGGCGTGGGGTGGGAGAGACTGTCAGAAGGCAGTAGCAGTGGAGGGGTAGGAGCAAAGGCAGATTTTGGCAGGATGAGCAGTGAGTGGATGGTGGGGAAACTGGGGCCCAGGAAGATGAGGCTGCTTGTTTGAGAAGAGATGACATGACTAAGAGAAAATGGATGGTCCCTAAATAAGCAAATGGGGCTAAAGCTTTTTTTTTTTTTTTTTTTAAGTTAAAGGAGACCTAGATAAGTCTAAAGGCCATGGGCTAGGAGCCAGAGGACAGGGAACAGATACAGATGCTGGGCAGAGAAAGAACAAATGGAGAAGAAAGGGGGCCTTAAAGGTAAACAGAATATAAGGCTCAGAAAGGTTAAGTAACTTGGCCAAGGATACCAGCAGCAGAGTGGAGCGCAAACCCAGATTTGTCTCCCAAACTGGTACTTTCCCCAGCACGGAAGGGCAGGGAGAAGCTATGTAAGACTGGGAAGTGGGGATGGCAGTGTGGGCAGTGGTGATGGATGGCTCTGTGGTCTGGGCTGAGTGGGGCAGGTAGGGTGCTTGGCTGTGTGGATAGGGGGCAGAAGAGGCTGGTTGGAGATGGGGTAGTGAGAAGAGCGGGACCCATCAGGGAGAAAGGCAGAGAGGGCAGAAGAGATAGCAGTGGCTGTGGGCCCATCCCTTCACCCCTGCCCTACTCACTCGCAGATGAAGGTCCCCTGGGGGATGGTCTGCAGGGCGCGGACCCCCCAGCCCATCTTGGCTGTTCGGTAGAGCTGCAGTCGCACCCTGCAGGTGGGAGAGAGGGTGATGTTGGGTGGATGGGAGACAGTATGTGCATGTGTATCTGTGTGCATGCATGTGTGGGTCTGTGTGTGTGTGGGGGGGGTTGCTGCAGGGGCAGGGTCTCACTTGATGCCACTCTGTACCACTCGGTTCTTGCAGTTTCTCCAGCAGGAGCAGGCCTGGTTACACTCGAAGATCAGTGGGGGCTCGATCTTGTTAAATTCCTGGAGCAGCCGCCCATCCTGGGGTAGGGAGGGCAGGAGGACAGTGGTTTCTGTGTAGTCCCACCTCAGCTGCCCAGGATCCCCAAGACCCCACAGAAGAATCCTCCCTTGACCTCAATCCAGAGACAGGGAGACAGGGAGGCTGGGACAGGGGATACCACATACATTCTAAGGTCAAAGGACATGTGCCCACAACCACCCACCTTGATTTGCATGTGTCTGGGCCAGGCCCATCTCTGTCCTGGTAGTGTCCCAGGAATTTCAGGTCTGACCCTGACCTCTCCGCCACATCCCCCCCAGGAGAGGTGAGGGGCAGCTCCTCTGAAGGAGTGAACAAGCATCTGAGGACAGGGCAGGGGCATGTACCTTGTCATACCAGCAGCGAATGCTGAGCTGTCCGCATAGGCAGTTGGAGCTGGAGCAGTCGTCCACACATGTGCAGTGCTGGGCGGGAGGCAGGGTGAGCTTGACCCCAAGAATTGGCCCTGGCCCCTCAGCTCCCAGTGGTCCCTGCCCCACAACTGCTGCCCTTTCGCTAGGGTCCATGTTTTAGGATCGTGAATGGTGAAGGTCCCACGGTGAGGGGAATCGAGATGCTGCTGAAGGTTTGTCCCTAGGGCTACCATGAACCTGTATGACACCATCATGTGTCCTAGTAAAAAAGACCCTTCTCCAGGTGGACCAAGCCCCCAGAGCTCCCTCCTAGCCCCACTTTTGCAGGTGCTCCTGTTGGCCCATGACTTGCCCCACTGCTGTCCCTTTGGGAGGTCCCAGGCCCCTCACCTGCAGGTGGGTGATGTTGCGATCAATGTTCATGGTAGATGTCTCACAATTCTCTGAAATGTACTTGTAATCCTCAGGGCATGGCTCCCCATCCACACCGTTGACACAGGGAATGGGTACATTCTCATAGCCCCGAGCCACGTCCCTGGCAAAGGGAAATGGGGCTGAGGGCTCCCCTAGGTGCAAGGAGAGGACTGTGGAGGTTCCTTGGCCATGGGGAGTGGGCTGGTGGGGGAAGAGTGGGGTTTTGGGTGTTGTTTGAGGCATGTGGAGGTTGCCAGATAAAATGCAGGGCACCAAGTTAAAATTAGATTTCAGATAAACAAGAAATAATTTTTAGCATAGGTACATCCCAAATGCTGCATGAGACTGAGATTCTAATTTAACTAGATATCCTCTATTTTTATTTGCTATATATGGCAGTCCTAGTAGGGGGTAGTGAAGGGGGTTCATGGAATTTGGTGGGGGCTGGGCAGGGTCTGGGAATATTGTAGGGTCCAGTGGAGCCTGGGGAGGGCTTGAGGACATTTCAGAGTTCAGTGGGGACTGGGGAGGGGCGTAAGGCAGTTCTGGGACTGAGGGCCCAGTGCTCACCGGCAGATAATCTTTTCAGTGCGGATGGCCCGATTTCCCACGCCAAGCCGGAGCTTGCGGTTGAGCTGGAGAGCAAACCACACATCGGAGCGTTCAGGAGTCAGGTCCCATGCAGTATCTCCCTCCTTGTTGCGCAGCTCAGGGTTTGCTCCGCGTGATAGGAACAACCTGGGAAGGGAGAGGAAGCCTTAGAGGTCTGGGGCTGTGAGGGGTGACCGAGGGGCTTTGGGGTGTGGGGTGGACAGGGGCTCACAGCACGCAGTCGTGGTAGCTCTCTCGGGCTGCAATGTGTAGGGGTGTGTCCCCGTGGTAGTTAACAGCATGGAGATCGCAGCGGGCATTCAGGAGGACCTCGGCAATGGCGGCGCTGCCAGTGAAGGAGGCCCAGTGCAGACAGATGTTTTCCTCCTGTGGAGGTGAGGGGGAAGGGGTGGCCTGGGCAATGAGCCCTTGAACGCAGCCTCTACCACATTCAGGTCCTAGGCCAGCCCCACCTCCCCCACCCCATCAAAACTCTCACGTTGTCTGTGAGGGTGACATCGGCACCCCGTGTCAGCAGCATGCGGATCACATCGATGTGCTTATGCTCTGCGGCCCAGATGATAGGTGTCCATCCCCCACTGTCCTATGGGTGGGAAGGGAGGGAGGTGGGTGGGGGGCAGGCTCAGCAGCCAGCCCTGCTCACTAAAGCAGCACATGGTCAAGAGCATGCATTCTGGAGCCAGACTAAGCTAGAGCCCCAGCTCCACCACCCAGTGCTGTGGCACCCTGAGCAAGTCACTCAATGTCTTGGCATGTTTCTCCATCTATAAACTGAAACTATAGTGTTTAAGATCAAGGCTGCAGAGTCCTTTTTCTCTTCTAAAAAATACATTATTTCCCAGGTCTGCCAACTCAAAAGTCCTAGATGCAGTGATCCAAATGCAACAACCACCTCTAAATACAGAGATGGTAGTGTGTAAATGTGCTGAAGGGCCAGATGCTCTCAAATGACACTGGGTCATGTCAAAGGCCACAGAAGAACTTCCGGGGGCTCTCCTAACAAAGGATGGATTGAGAAGAAATACAATAGAGTAAAACACATCTATCGCATGAAAAACAAAGAGTTCACAAATAATCTCACTGGACACTTCAGAGATTAAAACAGTAACTTATTACTCTGGAAACTGATAAAGAGAAGTAGCAAGAAAGAGAAAACAGCGAAGAGATACTCAAATGAGGAGGGAGAGAGAAGGGGATAGCTGGAGCAGCATGGGATGCAAGGAGGCGTCAGAGGTCAGTCGCAGTGGAAGGTGCCGCGGCCCGAGGCTGAGCCAAGGACTGAGGGGCTGGTTAAAGGTGGAGTGGGAGAGGAGCACCTCTGACCTGGGCATTGACGTCCACTTGTCCTGTGCTGAGCAGCAGGCTGACCATCTCCAAGTTCCCAATTTTGGCTGCGTGGTGGAGGCAGGTGGAGCCGTCTTCCTCCTGAGGGAGACACGGGCAGATGAGTCCTCTGGTTGGCACCTCTAAGCCAGATCCGTCCCTAGGCCCTGCGGCCCACCCAGCACACCTTATTATAGACACAGCTGCCACGCTGCACCATGTAGCGGGCCACCTCCAGGTGGTTGTTCACCACAGCCTCCATCAGCGGTGTCCGCTGCTGCTTGTCCACTGCATTGATGTTGGCTCCAGCCTGTGAGGAGGGGGCATGTGGGCTGGCACCAGGGTGGGGCAGGGCAGGGGGTGGGGGTGTCGAAGGGCCTGGTCAATGAGGCAGAGGGCCGGCCCGTGCTGACCTGCAGCAGCACATGGCAGATCTCCACGGAGCCCTTCTGGGCGGCCGCATGCAGGGGTGTGCGCTTGCTCTGCTGGTCGCTCTGGAAGTTGGGGTCCAGGTTGTCCACTGCGGGGAGAGCCCGCCACACCGGGAGAGGGAGGGACAAGTGGTAAGCAAGCTAGGGGGTGGGTGGCACCTTCTCCAGGAAGGCTTCTCAGGGCATGTGTCAGGAGTAAGGAGCCAGGGGCACCAGCTCTGCCTGAATTCAAAGCGGTCCTTCCCCTCAGTGTTGCTGTGCACTGGGCAAGGCAGGTAACCTCTAGTTGAGGATGAAGTCCTTCACTGCATTCCTGGCCTCAGCCCAGTGCCTGGTATATTACTGGGCTCAGTCAAGCTTTGCTGAATGAATGAGCAGATGGATACTCACACAGCATCAGGATGACCTTCTGCAGCTCCCCCTGCTTCACTGACAGGTACAACTGCCGAGGGTGGAAGCGGAGTTTCTTCCGCCTGCCATGGTGAGGTAGAGTGGGGTGGCTTCCTCAGACTGCAGCAGCAGCTTTAACCACCACAGATCTGCCCTTCCAGACCACCCCAGTCTCCGTGCTGGAAAGGAAAACCCCCACTCACCTCTCTGACTCCTGGATGACCAGGGCCTTCTCCAGGGCTTCCCGGCCTGGTCCAGGTGGCAGCCCCACAGCTGAGAGGCAGCCCCCACTGGGCAGGGTCAGGGAGGGCCCCGAGCTATCAATGGTGTCAGCCACAGGGTCGCAGGGTGGACGTCGGGGCTCCCCCTGCCCTCGCATCCGGGCGCTATGGGAGAAGGGACTAATGTCTCAGGGGTGATGGGGACGAGCAGGGAACAGACAGTGGGGAAGGGAGAGGCCAGTACCTGGGCTGGGAAGTGTCTGCTCTCCCAGGAGCATCCTGGGCCAGGGGAGGGGGGGCAGGGGCTGCAGTGCCAGTTGGTGGTGTCATTCCATCCCCCCAGGGGATGGTGACCTCCTGGGCCTCGGCCGCATCCTCCCCACAGTGAGGACAGAAGACCATCCCATTCAGCTGGGATACACAGGCCTTGTGGAAGCGATGGGCCACACGGAAGTCGGGGTGGCACTCCAGGAAGGTGCCCTGGGGCAGGGGAACAACACGGTGAGGCTACGGGAATCCCTTCTCTGGTGGGGCACACTGCCTGTCTGCCCCAAGGTCACTCACCGCCGTACAGAAGTAGCCACAGCCTGGACAGCAGTGGTGTTTGACCATACGGGCGCGGTGGGTCTCACAGAGCACCATCAGGGCCACACGGCTTGATGGCCTCATTGTCTCCCGCTTGAGGATTGCGGCGTTGCAGCCCGACAGCTGTGGGCAGAGAGGATGGGTGAGAAGAGAGGTGAGCCGGGGGCCGGGGCCATGTGCCCTGCACCACTCCTCCCCGCCCACAGGCCCACCTCTCCATCCACACTCTCTGTGGCCATGCACTTGTGCCCCGCTCTCTCGCTGATGCGGTCAATCTTGGGTGCCTCCATGCGGCAGCTGCACAGGGGCAACTCCTCAAACCCGCGTTCTGTCTCCAGTGAAGATGTATCATTGGACACCCCTTAGAGGAAAAAGGGAGCTGAGGGAAGCCCTGCCCCTTACCCATTGGGGCCCCTGGCGAGACTGCTAACTTCCACCCTGCCTTTCCCTCCATGCTTCAGAACCCCCAAAGCCTGGCTATGGACACCCCAGCTGCAGTGGGGTCCCCCTCCTCCCCTTTCCCTCCAGTCCTGAGGGTGCTCCCTAGTGGCTCCCTATCCCAGCAATTGGCAATTACCAGCGTGGTTGGGGGAGAGGGTCCCCTCGCTGGGCAGCTCCAGGGACCCCAGAGGGACCTCCATGTACTCACTGGGGCCTGAGGAGCCCACACCATTCACTCCTGACACAGAGACAGAGAGAGTGAGAGTGCGAGCTCACAGGTACCTGGACGTGTGCGTACATGCGGGTATGGGCATGCATGAGCATGTGTTTGTGCATACTCTCTGGGGGCTGTGAGGGGAGCTGGTGGAGGGGACCCCAAAGCAGAGGAACCTCACCTCGTGGCTCTTTGGCCCGGGGAGGATCCCGCTTTCGCCGTTTCCGGGATGGCTTCACCCATGGGCTGTCCTTCCGCCATTTCTTTTTGGCTTTTCGCCGGCCACTGGAACCACTCTGGGGAAGAAGGAGTGTTAAAGAGCCTGGCCCCGGCCCCAGCCCCACTCCTAAGGATTCAGACCTCTGGCCCCACAGCCCCCACTCTTCTGGGTGTGTTAGCCTGCAGCTCTCACCCTGTCAGACTGATTGCCCGATTCCTCATCTTCCTCTTCTTCCTCTTCTTCTTCCTCCTCTTCCTCTTCCTCCTCCTCTTCTTCCTCCTCCTCACTCAGTTGTTCAGCTAGTGCTTCAACCTCAGACTGGGACAGAGGCAAAGTGGGGCTAAGGAAACAGTGACCCTTGGGCCATAGATCGCTCCTGGGCACTTGGGAGAGAGGCAGAGCAGGTCATATCCAACTCCCAGGACTCAAACAATGAGACAGGATAAGAAAACGACAACTACCAGGATGGCTCTCTAATGGAGGCGAGTGCTTGCAGGAAAGGAGGGGAAGAGCTGGATAAAGAGATGCAGAATATTATATAGCAACTAAAAGAAGGCACCATGACTAGACGTAACAACACATGAATCTTGGCTTAAGCAAAAAACCAAAAACAAAACCCAAACAGTAAGTTCCAGAAAGGGAATGCATAGTATGTTTATGTAACATACACTTGCTCTTTCTATGAAGTTCATAAATAAGACTTCCAATGGATGCTAAAAACACCAGATGAAGAGCTAATGAGGAACTTTACAGTGACATCACCTAAATCTCCACTCATTAATCTCAACATAACTAATAAAAGACCACATATCCTATGCCTCCTGATATGATGCAACAGGAAGCACTTGTGCCAGCAGGGGTGGGGTGCACTCCTAAAGCTGACCAAGCTTTTAGATACAACAGTTTATAAGTACAAGAAATATCTGTCAGAGAAGTGTGTCAATCCCCACCCAATTAGCTAACTCCTAAATGTGAGGAATTCTGTCAGACAAATGACCTGGTTTCTTCAACAAATAAATCATAAGATAATATTTTCTTAGAAGACAGGGAACCTACATTATCAAGAAAGACCGAGACAACTGTCAATCAAATTGATGTGTGAACCTCATTTGAATTTTGACAAACAAAAATTCATTTATGGAACAACTGAGATGTGAAGACTAAATGGTAGTGAAGCGATGATATTAAGAAATCAGCGGTAAATTTTTTAGGTGTGAAAAGTCATGTAGTAATGTTAAGAAACAGAAAGAGGTTTTTTTAAAAAAAGATTTTATTTATTTATTTTTAGAGAGGGGAAGGAAGGGAGAGAGGGAGAGAAACAACAATCGGTTGCCTCTCACACGCCCCCAACTGGGGACCTAGCCGCAACTCAGGCACGTGCCCTGACTGGGAATTGAACCATTGACCTTTTGGTTTGCAGGAAGATGCCCAATCCACTGAGCCACTCCAGCCAGGGCAGAAAGAGGTCTTATGTTTAGAGATACATATGGGAATATTTCTAGATAAAATGATATGTCTGGGATTTGCTTTAACATAATCCAGTAGGTATGTGTTGTGGGAGGAAGTAGATGAGTGTCAACACCAGCTGTTTATTACAAAGTTAGAAGAACACACAATGGGGTAGGAGAGTCTCTTCAATAAATGCTGTTAGGAAAACTGGACTACCTTCTTATACCATATATAAGAATAAACTCAAAATGGATCAAAGACTTAAAATTAAGACCTAAAACCAAAAATTTCTTAGAAGAAAACATACGGTAAACTCTCTAACATGGCTCTTGGCAGTATGTTTTTCAATATGTCTTCTCAGTCAAGTGCAACAAAAGAAAAAATAGATAAATGGGATTATATCGAACTAAAGTTTTTGCACAGCAGAGGAAACCATCAACAAAACAGAAAAAGGTATTTGCCAATGATAAGGGGTTAATATCCAAAATACATGAGAAACTCATACAACTAAACAGCAAAAGAAACAAACAAAAATATAAATAATCCAATTAAAAAATGGACAAAGGACCGAATAAACACTTCTCCAAAGAGGACATACAGAGGGCCAAAAGACATACAGAAAGATCAACATCACTAATGTTTAGTCATGTTGAGCAAATTAAAACCACAGTGAGATATCACCTAACACCTGTCAGAATGGCTATCATCAATAAATCAACAAGTGCTGGCAAGGATGGGAAGAAAAGGAAACCTTGTGCACTACTGGTAGGAGTGCAGACTGGTGTAGCCACTATGGAAAACAGTATGGAGGTTCCTCAAGAAAATTAAAAATAGAACTACCATTTGATCTACCAATTCTACTTCTGGGTATTTATCCAAAGAAATCCAAAATGCTAATTTAAAAGACACACATGCACCCCTATGATCACTGCAGCATTATTTATAATAGCCAAGATACGGAAGCAACATAAGTGCTCATTAATAGATGAATGGTTAAAGAAGATGAGATACATATATAATGGAATATTACTTGATTGTAAAGAAAGAACAAAATTTTCCATTTGTGACAACATGAACGCACCTAGAGGGTATTATGTTGAGTGAAATGAGTCAGACAGATAAAGACAAATACCATATGACTTCATTCATATATGGAATCTAAAAAACAAAATAAAGCAGAAGCAAACTGAAAGTTACAGAGAACATTCTGAAGGTTGCCAGACGGGAGAGGGGTTGGGGGCTGGGTGAAAAAGGGAAGAGATTGAGAAGTACAAATTGCCAGTTATAAAAAGTCACGGGGATATAAAGTACAGCACAAGGAATATAGTCAATATTGTTGTAATCACTGTGTATGGTGTCAGATGGATACCAGACTTATTGAGGTGATTACTTCGTAAGGTATGTAAATGTTTAATCACTATGTTATACACCCAAAACTAATATAATGTTGTATGTCCACTGTAATTAAAAAATAAAATTAGTTTAAATATTAGCGGTGTTGAGACAGCAGAGATGAACCTAAAGGGTATTATGTTAAGTGGAATCAGTCAGAGAAAGAAAAATACCATATGATTTCACTTATATGTAGAATCCAAAGAATAATATAGACAAATAAATAAAACATAAACAGACTCATAGATACAGAGAATAGTATGATGGGTGAAAAAGGTGAGGGGATTGAGAAGTACAGACTGGTAATTACAAAATAGTCATGGTGGTATAAAGTATGGCATAGGAAATATAGTCAATATTGTAATGAGTATGTGTGGTGCCAGGTGGGTACTGGAAATATCAAGGGGAACACTTTGTAAAGTAAATGATTATCTAACCACTATGCTATATATCTGAAACTAATACAAAATAATATTAAATGTAAAAAATAAATATATAAATTTAAAAAAGAAAAAATATCAGCGGTGTATTACCAGAGCTAGGTGATGACTATATGGGGTTCTCTCCTCTATTCTTTTGTGTATACAGTTGGCTCTTAAATAACATGGGGGTAAGGGGTGCCAAACCCCCACGCAGTCAAATACTCATGTATTAAATTTGACTCCCCCCTTAAATCAATTAGCAGCCTACTGTTGACCGGAAGCCTTACCAATAATGTAAACAGCGATTAACACATGTTTTACATGCTATACTTTATACTGTATTCTTAAAGAAAGCTAAAGAAAATACACCATTAAAAAAAAATTACAGTATTTATTTTTAGAAAAATCTGTGTATAAGAGGACTTGCACAGGTCAAACCTGTACTGTTCAAGGATCATCTGTATTTAAGTTTCCATGATAAATATCACATTCAATAAAAAGCAAAACATGCAAGACTAAGCATTATAGTACATAGGCAAACATATGTGTGATAAAACCAAACCAAAAGCAAAGGAATAAATCAGCAAACAAACAACAAATAAACCATAAAATGGATGGAGGTCACTGTGGAGAGGGGTAGGGGATGGAATGGTGCCGCAGGTTATAGAGAGTATGGGGCAATGAAATAGTGGGTGTTTAGAAAATAAAAACGAAAGGGTGAAAGGAGGAGGCAGAAAAGTCTGGAGAGCGAGCCCTGGGCATGGGGAAGCAGGCCATCTCACCTTGCTGTCAGAGTCCACATGCTCATCCACAGAGTAGGAGTCGTAGTAGAGGCTGAAGTCATCCTCCACCACGGTCTCCCACTCCTCTAGGGACCCAGGGTTCACCTTCTCCAGGGTCATTTCCCCCGAATCCCGGGCAGAACCCAACTCCTCCGACTAGAAAAACATGACAACAATCGAAGCTGCTGGCATTCCCCACCAACCAATTTCCCTTGAAGGTGGGATGCAGCCCTAGTTTGGGGCTTCCCTGCAGCAGCCCCCACAACTCTTCCCCTTATTCTCCCTGCTTACCAGGCCACCTCCTGAGTTTAGCTTCCTCCTTTTGGCCACATCTGCAAGGAGAGAAGAAAGGAGCCAGGTTTGTACTCTAAACTCTCAGGACAGGCCATATCAAACTGAAGGTGGGTGGGGGGGTGGGACTGACCTGAGGTCACCTTCCCAAGTGAGTGCACGTCATCACTCATTCGAAAATGCTGCACTTCGGGGGGCCTCTTCTCAGGGACTGGGGGCTGGGAATGGAGAGGGAGCACATTTAGGGTCAGGAATCGGCTATGGTTTGGCTTAACTAGCCAGGAGCTCCAGATGGTGGTGGGGTGATGAGCCACACCTTCAAAAATGCCATCCGAAGCTGCAGTAACCAGATGTAGCTGTAACAAGAAGTGCTGTCTCTCCAGTCAAAGTGTGTCAAGCACATCCCACACCTACCCTTCACTTATTTCTTCAAGTGTGCAGCAGGCCCTTTCTTCCCATTTTACAGATGAGAAAACAAAAGTTAAGGCCTTGACCAAAGCTACTCAAACCACACGCAAAACATAATGCTACCAAGAGCCCTAAAAACACTGTCATAAAAGTTGTGAGATTCTGGGGCCTCTGTCATGTCCCTTGTCCTTGTCTCCCTCCCAGGAGCACAACCTTTAAAATGGAGCAGGGGCAGCTTCTATGGAAGAAAAAAGTTTCCTGAGGTCTTGTTTTGAAGTAAAAAGGAAGAGTAGTTTGAAATTTCTTTACATAATCATTATTTTAAGAGTAACTAAAACATTAACTACATAAATAAATCGTTAACATTGGTCTCTTCTCCTTCCCTCTCCCCAAGAATGTAAACTCCAGGAAGACAGCAACCTGTTTGTTCACACATTAATCCCTAGTCCAGATTGTGACCACAAAATAGCTCCCTGGTAAATTGTAAAGCTGTGAATGGATTAGAAAAGACCTGAGGCTATATTATAAAAAAATCCACAAGAGGTTGAGGGTTGATTACCTGACTCCCACTCCCACAACCCTTCCCGATTCTCACCTGTCCATTTCCTGGTTTGGACATGGTTTTCCTGGCTCTGTGGATCTTGGGCTGCCCCTCAGGGCTGGCTGTAGGGGTTTCAGGCCCTGATGCTGCTGCCCCCTGGGCCCCTGGCATACTCAGCAGCCTCATAGCCAAACTCTGGACTGATGGGGGTGATTTTCCGGCCCCTGTCATGGACATCTTTGCACGGCTGGGACAGGCACCCCCTTTGCTGGGGGAAGAGGGGAATGACTTTGTGGCATGGCCTGGAAAACAGACAGGCAGGCAGGCAGAGGCAAGATTAGAGGGAAGGAACAATCAGAGGATGCCCCACCTCAACCGCCAGCCTCCACAGCCTCTCACCCAGCAGGATGCGCCCCCCTTGAAGGTCCCCATCTCCCTCAGGATTCTCAGGTTCATCCCCAATGAGTGGTGTGGCTCCTACAGGGGTGTCGGCCCCCTCATCGCCAACAGTGACGGTGACAGTTGCCGGGGATGAGGGGCCAGCAGGCTCCAGGGAATTGGGGCTGGCCTTGGGCAGGGTCTCCTCACTAAGAGGGGTATCCCCAAAAGAGCCATGAACTGTAAGAGAGGAGAAAAAGTTCAGTACTATGGGCTCAGGGAGTCCTGTGTTTGAGGAGGTGAAGGTCTAGCTGGGCCCGTTTCTGTTTCACTCACCTCTCTCGGTGGCTCCTCTTAGATCCTTGTCCAGCACCAGAGCCCCCATCTCAGCGGGGGCCTCTCCCTGGGAGGCGACACAAGGGATAGGAGGGCTGGTCAGCCCGGCAGGAAGTTGGGGGGCCCAGGACGCCTGGGCCCTGGGAAGTGAGAGTAGGCTCCGGGGCCTACCTCTTCCTCTATGGGCGCCCCCCCTTCCGCGGCCTCGGCTGCCCGGAAGAGCCGCACGACCCCTCCCCCGGGCCCGCATCAGCCCCCTGCCTCTGGGTAGACCCCGCATCTCAGGGGCCGAGAAGAGAGGAGGGGGAGGGGGCGGGGCCTCCGCGCACCGGCCCCGCCCCCTCCTCCCGGCTGCACGCGCCGTTCCCCCTTTGTCCCCCAGGCCGCGGGGACCCCGGGTACCAACCCCTCCAGCGCCCGCTGACCCCCAGCCCGGTGGACGGCCCCTCGTTCCCCTCGCGCGTGTTCCTGGGGCCCCGACGCCCGCCGCCCACTCGGGGACAGCCAGCGGCTGCACGCGCGCCTCCGTGCCCACTCCCCCCACCTCCCACCCCCTGGTCCCCTCATCCGCCCCCGGTGCTAGCCCTCCGGATTGCTGCAAGTCCCGCCCGGGCCCCCCGGCCCCGTTGCACCCCCGGAGCATTGCACGGGCGCGCGCTTCCCCCGGGCGCGCGCGCGGGCATGCACCCGCCTCTCCCCCTCCCCTTCCGCACCTCGGCGGCCGCCGCTGCTGCAGCTCCCGCCGCCGCCGCCATCGCCGCTTGCGCTGGGGGCAGAGCCGGCGCGCGGCCGCCCCGGGTCACGTGGGCGGGGAGGGAGGGCGAGGAGAAACTTTAAAGGAGCCACTGCGCGCTTTCTGGCCATTTTCCTCCTAAAGCGGGCTTGGAGGTGGTAGTGGTTGCCCTAAGGTGGACGCTGCTGGGGAGAATTGCAGCCATTCCTAGTTTCATTTCGGCGGGGAACCGAAGGCGAGGCACTCCTGGGTCCAGGTGTGGCCTCTCCACTCCCTGCACCAGGTTTTAGGTAAGAAGCGGAGTGTCTGACCCTCCCGGGAGCGGTTTAGGTGTGCTTCTCCCGCTTCTGGGGCTTTCTAGTTTCTGGGTCTCCGGGTATGAGGTTCGGCCTCAATTTTGGCCTCACTTTTCTAAAGAGCAAGAAGGGGCAATGGGGACTAGCAGAGAACGTCTTTACTCTTAGCTGGTTTTAGCATGCTACTTAATGTCCACTTGAAAACCTGGGGGCTCTCCTGTTTATGTCAGACATGTTACCCCACCACATGCACTAGAGATCCAGTTAAGCCCCTAGTGGCCACACAGTCATTACTGTCTGGTCCCACTCTCGTAACATTTTTTGCCAAATACTTCACAGTCATGGTCAGGCACTCCGTGGGTTACAACTCAGGAGACAGTGGAAGTATGAGTATTAAGCCAAGTCGAACAACCTTGATGGAACTATTTAGGGTATGCTCCCTTTAGGTATTACGTTCTGGTCAAAGTTGGGAAAACATCTGTATGATTTCACAAGCAATATTTGACACGGGCAGGTGGCTGGAATATAAGGCTCCTGAGGCCAATTCAAGGCCTTCTGGGAACTGTAGTCGTCTTTGGTTAAGACTATTCCAATAGGGCTTTCTGGGAACTGTAGTCTTTCCCGTACTCTAATCCAAACCTAGTGGTTTTTAGCTTTCCTAAGGACACAAACCCTTCCCACAGACCAAAAATGCCCAAACACAGGATCATACTTACTGTATCAGTGGGCACAGTAATCACACCTATAGCCTATCCCTGGCCCTGATACCAAACTCAAATAGAGGAGCAGGTCACAAGTTATCACAGAACACTTAGGCCTGAGGTATCTGCCAGGTGTTAAGGCTTCAGAACTGGGAGCGTCCCTGGCCAGAGGAGCCCACTTGTCACACTACTCTTCCGGTCAAGCCTCCTTCAGGCATGGGACCTGCATGAGTCGTGACCACTGGGTAATGAACAAATTAAGAGGCTGTCTAGGGTGGGACAGTCATTTACACACAGTTGCCAGACACAATATAAAGAAAAAGTTTTTTTGTTTTTTTTTTATTTTGTGGAAAACAAAAGCAAAAAACAAAAACTAAAACTCAAACTCCAGAAAAAAATCCTAAAAAATTAAAAACTGTAACTCTACTCCTCTCCCTCCCCCTAAAGTCCTTCTTGTATCCTTTCATCTAAATGCCCTACCCCACCCCCACCACTATTCCCTGTTCTTGCTGTTGTACCCCACTTCCCAGTAGCTACCCAGGATGCTCACCCCCTTGTTCTCTTACCTGCCACCTTGTTCTCCCTAGAACTTTGGTGAGCCTTGTACCCAGTCCCGTTCCCCCAGCATGCAAGACCTGTCCTCCCTTCCTTTTCTGGGATTCAGTAATCTTTCCCCCTATCAGTCCCTCTCTGAAAGATCTGTTCTAAGCAGGAGCATGTAAGGAATTCCTGCCAAATTCCCTCCCAATTCCCACCCACCCACCCCTACACCTCAAGAAATGTCAGACCTCTCCCTGGGCAGGCTTAGCCAGGAATAAAACATTTTCCAGTCACTTTGCCTCATTTTGTAGGGCCCTTTTCCTCTCTCCACATATCCATGCATCTCAAAGAGAAGACGATCTTTCCCTGAGACTATGTATTCCCTTGGCCTTCTGAGAGAATCCCATCCCTCTTCATCCTTTTCTCCTTCAAGAGGCAGGATGTGATCTCCAAGGAATCTTGGGCCCCTTCCTCAGGATATGTGTCTACTTAGGCTTCCCACCATACCTGATCCCCAACCCCCTATTCTCCTGGGCCAGGGAACCCCCTTCTCACCCAGCCCAAGGACCTAGCCTCTGCTGGGCTAGTGCTAGCGGATGAGGACGTTGATCTCGGCCACACTGGCCTCCAGCACATTCTCGGCAGTGGTCTTGCCGTGCTGCTCCTTGAGGTGCCGCCTAATGGCAGGCTTGTGAGCAAAGCGCACATCACAGTAGGAGCAGCGATAGGGCCTTGCTCCTGAGTGCAGGTTGAGGTGGTCGTGCAGTGTGGACTTCTGTGTGAAGCACTTGCCACAGATGCCGCAAGAGTGCGACTTAACGCCGCGGTGCACGTTCATATGGCGGTTAAGGTTGCTGCTGTGGTTGAACTGCTTGCCACAGCGTGGGCACATGAAGATGAAGTGCTGTGCCCGCATGTGGAAGACCAGCTTCTCCACACCCTGGAACACCTCTGGGCACTTGGTGCACTTGATGTTCTTTAGGGAGTTACCACTGGAGAAGCCCCCAGGCAGGGGGCCCCGGCTGCCCCCCGCTCCCAGGCTGCCCCCCGCCCCCCGGGCAGCCATGGCCACCGCTGCTGCCTCCACTAGGCCCGAGGTGGCCCCCACGCTGGCCCGGCCTCCAGGAATCAACAACAGGCCCTCCCCTTCTGCATCCTCGGACAGGCTGTAACAAGCTTTTACTACACCCTGTGGTGGGGCCACAGAGCTAGGGGGCATGTTGCTCTGAGCCAGCTCCCCCAGGTGGCTGCTCACAGCGTCTCCGAGGCCCAGACCTCCTCCCAGACCTCCGGGAGGTTTGAGCCGGTGTGCCACCTCCAGGGCAGATTCCACCTTGACGATGCAGATATCAGACACGTCCTCATCCTCGTCCTCATCCTCTTCTTCAGCCTTTAGCTCCAGGTCCTCATCCAATGGGAACTCGAGTTTCACAGGCCGCAGGAGCGGAGGGGGTAGAGGGGGTGGGGGTGGGGGTTTGGGGGCTGGCTTTGGGGTCCTGGCAGGAGGGAGGAGGGATTTGGTAGCACTGACACTGCTCACAAGGCTGGTATCACTGACCCCATCCTCTTTGAGGCCTATTTTGGGTTCGATGAACTGGCTGAGAGCATTCCGGCATTTCTCCACCACGTGCTCCATCTGCAGGTAGGAGGCCGCGGTCAGGTAGTTCACGATGTCCCTGACGGCGAATTCTAGGGCACCCGTGTAACAGGAGAGGAGCAGGTCCGCCACTATGCGTGCACTGTGCATCAGTGAGACCTGCAGCTCAGAGCTGGGGTTCAGCAGGAACTGGTCCCGCAGGAAAGGGGAGCAGGCAGCCAGGATGACCTTGTGACCACGGAACTTGAGGCTGTCGGCCACAATGGTCACGTCGCAGAACCGCTCCTCTGCTCGGAGCTGGTTCATGTTCCGCAGCGTAGCGGCCTCATGGCCAGGCAGTTGGAAGCGCAGGACTTCCACCCCAGAGGCCATTATGGCAGGGGGTGGGCAACCCTGGTTGGGAAGGAAACCGGTCAGAGACAAAGGTCTCTGGATCTTCTAAGCCAAGGTTCCAGGCCCCTCTCCCCCGTTCTTGCCCGGCCCCCCAATATCACAGCTCCCAGACTTCAGGCCTCGTCCTCAGTTTCCCCATCCCCGGGAGGGGGGGCGAGAGGAGGCGCTGTTTCTCTAAGGGGAGGGAGGCGTGGTTCCCAGGGGCGGGGCTGCGGTGTCCATACCCCGAGCCCAACAACCCGCTAGGATGGGGTGAGCCTGTGCCCCAGGGAAGCAGGAGGAGTAATGGCCTGGGGCTCTGGGCTCCGGAGTGCCCAGGTTGCACATCTTCTCACCCCGCCCCCTTTACTCGCTGCCTCCTTCCTCCGCCCCCCCTTTGCACGTTTGCACACGCCTTTCACGTCCGTTCCCCGTTGCCTGCACGCTGGGTGCACGCCCCCCCTCCCTCAGAGCTCCGTGGCACGCCCCCCCAGTTCCAAGACCCTAAGTGCACGCGCCTCTCACCTGGCCCTGGTCCGCGTACTGTGTTTTTGCCCCCTACTTCCCCCACCCCCCCCGGGGCCGTGGGCGCCCCCACACTCGGGCAGGGCCTGGGCAGCGCGCAGGCGCGGGGGTGCTCTGGGCGCGCGCGCCAGGCTGGCTCCGCGTGGGCGTCAGGGCGGCAGGGTGGGGGCGGCTTGTGTGGTGTGTTCCAGGCTCCGCGCGCGCGGCGGCCGCGGCAAGAACTGTGGGAGGAGGAAGAGGGGAGGGAATTAAAGGAGCAGGAGTGCCCCCTTCCCGACCCCCCTTTCTTCACTAGCTCCCCCACACGGTTAAAGGGCCGGACGGCCTGGCCTCCCCTTTGGCCGGTATTATTTGTCCGCCAGAGCGGAAATACGTTCCACACACCCTTCGTTCTAGCTCCCCCTCCTCTGTGCCTCCGGGTCGACGGCCTGTCTGCGCGTGCGTGCGAACTGCCGCGCAGAGGCCCGCCAGCCCCGGTTCGCTAACCGCTCCGGGCGGTCCTGGGCTCCACTAAGTTCGCGCCCTCATGTGAGCATCCCCGCCCGCCTCGCTCTCCAGGGGCTCATCTCCTGCTGGCGGCACAGCCTCCTGCTTCCCAGGTGGTGTTCGGGCCCAGCTGTACTGAGCAGGCCCAGGTTACAGACACAGCCCCTCCCAGGGCTCCAGGCCGCCTTTCGGCTCTCTGAGCTGTTGTTGGTCACTGTTACCCACATGTGCATCTCCTCTTGAGTTTGTTCACAGTTCTTCCAGCAACACTTCCAGACTTTGTCAACTCGTCTGAAATTAGTAACCACCCCAGCCCTCCAGGGTATCCAATCCAGTGCCCTCAGTTTTCCTCCATCTTGTGTAAAATCCCATCCATCCTCCCCTCCTCGCCATTCTCAGAATTTGCCCCAACTTCTTGCCAAGGCAAATGTCTTCCAGCGCTCTACTTGAACTGTCGATGACCTTGCCTATCCATTTCACTCCTACAATACAAGTAGCCCTAGTAGTACTACTTTTAATTATGTGATTATTTGTTATTAAGATTCTGTTATCTTTAATCTTCCCAACTTCAACCATCCCTCCACGAAATTAAGGTCAGAGCTTCACTGCCCTGAATGAAACCTCCCTCAGCTCTTCACCTTTGCTTTCTCTTTCTGTCACGCCAAAGCAAGCTGAGTCTTCACAGCTTCAATACCAGCATTTATTAGCACCTCCTCTCCAACCTCTCATACCTACATTTCCCCACCCATCCAAGTCCAGGTGAGGAAGTCTGTTTGCTGCCAATTGGATTTACTGTATCTTCCAGGACGAGAGAGAGGGAGAGAGGGAGAGGGAGAGAGAGAGAGAGAGAGAGAGAGAGAGAGAGAGAGAGAGAGAGAGAGAGAGAGAGAGAAATTGATTTATTGTTCCACTTATTTATGCATTCATTGGTAGATTCTTGTATGTGCTCTGATCGGGAATCCAATTTGGAAACTTAGTGTATCAGGGCAGTGCTCTAACCAACTGAATTACTAGGCCAGGGCTATCGTGTTTTCCTTACACAACAATTTTGATGAAACTGCTTGTTATATAATGTGTCACAATTTGGTTTCCCCAAGTAAACATCTTGATTGCAGGATTTATGTACGTCGTGGGTTATATTTTGCAAATAAAAGTCATGCAATAAATGGCTGGCTGTTGAAGTCATTCCTCTTCAGCTCAGCCAGCATCCACTCATAAAAAATTTGTCCTGAGCTTAAATGGAATTCCTGAACTCAAGGGGTGCCCTTTCAGGGTGGAATCAGTGTTTAGGTGGTGTCTTGATTCTTTGCCTTTACCTCTTAAGTTCTCTGGGCTTTATTCCTCCACCCAGTTTTCTCTATTCTAAAAAGCCCTCTTTGTAGAAATAGTTGTAGTCAGACCATGTGGATTGGAGGAAGAACTTTGGCTTTTGTGTCAGACACATAGGCTCAAAGTCACATTCTCTGCTTACTAAAAGAGGACACTTGGGCAAGTTACTTAATTCTCTGAATCTTTATCTTTGAATTGGAGACCTTGATTCCTTACAGGGCTAACATGAGGTTTAAATAAGCATGGTTTACAGTAGATGCTGAATCATTGATAAGTCCCTTCCCATTTGCCTAACTGGGAGACTAGACTATGAAATTTTCAAAAGAACTTTAGCCAAAAATTCTATTTCTGTATCTCCTCCCTTCTTTTCTCATTGCCAGACCTCTCAAAAGACTAGTTCACACTCTAGTGAGGGCAGAAATACGAAAAGCTGTCAAGGTAAGAATTTAAGTTTGTAAAGTTTTGTATCCTGTCCCTTCTTGCTACGTCTCTTTCCTGGGAGTGTGAGTGGTGACAGGGGGCCTAATCTCAGTTTAGAGTTTAAGACGTGTGGTCCTTGGTGGCAGGTGGAGTGGAGAGTCTTCAAATGCCCAATCCACCTAGTTACAGATTTATATGGAAACAATAGTGCACCAGGATGTCTTTCCCTGTACAGGCTGGTGAGGAGTTGTTGTAGGGCCATTTTCCCACATGCCCCATGCAGTGGGGTATGCAGCTCCTTGGCCCTTGGTCTCTAGCTTCTGCCAGTGTGAGATGAGGGGCCCTCCTAGCCTTGGTTGGCAGTACCAAATACCCTGGTATGGTGTCAAATTCACAGATAAATCCAGGATTCTTAGTGGGCGTGAGAAATAAAATCTGACTAGGGATGTAAGGAATGACTAAGAGATAGAACTTCTAGGTTCTAGTCCAGCTTTAAAGTCCCGGAGGCCCCAGAGGTTTTAGAATTCTCTTCGATGAAATGGAGGATTGCCTTTTCTAGCCCAACAAATGTATAAAGAGCTCATTCTGAAAGGGTGTGTGTATTTTGTGTGTATGTCTGGGAGAAGTGGTCAAGGATTAGCTGGCTCCTGGCTCAGAGCACCACTTGGTTATTGATGGAGGTGAGAAGTGGCCTAGAAAATCCCAAACAGTAGGAAAAATTAAGCATTTCTCTGAGGCAGTCAAAGTATTCAAAGTATTTTTGGCATTGGGTTTACTTTTACAATTGTCCTTGAGTAACCAATATAGAAGGAGGAGGGAAGTCAGACTTTTTAACCTATAGGCTAATAAAACTTTACTATATTACAACAAAACCTCCAATTTCTTTCTCCTTTGACTCACACTCATCTCTGCCCTCACTGGAGGAACCCTGGTGAAAACTTCAGCCTGTTCAGGTGATACTGACAGGGGCTCACAGCTTGAGAAACCATATGAAAATAAAGGGCCCACACAACTTTCAACCATTTGCAAAACCACCTTTTCTAAAATCCCATCCACCTCTGGCAATGGACTCCACTCCCTGACCATTCCTCTTTGCTGGTTCCTCCTCCTTCCTTGTGACGCATTCTCCCCAGCTCTTTGGAATCCCCTCACAGCCTCAGTCTCCTGACATACTCTTTCCTCCTTCTGGCTCCTCTAAGCCCTCACACCCTCCCCACCCTGCTCAGCACTAGGTCTGGGTTCATGATGGCAGGTTCTCCTAACTCCTTGTCAGTTCCAGGAATAGGTGTCTTCTACTTGACGCCAAATGCCTTTCCCTCACATCTAGAAAGTCCTGCCCTGCTACTCCCTCGCCCTCCTTGCTGCCATGAACAACTGACTCCCAGGCCTGTGTACCTGGGTACCTGGCTCAGGCAGTCCTCCCCAGGCCTACCAGGGTCCATGCAAATGACCTAATCCACACCCCAGTTTCCCTTTCCGTCTGGCTTTCTTCCTTCCCTTCCACCTCCTTCTCTCTCTCCCTCCCTCTCTTCCTCCTCCCTTCCTTCCTGGGCCAGCTAAGATGACACTCAGGATGCATCACATCAGCTGGCTCTGGATGCTGCTTTGTGCACCTGGAAGAGCCCCTGTTTTCAACACAGCTAACTCCAACCTTGTGCACTGTCCTGAGTCCCCCTACCCCACTCCTAACACCCCTCATCTCTTAACTGAGGCTCCTTCAATGCCCTCCTTCACACCACTGAACATGTGTTCCTTTGCTCATCCTTGTTTTCCTTTCTTTAATTTCAGAGTCTGTAAAAAGCCAATCCTTCCTTCTAACACCCCACTCCCAATCTTGCTCCAGTTCTTGCCTTCCTGGGCTTCACACTGATTCCATGTACTAGAACCCAGACAATTCTTTGCTACATTAAAAAAAAACAAAACCCTTCTTTAACTTGCTTCCTCTCTGGCTGCCGCCATATGTCACTCCTAAAATTATTTATTGTGACTATTATATACATAGAAGAAGGTATGAAGTGAGCATGTATAGTTAAAAACAAATGAAACAGAACACCTGGGGCCTGACCACAGTTTAAGAAAGAAATTCCCAGGACTTTAGACATCCCATATTCTCCATGCGACTGTATCCCTTTACCTCCACAAGGAGTGGCCTCTAGCCTGAATCTTCTGCTTATCTCATAGTTTCACTATTTCTGCATGTTGTAGGTATTCCTAAACAGCATACCGTTTAGCTTTGCTTGTTCGATTTTCATATGAGTAGAATTATACTTCATGCTTTTCTGGGGCTGGCTTTTTAAAAAAAGATTTTATTTATTTCTTAGAGAGAGGGGAAGGAAAGGAGAAAGAGAGGGAGAGAAACATCAATCAATTGCTTCTCCCATGCCCCCAACTGGGGACCTGGCCCACAACCCAGGTATGTTCCCTGACTGGGTATTGAACCGGTGACCTTTAGGTTCACAGGCTGGCACTCAATCCACTGAGGCACACCAGCCAGGGCTGGGGCCAGCTTTTAAACTCAACATTATGATTTTGTTGACTTGTATAGTTGAAATTCATTCACTTTCTTTCTATTGCATGCTTACACCACAATTTACTAATCACCTGTTCTGTTGATGGATGTTTGTTTTAACTGGTGATTATCACCACAATGCTGTTGTGAGCTCTCCTTTACTCTTCTCTGTGTACGACAGGTAAGTTCTCCAGGGCAGCAGTCTTCAAACTAAGCCATGTGTATCCCTGTAGTGCAAGAGGACTGTCTAAGGAATAGGTGGACCTGGATAGAGGTAAGGAAACAGCTCTCAGATCTGACACTCCAATATGATATTGGAAGGCTGATGGGCCTGAGAGGGCCTCTGAGAAGGAGTAGCAGGTACCTTTCCTTCTCCTTTTGCCTGACCCTACCTGACCGAAGAAGAAGGCCCAGGGGCTGTTCAGGAGGGTCAAAACAACAGGGAACCAAAGGGACAGTTTCAAAATCTCTGTTGGTTTTGAGAAAGTGAGTGATCTAGTGGCATCTTTCTGCAAATCAGGCGCTTTCTCTTTCTTTCCCTTCAACAAAATTGAAGAAGTCATTAAGTGTGTCAGCTGATTTATTTATTTAACTACCCTTTTTGTTACTGAGGTGAAACTCACGTAACATAAAATGAACCATTTTAAAGAGAACAATCCAGTGGCATTTAGTATATTCATAATGTGGAACCACTACCTCTGCCTAGTTCCAAAACATTTTCATTTTTTAATTTTAATTATGTTATAGTGATTATGCTATTACAGTTGTCCTGATTTTTCTCCCTTTGCCCCGCTCCACCCAGTACCTCCCACTCCCTCAGGCAGTCTCCACAACACTGTTCATGTCCATGGGTCATGCGTATAAGTTCTTTGGCTACTCCATTTCCTATACTGTACTCTACATTCCCATGGCTATTCTGTAACTATCTATTTGTACATCTTTTTTTTTAAAGCATATTTTATTTATTAGGTTGTTACCGTAGTTCCAATTTTTTCCCCCTTTGCTCCCCTCTGCCCAGTACCCCCCTTCCCTCCATCAATCCCAGTCCCCTTAGTTCATGTCCATGAGTTGTGCATATAAGTTCTTTGGCTTCACCCTTTCCTATATTATTCTTAACTTCCCCTTGTCTATTTTGTACCAACCGATTATACTTCTTAATCACTGCATCATTTCCCCATTTCTCCCCCTCCCTACTCCCAGGTGATAACCCTCCAAATGATCTCCATACTTATGATTCTGTTCCTATTCTGGTTTGCTTAGTTGGATTTTGTTTTTATTTTTTAGATTCATTTGCTGATAGTTGTGAGTTTGTTGTCATTTTAGTGTTCATAGTTTTGATCTTCTTTTTCTTAAGTCCCTTTGACATTTCATATAATAATGGCTTGGTGATGATGAACTCTTTTAGCTTTACCTTATCTGGGAAGCATTCCATCTGCCCTTTCATTCTAAATAATAGCTTTGCAGGATAGAGTAATCTTGTTTGTAGGTTCCTTTTCTTCACATTGAATACTTCTTGACAGTCCCTTCTTGCCTGCAAAGTTTATTTTGAGAAATCAGCTGATAGTCTTATAGGCAACCCTTTATAGGCAACTCTCCCCTTCTCTCTTGCTGCTTTTAGCATTCTCTCTTTATCTTTCACCTTTGGCATTTAAATCATGATGTATCTTAGTGTGGTCCCCTCTGGGTCCAGCTCACCCAGGACTCTCCATGCTTCCTGGACTTCAATGTCTATTTCCTTCCCCAAAGTTGGGAAGTTTTCTTCAGTTATTTTTTCACATAAGCTTTCAATTTCTTGCTCTTCTTCTTCTTCTTCTGGTACCGCCACGATTCGGATGTTGACACATTTAAAGTTGTCCCAGAGGTTCCCAAGCCTCTCTCCTCATCTTTTTCAATTCTTGTTTCCTCATTCTGTACTGGTTGACTTTTTTTCTTCCTTATGTTCCAAATCATTGATTTGAATCCCAGTGTCCTTCCCTTAACCATTGATTTTGTGTGGATTTTCTTTTGTTTCACTTAGCATAGCCTTCACTTCTTCTCTTACGCGTTTGCCATAGTCAGGCATATCTGTCAAGCTTGTGAGCATCTTTATCACCAGTGTTTGGAATTCTACATCTGTTAGGTTGGCTATCTCCTCGTCACTTAGTTCTCCCACTGGAACCTTGATCCGTTCCCTCTTTTGGGCCATCCTTTTCTGTCTCCTCATTCTGACAGGCTCCTGTGTTTGTTTGCCTCTGTGTCCCAGGTAGAGCTGTTGTTCCTGTTATGTTGTAAGGGGTGGAGCCTTAGGGATTCATCAGCACAGAGCGACCTGTTTCACCACATCGTGGAGCTGTGTGTGGGGGAGGGGTCTGAGAGGGAACAATGTCTCTTGCCCAGCACTCACCCCTCTTCCAGGCACTTCTCCCACTTCCTTATGGGACTGGCGCCCCTCTAGCGGTTGCCCTGGCCATTGTTCCCAGAGTGGGTGGGTCTGTGAATGTTCTAGGATGGTGGGGGCCCTTTAAACAAGCAGACTCTGTTGAGAGATCAGCAGTTTTTTCCTCCACCCCAATCCCCACTGGTTTGCACAGTCAGAAGCAATGAGGCTGGCTTGATTTTCCCCAGTGCTGGGACTGTGAGCTGTGAAGTGTGGTGAGGATCTGGGAACATTCCCCAAGTGTCCCTCCTGACTTTTTAAAATGTGTAACTGTGGTTTCCGCCGGCATGCCGCTCCTGCTGCCACCACCATGTACTCTCTGCCCTGGCTCTGCCCCTTCTACCTGTTTGGATGAGTATTTCTTTTTTATATCTTTATTTGCTGGACTTACATGCAGTTTGATTTTCTGTAACTTCTGGTTGTTTCTAGTTTTGAGGTAGTTGCATTTCTTCTTAGTTGTGGAGGGAGATGCAGCGTGTCTGTCTATGCCTCCATTTTGGCCGGAAGTAGCTATTTGTACATCTTAATCCCCTCACCTGTTCACCCGTTTTCTCACACACCCCTCCCGTGTGGCAACCATCAAAACACTCTCTGTATATCCACGATTCTGTCTCTGTTCTTCTTTGCTTAGTTTGTTTTTTTAGAGTCAATTGCTGATAAGTATGTATTTATTGCCATTTTATTATTCATAGTTTTGATTTTCTTTTTCTTAAATAAGGCACTTTAACATTTCATATAATAATAGTTTGGCGATGATGAACTCCTTTCATTTTTTTCTTGTCTGGGAAGCTCTTTATCTGCCCTTCAATTCTAAATGATAGCTTTGCTTGGGTAGAGCAATCTTGGCTAAAGGTCCCTGCTTTTCATGAGTTTAAATAGTTCTTGCCAACCCCTTCTAGCCTGCAAAGTTTCTTTTGAGAGATCAGCTGACAATCTTATGGGAATTCCCCTGTAGGTAACTAACTACTTTTCTTTTGCTGCTTTTAAGGTCCTCTCTTTGTATTTAACCTTTGCCATTTTACTTATGAGCTGTCTTGGAGTGGGCCTTTTTGCACCCAACTTGTTTGGGACTCTCTGTGCTTCCTGGATTTGCATATCTGTTTCCTTCACCAAATTAGGGAAATTTTCTTTCATTATTTTTTCAAATAGATTTCCAATTTCTTGCTCTTTCTCTTCTCCTTTTGGAACCCCGTGATGTGAATGTTGGAATGCTTGAAGCTGTCCCAGAGGCTGCTTACACTATCCTCATTTTTTTGGATTCTTTTTTCTTGTTGTTCTGATTGGTTGTTTTTTGCTTCCTTATGTTCCAAATTGTTGATTTGATTCTCAGCTTCATTCACTCTACTATTGTTTCCCTGAAAATTGTTCTTTATTTCAATTAGTGTATCCTTTATTTCTGATGGATCTTTTTTATGCTTTCTAGGTCCTTACTAAGTTCCTGGCGCATGCTTATAACCAGTGTTTTGAACTCTGCAACTGAAGGGTTGCTTATCTCCATTTTTTTTAGTTTCTTTTCTGGAGTTTTGATCTGTTCTTTCATTTGGGCCTTGTTTCTTTGTCTCCTCATTTTGGCAGCCTCCCTGTGTTTTTTTCTATGTATTAGGTAGAACTGCTTTGACTCCATGTCTTAGCAGCATGGCCTAATGTAGTAGGTGTCCTGTAGGGTCTAAGTGGCACAGCTTCCCCTATCACCCAAGCTGGGTACTTGAGGTGTGCCCTCCGTGTGGACTGAGTACAGCCCCCTTTTGTAGTTTAGCCTTTATTGCTATTGGCAGGTCAATAGGAGAGATTTATCCTGGTCATTCAGCAGCAAGAACTGGCTGTGACCCCTGTCCACCAACCTCTGCCCCCCATGGAGGACCAGCTGTGCAGAGGCAGAGTGGTGATACTCTGATGTGGTCTGTAGCTCTCCACTGGGTGCGCAGGCCCTGGGGTTTCCCGAGTGATGCAGACCTGTGTTCTGCCTGAGGCCACCATGAATGAGCTATAAAGTAGTCTGAGATGGTTGCTACTTGTGCTGGGCTTGGAGATTCCCAGGCAAAGCCAAGCTGTGAATCTAGGCTGGCTGCTGCTAGTGCCAGAGCTGGGGCCCTTAGCAAGAGGTATAGAGACTGGGGCTGTTGCTTGTTTGATAGGATTTAAGAAGTTGTGAACCATGAGCCAAGACTGGCCATTCATGTGGAAAAGTCACAGTTAACAGTTTGGGTGGGCCCTTAAATTGGATGGGATGGAGCCTCATGGGATCTCCAGGGCAAATAGTATTAGCCAGGTTGATGGAGTCTCAGATATGACACCCACCTGACAGCTCTGTGGGAGGAGGGCTCAGAAAAGGGACAATGGCCTCTGCCTACCTTTCTGTCTAAAAGAAATTTGTACCCCAGCTCCCGCCTTGATTCCAAACACTTCGGTTTCTCCCTGTATGCCACTGCTGCCTTTCAAGCTGCTACCCTAGTGCTGTAGCTCAGAGGGAATGAGTCTGAGTAAGTCCATATATGGGTTCTTTAAGGGGAACTTCTTGGGACTCCAGAAGTTTCCTCCACTGACTCAGTACCCACTGATTTTTGCAGCCAGAAATATGGGGACTTATCCTCCTGGCACTGGCAACCTGGGCTGGGAGCCCTCGTGTGAATCTGAGACTCCTCACACCCAAAATATCCCTTCTGAATTTTTATCCATCACATGTGGGTGTGGGATCAGCCCATTCCATGTCTCCATCCCTTCTACCAGTCTGGATGGATATGGTTTCTTTTATTCTGTAGTTATCAACTTCCATTCAAGTAGATTTCTGATGGTTCTGGCTGGTGGTTGTTCTATATTTCAGTTGTAATTTTGATGTGGTTGTGTGAGGAGGGGACCCAAGTTTACCTATGCCACCATCTTGACTGGAAGTCTGCAAAACATTTCCAACTCCCCATTCTCATTTGTGGATTTACCTACTCTGGATATTTTTTATACATTCAATTGTATAATATGTGGAATAATATCTTTGAGGTTCATCCATATTGTGGAATGTATCATTACTCCATTCTTTTTATGGCTGAATAATATTCCATTGTATGGCTATACCACCATTTGTTTATTCATTCATTTATTGATGGACATTTGGACTGTTACCATCTTTTGGCTGTTGTGAATAATGTTGCTATTAACATGTATGTACATGTATTTCTTTGAGTACCTGTTTTCAGTTCTTTTGGGTATGTACCTAAGAGTTGAATTTTGGGGTCATATGGTAATTCTACATTTAACTTTGGAAGAATCACCAAATTGTTTTCCACTGTGGCTGAACCATTTTACATCCCCACCAGCTCATTGTACAGGGTCTCAGTTTCTCCACATTCTAGCCAATACTTGTTATTTTCTGTGTTTTCTTAAATAGCCATGTTAGTGAAATAGTAACTCATTGTGGTTTTGATTGGCATTTTCATGACTAATGATATTGAACATTTTTTCATGTGGTCGTTGGTGCCATTTGTGTACCTTCTCTGGAGAAATGTCTATTTAAATCCTTTACCCATGTTATTTTATTTTATTTTTTAAAGATTTTATTTATTTTTAGAAAGAGGGGAAAGGAGAAAGAAAGAGAAAAGTTGGTGTGTGAGAGAAACATTGGTTGCCTCTCCCACATGCCCCCAGCCAGGAACCTGGCACACAACCCAGGCATGTCCCTGGCTGGGAATTGCACTGCTGACCTTCCGCTTTGAGGGACGATGACCAACCCACTGAGCCACCCCAGTGAGGGCTTTGACCCATTTTATTTTTTTTATTATTTTTTATTTTTTCATTTTTCTATTGTTCTATTATAGTTGTCCCATCTTCCCCTCATTGCTCTCCCCTGCCCTGACCACCTCCCGCCTCTCCCATAGTCAATCCCTACCCTGTTGTCCATGTCCATGGGTCATTTACATTAGTTCCTTGACTAATCCTTTCCCTTCTTTCTCCCCTTTCCCCCTGCCCTCCTCCCCTCTGGGCACTGTCAGTCTGTTCCTTGTTTCTTTCTGCTGCATAGTATTCCATCTATAAATGTACCACAGTTTTTTGATCCACTCATCTACAGATGGGCACTTAGGCTGTTTCCAGTGTTTGGTTATTGTAAATAGTGCTGTTATGGAAATGGGGGTGCATAGGTTCTTCTGAATGTTGTTTCGGGATTCCTAGCAGTGGAATTGCTGTATGAAAAGGCAGTTCCATTTTTAGTTTTTGGAGGAAATTCCATACTGTTTCCCATAGTGGCTGCACCAGTCTGCATTCTCCCCAACAGTGCACTAGGGTTCCTTTTTCTCCACACCCTTGCCAACACTTATTATTTGTTGCTTTGTTAATGATGGCCATTCTGATTGATGTGGGTGGTATCTTGTTGTGGTTTCTATTTGCATCTCTCTGATGGCTAGTGATGTTGAGCATTCTTTCATATGCCTATGGGTCTTCTGTATATACTCCTTGGAGAAGTGTCTGTTCAGGTCCTTTGCCCATTTTTTATCTGGATTGTCTGTCTTCTTGGTGTTGAGTAATATAAGTTCTTTATATATTTTGGAGATCAAACCCTTGTCTGAGATATCATTGGCAAATGTGTTTTCCCATATGGTACGTTCCCTTTTCATTTTGCTGATGTTTTCTTTTGCTGAGCAGAAACCTTTTAGTTTGATGTAGTCCCGTTTGTTTATTCTTTCCTTTATTTCCCTTGCCCTGGGAGATATATCAGCAAAAAATATTGCTTGGTGGGACATCTGAGATTTTACTGCTTATGTTTTTCCCTATGACTTTTATGGTGTTACTGCTTACATTTAAGTCTTTTATTCATCTTGAGTTTATTCTGGTGTATGATGTAAGTTGGTGTTCTAGTTTCTTTTTTTTTTTTTTTCCATATCCTTGTCCAGTTCTCCCAACACCATTTGTTGAAGAGGCTATTTTCACTCCATTTTATGCTTCTTCCCTCTTTGTCAAATATTAATTGACCATAGAGGCCTGGGTTTATTTCTGGGCTCTCTATTCTGTTCCATTGATCTATAAATCTGTTCTGAGGCCAGTACGAGACTGTTTTAATTACTGTGGCCTTGTAATATAGTTTGATGTCAGGTATTGTGAGTCCTCCTACTTTGTTTTTCTTTCTCAACATTGCTGAGGCTATTTGGGGTTGTTTTTGGTTCCATATAAAATTTTGAAGTATTTCTTTATGGTCTGTGAAATATGTCATTGATATTTTAATAAGGATTGCATTGACTCCATAAATTGCTTTGGGTAGTATGGACATTTTAATGATGTTAATTCTTCCCATCCATGAACATGGTATATACTTCCATTTATTGTATCTTCCTTAATTTATTTCTTCAGTGTTCTTTAGTTTTCTGAGTACAGATCTTTTACCTCCTTGGTTAAGTTTATTTCTAAGTACTTTATTTTTCTTTTTTCTTTTTTTTAATATGCGTTATTGATTATGCCATTACAGTTGTCCCACTTTCTTTTTCCTTTGTTCCCCTCCACCCAGTGACCCCCCTCCCTCCAGTTGTCCCCCTCACTTAGTCCATGCCCATTGGTTGTGCATATAGTTCTTCTCAACATCTTTCTATCTACTCCACTCCTTCCTACTATGCTTCTTAATTCCTATACCATCTCTCTTCCTTTCTCCCCTACCCACTCCCAGCTGAACTCCCCCTAATATGTTCCCCATACTTGTAATTCTTTAAAAAAAATTATTTATCTGTTTGTTTGTTTATTTATTTATTTATTTTTTAGAGAGAAGGGAAAGGAGAAAGAGAGGGAGAGAAACATCACTGTGTAGTTGCCTCTCACTCATGCCCCCAACTGGGGACCTGACGTGCAACCTAGTCATGTGTGCTGACTGGGAATTGAACCAGCGACACTTGGCTCACAGGCCGACGCTCATTCCACTGAGCCACAGCAGCCAGGATACTTGTAATTCTTTTTCCACTCTTGTTGCCTGCTTAGTTTGCCTTTGTTTTGATTTCCTAGCTTCTATTGTTGGTTGTTGTGATGCAGTTTTCATTTTAATGTTCATAGTTTTGATCCTCTTTCTCCTAAACAAGTCCCTTTAACATTTCATATAACAGTGGTTTGGATCTGATGAACTCCTTCAGTTTTACTTTGTCCTGGAAGCACTTTCTCTGCCCTTCTATTCTGAATGACAGGTTCACTGGATAGAATAATCATGGTTGTAGATTTTTGCTTTTTCATTACATTGAATATTTCTTGCCAGTCCCTTTTTGCCTGCAGAGTTTCTTTTGAGAAATCAGCTGATAGTCTTATTGGGACCCCTTTGTACATAATTCTCTTCTTCTCTCTTGCTGCTTTTAAGATTCTCTCTTCATCCTTAATTTTTGACATTTTGATTATAATGTGTCTTGGTGTGGTTCTCCCTGGGTCCAGTTTTTTTGGAACTCTCTGTGCTTTCTGGACCTGTAAGTCTATTTCCTTCCCCAAGTTAGGGAAGTTCTGCTTCATTATTTTTTCACATAATTTTTCAATTTTTAATTCTTCTTCACCTTCTGGTAACCCTATGATTCGGATGTTGGCCCACTTATAGCTGTCCCATAGGTTTTTGAGCCTCTCCTCATTTTCCTCACTTTTTGTTTCCTCTTTCTGCACTGGTTGACTGTTTGCTCCTTCACTGTGTTCCAATTTGTTGATTTGATCCCTGGTTTTCCTTCCCTAACCATTTGTTTTGTATGCGTTTTCATTCATTTCAGCAGGACTAGCCTTCATTCCTTCCCCATCTTGTTTAAGATCTGCTGTTAGGTCTGTAAGCTTTCTTATAACCAAAGCTCTGAACTGTGTCTCAGAAATATTTCCTATCTGCTGGTCCCTTAGATCATATATTTGCTGTCTGGTCAGCTGCATGATTGGGATCTATATCATGATCTGTGCCAACCTGACAGTTTTGTGTTTACCTTTGCTTCCTGGGCGGGGCTGTCACACCTCCTATGCTATAGCGTGGAGCCCCGTGCACTCGTCACTACTGAGCGACCCTTCTCACTACGCTGTGGCATGTTTTGTGTGGGGACAGGGGTTCAAGATAGATTCTTGCTGTTTACTCTCCTCTGAGAGACTGGGAGCTTCTTCCCCTGGCCCCAGCCCCTCTGGCCTTCACAGTCCGAGGCTTGGGGGTCTTCCTTCCCTAGTGTTGGAATTGCAAAATGATGAGTCTGATCTGCAGCCAGGGGTGCTCCCCAGGTGTTTCTCGCCTGTTTTTTTTAAAAAATAATATTAAGTAATTTTAAAACAAGGTTACTTTATTTTATTTTATTTATCTGTTTTTAGAGAGAAGGGAAAGGAGAAAGAGAGGGAGAGAAACATCAGTGTGTAGTTGCCTCTCACGCGCCCCCAACTGGGTACCTGGCATGCAACCTAGTCATGTGTCCTGACTGGGAATCGAACCAGCGACACTTGGTTCACAGGCCGATGCTCAATCCACTGAGCCACAGCAGCCAGGGCTCTTCTCACCTCTTTTTAAACATGGTTGTCTGTGCTTACCACCGTGCCACTGTTGCTGCTGCTGCCACCACCAGCAGAGCTTGACTTCTCTGCCTTGGCTTTGCCCCTCCTACCCATCCAGACAAGCACTACTTCTTTATAACTTCATACATTGGACTTCCATGTAGCTTTATTTTCTGGAATTTCTGGTTATTTCTGGTTTTGCGATAGGTGTATTCCTTCTTAGTTGTGGAAGGAGATGGAGCATGTCAGTTTAGGCCTCCATCTTGGCCGAAAGATCAATACTTTTTCTTGTTGCTATAGTAAATGGGATTTTTCTTCTAGTTTCTATCTCTGATATTTCATTGTTGGTGTACAGAAATGCCTTTGATTTCTGAATATTGACTTTGTACCCTACTATTTTGTCAAATTCACCTATTAGGTTGAGTAGTTTTTAGTGGAGTCTGTAGGGTTTTCTATGTACACTATCATGTTGTCTGCAAATAATGACACTTATATTTCCTCCTTTCCAAGTTGGATGCCTTTTATTTCTTTTTCTTGTCTAATTGCTGTGGCTAGAACTTCTAAAACTATGTTGAGTAGAAGTGGAGAGAGTGGACATCCTTGTCTTGTTCCTGATCATAGGAAGAAAGCTTTTAGTTTTGCCCATTGAGTGTGATGTTGGTGGCAGGTTTCTTGTATATGGCCTTTATTATGTTGAGATATGCTCCTTCTGTTCCTAGTTTGCTTAGCGTTTTTATCGTAAATGGATGCTGAATTTTATTAAATGCCTTTTCAGCATCTATTGATACGAGCATGTAATTTTTGTCTTTCGTTTTGTTTATTGGTGTATTATGTCTATTGATTTGCGAATATTATACCATCCTTGCATCTCTGGGAAGAATCCCATTTGATCATGGTGTATGATCTTTTTAATGTATTGTTGGATCTGGACGGCCAATATTTTGTTGAGAATTTTAGCATCTATGTTCATCAATAATAGTGACCTGTAGTTTTCTTTCTTTGTTGTGTCTTGACTTGGTTTTGAATTAGGTTCATACTGGCCTCAGAAAGAGTTGGGAGTCTTCCCTCTTCTTCAATATTTTGGAATAGTTAGAGAAGGATAGCAATTAGTTCTTCCCTAAATGTTTGGTAAATTTCATCTGTGAAGTCATCTGGTCAGGGCTGTGTGTGCTGGGAGTTTTTTGATTACTGCCTCAATTGCACTAGTTGTTATTGGTATATTCAGATTTTCTGGTTCTTCTTGATTCAGTTTTGGAAGAGTATATGTCCAGAAATTTGTCCATTTCCCCCAGCTTGTCAAATTTCTTGTCACATAGTTGTTCATCGTAATTTCTTATTATAATCCTTTGTATTTCTGTGGTATTGGTTGCGATTTCTTCTCTTTAGTTTCTGATTTTATTTACTTGAGTCTTCTCTCTTTCTTTCTTGATGAGCCTGGTTAAAGGCTTGTCAATTTTGTTTATCTTTTCAGAGAACCAGCCCCTAGTTTTATTGCTCATTTGTATTATTCTTTTTCTTTAAAAATTAATTAATTAATTAATCTTTTAATAAGGTTATTTTATTTTATTTATCTGTTTTTAGAGAGAGGGGAAAGGAGAAAGAGAGGGAGAGAAACATCAATGTGCAGTTGCCTCTCACACACCCCCAAATGGGAACCTGGCGTGCAACCTAGTCATGTGCCCTGACTGGGAATCGAACTAGCGACACTTGGTTCACAGGCCGACGCTCAATCCACTGAGCCACAGCCGCCAGGGCTGAATTGTTCTTTTAGTCTCTATGTCATTTTATTCTGCTCTGATCTTGATTATTGCCTTCCATGTACTTGCTCTGATCTGAAGGGTGGGAGTGATGACTTGGTGAGTCTAGCAGGGGTTGGCCTATGGGCTTCAGCTTACAGTTCAGCTTGGGTAGACAAGTGCCCCTGATCCAAGATGAACAGAGTGTCTGGCATCTGGGGACTATTAGAATCAGTCTCTCAGGTTTGTCAGATCCTCTCCTGCCTGTAGTGCCCAGGCCCCTCTCTTCTGTTAGGGACAGAGGCCAAAGTGCCAGGCCTCCAGGTCCCTTCCTATAACTTGGCAATTAAGCCCCTGCCTCCAGGACATGCCTGTTTCATTCTTGACCATGGATAGGTCTGATCTACATGGAATTAGAGGGTAAGTTTTTCCCAGGTCACTTCACTGACTGGGTCACCCATATAGGCAGTACATGCGCTCACTCTCTGCAAATTGTTCACTAACACTGCAGCGACTGAGAGATGTGCTCATTCTGGTGACTCATTCTTAGATATGTCAAGTCTGAAATGCTGGGAGGTCCTTGCACCTTCTTTTCCCCCCTTCATCCTTCCCTCTCTTCTTCTCCTCCTTTCTCCCTCTCCCTCTCCTTCCATCCCTGCCTCCCTTTCTTCCTTTCTTTTTTTTTAAAGGTATATTTTATTGATTATGTTGTTACAGTAGTCCCAATTTTTTTCTCTTTTGCTCCCCTCTGCCCAGTACCCCCTTCACTCCAGCAATCCCAACCCCGTTAGTTCATGTCCATGGGTCATGCATATAAATTCTTTGGCTTCACCCTTTCCTGTATTATTCTTAACTTCCCCTTGTCTATTTTGTAACAACCAAGTATGCTTCTTATCTCTGCACCAATTCCTCATTTCTTTCCCTTCCCCCTCCCAGGTCATAACCCTCCAAATGATCCCTGTACCTATGATTCTGCTTCTATTCTGGATTGCTTAGTTGGATTTTGTTTTTGTTTCTTAGATTTAGTTGTTGATAGTGGTGAGTTTGTTGTCATTTTAATGTTCATAGTTTTGGCCTTCTTTTTCTTAAATAAATCCCTTTGACGTTTCATACAATAATGGCTTGATGATGATCAACTTCTTTAGCTTTAACTTGTCTGGGAAGCACTCCATCTACCCTTTCATTCTAAATAATAGCTTTGCCGGATAGAGTAATATTGGCTGTAGGTCGTTGCTTTTCATTACATTGGATACTTCTTGCCAGGCGCTTCTTTCCTGCAAAGTTTCTTTTGAGAAATCAGCTGATAGTTTTATAGGCACCGCTTTATAGGTAACTCTGCTTTTCTCTTGCTGCTTTTAAGATTCTCTCTTTATCTTGAACCTTTGGTATTTTAATTATGATGTGTCTTGGTGTGGTCCCTTTAGGGTCTAGCTTGTTTGGGATTCTCTGTGCTTCCTGGACTTGTATGTCTATTTCCTTCACCAAATTTGGGAAGTTTTCCTTCATTACTTTTTCATTTAAGCTTTCAATTGCCTGATCTTCCTCTTCTCCTTCTGGCACCCCTATGATTTGGTATGTTTAAAGTTGTCCCAGAGGTTCCTAAGCCTCTCCTCATTCTTTTTAGTTCTTGTTTCCTCATTTTGTACCGTTGACTATTTTTTTCTTCCTTATGTTCCAAATCATTGATTTGAATCCTGCTTTCCTTCTCATCACCATTGGTTTTGTGTGAATTTTCCTTCGTTTTATTTAGCATAGTCTTTACTTCTTTCCTTATGCATTTCCTGTACTCAAGCATATCTCTGAAGCCCGTGAGCATCTTTATCACCAGTGTTTTGAATCTGAGTCTGTTAGGTTGGCTGTCTCCTCATCTGTTAGGTTGGCTATCTCCTCGTCACTTAGTTCTCCCACTGGAACCTTGATCCGTTCCCTCTTTTGGGCCATACTTCTCTGCCTCCTTAGGTTGACAGGCTCCTGTATTTGTTTGCTTCTGTGTCTTAGATAGAGCTGTTGCACCTGTTATGTTGTAAGGGGCGGAGCCTTAGGTAATTGTCAGTATGGGTGACCTGTTTCATGATGTTGTGGAGCTGTATGTGGGGGAGGGGTCTGAGAGGGAACAATGCCGCTTGCTCAGAACTTGCTTCTTTTCTAGGCACTTCTCCCACTTCTGTATGGGACTGGCACCTCTCTAGCTATTGCCCTGGCCATGGTTGCCAGAATGGGTGGGTCTGCAGACATTCTAGGAACATGGGGGCCCTTTGAACAAGTGGACTCTGCTTAGAGACCAGCAGTTTTTTCTTCTGTCTCAGCCCTTACTGGTTTGCATAGTCAGAAGCAATAAGGCTTTATATTCCCCGGCGTTGGAACCATGAGATGCGAGGACTGGTCTAGTGTCCCTCCCGATTTTTTAAAATGTGTGAGTGTGCTTTCCGCCAGCCTGCTGCTGCCGTCGCCACCACACCACATCCTCTCTGCCCTGGCTCCGCCCCTCCTACCTGTCTGGATATGTATTTCTTCTTTATATCTTTGTTTGTTGAACTTCCGTGCAGCTAGATTTTCTGGAACTTCTGTCTGTCTTTAGTTTTGAGGTAGTTGTATTCCTTCTTAGTTGTGGAGGGAGATACAGCATGTTTGTCTAGGCCTCCATCTTGGCCAGAAGTCCTGCCCTTTCTTGGGCCATGTTTCTCTGTTGGCTTCCTTTCCTTTTATTTTCTTATTTATCTTTTACTTATTTATTATTACATTTTCAATAGGAATATTTTTCTTCCTGGTCTTGCTCCTTTCCCTTTAATATCTCAGGGCTTGGGTGGGACTGCTGCCTCCTCACCTTCCTTGGAGCTCAGACTTTGGAGGCAGAGTGGTTGCCCACTCAGAGGGTGTGGGGCAGGTATCTGACCTGGTGGGCTCTGCAGCCCACCTCTGGGTGGACCTGGGCAGGCCCCAACTCCTGGGAGCGAGTGAGGGGTTATGAAATTTTCTGAGGCACTGGTGGTTGGATAATTTAGTTATCGGAATAGCAGCCTGCATTGGGCAGGGCGATGTGAAAGCTCAGGTTAAGGTGAGGGTCTGACTGTGCCCTTGAGACTCTGCTCAGCAGGCTGCCAGGGTCATGCAGATTAGAGAAAGAAAGAAAACCAACCTGGCTGGTGTGGCTCAGTGGATGGAGCATCGGCCTGCGAGCCAAGTGTCGCTGGTTCGATTCCCAGTCAGGGCACATAACTAGGTTGCACGTCAGGTCCCCAGTTGGGGGCGTGAGTAAGAGGCAACCGCACAGTAAAAAGAAAAAAAAAGAAAGAAAGAAAAACAGTTTAAAGTTGAAATACAAGCCACCACCTCGTTTGTGTGTTCATGTGTGTATGTTTGTGAATATTTTTATTTTCAATTTTCCCCCCAAATCAGCTGTCAGAAACTGATCTTAAAAGTTTTTCCTGTGGTAGAAGATAACCAAGTGAACCCTCCAACAGTGTTAAGATAAATTAAGTTCTATAGGATTGTATGTTTTTGTTTTCCATTAAAGATTTTATTTACTTATTTTCAGAAAGAGGGGAAGGGAGGGAGAAAGAGCAGGAGGGAAACATCTATTGCCTCTCACAGACCCCCAGTTGGAGACCTGGCCCATGACCCAAGCATGTGCCCTGACTAGGAATTGAACCTGTGACCTTTTCGTTCATAGGGTGGCATTAAATCCACTAAGCCTCACCAACCAGGACCAGTATTGTATGTTTTTAATAAAGGAGATTAATCCTTCCTGCCCATTGTCAAATTTTAAAAATCATAATTCATTTTACAAACCACCTTTGTTTTAATGGCTTAAGTATGTATCTGAAACTTTTGAAAATACTGAAGCACCTAAAAGATGAGAGATGTCATAGAGCTGTTAAAGAAAGTAAAATACTAACATCCTGAGCATTAAGATTATTTGTATTCAAGAAAGAAAAATCATTCATGGTTAGTGAACAGGTTTGTTGTTAAAACAGCTGGAACATGACCCTGATGAGCTGGGAGCGGGCAGTGAGGTTTGCTGCTTGATTGATGTCCTTCCTGCCACTGTGCTCCTGGTGTCCTTCCAGTGTTCTTCAGGAAAATCTGCTGTTACCTCCCTCCCCCACTATGGGGTCAAAGGGCTGGGACTTAGGGTGCAGCAAGATTCCTGACCCCGTCAGCCTGGGGTATGTCTGAGTACAAGGTCCTTTCCGCTCCTCGCCCTGACTTGTGTGCAGCTGGTGGCTGGGCTGGGCTTAAGGGCTGGGGTGAGGGTGAAGGGCAGGGGTTGCCTTGCAACTCTAGTCCCCTCTGACCATCCTTTAGAGTTCCTGACTTAAGAGTGACTGGATGACAGGGCTCAGGTTTTACTTAATCTCTGTTTGCATGTGTCAGAATGAAGAGGCAGCAATATAATTTTTATGACCCAGTCCATGGCACTCAGTAGGTATTCAATAAATTTTTTTCCCTCTGTCTTTTCATCAAATTGCCCTAATGTCTCTCAGGCCTTGAGAAATCTCCCTGTTGGGCAGTGGGGGTTAGGGATGCACCCAAAATCCAGTATTGGTCTTTGTCATTTTAGTTATTTTTGGCTCAATAGATTTTATAAGTATTCCATAGTCTGAGTGGTCCTTAGCAGAAATCGACCTTTGAGGGATGACAGAGTGGGATGTACTCAGGTATATCCTGGAGTCCCTGGTTTGCTTAGAGTTTAATATCTCAGACCAGACTTCTGGGCAGAGAGCAAGCATCCCATGCATCAGTAGGTCAGCGAGTCTTTGCTGCAGGAAGACAGACATGAGGGGTCGTTCAGAACAACTGGAGTGAACACAGGCTGTGAGGGATCTTGCTGGGTGTGTGGCTGTGAAACTCTGAGAGATTTGGTTTCTTCCTCTGAGAATGAGGATAATCCTGACAGTCACCTCATCGAGCCAGTGAGGGACAACTGGACCAAATTGCTTAACATGTATACTGGGGCACAGGTAGGCTCAAGGGAGCCATCAAAGGGGGTTGAACCTGAAATTTCCAATGGGTGATGTCATCAGTGACACAGTTGTGCTTGGGGTAGATAGAAAACCAGAGGGGAAGATGGCGAAGCTGTTGTGTCCGTGGGGTTGGCTTGTTTAGGTCAGAGTCAGCAGACTTCATGTTTCTTAGTGGACTGAAATGGTTTCTGAATTTGCACAAGGCTGGACAGACATGTGCTGCTGAAGTGACTCATTTGCTGATGAGCTGGACCTGAGGGTGAGAGTTGGTAGGGGAGAGAGAGCAACACGTCCAGTGGGAAGGCCCCAGGCTGGGACAGCTCAGTGAATCGGAGGCCAGTGAGGGAGCACCTGGGAGAGGAATGGGATGAAGTGGAAGAGAAAGCCAGAGGCCTGGAGCCACAGAGAAGAGGGTGAAGCAAAGGACTCCCTTGAAGGGATAAGGCAGAGAGTTGCCATTAGCTAACGAGGGAATCATGTCCTTGGAAGGAAATGAGGTTGAGGAGGTGAGGCTGGACGTGGGGCAGGGGCACCCATGAGGAGGCCACTGCTTGGGCTGGGTGAGAAATGAGCGTGGCTTGTAACTAGGTGCTTGCTGGCTGTGGCTATAGATTTGAGAAAAATCTGGAACATTTTGGTAGGTTGGAAGTAGACATAGTGGAGGGTGAAATGTCAAGGACGCCCCTCAAGTTTCTGGCGGAGATAACTGGGTGAACACAGGTGCCTTGTACTGAGATGGGGAAACTGCAGGAAGGGAGGCTGCTGAGGAAGTCACCATGCTCCAGGGTTGTCTTTCAGGCCTTTCCTAGTGCATGACGCAGCCTGGCACGCACAGGGCCTGAATGTCTGTACCCAGGCCATTTAGGTGATACTAAAATATTACCAAGCAGCAGGGCCCTATCCATTTTGTGTGGGCAGGACCAGGGTTTTGGAGTTCATTCCAGAAGTTCCTGATGCCTGACATTAACCCCTAGGTTGCCAGGTTGTGGGGAGCTCCTAGTCATCTGTTGGTGAAGAAGAGACAAGCACTGGAGGCTCTTCAAAGGCCCGGGCCAGGGGTGATTACAAACCGACATGAAGTCATTTCTGTTGTGAGCAGATCTATGCGTAGGGCTAGGTGTTGGTTTTGGCTATGCCATAGTCAGTCCTGCTTCTGAGGTCTAGAACAAGCCAACGTGGAATGTAGCAGCTGTTGCACAAACAGCCCGAGTCTGTGCCCCTGTCTGTGCCCTGGAGGGCTGTCTCAGCGAGCCCGAACCTACACTCTGCTTCCTGCTCCAGTCTTGTGGTTTCCTCCCCAATACCTGCGGTGCCCTGTCCAGAGGGCAGGGCAGAGTCTGCTGGAATGCTTTTGACAAGCTTTCTCTTTCTAATGGTGGAAGGAGCTGGAGAAGGGTGGATTCTTCGTGCTGGAGCCCCAGGGTCTGGTCTCTACAGATGCCCCTGCTGCCTGGGCCAGGCTCTGCTTCTTCTCCACTTCCTGGAAACCACCTGCCTCTCCACACGAGGACCAGTGCACCAGGCCTTGGCTCCAGCAGTGGGGTTTGGGGCTCTGAGTGCAGATTCAGAAGGTCCCTTAACCTTCTGAAGGTTCTGTATTTAGAGAGCTCCAGGTTTCAGGCTTTCACAGCAGGTAAGTTGGTTTTGAAGACACCTGTGGGTCAAGAGGAGAAAGCAGGGAGCAGCTGGCTGTGAGGCAGAGGCTGAGGTGAGACTGGGGGGTGTGGTGGTGGCTCAAGGAAGATCCAGGAGAACCTCCTCAGGATCCTTTACCCTGGGACAGAAATCTTCCCGAGAGAGAGGAAGAGGATTCACCCATCAGCTGGGAATTGACTGGGCACCTGCTGCGTGCAAGGCCACGTCCTTGGTACCGAGCAGCAAAGGGTGGGGTGGGATTGAAATGAGGGTGACTTAAGGAAGCAGACATAAGCAGGACAGGGTCCCTGTGACAGGAGCCACAGTCTCCTTGGGGAGGATTTAGTCCGTTCTGATGCTTCTCAGTGATTCCCTGCTCACAGTTAGAGGACGGCAGAACACAAGCAGCATCGGGCATGTCCTTCATGGCAAGGGGACTGGATCTGGGCCCTCTGTCCTGGGGAGTCACCGGTGTGTGCAAACGGTGGAGAGGTAGAGGGACGGTTTCTCCCACGCGCCCCAGGTGCTGAGGAAGGAAGGGCCTGGTTTTCTGAGCAGCTATGGGTGCAGTTGGGGTGGGAAGGGAAGCAATAGTTTTCCTCCAAGCAAACCTAAAGGTTTTCTAGCTGCGCAGAGGCTTTCAAAAGGGCAGGAGGAGTCTACACTCAGTCCTTCCTTGGTATCAGGGTGGTGTGGGGCCTGCCACCCCATTAGCTGACCGAGTCAGGAGGGAAGACTGTAATCCTGCCGGGGACGGTTGACAGTCCTGAGCCCTGCTGTCCCGTCCGAGGTCCCAGAGCTTCCTCTGTTGGTCTTCACCCACCTCCCGTCCTGCCTCTCCCCAGCTTGGAGGAAATGGAGGATTGCTCCAGCCACTCTGCTCTGCCATCTCACCTCCCTGCTCCTTCTTATCCAGCTACTCACTCAAGGGTCTGCAGGTGAGTACGTCCCCATCCCTCTTCCTGTGTCTCCCTCAGGTGGGTGGGATTCCTGGTGAGGGGGGCCCCAGGTGCCCTGCCAGTTCTCGCCATCAGAATAGTGGCTGTTGGTGGAGGCCCTTCTTTAGAGAGGTTGTGATTCTCCCCAACTACTTATTGTAGTTAAACATTGAGAACAGTCACTAAACCATAAAATGGGGATGAGACCTGAACAATTGTCCAATGAGGAGCGTGTGATGTTTTAAAAAAGTCAGCTATCAAAAATGCAAAAATACTTCTCTCCTCTTTGCTTCCCAGCTTTATTGGTATCCTAAGCACTTACTCATTCATGAATTCATTTCATTCCAAGAATACTTACAGGGTGTGGACTGTGTGTTAGCTGCTATTCTATGAATATAAAAAAGACAGATTCCCTATCTTCATAGAACTTACATTCCAGCAGGAGACAGTGAATATCTAATGCAACAAACCGGCCAAATCTGGTGTGTTAGCGGAGCCAAGAGGATGGGACGTTGCAGTAGAGCAGGGACGGAGTCAGGGTGGGGGAGGTGGGTGTGGTCAGGGCGGACAGGGAGATGGGCAGAGACTGGACAGGGAGATTGGCCAGTGAGCCTGTGAGGATCCCTATGGAGAGAGGGAAGAGCCAGTGTGAAGCTGGATGTTCAGGGAACAGAGGAAACAAGTGTGGGCTGGAGCAGAGGGAGCTGGAGGGAGGAGTTGGGGTCACAGAGGTACTGGCAGTCGTCCCTATGCAGCCTGTGGGCCACTGGGGGAAATGGGGAGCATTACAGGGCTCTGAGCAGAGTAGGGACATGCTTTTGCTTACAGTTGGAAAGGGTCACAGACATGGAGGGTGGGAGAAGACAGACAGAAAGATGAGTCACTGTCATCCTCCAGGTGAGCAGTGATAGTGACTCAGGCTGAGGTCAAGCAACACAGGTGACAAGTCTCTCTTTGGATGTCCAGCAGGGCTCGTGCTGCAGAAAAGTCATGTCATGACCTGTCCCCCAGGCCTCAGTGGGCCAAGGGCTCTGCGGGGGTGGTGGTGGGTGGGCCTTCTTTTTTAACAGTGTTTTGGGTTCCCGTGAGTGATGGGACTAAGGGCAGGTATTAACAGAAGTAACATTTGGCTCTAGATTTTAGTTCACACATAATTCAGCAGAGGAGCAAGACATGGGTACATAAAGTAGGGGTAGGAATGGGGGAGTTCCTGTGTGTGGCTGAATGACCACTGAGTTCAGACCTGGGCCACAGGTGCGCCCTTTGATCGGTTTTCATTCCTGTACTAGGAGGGACCAGGTTAGAATTGTGGTTCTCAAAGTGTGGTCTCCAGAGTATCAGTGTCAGCTTCCTGGGGAACTCCTTAGAAATGCACATTCTCAGGCCCCCAGACCTGCTGAATCAGGAGCTCTGGGGGTGGGGCCCAACGATCTGTGTTTCATGACCCCTTCTGATGATTCTGACACATGCTGAAGTGAAGAACCACTGGCTTAGAGTCTTTCACGGAAGGGTGTGAAGACACGAGCAAGGGTGAATAAGGGAATCATTTTAACATAATTTTGGCATCACAAAGTGTGGTCGGAAGATCTTGCCCTGATTTAGAGTCATTACAGCTCAGTCCATCAGGTCAGGATGGATTGACACCTGCCCCCACCTGCCTGGGCCTTCCCACCTGATGCTGTGTTCCCTGCCCCCAGTCTGCATATCTCTTATCTTTCTAACTCTCGTGTCTGTATCCACAGAGGAGTTCTTGGTGATTGGTCCCTCAGAACCCACTGTGGGAGAGCTGGGCAGGGATATTGCACTGTCCTACCATGTGTCCCCGGTCATGAGTGTGGAAAACATGGAGTTGCGGTGGTTCCGCTCCAAGTTCTGCAAAGCTGTGTTCATCTATAAAAATGGCTGGGAGCAGGAGGACGAGCTGATGGTCCAGTATGCAGGGCAGACCTCATTGGAGAGGGAGCTCCTCACCCAGGGGGAGGCTGCCATGTGCATCCACAGAGTTCAGGCTTCTGACAACAGGCTGTATTCCTGCTTCTTCAGAAAGGGAGACTTCTATGAAGAGGCTGAATTGGAGCTGAAGATGGCAGGTTAGTGACTTTGATCTGTACTCTAGAGTCCTGGAGTTGGGAGGAACCTGAAGGACCATGTAATTCAGCTTCTCATTTTATTTAATGAGAAAAAGAGGCACTCATTCACTCATTCATGTATTCACTAAAAATATATAGAACCCCTACTATGTGCCAGCTCCTGTTCTGGGCACCTGGGATACACCAGTGAACCAAAGATCCCTGCCCTGTGGAGTTATATTCTAGAGACAATAAATAAATACACAGATAAGTAGGTTGTGGAGGATGTTAAGTGGTAGTACTTGGGATAAAAGGCCGAGCAGAACAGGGGAAGTGGACTAGAATATGGGGTGGGGGAGGGAAGGCAGCTTCACTGTCACATAGGGGCTTAGATGGGATCTCATTGACAAACTGAGCAAAAGTTCAAAGGAAATAGGGATTGGACCAAGTGGCTATCTGGGGGGATGAGAATGCTAAGCAGAGGGACAGTCCATGGAAAACCTGAGCTAGGAGTGTGGCTGGTGTGTTCTGGGCACACAAGGAGACCATCATGGTTTGTCTGTAAGACGAGTGAATGTGAGGGTGGTAACAGGTGACAATACCAGAAGAAAAAGATGCTCCTGGTGTAGGATGGGATTGATGGATGCTGACTGTTGCTGTCAGGAAAAGTTCACAGGGAGTACTTGCCTGAGCAAGCACTTGAGTTCACCAGCCAAACTCCCACAAGAGCACTTGAGGTTGATGAACTGGGATGTGAGGAGGCAGGTGATTGCGGTTATGAGCAGTTAACAAACAGTCCATGGGGCTGGAATGTGCCGGCCCTGAGAGGCACAGGTGGTGGGAGTCGGGGGTAAGTAGAGAGGGCAGTTGGGAGGGAGGCAGATGCCAGATCATGCAGACTTTGTGTGCTGGTCACTGAGGAGAGCACACAAAGCGGTGCCGGGAATGAGCCCTTTGCCAGCTCTGAGGGTGGGTGGAAGGTGAGTAAGGCTGGGTGCACAGACATAGTTATGAGGTGGGGAGGGTGGCCGCTTGTTTTCGTGGAGTGGCACTGGGATCAGACATGATGAAGTTTACAAAGTAGCCCCAACTGAGCGAGTAGATTTGGGGACATAGACAATTTTCTGGCAGAAGTGGAGGCTCTCAGGGTTTACTTTGGCTAATAATGAAAGAAAAGAATTTTCTTATTGAGTAAGCATTACACCAGAAAGTGACAATCATCACAGGCTATCTATTAATATAGTCAAGCAGATACAACCCATTGCATACGTGTTTTCAAGATAAACCATTACTAATTCTCAGGAGAGAGAACTTGGAGCACCATTGGTCACACATAGTTTACCCTAAATTTACCTGGTATTTGGGGTGACCATCTATGTTAGCTAGTTGGAAGAAAAACAAATTCTCATATCTTTTTAAAATTATTATTTATTTTTATTTTTTTACATATTTTATTTATTTTTAGAGAGAAGGGAAGTGAGGGAGAAAGAGAGGGCCAGAAACATCCATGTGTGGTTGCCTCTCCCGTGCCCCCAACTGGGGACCTGGCCCACAACCCAGCCATGTCCCCTGACTGGGAAGGGAACCAGCGACTTTTTGCTTTGCAGGATGATGCCCAATGAACTGAGTCACACTGGTCAGGGTCGAATTCCTGTATCTTTATGACAGGAAGTGGTTTTACAACTTAGACTCCTCCCCTCCCACAGGAAGTGGGAATGTAGGGTGCTAGCTACCTTGATGTTAATATTTTAAAGAGATGGCTCTACTTCTTCCCTCCTGCATCTGTGGGCTCTGCCCCTCAAGTGTGTGTCACAGGGCCTAAGGAGGATGGGGTTTGAGTGTTGTGCACAGCCTCAGGGTGGTTCCCAAAGCCCCAGGTGCAGTTGAGAGACCTCAGTGAAGAGAAGTTCATGGCATTCTCTGAGGCCCATGCCCAAGACGCTGAAGAGCTGTTCAGTGTGGAGGCTGTTCTTGTGGTAAAGACTGCTCTGTGGGCAATGTAACCTGCTCCATGCTCAACCCCATCCTGGGCTAGGAGAAGGCGATGGCCATTTTCCTCCCAGGTCAGAGCTGCTCCCTGCTCCCAGCAGAGCTGGAGGGAGGGGTGGGACCCTGAGTGTGCTGGGCTGGGCTGTCCTGAGCTGTGCTCCTGATGGGGTCTCTGGGGGGTGGGGGTGGTGCAGAGCCCTTCTTTTCCTAGGCCTCTCCCTGGCAGCTGGCTTTCCTGGTGAGCCTGACTGTGCTGGCTATTATACCCAGAGAGAGCATTCCACAAAGCTGCAGGAGCTCTGAGAACAGGAGACTGTGCCAGGCTAAGGAGGAGAACAGGCAGGCAAAGGAGGAGGTGCTGAAGGCCAGAGGTAAGGCAGGACAGGACCCAGGGCTGGTGGGTGTGGCAGGTGGAGCTGAGAGGGACAGGCTGATGGCAGTGCCAGAGTCCAGGCTCCAGCTCCCCAGGGAGACCCAAGGCCTTTGGCCCAGAGTAGGTGGCTGCAGAGATCCAGAGAGGGCAGCTGGAGGCTCGGGTGCATCTGGAGCTGGAACTTCTAGGATACAGAAAGGTTGTCTGGGCATGCTGTCTCCTTTTTTTAGGGATGAGAGTTCATGCCCCCTACCCCCCCTTTTTTTTTCATTCTTTCAGATGCACTTCAAGCACAACTTGGTAACTTTTGCTTTTCCTCCTGATCTCTCTGTCCCCTTCATGGGGGACATTCTGGTTCTTAGCTCACCTGTTTCCTGTGCGTTGTCTTTCAGACTGGAGGAAGACAATTTACCTGGGTGGTGAGTGATTCTCCACATGTCCTTGATTCTCCTGTCCCCCCTGTGTGCAGGTGTCCCTCTTCTTGTTTCTGTCTCAGCACACGCATGTGGACACCTTTCCTTGGGGTAGAAGTGGGAGCTGGTGGGAGGCAGAACCCTGCTCCATGGGCTTTTCCGATCAGGACTGCTGTTTCCTGCCTGGTGCTTGGGAACCAGGTGTGAGGGTAGCACCTGGAGTCTGTCATGCATCCTGGGTCTCATTCCAACTCCAACTCAGCCACCGTCGTCGTCGTCGTCGGCAGCCGTCCGTCTCGAGAGACGATGGCGTAGCTTCTTGAGAGTCTATCTGCACCGCCGAGAATGGCTGTGCAGTCCTACTCGGGAGTGACAATCCCTGCCACACTTGTTACAGGTGAAGGCAGATGGCCGTTGTTGCTGCTGTTGACGCTGCTTCCGCCTCAATCTTTTCTGGGCCGCCTCCTCGTTGCGCGCAGCCTCTGCGCGTGATGTACCTTGCCTGACCGCGAGCCTCCAGGCTAGGCGGTCGTCTGCTTGAACTTCCCATGTGTTGAGATTGATGGAGCATTGTGTCATGTCCTTTTTGCAGATGTCTTTGAACCGCAGTTTTGGGCGCCCTGTCATCCTCTTGCCTTCTGCTAACTCAGCCACCATATTGCTAGTTTTCTAGCCTTCAGTGCACTCAGCTCTCAGTCAGCACCTGGAAAGGAGCCACTTAAATCAATGGGGTCATTAAGTTTAGGATTGTGACCTTCTACCTTCCCCCAAAACACCACCGGAGAGAGTCTGTTCTCTCCAGTTTCTGAAGGTTCTAATCAAAAGTCATGGGGGAGGACTGGGTGGATTGCACATGGGAATGTGAGGGACGGGCTGTCAATACTCCAGAACAGTGCTGTTTATCCTTAGAAATTATTTATCTGAGAAAGATTAGCCACTTTTACCCCAGAGTTCAGCTTACCTCCCTGTTCTTATATTAATTCCTATTTTGAGTTATTTCCCAGCTATATGTTTGTCAGAAAAAGATTGGATATGAAAGTGCTCTCTTGCAGTTAGGGGATAATTTATATTTTATTTTATTTATTTATTTATTTTAAAGTGTATTTTATTGATTGTGCTGTTACAGGTATCTCAATTTTTTTCCCTTTGCCTTTCTTCGCCCAGTACCCCCCTTCCCTCCAGCATTGCACCCCTCTTAGTTCACGTCCATGAGTTATGCATGTAAGTTCTTTGGCTTCACCCTTTCCTATACTATTCGTAGCATCCTCCAGTCTATTTTGTTCTTACCAATCATGCTTTTTAATCCCTGCATCATTTCCCCCTTTCTCCTCCTTCCCCCTCCCAGCTGATAACTCTCCTAATGGTTCCCATACCTATGATTCTGTTCCTGTTCTGGCTGTTTTCTTAGGTTGTTTTTGTTTTTATTTTTTAGATTCAGTTGGTGATAGTTGTGAATTCATTGTCATTTTACTGTTCATAGTTTTGATCTTCACCTTTTTCTTAAATAAGTCCCTTTAACATTTCATGTAATAATGGCTTGGTGATGATGAACTATTTTAGCTTTACCTTGTCCTGGAAGCACTTAATCTGCCCTTCCATTCTGAATGATATCTTTGCTGGATAGAGTAATCTAGGTTGTAGGTTCTTGCCTTTCATCACTTTGAATACTTCTTGCCAGCCCTTTCTTGCCTGCAAAGTTTTTTTTCAGAAATCAGATGACGACGGTCTTATGGGAACTCCTTTGTAGGTAACTCTCTGCTTTTCTCTTGCTGCTTTTAAGACTCTCTCTTTATCTTGAACGTTTAGCATTTTAATTATGATGTGTCTTGGTGTGGTCCTCTTTGGGTCTAGCTTGTCTGGGAGTCTCTGTGCTTCCTGGACTTGTATGTCTACTTCCTTCACCTAACTAGGGAAGTTTTCTTTCATTATTTTTTCACATAATTTTTCAATTTCCTGCTCTTCCTCTTCTCCTTCTGGCACCCCTGTGATTCAGATGTTGGCACGTTTAAAGTTGTCCCAGATGTTTCTAACCCCCTTCTCGTTCTTTAAAATTCTTATTTCTTCTTTCTGTTCCAGGTGAATATTTATTTCTTCCTTTTGTTCCAAAGCATTGATTTAAATCCCAGCTTCCTTTCCATCACTGTTGGTTCTCTGTATATTTTTCTTTATCTCATTTTGTATAACCTTTACTTCTTTCTTTATTTTGTGGCCATATTTAGTCAATTCTATGAGCATACTGCTCACCAGTGTTTTGAACTCTACACCTGATAGATTGGCTATCTCCATTTTGTTTAGTTATTTTTCTAGGGTTTTGTTCTGTTCTTTCATCTTGGCCATATATCTTTGCCTCCTCAATTTGGCAGCCTCCCTGTATTTGTTTCTGTGTATTAGGTAGAGCTGCATGACTCCATGTCTTGGTAGTGTGTCCTAATGTAGTAGGTGTCCTGTAGGGTCCAGTGGCACAACCTTCCCTATTACCCAAGCTGGGTCCTTGAGGTGTGCCCTTCAAATGGGCTGAGTATACCCACCTCTTGTAGTTGAGCCTTGATTGCTGTTAGCAGATCAATGGGAGGGATTTGCCTAGGCCAGTCAGCTGCAACAACTGGCTATGACCACTGACTACCAACCTTCGCCCTCTGTGTAGGATCAGCTGTGCAGGGGCAGGGTGGTGGTGCCCCAACGTGGTCTGTAGCTGTCCACTGGGTGTGCTGGCCCTGGGGTTTCCTGGGTAGTGCAGACCAAGGTCAGCCCCCACTTGTGCTTTGCCTAGGGCACTCTAACTGAGCTTTAAAGCAATCTGAGATGGCTGCTACTTGTGCTGGGTTTGGAGATTCCCAGGTGAAGCTGGCTGCTTTGCTGCTAGTGTCAGGCCTGGAGCTCACTGAGGCCAACTGTTGCTTGTTTGATTGGATTTAGGAAGTTGTGAAGTATGAGCCAAGAACAGCCATTCATATGGAAAAGGAACTTGGGTGGGCCCATATATTGGGTGAGATGAAGTCTCTGGGGATCTTCAAGGAGGGTCAAAAGGTGTTAGCCAGGTTGATGGAGTCTCAGATATGGCACCAGCTTACCGGCTCTGGGGGTGGGGGGTAGGGGAGAGTTTAGCAAAGAGACAATGGCCTCTGCTGGCCTTGATGCCAGATACATCAGTTCCTCCCTGTATGCCACTGGTGCCTTTCAAGCTGCTACCCTGGTGCTGGAGCTCAGAGGGAGTGAGTCTGAGTAGGTGAATCTGTGTGTGGGTTCTTAAAGATGAACTGCTTGGGGCTCTAGCAGTTTCTTCCACTGACTCAGTCCCCACCGGTATTCGCAGCAGAACTTATGGGGACTTATATTCCTGGTACTGGAACCCTTGGCTGGGGGGCCTGGTGTGGGGCTGGGACTCTTTTCTCCTGAGATATCCCTCCTGAATTATTATCCACCACATGTGGGTGAGAGATCAACCTGTTCCGCATCTGCGCCCCTCCTACCCATCTCGATGGATGTGGTTTCTTTAATTTTGTAGTTGTCAGATGTCCATTGACTTTGATTTCTGATGGTTCTGGCTCATGGTTGTTTTATATTTTAGTTGTAATTTTGATGTAGTTGTGTAAAGAGGTGAGCCACGTCTGCCTATAGTGTCATGTTGACCAGGCTTCAATTATGGAATAATTTACATTTTAGTTCCCTAAAGTATTTTCACACATAGTATACTTTTTGATTCTGAATAGCAACACTGAGCAGCTGGTGGAATGGGAGTTTTTTCTTTTGTTTTTTTAAAAAAGATTTTATTTATTTTTAGAGAGAGGGGAAGAGAGGGAGAGAAACATCAATGTGTGGTTACCTTTCATGCCCCCCCCACCCGCCCCCAGCTGGGGACCTGGACTGCAACCCAGGCATGTGCCCTGACTGGGAGTCGCACCATTGACCCTTTGGTTCACAGGTCAACGCTCAATCCACTGAGCCACACCAGCCAGGGCCAGAATGGGAGTTTTTGAGGTTGTTTGGGCACAGAACAGCTAACTGACTTGCCAAAAGTCACCCAGCTGCAGTCAACCAGTGCTGTAAATCTGCTTGTAATGCAGGCTTCCTGACCTGTGGCTGGGGTCTCCCACAACACCTGCTGTCTGTACATCGCAGACGTCACCTCCTCTCCAGCCTTTCCCCCTGTAGATAGTCTCACCTGTAGGACAGAAGAGGCTGATAGATAGATTCACGCTGAGCAGGCTGTTGTGGCTCAGGTCTCACTATGATGTGTTCTCTTTCAGCCTGGAGGAAGGCCCAGCTGTATGCAGGTAAGTGACTCAGTTTCCTGTGGCTTCACCGCCCAGCCTTGCCCCTTCCCCCTTCTCTATCAGAGGATCCCACTCCAGGATGGAGTTGGCATCCCTGCTCTCTTTGCCACTTTTGTAGCCTCCATCTGAAGAGTGTGGAGACTCTCCTTGGGAACACAAAGCCCTTTGGCTACTGCAGGTCACTGTAGGGTTAGCAATACATTCTGAACACACCTTGTTCTGCTGGTACTTCTTAATGCAGTGAGAACTGTGAGGAGAGACTGCAGGCAGATATCACTGTGTAGATCAGCAGTTTCTCTCTAGAAGACTTCAGAAATCCTGCTTGCCTGGGTAGGACTCAGGTCTTCCTAAGGGGGTCCTTGGTTTTGGATCCTTCTTGCCCTGAAGTACCTCCGCTTTTTGGATATAGTTTTGTCTTTCCCATTTATTCCTGGTCCTCTGCGATATTGATCTTTTCTGTTTCCCAATGCTCTCATCTCCATCTAAGCTGTGTTTCTTCCTCTAAGCCTTCTTTGTTGTTGAAGAATTACTTGCTTTGGAGCAGGTATTCTAAATATGGGGTCCAGAACCTCCAGGATGTTTGTGCTCTGGGGTAAGGTCTGTGAAAGAGTGGAAGTTATATGAAAAATTCTGTGTATGTTTGTGTAACAGAAACAGAAAGGCAACTTATAATTGTTCACGACATTATTTCTTCTTTTAGGAGAATTTGTGTTTTCCTGAGGTGGTTGGTCCTGGTTCAGTGTTAGGGCAATGTGTGAAGATTTCCAAAGGAGAAACCTACAGGAGTTAAACTGTTTACTAGAGTAAGGGTGAGAAGCAAATCATGGGAGAAAAGACCTGGTGGATTAGAAAGGAGGAGATGAGAAAGTGGTGGAATACCTGAGATGCACCCTGTAGGGATTTTGGGTGGCTCAGAGTGGTGGATGAGAGACCATAGGTCACACAGCCATGGTGGCTTGAGCTGGGGAGTCTGCAGAAGACTTGCAAGTTATTTGGATGTACAAAATGTAGTCATCTTGATAAATTTCAGTAAAGACATGTTTATTTTTAGGCCATTTTGAAGTAACCATCGAATTGATTTTGCCTGTGAAGGTGAGACCATCTCAACCCTCCACTGGCAGTCAGGGCAGGAGTGTGGTATGGGGCATCCTAAGGCAATAAGGGGTGGAGTTAAGGATCTGTGCCCTCTGAGCTTGGGTAACATACCCTTCCTCTGCTCCAGATGTTTCTGGGTGTGGTCAGGAATGCAGACTGTGAGACAGATCGGGGTGAACCATGGGATGACGGAGGCTTTAGAGAGTCTTCCAGATTCTCCCCAAGATTTATTTTTCTACAGTGATGATCATCTCCCCCTTATCTGCAGAATTAAAGTGCATGCATTTTAATATATATCTTGTATCTCTTTTAAACATCATTACATTAGAATTAACATTTTCATATTGACAGATTCATACTGTGAGGTGAACAAATGTGTGATCTCATCTTATTCATAAAATTGGAAAAATAATTTGTAATTTAAGGATTTGCTGTAGAAATTAAATGAAGAATGCACTGAAGTACACAGCACTTAGTCCATTGTGGAGTCTCAGAATTAAATGCCAATTTTCCTTTCTCCTCCACCCCTTCTCCAGTCCTCCTTCTTCTAGGTGTGGCTGGTGGCCACAAATTTACACCCAATATGTACAAGAAAAATGTCATTTACTCAGCCCTGGCTGGCGGGGCTCAGTGGATTGAGTGCTGGCCTGCGAACCGCAGGTCACTGGTTTAATTCCCAGTCAGGGCATGTGCCTGGGTTGTGGGCCATGTCCCCACTTTGGAGCTTGCGAGAAGCAACCGCACATTGATGTTTCTCTCCCTCCCTTACCCTCTCTAAAAATAAGTAAATAAAAAATCTTTTTTAAAATGTAATTTACTTATTTCTATAAGTGTTTGAATTTTGTCTCAAATCTCTGTCCTGTTGGAGGCAAAAGCCCTCCCACAACAGATATTTCAGGGTCTGACGGTTTAAGCTTTGCTTTGGTCAGTGAGCTTCCTTTCTTTTCCCCAGAACAGAGTATGGAAGTTGGCAGTGGTGATATAGCCTTGTGTCAGTGGGAAATATCCCTTAGCTCTCCTTTTAGTCATTTCAGGTGCTCACCCTGGGGAAGCTAGTCTGATCTGATCCTTAAGATTCTTGGGTGGGGGTCTGCTTAGGAGGGTCAGATCCCATCTCCCTGTTTGGAGGACTTTTTGTCCCCCTTCACTCCTGCCCTCTTCTCCAGGTCCTTAATCACATCTATAAAGTTCCCTTTGGCATATTGTATTTGCACATTCAGGGGCCTAAGACCTGGCATCTTTGCGGGGGGCTCACCATAGCAGGATTTCTCCTGGAAGCCTCCAATCTCTCTGGGCAATTATAGGGGGGGGCAGATAACCGATCCAATATTATGGGGTTCTATTTTTTTTTTTTTTTTTTTGCTCCTGTGAGAAATGCTCACATAAAACACTGGGACACAGGACTTCAGCAGCAAAGTGAGGCGTTTATTCGAGTCTGCAGAGTCGGACACACAGCCAGCCAGGGGCATGCACACCCAAAGTAGACAAAGTAAACTGGTTTTATACTAATGCGATTAGCTACCCCTCCCCTCTCCTCCCCCATTTCTTCATTACTGGTTAACCTGGGTTCACAATCTAATGCGATTAACTACTTAACTCAGGATGTGATTAAATAAGGGTAATCTAGTTATAGGTCTATCTCCAACTTATTTGCAAAGTTATCTAGCTACATCTTCCCATTTCTCTGTGTTTGGTGATGACAATCTTCCTCCTTTTGATCCCAGAGATATGTGTGAGAAGCTGTGGAATGTCACTTCCTCGCCCCTTTACCGTGATTCATTTGTTAATTATCTCCTATTGGTTTGAAAGTTACTGGCTTCTTTATCCCTTACACTCCCACTACTCATGAAAGGGGGAAGAAAATTTATTAGTGTCTGTCCTCTTACTGAATGTGTGTCTTCCCTGCTCTGAACCTCTCTCACTTTCCAGAAACCTCTTTATTGCCCCCTAATGGGGCAAGATGTTTCTGATGCTCTATCCTGAGTTCTCTTCACTCATGGCTTATAGTCATTCTTTGAGTTCTGCCCAGCCAACTTGTGTTCTTGCTACTCATGGCTTAGAGATAATCTACAAGTTCAGCTTAATTAGTTCATTAGTAAATGGACATTTTTATCTCCCTGATTCTTTTCAAGAAAACCTAGCTTTCAGGATGGTTGTGTGGCTTGGGACTTGAGAAAGCAACTTTGATACTCAAGTCTGGGCCTTTCTGCTCAAGTAGGTATCCAGACTTTTAATTCCTGAGTGTTAAACTTTATGGCTTAATGTTCAAGGGAAGGTTACAGCATGATGGCTCTGTCAGCGTGTGTGTGCATGTGGATGCCTCTGTAACTGTGTGTGTGTGCATCAGCTGAATGTTCTCAAAAAGAATTTCCCCTGTCAATTCCACATCAGTATGTTTCAGAAAACCAGGTGGTGGTCCCAACGTGTGCAGTCTGTGAATCTCTGATAAGAAATGGGGTTCTCTTGCAGATTGGTGGCAGGAGAAGTTCCAGGCCTGTGCGTGACAGTGTTCCTTCTGGATGCTCCTGCTGTGGCCCCTCCAACTTCTGGTCTTTCCTTCAGTTCTCTGTGGTGATACAGATGTGGCAACATCAGTGGGGTTGGGCTGGGTAGTAGAGGTGCTAGCACATAGCTGTGGCTGATGTTGGATGTTAAATAGATATCCCTCACCCTTGGGGTCCAGGTTGGTCCTCAAGGTCCCTGTGACATATCAACTCCAAGTAAGTCTTGTGGTTTTTTCTTCTGCTTGGAGGGCTGTGGGCTTGAGTCACAGGCTTTCATTTTAGGGACTTAGTCCTCCCCTGATGCAGCTAAGTGTCAGGGTGTTGGTGGTTGTATGTCCTTGTTGTGGGGCAGAGGAGGGCCTTGCATGATTGCTACCTCTCTCTGCAGGGTCTGTCACTCTGAATCCAGTCTGTGCCAATCCCAGACCTATCATCTCTCATGAGAGGACAAGCGTGAGCTTGAAGCCCACCAGTGAGGATTTATGTAGTCGCTGCAGTGTGTTAAGCCTCGAGGGCATCATATCAGGGTACTGTCACTGGGAGGTGGAGGTCATAGGTGAAGACAAAAGCAAGTGGATTCTGGGGGTCTGCAGGGAAGATGTGAAAAGAGAAGGCTGGTACAGAGTGTCCCCAGATAAGGGGTTCTGGGTGGTGTAGCAATTTGGATCTGAATGTTGTGTCTGCACTATCCCTCAGATTTTACCTCTTAGGCAGCTTCCCCACAGGGTAGGGGTTTTCCTGGACTACAACGAAGGGGATGTCTCCTTCTATAACATGACCGATGGCTCCCACATTTTCGCCTTCCCTCCAGCTTCCTTCTCTGGGACCCTCTTTCCATACTTCAGTTTGAGGCCAGGGGTTACATCCCTGACCATCTGCCCCATGGTGGGTGTGCCCGAGGGACTGTCAGTGCCCCTTAACAATTCTCCTTCTTTGGAGGTGCCTGTGAGCCTCCCAGGGGTGAGGTTCAGCTCAGGCTCTAGTGTTGATGAGGCTGAATCTCCACTACTCCCCTGCAATGCGGAGGCTGTGCCTCCTCACTGACCCTGTCCCCTCACTGAGGCTCTTCCTGGAGATGCAGACTCCCTGTGGCAAAGCCTCTGAGGTGAACCCTGGAATGCCGTCCTACCCTCCTCCTTCTCTGCATGCAGACTCCTCGGTGTGTGGTTATGAGTATAGTTAGTTCATTCCTTGTGCACAGGCAGCAGATTATAGAAACTGAGTGCACTGGTTTGGAATAGACTATATTTTGATATGGGAAGTTGTTTTTCTTTTTGTAATAAATAATATTTTTAATATTTTTTTATTTTTAAATTGTATATATAAAGTATATTTTATTGATTATGTTGTTACAGTAGTCCCATTTTCCCCCCCTTTGCTTCCCTCTGCCAGTACTCCCCCCTTCTCTCCAGCAATCCCAACCCCCCTTAGTTCATGTCCATGGGTCGTGCATATAAGTTCTTTGGCTTCACCCTTCCCTATATTATTCTTAACTTCCCTCTCTTAGGGATAAGGAAGGCAGCGACTCACAAACCAATAGGAGATAATTAACAGATGAATCATTGAAAAGGGGCCAGGAAATGACATTCCACAGCTCCTCATACATATCTCTGGGATCAAAAGGAGGAAGATTGCCATCAACAAACAGAGAATTGGGAAGATGTAGCTAGATAACTTTGCAAATAAGTTGGAGATAGACCTATAACTAGATTACCCTTAGTTAATCACACCCCAAGTTAAGTAGTTAATCGCATTAGATTGTGAATCTGTATTAACCAGTAATATAGAAATGGGGGAGGAGAGGGGAGGGGGAGCTAATCATGTTAGGGAGGGGGAGCTAATTGTGTTAATATGAAACCAATTTACTTTGTCTACTTCGTGCGCCCATATCCCTGGATGGCTGTGCGCCCGACTCTGCAGACTCATGAATAAACGCCTTGCTGCTCAAGTCCTGTGTCCTGGTGTTTTATGGTGAACGTTTCTCACACACCTGTCTATTTTGTACCTACCAATTATACTTCTTAACCCCTGCACCATTTCCCCATTTCTCCCCCTCCCCCCTTCCAGCTGATAACCCTCCAAACGATCTCCATACCTACGATTCTGTTCCTATTCTGGTTTGCTTAGTTGGATTTTATTTTTATTTTTTAGATTCAGTTGTTGATAGTTGTGAATTTGTTGTCATTTTAGTGTTCATAGTTTTGACCTTTCTTTTCTTAAATAAGTCCTTTTAACATTTTATATAATAATGGCTTGGTGATGATGAACTCCTTTAGCTTTACCTTGTCTGGGAAGCACTTCATCTGCCCTTCCATTCCAAATGATAGCTTTGCAGAATAGAGTAACCTTGGTTGTAGGTCCTTGCTTTTCATCACATTGAATACTTCTTGCCTGCAAAGTTTATTTTGAGAAATCAGCTGATAGTCTTATAGGCAACCCTTTGTATGTATCTCTATGCTTTTCTCTTGCTGCTTTTAAAATTATTTATCTGTGACCTTTGGCATTTTAATTATGATGTGTCTTGGTGTGGTCCTCTTTGGGTCTAGCTTCTTTGGGACTCTCTGTGCTTCCTGGACTTACATGTCTATTTCCTTTGCCAAATTTGGCAAGTTTTCCTTTATTTATTTTTTTCACATAAGCTTTCGATTTCTTGCTCCTCCTCTTCTCCTCCTGGCACCCCATATGATTTGGATGTTGACATGTTTAAAGTTGTCCCAGAGGTTCCCAACCCTCTCCTCATTTTTTTTAATTCTTATTTTCTTATTCTGTACTGGTTCACTGTTTTTTTCTTTCTTATGTTCCAAATCATTGGCGTGAACTCCTGTTTCCTTCCCTTCACCATTGGTTTTGTGTGGGTGTTCCTTCGTTTCACTTAGCATAGCCTTCACTTCTTCCCTTATGCATTTGCCGTACCCAAGAATATCTGTCAAGCCTGTGAGCATCTTTATCACCAGTGTTTTGAACTCTGTGTCTGTTAGGTTGGCTGTCTCCTCATCTGTTAGGTTGGCTATCTCCTCGTTGCTTAGTCCTCTCACTGGAACCTTGATCCGGTCCCCCTTTTGGGCCATACTTCTCTGTCTCCTCATCTTGACAGGCTCCTGTGTTTGTTTGCCTCTGTATCTTAGGTAGAGCTGTTGCTCCTGTTACATTGTAAGGGGCGGAGCCTTAGGTATTCATCAGTACAGGGCAACCCGTTTCACCACGTTGTGGCGCTATAGGTGGGGGAGGGGTCTGAGAGGGAACAATGCCACTTGCTCAACACTTGCCCCTTTTCCAGGCACTTCTCCCACTTTTGTATGGGACCGGCACCTCTCTAGCTGTTGCTCTGGTCGTCGTTCCCACAGTGGGTGGGTCTGTGGATGTTCTAGTACTGTGCGGGTCCTTTAAACAAACGGACTCTGCTGAGAGACCGGCAATTTCTTCCTCCACCCCAATCCCCACTGGTTTACACAGTCAGAAGCAATGAGACTTGACTTTCCCTGGTGCTGTGGCCATGAACTGCATGGTCTGGTCAGGAGCTGGGAATACTCCCCAGGTGTCCCTCCCCACTTTAAAAAATGTGTGACTGCGCTTTCCGCCAGCCTGCTGCTGCCGCTGCTGCCACACCACTTCCTCTTCCCCCGGGCTCTGCCCCTCCTACCTGTCTGGATGAGTATTTCTTCTTTATATCTTTGTTTGTTGACTTCCATGCAGCTCGATTTTCTGGAACTTCTGGTTGTTTCTAGTTTTGAGGTAGTTGTATTCCTTCTTAGTTGTGGAGGGAGATCCAGCGTGTCTGTCTAGCCCTCCATCTTGGCTGGATGTGGTAATGGAAAATATTTAATGAACTTGTTATACTGTTTGAATATGAAAGGGGATTAGGGGCTGAATTACTTTTAGGATTAGGTAGATTTTCCTTTATCCATCTTGAGTTTGTGCAGAAGAACCCAGAAGACAAGGGTAGTCTCCACATCCGTTTTGGGAGTTCCTTACTATCTGACCAGAAAAGTTGGCGATTCGAAAATCTCCAGGGAAATTGATGGCTAATGGATTTTCAGGAGGAGAGTAATCTAATATTCTACTCTCTATATTTCCTTTTTTGGGATGGATGGAACACTTGTTTTTGCAAACCTCAGTAAATGTCTGTTACCTGTGAAAAACCTGTGCTGTGTTAATTTAGGGAATGAAGGAGGAGCATCTGGGTTCACCTTTAGTGTGAGCATGGTTTCAGTCATCAATCTATTGCTTCTCAGTATTCCAAGTCCAGTAGCATGGTTAATGGAAAACCACAGCAAAGAAAAGGAAGCAGGAACATGGGAGACTCAGACCTACAGAAGTGAAGGTGTTTTCATTCTACCAGGCAGAGAACTCTGACTTGCTATGGCTCTCACTGAAGGTGGAAGACCCAGAGTGGGAAGTGGAAGAAAGAAGTCAGATGATCAATTTTGACCTGTGACCAATTACAGAAACAAGGAGTGAAGTAAAAGCTTTGTATATTTTCTCTTTCTTGTTGTATATGTATGTTTTTTTGTATACATCAAACATTTTCTTACTCTCTCTTCTTACCCTTATGCTTTTATATAAGTCACTCGGGGTTAAGTGTAGTATAGTCTTTAGGTATCAGACTAGTCAGTGGGGCTGTGAACTTCAGGAACTTTGCAATATAAATATAGCAATGTCAGATGCAATGACTGGGACTTTCTGTCTCCACATTTTGGGGAAAGGGTGAGAATCTTCACTTGTAGTGCAGCTTTGTCATGATGTGTGAAAATGTAATTTTTATATGAAAGTTCAAGTTTGGTAAATGGTTCGTATTGAAGCTGAATAGCCAAAGGTATACTGTGTCCATTATCAATTTATTGTCACTTAGTTCCAAAACCACCCACATTTGTCCTGTTTTGTGATCCTGGAGCTGGAACCCCTCCCCCTTTCCCCCATTTCTTCTTTGTCATTTGGCACAATGTTAGCCTTTGTCAGCCTTTGAACTGCAGGGGGCGCCATAGGACCTAGCAGAGGAAGCTGGTTCTCTTATAGCGGGGTGCTTTTCTTCTTGATCCTATGGGGAGACTGTCAGAGACCTACACAAAGCCCAGGTCCTTCCACCTTTCGGTAAATTTCTTTGACATTGCAGTGGGCTGTTTTCCAGAGGATAACTTCCTTAGAGATTTAAGCAGTATCCCAGTGGGAGGTTTCCTGCCCACCAGCCTTGACCTGTGGCATGTCAGTGAACTTCTTTTCCTTTCAGGGGGCCACAGTCCCATCTTGACCAGTAAGCTCTAAACCTGTCTTTTGGGGTGGTTGTCTTCCAAATTTCTTCCTTTCTATGTCTTCTGTCTTAATTCTAGAGTTAGTGCCTATTTCATGTATCTGCTATTTCTGTATTCCTTAGAGCTTTCTTTTACTTCTTCCAATAGTTAACCACTAAAACTACCTTCTGCTAGTAATAATTTTTTATATAAAAATTTCCCTGTTCAAATTACTGATGTAGTTTCTGTCTCCTGACTGAACACTGAATCTAAACATCTAAACCACAGTGTAGCTTGGAGGAGGGCATAACACTGTTCCCAGTATTTGGGAAAGTGTAGTTGAGGAATTTACAAATGTATTAAAATGGTTCACGTCTACGATAAGGTCATACAGATATACTGTACAGGGTCTTAGTGTGGATTTTAAGTACTTTCCATGTTCATATTTATATGTCGTGTTTATGCTCCTTCCATTTAGCTTGCACCTTTGTGACACTATATTACTTTTGGATGAGCTAAGGGCATATTTCCTTGGAATATGACAAGGAAGGCATACATGTGATATGAATTATCCACACAAAATAGGAGTAATTATTACTCCACTAAACAGGAGTCAGTTAAACAATGTATCAGTTAAACAAGTGTACCAGCTGCCTAAGTAGTATAATCCCAGAAAGAATGATTAAGGTAATCAGTGCGGTAGAATTTTGTCAGAAGTGACCTATTTAAAAGTTACCTAGATGTATATTTTGTATTAAGTTTATCTTGGAAGTTATAGTGATCAAACTTGCAAAGTGGTTTTTTGAGATTTTTATTATTGTTATTTAGGAAAGTATTTAATTACACAGGAAATAGCTTTTTTCCCCTTGGCTATGTTTGTTGCATCCACACTTGACAACGTGGACCTTCTAAACCTTAGTCTGCGTTTGTTGTTGTGCAGGAGCAGAGCTCACTTGATTTCTTCAGGAGGCTCTAGGGGCCTATCTGCAGGCACAGGTTGTGTGAAGCTCCTCAGATTTCCTAAGTGGGTGCAAACTAACCAGCAGGCTGGCTCCACTTCACTGATCACACAGAAAGGTTGCTATAGGTCTTTATTTGAGCAGTACTCCCACATCTTACTTAAGATGGCGGCCCCCGGGAGTTGCGCTCTATGGGCGAACCGCGGCCGTGGGTGGTCGCGGGTGATGCAGGGGCTGCGGGCTCCCCGGGCTTCGTAACTCCTGGCCTGGGAGCCCACTGGGTGTGCGGCTCTTGTCCCAAGAGAAGCGGGCAACGGAAACACACTTCGGGTTTGAGACTGTGTCGGAGGAAGAGAAGGAGGGCAAAGTCTATCAGAGTCTAATGGGCGGCGGCTAACGGTCCAGGGAGGCGGCAGAAGCGGCAGGAACCGCTAGGCGGAGAGAGACCAGGACCTACTGCTGTGCATGAAGGTGGTGTGAGAAAAGGTATAATCTTGGACGGAAAACGAAAACTCGGGCAGAGGAAACGGCGGCAGGCGCCCTGCCTGAAAAATCCGGACAAAAGGCGCGGACCTCCGTCCCCGCTGGTCGGCCGCCGGGGTCCTGGCACTGCCGCCCTAATCTGTGCCCTGCCCTGGCATCCCTCCTACGCTTACCCCTTTCCCATGCCTTCTTGCAGTTACGCAGATTATGAAGAAAGGAAGGCAGAAGCCACAGATAAATAGGAATATGATTTGGATAAGGCAGGCAAGGAAAGTGGGAAGGGAACTCTGTGCACTTTGGAATCACCTATGCCCTCTGGGGCCAGGAGACCTCATACAACCACCACCTTGACTCCCAAGCCTTCCACCCATCCCCCTCTGATCAGAATCAGGGAATCAGGTCCTGGAGGGGGCAGGTGGCTCAGACACCAAGTGGGCCATCTCTACTCCTGTAAAGGAGGAAAGAGGAAGGACATCTCTAAAATCAGAGAAGGAAAACTCTGACTCCAAAAAACCTCCGCTGCCTTGCGGCATACCTCTTCAGGGGAAAGGCTAAGGGAGTAAACCCCGACAGAAAATCCGGAGCCGGAGTCCCTAAGGCGGTTTGACGTTGTAGTCAACACCGGCAACTCCTGCGGCGCACCTGAAGTCAAGCTGTATTGACTCCGTCTTTCCCTTGGACCCTTCAGCTGCGAAGAGAGGGGGGGTCTGCTGCATGGGCAACAGCAGACCCTCCATATCACCCTGCCCAGGCTCTGTAGCTTCAACTTCACTGGAGAGGACACTCCAGCGTCATCGCAAGATGTCGACTCAACACGGGAGGAGACAGATACCGGTTATAAGCTCATCCGATTGGCGAAGGAAACGAGCGCCAGGGGTCTCCTCTGACGGTGGGAGAGGTCATCGCATCTCACTGGACAGCTACCGCCCGCCTCAAGCTGGGCAGCCCCAGCCAATTAGGTGCTGTCTCGCCATGGCTCGCCTGCCCCACTGGGTGCGTGGGGATCAGAGAGGCGCCTCTCGAAAAGTGGGCCACAAAACACCCGCACCAGTTAATTCCAAGCAAACAACAAGAAAGAAGCCTCCAGCTCTTCGCCTCGCTAGCTGGAACATCAGGACCATGTGCCCCGGACTTACTGCAGACCTTCCGTGGATCAATAGTGCCAGGAAAACCGCTGTCATCGATAGGGAACTGGCACGACTAAACATCGACATTGCGGCTCTACAGGAGACCCGGTTGGCCGACAACGGAACTATCAGAGAAACCAACTACACCTTCTACTGGCAAGGGAAGTCTCCGGACCAACCAAGACAGCACGGTGTTGGGTTCGCTGTGAAGAACACGCTTGTTAACTCCATAGAGCCACCCACAGGAGGCAGAGATTACTTACCCTCCGATTGTCAACAACTTTCGGCCCAGTCAGCATTCTTAGCGCGTACGCCCCAACCCTCTGCGCCACCATCGAAGAGAAAGAACAGTTCTACCATGCACTGGACGAAGCGTTATCCAAGATCCCCAGAAGTAACGCTCTCTATCTCCTTGGAGACTTCAACGCAAGAGTAGGAGCCGACCACATGGCCTGGCCCACCTGCCTTGGAAACTTTGGGAGAGAAAAGATCAATGAGAATGGTCAGCGACTGCTTGAGCTTTCGTGTCACCACGGCCTGTACGTGACAAACACATTCTTCAAGTGCAAAGAGATCCACCAGGTGTCATGGAGGCACCCCCGCTCCCGCCATTGGCACCAGCTTGACCTCGTCATCACCAGAAGAACGGATATTGGCAGCACCCTCCTCACCCGCAGCTACCACAGTGCAGGCTGTGACACGGACCATGCCCTCGTGGTAAGCAAGGTGCGCATAACGCCGAAGAGGTTGCACCACTCCAAGATGAAGGGTCGCCCACGCATCAACACCAGTTGTGCCAGCAACCCAGTTAAGACCCAGCAATTCATCAACAGGATGGAAGATGCACTCAGTGAGGGAATGGCGGCAGATGACATTATCGAATCCAATTGGCCACGTCTCCGCGACGCCATATACAACTCCGCCATTATTGCTTACGGGAAGAAAGAGTGGAAGAACGCTGACTGGTACGAGGCTCACTGGGAAGAAATGGAACCCGTGATCGAGGCTAAGAGGAAGGCCCTACTGGCTTACAAGGCCACGCCCACTCCCAGTACACTTCAAGCTCTACGGGCTGCCAGGAACAAAGTCCAGAAGACTGCCCGCCACTGTGCCAACACCTATTGGCTAAACCTATGCAGAAGCATTCAGGAAGCCACCGATATAGGCAACGCACGAGGAATGTATGAGGGTATCAAGAAGGCAACAGGCCCAATCCCCTCCAAGATCGCCCCCCTTAAGTCCAAGACAGGTGAGGTCATCACTGACCAGGAACAGCAAATGCGGCGGTGGACCGAGCACTACCTCGAGCTGTACGCAACGAAGAACACCGTAACAGACACTGCTCTTAATGCCATCCCAGACCTACCAGTCATGGAGGAGTTAGACACCCCACCTACTGCGGCAGAGCTTGGCAAAGCCATCGACCGCCTCGCTTGCGGGAAAGCACCAGGAAGCGACGGAATCCCTCCAGAAATCCTAAAGAGCGGGAAACCAGTCCTGCTACAGCCGCTCCACCATCTACTCTGTCGCTGCTGGAAGGAGGGTTACATCCCCCAGGATATGAGAGATGCCAACATTATCACCATGTACAAGAACAAAGGAGACCGCAGCGACTGCAACAACTACCGGGGCATCTCTCTCCTCAGCGTCGTCGGCAAAGTATTCGCCCGGGTCGCTCTTGCCCGCCTGCAGACCCTTGCTTCCCGCGTCTACCCAGAGTCCCAGTGTGGCTTCAGAGCTGGCCGATCAACAGTGGACATGATCTTCTCCCTACGCCAGCTGCAGGAGAAGTGTCACGAGCAGCATAAACCACTCTACCTCGCCTTTATCGACCTCACGAAGGCGTTTGATCTGGTCAGTCGAAGCGGACTCTTCAGCTTGCTACGGAAGATTGGCTGTCCACCACATCTGCTTGCTGTGGTCATGTCCTTTCACGACAACATGCACAGCACGGTGTCCTACAACGGCGCAACCTCTGAGGCCTTCCCAGTCAGCAGCGGAGTAAAGCAGGGCTGCGTCCTCGCGCCTACGCTGTTCGGAATCTTCTTCTCCATGCTCCTCCAATACGCCTTTAAGGACTGCAGCGAGGGTGTCTTCATTCACACCAGATCCGATGGCAAGCTCTACAACCTGGCCCTTCTACGAGCCAAGACCAAAGTCAAAGAGGTGCTCATCCGTGAGATGCTCTTCGCCGATGACGCAGCCTTGACATCACACTCCGAAGAGGGACTCCAGCAGCTAGTCACTTGCCTTTCCCACGCATGCAAGGAGTTCGGACTAGCCATCAGCCTGACGAAGACGAATGTTATGGCTCAAGGCACGGGGACTCCCCCATGCATCACCATCGACGGATACACCCTGGAGGTTGTCAACGACTTCACTTACCTCGGGTCCACCATCTCGAGCTCTCTGTCAGTCGACTTGGAGGTCAACCGGAGAATCGCCAGGGCAGCCACAGTTATGGCCAGACTGAACCGGCGAGCGTGGAACAATCCAGCCTCACTGAGAAAACCAGACTGCGCATCTACCAAGCCTGCGTACTCAGCACTCTCCTCTATGGCAGCGAGACGTGGACCACCTACGCAAGGCACGAAAGGAAACTCAACAGCTTCCACATGAGGTACCTGCGACGCGTCCTGCATGTCGCCTGGCAGGATAAGGTCCCCAACACCGAGGTGCTGAAGCGAGCCAATATGAGCAGTTTGCATGCAGTTCTTAGCGAGAGACGTCTCAGGTGGCTCGGCCATGTCAAAAGAATGGATGCAGGCCGTATTCCCAAAGACCTCCTCTACGGCGAGCTAGCAGAAGGCAAGAGGATGACAGGGCGCCCAAAACTGCGGTTCAAAGACATCTGCAAAAAGGACATGACACAATGCTCCATCAATCTCAACACATGGGAAGTTCAAGCAGACGACCGCCTAGCCTGGAGGCTCGCGGTCAGGCAAGGTACGTCACGTGCAGAGGCTGCGCGCAACGAGGAGGCGGTCCAGAAAAGATCGAGGCGGAAGCAGCGTCAACAGCAGCAACAACAGCCATCTGCCTTCACCTGTAACAAGTGCGGCAGGGATTGTCACTCCCGAGTCGGACTGCACAGCCATTCTCCGCGGTGCAGATAGACTCTCAAGAAGCTACGCCATCGTCTCTCGAGACGGACGGCTGCCGACGACGACGACTCCCACTCTGGATGTTTCTGGAATTGTAATCTTTTACCATGTGGAACTGTAATCTTTTACCATCTTTTAATAACTGCTCAACTATTAGCCATGAAGTCTTTTCTTTATATTGTTAATAAAAACTACCAAAAACCTGAAAATAGGCAAGAATTTGGGTGTCATGTTCTATCAATGTCATCTTGACATATTAGTAGGCTCATATAAAGATTAACGATGTCTGTCCAGAAGATATCCAGCCAGGTAATATGAAAAGTAGAGACATTTACTGAAGAAGATACAAGACACGAGAAACATTGTACATAGGACAATGACGCCTCAGTTTCCTTCAAAGTAAGCTTCTTGGGACCTCACACAGTTCTCCCAATCACCATCAGCTTCTCTGTCATGTTTTCCTGATTCTCGTCGATAGTCTGAAATCTCTTCCCTTTCAAAGGTGATTTTAGTAATGGGAAAAGCCAGAAGTCGCAGGGCGCCAAATATGGGTTGTAGGGGGGCTGAGTCACCCGGGTGATTTGATGTTATGCCAAAATCTCTGTATGAGACATGATGCGTGAGCCGGTGTATTGTCCTGATTAAGGTGCCAGTCACCAGCTGTCCATAGCTGCAGTCTTCTGAATTATCTGCATAGTTTTTGCAGAGGAATGTTCAAGCTTATGCAAAATTTGATGCAAATTCATTGCTCTACTTGCTCAGTCATTTTGAATGTGACAGTCACACAGTACACATTCTCACTCAATGGCATCTACTGCCCCCACTGACTAGTACAGTGAACTCATTGTTGTTCACACATGTACATTCCAGTCCACTCTGCTTGGCTTCCAAGTTACACAGATGTCACACAAACTGTTTTCATTATATTGACAGTGGCTAGACTTCTTCCAAACAGACCCCATATTGTTATCTAGGGGATTTACCAGTGTTTGAATTTGGTTTTTAATAATAAATTAAAGGCTTGTTGTCTGTGAAGTTACAGTAGAAAAGATAACCACAACGGTTATTCCCCTGCAGGACATTAACCACTTCTTCTTCTGTAACTCAAAATACTTATTTCAAATTGCCTTTCCTGGTGGATAATACATATCCTGTTCTCAAAATGCTGTTTGAACCTACTTTATATTACACTAGCTCCATTACTGACTTATTAATTGAATAAATTCTTTAATTTCTATATTTGACCAAGAGTCATGTTTATAACATGAAAATTATATAATACTTTACTATTTTGAGAAACATAGGTTTTATAAAAGGAACTTTATATTAATTGTAAGTATAAAACATTAATTATTCAGTAATATAAAAGATAAATACATTACAAAATTCTTGTGTGACAAATGTAGAATAGAAATAATGCAATACAAGTTACAATATATATAATCCTCCTCCTGCAGAATTGAAGAGAAGCCTGGAGAGTGGAAGAGACTTTCTCTAGATAGGGCTGGGATCAGGTCCTCTATTCTAAATGTAAAGTTTCTTATCTGATTCTCACGGATCCCCTTCTCATTTTATTAGTGTGCTCATCCACATAGCCAAGCACCCTCCAGCTTCCATTTAATCCAAGAGTCTTTGGCTGGTATTTCCATCACCTCCTTCTTTCTATGAAACTTGTTATCCATCACCTTCTTCACTCACCTTCCTGTTGTGTGGTCTTAGTGAGGAGTACATGTGATGGAGTGCAGAGATCTTTAGCCAGAGGGAGAGAAGCCCCCAAATAAGGAAGGTTGGGGGAGTTTGGGGGGAGTCAGGATGTATAGACCCTGGAGAGTCTCAGCAACTTTGAGAAAGAAGAACAAAGGAGGAATTACAATACCTCATATCGAACTATATTACAAGGCCATGGTAATCAAAACAGTCTGGTACTGGCCTAAGAACAGACTTATAGATCAATGGAATAGAATAGAGAACCCAGAAATAAACCCAGGCCTCTATAATCAATTAATATTTGACAAAGGGGGAAGAACCATAAAATGGAGTGAATGTAGCCTCTTCAACAAACAGTGTTGGGAGAACTGGACAGTGTGAGAAACACTCACAATAAAACACTGAGACACAGAACTTGAGCAGCAAAGCGAGGTGTTTATTCACGAGTCTGCAGAGTTGGGGACACAGCCAGCCAGGGGCATGTGTGCTCAAAGTAGACAAAACTGGTTTTATACTAATGCAATTAGCTCCCCCTCCCCTCTCCTTCTCCTCCATTTCTCCATTACTTGTTAATATGGGTTCACAATCTAACGCTATTAACTACTTAACTCAAGGTGTGATTAACTATGGGTAATCTAGTTATAGGCCTATCTCCAACTTATTTGCAAAGTTATCTTGCTACATCTCCCTATTTCTCTGTGTTTGTTAATAACAATCTTCCTGCTTTTGATCCCAGAGATATGTGCGAGGAGCTGCAGAATGTCATTTCCTTGCCCCTTTTCCATGATTTATCTGTTAATGATCTCCTATTGGTTTGAGAGTCACTGGCTTCTTTATCCTGAACAATTCCCCCTGTCTCTTTTGGAAAACTGACTACTCAAACCTCTAATTTGTCCCTTAAAAAATTCATGATGATTTCTCGATTCTTTGCCTCATAGCAAGGATATTTTTCAGCTTCCAGGAGGAGGAGATTACTCTGTTGGTAAATAACTGGCATCTGTTTAGTTAGTGCAGTCTCAGTTAATCTCTGAACTAAACCTCTGATGCAGGGAATAATACAGCAGCCTAAAGAAGTAAGGACGCCTCCTACTACAATGAGGGAGGGAGACAAGAGCTGACGTGATCATTCCTTTCCAATTGCCAAACCAGTTTTCTAACCATCCTGTTATAGGATTGTTGATGCCTGAGTTTTCTGCTAGTTCATTTGATAGGGTGGTCAGTCCCTGTGTAGAGCCTTAGTGATAGTCCCATCAGGAGCTGTATTATTGGGGATAAAAGTGCAACACTGTCCTCTGAGCATTACACCTCCTTTTTCTGATAGCATTGTAACAGAACCTTTGGGCTGCTCCAATTTGAAACAGAACCCACAGGCTGTTTAGTTAGGGGCCCGATTGCCCGCCACCAGAATTATAACTCTCAATACCAGAGTTTACTCAATACCAGAAGTGTTTACTTAACAGTTATATAGATTTAGATTATTTGTGGATTTCTGCTGTTTAGTCTTATGTTCTTTAAAACACCCACAAACACATAGTTCTGCCTCCCCCTACCAAACCAGGCTAGTTTTAGAAAAGTTAGAAATACCATTTCCCTACTTCCTAGACACAGTTCAGCTTTACCGGTAGCTGCCAATCATTCAATTCTGATTGGGGAGGTCTTTCTGTGTTGTGGTGCCCACCAGCTTGCAATGCAGAACTGCGTGGATTCTCAGCCTTCTTGTAAACTGTCTTCTCAGAGTCGCATGGTGTTGCCCTCTCAAAACAGCATGGAGGACCTTCTCAAAACTGCATGGAGAACTCAGCTTCTTTAATCTGCATGGGAAGAGAGAGCGCCTTCTTCCTGCCAACAGTGTGGATCTCCTCTCCTCAAAACCACGTGGTGAGAGCCCCTTCTTAAAGCAGCATGGAGAGCCAGTCCTTCTTAAAGCAGCATGGAGAGAGACTTGCTAAAAATGTCTGCAGCTGCTTTTTAAATCCCTGACTGCCTCCTCTGACACAGTGGGTGTGGCAACCAGTTCTGACCATTCACAGAACCCTACGCAGGCTCTCTAAGCTCTTTCAATACCATCCCACGGTCCAAGACCCCTCCCATCTTCCTGGGCCTTGGAAGTTTCAAAGCCATTTGTGCAACAATGTTGCCAGCCACTAGCCCCAGACATGCAAAGGCATCCTAAAAGCTGCTTCCTCTTTCCCATCCCCCAGCTGCAAGCTCTGGGGGTTTTGGACACCCCCGTTCTGTAACACCATCATATCCAGTGCCATCCTATTCTCCCAGGTCATTCGACTGGTGGCATCTAACTGTTGAGCTATTTCTTCTATAATATCCCTGGTATAACTAATAAGTCTCTGCTGATTATAATAAATATAGTTTACCCAATCAACACTCTTATTAATTGTTGACCACCAGAAGGGGACTGACTCAAACCCTGTCACTATTTAGGGACCCCAATGGCATCGATATAGATGTGAGGATTGAATGATCCACCAGGGGCTGTTGACCTCTTGTTTTGTCACCATTTTATACTCAAAATCCCTCCCATCTCCTTGGGGCCTTGGAAGAATCAAAGTCATTTGTATAACTAAGATACTAGCTACCAGCCATAGCTATACAAAGGCATCTTGAAAGCTGTCTTATTCCCCGCACCCCCAACTGCAGGCTCTGGAGAATTTGGGGGGAAATTCATTTGTAACAGTTCCCTCCCTCAGAATTAAGACCCTTTATAATCTTATAAAGGACAATGGGCAAAAGTCTCATGCTCCTCTAGCTGCTTCAAGCTGAACATGGCCATTGTCCTACCTACCCTTGGGTCTAGAAATCCCTAATAGAGGGGCAGTGAGGAGGGCAGGGTGGCCTTCCCACATGGAGAAGAATTTTGTAAAGTCCAGGTCAGTTGGCTGTCCCTGGGCAGAGGCATGCTCAGTTTCCAAGGGCCAGCACTGCTGAACAAACTGGCATCTTTGTTGTATTCTGAGGGCAACAGATTTGGCAACAGGGTTAAAAGGCATAATTAAAACTATAACCTCTATATGACAACAGGCAGGAATTAATGTTTAATGTCCCACATTAGGAAAAATTTGGATTCTTTGGCAGAAGGTGTGCAAGGCATGTCACACTTATTTAAAGCCCTTTTTCCCACTAAACTTAGTTTGGGCTGAGGGGTATTTTAGGATTTCCCCCTTCTTAGACCTCTGGGCCCTTTCTGTCCAAGCTATGGGACAGAAAAAGAAAACCCTTTTTTTGTTTTTTTGTAATTGAAGCTTTTTATTATGGGATATGCGCAGCACTGTTACTGTTATTAAGACAATTTTACATCATGAAACTTTATTATGGAAGCTCTACAGTTCTGTGCTGTAATCACAAACTGATGCTTTGGGGTTTATTTAGCCCCTTAAGCTAGATGTCAATGAAGAGTGACATACACATCATTAGTACGCATAGAGTCTTCATTTATTCCAGTTGTGCTTCCTTTGGCAGACGACTGTTACGTTTTACTTTAGTACCATATTGTGGATGCCAGAGAACTTGCATTTGCCAAGCAATAATCTCCTGAGATGCAATGTCATGAAGTAGAATGGTGTAGTCTAACTCAATGAAGTCATCATTTCTTTGCACTTGCTTGACAGTTTGAATTTTTACCATTTTATACCAGGTGTTTTCATTAGAATTCTGCCATATTATATAACCACAGGCAACTCAGGCTAAATGTCAAACTGGCTTCATTTCTGGAGATACAGTTCCAAAACTGTCTGGAATATTTTGTGCTTCTAGTGGTTCCTTCATGGATTTGAGTTTTTGATAAAATGTGTTATCTTCTTCATCTGGGTTCTTTCCAATTTCTCCTTCAAATGTGAAGTTGACTTCTGTTGTAGTATCTTGTCCCATTGGTGGATAACGTACTTCAGCTGAGCAGTTCACTGTCACTTGTTTTTGGATAATTTCTTCCACAGAAAACTTAAGGCGATACTTATGTCCTCATCCTGGAATATCCTCCCTGCTGGCTTGTTGAATGGTCTTCACCAGAAACACCTTGTGGGGTTCCCCTGCTGGTAGTTGATGCAGTTCTCCACCACCAAGGCCACCTGGGAGGCTGGGTAGTAGGTCGGTGGGATTTCCATTCTTGGTGCCTGGCGGCCGGGAGAGCAAGAGTCAACTTCCACTTAACCGGATGCCCTCAGTGCGCAGCTGGCCATCAGCTCCTGGGTTGCTCTACTTGGCCAAGAGAAACCAGTTTTAAAATGAAGCCCACAGACTACTCCACACTTTACCAATGCAACCACTTAGTTCACCCTAACTATTGAGCTCAGGAGGCAGTGATGCTGATGGGCTTCTTAAGTGAGGCCTATATATATAGAAAATTACTCGGTAATGAGATTATAGGCTTATACCCTATGCAAACAGAAGGAAGAATACACATGTTAATTCACACAGCATAACCCACAAACCAGCCTCTGAACCTGTAAGACTGTGGAGACATCCAGTCACAGGGCCTTTGCTGGAATGATATTTAACAGTGGCAATTTGACGGGTCCTCCTTGCCTGTCGATTGAACGTTTTTGGTGATGTTACAAACCTAGGTTTAACTTCTAAATGAAAACAAACTTTTAAAGACAGTTAGCTGCACTAGTTTATAGTCTACCACTGAGCACTGTGAATTTCCTCAAATCATGATTTTTCTCCTTAAGATTACCCTCCTTGTCATTAAAGGAACTGCATTAAGCCCAGTTTTAATTTAGCCTGTTCAATTGCATAAACACAACAAAAACAGCAATTGATTACATATAATCTTTTAAGTCTGCTTTGCTGGAACTCACACAAGGAACCTTCAGGTTGACCTTCAGTCTGCCCTTCTGGACACAGAAGCTGAGCCACACACCAGGTAACATGTGGCCTTGCTTGTAAACCCCATGCTTTTTACAAGTCCTTCAGGTTTTCCATTGTGCCTTAAGGTTCCACCTAGCCATCTTTCAGGAAAGCAACCTTCATTCCTTCCCTAGAAATATTGCCATGAACCGCACAACCAACCAGGGTATCAGGCTTATTCCTCCTTGGCTTTCATTAGCCTTGAAAGTCAATTCCAATTCCTCAGGGCTTTCTGGTATTAACCAGAGCCTAGGCAAGCCTCCTTCAGGTGTGACATCCCACTCAAAGCCTTTGTTGACAAAAACCACCATTAACAACTGGTCTTATTAGTTTTATGCAAAGGAACCTAATGTCATTACTTACACCTTCAGAATACTAAATACTGGAGGGATCAGGTAGGTAGAAAAATATAAAGACATGAAAGGAAATCCTTGTCCTTCAAAATTGCATTTCCATGCATTATACCCTTCATTATACTAACACTATACAATTTCTTTTCAAAACCTTCACAAACTATTAACAAAAACTTTTATATACCTTTCACAAACCTTCTTCATTTCCATGCCTTACACATTCCCTTGTTTACTTTCCTATGTAGTGTGAAGTTTTAACTTTCCCCAGGAGACCTCAATTTTCCTTTCAGAGCATAAAGAGAGCAATAATTCAAAACTCAGAAAATTAGGCCCTCTCTCTCCAGTATGTCCACTGGCCTCCTAGAGAGATGTGCCCTTGGCAGAGACATGCTCACTTGCTCAGGCTGGAATGCTCATCAGCCCTGAATGACCCTTCCTGGATCTTGGGTGGCAAAGGCATTCTCCTTGACCAGTTTACAGACGACCTTTCCTAGGTCTTATTGGCCAAAAACAGATAGAGAAGTCCAGAACAGGACAGAAAAAAATTCAGTGCAGTAAAATTCAAAGCACAACATTTCCATAAAATCAGACCACAAGCAGCTGAGGTTTCCTCTTAACCAGGTTTAAAACTTTCACAATTGTTTCCCATCTATTTTTATGACCTCCTGAATACCCTTTACTTCTTCAGATTTAATCATAACATGCTTCCAATTCTTGCTCTTTTCCACACTGTGAATGACTATACTCAAACTCAGTATTTGACAGCTAAGTTTCTAGATTTTCAGCTTTAAACAAATTTCTGCTTCTCCTCCTCTCTTCTAATGTACACTTTCTGAGCTTTCCTGAGGAGTTTTTCAATTGTTCTCTCTGGCCCATTCATCTATCTTCTGCAATTTCTTACAAATATCTGGCCAGCTTCTGTTAAAAGGTGACTTTTAAGAGTCCCTGCCCTACAGCATTCTCTGGATTTAGACTAGAATACTTTCTCATCTGGTCCCTGAGATTCTGTAGGAATGCTGATGGAGTTTCATCTCTTTCTTGCTGTTTTTCAAATGCCTTGGAGGTATTCTGTGCTCAGGGAATGGACTCCTTGATTCCCCTGATAATGAGGCTCCTAAGGTCTCTCATTTGAGCCCTATCCTCTGGCCTGTTATTATCCCATTCAGGGTCTATATTGGGAAACTTTTGTTTAGCTGGGACAATTCCCTGACCAGGAGGATGTTCCCTTTCCCATGTCCTCATAGCAGCCAGTCTTATCATCCCCCTCTCTTCCTCACTGAAGGTGTCTAATACAGACATCAATTCCATCCGCTTCTATATGCTGGGTCCAAGGAACTGATATAATTTTTCTGCCAATCCAAAGGGGTCCTCTACCAAGTGCTTCATATTGCACTTGAAGTTTCTAACTTCAGTGCTTCTTAAAGGAGCATTTGACATATCCAATTTGTCCTGGGACCATGGAGACCTCCCTAAGGTGGAACATCAGCTGCTCTGAGGGAATGGGAAAGTTCTTCAGGTCTTGCTTACATTGTTCTAATTCTTTTCTTAATCTAGAATAAGTTCTTGACAACGCCATGGGTGTCATGGGCACAGCTACTGGTTGGGCACCTGCTAGGTGTCCCTGACCTGATTCGTCTGTACTGTCTGTCCGTTTGGCCTGTACCCAGTTGGCCACCAGCTGGCCAGGGTCCTAAGGTGGCAGGAGAAAGGACAGAGGGTCCCAGGCTTTATCTTATTTTTCTTTTACAGGGAAGAGACCTGTAGACCTGCAGGTAGGTTGCAACCAGCAGAGAGCATATTCCTTCTCTTCCTTAGAAGCTGATGCTTGATCACTCACATATAAGATCAGGGCTTGACAAACCCAAGTTTCATCAGACCCCAGTTGTGGCCAGAAAACAGATTGTGCCTTATTGGCTTCCATTGGCCAAAGGAGATAGCAATATTTTACCATTTTCTGTTTTTCCTTATTCTGGGTCTGGGGGTGGGGTCTTCTCCTCAATGCTCTAACATTTTCCCTAATTCTTTACTTTCCCTAGGCTTAGAATTTTTATTTCCCATCCTCGGTCGTTTCCTGTGGCTGTGGCTGAATCTGGTTGTGTCCTTAACCCCCTTTACTGGAGACTTCTTGAACACGAACCCGTGAACTCAGCCCCCCATATTGAAAGTTTCTTGCTCACACCCTGTATACTCAACCCTTCATACTGGAAGTTTCTTGTATACAGACCCCGTATACTCAACCCCCCCCCATTGGAGATTTCTTGTATACAGAAACGCCGTGAGTGCAACCCTCCATACTGGAGGTTTCATGCCTACAGCCCGTGCCTACTCCCCTTACTGGAGGTTTCTTGTTCATGCCTTGTGTGCTCAACTCCCCGTACTGGAGATTTCTTACACAGAGCCTGAGATTCACTTTGTCCTTCTCCAGCTGTTTCCCTCACAGGAGAATGGAACCATGGATTGGGACTCCGCACTCACTTCATACCTTGAGATGTGTCTCAGCCACACACACACACACACTTGATCTCTGAGGATGTCCAACCAGCAAGGCAGTAATTAACCCAATTTTCTTACCTTGGCCCGTGCATGAGGTTGCCTGCTTATCGCGGTGTTTGCTTTCGTTTCCCCCCTGCGTCAGTCTAGTGCTGTTCCAAAGAGAAGTCTCGAGTCCATTTCCAAACACTGTGAGGCGGGTAGGCCCTGCGTCAAGTGGGTCACCCAAAAGTGGGTAGGACATGTCTCCCTGCCTCGGCTCAGAGCCCCTTCCCGCACACAGGTGGAAGATCTTGGACAAGCACCCAAATTGTGAGAAACACTCACAATAAAATACTGGGACACAGGACTTGAGCAGCAAAGTGAGGCATTTATTCACAAGTCTGCAGAGTTGGGCACACGGCCAGCCACGGGCATGCGTGCATGAAGTAGACAAAGTAAACTGGTTTTATACTAATTCGATTAGCTCCCCTTGCCTAATGCAATTAACTCCTCCTCCCCTCTCCTTTGTCCTTTCTCCATTACTAGTTAATCTGGATTCACAATCTAATGCGATTAACTACTTAACTCAGGATGTGATTAACTAAGGGTAATCTAGTTATAGGTCTATCTCCAACTTATTTGCAAAGTTATCTAGCTACATCTTTCCATTTCTCTGTGTTTGGTGATGGCAATCTTCCTCCTTTTGATCCCAGAGATATGTGTGAGGAACTGCAGAATGTCATTTCCTTGCCCCTTTTCCATGATTCATCTCTTAATGATCTCCTATTGGTTTGAGAGTCACTGGCTTCTTTATTCCTAAGAAGAGGGACATGAAAGAAAAAAAAAAAAAAGAAACTAGAACACCAACTTACACCATACAGCAGAATAAACTCAGGATGGATAAGAGACTTAAATGTAAGCTGTGACACCATAAAAGTCATAGAAGAAAATATAGGCAATAAAATCTCAGATATTCCATGAACCAATATTTTTGCCAATATATATCCTAGGGCAGGGAAATAAAGGAAAGAATAAACAAATGGTACTACATCAAACTAAAGTTTCTGCTCAGAAAAAAAAATCAACAAAATGAAAAGGGAACCAACCGTATGGGAAAACATATTTGCCAATGATACCTGGGACCAGGGTTTGATCTCCAAAATATGTAAAGAACTTATATGACTCAACACCAAGAATACAGACAATCCAAATAAAAAGTGGGCAAAGTGCCTGAATAGATACTTCTCCAAGGAGGATATATAGAGGACCCATAGGCATATGAAAGAATGCTCAAGATCACTAGCCATCAGAGAGATGGAATTTAAAACCACAATGAGATACCACCTCACATCAGTTAGAATGGCCATCATTAACAAATCAACAAACAACAAGTGTTGGTGAGAATGTGGAGAAAAGGGAACCCCAGTGCACTGTTGATGGGAATGCAAACTGGTGCAGCGACTGGTAACACAGTATGGAATTTCCTCCAAAAACTAAAAATGCAACTGCTTTTTGATCCAGCGATTCCACTGCTAGGATTGATTATGCCTGAGGAATACTAAAACACCCATTCAGAAGAACCTGTGCACCTCTATGTTCACAGCAGCACTATTTACAATAGCCAAATGCTGAAAACAGCGTAAGTGCCCATCAGTGGATTAGTGGATCAAAAAACTGTGGTACATTTACACAATGGAATACTACACAGCAGAAAGAAAGAAGGAACTCCTATCTTTTGCAACAACATGGATGGAACTGGAGAGTATTATGCTAAGCAAGAATAAGCCAGGAGGTGAAAGACAAATACCATATGATCTCACCTAATACAGGAACCTGATGAACAAAACAAACAAACGAGCAAAATAGAACTAGAGGCATGGAAACAAGGAACAGACTGACACTCACCAGAGGGGAAGGGGGAGTGGGAGAAGTGGGGGAAGAAGGGGAAGGGTCTAGTCAAGGAACTAATGGACAACAGGACGGGGATTGACTGTTGGAGAGGGGGGAGGTGGACAGAGCAGGGGAGAGCAATGGGGGGAAGATGTGACAACTGTAATAGAACAATAATTTTAAAAAATTAAAAACCCATCAGAAATATTAAAAAAACAAAAGACTTAAAAACAATAAATTAGAGGAGATCCAAGATGTCAGATAAGTGGTGGAAGCTACACTAACCGTCTCCCAGAACCAAATGGGAATTACAACTTAATTGTGGAGAAATCATGTAGAATAACCAAATGAACCCTAGCTGGAGAAAAACCTTATAACCATGGACAGACAGAAAAGGCCGGTTTATCACAACATAACTAGTAGGAAGTGTGGAGATGTGAGAGGGCTGGCTGGACTCCCACAGGTGGCAGCTGAGGGATAGAGAAACATCTCAGTAGCTGGAGGTTCCCCCTGAGAAGGGTGGGGTCTAAACCCCCAGCTGCGCTCCCCAGCCTACAGCAACAGAGTGGAAAGTAGCATCTAGCTGTGAAAAGTGAAAAGCCATGATTTTTTTTTTTTTTTTTTTTGCTGGCCTCAGAAATGGCTGGAGACCAAGAGCTCTTAAAGGAACCACATATGGAAATACATTGGCACCCACTTTCCCTGGGTTCCAGCAGAAGGAGGGCAGAGTGGACTAGAGATTCTTAAGGAGAGTTTGGGGCAGTGGCTTTGAGGAGAGAACTGAAAAAGCAGCTGACCAGGTCCCAGTGTTGACTCATTCCCGATACTGCAGGCAGACCACTCCCCTCCAAGTGGCATCATCTTGAGGGGAAGCAATAGCCCCACACATAGGAATTAATCTGCCCCGCCTGTCAGTGCTTAAGCCTGATGGCTGATCACAGATTGAATAGATCAACAACTAAAGAAACAGACAAAGACAGTAGATATCTTGTAGTCTCAAACAGGCTGCCTAGGCCCAGACTGGGACATGATCTGACATCACCAGGGGCAGATCTAGGAAGTAAAGAAAGTGCACCTCTCAGTAATATACAAGATGTGGTGGGAGGAGTGATTCTTAGTCAGCTAGCTGGAGGGAAAGACTCACCAATGAGCCACACAATAATACCCAAAACCCAAGTACAACCAGACAGCCCAAGTAAACAGCATAAAGGGCACCCCAAGAGCATCAAGTTCAGGAGACCAAGGAGACTGCACCACTGAATCCCACAGGTCTCCTACTACAGAAGGTCAGAACATGATAACAGGAAGTCAAAGCAGATCAATCTAAGAAGCAGAAACAAACAAGAAGAGTCACAAAAAATGGGGAGACAAAGAAACAACCCCCCCATCAAAAGCAAAGGGGGAATCCCCAGAAGGAGTGCTAAATGAAATAGAGGAAAGCAAACTATCAGATATGGAATTCAAAATAATGATTATAGGGAGGCTCAATGAGCTCAGTGAGTTCAAAAAAAACTACAAAGAACTCCAGGGGAACTATGAAGAACTCCAGGAAAGCTACAAGGAACTTACTGAGAACAACACCAGCATTAAAAAGGACATAGAAATTATCAATAAGAGCCAGGAAGAAATGAAGAATACAATTTCTGAATTGAAGAACGCAGTAGAAGGAATCAAAATCAGGCTAGATGAAACAGAAGATTGGATCAGTGAACTGGAGGACAATGTAGAAAAAAATTACCAGGCAGTGCAAAAAAGAAAAAAGACTGAAAAAGAATTAAAAGGTTTTAAGAGAACAACATGAAACATAATAATATTCATATCATAGGGACACCAGAAGGTGAAGAAGAGGAGCAAGGGATAGAAAACCTGTTTGAAAAAGTAATGACAGAAAACTTCCCTAACTTGATGAGAAAAAAAGTCACATAGGTCCAGGAAACACAGAGGGTCCCAATGAAGATGAACCCAACAGGTCAGCTTCAAGACACATCATAATTAAAATGGCAAAACTCAAAGACAAAGAGAGAATCCGAAGAGCAGCAAGAAACAGCTAGTAACATACAAGGGAGCTCCAATGTGGCTATTAGCAGATTTCTCAGCAGAGGCACTACAAGCTAGAAGGGAATGGCAAAAAATATTCCAAGTAATGAAAAACAAAGGCCTACAACCAAGCGTACTCTACCAGCAAGTCTCTCATTCAAAATGGAAGGTGAAACAAGGAGTTTCCAAGACAAAAGAAGACTAAAAGAATACATCTCAACCAAACCAGCATTGCAAGAGATGATAAAGGGTCTCTTTTAAGCAGATGAAGAAACAGAGAGAGACAGAGAGGAACACAGGTACAAAGGGGAAAAATGGCAATGAATAAGTACTTATCAATAATAACCTTAAATGTAAATGGATTAAATGAACCAATCAAAAGACATAGGATAGCTGAATGTATAAGAAAACATGACCCACATATATGGTCTCTGCTCAAGACCCACCTCAGAATAAAAGATCTACTCAGACTGAAAGTGAAGGGATGGAAAAAAGTATTTCAAGCAAATGGATATGAAGAAAAAGCTGGGGTAGCAATACTTTTATCCATTTTAAATTGAGATGCTTGCCTTTTTGTTGTTGAATTGTAAGAGTTCTTTATATATTCAGGATACTAGATCCTTGTAAGATTTATTATTTGCAAATATTTTCTCCCAGTTCATGGGTTGTCTTTTTTATTTTCTTGATAAAATGACCTTTGATGCAGAAAAGTTTTAAATTTTAATGAGGTCCAATTTATCTAATTTTTCTTTTGTTGCTCATGTTTTTGGTGTAATATCTAAGAACCCATTCTCAAATTCAAAGTCATGAAGATTTACTCATGTTTTCTTCTCAGATTTTATGGCTTAAGCTCTTATATTTATGTTGATCCATTTTGAGTTGATATCTGTATATAATGTGTAGTAGAGGTCCAACTTCATTATTTTGCATGTGGACATCCAGTTTTCCCAACATCATTTGTTGAAGAGACTAGCTGATTAATTTTTGATGAAAGGTCACTATGTTTTGGTATATAATTTTATGTGATTTTAAATATCTTAGGACATTGCTATGACAAAACCTTTTCCATTCCTACCTACATATTTATGGAAACAAAATTTTCAGTTGCCACATCTATAAAAATGAAAAATAGAAATAGAATTCATGCCAAGTCCTGTCTTATTATAGCAGCAGTAATGTTTATCCACAAATACATGACTAATTGTCATGTATCCTAACTTCCAGTCAAGATGGAGACATAGGTAAAAACACCTCACCTCCTTGCACAACTAGAGCAAAAATTACAACTAGACTACAAAAACAAATATCACCTGAAATTGTCAGAAAATTGAGCTATATGGAATTCCCACAACAAGGGATTTAAAGAAGCCATATTTATTCAGATGGGTAGGAGGGGTGGAGATGCAGAGACCTGCAGAGGGGTGGTGAAATGAGGAGAGGTTTGGAGAGGCATGTCGGAGTGGAGCAGAGAGGTGAGGAGATATGGAATGGGTGGCCCCACGGACACGTGTGGTGAATAAAAATTGGAAGGGGTACCTCAGAAGCGAGGGATCCCAGCCCCAGAGCAGACCAATCAATCCAGGGTTCCAGCGCCAGGAAGATAAGTCCCCTAACTTCTGGCTATAAAAACCAGTGGAGGTTGGGGTGGTGGAAGAAACTGTGGGATTCTCAGGAGTCTCCTCTTAAAGAGCACACAACAGACTTAGGACTTACTCAGACACACTCACTCTGGGTTTCGGCACCAGGGCAACAGCTTAAAGGGAGAAACTGAAGTGACAGGCATCAAGGCTAGTGCGAGGAGACAGCTTCCTCCAGGGCAAAACTCCAGAGGCCAGGTGGCAGCATTGTCCCCTCTCTAAGCCCTCCCCCACACAGAGCCACAGGGATGACAGGGGTTGCCCTGCTCTGACAATTACCTAAGGCTCCACCCCATACAAATTACAGGTGCAGTTTTCTACAAGAGGCCATACTACTAAAAAAAGGAAGTCAAAGCAACTCTATATAATACATAAAAACAAACATAGGGAAGCTACCAAAATGAGGAGACAAAAAATACATGGCCTAAATGAAAGAATAGAATAAAACTCCAGAAAAAGAACTAAACAAATGGAGATAAGCAACCTTTCAGGTACAGAGTTCAAAACACTGGTTGTCAGTATGCTCAAGGAACCCATTGGGTATGTCAACAGCATAAAAAAGGCCCTAGGCAGAAGTGAAGATTACATTAAGTGAAATAAAATTTACAAGGAACCAACAGTGGAAGGAATGAAGCTGAGAATCAATCAATGATTTGGAACTAAGGAAGGAAAAGACATTGAATCAGAACAGCAAGAAGAAAAAAATTTCAGAAAAATGAAGATAGGCTAAGGAGCCTCTGGGACATCTTCAAACATAGCACCATCCATTATCATAGGGGTGCCAGAAGGTGAATAGGAAGAGCAAAAAAATTGAAAACTTGTTTGAAAAGTTAATGAAAGAAAACTTCTTTAATATAGTGAAGGAAATAGATGTACAAGTCCAGGAAGCACAGAGTCCCAAAGACCTAGACCGAAAGAGAACCACACTAAGACACATAATTAAAATGCCTAAGCTTATAGATAAAGAGAGAATCTTAGAAACAAGAAAAAAATCAGATAGTTACCTACAAAGGAGTTCCCATAAAACTGTCAGCTGATTTCTCAAAAGAAACTTTGCAGGCAAGAAGTATTCAAAATGATGAAAAACAAGGACCTACAACCTAGATTACTCTATCCACCAAAACTATCATTTAGAATTGAAGGGCAGATTAAGTGCTTCCGAGACAAGGTAAAGCTAAAGGAGTTCATCATCACCAAGCCCTTATTATATGAGATGTTAAAGGACCTTATTAAAGAAAGAGAAGAAGATCAAAACTATGAACACTGAAATGGAAATAAATTTACAACTAGCAACAGCTGAATCTAAAAAAGAAACTAAGTAAACAAGCAGAACAGACACAGAATCATAGCTATGGAACTTATTTGGAGGGTTATCAGTTGGGAGGGGAAAGAGGCAAGAATGGAGGAAGAGGTGCAGGGATTAAGAAGTACAAATTGGTAGGTACAAAATGGACAGGGGATGTTCAGAACAGATTAGGAAAAGGAGTAGCTAAAGAATGTATATGGACATAAACTGAAGGGGGGAATTGCTGGAGAGAATGGTGATACTGGGCAGAGGAGGGCAAAGGGGAAAAATCGTAATAGCATAATCCATAAAATATATTAAAATATACTTCCAGGAAACAAAAAGTATCCTAATCATCTTATTTAGAATTGTATTTCCAATACAATTTTATTTTTTCATGCCTAATCATTATTTAGCAAAATTTGTAATATATTCATGTTATTTATTTTTGAATTATTTTATTTTTAATTTATATTTTATTATGCTATTATAGTTGTCCTGATATTTCCCCTTTTCCCCACTCCACACAGCACTCCCTCAAGCAATCTCCATACCATTGTTCATGTCCATGGGTCATGCGTATAAGCTCTTTGGCTATGTCATTTTCTATACTGTACCTACATCCCCATGGCTATTCTGTAACTACCTGTTTGTACTTCTTAATTTCATCACCTCTTCACCCATTCCTCCATACCTCCCTCCCATCTAGCAACCATCAAAATGCTCTTCATATCCACGATTCTGTCTCTGTTCTTGTTTGTATAGTTTGTTTTTTAGATTCAATTGTTGACAGACATGTATTTATTGCCATTTTGTTGTTCATAGTTTTGACCTTCTTTTTCTTAAATAAGTCCCTTTAACATTTCATATAACGATGGTTTGGTGATGATGAACCCCTTTAGTTTTTTCTTGTCTTGAAAGCTTTTTATTTGCCCTTTAATTCTAAATGATAGCTTTGCTGGGTAGAGCAATCTTGGCTGTAGGTCCCTACTTTTCATGACTGAATAGTTCTTGCCAATCCCTTCTAGCCTGCAAAGTTTCTTTTGAGAAATAAGCTGCCAGTCTTATGGGAACTCCCCTGTAGGTAACTAAGTGCTTTTCTTTTGCTGCTTTAAAAATTTTTTTAATTTACTTATTTATTTCTAGAGGGAGGGGATGAGAGGGAGAAAGAAAGGGAGAGAAACATCAATGTATGGTTGCTTCCCGTGCACCCCCAACTCGGGACCTGGCCCACAGCCCAGGCATGTACCTCGACTGGGAATCGAACTGGCAACCCATTGGTTTGCAGGCCGGCGGTCAATCCACCGAGCCACACCTGCCAGGGCTCTCTTGCTGCTTTTAAGATTCTTTCTTTGTATTTAACCTTTGCCATTTTAATTATGATGTGTCTTGGAGAGTGCCTCTTTGCATCCATCTTGTTTGGTACTCTCCGTGCTTCCTGGAATTGCATGTCTATTTCTTTTACCAAATTAGGGAAGTTTTCTTTCATTATTTTTTCACATAAGTTTTCAATTTCTTGCTCTTCTTCTTCTCCTCTGGCACCCCTATGATTTGGATGTTGTTACGTTTAAAGTTATCCCAAATGTTCCTAGGCCTCTCCTCATTTTTTTTCAATCAAACGTTTCTTCATTTTCTACTGGTTGACTTTTTATTTCTTCCTCGTGTTCCAAGTTGTTGATTTGAACCCTGATTTTCTTCCTTTTACCATTGGTTTTGTGTGGCTTTTTCTTCATTTTACTTAGCATAGCCTTCACTTCTTCTGTTATGTGTTTGCCATACTCAAGCATGTCTTTCAAGTCTATGAGCATTGTTATCACCAGTGTTTTGAACTCTATATCTGTTAGGTTGGCTATCTCCCCGTCACTTAGTTCTACCACTGGAGTCTTGATCTGCTCCCTCTTTTGAGCCATACTTCTCTGTCTCCTCAACTTGACATGCTCCTGTGTTTGCCTCTCTGTCTTAGGTAAAGCTGTCGCACCTGTTACATTGTAAGGGGCAGAGCATTAGGTATTCGTCAGTGCAGGGTGACCTGCTTCACCACTTTGTACTGCTGTATGTGGGGGGAGGGATTTGAGAGGGAACAATGCTGCTTGCTCAACCCTCACTCCTTTTCCAGGCACTTCTCCCACTGCCCATATGAAACTGGCACTTCTCTAGCTGATGCCCTGGTTGTGGTTTCCAGAGTGGGTGGGTTTGTGGATGTTCTAGGTCTGTGAGGGCCCTCTAAACAAATGGACTCTGCTGAGAGATGGGTAGTTTCTTCTGCTGCCCCAGACCCCACTGGTTTTCACAGCCAGAGGCAACGTAGTTTTATTTCCTGGTGCTGGAACCATGAGCCGCATGGTCTGGCCTGGCACTGGGATCGCTCCCCAGCAGCAGTTTGATTTTCTGGTGGTTCTGGTTGTTTTTAGTTTTGAGGTAGATGTATTCTTTCTTTTGGCTGTGGAAGGAGGTGAAGCTTGTCTACCTATGCCTCCATCTTGGCCAGTATAATAGGTTATTTTTTTTACTCTTTGCCATCTTTTGCGTTTTACCTCAGTGGCAGGTTATTTTTTGCTCACGTATCCTAGCAACCTTGAGCCCCCTTTTGCTAGCTGACTCTAGCTGTTATCTAGCTACCCCAAGGACATGAGAATAGTGTCCGGCCAAGTATTTATCAGCTGAAGTTCCTTCTAAATTAGAAAGTATGTATATATGTAGTTTCTCACGCCTGTATAGTTTTTTTTCTCTTTTGTTGTTATCTAGTTACCCCAAGGACATAGGAATAGTTCTGTTGCCTTTAAAAACCTTTTAGTCTGTAAGGCGGGGCGGCTCTCCCATCTTCTGCTTCTGAAAGTGGGAAGACCCGTCCCTGGCCAGGTAAATAAACGCCATAAATTTACTTCTAAATTGCCTCGTGTCCTCTTTGCTCGCTAATGCTCCATAACAGCCAGAAGTCAATTTGTTCTTCTAGTTCCTTGAGTTATAAACTTACATTGCTGATTTGAGAACTTTATAACTTATAGTTATAAATTTCCCTCTTAACACTGCTTTCATGGAATCCCATAAGTTTTGATGTGTTGTGTTTTCATTTTCATTCATCTTTTAAACAAATATTTTATTTATTTACTTTTAGAGACAAGGGAAGGGAGAGAGGGGAAGGGAGGGAGAAAAATGGAGAGAAACCTTGACGTGCAAGAGATATGCCTCTCGTACGTCCCCAGGTGAAGATCTGGCCTGCAATCCAGGCATGTGCCCTGACTGGGACTCAAACTGCGGCCTTTCATTTTGCAGGCTGGTACCCAGTCCACTGAGTCACACCAGCCAAGACATCATTCATTTTTATTTTCTAATTTCCCTTGTGATTTCTTCTTTGATGCATTGATAGATTAAGAGTATGTTGTTAAATTTCCACAAATTTATGACTTTTTCAGGTTTACCTCTGTTGTTGATTTTTAACTTGATCCTGTTTTAGTTAAGGAAGATACTTTGTATGGTATATATTTTTAAAAATCTATTGAGAGATAATTTGTGACTTAACATATGTTCTATTCTGGAAAATGTCTCATGTGCATGTGAGATGAATGTGTATGCTATTATTGATGGGTGGAGTGTTCTGCATATAAATCTGTTGACTCTAGTTGGTCTATTATGTTATTTAAATCCTCTGTTTCCATTATGGCTGGTGTGGCTCAGTGTATTGAGCACCGGCCTCTGAATCAAAGGGTTGCTGGTCTGATTTCAAGTGAAGGCTCATTCCTGGGTTACAGGCCAGGTCCCCAGTTGGGGGCATGTGAGAGGCAACCAATCAATGTTCCTCCCACACATTGATGTTCCTCTCCCTCTCTTTTTCCCTGTTTCCCTCCCTTTCCCTCTCTCTAAAAGTAAATAAATAAAATCTTTTTAAAAATTCTCTATTTCCTTACCTTTTGTCTGGTGGTCCTATCTATTATCGATAAGGGGGTACTGAAGTCTCCAACTATTATTGTAGAGCTATTTCTCCCTTTATTTTATCAGTTTTTGCCTTCCCTATCACCCACCCATGCTGGGTACTCAAGGTGCACCTTTCATGTGGGCTGTGTATACCCGCCTGTCATAGTTGAGCCTTGATTTCTGTTGGCAAGTCAATAGGAGGGATTTACCCAGGCCAATCAGCTTCAAGGACAGGCTGAGGCCACTGACAACCAGCCCGTGCCCTTCATGGACGATCAGCTGTGCAGGGGCAAGGTGGTGGTGCTCTGATGTGGTCTATAGCTATCCACTGGGTGTGCAGGCTATGATTTTATTTATTTGGACTCTCTTAGATATGCATTTTAAATTAAATGTCAGAGGTACCATTAGGTCCCCCTTCTCCCCAAAGCTGAATCCAGATGAGGAGGTTGGGGTGGTGAAGGAGGTAGCCAGGAGGTTCCAGTCAGAGTTCATCTCTCCTTTTGCCCTTTTCCAGCTGACTCCTGAGTACATGAGCCTGGTCACCACCCTATCACCTGGCATATACCCCATAGGTAGCAAGAAGTGGGATAGAGGGAATAATAAGCATCACTGACCCCCTAGGACTATGGAAACCCTAGAGGGATAGGATGGACAGAGGTGAGGTTGGGGCTATGCTGTGGGCAGATGGATATACTGGTGCATCCCAGCTCTGGCTATTCCCAGGGTCTGATTTTCCACCTGAAAGAGATGTGGACTCTTATATGAGGTCAAGGACAGACTTGTTTCTAAGGAGGTCCCCACTTTACCCTTAATGCCTTGCTTAATTCTGTGAGAAATGCTCACAATAAAAACCGGGACACAGGACTTGAGCAGCAAAGCAAGGCGTTTATTCACGAGACTGCAGAGTTGGGCGCACCCTCAGCCAGGAGAACGTGCTCGCAAAGTAGACAAACAAAGCTGGTTTTATAGTAAACTGCCCCACCCTAAAGTGAAATTGCCACCCTAAAGTGAAAGTGATTAGCTTCCCCACCCCTTTCCTTCTTCCCAGTTTCTCCATTACTGGTTACTCCGGAGTTACAATCCAATGGGATCATCTAAGTGTCCCTATTGTGAATTGTAAATATGCTAATGCTGTCAACTCCCTTCTCAGAGATCCTCTAATTACATTTGCCCTTGAGACCCTCTAATTACGTTTGCCCTTAAAACCCTTTAATTACATTTGCCCTTAAGACCCTTTAATTACATTTGCCCTTTGTTACTAATGACTTTCTACTGGTTTGGGAGTCACTATGTCCTTGTTTCTTACAATTCTCAGGAATTGATTGTACCATGAATGGGTGAGGAGAGAAGGTGTTACAGAAACAGGGGTGTTCCAAAAAACCCCAGAGTTTGCAGCTGGGGGATGGGGAGAAGGAAGCAGCTTTTCAGAATGCCTCCACATGCCTGAGGCCAGTGGCTAGTGTCTTTTTTATGCAAAATGGCTTTAATGCATCCAAAGCCTCAGGTAGATGGGAGGAGTCTTGAACCGGGGGACGGTATGGAAAGCACACAGAGCCTACGTAAGGGTCTGTGAATGGTCGGAACGGTTTGCAACGCCCACTGCGTCAGATGACGCAGTCAGGGATATATAAGCAGCTGTGGACATTTTAGCTCTCTCTTTCACGCTCACGCGCTCGGTCTGGGGCTCTCGCTCTCTCGCTCTCTTGTGTGCTCCCTCCACGTGGCTTGGTAAAGAGGCCTTCTCCATGTGACTCGGAGAGGGGGTCTCCAGGCTGCTTTAAGAGGCTCTTGCCATGCGGTTTTGAGGAGAGGAGATCCATGCGGTTTGCAGGAAGAAGGCAGTTTGCAAGGAGGCTGAGAATCCAGGCGGTCCTGCATTGAGAGCTGGAGGGCACCACAGCACAGAAAGGACCTCCCCAATCAGAATTGAGTGATTGGCAGCTGCTGGTAAAGCTGAACTGTGTTTGGAAAGTAGGGAAGCGGTTTCTCTAACTTTTCTAAAACTAGCCTGGTTTGGTAGGGGGGGAGGCAAGGATATGTGTTTAAGGGTGTTTTAAAGAACATAAGACTTAACAACAGAAATCCGCAAATAACTAAATCTATATAACTGTTAAATAAACAATTCTTTTTCTTTTCACTAAACTCTGGTATTGAGAGTTATAATTTTGGCGGCGGGCAATCGGGCCCCTAACTAAAGAGCCCGTGGGTTTGTTTTCAACTGGAGTAGCCCAGGGGTTCTGTAACAAAGGTTCAGTTTTCCAACCTATAGTTTGGGTCTGCAGGGTGGTCTCTGGGACCTAGGGGGCTGGGCATAACTTTTTTGCTGTTCTAAGGATGATTTGTATAAACATTTCTTAAGGTTACAGTTGGGCAATCAGTTCAAAGTAAGTAGGTCAATGCATAATAGGATGGGGGATGGTGTATGTATCAAGTGCTCTAGCAGTGGCCTGTTAGGGGAAGTGGGTGGGGCCTGACCCAATGTAAATATTTTTATGAAAAATAAATGATAAGAAAAGAAACAGAAGCCACTGTTGTTACTTATCTAAAAGATCCTATTTACTTGGGCTGAGGATAGGACTGTGAAGGGGTTGGCCTTAACCTTACTCAAGGAGCTCATTATTTCAACAAAATCCCTGAGATCATTCTTTTGAGGAGACTGAGATTAGCACACAAATAACTCAAAGGCAGTAAATGCTGTGAACAGATCCTATAGGAATCTAGAAGACTGAGAGAGCTTCCTGGAAGATGAGGAATTTGAAAAGAATGGAAGATTAGGTGTCTTAAGAAAGGTGGTGGGAGGAGGCAAGCACCTAGGGGAGAGAGGGTTTGGGAAAGCACAATGCCAGGAAGTGGGAGTGAAACTGGGACTTGAGGAAAGTTTAGGGATCTCAGAAGAACCACTTCACAGATGTTAAGAAGAGGCACCAAAGCATAAGGGCTATGAATATAGACTCAGGAGCCAGGGTGCTTGGGTTTGAATCCCTGCTCTGTCACTCAGTACCTTTGTGAATCTGGGGCAGGTCATTTAACATTTATGTGCCTCAGTTTTCTCAACTGTCAAATAGGATAATGATAAAACCTGTGTCCTCGGCTTGTTGTAAACATGGAGCTCTTACATATAAAGGGTTTAGGATAATTTCTGGCACATAGTATTAATATGGAGTCTATTAATATGGAGTCTTCTCCCAGAAGCAGTCCTTGACATAAGGATTCAAATGCAAATAGTGCATTTCAGAGATGGTCCCAGAAAAGTAAAACAGGAAAGACAGGCTGTCAATAAAGGCTATGTTATCAAGTGAAGTTACCATCATAGGTGAGTAAAAATTAGTCTTGCTGAGGATCCCTGGAGTGGTGCAGAACATGCACATCAGAATTACCCCAGGGTAGGGGTTGATGGAGCTGGGGTTCCTCTATACCCATTCCATGCAGTCACAGGGTGAGGGCTGATTTCAGGGACCCCTAGTTCTCTGGCATTTCCAGCTTTACGGGCACAGGTGGAGCACAACAAAGAAAGCAGACAGATAGAGAGGTTGTTACTGGAAGTCAGTGGCACAGGCCAATGGTGAGGCGCAAGAGACTTGAGTGGGGCAAGGACAGATCCACTACAAACAGAAATAGCCTTGGCTTCTGGCCAAGATGGAGGCATAGGTAGACATGCTGCATCTCCCTCCACCACTAAGACGGAATACAACTACCTGAAAACTAAATTCAACCAGAACTACCAGAAAATAGAACTGCATGGAAGTTCCAACAAAGATACAAAGAAGTAACACTTATCCGGGCAGGCAGGAGGGGCAGAGCTGGGACAGAGAGGACGAGGTGTGGTGGTGGCGGTGGCAGCGGCAGTGGCTTGTGGAAAGTGCTATCACACATTACAAAAGTAGGGACGGACACCTGGGGAGTGGTCCCAGCCCCAGACCAGACCTCGCAGCTCATGGTTCCAGCACTGGGGAAAATAAAGCCTTATTGTTTTTGACTATGCAAACCAATGGGGGTTAGGGTAGCAGAAGAAACAGCTGGTATCTCAGCAGACTCTGCTTGTTTAGAGTGTTCCCACGGTTCTAGAACATCTGCAAACCCACCTTCTCTGGGAACCATCACCCAGGGCAACAGCTAGAGGGGCACCAGTCCCAAAAGGGAAGTGGGAGAAGTGCCTTGAAAAGGGACAAGGGCTGAGCAAGCTGCATTGTTCCCTCTCAGACCCCTTTCCCATATACAGCACCACAACATGGTGAAATGTGTCACTCTACACTGATGAATACCTAAGGCTCTGCCCCTTACAGCACAACAGGTGAAACAGTTCTAAGACACAGAGGCAAACACAGGAGGATGTCAAGTTGATGAGACAGAGAAGTATGACCCAAAAGAGGGAGCAGATCAAGGTCCCACTAAGCAATCAGGAGATAGCCAACCTAACAGACACGAAGTTCAAAACACTGGTGATAATGATGCTTACAGACTTTACAGACATGATTGACTATGGCAAACACATAAGGAAAAAAGTGAAGGCTCTGCTGAGTGAAACAAAGAAAAATCCACACAAAACCAATGGTGAAGGGAAGGAAACTTGGGTTCAAATCTATGATTTGGAACAGAAGAAATAAACAGTCAACCATTACAGAATGAAGAAACAAGAACTGAAAAAAAAGTGAGGAGAGGCTTAGGAACCTCTGGGACAACTTTAAATGTACCAACATCCAAATCACAGGGGTGCCAGAAGGAGAAGAGGAAGAACAATAAATTGAAAACTTATGTGAAAAAATAATGAAAGAAAACTCTAATTAGGTGAAGGAAATAGACATGCAAGTCCAGCAAGCACAGAGAGTCCCAAACAAGCTAGACCCAAAGAGGACCACCAAGATACATCATAATTAAAATGCAAAAGTTTAAAGATAAAGAGAGAATCTTTAAAGCAGCAAGAGAAAAGCAGAGTTACCTATAAAGTGGTGCCTATAAAACTATCAGCTGATTTCTCAGAAGAAACTTTGCAGTCAAGAAGGGACTGGCAATAATTATTAAAAGTGATGGAAAGCAAGAACCTGCAACCAAGATTACTCTATCCAGCAAAGCTATCATTTATAATGAAAGGGCAGATAAAGTGCCTCCCAGACAAGGTAAAACTAAAGGAGTTCATCATCACCAAGCCATTATTATATGAAATGTTAAAGAGACTTATTTAAGAAAAAGATCAAAACAATGAACACTAAAATGACAGCAAACTCACACCTATCAACAACAGAACCTAAAAAATAAAATAAAATAAAAATAAATTAATAAAAAACTAAGCAAACAACCAGAATAGGAACAGAAACATAGGTATGGAAATCATTTGGAGGGTTATCAGCTGGGAGGGGGAAGAGGTAGAAATGGGGAAATGGTGCAGGGACTAAGAAGCATAATTGGTTGGTACAAAATAGACAAGGGGATATTGAGAATAGTATGGGATTGAGTGGTTACATGCACAACCCGTGGACATGAACTAATAGGGGGTGGGACTGCTGGAGGGGAAGCAGGTACTGGGCAGAGGGGAACAAAGGGAAAAAACTTGGGACAACTGTAACAGCATAATCAATAAGAGGACCACACCAAGACACACCATAATTAAAATGCCAAAGGTTAAAGATAAATGAGAATCTTAAAAGCAGCTGATAACCCCCAAATGATTCCCAAACTTATAATTCTGTTCCTATTCTGGTTGTTTGCTTAGTTTGTTTTTGTTTTTATTTTTTGGATTCAGTTGTTGATAGTTCTGAGTTTGTTGTCATTTCACTGTTCATAGTTATGATCTTTTTCTTACATATTTCCCTTTAGCATTTCATATAATAGTGGCTTGGAGATGATGAACTCCTTTAGCTTTACCTTGTCTGGGAAGCACTTTATCCGCCCTTCATTCTAAATGATAGCTTTGCTGGATAGAGTAATCTTGTTTGCAGGCCCTTGCTTTTCAACACTTCGAATACTTCTTGCCAGTCCCTTATTGCCTGCTAAGTTTCTTTGGAGGTAACTCTCTTCTTTTCTCTTGCTACTTTTAAGATTCTCTCTTTATCTTTAATCTTTGGCATTTTAATGATGATGTGTCTTGGTGTGGTCCTCTTTGGGTCTAGCTTGTTTGGGACTTTCTGTGCTTCCTAGACTTGTATGTCTATTTCCTTCACCAAATTAGGAACAGAATCATAGGGTTATCAGCTGGGAAGGGGGAGGGGGAGAAATGGAGAAATGGTGTAGGGATTAAGAAACATAATTGATAGGTACAAAATAGACAGGGGAATGTTAAGAATAGTAGAGAAAAGGTGAAGCCAAAGAACTTATATGCATGACCCATGGACATGAACTAAGTGGGGTGGAATTGATAGAGGGAAGAGAGGTACCAGGTTGAGGGGAGAAAAGGGACAAGAAATTGGGACAACTTTAACAACATAATCAATAAAATGTACTTAAAAAAAACAAAAAAACGAAAGAGCCTCACTCAGGAATGATGAATCCTCAGCTCAAATCACACAGTAGGCTGGGAATCAGGCCAGGTCAATCTCATTTCTGAAACTGGGGGTTGACCTGGAGATGGAGATCACTCTGCAGTTGCCGTGAGAGGATGAGGGTGGCAGATCTTAGTTAAATTCATTTCCAAGTGTCCAAACTGTACAAGGAGGATACTGTGGCCAAATGTGGTACATCCCTGTGGTCCTGCCATCTTATCTGCCAGCCACTTTTTCTATGAAAAGTGGTGAGGTGCTGAGCTTCCCACTGGAGAATTAAGGCATCCTGAGAAGCCGTCACACCATGATTTTCTTTTATTAACTTGTGATTAGGGGATGAGTTGCAGATTATAAGGTGTTGATCTCTTGTCTTTGGAATTGATCCCTGAAAGTAGATATTAGAAGCCTTGAATTGATGAGAATAAATTTTGACAAGAGGAAAGAAGCTAGCAGGAACAGAAGACCTCTTATTTTAGGCATTATTTACCTCCTTCCTCCCATTTGGAGGGAAAAGAGGTTGCATTTACCAGGCTTTAAAAGTTTTTATTTATTGATTTATTTTTATAGAGATGGGGAGGGAGGGAAGAAGAGAGGTAGAGAAGCATTGATGTGGGAGAGAAACCTCAATTGGTGACCCTGACCAGAAATTAAACTGGCAACCTTTTGGTTTGCAGGACAATGCCCAACCCACTGAGAGACACCAGTCAGGGCACATTTGCCAGGCTTTTTAGTGACGCAAAAATTAGACAAGCCAAGGTCACCTTCACCAAATGAGGGTCTACTGAAAACTGACAATGGTTCTAAACTGTAACCTGGGCCTGCAATTCTACCAGACAATGCTCTGTAATGGCATACAAAACAGAAGGCACCTTAATTAACCCAGGACTGCAATTCCAAGATAGAAAGTGCAGTGAAAGTGAGTCCCCAAGTGAAATCACCTGGCAGCTGCTAGGGAATGTCCAAAATCGTACCCCAGGGCCCCTCTCTACAGACAGTCAAGGGGACCCCACTTTGTGTATGTGTGTTTCTGAGGAGTTATTTGTATATCAAAAGCGTTTTTGCAAACTTAATCGATCATTTTAGAGATGTTTCATCTTTATTTTCGATTGATGCTATTCATTTCTACCTCACATTATTTGACAAAATATTAAAGAGACTTCCATGGACCAGGGAGGCTAACTCTCTAGCTGAGAGTTTCTTTGCTTTCTGCTTTTCATACAATACAGTCTGTAATTTAAAGTCATGTCCCAAACCCCCAAATACTTTTATTTTTTTGAATAAACAGCTCAAAATTTATTTAATTTTATTTTTAAAATGTTTTTTGTTTATTTATCTTTAGAGAGAGGGGAAGGGAGGGAAAAAGAAAGGGAGTGAAACATACAGGTGTGAGAGATACATTAATCGGTTGTCTCTCACATGTCCCAACTGGGTACCTGACCCTCAACCCAGGCATGTATCCTGACTGGGAATCAAGCCAGCAACCTTTTGGTTTGCAGGCTGGCACTCAGTCCACTATATCACACCAGCCAGGGCTATTTATTTTACAAGTTGGGAATTTTATGTACTGAAATTTCTGTAAAAATGTTCTAAAATTTTTTCCAGTCTTTAAAACTAAGCATTGATTTCATTTTTTATCTCCAGATTCTCTCTGGGGAAGGGCTGTAGGGAAAAAAAACATTGTAACTATTCTTATGTATCAAGAAGTTCCAAGAATATTAGTCTCAATCTCTAATAGAAGACAATACTATCCTAGGCTCTCAAGTATAAGATGGTGGTCAAGATGGTGACATAGATAAACACAGCTTGGTTCCTCACACATCAAAATTACAACTAAACTATAGAACAAGCATCATTCATAAATTGTGCTGAATGGAAGTCCTACAACTACGGAATTAAAGAAGAGACCACATGCAAAACTAGTAGGAGGGGCAGAGATGTGAAAGTCTGGTCCCACATCCATGTGTGTGGAATAAAAATTGGGAGGGATATCTCAGGAGCAAGGGGTCCCAGCCCCACACCATGCCCCTCAGCCCAGGGTTCTAGTGCCAGGAAGATAAGTCTCCACAACTGCATGCTGTAAAACCAGTGGGTATTGAGGCTGAGGAAGATAGAAATTTCTGGAGTCCCAGGCATTTCCACTTAGAGGTCCCTTACACAGACGTACTCTGACTCACATCTTCTAAGCTCCAGCACTGGGGCAGCAAATTGAAAGGCATCAGAGACATACAGAGAGGAACTGAATTGTCTGGTATCAGGACAAGAACTAGGGCAGCTCTCTCCCAGACAGAAGTGCTGGCAGAGACCATTATTTCTTTTCTGAGCCCTCCCCACACACAGCCACAGAGTTGGCAGGCAGAAATTGTATCTGAGTCTCTATCAACCTGGCTCACACTGTTTGCCCTACTCTGGTGATTCCCTGAGTCCATGACCCACCCACCTTTTGGGCCTACCCAAGCTGTTTCCATACAAGAGGCTTGTCTGGGCCTGTGCTTCAGATTTTCCTAAATTTTATCAACAAACAGCATCTGGCTCTAGTGAGCCCCATACATATGCTAAGTCACCCCAGACCTGCACTAACAGCAGCTGGCCCTAGTTCACAGCTTGGCCTTGCCTGGGCACCTCCAAGCCCAGCACGAGTAGCGGCCATTGCAGATTGCTTTGTAGCTTACGCTGTGTGACCCCAGACAGAACACAGGTGGTGGCTGACCTTGGATGTGCCAACTGCAATCAAGGCTCAACTACTACAGGAGAGTGTACACAGCCCACACAGTGGGTACACCTTGAATACCCAGCTTGGGTAATAGGGAGGCTAAGCCACTGAACTCTACAGGACACCTACTACATTAGGCCAGGCTACCAAGCCTGGGAGACATAGCAGCTCTATCTAATACGTAGAAACAGACACAAGAAGGCTGCCAAAATGAGGAAACAAACATGGCCCAAATAAAAGAACCAAACAAAACTCCAGAAGAATTAAACAAAATGGAGACAAGCAATCTACTAGATGCAGAGTTCAAAATACTGGTTATAAGGATGCTCAATGAACCTTATAGTGAAAATCTCAACAGCATAAAAAAGATCCAGTCAGAAACAGAGGATGCACTAATTGAAATAAAGAACAATTTACAGGGAATCAACAATAGAGTGGATAAAGCTGAGACTCAAATCAGCAATTTGGAATATGAGGAAGTAAACAACAGGAAGAAAAAAGAATTTGAAAAAATGAGGATAGTGTAAGGAGCCTCTGGTACGACCTTCACATCTTGGGGGTGCCAGAGGAGAAGAGAGAGAGCAAGAAATTGGAAACCTATTTGAAAAATAATGACAAAAAACTTCTTTAATTTGGTGAAGGAAATAGGCATGCAAGTCCAGGAAGCACAGAGAATCCCAAACAAGATAAACTCAAAGAGACCCACACCCAGACACATCATAACCGAAATGCCAAAGATTAACTACAAAGAGAGAATCTTAAAATCAGCAAGAGGAAAGCAGTTAGTTATCTACAAGTGAACTCCCATACGACTGTCAGCTGATTTCTCAAAAAAAACTTTGCAGATTAGAAGGGATTGGCAAGAAATACTCAAAGTACTGAAAAGCAAGGCTCTACAACCAAGATTACTCTATCTAGCAAAGTTATCATTTAGAATCGAAGGGCAGATAAAAACTTCGCAGACAAGAAAAAGCCAAAGGAGTACATCGCCAATAAACCAATAGTATATGAAATATTAAAGGGTCTTCTTGAAGAAGAAGAAGAAGAAGATATGAACAATAAAATGACGATAAATACATGTCTATCAACAACTGAATCTAAAAAACAAAAGTAAAAAACAAGCAGAACAGAAACAGAAACATAGAACATTTTGATGGTTGCCAGATGGGAGAAAGTCAGAGGATGGGTGAAGAAGGTGAAGGGATTAAAAAGTATAAATAGGTAGTTACAGAATAGTCATGGTGATGTATAAAGTACAGCATAGGGAATAGAATAGCCAAAGAACATAAATGCACAACCCATGGATATGGGATTGCCTGAGGGAGTGGGGAGGGGACTGAGTGAAGGGGGAGTAAAGGGGGAAAATTGGGACAACTGTAATAGTATAAACAATAAAATATAATTTAAAGAAAAGTAAAATCCACTTGACAAAACCCAAATGAAAACTGAAACTTTATCTAAATAAGTGGTTTTGCAATATCTTGGATGGTTGGTGGGTTTGTATGCCTTAGATGATTCATGCAAGAGCATGTGCATGGGTGTGTGTCTATGTGGGGGCAGGGCTGGAGCGGCATGCAAGGGCTGTGCTGGACACACACTGACTGGGTGGTTGTATTTGGATTAGGGCACAGGTTTCCCCCCTTGGCTCTGATCCCAGTCCCTGACTGTTTTCTCCTAACAAGAGGCCATCCCCCTTCCCAGTCCCTAGTTTTCTTCTCTGGTAGCAAGTGAAACAGCTGCTGAGCCAGCTTTGGTTTTCAGGAAGTCAAATGACCTTTTCCCTCTTCTGCTGGCTGCCTGTTCCTGCCTGAAGGTGGACACCATGGGCTCACTGATGGCTCTGCTCTTCCTGCTGCTCCTATACCCAGGTAGGAGCAAGGGGCGGGAGAGGATGTGGGGTTCTGTGGGCGAGGCCACTGCTGCCCCCGTGAACTTGTATGCTGGTAGCAGTCTTTTGCTTTCCTTTTCTCATCTCCAAGCCCAGGGTTTAGGACAGTGACTTCCTTCTTACTCCATTTCTGTGTCTTGTCCCCATGCCCACAGGCTTGGCTGCAGCTGCGCCCTTCTGCCCTCAAAATGTGAAAATCTCTGGCGGCAATTTCACCCTCAGCCATGGCTGGGCCCCTGGGAGTGTCCTCATCTACTCCTGCCCCCCTGGCCATTACCCATCCCCGGCGTCCAGACTGTGCTTGAGCAACGGACAGTGGCGGACACCAAGATCTGCCCCCTCGAGAAAGGCAGTCTGCAAACGTGAGGCTCCCCGAGGGCCTCGCTCAGGGTACCCTGCTAGCTCAGAACCTCTATTTAGGATTTGCTGAGGGTGAGGCTTAACCTGATTAGATGGTGTGGGGGGGATGACAAAGCTGTTTTTCCATAGGGCTTTGCAAACTAGTGGGAAAATGTTGGCTTCTCATAGCAGGGCGTTGGAGGCAAGCTTTGATGGGGATTGTGGGGTGCTAAATGCTAGGGATGGTTTTCAAAATACTCAGCAGCTGACTGCATGGTACTGGCCATTCAGAAAGTATGCTGCTCTCTGGATGGTCTTGGAGCCCCTGTTGTGCCCACTCATGGGACATCTGAGGACCCAGGGGAGGGGCTGGGGTGACGTTGGTCCTCAGGGGCTGATCAAGTGGTTATTTATCAGTTTATTAGTTTGAACTCTATGAAATTGCCAGTGTTCACCCAATTTCCAGGAGCAGCAATTTCATGGGCATCAACCCAATACATAGCCAGCCTAAGTGCTACCTGTCCATCCCTATATTCCCATCCCCCTCTCTCTCCAGCTGTTCGCTGTCCAGCCCCTGTTGCCTTTGAGAATGGCATGTATACCCCACGGCTGGGGTCCCACCCCGTGGGTGGCAACCTGAGCTTCGAGTGTGAGGACGGTTTTGTGCTGCGGGGCTCACCTGTGAGGCAGTGTCGCCCCAATGGCATGTGGGATGGGGAGACAGCCGTGTGTGACAATGGCGGTGAGTGCCCTGAATGATGGCTGCATGAGGGCTGGGAGCTTCCAGGAACCCTGGAGCCAGATGTGTCCAGGGAGCCTCCGTAGAGACAGAGGCCTGGTGTTTGTTTCTAGTACCAAAATAATATTACTGGATTTTGGTAAATTGAGATAGACAGGTCACACATCACCGGCCTCTAGGGAGTCTGACCCAAGGCAGTTGGTTCTAAGCTTCAGGCCCAACGTAAAGGCTCCACACATTCTAGCTTTTTCAAATGCCTTAAAGCAAGATATTGGTATTCAGGCCACATGGGATTGCAGGGATGAATGATATGCTGAGAGAGTGTCATGCTTAAGTGCCTTGCCTCTGCAGCTGGATTGGGTTCAAGCCTGTCTCTGACCTTGACAGAGGTTATTTATCCTCTCTAGGCCTCAGTTTTCACATCTGTAAAATGGGGATAGTCAGCACACTTACTAGCCCCATTTTACAGATGTGAGAACTGAAGCATTGAGAGGTTAAATGAGGTTGTCATGTGCATGAAGTGAATTGATATTAGTAAGCATCTAGAACAACCCTTGGAATCTGATAACTGCCACATACACTTTTGTCATGGTTATTACTGTCCCAGTGAATGGTGAGGGGCTCTGCTTGACAGAATGGGACTTCCTGGGTTCCCTGGAGTCACATTTGCTTGTGGGTTTTGGAAGCTTCCTCAATCATAGTTCTAAGCACATAATACAGAAGACACAGAGTCTATGAGATAACAAGACCGTTCTCTCCCCCAGTGGCTGGTGGCTTCATACTCATGTTCTTGACTCTGCCAAATAGTCAGTTATTCAAACATAAATACAGTATACAAATCTTAAGTATTCAGCTTGATGAATTTTTGCACATGTATTAACCCATATAATTACCACCCAAGAGAAAGAAACACATCCAACAGCTCAGGAGGCCCTTGTCCCCTCCCACAAGTAATCACTCTCTGACTTTTGTCTCCCTGGGTCAGTTGAGGTTGTTCTTACCCCTCCTACACATGGAGTTACACAGAATGTGCTCTTTTGCATCTGGCTCCCTTTATTCAACATTCTTCCTGCGAGATTTATCCATGTTGTCCTGTGTATCCACAGCTTATTTTTTATTGCTGTGTAGTTCCACTATATGAACATATTATAATTTAGTTATGCATTCTTTTAGTGGGCATTTGGGTTATTTCCAGTTTGGGGCTGTTCTGAGGAGAGCTCTCTGGGCATGACTTCCATGCACTTATTTCTCTTGAGCATATTATCTAGCAGTGGATTTACCAGGTCCCCATCAGCATATTTAGTTTTAGTAGAGGCTGGCAGGCAGTTTCACTGACACTCCAGCAATATAACCAAGTTTGGTGGACTCACATCCTGCCTGACCCTTGGAATTACACATCTTTTTACTTTTAGTCATGCTGCTGCATGTGTAGTGAGGGCTCCTTGTGGTTTAGTAAGTGCCAATTTCTCTGTGGAAGTGGGCTTCTCTGCTGACATCTTCCTTGGGCTCTGGGATGGATGTACACTGAGTCCCTGGGCTGGGATTGGGATGCTTTAGCTCGCAACTGAGGCCACTGAGCTCTGAACATTTGGCCCTCCTTAGGGTTTTCTATCCACACCCGATGTGGAGACCAAGGGGCCTGAAGAGGCTCTGAGGGACTAGAGAAGGGGAGGAGCTGGAGGGACTGGGCGGGTAAGCAGGGTTAGAGGTTGAGGAGGTGAGTCCCTGATTACCTCCATCTTCCTTTGTTCACTTGTAGCTGGCCACTGCCCCGACCCAGGCATTTCAGTGGGTTCAGTGCGGACAGGATCCCGATTTGGCCTCGGGGACAAGGTCAGCTACCGCTGCTCCTCGAATCTGGTGCTGACAGGGTCTGCGGAGCGGGAGTGCCAGGGAAATGGGGTCTGGAGTGGAACAGAGCCGATCTGCCGCCGTGAGTAGCCATCCTGACCCTCCCAAGACTCCTGGGCACCCAACCCCCCAGCCCTAGCTGACCCTAGTGACTCTTCCCACCAGAACCCTACTCTTATGACTTCCCTGAGGATGTGGCCCCTGTCCTGGGCACCTCCTTGTCCCATCTGCTTGGATCCACCAATCCCACACAGAAGAAGAAAGGTGAGTGCTTGTGTCAGGGCAGCAGGCTTCTGGGCAGGCTTAGTGGAAGGTTAGCCTCTGGTGGGCTCAGCATGGCTGAGTTGACTGGAGGGGAGCCAGGGAGGCCTGAGCCCCTTAGCAAGAGAACAGACCAGAGGTGGAAATCTGAATCCTCCCCTTGCACATTTCTCCCAGAAAGCGTGGGCCGAAAAATCCAAATCAAGCGATCTGGTCACCTGAACCTCTACCTGCTCCTGGATGCCTCTCAGAGTGTGAAGGAAGAAGACTTCAATATCTTCAAGAACAGTTCCACACTCATGGTGGACAGGGTCAGGAAATAGAAGCCTGGGCACAGAGCAGGTCTTCCTGCACACTGTCTCTGTCTCCTTCCCTTGCTCAGAATCCCATTCACAGCCTACCTCTTCAAGTAGTCTTCCCAGATTATATGCATGCCATGAAGGAATCATGGGTTCAATTTATAGTGTCACATTTTTTTTGTTCCACAAGCACCTACTATATATCAGGCACTGTGCTGGGTGCTGGGTGCTGGGGGACACCAGAGGTAAACAAGACTGAGGTCCTAGTTTCTAGGAATTCATCATCTAGAACAGTGGTCTCAACAGAGGGGTACATAAAATAATCCACTGGATATACAGAAAAATACTGGTACCCCCCATTAAATAATTTTAGTTTAACTTAATCAATAACTTAATATTTAATTATTTGAAAGCATTTCAATATTTTGTATGTGTTTATAGTGATATACTTTATAAATATATGAGTATAATTTACAAGTATATATACCTTTATTGGGATATGTGCTCAAAATGTCCTTACTAATGAGATGCATGAACAGAAGAGTTTAGAAGTCATGATTTAGATTCATTGCCCACATTTTGCTTGATAATTATGCTTTTCACTATAGTTTATGTGCGGTTGATGTGCTCCTTTGTCTCTTAGGACTTAAAGTTAAGTAACTTACTAAACTATGAGGATGCAAAAGGTGACATTGGGTGCCTCAGAGCTGCATCAGCAGGTTCAAATTGTACCTCCACCTCTTACGAGTGATGTGACCTGGGGCAAGGTAACAAAGCCTCGATTTCCTCATCTGTAAAGTAGGGAGCATCATGCCCCCCTCACAGAGTTGCTGTGAAGATCAAATGAGGTGTGAGCCTCTCAAAGAGAGTAGATGGCCAGCAAATGTCAGTTTCCGGTGTCCTTCCAAGCAGTAGTTTCTTAATAAATTTCTACACATAGATCTTGCCTTTGTCAGTCCAGGTTCTCAGCCTCCTTCAGGGCCCTTTGCTTACTCTCTTATCAGCAACTCTTTGGTTTTGGGGACCCTCACACTGCCTCTCACTTCCCTTCACAGATCTTCAGCTTTGAGATCAACGTGAGTGTCGCCATCATCACCTTTGCATCAAAACCCAAAGTCATCATGTCTGTCCTGCATGACAACTCCCGGGATGTGAACGAAGTGATTCACTGTCTGGAAAACATTAACTATAAAGGTATGGGTGTCATCAAATGAAAGTGATGGGAGGGGTATGGGAATGAGTCTCCTGCAGACAGATCTGGACAAGTTAGAGAGAGGGGGGCCTCTTGGTGGCATTCAAGTCTCAGGGCTCTGAGGCTCTGGTTCCTTAGGTTTCCAAGTCATGTTCATGGTGGGGGAGTCCCTGCTCCTGCCAACTCCTGGCTTCCTCTAATGTGCTGCATATCCAGTGTATCATGCAGGTTTTGACTCCCTTCTGATGCCAGAACCACATGGCCTGGGTTCCATGGCTCAGCGCCATAGTCCCCTATGTCATGGTAAACTTCCTGGACATAGGCAGCAGATGTAACATGATCCAGGTTGTTTGGAAACTCCATCTTTCCATCTGGGGACTTTATTGTGGCCTTGGATTGGGGTTATACAATGAGCACTTCTTAGGGGAAGAGCAGCTCTTTGTGCCTGAACATGCAATGATGCCAAATCTCTATCTGGATATCCAAGGTCTGAGTTTATCAAATAATGATAATTTCATTCCCAGTGGTTAGGGGAAACAGAGTGATTCCTTTCTCCCTAACTCTTCACATATTCCAGACCATGAAAATGGAACCGGGACCAACACCTATCAGGCCCTCTATCGTGTCTATATCATGATGAATAACCAAATGCAGCGCCTCAGTATGAACACAGCAGCCTGGCAGGAAATCCGTCATGTCATCATCCTTCTGACAGATGGTGGGTGTCACTGCCTCTGGTGAGACTGGCACAGAAGGGGCACCGTGATGGGGTCAGAAGGCCAGCGTACTGGTTCTTCCTCTGCAACTTTGAGCCTCTGTTCCTTATTTATAAAGTAGAAATAGTGTTAAAAAATAGAAATACAGTCAACCTTGGTTCTTAACCATCTTGGTTCTTGAACAATTTGATTCTCGACCAAATTGTTCACAGAAAAATTGTCTCAGTTGTCTAACAAAACTTTGGGTCTTGATTCTCTACCCAACAATACTTCCTTTTTTTAAAAAATATATTTTATTGATTATGCTCTTACAGTTGTCCCAAATTTTCCCCCTTTGCTCCCCTCCACCCAGTCCCACCCCTTAGTTCATGTCCATAGGTCGTGCATGTAAGTTCCTCGGCTTCACCCTTTCCTATACTATTCTTAACATCCCCCTGTCTATTTTGATCTACCAATTATGCTTCTTAATCCCTGCACCACTTCCCCCTTTCTCTCCCTTCCCTCTCTCAGCTGATAACCCTTGATCCCCGTACCTATGATTCTGTTCCTATTCTGGCTGTTTGCTTAGGTTTTTTTTTTTTTAAGTATATTTTATTGATTATATTGTTAGAGTTGTCCCAATTTCTTTTCCCTTTGTTCCCCTCTTCCCAATACACCTCTTCCCTACAGCAATCCCACCCCTCTTAGTTCATGTCCGTGGGTCGTGCATACAAATTCTTTGGCTTCACCCTTTCCTATATTATTAACTTCCCCCTGTCTATTTTGTACCAACCAATTATGCTTCTTAGTTCCTGCACCATTTCCCCATTTCTCCTCCTTCCTCCTCCCAGCTGATAATCCTCCAAATGATCCTCATACCTATGACTCTGTTCCTATTCTGATTGTTTGCTTAGTTGAATTTTGTTTTTATTTTTTAGATTCAGTTGTTGATAGTTCTGAGTTTGTTGTCATTTTAATGTTCATTGTTTTGATCTTCTTTTTCTTACATAACTCACTTTAACATCTCATATAATAATGACTTGGTGATGATGAACTCCTTTAGCTTTCCCTTGTCTGAGAAGCACTTTATCTGCCCTGCATTCTAAATGCTAACTTTGCTGGATAGAGTAATCTTGGCTGTAGGTCCTTGCCTTCCATTACTTTGAATACTTCTTGCCGGTCCCTTCTTGACTGCAAAGTTTCTTTTGAGAAATCAGCTGACAGTCTTATGGGTACTCCTTTGTAGGTAACTCTCTGCTTTTGCTTCCTATAAGATTCTCTCTTTATCTTGAACATTTGGCATTTTAATGATGATGTGTCCTGGTGTGGTCCTCTTTGGGTCTAGCTTGTTTGGGACTCTGTGCTTCCTGGACTTGCATGTCTATTTCCTTCATCAAATTAGGGAAGTTTTCTTTCATTATTTTTTCACATAAGTTTTCAATTTCTTGCTCTTCCTCTTCTCCTTCTGGCATCCCTATGATTTGTATGTTGGTACGTTTATAGTTGTCCCGGAGATTCCTAGGCCTCTCCTCATTTTTTTTCAGTTCTTGTTTCTTCATTCTGTACTGTTTGACTGTTTATTTCTTCCTTCTGTTCCAAATCATTGACTTGAACCCCTGTTTCCTTCCCTTCACCATTGGTTTTGTGTGGATTTTCCTTAATTACACTTAGCGTAACCTTCACTTCTTCCCTTATGTGTTTGCCATACTCAGTCATGTCTGTCAAGTCTGTGAGCATTGTTATCACCAGAGTTTTGAACTTCACATCTGTTAGCTTGGCTATCTCCTCATCCCTTAGTTCTCCCATTAGAACCTTGATCTGTTCCCTCTTTTGGGTCATACTTTTCTGTCTCCTCAACTTGACATCTTCCTGTGTTTGACTCTGTGTCTTGGGTAGAGCTGTTGCACCTGTTACATTGTAAAAGGCAGAGCCTTAGGTATTCGTCAGTGCAGGGCAATTCGTTTTACCACGTTTTGGCACTGTATGTGGGGGAGGGCTCAGAGAGGGCACTTGCCCCCTTTTCAGGCACTTCACCTGCTTCCTGTATGGGACCGGAGCCCCTCTAGCTGTTGCCCTGGTTGTGGTTTCCACAGTGAGTGGGTATACGGATGTTCTAGGACTGTGGGGGCCCTCTAAAAAAAATGGACTCTGCTAGAGACCGGCGGTTTCTTCTGCCGCACCAATCCCCACTGGTTTTCACAGTCAGAGGCAATGAGGTTTTATTTTCCCAGACACTGGAACAGTGTGCTGCGTCATGTGGCCTGGGGCTGAAATCTTCCCCAGGTATCCTGCCTGACTTTTATAATGTGTGATTGACTGTGCTTTCTGCTGGCTATCCACAGCCATTGCCTTGCTGCTGCTGCTGCCACTGCTGCCACTACACAGTGTTCTCTCCGTCCCTTCTCCACCCCTCCTACCTGTCTGGATGAGTATTACTTCTTTATATCTTTGTTTTTTGGACTTCCATATAGTTCTATTTTCTCGTAGTTTTGGTTGTTTTTAATTTTGAGATAGATGTATTCTTTCTTTTGGTTGTGGAAGAAGGCAAAGTGTGTCTACCTACACCTCCATCTAGGCTGAAAGTCCCGAAAACCCTTTCATGCTGATATCTGTATGATTAGTCATGTGTATCTCAGGAGACAAACAAAGGAGGTTCAGTTTTTTAAAACGTTGCTTCCTGAACAGTTTTCTAGAACAAATTAAGTTCAAGAACCAAGGTTCCATTGTAGTTTTGCAGGTGACAATGGCAATGACATTGATGATAACTGCTTTCCTTTCCTTACACCATTTTTATGGAGGGAAATTTAAGTAGTTTGTATAAAAGTGCTTTTTGATTGTAAATTTTAGTTATTGTCACTACCTCAGAGGTCACCTAGAGTGAACTGGATTGGGGCGTGGCTCTAGAGCTGTGAAGTTGAGGAGCAGAAGGAAGGGTGACTGTGCAGTGGATCTGGGCTCTGTCATTGATCTCTTGATTTTGTTTACATTACATCGCCTGTCAGGGCTATGTTCTTGTCTATAAAATGAGGATATCCACACTCCCTGGGGTTTCATGAGAATTAAATGAGATAAAGAAAATGAAGCTCTTGGCCCAGTGCCTGGAATACAGAGAATTTCAGTAAAATTTGGGCAGGAGTGTTAGTGTTGAGATCCCCAGGATGAATGCCTCCCCGCTTCTCCAGAGCTGTGGGGAATCCTGATATCTCCACCCAAACAAACAATTATTTTCCCTCCCTGTTCTAGGAAAGTCCAATATGGGGGGTTCTCCCAAGCCAGCTGTAGACAAGATCAAAGAGATCTTGAACATCAACCAGAAGAGGAACGACCATCTAGGTGAGACTCTGCTCCCAACCCCACCTCTACTGCCTCTTTAGGGGGCACAAGACCCAGTGTCAGTGGTTCCAGCATCTTTCTAGTGAGAGTACCTCTGCCCCGGCTATGTCATTCTGTTTGAAGGCAGCTGAGTGTCATATTGAAGAGTTTGAAGTAAAGCTATTCATGGTTTCAATTATGGTTTCATCTTTGATTGGCTGTGGCTGTGGGCTGTTTCTTCACTTGTAATAGGGGAGCCTTGTAGGCCCATTGGGGCAAATATTCAGGTGTTGCCTGGCACAGTGTATGTTAGCAGTCATCATCTTCATCATCATCATCATCATCATTATCCACCATTTTATGTTCCACAAACCTCTCCAGGAAGAAAAATCCTAGATCCTTGTGGGGACTGTCCCTGGCATTTCCCCCTGTAGCAGTATAGATAAGTAACTAAAGATTTGGCAGCTGCAGACTCTAAAAAAACAATTCTTCAGGTTCAGACTAAATACAAATTGTACTGACCTTTGACCAGAAAACAATTTCAGAGAGAAATGCTCCAGATAAGGAAAGGCAGCTTGTCTTGAGCCTCCAAGTTTCACTTTCCCCTGGTCCTGCCTTTTCTGTCTCCCCTTACCAGCTATGCCCCTCCTTCCCTCAGTGGAAAACTCTGGCCTAGGGAAGGCAAAACCCAAACCCCATTCCCTCACTCCTTAACACCACTGGGCCAGGGGGAAATGTTCAAAAACACTTTACTGAAAAGAAGCAGGAACTGAAAAGAAATAGTCAGAGAACATGCAGGGCATGAGAATAGGTTGCTGCCTGAGGGAAGACTTCTCTCTGAGCATCTTACTCCTTACACTCATCTACTAAAATGGGCCATGAGAGTGCAAAGGGTGGGAGGAGGCTGGACTCTAGGCCCCACTGGGGCAGTTATGACTCATACCCATGCTCACTTGGAGATTGTGCCTGGATGGTTGTGTGGGCTGGGTTTTCAGTGGGAGGGGTGGCTCCAGGATCCTCTCCCAGAGCCTACAGTTTTCAGAGGAAGACTAGATCTGAAGTTTTGCCTCCATGCTATGTTCATGAGTTATTACTTATTTAGTCATTTAAAAGTACTTCTGAGAGCCTCTCCTGGGCTAGGCACCATTCTAAAGATACAGCTGTAAACAAGACAACCAAAAATGCCAGGTTGCATGGAAATGTCATTCTGGAGGGACAATGTATTAGTCAGCTAGGCCTGGTCAACAAATTATACAAACTTGGGTGGCTTAAAACAACAGAAATTTGTTCTCTCATGTTCAAGAGACTAGAAGTCCAAAATCAAGGTGTCATCAGGGTCCTGCTCCCTCTGGAGGCTCTGCCAGCCTCTGGGGGCCCAGGTATTCCTTGGCCTGTGGCAGGGTACCCCAGTCTCTGCCTCCAATTCCAGATCTCCTTCTTCCCTCGGTCTCTCTGTGTCGTCACAGCACTCTCCCTGTGTGTCTGTGTTCCAACTCCCCTCTTCTGATAAGGACACCGGGCATCAGATCAGGTCCACCCTACTCCAGGATGACCTCATCTTGATCACATCTGTAAAGACCCTATTTCCAAAGAGAGTCCCATTCACAAGTACTGGGGGTTGGAACTCGAACATATCTTTTTGAGGGACACAATTCTACCCATTGTCAGCATTAAACAAGAAAAATCAGGAACTCACAGGGCATGGTAGGTGGTGACACATGCTAAGGTACACCATGAAGCCAGCGGGGAGTGGAGGAGTCTAGGGCATTGCAGTCTCAGACAACGAGGCCAGGGAAGGACCCACTGAGATAGTGATGTTTGAGTCAAGACTTAAAAAGGTAAGAAAGTGAGCCATGTGGGAAGTCTGGGGAAGAGTGAACTATCAAAGGCACAGTCTGTGCTAAAGGCCTCAGGTGGGCGTGTGCCTGAAAATTCGAGGAAATTCATGAAAGCTGTGAGCCTGGAAGAGAGTAAAAGGTACACAATTGTAGGGAATAAAGTCGGACAGGTATGGGTTAGAGTTGAGGCTCATGCAGGGCTTTGTAGGGCACAGTGAGTTCTAAATACAGCCTCCTGCCTCACGGGGTAGCCCCCAAGATACAAAATTCTGGTGACTTCTTCCTCCCCATCAGACATCTATGCCATCGGGGTGGGCAAGCTGGATGTGGACTGGAGAGAACTGAATGAGCTGGGGTCCAAGAAGGATGGCGAGAGGCATGCCTTCATTCTGAAGGACACACAGGCTCTATACCAGGTCTTTGAGCACATGCTGGGTGAGTGAGCTTCATTTATCCTCTCCAGAGTAGGGAGGGCACTGAGGAGCCAGCCGGTGGTCCAGGTTGGGAGCCTGCTCACAGTGCCCATCACCTGCCTCCTTCCCTATCTGCTCCTCATTCCCACAGATGTTTCCCAGCTCACAGACACCATATGTGGGGTGGGGAACGTATCAGCTAATGCCTCTGCCCAGGAAAGGACACCCTGGCATGTCACTATCAAGGTACCAGGAAGGAGGGTTGGGGCTTGGATCCCAGAGGTGAAAGTGGCCATGGACCAGAGACACAGCAGTGCCTGAAGATCATCCATTTCCCTGCAGCCCAAGAGCCTGGAGACCTGCCGGGGATCCCTTATCTCAGACCAGTGGGTCCTGACTGCTGCTCACTGCTTCCGCAATGCTGACAAGGACCATTCCCTGTGGAGGGTCAGCGTGGGTAAGGCAGGGCCTCCACCAGGTTCCTGAACCTGTGGCCAGAGCTCCCAATCCTTGTCCCTAGCCTCTGGCCCCTTCAGGAGCCCTGGCCTACCCTAATCTGCCATATTGTTTCCAGGGGATCCCAACTGCCATTTGGGCAAAGACTTCCAGATTGAGAAGGTGGTAATCTCCTCTGGGTTCGATGTTTTTGCCAAGAAGTATCAGGGAATCCTGGAGTTCTATGGTGATGACATTGCCCTGCTGAAGCTGGCCCAGAAAGTGAAGATGTCCACCCATGCCAGGTGCCGACATCTGGGGTATAGCACTCTGGGAGCCCTGAAGGAGGGGGCACCAAGGATTAGCCTCCGTGACTCCCACTCTTCTCCCCAGGCCCATTTGCCTTCCCTGCACAGTGGAGGCCAATCTGGCTCTTCGGAGGCCACCAGGCAGCACCTGCCGAGATCACGGTGAGTGCTAGGACTTAAGGTGCATGAGGAGCTGGGACCAAGACTTGGTGTTGATAGCATAGGCTGTGTTCCCGTCCCTAGGCCAGGAATCTGGATGCTGGGTAAAGGGACCAGCACCAACCTCCCCTTCTCCTTGACTACAGAGAGCTTACTTCTGAACAAACTGAGTGTTCCTGCTCATTTTGTGGCCTTGAATGGGGGCAAACTGAACATTAACCTCAAGACAGGGACAGAGGTGAGAGTTTCAAATCTGGGATGCTGTGAGGGGATAGGGTTCCCCTGGGCATCACCCAGAATGTCTCTGCCTCCTCCAGCTCTGGCTGCTTTCTGCATCTGACCCCTAGTAACCCTTCCTCCCAGGCCTAGTTGAATTTCTAGGTGTCCCCTGGGCCTTCTCATTCCATCTTTCTCTCTTGTTCCACTCCCATTGCAGTGGACAAGCTGTATTAATGTTGTCTCCCAAGATAAAACCACATTCCCCAACTTGACAGATGTCAGAGAGGTGGTGACAGACCAGTTCTTATGCAGTGGGACTGAGGAAGATGACAATCCCTGCAAGGGTGAGTGGCTCCCACCCATCCCCCACCCCTGGAGCCTGGATGCCAGAGGGGAAGGCCGCCTGTGGCTAGTACGCATGCCAGCATGTGGGTGCACTGCCCTGATGACAGTGGAGAAAGGCAAGTCAGGACGACAGTCTCTTGTCCCTTCTTTCTGCAGGAGAATCTGGGGGAGCAGTTTTCCTTGAGCAGAAATTCAGGTTTTTTCAGGTGAGGTGAGAAGGGAGACACTCGCAGGACTGGGGTTACAGAATCTTGGCTTTGTGTGGGGAGGAGGGAGGCCTTTGAAGGAACTAGGGAGGTTGGGGCTTGGATCTGGGGCTGTGGCCATCTCCTGTCCCATTCTCTCTTCCAGGTGGGCCTGGTGAGCTGGGGTCTCTACAATCCCTGTGGCAACTCCAATAAAAACTCCCGCAAGAGAGCCCCCAGGGGCAAGGTCCCACCACCGCGCGATTTCCACATCAACCTCTTCCGCCTGCAGCCCTGGCTGAGGCAGCACCTGGAGGGCGTCCTGAACTTTTTGCCCCTCTAATCATGCCCACTGACCCCTTTGTTGGCCTGCAGAACCTGCCATCTCTTCCATGTCCTACCTCTGAATTTCTGCCTTCAACCCATGACCCATCCTCACTCCTCACCCTGAGTCAGTCCAGACTCCAGGAATCTGGGACAGTGCCAGGTCCACCCTCTGCTTTATATGACTCACTCTCTTTTCCCTTTCACGTGGTATTTTCCAGCTATGAAATTAATAAAAATCAGTGATTTCCACATCTGTCTGTGCCTCTGCCTGGGAAGAGGGGGCAGGGCGGGGAAGTCAGGAGTGATTCCAGGAATCACAGGAGGCAGGTCAGAGACCCTGCTGGACAAACAGGGACTCTGCTCCATAACACAGTCAACAGGAGGTCAGCTGGGACTTATTTCTGGCCCCTAAGTGGGCAGTCTTGTTAGGGAGGAGAACTGTGGCCAAGAGGAGCTGCTGAAGGGGAGAGTCCTAGGCCTTGGGAAGCAAAGGGTGGGGCTTATTCAATTTCTATTTCCTTGACTGGCAGCTCAGGGGGGGCCCTCCCGCCTGGACATTCCGGAAAGTGATGTGGGTAGGGCGGGCAGGGTGAGCCACAGGTGCCAGCACTCCGATCGCATAAAAGGCTGAAGGTTGTTGGGGGCAGGGCAAGGGAGTATGTGACCTGGCCCAGGTCTGCAGTTTCAGCTTGGACACTGAGCCAAGCAGACATGCAGCACACTCTGGGAAAGGTCGTCCTGCCTCCAGCCCCAGCCTCTCTCCTGCCTTCCATGGCCATGTGGAGCAATTTCAGCCCCTGGCTCTGCCTGGTACCCTTGGTCCTGGGCCTCTTGTGTGGAGGTAAGCCAGGGTCACTGCCCCGGTTCCTGCTGTCCCCAGAATCCCTCCTTGGCCTTGTCAGGCCAGACTTCATCAGCCTGTCTCTTTAGATGTGAGCACGACGCCATTGCTGGTGGCTGAGCCCCAAGGCCCTTGCTCTCTGGAGGGAGTAGAGATCAAAGGTGGCTCCTTCCGGCTTCTCAAAGAAGGCCAGGCACTGGAGTATGTGTGTCCATATGGCTTCTACCCATACCCTGTGCAGGTTCGCTCCTGCAAACCCACAGGGTCCTGGAGCACGCTGCAGACCCAAGACCGAAAGATTGTCAAGAAAGCAGAATGCAGAGGTTGGAGGGCAGTGAGGGTGGGCATGGGCTGGCACAGGGTTAGAGCAGGTGGTGGCCAAGGTCCAGACTAGGATGAGATTAGAGTGTGTTGAGACCAGGCAGGCTGACAAGTTGGGCTGAGCAAGTGTAGGAGCTGTCTGGGGTTGGAGGGGGCAAGGAGGGAGGAGGAAGGAAGAAGGGGAGCTAACTTTTATTCAGCATCTACCCAGTACCAGGCAGCCCTGGCAGTTAACAAAACACGCAGGAATGGGAAGGGAGGAGCAGCAGGACTCCCCATGTGTTGAGGGATCCTGTTCCTATGGGACAAAGAAGGCGCTTTTACTTGGTGACAGGGACATCAAGACCAGAAGGGATACTCTAAAGGGCAACCCTTTTCTCTCAGTAACTTCTGCTTATCCCTCTCCCCCAAAGCAATTCATTGCCCAAGACCACAGGACTTTGAGAATGGGGAGTACTGGCCCCCCGCCCCCTACTACAATCTGAGTGATGAGATCTCTTTCCGCTGCTATGATGGTTACGTTCTCCGGGGCTCTGCCAATCGCAGCTGCCAAGTGACTGGTCGCTGGGATGGGCAAACAGCCATCTGTGACAATGGAGGTGAGAAGCATCACCTCCCCCCCATGATGGTAGCCTCTCCCTGACAACTCTGCAGCCTGAGGAACTGGTGCCATAACTCCTGTGCTCTACCTTGCCCTCCCGGCCTCTGGCTTTGGCCCTCACCTCCTTGTTTCATGCCTCTGCAGCGGGGTACTGCCCCAACCCGGGCATCCCTATTGGCACAAGGAAGGTGGGCAGCCAGTACCGCCTTGGAGACAGTGTCACCTACTACTGTAGCAGGGGGCTCACCCTGCGTGGCTCCCAGCGGCGAACATGCCAGGAAAGTGGCTCTTGGAGTGGAACGGAGCCTTCTTGCCAAGGTGACTCTTGACCCGTACCCTCAGGTCAGATCTTGCTCTCTCATCCTCAAGTCCCCACACAAGGGCACTGTCTTCTCCCTCTCCCCCAGCCGAGCTACTTTTCACTTCTAAACCTCCCTGCAGAACTTCCTCATTGCTGAGCCCTTCCCACTCTGCAAACCCACCATTCCTGTCTCTCTGGTCCCTATGTCCCTGACCCTCCCAGACATTTGACCTGATTTCTGACCTCTGCCAGACTCCTTTATGTACGATACCCCTGGAGAGGTGGCCGAAGCCTTCCTGTCTTCCCTGACAGAGACAATAGAAGGAGTCGATGCTGAGGATGGGCACAGCCCAGGTTTGAAGGCAGAGTGGGAGATGGGGCAGGGAACTGGGGGGAGAATGGAGAATGGGCAGGAGAACTGCACATGCTGAGCTTGAGTGTCTCTGGTGGCACCCAGGAGAACAACAGAAGAGAAAGATTGTCCTGGATCCCTCGGGCTCCATGAACATCTACCTCGTGCTGGATGGATCAGACAGCATTGGGGCGCGCAACTTCACAGGGGCCAAGAATTGTCTTAGAGACTTCATCGAGAAGGTGGAACCCCCTCACCCTAAATGTGGGCACCTTGAATGGGTCTCATTGCCCTGCCAGGACTAGCTTCCTGGTGTTCCCAGCCCCTCTGAGCAACAGGGTTCTGGAAACATCCAGGCCCTCCTTCACCTTTACCTGAAGCAGTTTCTTGACCTTTAACCCAGAGTCCCCTGCAAACCTCAGAGTGACCGATCAGCCCTTGAGTCTCTTATTATGTCCTTCCCTGTCCCAGCAATGCCATGACCCTTTGCTTCCCTCAGGTGGCAAGTTATGGAGTGAAGCCAAAATACGGTCTAGTGACATATGCCACAGACACCAACATTTTGATCAGAGTGTCCCAACCAGAGAGCAGCAATGCAGACTGGGTCACAGAGAAGCTCAACAAAATCAGCTATGACGGTCAGAAATCAGGAAAGGGAATGGTGGGAGGTTCACTTAGGGGTCAGTGAGGTCAGAAGGTTCAGGGTGTTGTGTGAGATCACACGGGGGACAGGGAGGACCACTTGGTAGTGCATGGTTAGCAGGGTCAGTGGGGAATGAGGCTTACTGGGAACGTGTTACGGGCTGAGAGGGCCACTTTGCAGTCAAAGGGAAGTCAGAGGGGTGACAATCAACTAAAAAAGTTGGAAAATGTGGGATCTATTGCCAACAGGCCTTTGGGGTTCAAGGATGTCTTAAGAGGACTAGGTGAGGTAATGATCTCTTTCCTTTCCACAGATCACAAGTTGAAGACAGGGACTAACACCAAGAAGGCTCTCCAGGCCGTGTACAGCATGATGAGCTGGAAAGGCAACAGCCCCCCCGAAGGCTGGAACCGCACCCGCCATGTCATCATTCTCATGACTGATGGTCAGAAGGGCCCTTTCTCCCTCCTGACTCCCCAATCTCTCACACCAGTGTATGGCCCTTCAGTCCATATGCAACACCTGCCTCATGGTTGGGGCCCTGAACAGTAATGGGCCTCAACTATGTTGACCTTTTTCTGTGACACTTTACAAGGCAGGACTCTCCGTAATCTATCACTTTCATTTCCTTCCCAACCTCCTTAACCAGCTGTGTCACTATTTCTAATTTATCTCCCATGACCCTCCTCCTTGCTTCCATCTCTTCTGCAGGCTTGCACAACATGGGTGGGGACCCAGTCCCTGTCATTCATGATATACGGGCCTTGCTGGACATTGGTAGGGATCGCAAAAACCCAAGGGAAGAATATCTGGGTGAGTTTTATTACCCAGAACCCAGCACCCTGCTTTCTCAGTTCCTGTCCCCCCGGGTCTGGACCCTCACTCTGCCCTTTTCTCCCTCAGACGTCTATGTGTTTGGGGTTGGGCCTCTGGTGAATCAAGAGAACATCAATGCTTTGGCTTCCAAGAAAGATAAAGAGCAACATGTATTCAAAGTCAAGGACATGGAAAACCTGGAGGATGTCTTCATTCAAATGCTTGGTAGGAAGATATCAGAAGATTGTAAAATGGTCAGGAAACTTAGCTCTCCCCAGATCAGATCCCCCAAGGTCACTCATCTTTCCTCTCCTCCCAAAGCCCTGGCAGTCTGGAAGACTGTCCTCATTCCCTTTCTTGGAGTGTCATTATTGTTTCCTGACACTGTCCTTTTCCTGATCTTAAGAGTCAAGAGTTCCAAATGAAATGAGATCTTCCTCTAGTCCCTTGTTTTACAGATGTGGAAATTGTGGCCGAGATGTCAAGGGACAACAAACTAGGAAGAGTTGGGCCTGAAATTAGCTAGGTCTCCTATCTTAGTCTCAAGTTGTTTTCACTGTACCAGTGATTTCTTGTCTTCATCTTAAGTAAACAGATACTCCTGCCTTACTTTTCGCCTTACGGGCTTCGGCTCCCATGGACATGTAGGTGTCCCTACCTAAAAGGTGCTGTCATTTGGAATGAAGTGTCCCAGCTTTCAGCTCATTCTCTTTTGCCAGATGAAACCCGGACTCTGGGTCTCTGTGGCATGGTTTGGGAGCACAGGAAAGGTACTGATTACCACAAGCAACCGTGGCAGGCCAAGATCTCAGTCACTGTAAGCACAGTTCCCATGGTGGGGACTTCTGGGAGGTGAGGTCAGGGTGAAATGCGGGTAGGGGAAAGGGCAGTTTCCATGTTAGATTGTGGTGTTTGTGGAAGCAGAGCTTTCCCCCTCTGCCTTTTGTCCCCAGCGCCCTTCAAAGGGACATGAGAACTGCATGGGGGCTGTGGTGTCCGAGTACTTTGTGCTGACAGCGGCACACTGTTTCACAGTGGATGACCAGTCACACTCAATCAAGGTCAACGTGGGTAAGGATGATGCAAGAATCAATTCGGAGCTCCACACTTTGGCTAACACTTCCCAGTTCAAGAGCTTACAGTCCACCTGCCCTCCGTGTATCCCCTTCCTTTGTATGCTGGATCAGTTAGGGATGCTGTGGGGCCAGAGGCAGGAAGCTGCCCACAGACAAGTGGGTGGTCCAGAGGTACCTGCTCTCCTTTGACCTTAGGAGGGAACAAGCAGGACTTGGAAATAGAAGAAGTGCTATTTCACCCCAAGTACAACATCAATGGGAAAAAAGCAGAAGAAATTCCTGAATTTTATGACTACGATGTGGCCCTAATCAAGCTCAAGAAGAGGCTCAAGTACAGTGAGACTCTCAGGTCAGACATCTGGCTCATTGAGAAAAAGCTGCAAAAGGCGGGGCTGGAGGACTGGAGCAGGTGGTTTGCCATCCCTGAATTTCCCCATCTCTCTTTAACAGGCCCATCTGTCTCCCTTGCACTGAGGGGACAAATCAAGCTTTGAGGCTTCCACTGTCAACCAGTTGCCAGCAGCAGAGTAAGCCATGTTCAGGGAGAACACTAGGGTGAGAGTCCAAGAGACAAGTGGGACATAAGAGGGAGCTACAGGAGGTACCCACCAAGCTCCTAACTCATAGGGAAGGGCTAGTCATTTGCTGAGATGGTGGTGGTGGTGGGGTAGTGCTGAAATGACCCAGTCTGTCCATTCGTCCAGTGGAAGAGCTGCTCCCTGCAAAGGATATCAAAGCTCTGTTTGTGTCTGAGTTGGTCAAGGATGGGAAGAAGATGCTGGCTCGGAAGGAGGTCTACATCAAGAATGGAGATAAGGTAAGAAATGTGGGATCCTAAGGAGTTCCGCTAAACCCTGCTTCTCCCTAAGCAAACTTTGTTCATCCCCTTCTTTTCCGTGCTTCCCACCTCGCCTACAGAAAGCTGCATGTGAGAGAGATGCTCAGAAGGCCCCAGGCTATGAGAAAGTCAAGGACATCTCTCAAGTGGTCACCCCCAGGTTCCTTTGCACTGGAGGGGTGAATCCCTATGCTGACCCCAACACTTGCAGAGGTAAGAAAAGGCTCTTCGGTTGTGCTGCAAGTTCCTGAGGCCCAAGAGTCTTTCCCTACAGCTTCTCTTCTCCTGTAGGGGATTCTGGTGGTCCCCTGATTATTCACAAGAGGAGTCGCTTCATTCAAGTGAGTCTCCCCTTTCCTAACCATAGGGAGATGCCAACTGGTCAGCACAGGCCCCAAAGCAGGAAAGGTCAACGGATGTGGCTAGAAAGAGGAGGGCCAAGCCTGCTTCACATTAGGGCTATTCCCTGAACTGGCTGGCTCAGGACATGTGTCCAGTCTGGGTGCTGCAGAGGATAGGATGGTGATGGGTCATTAGTCTAACTACTCTAGGTCAGTGCAGATGCAATTGGGAGTAGTTGTCCTTCCTGGGATGAGGAAGGAATTCTACCAAATAGCCATGGCAACCTCTCGCTCTCTCCAGGTTGGTGTGATCAGCTGGGGTGTAGTGGATGTCTGCAAAGACAAGCGGTTGCAGCACCAGGTACCTGCTCATGCCCGGGACTTCCACATCAACCTTTTCCAAGTGCTGCCCTGGCTCAAGGAGAAACTCCAAGATGAGGATCTGGGATTTCTATAACGGGTTTCCTGCTGCAAAGGGCCATGAGCTCAAATTAAAATGCTATGACAATACCTGTGTTCAAGATCCTTTTGGGGTAAGGGAGTGGGGAATGTGCACTGGCCAGCTTGTTAACACATGAAATCAAATCTAACAGCCGTTTTTAAAGGCTCAACCGCCATCCCAAGTGCTGAAAAACCAGAGGCTGAGGGAGATGTATGAGCTTCTACCTCAGTGTTTTACTGAGACCAGTGTTGGGGCAGACGAGGCACAAGAAATCCAGCTCCGTAACTAGAAGCCATCCACAGGTTTTCCTTCTAGACATCATCACTGTAGACAATCTGCTGGGTCCTTTTGTCCCGGTGGCAACCCTTATGATTGTTCTGGACAGCTAGGTTGGATGGAAAGGATTAGTTAAGGCCTGAAGGAGAGCACTGGGAAGACCCTAGGCCCAGGGTCTGATCACCTCACTCCTGGCCTCTGGCTCTTGGAAGCCCAGTTTCTATGCTGCCCTCTGGTGGTCGGAATGGCCAGTCTCCCCTTAGCCCCTGAGGTCAGTGGCTGCCAAATCACTACCAGGGCTAAAAATGAGTGGTATGCTGTTATCTTGGCATACGGGGATACTGTTAACAAATGTTTTGTTCTTAGAAAAATCCCAAATATTATTGTTGACACATGTGAATGTGCTTATTTACTGCCTTTAGTCAGTACATCAAAAATTAAAAACTAGAAAATCTCTAGAGCCCTTTGTTGATATGCTGGTCTTTTCTGAATCCTTCCTTTTATCTGCAAGGCCACTCTTGCTCTGAACCCCTTGTTTTGTCCATGCCTTTGTCAGGAAAATTTATTTCAGTTAAAATGGGTTATTCACACTGAGAAATACTACTTTTCCTATTAAGAGAACTCATTCTGGGGATAGCTTTGGCTCTGAGCATTCTCCCTGGAGCCTCAAGCTTTCCTTCCCTTTCTCTTTCCTCCCTGTACCCAGTGTGTCCCTCTCTTGACCCCATCGCCAAGGTTTCCATCCCTGCCACACTGGGGCTAAATTGAATGCCCCACACTAGCTCCCATCTCTCGGATCTTTGTACCCTGACTGCTGATCACGCCCTCCTCAAAGCTGGTGTCCTTTGGCTTCAATGACCCAGGCCCCCCTGGTGCTGCTCCCAGCCCTGATTCCTCCTGTTGTCTCCTTTGCTGCACTGACTTCGGCCTAACGTGTCAGAAGGGCTGGGATGGGTGGGGCATGAGGAACACAGCCCTGCTTCCTACCATATTCTCTGAGTATTTCCCAAGCCCAATCCTGGGCCATTTTTCCTCCCTAATGTGACCACCATGAGATACAAATGACTAATCTGTTTTCATTTCTTACTTCATGCCTGAGTTCCAGATCCCTATTCCAAATGTTTATTTTATAAAACCTACTATACCTTATCTCAAAATGAACAAGGTCACATGAGATGTTCATCTTCCTCATGAACTTGACCCACTTCCCCTTCTCCCCTGTTCAGTTATTGAAAGTTGCTTCCAATCCTTTTCTCTCCTTTCTCCTGCTTCCAACTGACAGAGGGCCTTGTGCACCCTCCTTCCCATTCCCACAGCTTCCCACAAATCCTGACCTCTAGGGAACTCAGGGACACGCAGGGAAACAAAACAAGGGGTAAAGGGTGGGTTACAGGATGAGGGAGGAGAAATCTCATTCTTACCGAGGAAGCCCCAGACGGACTTCCCAGTGGCGGCATCCAGCATGGGCTGTTTGCGGGCAATGCTGACTTTCAGCTGCACGGACTCCACCTGGGTCCCATTGAGCTGGGCAGAAGAGGGGAGGGGGCAGAGGATAGGGGAACATTACAGACAAACCAAAGGATTTCCATGAGTTGCCATCCTAGGAGCAGACTGAATAGAGATCTGAGAATATAAGGTTTCCTGTGTGAGTAGGGAGAGACTTTTTTGTCAAGAGGAAATGACTTCCTCCTGGCTCCCAAAACTTTTAAGAGAAAACATGAGGATGGCAGGAGGGGTGGGAGGAACAGATCTGGGATATCCCAACCTCAGCAACGGCCTGATCTGCTGACTCCATCTTTTCATAGGTGACGAAGGCACAGCTGGGATGAAGAGAAAACAGGGTTAATAGAGGGATTACGGGCTCTTCTGAACCCAGCCAAACCCATGCTTATAGGCCACTGGAGACATGTTGGCTTCTTCCCCTAGGCCACACACTCCAGTTCCTCCTGGGATTTACTGCTTTGCCCAATTGTCATCCTTACTTTCTGGGTGGGTCCATGGAGAGGTCAATGATGTTTCCAAAGGGAGAGAAGGCCCCACGGAGGAGGGTGGGTGTCATGTCTTCCCCATACACATAAAGAGTATTCCCCTTGCGAGGGGCCCGGTGTTCAGGGAATGAGTCCGACCCTACGGGATCACAAGACATACAGTGTCTCACTCTCCACTTTAAGAGTGCACTTTAGTTGGAGCCACCGGAATCCTATCTGAGGTCACTTTTCCCTCCAGCCAAGTCTACTCACTGCGGAAAGGGCCCTCTCGTTCTCGGTCCCGGTCTCTGTCCCGCTCCCGGTCCCTGTCCCTGTCCCGGTTCCGCTCACGACTGCGGTCCCGGCTGCGGCTTCGGGGAGGGGAAACTGAGGAGCGGGTGCCACCACGTTCTTCATAACCCCAGTCAAAGCTTCGAGGGAGGCCATCACCAGCCCCTGGACCTTCTGCCTCATCTCCATCTGGCCCCAGTTCCCGAAGCCGATCGCTGGAAGACACAAAGCTAGGGGAAGGCGGGCAGTGAGGGTCAAAGAGGGCCTTCACCTTTTCTTCTCAGATCCTGTGGAGATTCAACACTCCTTCTGCATCCCCAGCTCCTTCCATTCCAGGCCCGTACTTCCCAAGGACTGTCACCTTCCTCCGCCGACTGGGACCCAATCCTATTTGAAAATTGCTAACCTCTCATATAGAGATTTCCTTTGGGGACGTCTGGACAACTGAAAAAGAGACCAAGTTTCAGTTAAGATGATTCCTAGTTGCTGGCATGTGGGTAACCTCAGGGACAGAGAATTGGGAACTGTTACCTCCTGCAGATCGTCGTCAGCAGATATGCTCCTCTGGAACGGCTGGAAAGTGGGGACTGGTCCCTTCTCAGGATCCTGGAAGGTGGTAGAGACCAACCTCAATGTGTGAGCCGGAGGCTGCCTAACCACAGGACAGAGGGGATTCCTCTTCCCTTACCCTCTTCTCAGCTTCCTCTGGCCTATCTTTTTTTCCTTTAAGTTTCTTTGTACTTTTCTTATTTGATTACGTGGTATTTTAAGTAAATGACCCTAATATACCCTTAAAATACATAGTTTATCTAAACATTTCTTCAACATTCCAGCCTGTTCAACTACTGAAAACAACACAATGCAAGGGCTCTAATTCATGGATTAAAGCCACAGAATGTGTAAAATGGAGAATGTAGGTGTCATCCATTTTTTTCACTTTTCAGATAAGCTACCTGAAGCTCAGAATGGTGGAACAATTTGCCCATGATTGAACAGGCATTACTTTTTCCCTAAACCTACCTCCATTCCAACTTGGAGGGATGCCCTCTGATGTCAAGAGTCCCCTAAACAAGCTTTCTGCTTGTGCTTACTTTTAACTTCCCCTCTAGGGTTCGAGAACGTTTGAAGCCCGAGTTCTTGGTCTCAGCCTTGATGGCACTGATGGCTCCTGATTTCACCAGCTGCTTTGCCTGCTCTGTTGCGGTGGCTGTGTCCACCACAGGCTGCTCTGACAGTGCTAGAGTGGCGAGGGAAAGAGGCGTTATGTTGGCCAGGGGTGAGAAAGATCAGTCCCCTGCTCCCCATTTCCAGCTTATCTCTGTTTCCTGTCACTCACATCGTTTGACACCGCCCTGGCTGGCTGTGCTGCTGCTACTCTGCTTCTTCAGAGCCAGCAATGCCTTTTTCTGGGAACAAGAATGAAAAGAGAGAGAGGTTGGTGAGGGTCAGTGCCTGACCAGATCCTTTCCCAAGGCCCCTGGGCACATCACTCCAGCGGCCACCATTCTCAGAGAAAACAATGCAAATGGTGCCCCTGGAGTGGTTCATTGAAGCAGCCCCAACTCTTACATATATGGTCCACCAGACCATCTACAGTGACAGCAATACATAAACTATCCAAACCATGGTATTCAGAGGCTTTCCAGAGTATCATGTTTTGAAGATGAAGACAAGGAATTCAGTCACGGACCAGAGCCCCAGGTTATAAGCTGCAAGTAAGTATAAGCTTATGTGTCTTTCTTGGGGGATTCATTCACCCATCCCCTGTATATTTAACAAGAACACACTATTCATTACTTTATAACAGGGCTGTGCAAAAGTATGAGACAGAGTCACCCCAGCCAAGAAGCTTACAATGACTAAATTGCCCAGAATGTTTACAAGAGGTGCAAACTGCTTGAGAGCAAGTAAAATTTTTTTGATGTCAAATGGCTATCAGACTGGACCCTGGGTAGGAACTGCACAACAGAGACTGAGAAAAAAGGGCATTTTAGACAAAGAAAAGAGGGTGGCAAAATGCAGAGACAAGAAGCCTTTGGGAATGCATGTTTTGGAACTAGCAAATAGTTCTATTTTACTAAAAAGGGATACCAACTTAAGGCTTTGTTCTATAGACAATATGAAACCACTTCAGGGTCTGGAGAAAAAGGACAGAATCTTGCGTTTTCAATGGATCATTTTTAAAACAGTGAAAAAAATCTGTTTTAAAAAATACCCCACTAAGGACCATGTTTAGAGACCATTACAACAGTTTAGGTGAATGTCAACAAAGACCTGATCTATGGAATACACAGGAGAAAGTAAATGGGAGAAATTACTTTCAAGAAAGAATCAAGACTTGGCAAATGTTTAGCTATGCAAATGGAGAAGTCAGAGATGAGTTTTTTTTTTTTTTTAAATTGATTTTAGAAAGAGAGAAAGGGAAAGGAAAACATCGATTTGTTGTTCCACTTACTTATGTACTCATTCATTGGTTGAACCCACAACTTTAGTGTAACAGGATGATGCTCTAACCAACTGAGCTAGCTGGCCAGGGCAGAGATGAGATTTTTGATTCCAAACACAAAAGAGAATTGAATGTGATCAGTCCATATTTGGAAGATCAAATAAAGGAACTACAGTAGATTGAAATAGGTAGGAAGATGATAGTTTTATTTTAGATAGGAAGATTATTAGTAAGACATCAGATGGAATTGAAAAAACCTAACTTAGGAAGCACCAGCTTTTGTGATAATAAAAGCAATGGGAAAGGGAGACAACTCCATGAAAAACTGAGTAGAAAAGAGACAAGGCACACAACAAGACAACAGCCCACCTCTGAAGCTACACTGAGGTGACAGTCTCTAAATAGGAGCCAGAAGAACCCTCCATTCCCTCACACTCACCCCAAGTGGTCTCAGAGCGTAGAGTAGGTGAAAGGTTGGGCCAGGCCCCCACACACTCCCTCACCTTTTTCCTCAGTTTGTTGAACTTCTTCTGCAGAGCCTCCTCCTCCTCGCTCAGTCCAGGGGGTATCACCAACATGGTGGCTCCTGGTTCAGGGGCAGGGCCCAAGACATCTTTCTCCACTGTCACCACCCAGGGTTCACACGCCGTCTACTGTACCCAACCCCAGCCCTCAAGGCCTGCTTACTCCTGTGTGTCTCCTCTCCCTACCCCTTCCTTAAGCTAGGCTGCCGTCCATGCCCCCTTTCGTCGGGGTCAACCAGCATTCCCTCCTTTCTAGGAATCACCGACACCAGCGCCTTGGAGCACCACGTGGACCGGGAAGAAACACTCCCTCCGTCGCCATGACGATGGCACCAAAATCCCCCCCTTTCCCCAGTGGGGTTAGTAAGGCAACCGCCAGGTCCGAACTGCAGAGGAGGCAGTGGAACCCGCGCAGCGCTCTCAGAGCAACGAAAAAGAGAAGAACAAAAGAAGGAGCTCGGGAAAAAGGGGTGAAAGTGAGAAAGAGAAGGTCTTACTTGAGGGGTAGTCAGCCCGGACCCAAGGCCTCGGGCTGCGCCCGCGCGGGCAGCGAATCGCCGGCTCAGAGCGATGACGTACAAGGGGCGGAGAACGCGGTAACCTAGGCGGCCCCGAGGCGAAGGCACTTCCGCCCGGCCTTCCGCCGGTTTTAAGGAGGCCCCTCGGTGCATTCGTCCACGCCGCGGCGGGTGTGTGGCGGAAGTAGCCTTTACTTCCGCCCTTTTGGGGGCAGGACTTACCCCACGGCTCTTCGTTGCACTTCCGGGCTGCGGGGCGGCTACGGTGACTCCAAGATGATGGAGAGGGAGCGACTCGGTGAGAGGGGAGGAGGTGGAACGAAGGAATAGACAGGAATCAACTCTTGATTCCTGACCTCTGATCTTTCTCTCGTAGTGCTACCTCCCCCAGATCCCTTGGACCTGCCTCTTCGGGCTGTGGAACTGGGATGCATTGGGTGCTGGGAGCTGCTGAATGCACCCGGGGCTCCTGAGAGCACCGTGAGTGACTTTTGACCCTAGCCTTTGACCCGCATTGAGCTTTAAAGCCTTACAGTAGGACCTAGCATGACCCGCGTTTCTCTCTGGACACGTGTCATCCAGATCTGGACTGGTGCAGGACAGACTCCAGGCTAGTGGACCTGCTGTGAATCAGAGCTCCTGTGAGGACGAGCAGGGAGCGCTGGCAATGCCTTAGCCCCCGGACCTACTCTTTCAGCTGTGTATTTTCTCATCTCATTGGTGATTGAGATGCTAGCCTTTGAGCCCTTGACTCTTCATCTTTAGGTCTGGGACCGTTTTTCCTAAAGTTAGTGATTCTCAAATTTAAGTGTGCCTCATAATTAATGGGGGAGCTTTTTTAAAATACAAATTCCTAGGTCCAGTCCCAGATTCTGAAATCTGTGTTATTAACCAGCGCCTGTGGTAATTCAGTAGCAGGTCATTCGTCCGTAAAGCATTACGGCCTTTGGAAAATATTGCTTCCCTTCAATTGTCCTAGTCTGTTTGGGACAACTACTATTTCTGATCTAAACATCACTTTCTCTCACCTTGCCCTTGTTCCAGCTTCCCCATGGCCTCCCTCCCTGTGCCCCAGATTTGCAGCAAGAAACAGAGCAGTTGTTTCTGTCATCTCCAGCCTGGCTGCCTCTGCATGGCCTGGAGCACTCAGTCCGGTGAGGGGTCTGGAGGGGCCTGGACTAGGGAGATGGGTTCCTGAAGGAAGCTGAGACAGAGAAGAAAGATTTGAAAATTGCTTCCTTCTCTCCAGAAAATGGCAGAGGAAGATGGATCCCTGGTCTCTCCTTGCTCTGCTGGGAGCCCCAGTCCCTTCTAGCCTACAAGCCCAAAGACACCCAACCACAGGTCACATACTGGGCTACAAGGAGGTAAGAGATCAGGGGCCACGAGAAGCAGAGCTGGGAAAAGGAGGATCAGAAGCAAGCTTAACCTCATTGGGGCTCTGATCTCTTGCCTCAGGTCCTGCTGGAGAACACAGACCTGTCGGCCACGACCTCCTTATCTCTTCGCCGGCCGCCAGGGCCCATCTCCCAGTCTCTGTGGGGGAATCCAACACAGTACCCGTTCTGGCCAGGTCGCTCTTGTGGAAATGAGATTGTAGGGGAGGGGGCTCTCAGTCTCCAGGGAAGGGTTCCCGTATCACCCCTCATGAATACTTTATGTGTTCCACCTCTCCCCAGGTGGAATGGATGAGCCCACCACAACAGATATGAGCACTCAGGAGGAAGCTGAGGAGGAGGTAGACTTTGAGAAAGGTGAGGTGGTGCCAGGATGGATTCTTAGGAGGCACAACTTCAAGTCTGGGCCCTGAGGACAAGGGGCCCAGGCCCATCACTGGCATATTAGGAAAAGGTCCCTCTTCCATAATAGCCTTTACTGTCATCTGTTGGAAGATTATTACAACAACAGTCTCCAGCTACAATGCCTATGCTGTGAATGGCATCTTTTAGGTTTATATAATATATGATTTATACAATAGTGTGCAGTGGTCCTCACTTTCTCTGCCCCTGTCCTCCAGATCTTCTTACTATTCCACCTGGCTTCAAAAAAGGTGTGGACTTTGCACCAAAGGGTGAGTTTTGAGATGGGGGTGTAGGAGAAGTGGTGCCCTTCCTGTAGAACAGAGAGGGACATGACCAGGGCTATCATTTTACCTTGATCCTCAGATCACCCAGCTCCAGCTCCTGGGTTGCTTAGCCTCAGCTGTCTGCTAGAGCACCTGGATCTGGGTGGGGACGATGAAGATGAGAGCGAGGTGATGGGACAGCCAAGCAGCACCAGAGGGGACATTGTTTCAGCCTCTCCCTGTACTGCCCGAGCAAGCAGCTTGGAGGACCTAGTGTTGAAGGTTGGTGCTTCTGGGCAGTCAAAACATGAAAGAAGGGGGCCTTCCAATCAGGAGGGTGGACTGGCTTGGTTGGATCTAAGGGGAAGACTGAAGCATCTTTTGGGAGGAGTGGTAATGGAGAGCTTTCTAGTTATATCTTTATCACCCCTACCCCTTACTTTACAGGAAGTGCCCACAGTTACATCCTCCCCAGAGCCCCCCCAAACGCTTTCTCAGGAGCAGTGGGCCATTCCTGTGGATGTCACCACCCCTGTTGGTGATTTCTACTGCCTCATTCCCCAGCCAGCCTTCCAGGTAGTGTGACCCAGTCCTCACATGCTTGCCTACCTCCTCCTGGCCCACTGCCTTGTCTCCTCTCCTCACTAGAGGCAGATGCCTTCTAGGCCAGTCGTGGACCCCAGTCCCAAACTCGCCTCACTCTGGCCTTCTCCCTACTGCTCTGCATGCCCCATGAGCCAGAGGTAGGAAGGCCCTTCTCCCCTCCCTTTTTTAGCAACCATCTATTTCTCTCTCCCATAGTGGCCATTTGAGCCTGATGCATTCCAGAAACAGGCCATTCTGCACTTGGAACGGCATGACTCAGTTTTTGTGGCAGCTCACACATCCGCAGGGAAGACAGTTGTGGCTGAATATGCCATTGCCCTTGCCCAGAAGCACATGACGCGGTACAACCTTTCCCTTCATCAGCCATCCCTGCCTTCTCCCACATCCTTTCTAAATCTCATCTCTTCCCACATCTTTACTTCATCTTTTAGTTGGGAGATTTGGGGGGGTGGGGGGAGGGGGGACTGAGACAGGGGTCCAGGAAGAAATGAGAAGGTGTGGGGAGAGTTTACAAAAATGACCTGAATGAATTTAGTCCAGGAAGGGGTTGTGAGACAGAATTTTTCTGGGGTCATGTCATGAAGGAGAATGAGGGCAGTTTGGGTGAAGAAAGGAGGGCACCTGAGCTCCGCGGCATGCTGCTAGAGGGCTCAGGGTGGGAGAGAAGGTGCTGACCACGGTCTGTATGGAGAGACTGGCTCACTTCACCCCCCCTTCTCAGCACCATCTACACGTCGCCTATCAAGGCTCTGAGTAACCAGAAATTCCGAGACTTCCGAAACACATTTGGGGACGTGGGGCTGCTCACTGGGGATGTACAGCTGCACCCAGAGGCCTCCTGCCTCATCATGACAACAGAGATCCTTCGGTGAGAGATGGGCTCTCAATATGGGTGGATTTTTGGTCAGGAAGGTGAGGCTCTTCTGGAGAGCATGTTGGCTGAATCGGTGGAGGCAGAGGCCACCGGGGAGTTAGCCTTCGGTCTCTTCTCCCCAGCTCCATGCTGTACAGTGGCTCAGATGTCATCCGGGACCTGGAGTGGGTCATCTTTGATGAGGTTCACTATATCAATGATGCTGAGGTAAGGGCATGAGATCCATGGGACCCTGGACCCAGGAATCCTTTCCTGTGGGACTAATTCATCAGCTCCCTCTTCCACACACCCTGAAACCTTACTGCCTTCTTTGTCCTCCATGGAAAACTTGGAGCAGAAGGGCAGCCCCTCTGAGTCATCCATGACCTGTTTTCCCTCTCTGTGCCCAGCGTGGGGTCGTGTGGGAGGAGGTGCTCATCATGCTGCCTGAACATGTCTCTGTAATCCTTCTGAGTGCCACTGTCCCCAATGCCCTTGAATTTGCTGACTGGATTGGGTGAGATGTGTGTCCTGAGGGGCTTGAGTAAGAAGCTGTAGTCTTCCTTGGTTGGGGTGGGGGGTGAAGACTGCCACAGCAGGAAGAGTGGTCAGACCTTGGGTGTGGAAGGAGGAAGGGGTGGGGCTGGGGAACATGGCCCATTTAGGCCCAGACCACTTTGCATGCTGAGAGATATGATGACAGGGACAGCCTTCCAATCTGGCTCTCAGAAAAGACTGGGTGAGGTTAGAAGTGGAAAGGTGGGTGGGGATGTGGGCTGTTCCTTCCCACACTCTCATCCCTGACCTACTGTTCCCTTCCCACTCAGACGACTGAAGCGTCGCCAGATCTATGTGATCAGCACTGTTACTCGCCCCGTCCCCCTGGAGCATTATCTCTTTACAGGGAATAGTCCCAAGACTCAGGGTGAACTCTTCCTGTTGCTGGACTCCCATGGCACCTTCCACACAAAGGGGTAAGCTGGAGACGTAGGGGGAGAGTCAGGGCTGGGCCTGGCTGGGTGTGACTGTGACAGCCTCCCTCTGGGTACCCCAGGTACTATGCAGCTGTGGAGGCCAAGAAGGAGAGGATGAGCAAACATGCCCAGAACTTTGGGGCCAAGCAGCCCACGCATCAAGGGGGGCCAGCACAGGTGAGAACCAGTAGACTTTGTACCTGTCATCACCTGTTTCTTTCCTCATGCCCCAGGGGATTGCACTTGAGCTTTGAGCATTGCCCAACTTGAGACTTCTTTACCTGCCCCCACTTTTGGCCCCCACTGGTTCAGGAACTCCACCTCTGTCCCTTTGCGCTCCTCAGGACAGAGGTGTATACCTGTCCCTGCTGGCCTCCCTCCGCAACCGTGCGCAGCTGCCCGTAGTGGTGTTCACCTTCTCCCGGGGCCGCTGTGATGAGCAGGCTTCGGGCCTCACCTCCCTGGACCTCACCACAAGTTCAGAGAAGAGCGAGATTCACCTCTTTCTGCAGCGCTGCCTTGCTCGCCTCCGTGGCTCTGACCGCCAGCTGCCCCAGGTATGGAGGCAGGACTTGGAAACTGGTGGGAATGGGTGCACTCCACAATCCCACCCCTGACCACGGGCACGGGCCTCTGGACTCCCTGCAGGTCCTGCACATGTCAGAGCTCCTGCACCGAGGCCTGGGTGTGCACCACAGCGGCATCCTGCCCATCCTCAAGGAGATCGTGGAGATGCTTTTTAGCCGTGGCCTGGTCAAGGTGCACATGCCACCCCACTATTTCCTCACTGCAAGACCTTCTGTAAATTACTTAATCTCCCTGAACTTTAGGTTTCCCATCTTAAAATGGGGACGCATTCAGAAGAGAAACCCAAAAAGCTAGCAAGCATGTAAGTTGTCACCAGAAAAATGCAAATTGAAATACTCATAAGACTTTACAGTGATTAGACTGATAAAACTTAGGAAACTGGCTAATGCCAAGTGTTGCCAAAGCCTTATGAAACTGCAGGTGGACCTTGGAGATACTGAGGGCTCAGTTCCAGTATACCACAATAAGTATCACATTAAAGTAAGTCATACAGATTTTTTGTTTCACAGTGCATATAAAAGTTATGTTCACACTGTACTGTACTCTGTTAAGTGTACAATAGCATTATATCTAAAAACAATGAACATACTTTAACTAAAGAATACTGTTAAAAAATGCTCACCACCTCCTGATCCTTCAGTGAATATTGTAATCTTTTTGCTGGTAGAGGGTCTTGCCTCCATGTTGATGAAAATGTAGTATATGCAAAATGCAATAAAGCGAGGTCTGCCTGTGTAGGATTATAGGAACTCTTGTACAGGGCTCGCCAGTCTGGCATTCTTTAGGTAAGAACAACATACTCTTTGATCCTCAATTCCATTCTTGAGTATAAACCACAAAGATGTTCTCACACTGGTCCAAGAGGGAATATGTCCGCTCTTCCTTTGTTGGCTATAGTCTTGTGGCAGTGTGTTTATGGTGATCTTGAGGTGCCCTTCACTGGGTGAGCAGGTAGGTAACTGTAGGGCATGCACCCCACAGTGTCCTGCCATAGTTGGAAGCAAGAGATTAGGTATAACCACAGGAACATGGGTGGATGCTGAAAACACTATGTGGAGGAAAGAAGTAAGGAAACATAAGGGGATCTATAACTGCCATTAATGTGAATTGCTAATTACATGCACACAAAACAAGACAATGTGCAAGGACATAGTCACACAAAACAATACTCATTAAAGACATTGGATGACTGACGGTAAGGGGATGGAAGTGGGACATGGGAGTACAAAGAAATAAATAAGCAGCTAAATAAATAAAATGAGGAAAGTGATAGCCCCTACTCCAAAGATTTGCCTGGAGGGTTAAATTGGCTTCTGTGTTAACCACTTGGATCATGCCAGGTGGCCTTGTTACAGAGTAAGGTACACTGGGTGTCTGTGTGTAGGCCCTTTGCTGATCCTCTCTTCCCATGTCCCAGGTCTTGTTTGCCACAGAGACCTTTGCCATGGGTGTAAATATGCCAGCCCGAACGGTGGTATTTGACTCCATGCGCAAGCACGATGGCTCCACCTTCCGCGACCTGCTCCCCGGGGAGTACGTGCAGATGGCTGGTAGGGCAGGCCGGAGGGGCCTGGACCCCACAGGCACCGTTATCCTGCTCTGCAAGGGCCGAGTGCCCGAGATGGCAGACCTGCACCGAATGATGATGGTGAGCTGGGCGGCATGAGGCAAGCTGGAGGGCCCCAGCTCTGGCACCTGCTGGATTCTCTCTTCCAACCCTCTTCCCCTCTCCTACGTTCTTTGTCTGAGAGAAATCCAAGGGTGAGACCCAGTCTCATTTCTAGTCTTTCCTACCGTGAATATTGAGCTAGTAGGACCTTTGCAAATCTATTACTTAGTTTTTCTCCCTTATTTTGCAGAGGTGAGCAGGCAGTTTGTCTGGGGTCCCATGGTTGCAGAGCTGGGACTATCTGTGCTGGGGGTAGAGCCAGTCTGCAGAGGGCTGAGTGGGGAGCAGTTGGCCCACCCTAGTCCCCTGTGCTCCCCAGGGCAAGCCATCACAGCTGCAGTCTCAGTTCCGCCTCACATACACAATGATCCTCAACCTTCTGCGGGTGGATGCCCTCAGGGTGGAAGACATGATGAAGAGAAGCTTCTCTGAATTTCCATCCCGCAAGGACAGTAAGGTGAGGGGTCAGAGTGACCATTATATGAGGCTGGATTTTGGACAAGGGAAGCCAGGCGGGGAAGAGGTGGGCACATAGATGCCAGTGGGGTGCAGGTGGGGATGTAGCAGACTGAGCCTGGAGACTTGTTTCGCACCTGTCTGTACTTCTTCTCAGGCCCATGAGCAGGCTCTGGCTGAACTAACCAAAAAACTGGGGGCCTTGGAGGAACCTGACCTGACTGGCCAACTGGTCGACCTGCCAGAGTATTACACCTGGGGAGAGGAATTGACAGAGACCCGGAGCCTGATTCAGGTGAGTCAGGGTGTGTGGTTTGGGTGATGGAGGAGGGAAGGAAGACAGGACGACACTTTGGGTGCTCCTGAACTTCATCCCAGCATCCCTGACACTTCCTCTTTTATCCCTTCTGTGCATATCTCCTCTCTTCAGCGATGTGTCATAGAGTCTGTGAATGGGCTGAAATCTCTCTCAGTTGGAAGGGTGGTGGTTGTGAAGAATCAGGAGCATCACAATGCACTGGGTGTGATCCTTCAGGTGACACAAGGGGAGTCTGGGCTCCAGAGGGAGGAGCAGGCTACACTCAGCAGTGCTCTCATTGTTCCCTCTTGGCTTCCTTTCCTTTCCCATCACTTCATGCCCACCTCTTTGTATTCCTTTGTAAGCCCCGCTCCCCCACCTTCTGCTCTTATTGCTTGACTTGGTTACCAGTCTATACTGGTGGGCTCTGCAAGGTTGCTTCCCTGCCTGAAGGTGGCCTCTACCTTTGTTGTCCACTCTTCACATCGCCCTGTCCTGGCCTCCCCCACTTCCCCTAGGTCTCCTCAAACTCTACCAGCAGATTATTCACAGCCCTGGTCTTGTGTGATAAACCCATGTCTGAGGACCCAAAAAAGAGAGGGTTGGCCTCCCTAGGTGTGCCCTACCCAGATGACCTCATAGGATTCAAACTGTTCCTGCCTGAAGGTGAGAGTGGGGCAGGTGTCCAGGTTCTGAACAGTAGTATAGGCTGCACACCTAGGTTCATGGTGAGGTCTGATCCTGACCTTCTCTTTTCACAGGGCCCTGTGACCACACTGTGGCCAAGCTCCAGCCTGGAGACGTGGCTGCCATCACCACCAAAGTGCTTCGGGTGAACGGGGAGAAGATCTTGGAGGACTTCAGCAAGAGGCAGCAACTGAAATTCAAGTTAGATGTTGGGCAAGCCCTTTTCCTGGGGAGGGACTATATAATGGGGAGGAAGTATGGTTAGGAGGTTCCACCAGCCTGAGTGGTGCTCTTATGGAAGAGAAGTCTCAGGACCTGCTCCTTCCTCAGGAAGGATCCTCCTGTTGCTGCTGTGACCACTGCTGTCCAGGAACTGCTGCGCCTGGCTCAGGCCCACCCAGCAGGACCTCCGACCCTTGACCCTGTCAATGATTTGAAGCTTAAGGATATGTCAGTGGTTGAGTATGGGCTCCAGGTCCGGAAGCTGGAGGAGCTGATCCAGGAGGCTCAGTGTGTGCATAGCCCCCGTTTCCCTGCCCAGGTAAGGCCCTGGATGACAACTTCAAAGCTTTTTCTCTCTGGTCCCCTGTAGGCTGCCCACCTCCGTCGCAGCCCTGGTCCTTGGGACACTGTGGAGGGCAAGGGGAAGGCTAACCCACTCCTGTCTGTGGCTCTCCACAGTACCTGAAGCTGCGGGAGCGAATGCAGGTACAGAAGGAGATAGAGCGGCTGCGCTTCCTACTGTCAGACCAGTCGCTGCTGCTACTCCCAGAGTACCACCAGCGAGTAGAGGTGAGAGTGTTGATAGGGGAAGGAGGAGTAGTGAGGAAGGACAGAAGGCTCCCAACACTCACCATCTTCCCTGCAGGTGCTCCGAACCCTGGGTTATGTAGACAAGGCAGGCACTGTGAAGCTGGCGGGGAGGGTGGCTTGTGCCATGAGCAGCCATGAGCTGCTCCTCACTGAGCTTATGTTCGACAACGCTCTGAGTGCCCTGCGGCCAGAGGAGATTGCAGCCCTGCTCTCTGGCCTGGTCTGCCAGAGCCCTGGGGATGCTGGGGAGCAGCTCCCAAGTACCCTCAAACAGGTATGGAGTCCCCACCCCTCTCTCCCTCCCCTGGCTACACATTCCCAGTCCCCACTCTCAGTGACCTCTCCAGCCTGTTAGTGCCCCTAAGAGCTGGAATGGCTTCTTGCTTGATCTGAGTCTCCCTTATTCTGGAGCAGGAAGGCAGTCCTTAACCTGTCCTTCCCCATCTGCAGGGAGTGGAATGTGTCCGGGCTGTGGCCAGACGGATTGGTGAAGTCCAGGTGGCCTGTGGCCTGAACCAGACAGTGGAGGAATTTGTAGGGCAGCTGAATTTTGGGCTTGTTGGAGTTGTGTATGAGTGGGCACGGGGCATGGTGAGTAACTGAGGTCTGGGGTTTTGTAGACAGCTGGTTGGGGAGAGGCTGCCCAGGCTTATTAAATTCAGTCCCCACTCTGCTTCCCCATAGCCCTTCTCTGAGTTGGCAGGGCTCTCAGGGACCCCTGAGGGTCTGGTGGTCCGCTGTATCCAGCGCCTTGCCGAGATGTGTCGGTCATTGCGGGGGGCAGCCCGCCTGGTAGGTGAGCCTGTATTAGGTGCCAAGATGGAGACAGCAGCTACCCTGCTACGGAGGGACATCGTCTTTGCAGCTAGCCTCTACACTCAGTAAATGACTCCCATGTAAAAAGGAATAATAAAACAGCAAACCACCTGTTTGTATTTGAGGTGCTGGGTAGGGTGACTCAGCACAAACACAACAGGGAGAACCACCTAGAAATATGCCTTTAACTACACAGAGACAGGATCAGCCCCCCTAACACCCAAAGTATCAGTCCTTAGGGGATGGTATTTTAGGGGGCGATGAGAAGTCCTGAGTCATGGCTTCCACATACCATGTGGGCAGGAAGGCATGGGGTGTCTCTCGATGTACAGACACTGTGACTGGGCCACCAGGCTCCCAAGAGAAGAGGTGGACGAGCCTGAGGAGAAGATGGAGTTGCCAGTTGAGGGCTAGAGGCTGGGCTTCTGGGACCCAGAGGGGAGGGTTAGAACTGAATGCCTCACCTGGGGTCATCCTGGACAACTGTGTTCTGGGCAAAACGAAGGAAGGCAGCACAGAAGTTCATGCACACAGAGGGATTCCAGCCATCACGGTCATTCTGGAGAGGGTCGAGGAGGAGGCAGAAATGAGTGAGGGCAAAAGTGGGAGAAGAGGAAGGCACACTACAGCTCTGGACACTGGACCTGTGGTCTTGGTGTTGGGGCTACAGGTGGTGCTGTGGCACGACTGCCTTACCCTGACGTGTTCGAACATCTGCATGGTGGGAAAGGTCTTGAGGGAACAGACGAAACCCTCTGGGTTACGGAAGCCAGCAACAACATTTGGGACCCCCAGGAGGAAAGACTGAGCCCACCATTTCAAAAGCTTGTGTCTGTAGGGAAAAATGAGGTGTCAGTAGGACCCCACCTCCACCCTCCTCCTCTTCCCCTAAGTCCCTTTCCCAGCTATCAGTTCTAAGCTCTCGCCCTGCCCACCCCCCTCCTGAACCTGTAGAAACTCCTCCACTGGCCAGGGCTGTGCATCTCCTTGGAGGTCTTGAGCTCCACATAGCAAGTGGGGGGCTGTGGGGACAGGGCCTGGGGGTCTGTGCAGTCTACCTCCCCTGAGAAGAGCAGGGGGTGGTTTCCCAGGCGGCTACGTAGCACAGAGCAGAAGGCCACGTTGGTATTAACCTCTCTAGAGGGGTCCGGGGAGCCTCCAGGTTTGTCTGTACAGGGAGAAAAGCAGTAGCAGGGGTTTGGGCTCTCAGTCTCTGGGGAAGGGGGAGGGGATACAGAGCAGGGACAGCTCTCACCTGCACACATGTACTGCTCAAACTTGTACCCCATGTACATAAGTTCCCGGAGGAGGGGTGGCCGGGCAAGCCTCTGAGCCCGAGCAGCTGGTGTCTCCACCTCACTCAGGTACAGTGTTCCCTGGAACCTGGAGGCTGCCAACTGCCAGCCCTCCTGCCGTTCATATGGTGTTGTCAGCAGTTTTGTCAGGTGCCCCCGCCACGTCACTATGGCCCCTGTCAGCCAACCTGGACCCCTGAGAGAGAGGAGTTAAGAGGCTGGACATCTGACAAAGCATTAGCTCAAATGGCTTCCCCAAAGAATAGCCCAAGTTCCTCCTAAGGACCGAATGCCCTCCAGCTTTGGCTCTCCTAATTTTAGGGGGCAGGTGCAGGTCTCTGCATCTACTTGTGTGCTCTGCTGTGCTCACCCTTCCAGCTGGCCGCGGTGCTCCAGGAGCCAGCGCAGCAGGTGGTCCAGGCCCTCTTGGACCTCCTCATCCCGGGGCTGGTATCGATCGGGGTATCCATCTCTGAGGTCAAAGTTGGGGCACTGACCATTGGTGGGGGGTGGGCTGTAGTAGCGCAAGGCTTGGGCATCTCCATGGTACTGGCGTTGGGCATCCAGGGAGAAGCAGCCCATTTGGGAAGGGCGCCGGTAAAAAGGAAAAGGCCCAGAGTACAGGGCAGGATCTGTGGGCAGTGACGGGGCTGGGCGAGGGGGTTTGTTCACAGGTTCAGCTACTTCTAACTTCCCAGCTCCTCTTTTGGTCCCTCTGGGCTCCATGAGATCCTGAGAGGTTTCCTTTTTATGGAGGAGGCCTGGAGAATGGGGACTCGGGGTTAGGACTAAGTGAGCCTCCTGATGGCCAGGGTCTGGCCTTGAAACACAAGGCCTCAGCCCCTCAGAACCAACGCCAAGTGCACCCATTACCCGTCCCCTTGACCCCCAAGGTGGTGAGGTTAGAAAGGGTGTTTGGGCTCAGATCAAGGATCTAGTTACCTCTGCGCCCGCCAAACTCAACTCCCACCTCCGCAGAGCTTGACGTCTTGGCAGGTACACCCGAAGTCGAAGAGTGATGCCAAGGAGGTTTTCGGCTCTCGACGCATTCAGCGACAATGGCGGGCAAATCCCTCGCACCAGGAGGTTGGTAACCACGCGGCCCCCAGCGCCCCGCGGCACCGCCAGGCGTCGGGGACGTGAGGGGTCCCGGTGGCACCCAAGCGGTACCGGCCACTGAATTCGCATGAGCACCGCCCCTCACAGCCAAGGCCCCGAGAGATGACGGAAGACGTCTCTTCGTCACCGAAGCGTTCAACTTACGCTCGGACGACTGGTCTCGGAAAACGTCACTGCTTCGCGCCGGAAGTCTATTTTAGGGGTCTCTTTCTCAGTACCTACCCCTTCTTCGGCCCCACAAGATCCCAGGACATGAGCCGGAAGAGGCAGCGCCTGGTCCCGGAGACTTTGGGACTGAAGAGGCGGCGGGAACGAGGACTCGCAGAGACAGATCCTTTGAGGGGCGAAGCAGGTAACCATGGGCGAGGCTGAGAACGACAGCCCGAGCGGCCTCGTCTCCCCTTCACCCTGGATTTTGGGAGCACGGCGCCCCCATAAGCATGCCCCCCGCTCGCCCCAGTTCGCGTCCCAGTGACCAGATCTCTCCGCCCAGGGTCGGCGCGCGCGGCAGTAGCGGAGCTGGTGCAGCTGTTCCCGCGAGGCCTGTTCGAGGATGCGCTGCCGCCCATCGCGCTCAGGAGCCAAGTGTACAGCCTTGTGCCGGACCGGACGGCGGCTGACCGGCAGCTGGTGAGGGGCGGCGGGGCCCCCGACCGAAGCAGCACCCAGACTCGTTCCGCCAGCCAGACTGTCATTCAGCAAGCCTAGGTCTTTCTGGGCCAGGCACTGCGGGGCCAGGGAAAATGCTACACACCCCGTTAAAACACCTTCAGGCAATACGGAGCCTGACAGATTCTGGAAGTGGAAAAGCGAAGCTTCTGTGGGAATTATCATTAGGCGTGGTTGGAGCCTGATAGAGCTGGAAATGCAGACAGACGTCAAATTACAATAGGCCTTGTGCATCAGTGTTGTTTCTGCTTTACACCAAAGGCGATGAGCTTAGAGCATGTTAAATACGAGTGTGTTGCGTGGTTTGGAGGTAGTTAGATGAGGCTGGGAGATGAATTCGAAGAAACTGCCGCAGAGAACTGGTGAAGGCCTAAATTAGGACAGTAAAGTAGGAAGGGAGAAGGTTGGGTGAGGGTGAGGGATGTAGTAAGTGGGAAGAGGAAGGAATCCAAGATAACTCTCAAACTTCACAGATGACAGACTAGGAGGCTGGCTGGTGGAGTGAATAGAGGAGCACACTGATTTGTTGGGCAGAAACGATGTGCTTAATTTTGTGCAAGCTGACTTGGAGATGCTTGTGGAGCATCCAAAGGCAAATGTGTAGAAGACAGTTGCATGTGAGGGTTTGGAGAGAATTCTGGGCCAGTGATTTAGAGAACTGGAAGTTATTGAGAAGTGAGAGGTGGTTCAGTCCATGGATGTGGTTGAGATCGGGTAGAAAGAGTGAGTAGAGGGGTAATTTTTAACCTTTTTATAAACTTCAGTAGATAATGAAAGCTACGGCTCTCCTTACAAAAAAAATGCATACATGTCACATATATACAAGGTACATATACAATTTGGCGGGAGAGGGTATTTAACATATCTTCTTAAGCCCATGGTTAAGGACTTCAGGTTTACAGTGAAAGATAATACTGTAGGACCAAATCCACAGTGCTGGGACATTCCAACATTTAAGGCAGTGTTTCTCAGAGTACGTCCTGAGTTCTAACTGTATCAGAATTATTGGGCTGCCTCTTCAAAAATACTCAGGCTAATGAATTAAGATCTCTTAGGGTAGGACCTGGTAATCTACATTTTGAACTACTATTCCAAGTGATTCTTAATGTGCCTTACAATTTGAGGTCCACTGATGTAAGGGGAAAGCAGAGGACAAGGAGTCTGTGAAAGAAGCTGGGAAGGAATGGCTAGAGTTAGGGTAACCCAGGAAGAGAGGCCTATTGTGAAAGTACAGACTTTCCACAAGGTGGGGTGTTTGGTGATTTTAAACCCATGATTCAGGGAAGTGGTCTGTGAAGAGGTCAAGAAAAATAATATTCCAAGACCATTGGGTTTAGCAGGTGGAAGGTTAATATGCCACCTGTCAGGAAGAAGGGGGAAGAACAGGAAAATGGAGACCAGCTCCAGTATCATGAGGAAGCAAGTCAGGTGGAACCACTCCTCATACAGTATTTGTTGTTTTTAATCTTCTGGTGTTATCCTAAGTTTTTTAAAAACTTGAATATTTTGCACAAAAGAAAATATAAACATGTACACACACAACTTAACGTTTACAAAGCATGTATTCATTTAACCACAACCCAAGTTAAACTATAGAATACTGCCAGCATTCCACATACATTGCTCTCTGATCAAAATGCCGTATGTCCCTGGAAGGTGACTACTATCCTGACTGTAATGACAATTGTTCCTTTGGTTTTCTTTTCTCTCTTTTTATTGATTATGCTATTACAGTAGTCCCAGTTTTTCTCCCTTTGCCCCCCTCTGCCCGGTACCCCCCCTTCTCTCCAGCAGTCCCCCTGCTTAGTTCATGTCCATGGGTCGTGCATGTAAGTTCTTTGGCTTCTCCATTTTCTATATTATTCTTAACATCCCTCTGTCTACTTTGTTCCTACCAGTTACGCTTCTTGATTCCTGCACCATTTCCCCATTTCTCTCCTTTCTGCCTCCCAGCTGATAACCCTCCAAATGATCCCCACACCTTTGATTCTGTTCCTGTTCTGGTTGTTTGCTTAGTTTGTTTTGTTTTTTAGATTCAGTTGTTGGTAGGTGTGAGTTTGTTGCCTTTTTAATTTTCACAGTTTTGATCTTCTTTTTCTTAAGTAAGTTCCTTTAACATTTCATGTAACAATGGCTTGGTGATGATGAACTCCTTTAGCTTTACCTTGTCTGGGAAGCCCTTTATCTGCCCTTCGATTCTAAATGATAGCTTTGCTGGATAGAGTAATCATGGTTGTTGCTGGATAGAGTAATCATGGTTGTAGGTCCTTGCTTTTCATCACTTTGAATATTTCTTGCCAATTCCTTCTTGCCTGCAAAGTTTCTTTTGGGAAATGAGCTGAGTCATATGCGAAATCCTTTGTAGGTAACTCTCTTCTTTTCACTTGCTGCTTTTAAGATTCTCTCTTTATCTTTAACCTTTGACATTTTAATTATGATGTGTCTTGGTGTGGTCCTCTTTGGGTCCATTTTGTTTGGGACTCTGCGCTTCCTGGACTTGTATGTCTATTTCGTTTGTCAAATTAGGGAAGTTTTCTTTTGTTATTTTTTCACATAAATTTTCAATTTCTTGCTCTTCCTCTTCTCCTTCCGTCACCCTTATGATTCAGATGTTGGTATGTTTAAAGTTATCCCAGAGGTTCCTAAGCCTCTCCTCATTTTTTTCAATTCTGTTTCTTCATTCTGTACTGGCTGACTGTTTATTTCTTCCTTATGTTCCAATGCCTTTATTTGAACCCCAGTTTCTTTCCCTTCACTATTGGTTCCGTGTAGATTTTTCTTTATTTCACTTCATGTAGCCTTCACTTCTTCCCTTCTGTGTTTGCCATACTCAGTCATTTTCTGAGCATTGTTATCACTAGCATTTTGAACTCTGCCTCTGTTAGGTTGGTTATCTCTTCATTGCTTAGTTCTCCCTCTGGAGCCTTGATTTGCTCCCTGTTTTGGCCATACTTCTCTGTCTCCTCAACCTGACAGCCTCCTGTGTTTGCGTCTATATCTTAAGTAGAAATGCCACACTTGTTACGTCGTAAAGGGCAGAGTCTTAGGTATTCTTCAGGGCAGGGCAACCCTTTTCACCACCTAGTGGCACTGTATGTTGGGAAGGGGTTAGAGAGGGAACAAGTGGCGCTTGCTGAGCACTCACCCTGTTCCCAGTCACTTTCTGTGTGTGACTGGTGCCACTCTAGTTGTTGTCCTGGTGATGGTTTTCAGAGCGGGTGGGTTTGCTTGTGTTCTAGGACTGTGGGGGCCCTCTAAATGAACTCTCCTGAGAGACCGGTAGTTTCTTCTGCCACCCCAACCCCCACTGGTTTTCACAGCCAGAAGCTATGAGGCTTTATTTTCCAGCACTGAAACTGTGAGCTGCGTGGTCTGGCCTGGGGCTGGGATCGCTCCCCAGGTCTCCCTCCCAGCTTTTATAATGTGTGACCACTTGTTCCGCTGGTGAGCCACAGCAGCTGCCTTGCCACCATGGTCACTGCCTCACCTCTGCCATACCACATCCTCTCCACCTCAGCTCCCCATCTCTCCCTCTCCTACCTGTTTGGATGAGTATTACTTCTTTAAATATTTGGTTGTTGGACTTCCATTCAGTTAGATTTTCTGGCAGTTTTTTTTTGTTGTTGTTGTTTTGAGGTAGTTGCAATCCTTAAGGTTGTACGAGGAGGTGAAGTGTGTCTACCTATGTCTCCTTCTTGGCCAAAAGTCTGATGCTTAACAATTTAAAAATAATATTGTATCCAACATTTTAATTAATTTTCAGCAGGTGGGTTGTTTCTTGCTGTTTTCCTGGAAACAATAGTCCTGGTTGATTTTTGTTTTAAACATTTTATCTTGCATTCCTCTACCCCAAATCTAGACTGTTAATTCCTTAAGGGCAGGGCCCTTGTCTTAAACATTGTTTTTATCTTAGTGTTTGGCATATGATTGGTCTTAGAAAATATGTACTGATAGTTTGACACTACAGATGAGGTGGGTGGGTGGGAGGGTAGGTAACCAACTGGAAAAGACTCTTTGGTAATTCACCTGATTCTCATTCCACAGTTTTTCCTTTGCTTAGAGAAAAACTCCCCAATATGAGCCAAGTGCCTAGAGTCTAGCAGAGCATCTTATCCTGACACTTTCCTTTTCACTCCCATCTATCCGGAGACAGAAGGAGCTTCAGGAAGAAGGAGAAATCAGAGTCATCCAGCTAGGCTTCGACCTGGATGCCCATGGGATTATTCTCACCGAGGACTACAGGACCAGAGTGCGTGTGACTATGTGTGTCATGGGGTACGGAGTGGGCAGGCAGGGAAACTCCACATCTCACAGGGCACAGGGCTCTGGTAAGTAATAATATGAGGGAAAGAGGGAGGAGGAAGAGGGAAGGTATGAGAGGTGGAAAGAACTGAGCAAAAGGGAATCTACCTCACACCTGCAGAGAAATGTCTTGGGCAGGAGGTCACTGGAGCATGGTGGTGGGGTGGAGCACACCAGTCTCATCTCTGGTTCCAGGTCCTCAAGGCCTGCAATGGCCGGTCATATGCTGGGACTGTGCAGAAGTTTCTGGCTTCGGTGATTCCAGTCTGTGGGGACCTTAGCTTCCAGCAGGACCAAATGACACAGACCTTTGGCTTCAGGGACACGGAGATCACGTGAGACTTGGGGTACCAATAAAATCAGGCATCTGGCACCTCCCTGCTTCCCATCTAGCCTTGTCCTTTTCCTGTTGCTGAACATGCCCAAAAGGTTGCCTTTTTTTTTTTTTTTTAGTAAAATGATCTATATTTGTATTCCTCCCCCAAGATAGGCCTGTCTTACCTGGGGCCTTGGAAAGATCCCTGGACTAAAGTTCAGGCAATCTGGGTGGCTAATCAGATACATATAGAGGCCTGGCAGGGACCACAAATCCCTGATGTGAATCATGCTGATACTAAGAACATGAGTGGTAGGAGCTAAAGCACTCACCTTCAAAAGAACAGCAACCAGTCATGGGTGAGATAAAAATATCAATGTAGGGTTTGTACCTGGGTCAGGCTCCCTACTTTGTAACCCATGGTACCTGTGAAGGCATTTTCTGAACTTCTTTTCAGTAGGTGTGGGAGGAGCTGTGGTGAGGTATGCGCAGTCAGTTGCAGGAGCACAGAAGGAGGACCCTTATTCCTGGTGGGACTGAGTGTGTCAGGGCTTGTGGTCAGGGAGGGTTTCTGAGATTGGTTTTAGGGAACTAGTAGCAGGTAAAGAGAGTAGGGGAAGGGCAGTTGGGCAGGTGAATGGGATCAGAGAACTGCTGGGCAGGAGTAGGGGTATCTGCTACCTGGTCCCTTTGCCTGGTTCCCATGTTTCTGGAGACAGTGTCCAAGCATGAGCAAGCAGGGAGGAAGGAGGCTTCTCAGAACCAAAGTCTCATCTCTCCTGGCTTCCCACCTACTTAGGCAGCTGGTCAACGCTGGAATCCTCACTGTCCGAGATGCTGGGAGTTGGTGGCTGGCTGTGCCTGGAGCTGGGAAATTCATTAAGTATTTTGTTAAAGGTATCCTGTCTGCAGCCCGAGCCCTCAGTCCCTCAGGAACACCTTTCAGTGGCTTCTCTGACCTTGCAGGCCTTACTTCCTGCTCCTGTGCCATCTCTTCTCCAGGGCGCCAGGCTGTCCTTGGCATGGTCCGGAAGGCCAAGTACCGGGAGCTACTCCTTTCGGATCTCCTGGCCCGGCGGGCACCTGCCTCGGTGAAACTCGGCCTTGCCTACCATGTACATGACCTCATTGGGGCGCAGCTGGTGGACTGGTGAGTCTTGCCTCCAGCCTCCGGCAGTTGACAGAGCAATGACCCAAAGCAAAGCTGGGTTTCCTCCCCACTCCTGCTTTCTTCACTGGGGAGGCCCAGCTCTTCTCTCCTCTGGAACCTGGGAACATCCCTGGCCAAGTTCTGAGTTCTCCCCAGACCTTGGGCCTACATGTCTGGATCTCGCCTTGTCTCTTTCTTGCAGCGTCTCCACCACTTCTGGAATCCTTCTGCGCCTGGCAGAGACATGAGGATTCTACTCATCATGGCAAACCTCCCCAGAGTGGAGCAAGAGGGGCCCAGGAGTGTTGCCCAGTGATGGCTGAGACAGGGTCACCTTGTGAAAGCTTGGGGCCCGGATAATGAGTGTTGGACTCGTGGGTGTGGAATGTCAGATGTGACTGCTGCTGTTGACCTGGGCTCCGAGCCAGTGGTGGGGCCTGGGCGGTGCTTCTTTGCCCTTCCATGGCAGTGGAGTCAGAAAGCGTGCAAGGCCATGGCTGCTACCTTTCATGCAGCAAGGTGCTGCTGTTACTGTCCTGGGTTAGGAAGGTGGGGTTTCTGAGGAGGCTGGGGAGGGAGGGCAGGGTTCTCTTTCCTACATGCTGGATTGAAGCTGCCAAATAAAGTACTTTTTCTGGTGCTATTTCCTGAGTGTTTTGTGTAATGTGATGTGTGCTCCTCATTTGGGGGTAGAGGTAAAGCCACACTTGGGCCTAACCTATACCTCATTGTTCAGAGAGGAAAAGGGAGGTTGAGGTCAGTTTTTCTGCGGGATGACGAGGGTGTGCCTGATCTTCTAAACCACAGAATTTTGGTGAGGACCTGCAAAAAGCAAAGGTCTAATGTAGTTCTGTTTCTGTGGGGGTTCTAGTAAGAGACCGGTGTCTTATCTCCTTTTATCAGGGCCTTGACTAGGAGCCTTGTTTCTCCAACTGTGTGCTACGCCTACCTACACGGAGCATGTTCACATACACACCCAGATACGCCCAGTAGGGGAGTTGCCCAGGGCAAAGGGATGAGATGGGTTAACAGGGAGGGCAATATCCCTGGGGCATGATTTCCTGATTCCCTCAGAGACCCAGGGGCCAGGGTTTCCCCAGCACTGGGCCTGGGGCCAGTTGCTTTTCTTTGCTGTCACATGGTTTCCCGGCTTAGCTGGGCCAGGGGAGGAGCAAGGTCCAGAGTCAACTTTGCTTTAATCCTGAGGTTGACCAGAAAGGAGCAGACACAGACTGGTCGGGTCCCTCTTGGGTCTTCCAGTCATGAGGCTCCTCTGGGGGCTGATCTGGGTGTCCAGTTTCTTTGTCTCATCTCTGCAGAAGCCCAGGTGCTGGAGGCAGGGTGCTGTGGTTGCTGAGTTGGGGGTAGGGGTGGAAGGGGTGGGGGGAGGCTGACTGCTGACCCTGCCTGTTCTCCTCAGGTTACTCCTATTTTCTCCTTCCGTGGTTCACCTGGGGGTCCCCCTATCAGTGGGGCTCCAGCTCCAGGATGCTCCACCGGGACAGGCAGTAAAAGGAACAGTGTTCCTGAGAAATGCGTACAAGCTTCATATCTCCTGCTCCCCAAAGGTGGACTTTATCCTCACCTCGGAAAAAGACTTTATTCTCCTCAGCGTCCAGGTAGTTGGATGCCACTCGCTCCTGCTGTTCTTAGCGCCTCCCATTCTGTCCTCTCTGTCTTCTGTAAATGTCTTCTCACCGGCTGCTCACCCCATCACTCCTTTCACCCAAAGATCTCCTTCCCTGTTTCTGTCTCAGCCTCTCTGGCTTTCTCCTGCTCTTTCTCTGACACTCTTTCTTTCCCTCTCCCTTTCCTGACAGATAAGTCCCAAGAGCTGTGGCCTCGAAACCCTCCTTGGAGGCCCTCACATCCAGCTGGTGGCCCAGTCACCATGGCTGAAGAGCTCTGTGTTCAAAGATGTGGATGTTCAGGGCATCAACCTTCTCTTCTCCTCTCGCCGGGGGCACCTTTTTCTGCAGACCGACCAGCCCGTTTATAATCCTGGCCAGCGAGGTGAGTCTCAGCCCCAGGGCCTCTACCTTGAACTCCCTTACATCTCCTTACATGAGATAACCTGAAAGTGTGCTGCACAGGAAGGCTGGGTACCAAATGTTTGTTCTCCCCACTCCCTGCCCCTATGGACTGCTGTTCACCTCTCATCCTCCACTCCCAGTTCGATACCGAGTCTTTGCTCTGGATCAAAAGATGCGCCCATCCACGGACACGCTCACGGTCACCGTGGAGGTGAGTCCTTGACCTCTGACCCTCCTGATAAGCTGATCTGACCTCCCACCCATGACCCGTTTTCCTCCTGTTGCAGAACTCTCACGGCCTCCGTGTGCGGAAGAGAGAGGTGTATGCTCCCTCATCCATCTTTCAGGATGACTTTGTGATCCCAGACATCTCTGAGTGAGCTCTCGCCCCCCCTGCCCCACCCCATTCCTGGTTCCCTTGCTCTCCACTCCAACACACAGAGTCAGACCCCAGCTCCCTGAGCCTCCAGTTTACCCCACAGTCCTGTCCTAGGGAGCCGCTGCTGGCTCTCCCAGGCTCTCTTGCACAAGTAGGCTGAGTCCCTCCCTTGTCTGTCCTCAGGCCAGGGACTTGGAAGATCTCAGCCCGATTCTCGGATGGCCCAGAATCCAACAGCAGCACCCAGTTTGAGGTGAAGAAATATGGTGAGAGCTGGAGATGTGAGGGCCAAGCAGCTCCTTTCCACAGGGAGTAAGGGCTGAAGGAGAGATGGTGGGAGCAGGGCAGGGACAGGGAGATATGAGTGCCATTTCCCTGAGGGGAGAGAGTCTTTACAGGGCCCTACCGCTAGAGTCTGACTTGCCTACCCCTTTGCCCTGGGTCAGTCCTTCCCAATTTTGAGGTGAAGATCATCCCTGGAAAGCCCTACATCCTGACAGCACCTGACATTCTTGATGAAATCCAGTTAGACATCCAGGCCAGGTAACTCTGGGCCCTACTCCCAGGGTTCCCCATTCAGTATGAACATGCCACTTCCCTCCCTCCCAGACCCCTCCCTCCCAGACCCCTCCCTCCCAGACCATTCCATCGTTTGCTCCAGCCCTCGGCCCCAGCCTCTTCCCAGTCTCTCTGTGGCCACAGGTACATCTACGGGAAGCCAGTGCAGGGCGTGGCATATGTGCGCTTTGGGATTCTGGGTGAGAATGGTGACAAGACTTTCCTTCGAGGACTGGAGAATCAGACCAAGGTAGGAAGGAGGGTGGGGGGTGTGAGGGTGAGGTAAGGAGCATGAGGGAGGAGAGGAGGTGAGGTGGGAGACTCAGGTGTCAACCCAGGTCCTGTTTTCTTTTTTGCCCCAGCTAGTAGAGGGCCAGTGTCACATCTCCCTCTCAAAGGCTGAGGTTCAGGGTGCCCTGGAGAAGCTTAACATTCCTCTGACTGACCTCCCAGGGCTGCGCCTCTATGTGGCAGCAGCCATCATTGAGTCTCCAGGTAAGTAGCTTTGCCTGATTATGATGCCAGGCCCTAGCCTCTGACCTCTGGGCTGACTCTTTCTCCAGCACTGACACCATCCCTCACCTTTCTTACCATCATCTGGGACCCAAAGCTGGGAATGACCCAGGAGACTGTCTCCCTCTAGCTATGCTTCTGGGTGGTATCTGGGGAAGCAGCATCTTCCCTCTGTCTCAGTTTTTTTTTTTTTTGCACCATCTGTCCTTCCATCCATTCATCCAGCAGACGTGTGTTATGCACCATCTGTGTGCTGGGTCCTGTGTTGTTCAGCAAACATAGAAATGAATTAGAGATGGCCTGTGCCCTGAGGAGCTCACTGTCTTGTGGGCGGGAAACCCTTGAGCTGCTTCTTTCCTCTCCTGCCCCTTTTCCTGGGACTCCCTCCTCCAACCCTCTCTGCCTCATGTCTTGCAGGGGGGGAGATGGAGGAGGCGGAGCTCACATCCTGGCGTTTTGTGTCCTCTCCCTTCTCCTTGGATCTTAGCCGTACCAAGCGACACCTGGTGCCTGGGGCCCCCTTTTTGCTGCAGGTTTCGTCTAGGGGTGCATGGGGTGTTGGAGGGTGCTCATCAGGAGGGCCCAAGGCCTTTCTGACCACTCTCTTTGACCTGCCCCTCCCCACCCACCTAGGCCCTGGTCCGAGACATGTCAGGATCCCTAGTCTCTGGCGTTCCTGTCAAAGTTTCTACCACATTCTTTACTGGTTCTGCTTCTGAAACACGTAACTTTCAGCAACACACAGATGGGAGTGGCCAAGTCATCTTTCCCATTAGTGTTCCTCAGACCACCTCAGAAGTGCAAAACTTGGTAGGACTCTGATCCACGGGAGAGCATGGGGAGGGAAAGAAGGGCAGGCTGGGCTCCTGAGCACCCATGGTCCTGCCCGCCCCAACCACCCCCCCCCCACCCCCGCCAGGTGTCTGCAGGCTCTCCACATCCAGCGACAGCCAAGCTCAGTGTGAGAGCCCCGCCTGCAGGAAGCGCTGGGTTTCTGTCCATTGAACGGCTGGATCCTCAACCCCCTCGAGTTGGGGACACTCTCAACCTGAACCTACGAGCCGTGGGCCTCAGTGAGGCCAGCTTCTCTCATTACTACTACATGGTGTGCATGAGCTGAGTTGTAGAGGAGGGCAGGGTGCAGGGCGAGGCTCAGGGAGGAAGGAGCCCTTGGGTGGGGAGTGGTTTCAGCACTGGGGATGTGCAGTGAAGAGAGAACCACTCTTGCCCAGATCGTGTCACGGGGCCAGATCATGTCTGTGAGTCGAGAGCCCAGGACGGCCCTGACCTCAGTCTCCGTGCTTGTGGACCACCGCCTGGCCCCCTCCTTCTACTTCGTGGCCTTTTACTATCATGGGGGCCTCCCGGTAGCCAACTCCCTGAGAGTGGACGTCCAGGCTGGAGCCTGTGAGGGCAAGGTAACGAATGCGCTGGGAGAGACAGGGGTGGTTAAGAGAAAGAAGAAAAGAAGCTGTCCCCACTCTGACTGCCCCAACTTCCGCCTCTGCCAGCTGGAGCTGAATGTGGACAGTCACAAGGACTATCATCCTGGGGATACTATAAAGCTTCGTCTGCGCACGGATTCTCCAGCCCTGGTGGCACTGGGAGCTATGGACACAGCTCTGTATGCTGTGGGTGGCAGAACCCACAAGCCCCTTGACATGGGCAAGGTTTGTTAAGACTCTCCCCCACCCTGCGACCCCCGTCCTCTTTGACTTAGTCTCCTGCTGCCTGAGCCCAGAGCCCTGAGCCCTGAGCCCTGAGCCTACAGCCCACTCAGGCTGCCCCCAACTCCTCCTGCCTCAAGCTGTGGACCCCGTGGCTTCTATTTTTCCACTATCTGTGTCTCTCACATTTGTCCATCCCCCGCCCTGTCACCCATGGCCAATCCTGCCCCTCACGCCACTCTCGTCTGCGCAACATCCCTGCCTTTTCTTGCTAGGTTTTCGAAGTTATGAACAGCTATGACCTTGGCTGTGGTGCTGGGGGTGGAGACAATGCCCTTCAGGTATTTGAGGCAGCTGGTCTGGCCTTTTCTGATGGAAACCAAAGGACTTCAGCCAGAATGAGTGAGACCAGAGGAGGAAGTGGGCTGGGTGGTGGGAAGATAAGGGAGGAGGAAGGGGCCTGAGGGGTAAGATATGAGGAGGGGGTGGGAAGCCCTGGGCCTGGGAAGGGGAGCAGGGAGGGGAGGTGGGAGCCCACACACCCCAGAGCTTGGCTCCAGTCCTGCTGTCTACCAGGTCTGAGCTGTCCGAAGGAGAAGAAAACCCGGGAAAAGAGAAGCATGAACTTCCAGAAGGCAATTAATGAGAAGTGTGAGTTGTGGGTGCCTATGAAGCTCTCCACTTGGGCCCAAGGGTCAGGAGGAGGAGTCTGCCTCTTGGCTCCTCTGCTTCCCAAGGGAACCCATTTATGGTATTCAGGGCCAGAGATCCAAGTTCTGGGGCTGACAGTGGGTGGGCAGGAGGGTCTCTCCACTGGCCTTTCTTGAGTTCCCAGTTTCTCAGGGTGGGTCCTGTGTATCTGGAGATCAGGGTGGGGAGGAGGTGTGTTTCCCATGCTCACCCTCAATGGTCCCTGCAGTGGGCCAGTACACCTCCCCAGTAGCCAGGCGCTGCTGCCAGGATGGGCTGACGAAACTGCCCATGACCCGCTCCTGTGAGCAGCGAGCGGCCCGTGTGCCACAGCTGGCCTGCCGGGAGCCCTTTCTGTCCTGCTGCCAGTTTGCTGAGGGCCTGCGCAAGAAGACCCGGGCCATGGGCCAGGTGGGCCTCGCCCGAGGTGAGCCACTGGGCAGGGCTGGGGGACAGGCTGGGGAACCTGGGAAGACAAAGGCTTCTCCTCATCCCCCTCCACTGTGGTCCCCCAGCTCTGGAGACCCTTCAGGAGGAGGACCTGATGGATGAAGATGATGTTCCTGTTCGCAGTTTCTTTCCGGAGAACTGGCTCTGGAGAGTGGCATCTGTGGATCACTTCCTCCAGTGAGGGCGTGTGGTGGGCCTGGCCTTGTCCCTGGGCAGTGTCTGGGGCCAGCCCAGGGTGTGATGATGCTTTTCACCTTTCCCACCACAGATTGTCACAGCTGCTGCCTGACTCTCTGACCACGTGGGAGATCCATGGTGTGAGCTTGTCCAAAACAGCAGGTGAGGTTGCTTGTGATAGGCCTCTGTCCATCCCTCTTCCATCCCCCCTCCACCCAACTCCCTTTTCTCTTACTGTAACGAGGAGGGTGCAGACAGCAGACAAAGTCTACACTGCCTGCACCAGGGCTGGGAGGCTAGAGAGCAGGGAAGAGATCGGTCACCTTGTCAGTGGGACCCTGTGGCTGTGATGCCCCCAGGCCACTGATTTCTGCTCCTTCCCCCATGCTCTTCTCTCAGGCCTGTGTGTGGCCACACCAGTCCAGCTCCGGGTGTTCCGCGAGTTCCACCTGCACCTCCGCCTGCCCATCTCTGTTCGTCGCTTTGAGCAGCTTGAGCTGCGTCCTGTCCTCTACAACTACCTGGATAAAAATCTGACCGTGAGGCCCTGTGGGAGCCTGTGTGTACAGGGGGCAGGTGGGCGCCAAGGCGGGTGAGGGGTCAAGAGCCTAACAGGACCGGGGCTCTGGCATTCCCATGTTCCTTCCGCCAGGTGAGCGTCCATGTGTCCCCAGTAGATGGGCTATGCCTGGCTGGAGGTGGCGGGCTGGCCCAGCAGGTGCTGGTGCCTGCACACTCTGCCCGGCCTGTTGGCTTCTCTGTGGTGCCCACGGCGGCTGCTGCTGTGTCCCTGAAGGTGGTGGCGCGAGGGTCCTTGGAGTTCCCTGTGGGGGATGCAGTGTCTAAGGTTCTACGAATTGAGGTGAATGGAGTACCCCTGAAGCCAGATCCCCAGGCTCCCAGATTTACCCCCTAAGCCGTGGCACCCTCTCTGCTGGCCGAGCCAGAGGCCCAGTACCCAAACCCAACACCTTGGTCAGTTTACATCTTCTACAGTTCTGATCCAACTCTATCTCTGAAGTTCAAACTCCCAAGTCCTAGGGAGTCTGTACTGGGAGGGGCAGCTGCAGCCCTGGGTGATCTGTGATCTCTCAGAGCTCTGTTTCCCCTGAGACAGAAGGAAGGGGCCATCCACACAGAAGAGACGGTCTATCAACTCAACCCCCTGGGTGAGTGACCTTCGGTGCCCCATCATCGGTGCCGTAATGGGTTTGTTGGTGGAAGGAGATGTGGACATCAGGATAGACTGACAACTTACCCCATCTTCCCAGACCATCGAGGCCGGACCTTGGAAATTCCCAGCAGCTCTGATCCTAATATTATCCCCGATGGAGATTTCAACAGCTATGTCAGGGTCACAGGTGGGAGTGTCCTCCAGCCACTTCCCAGTGGCCACCCTCAGATTCACGTGGAACCTATTTGACCCAAGACAGCATGACCCCATGACCCTCCAACCCAGGGTCTCCAGACCTGCTCTTTATCCTTAACCATCTCCTTTCCCTATAGCCTCAGATCCGTTGGACACTTTGGGCCCTGAGGGGGCCTTGTCACCCGAAGGCCTGGCCTCCCTCCTGAGGCTTCCGAGGGGCTGCGGGGAACAAACTATGACCCTCTTGGCTCCAACACTGGCTGCTTCCCGCTACCTGGACCGGACAGAGCAGTGGAGCAGACTGTCCCCGGAGACTAAGGACCATGCTGTGGATCTTATCCAGAAAGGTTCTGGGTGCAGGGCAAGCAGGAGTGGGGGCCGGGCAATTAATGGAAGATGGGCAGCCCAGGCGGCTAGTGTGGGGAAGAGAGGGGGAACCTGATGGGAATGGAGAGCATGGCCTTGGGCTCAAATAGCAGCTGCCTTTCCTCTCCAAGGCTACATGCGGATCCAGCAGTTTCGGAAAACAGATGGTTCCTATGGGGCATGGTTACATCGGGACAGCAGTACCTGGTGAGGTTGAGAAGAGTGGTTCTGGGTCTCTGAGAGGTGGCAGGGCTGCCAGGGGCAGAGCCAGGTACAATGGGAGGGTGACTGACCAGGTGTCTGGGAGGGGGGTAGGGCTGTGTCCCCTAGAGGGACCAGTCTCTATCCCCAGCTGTCATTCCCCCCCTCTAGGCTCACGGCCTTTGTGTTGAAAGTACTGAGTTCAGCCCAGAAAGAGGTGGATGACTCACCTGAAAAGCTGCAGGAGACGGCCAGCTGGCTGCTGTCCCAGCAGCAGGCTGACGGTTCCTTCCAGGACCCCTGTCCAGTTATCCACAGGGGCATGCAGGTCTGGGCCTGGAGGCTGGGCCAAGGAGCACGGGTGGGGACTCTCCCAGCCCTTCCCCCTCCTGGCTGACATCTTTTCTCCCCACACCAACCAGGGGGGCTTGGTAGGAAATGATGAGACTGTGGCCCTGACAGCCTTTGTGGTCATTGCCCTTCATCATGGGCTGGCCATCTTCCAGGACAAGAATGCAGAGCAGCTGAAGCAGAGAGTGGTAAGGCCACCCACATGTCTACCCTTCACTGGCCCCCAGCACTCCCTCTTTCCCCTCAGCAACCCAGGTGTCCAGCTCACAGACCTTCCTCCCCACTTTCTTGTAGGAAGCTTCTATCTCAAAAGCAAACTCATTTTTGGGGGCGAAAGCAAGTGCTGGGCTCCTGAGTGCCCACGCAGCTGCCATCACGGCCTACGCGCTGACGCTGACCAAGGCCTCTGAGGACCTGCAGGATGTGGCCCACAACAACCTCATGGCCATGGCCCAAGAGACAGGCAGTGAGAGTGGAGGGGGTTCTGGCATTGATCCTGGGGCTCCGGGGACCTGGGCACCTCCAAGTGTGCCCAGAGAGAAAAACTGAACCAAGACCCTGAGAAGGAATGACAGGCAGGGCCAACTAGGGCAGAGTCAGAGCAGCCTGGCAGGATCTGTCAGCTGCTGGGTCTACCTTCCCTTCCAGATTACATGTACTGGGGCTCCGTCATCAGTTCTCAGAGCAATGTTGTGTCACCCACCCCGGCTCCTCGCAGCCCGGCAGACCCTGTGCCCCAGGCCCCAGCCCTGTGGATTGAAACCACAGCTTATGGCCTGCTGCACCTGTTGCTCCGGGAGGGCAAGGCAGAGATGGCTGACCAGGTTGCAGCCTGGCTCACCCACCAGGCTAGCTTCCAAGGGGGATTCCGCAGCACTCAGGTAGGGGCTGCCCTGGGGCTCTGGGGGTGAGTGATCCTGAGACCAAGAGCCTGAGTCCTGGTCCTTCCTCCCCAGGACACAGTGATTGCCCTGGATGCGCTGTCTGAATACTGGATCACTTCCCACACTAGTGAGGAGAGGGAGCTCAATGTGACCCTCAGCTCCATGGGCCGCAATGGGTTCAAGTCCCATGTGCTGCAGCTGAACAACCACCAAATTCAGGGGCTGGAGGAGGAGCTGCAGGTGAACCACACCCTCACCTGGGTTACCATGACACCATGGCCTACTCTGAGGGGCCAGAACGTCCCAGTCCCCCACCCCTGCAGAGCACCCCTAGCAGCTGGTCCTCATACCCTTGAGAAAAGACTTACTAGCTCTGTGATCTGGAAAGTCACTTAACCTCTGAGCTTTATTTTCTTCATCTGAAAGTAATATATGCAGAGTCTACCCAACAGAGTTTAGGAGGCTGAAGTGAAATAATGCACGTGGAGTAAACCTTGTGGAAATGTGAGATGGGGAGAGGAGGGCTTGTTTTTAGGGAGGAGGTAAACAGTATGTCTTTCTGTGCCCTTCTGACATCTCCTCCTTTTTATTTCTGAAAGTTTTCCTTGGGCAGCAAGATTAATGTGAAGGTGGGAGGAAACAGCAAAGGAACCTTGAAGGTGAGAGCCCACAGCACTGGACACCCAGGCCAGCAGGAAGGAGCTAGGGTCTTGAGTGGGAGACCTGTGGGCAGAGCTCAGGGTCAGAAGGAGGAAGATTGGCGTTCTGTGCGCTCGGTCCTGGGTGCTCTCCCCTCACTCTGGTCTCTGCTCTCTCTGAGCTCTTGTTGGTTCCTTTACCCCTCAGAGCTGAGCTCATACAGCCAGTGCTCGGCCCAGGCCTCCCCTGAGACACAGGCCCCTTCTTCCTCCTGTATCCCCTTTGTCTGCCTGACAGAGCCCCTTTCTCCCAGCAGCCCAGCTACCACTCTGGAGGCGTCTTAGTGCTCCTCCCTCCTGAGCGCCTCTTACGGCCCCAGTAACTGCTTCTCTTCTCCCCCTAGTGCCTGAGGCCCCTGTCACTTGATCACTGGACTCTGGGCTAAGACAGTCTTGGAACTTTTCCCACCCCCATTTCTCACCTCTCCGAGCCCCTGTCCACAGTGCAGTGAAACTGACCTTCTGAGGACCCTGGTCCGATCAGCCTTCGGACTCTCCCACGCCACACACTGTTGGGTCCCTGCCTACCTCCCTGGCCAGACAGATGTACACACGTACACAGGTCTCCTTGCCTTGAATGTCCTCCCCCTGCTTCTAGTCCCATGTGGCAAACTCATTCTCTTCCTTCAAGCCTGGCCCAGAAGCCTTTCCTGAACTTTCCATAACAGCCTCCTCTGCACGGCAGAGAATGCTGGTTCGGAAGGCGGGCCCCAGCCGCCCTCTCTGTCTCACAGTCTAGCCATTTATATTTATGGACTGGTCAGGAAGGAGGGCAGGATGGGGCCAATGGCTTCAAAGCCCTGAGCCCAGGGAGATGCCCTCAGGTGTGTCTCTGGAGAGAGGTCTGTGGCCCCAGTTGTCCCGTGTTCACTCCCTGCCCCTTGCTGAACCAGATCCTTCGTGCCTACAATGTCCTGGACATGAAGAACACGACCTGCCAGGATCTTCAGATTGAGGTGACGGTCATGGGCCACGTCGAGTACACAAGTGAGTGTTGGAGTCAGGGCCACGGGGCCCTCTGCGGGCAGGTACCAGGGGCTGAGTCTCAGTGCCTCCCCCATGCAGTGGCAGCAAACGAGGACTATGAGGACTACGAGGATTATAAGGACGCAGAGCCAGGCTTCCTCAGGGATGACCCGGGGGCTCTTTCTCAGCCTGTGACACCCCTGCAGCTGTTTGAGGGGCGGAGGAGCCGCCGCAGAAGGGAGGCACCCAAGGTGGCTGATGAACAGGAGTCCAGAGTGCAGTACACTGTGTGCATCTGGTGAGCTTGAGAGGAGAGGCAGGACCAGAGTTGGGTGGGTGTCTGCCAGCTGGTGCAGGGAGCAGCCAGACCACAGGACACATCTCTCTGCAGGCGGAATGGCAAGGTGGGACTGTCAGGCATGGCCATCGCAGATGTCACCCTTCTGAGCGGATTCCATGCCCTGCGGGCTGACCTGGAGAAGGTGTGGCTCGTGCCCTCAGGAGCCCTGTTCCATCCCTGCAGCTCCTCCAGCTGCGGAGCCCTGCCACATGCAGGGCCCAAGGCCACCTCCCTGAGACCCTCCCCTTCTTTATAGCTGACTTCCCTCTCTGATCGTTATGTGAGTCACTTTGAGACCGAGGGGCCCCATGTCCTGCTGTACTTCGACTCGGTGAGTTGAGTGGGGGGCATGGATGGCACTGCTTACTGTGCATGCACTCGGAGGTTTCCAGGAGACATTGTGGCTCCCAAGGAGAGCCTGATGTGAGCAGGGAGGCATGACAAGAGGGAGCCAGAGCCAAAAGACAGGGCCATGCCTGCAGGCGGACAGCGGCTGAGCCCCTGATGCGGTTTGGGGACCAGTGCCAGTCTGCCGTGGACGGCCTGAGAGGGAGCCTGTCATAAAGCTGAATTTATTCAACTTGAGGGTTTGCTTTTTTTTTTTTTTTTTTAATTGACATTCCTAGTTTTGTTTGGTTTGGTTTTTAAAGTATATTTTCTTTTATGAAGTAATGTTGGTCGTAGATGAGTTGGTTTTGTCTTTGTGGCCTATTTGGCTAAATCAAAGAGTTATCAACCCTCTGATGGCCTTCAAAAAATTTTGGAATGCTTACTATAGCCTCTTGGGGAAAATGTGGAAAAGACATGTGAATACAGTAACACCATTAGCCGGGTATTTGTGGGTCAGGAAAGACCCTGCCTGCCAGTATGTGCAGAGTGGCCAGACCCTGTTAGCTGAGAAGCCAGGCAGGGGAATCTCGTTAATCACAATGGGAAAGAAGGAACCGACCATGCAGAAGCCCAGCTGAGGAGGGGAGGTAGCAGGTGCCAGCCACACTGCACAGTGTGGGCATGGGGAGAGGGCATGGGCCTGCGCATGAGCAGCAGGGTCCCAGAGAAAAGGTGTAGTGATAGCACCTGCCCTTAGGTTTTGGAAGATAAGGCAGGCCCTAGGTGTATCACTGATGAAGTGAGGCTGTCAGGATGGTGAATGGGTTAGGGGGGCAGGCAGAGTGAATTTAGAGAATTTATACATCCTGCAAAAATCCTAATGCAGAAATAAAGCTGAAGATTTTGTTTGGGAATCAGCCTGGAAGGGTTTGGTGAAAGCCAGAGAGTGGTGGGGACATTCACAGGGGAGCGCAGAGGAAGGAAGAGCCAGGGCCAGGGCCAGGGCCAGACCTCTGGGAAGGAAGACGAGGGAGTGTAGGAAACAACAAGGTCAGAAGCAGGGGTGATCCAGAAGCTAACCTTGAGTTTAGGGAGAGTTGCATGGAGAATGTCTGTGATGGGAGACTCTGCGGACAAGGTTCTTGGGGACAAGAGACCAGGGTGAGGTCACCATCTGGGCAGTGAGGTCAGCAAAGACCTTGGGAGCAGTTTTTAGAGTTCCGGCAGCCAAAAGGTAACAAAATGTGAAGGACACCGAAGATGCGACCAGCGGGAACCAGAGACAGGCCAAGGAAATGTAACACAGTGGCCTGTAGGGCCCAGGGAGTGGGTCCCTGACCCTCCCCTCACTCCCCATGCCAGGTCCCCACCTCTCGCGAATGTGTGGGCTTTGGAGCTGTGCAGGAGGTGGCTGTGGGGCTGGTGCAGCCAGCCAGCGCAGCCCTGTATGACTACTACAACCCAGGTGAGCACTGGCAGACACTTGTGACATCAGGAACTGGGGCAGTAAAGGTGGCAAGGAGGTCCTGTGGCTCCAGAGGCCTGGGAGGGGGGGGGGGGCGGGGGCTTGTGCCCTAACTTCCTTCTCTGCTTTGCTGCAGAGCACAAGTGTTCTGTGTTTTACGGAGCACCAGCGAAGAGCAAACTCCTGTCCACATTGTGCTCCGCTGACGTCTGCCAGTGCGCTGAGGGTGAGACCCAGGGTCTGAGGGCGGGCTGGGAAGGTGGCCCGCTGGGGCTGCCCTTGTCTCACCTGGGTCCTGACTTTAGGGAAGTGCCCTCGACAGCGCCGTGCCCTGGAGCGGGGGCTGGTGGAAGAAGATGGCTACAGGATGAAGTTCGCCTGCTACTATCCCCGCGTTGACTATGGTCAGTCTTCCCTCCGGTCCTCAGGATTTCCGGCTGTGCCTGCTCCTGTCACAGGCCTGCCGGCACCCTCTTTGTTCTGACACCAACTTGTAGCCCTCAACCCCAGGGTAACTCACCTGCCTTTCCTTCCCCTAAACTCCCTCACAGGCTTCCAGGTTAAGGTTCTCCGAGAAGATTCCAGAGCTGCTTTCCGCCTCTTTGAGACCAGTATCACCCAAGTCCTGCACTTGTGTATGAAGGGACAGGGCAGGCGTGGGAGCAGGGCTGGATCCGGGATAAAGGGGAGCTGAGGTCTGGGTTTGGGGCCTGGCTGCCTGGAATAGTAAAAATTCAGAAGAGTCTGAGCTTAGATTCTCTCAACCTCTTAGAAGCTCTGGAATTGTCCCTAAATGGGAACGCAGCACCCTGCCGGGAGTGGCAGGGCGCAGGGGGAGGATGTCTGCAAAGCCCCTGGCCCCTTGCTGGCCCTGCCCCTCCTATTCCGCTCTGACAACTCTGTGCCTGTCTCCCTGCAGCCAAGGATGCCCAAGCCACTGCTGGTCAGACTCGTAACTTCCTGGTTCGAGCCTCTTGCCGCCTTCACTTGGAACCTGGGAAAGAATATTTGATCATGGGTCTGGACGGGGCCACCCATGACCTCAAGGGACAGTGAGTTCTCTGGGCCCCTGAGTCTCTTGCTGTTCTGACACCTCATGAGGGAACGGATCCCCAGTGCCTAGGCGCTGCCCCCTCTGAAGCCAGGTACCTCCTACCCTCCTCTCCTGTCTGCCCATCCTCCTGACCCCTGCTGATTGCTCTTTGCCCCCGCAGACCCCAATACTTGCTGGACTCGAACAGCTGGATTGAGGAGATGCCCTCGGAACGCTTGTGCCGGAGCACCCGCCACCGGGCAGCCTGTGCCCAGCTCCGAGGCTTCCTGCAGGAGTATGGCGCTCAGGGGTGCCAGGTGTAAGGGCTGCTCCCTCCTCCCCCGGGTGGAGCCTGGGCCTGGGAAAGATGACTCCTGGATTAGCCCCATGGCAGGGCCAGAGACTCAATAAAGGCCTTTATCAGCAACACGTCCATGTGTGTCTCCAGGACTGAAAGCTGCCCCCATCGTGCCTTCCAGGTTGGGGGGCCCAGGCCAGGGTTTGCGTAATCTTAGGCTTTCAGAGCCTGGATGACCTTGAGTGCCTCGCCCCTCCCAGGTGACTCACTGGGAGCTCAGTCCATCACGGGGCCACCTGAGCGGCCTGCACCCTTGAGGACCCAGCATCCACACAAAGGCCTGCCTTCCACCATACCCGAAGGGCACTCCACTGCCCAGGTAGCCAAGTGTGACCAGGCACTTCCGCCTGAGGCAGGGCCTGTGCTCAGCTCACACGGGGCTCCTCTGCCTCAGGAGCCGCTGTCCAGCCCACGTCTCCCACTGGTCCCGGCACAGCTGGCAGTTCTGGGGCTGCTGCTTTTAGCTGAGAACTGGTCTGTTGAAAGCCTGTTGACATTTGACCCTGTTATCAGTGGCATTAGGAAACGTTCCCAGAGTTGCATAATTCTCAGATCAGATGCTCTCTTCTTCCAGGTACTGATTTTAAACAAGTCAAAAAGTTGTCTTTGGAGTGTTTGTTAATACTCTGAAGAGTATGTTCTACTGGGGTCAACCTTCCTCACCTGTCTGCCTAGCTCCCCACCATTTGGTGGTACCCCTTGGGGCTTAAGAGTTGACATAGAAATCCATCAAATCCATCTAGAGAAATTTGCTGAGACAGTCCAGCAGCCTGCCGTTCAATCATCCAGCAGAAATTTGTGGAACTCTTACTACATGCCGTATATGCCAGGTCCACATCCTCTGAGAGGAGTGATGTTGGGGAGCTGTGTGGTCCTGTGGGGCACATAGTTGGGGCATCTCACTCAGCCTGGGGAAATGGGCAAAAGGGGGCAGGGAAGTCTTCCTGGAAGAGGTGACATCTAAGTTGGGTTCTGAAGGCTGAGGACTCAAGCAAAGAGAGTGGGGTAGATGAGGGCATTTGAGGCAGGAGAAAGAGACTATGAAAGGCCTGAGGCCGGGGTTGGACAGAGCACATTTAGGGGCTCTGCATTTGGATTTGGGTGTGTGCGTGTGGAAGAGATGTCCACGAACATGCCAGCTTTCCCAATCACTCTCCTTTAGAATGGAGTCCTCTCCTATTCCATGCAACTTGGAGAAGGTCTGACCTTCCCAGTGCTTCAGAGCCTTCCCAGGGCTGTGGTTTACATGGCGTTGTGCTTGCCCATCAGGTCTCACTCCCTAAAGCCGGTCACCATGCTGGCGGCATAAACCCATTTGTGAGAGCCAGGGATTCAGCTGCAGCTGTGGCAAGCCCTGGTCTTGGTCTGAGCAAGGCAGCATTGCCCAACCCCAGAAACCCTGGCCCGCGTTCTCTCCTAGTCCTGGGCATGGATCCTGGCGGAGCCTGAGCTCTTCCACTAGGACTCCAGAGTTAACTCTCCAAGCTAGCGGATGGAACAGCTGGGCCTCAAGTGAGGCTCTCCAGGGCACAGCCTGTGCTCTGGGCAAAACTCTGAGGGGAGGACCCTCCATCCCTGGGTGTTGGGGTCAGTTCACAGAGCCAGGGATGAGGAATTGGGGAATGGCATGGGCCTCAGGTCACCTCCAAGCCTTCAACCCCCAGGAGGCCCTACCCTCTTACTGAGCCATGCTCCTCCTCTTTGGCATGGCCTCTCCCCACGGCTTTCCTCAAAGTCCCTCAGCTTCCACCTCACCCATAAAGTTGGCCCCAGATAGTCCTACTTGGTTTGATGGGACCCCACTTCTTATGGCTACAGCTCTCAGGATAGGGCTGGACCCCTGACCCCAGCAGTGGCTACTGAGCTCCTTCCTGGGGACTGGAATCATGGGAGGCATGTTGAGTTGTGCTGGGAAACCTTACTTGCCCTTGGGCTGGACCTGCTACCTATGGACTCTGACCCCAAAGGCAGTCCTGTTCTGCCTGCACCCGAGGGAGGGATGAAGAGGGAGGAAACACCTGTCTCTGGGGCCCTCCATGCTCCCTATCCTTGGCCTGCTCTCAGGTTCTGAGCTCAAGTCCCTCAAGCTGGTCTCTTTTTCTTGCAACCAAAAAGTATCAGGCATATGGTAAGAACTCCAAGTTGGGGACCATATAATTCTTCATTTTCAACTTTTGAGAGTGAAATGGGAGCTGATAATTACACGAGACTACAGGTATAAAGTGGGAAAACCCAGGCAAACCAGACCACATGTTTACCTATCTGTGAGTTAAAAGAACATGAGTCTGGGACTGACATTTTCACTTGGAGACAAACTCTGCAGCAGTAAGCTGGTCCCAGGGTGGGTGGCAGTGGGAGAGGGTTCAGGCCAGACTGTGGACACATTTTCCTGCATGGCTGGTGTGGGGCCATAAAACTGATGCTGGCTGTGGGAGAAAGGTCAGGGTTGCCCTTTCCTTCCTTTCTTCTTGATGGATGAAAGCAAAAAGGCCTGTTCTTTGAAATATGGACTAACCAAGGCCAACAGGCCTGTTGCCATTCCAAGAATGTGCTATTCTGTGGGCGGGACAGTGGGCAGGGGCCTGAGGAAAGGAGTCAATGGGGGCCCCAGAACAACCCGAGCAGCAAGATGGATGGTGGGGCCTCCAGAGCTATAAGTGGCCAGGCGGGGGCCTTTGCGTGGGTCTCTGGTCATGCTGCTCATTGGGCTGCTGCTGCTGACTGTGCTGGTGGGTGCCCGCCTGCTGTGGGGCCAGTGGAAGCTCAGGAACCTCCACCTCCCACCTCTTGCCCCCGGCTTCCTGCACCTGCTGCAGCCCAACCTCCCCATCTATCTGCTTGGCCTGGCTCAGAAACTCGGGCCCATCTACAGACTCCACCTCGGGCTACAAAGTGAGTGCCTGCTCCCTGCCTGACCCCACCACAGTGGGATGTGAGTGTGCTGTCTGCTGATGTCTGCTTTGGTGCTCCCCCAGGTGTGGTGGTGCTGAACTCTAAGAGGACCATTGAGGAGGCCATGGTCAAGAAGTGGGTGGACTTTGCCGGCAGACCCCAGATACCATCCTGTAAGGGGTGGGAGAAGCTGGGGCTGGGGGAGGCAGGACAGGTCAGGTTCTGGCTCCCTTGGTCAGTTCAACCCCCTCCCCTACTTGCAGACAAGCTGGTGTCTCGGCACAATCAGGATCTCTCAGTTGGGGACTACTCCCTGCTCTGGAAGGCCCACAAGAGACTCACCCGCTCTGCCCTGCTACTGGGCATGCGCAGCTCCATGGAGCCCCTGGTGGAGCTGCTGACCCAGGAGTTCTGTGAGGTGAGGCTGGACCCCATGGTCACCCCAGGGCAGCCTCTCCTCTCCCAGCAGGCCCAGCCTGTTCAGTCCATGCTTTCTTCACAGCGCATGAGAGCCCAGGCCGGTGCCCCTGTAGCCATCCAAGAGGAATTCTCTTTCCTCACTTGCAGCATCATCTGCTATCTCACCTTTGGAGACAAGGTCAAGGCTCTCCCATGCTCACATATGCTTGGACCCACCCCTCAGCCTCTCCCTGATGCCCTCCTTGTCCTGCACTGAAAGGATTCCCTCCTCTTTCAGGAGGATACCTTAGTACATGTCTTTCATGACTGTGTCCAGGACTTGATGAAAACCTGGGATCACTGGTCCATCCAAATTTTGGACATCTTTCCATTTCTCAGGGTGAGGAGGTGAAGCCCAGACACCCTGGTTCCTGGGAGTGGGTAGGGGATAGGCTTCCTTCCCAGCAGCTACACTCTATTGCCCCCTGCCCAGTTCTTCCCCAACCCTGGCCTCTGGAGGCTGAAGCAGGCCGTGGAGAACAGGGACCACATTGTGGAGGAGCAGCTGAGGCGGCACAAGGTGGGCACTGTGCTTGGACCGGGCCCCTCAGCCTGCAGCCAGGCACTCAGGCCGGCTCTCCCCTCCCTAGGAGAGTATGGTGGCTGGACACTGGAGGGACATGATGGACTACATGCTCCAGGAGGTGGGGAAGACGAGCGTGCAGGAGGGCCCTGGACAGCTCCTCGAAGGGCATGTGCATATGTCTGTGGTGGATCTTTTCATCGGTGGCACAGAGACAACTTCGACCACCCTCTCCTGGGCTGTGGCGTTCTTGCTTCACCACCCTGAGGTGTGCCCTGGGGGCAGGCTCCTTCCTGGCCACCCATCACTCTACCCTGGTGCAGACTGTGTTAGCACGGGGTGGGGGCTTCTCCTAATTGGCACAAAGGCTCCTGTGGGTGCTCCAGAACATGGCTGGAGACTGGTGAGAGACAAGGCTGGGCCCCACACTAGGCTTGCCCCCATTTCCCAGGTTCAGCAACGACTGCAGGAGGAGCTGGACCGTGAGCTGGGCCCTGGGGCCTGGAGCTCCCAAGTCCCGTACAAGGACCGCACGCGACTGCCCTTGCTCAACGCCACCATTGCGGAGGTGCTGCGCCTGCGGCCAGTCGTGCCCCTGGCTCTGCCTCACCGCACCACTCGGCCCAGCAGGTGACTCCCAAGAGGTAGGGGTGAGTGGGACAGCAGACGGGGTCCTGGCGGGCCTCTAACTCCATCCTGCCATCAGCATCTTCGGCTACGACATCCCCGAGGGCACGGTTGTCATCCCCAACCTCCAAGGTGCACACCTGGACGAGACGGTGTGGGAGCGGCCGCACGAGTTCTGGCCTGGTGCGTGCAGGGCCTGGTGCCCGCGGGTGAAAGCAGAGCGGGCCGGTCCCTGGCAGCCACCGACTAGGCCTGTTCTTCCCCCGCAGACCGCTTCCTGGCCCCCGGTGGGAGTCCCAGCGCGCTGGCCTTCGGCTGCGGGGCGCGCGTGTGCGTGGGCGAGCCGCTGGCTCGTCTGGAGCTGTTCGTGGTGCTGGCGCGCCTACTGCAGGCGTTCACGTTGCTGCCGCCCGCAGGCGCCCTGCCCTCCCTGCAGCCCCAGGGCGGCGTCAACCTCACGGTGCAGCCTTTCCAGGTGCGGCTGCAGCCCCGGGGAGCACACGCCCCCGGCCTGGGCGAGTGTCAGTGACTGGCAGGACACGTGCTGGCCTAGTGCCTCATTTCTCCTTTTATTGCTCCCGTACAACCCTCCCTCCCCCCTGTAAACATAGTGCTGTGAGATCGCGGTGGAGAAGGCTTCCTCTGATGGCTGGGTGGCGAAGGTGGGCCCTGGCTCCTCTCTCCTCGCGGCCCCTCAGTGCTCGGCAGTCATACCTGCGCGGGAGAGGTGAGCCTAGGCAGGGGCCAGGTAGCCTCTGGGTCTCAGCTTCATTTCCGTGAAGGGCACGGAGAACTCAAAGCCCTTCCAGTGGTACCAGCTCACTCCCTGGAAAGGAGGTTGAGGAGAGAGTCAAAGCAGACATCCCATCTGTTCCCACCCTTGCCCTTTTGGGAAGCTGATTCCCAGAAATCAGCCTTCTTCCCTTCCTGCTGCCTCCGTAGCCCTCCACTGCAAAAGAGTGAAGCTTAATCCTAAACTGGCTCTTTCCATCCAATAAATTATCTCCTCAAAATACTGGTGCAAGAGCATCATTGTTCTATTTCACAGATGAGAGCTCTGAGGGCTCAGTAGTAACTGGTCCCGTCACACTGCGTGTCACCCCCAGGCGGGCCGAGCCCCAGCCGCCCCAGCTGCGTCTGCCCCCAGACCCTTCACCTGGTGGTCCACTGTGCTCCCATAGAGCCCGTTGAGGTTGGCATAGTGGCAGTTCCTGTACCACCAAGCCCCTCGGTAGGAGACGGCACAGGAGATGAGCAAGTTGTTGGGGTCTCGGTCTCGGGCAGAGAAGACACTGCCGCTGTGGTAGCTCATGGAGTCCCCTGGCAAGTGGGTGAGGAAAGAAGTGAGGGCCTCCCTTGCCCCACCCCCACCCAGCCCCCAGGCCCAGCCCTCACCTGCCGTGCCGTGGTAGCCCTCCAGGTGGAGGCGGTAGTACTCTGAGGCTGAGTCTACCCAGAAAGAGTCGTACTGGGCGAACACTGCCTCATCCCCGGCCCGCAGGTCCACACGCATGGAGTAGTCACCAGCTCTCGTCAGGCTGTGCAGGAACTCATTGCCTGGGGGTGGGGAGCGTGCTCTCACCGGGGCCTTGGTGTCTACAGGGCCCCCACCCCTTCCCTGGTTCCCCAATCCCTGTGAGGTACTGACCCAGCCAGAACTCCCCAGAGATGTTCCCAAAACCATGGGCATAGTCCTCCCAGTCCCTCCAGAAGTCCGTGTGTCCATCCATACGGCGCTGGAACACCTGGGAAGCAGGTGGGGCACCATCAGCCTGTGGCTCCTGGTACAACAGCCCTGGCCCTGTGCAGGTCCCTGGGCTTCCGGCTGCTACGCACCAGCCAGCCGCCCCCATCAGTCTCCATGTCACAAAACACATTCAGTGGCCGCTCGCGATTGCCATTGAGGAAGATGGTGGTGGTCCTTGAGGTGCCGGCCCCATTCTGCATCTCCTCCCCACAGTCCCGGGGGAAGGGAACCTGCAGTCCACCTGGGAGAGGACAGAGAGGGGCCAGTCCTTTTTCTAAACCCTAGACCCCAGCTGCCCCCTCAGCTCCCACCTCAGCTCCCAGCACCCAAGTACCAGTGGTGAAGGAGGTGGACACAGGCAGCGTGAGGCTCTCGCCCCACATGGCCCGGAGCCAGGCTCTGTAGCTGGTGGAGGGAAAGAGGCCCAGGAGCTGGTGAGAGGTGATGCCTCCTGGGAGCAGGATCTCCTGTGGGACAGAGAAGGGGCAGGTCAGGAGGGGACAGGGAGGTGGAGCCCCAGCAGGAGAGGCAGAAACAGAAGCAGCGCCTCCTGGAATAGAACCCAGGGAGGGGAGTTGGCCAATGGGGCAGGGGTGGGGGCACCTGGGTATGTCCACCAGGGGTGTCGTAGGTGAGCAGGTAGCCAGTCGGTGGGACTTGGGGCTTTGTCCAAGTAAGCAGGGCTGTGCGGGGGGTCACTTCCTTGGCCTCCAAGTCCTGGGGGCCCTCCAACCCTGGAAGAGGAAGGAGGAAGAGAAGAGGGAGATGAGGACCTTCCTTGCACCTGTCCTCCCCCATCCCACACACATCACAGGAGGTACCTGTAATGAAGGTGATGCTGGCTGGAGAGGTGAAGTTGGGGCCGCGAAGGCCATGCACAGTGGCTGTGTAGTTGGTGTGGAGCGTGAGGCCGTGCAAGGGGTAGTCCACAGCGCTGCCGGGGGCTGAGGCCTGTAGAGGGGGCGCTGGGCATAGGGGAGTATCAGCAGCTGCTGCTCTGCCTCTGCTCTCCCTCCCAGAATATGTCCCCTCCAAAAGCCTGAGCCCCACTCACTGCCTGGGGCTGTGACCCGGATGTCATAGGTGTCCACAGGAGCCTGAGGGGGCTTCCAGTGTAGCACCGCAGTTCCCTCTGTCAAATTCAGTGCTCGCAGCTGGGTGGGGCCATCAGGAACTTGGGGGAACAATGGAAGGGGCTCAGAGCGGACCCCTGCTGTTCTCCCCACCCCTCCTTCCCAAACTCTGCTGGGCCTCTGGTCTGAGACTTGACCCTCCAACACCCCTCCCCTCTCCAGCTACCGAACTAACTCCCACACACGGCCTCCGGTTCTCCACTCCCCCGACCACCCTGGCCCAGCCCATGAGGTGATCTCACCCGTAGTGAGGAAGCCTATGAGAGGCTCGCTCTCCTCAAAACCTCGGACAGACACCACTGTCACCTCATAGTGAGCACCTGGGACCAGCCCCTTGAGTTTCTGGGTCCAGGCCTGGCTGTCCACTTGCATACTCTGTGGCTCCCCTGAAAACACAGTGGGTTTTACAGGGTTGCTAGGGAAGCCAGGAGGGGCTGCAGGGTGGGCAGAGCGGAGGGTGTGGAGAAATGAGAGCCAGTGAGGACATGGGCAAAGGGTGTCACCTCCTTCCGCCAGTTGGTAGGACACTTTGAAGCTGTCCACTCTGGATGGTGGGGGCATCCAGCTGACCTTGGCTGAGGTCTCCCCAATTTCACTGAACTGGAGGTCACGGGGGCTCTCTAGAACTGAGAGGAGAACCAAGTAATGATGGTGAGGGCAAGAGCTGGGGGCTCCTCTGCAGGATTCCCACCCACCCCCGTCCCAGGCCACCAGCTGCAGCCACAGACATAGAAATCTCTCTGCATTCCTCACTCCCTGCCCCACTCACCAGCCTCTCTCTGGCTGAGGCACCCGCTCCCAGCCATGGGCCTCACCTGGGCTCAGGGTACGCGCAGTGCCCTGCACGCTGCCGGCATTGTGAGGCCCACGCAGGCCGTACAGTGTAAGGCTGTACAGGGTCCCAGGACGCAGGTCCCGAAGCACAGCCGAGCGCCGTGTCCCTGGCACTGTCACCTCCCGCTGCAGCAAGGGACGCAGATGCGGCTCCAGAGTGCTTGTTGATGGGACCCCATAGCGAAGCAGGAAGGAGTCAAAGGCCCCAGAGGGGGCCTCCCAGTTGAGTCGCAGAGAACTGGTGGTCACATCAGTCACAGACAGCTGGGAGAGCCGGGGCCCTGGCTCCCCTGGGGTCTGACCAGCAGGAGCTGACCCTGCACAGAGTGGGTGGGAAAACGGTTTGGAGGCGGAAGCACACCAGCTGGGTGACCTGGGGCAGGTCCCTTCTGCCATGCAGCCTGGCCTCTAGTTCCTCATCTGTACAGTGGAGCTAACGTGGGGCTGGCACCCACAGTAGGACCCATAATGACAACACATATGTGCAGAGCCAGGGCAACCTGTCCCCACTTTCTCCCTCCTCACATTCTTTCCCTGTGCTCACCACTTCTGGGCACACCTTACCCTTCCCAGGCCCAGACAAGAGGCAGGAAGGCTAAGATGCAGGCCCTCGCCTGACGGTACCTGTGGTGCCCTCGGTTGAAATAGGGCCCAGGCGCTTCCCTTCATGGAGGCCGTAGAGGAAAAACTTGTAGGGGGTGCTTGGCTCCAGGCCTGACACAAGGACCTTGTTCTGGTCACCACCCACAAGCAAGGCCTGGGACTGCCTGTCTGTGTCCCAGTACTGCACCACGAAGGAGTCGAAGAGGCCTTGGGCCACCGTCCATGAGAGGCGCAGGGAGTCCGGGGTCCTGTCAGTCACTGCCAGCATCCCCAGGCGGGGCCCTTCTGCAGGCTCAGGGGCCTCTTCTGGGGCTGTGGGAGAAGCCCAGGGAAGAGGCTGAGTGTGTGTGCATATGTCTGTGCATGTGCATGCAGGTGCATGCATGTGTTTGCAAGTGTGTGTGTGCGCATAGCAGGCCCTCCCAACACCATTGCACCAATTCCTGGGTGGCCCCGGGCTGAGGTGAGGACTTTACAGGTCCTGGTCATGGAAGCCAGGCAGAGAGAAGAGAGGGACTGAGGCTCTTTGCATCTTCCTTCTCTTGAATTTGCCAAATCTCTGCTCTGGTGGTGAGGCCTGCTACTGTGGGCCTCTTTGGGTGTCGACACTGTGGCCCCATGGCTCCTCTGTGGGCTCCTTTGCTGGCTTTGAATTTGTGCTGCCTCTGAGGCAGGACTAACTTGGCTGCTCCCAAATTCAGCCACGGTCCTCCTTTCTGAGGAGAGCCGAGGATGAAAGTGGATGGTGAACAAGGGGCAAACCTACCCGGTGGGACTGACGTGAGCTGGGTTAGTACCTCTGGAGGAGGAGCCCCTTCCACCAACACAGCCACTTCTGCTGGTTCCTTTGCCTCTTGCTGTTTTGTTTTCTAGTAATTTTTCTATTTGAGAAAATCCTCCTGACTCATCCGTGGTTGGAGGTTTTGTCCCTGTCTGGGCAAGGCCACCCTGAGGGGATGTAGGAGTGCCCTGAGGAGGAAGGGGGAGCAGCTACGCACTGGGGAGGGGATGGGGGTGGTGTTGGTTGAAGGGGTCCGGAGAATGAGGACCACTGCCTGGGCCTCTCCTGGCCTGGCTCCTGCTTTCGACTGAGCCCTGGTCACTGTCCGAGCTGGCTCCTGGCACCTCCCTCTGGGCCCCAGGCAGGGCTCCCTCACGTGCCTCTGCACTCTTGCCTGTTCCTATGTCTTCAGCCCAAACTCAGAGGTCGGCTTGTCAGGGCCATGCAGGACAGTCTCCCCACTCACCTGTCACTCCCACGACAGAGACAGGGCCCAGGCGCTCTCCTCCTAGGAACCCGTAGAGCAGGAACTTGTATTTCCTGCCAGGCTCCAAGCCGTCTATGGTGGCCTCCTGCTGGTCTGCGGCCACAGGCACTGCCCGGGGCTGCCCGTCTGTGGCCCTGTACTGGACCATGAAGGAGTCAAAGGGGCCCTGGGCCACCGTCCATGCAAGGCGCAGGGAGTGTGGGGTCTCATCTGTCACTGTCAGCTCCTCTAGGCGGGGTGGAGGCTGCCACTCCTCCTCCAGGGGAGCTGTGGGGAGAGTGGGGTTGTGGGGGGTGCTCTTAGAGCTGCCTTCACCTCAACCTTGGCAACTTCCAGGAGGTTCGAGGGTCTGAGAAACAGTCCCTGAGGTGTGGCTTCAAGGACAGCCACCTGAGGAGACAGGCCTGCTCCAGTCCTGTGTGTAGCCTGGTCTCCTCCAGTGGACACTGCTCAAACCCCTTTCTGCCCCCGCTCCATCTGTACTGTGAGCACACTGCAAGAAATGCATACAAGATCACCTATGAGAGAGGGATGGTGGGCTGCCAAGAAGGGCCTCAGTTTCCCCCTAACCCTCAGTCCCCTGAGCAGAGATGTGGCCAGAACTGAGGAAAGCTCTCAGAGGGTACCTGGGTTGTCATGCTGACAGTAAGAGCCAGGCTGGGCAGCCAGCCAGTCAAGCTCATGGGCTGCCATCACCTGGTCTGACCCCTTTCTTGCTATCAGCCTGGGCCCTCCTTTCATACACTTTCCCAGCCCTGCACTAACCCTGGGACCTTGAAGCTGGCAGGGGGCGGGGGTGGGGGGGGATAGTGGGGGCAGGAGGAGAAGCCAGGAGCAGAGTACAGAAGAGACCTGCCGAGGGTAGGAACTGACTGGTGAGGGTCGAAGGAGAAGTCTGTATCCAGTCACCATGATGAGGGTTCAGGGAAGAGAATTACGAAGTTGGAGGGCCCAAGCCCTAACTGGCCGTGTGCCTCGTCCTTGTGTGGCCAGGCTGACTCATGGTCCTGGGAGTGGGGTGAGGGTCAGTGACCTACCTCCTCCCCTTCCTTGGGGGGTTGAATCATGGGCACAGTGACACCAGATTTTTCCATAGTCTTTTTGCAGCCAAACTCTTCTTGTTTTCCACCTCTTGCCACAGAGTTGGGATAGGGAGGAGGAGGATGTGAACGTTTATTGAGCACCAGTATATATTATCCATAATCATTATGCAAGTGTGGAAACTGAGGTTCAAAGGAAAGTGACTTGCCCATGGCCACACAGCTGGCAATCGGGATTTGAACATGGACCTGCTTGGTTCTGAAGCTTGGGTTGTTTTTATTACATTACCAGTCAGTGAATGGAAAAAATAATGCATAGAAAATGCTCAGAACAGTGCCTGGCATGTAATAGGGACTCAATAAGTGTTTGCTTTTGGTGTTATGATTGTCATGTCAAGACTGAAGGAGAAGAATATACTTCATGGGAAGGCCACAGGGCCAGCTCAGATGAGAAGCATCTAGGAAAGGTGGGCGCAGGGCTGGGGCTTACCTGTGGTTGCCATCAGCCTAGGGGCCCAGCTGCTTCCTGCCTGACAGCCCGTAGAGCAGGAACTTGTTTTTCCTGTTGGGCTCCAGGCCCCTGACAGTGACCTTCAGCTTATCTGCAGCCACGGGCACCACCTGGGACTGTCCATCCCTGTCCTTGTACTGAACCACAAAGGAGTCAAATTTGCCCTGGGGGACCACCCACGAGAGGCCCAAGGAGTCTGGGGTCACATATGTCACTGTCAGCTCCCACAGGCGAGGAGAAGATTTTGTGACTGGGACTGAAAAAGAGAGAGAGACAGATGGAGAGTGACAGAAATGGTGACAAAAGCAGACAGAGCTTCCACAAGACCATATGTCAGGAATGGGGAAGCAGAGGCCTAGGGACAAAAGAGGAGCCAGGGAAGAAAGTAGAGTTCCTTCAGGAAAGGAGGAGCAGGGAAAGGATAGGATGAGGGGTAAAGGGGAGGGCAGTATTTGATTTCACTGGACCCAGTAAAGACATGGGTCTGTCTGGAGACTCTGAGGTCTGGAGTGTGGAGCACAGAAGATGACATTCTCATTGTCACCATAAGGGGGCGAAGGAAGGTCAAAAGGCGCCAGGAGCAAAGGGAATTTGTACTTGCTGGTGGACAGGGGCCAGACCAGAGATGGTGACCTTCCATTGGTTCCCACCCACGGGCACTGCCTGGGGCTGCCTCTGAACATCCCTGCACTGGACCAGGAAGGAGTCAAAAGGGCGCTGGACCACCGTCCAGGAAAGGCGCACTGTGTCTGAGTTCATGGCCGCCACAGCCAGCTCCTCTAGGCAGCGCGCTCTGAGGGGCTCTGTGGGCAGCGGGGCTGGAACAGAGCAGTGGAGCCTCAGGACTCAATGGCAGGACCCTGTCCCAGGGAGGGAATGCTTCCCGAAACAAACATTTGAGCTAATTGTCCGAAGGTGTTTACTGGGTCCCAGGTGCTGTGTAAGCACTCACGACAGGTGCAGTAGGTGCCATTACCAGCATCACCTCACTGTGTAGGGGACCTGCCGCTGCGGAGGTTAAAACACATTTGCATAATATGCAATCAGTACATTCAGAACAGGACTCAAACCCAGAGAGCCTGGATCCACATCCACATCTGAGCCACTATACTGCCCAGACAGGGAGCCTGAGGAAGCCACAGACTAACAAATCAGCAAGTTAGAGGTTCCGGATGGTGAGGAAAGAAACAAAGCTAAAATGTATGGGGCACAGGCTCCATGCCCACCCGACCCTGACGATTGTCTGCACCAGTCTCCACTCATTCAAGGATCACGTGGGACATCGCACCATGTAAGAAAGGACAGGGCAAGGGCCCATGTGTAAGGAGTGCTGACCTCAAAGGGGGAAAGCAAAAAGGGGCAGAGGAAAACCCTGCCCACCCCGACTCACCGGTCAGGCCCACAGTGGACACGGGGCCCACGCGCCGCCCCCCGTGCAGGCCGTACAGGTGCATCTTGTACTTGCGCCCCGGCTCCAGGCCCCGCACGGTGACCTCGCTCTCCTCACCCCCGACGCGCACCACCTGGGGCCGACCGTCCCTGTCCTTGTACTGGATGGTGAAGGACTCAAAGCGGCCCTGGGGGACGGTCCAGGAGAGGCTCAGCGAGTCCGGGGAAGATCCTGTCACTGTCAGCTCCCCCAGGAGGGGCTCCTCAGGGGGCTCTGGGGCCTCCGTGCTGGGTTCTGTGGGGCTGGGGGTCTCTTCCTCTGCAGCTGAGAAGGACAGACACAAGGAGGGTGAGGCAGGGACTGTGGAGATGTCCTCAGTCTGCTCCCAAGATGTGGTCACGACTGGACCCCGAGGTCACTGCAGAGAAGCCCCTCCTGGGGGCTGGGTGGTCCTGCTCAGCACAACCTCACAAACATGCCCAGAGCCTGGGGGTCAGCTGTGGGGAACCAGGGCAGCCGCCAGCACAGCTCACAGAAGCCTTTCTCTGCCCAGGGGGACCCGCTGGTCCTCAGGGAGCCCAGGGGCAGGTGTCAAGGGCACCGTGGCTCAGCCTCAAGCGGAGGGGCCCCCTGCACCCCACTCACCCATCACAGAGTGTGATCCTCCTCAGGCTCCCACCATCCACTCACCCGTCACCCCAATGGCAGAGACGGGGCCCTGGCGCTGGCCGTCATGGAAGCCATACAGGTTCATCTTGTACTTGTGGTCAGGCTCCAGGCCCGAGATGGTGACTCCATCCTCCTGTCCCGGCACCCGCACCACCTTGGGCTGCCCGTCCCCGTTCTTGTACTGGACCAGGAAGTGGTCAAACTGGCCCGTGGGGACGGTCCAGGAGAGGTGCAGGGAGTCGGGGGTGGCATCCCTCACAGTCAGCTCCCCCAGGCGTGGCTTGATGGAAGGCTCACCGATTGTGGTGGGCGGAACCTGGGTGGTCCTGGCTTCATAATCTAGAGCTGGATGAACTGGAGAAAGACACGGGGGACAGGAGAGATCTCCTCAGTTCTCGGTTCAGCAGATCAGGGGTCTATTGCAAAAATAAGATAATAAGGAAAAGAATCTTGCCATCCACAGTGGCTCTCACTCTGAGTCTTTCCGATCCCTTTAATGTCTCCTTCCTCACTGTCACCCTCTCCTCTTCGGCCTCACCTACCACCTGCCAACACCCCTGTGCGTCTCCCTCTCCTCCAGTACCCGCCCCTCCTCTGAATACAGGTCCACGTGGCCACTGTGCCCTAGGCTCCCTCTACTGGGGTCTCGCTGGCATCTCATTGCCTTTGGTTCATGACATTGCTCCCAGTTCAGAAGCCCTCCCCCACCAGAAACCTGCAATCTTCCTGGTTCTGTCCCTGTCCTCAGCTGTCATCAGACTCAGAGCGTTTCACTCTGTCCGAAGTCCCTGTTGCGTCTCCTCACTACCCACACCTGCAGCCCAGCCTTCCTGTTTAGGGATACCCTCACCTCTCACCCGTGCTCCTCCCTCCCTCCTGGTGTCTCTGCATCCCGCCTGTCCCCTCTGCACAGGGGACCAGAATTAAACTTTAAGTGCACATCTGATAGTCGAATCGGTCTTACTTAAAACTGTGCACAACCCTCTGGATCCCCAGAGGAGTCCCCGCTTCCTGAGCTGCCCCTACTTCTCCACCCCCATCTCAAGGCTGTCCCTCTACTCAGAGCATTTCACCCAAAACCCTCTCATGTGCCCTGGTGTTCCCCGTTCCCAGGCCTTTGCACAAGTTGTGACATTGTTGATCTGACACACAGCCCTATCGTGCTACCACCATGCTGACACCTGCCTGACCTCAGGTCTCAGCTGTCCTGTGGGTGGCTGTGGACAGGCTGTCTTAGGCCTCACTGCCCCAGGACTTTCTGTCATATCCACATCCTCCTTTGGCTGATTTGCTGGTTCACAGCCTGTCTTCCCTGACCATGAGCCCCATTAGTATAAGACCTTGTCTCTCTGCCAACTTCAAGGCCGACCCCTGTGAACTCCCACAGTGCTTGCTTGGCTCAGGGTACCCCCATCTTAGTTGGCCAATTATAGTCATAAGTCTGGTAATGTCTGAACCATGAGGTCGGGGTGCTGCAGGCAAGACACTGCTCTCTGAGCATCCCCTGTCCTCTGTCACAGCCTCCAATCACGCCATAGAGTGCTGAGGCTCTGGGACAGACCAGGAATGCCAGTACGATTCCCTCCCATAAATTCTAAGAAAATGTTGATCCCTTTGTTGTGAGGAGATGCTACCAAAGTGTGGTCCTCAGAGCAGCAGCAGCAGCATCCCGGAGGACCTTGTTAGGGATGCAAAATCTCTGGCCCCAGCCCAAAACTGCTAAACAAATCTGCCCTTTACCAAGATGCCCAGGCCACTGATGTGCAAAAGGTGACGTGCAGGTGGGGTAGTGCTGTTTTCACAAAGATGGCAATAAAGGGAAAGTCTTCCAGGGCCTGTCCCCCACTCACTGGTCAGGCCCACAGTAGACACGGGGCCCACACACTGCCCCCCATGCAGGCCGTACGGGTGCATCTTGTACTTGCACCCTGGCTCCAGGCCCCGCATGGTGACCTCGCTCTCCTCACCCCCAACATGTACCACCTGGGGCCGACCGTCCCTGTCCTTGTACTGGATGGTGAAGAACTCAAAGTGGCCCTGGGGGACGGCCCAGGAGAGGCTCAGCGAGTCTGGGGAGGATCCTGTCACTGTCAGCTCCCCCAGGAGGGGTTCCTCGGGGGTCTCTGGGGCCTCTGTGCTGGGTTCTGTGGGGCTGGGGGTCTCATCCACCTCCATGGGGAAGGGGGTCTCATCCTCATACACCTTGGGAGCTAAGTTAAGGGATTGGGGGTAGAGGCTTAGATGGTAACTTGCTTCTCTGGTGTTGTCTGTGGGGACAGCAAAGTCCATCCTGCTGAAATACTGTTCAAGCTGTAGCCACTGGCAAAGCTCCTCGGTGGAGGGAGCTGAGACAGGCTCCCAAATTCCTGTACATGCCCATTGGCATAAACCTTCAGAAGGCAATCTGGACACATGACAGAAGCCAAAATAGTGCTTATTTGCTTTGATTCAATAATATCATTTCTGGGCAGCTATGCTAAGAAAATTATTAAAAAGCAGGAAAAAGTTGTATCATAGGAATTCATTATGGGATTGTTCATGACAGCAAAATGTGTCAAGGGATCAAGAGATCCGCAGGAGGTGATTAATTTTGTTATGGCACTTTCACCACGAAGCATCAAATAACCATTAAAGCAATGATTAATGCAGGCTGTATAGCCACAAGATAAATGCTCCCAATGTCACCTGAGTACAAAAGAAAGTCAGAGCCAAAAATGCAACTTTCAAAAATGCAGAGAGGATGTTATGCACATTGTTACAAATGGTGCCTATTGGGTCAAAAGGTGGTCTGATGAGAGACGTTTTCCTTGTTTTCAAAACTTCCATCATGTTCCTATATTCTTTTTACTAGAAAAATATAGACTTAAAGAGAAATACTGGATTATGAAAATTATTAATCCAGTGGAAGGTGTGGAGGGGTGACGTGGGTCCACTGTATTTTGTATATGTTTGGGATTCGCTTTATTAAAGGGTAAAAAAAACAGAGCAGTGAATGAGAATTAACAGCTTACCTTCATGGTGTGAATTGTTCTAACGTCCACTTTCTAATGAATTCCTGATTCTCCCCTCCCCCAATACTGCTGTGAACACAGGTATAGAAGAGGCCCATAGCCCAGGAGTTAGGAAGACTGAGTGAAATGGCTCCTGTGTGCGCAGTATCTTCAGGAGAGGTGTGGGAACGCCACAGAGCTGCTCACTTGGTGTCACAGAGGCAGCAACCTGCCCTCCGAAGGATCCACCTCAGAGGGTTTGGTTCTTCCACATCCAGAGGAACTCTTGTGAAATACTCTCACCTGGCATAAGAATCTGGCTGACAATGACTTAGAAAAGACTGCACGGTTGGAACTGAATGCACCTTGTGATAGTTCCCCCTTATTCCTTAGGGACTAGAAATTGTCTTTTTCATAATTAGAAATGAAATAAGTTGCAAGAGTGATTGGGGTAAAAGGCAAGCAGTGTAAGGGATAAGATGTTATCTTTAAATTTTTTTCCCTGATTATAAAAGAAATGCATGTCATTTAAGAAAATTTGGATAACACAGGATAGACTAAAACAGAAAAGAGTTCTGGAACATTCTATCCTGTCTCACAAACATGCATCCTGTGGGGTATGTTTCCTTCCAATGTCTTTCCCATGCATGTTATTTTCAAGTGATTGTGGCCAGCACTTTTTAAAAAATTGTGGGCTCCTCTTTCAATGTAGTATTTTAAAGTAATTGTCTTACATTGACACATTTCCATGATGGCATAATAGCTCATCTTATAGATGTTGTCAAGTTATTTAACCATTCCCATGTGGCAGGATGTTGGGTTCTTTCTTTTCTTTTCTCTTTTTCTTTTCTTTTTTTTTTTTTTTTTTTTTTGGTATAACAAAGAATGCTGTAATTAAGTTGGGAAACAAAAATTCGGGTAAATCAAGCTCGGCCTGTGCCTGACACATTTCTCCCGCAAAGGAGGCCAGTGGCTGACCATCAGGAGGCGTCCATACTAGTGCGGATGATGATGCTGTAGGTTGGCAAAGGCCAAACCACTAGGCGTGGACCATGGCCTGGAGCCGCAGAGGGAGGGCATGAAAGGAGAGGTGGGCCAGGACCCTCGCGGACTGGTGAAATGGAACAGTCAATGAGGTTATGACCCATAAGAAAAGAGTAGTTCTCCTGAGATCACCCAAGCATACCCCCACTCACCGGTCAGGCCCACAGTGGACACGGGGCCCACGCGCCGCCCCCCGTGCAGGCCGTACAGGTGCATCTTGTACTTGCGCCCCGGCTCCAGGCCCCGCACGGTGACCTCGCTCTCCTCACTCCCGACGCGCACCACCTGGGGCCGACCGTCCCTGTCCTTGTACTGGATGGTGAAGGACTCAAAGCGGCCCTGGGGGACGGTCCAGGAGAGGCTCAGCGAATCCGGGGAGGATCCTGTCACTGTCAGCTCCCCCAGGAGGGGCTCCTCGGGGGGCTCTGGGGCCTCCGTGCTGGGTTCTGTGGGGCTGGGGGTCTCTTCCTCTGCAGCTGAGAAGGACAGACACAGGGAGGGTGAGGCAGGGACTGTGGAGATGTCCTCAGTCTGCTCCCAAGATGTGGTCATGACTGGACCCTGAGGTCACTGCAGAGAAGCCCCTCCTGGGGGCTGGGTGGTCCTGCTCAGCACAACCTCACAAACATGCCCAGATCCTGGGGGTCCGCTGTGGGGAACCAGGGCAGCCGCCAGCACAGCTCATAGAGGCCTTTCTCTGCCCAGGGGGACCCGCTGGTCCTCAGGGAGCCCAGGGGGAGGTGTCAAGGGCACCGTGGCTCAGCCTCAAGTGGAGGGGCCCCCTGCACCCCACTCACCCATCACAGAGTGTGATCCTCCTCAGGCTCCCACCCTGGGGCGCCCACCATCCACTCACCCGTCACCCCGATGGCAGAGACGGGGCCCTGGCGCTGGCCGTCATGGAAGCCATACAGGTTCATCTTGTACTTGTGGTCAGGTTCCAGGCCCGAGATGGTGACTCCATCCTCCTGTCCCGGCACCCGCACCACCTTGGGCTGCCCGTCCCCGTTCTTGTACTGGACCAGGAAGTGGTCAAACTGGCCCGTGGGGACGATCCAGGAGAGGTGCAGGGAGTCGGGGGTGGCATCCCTCACAGTCAGCTCCCCCAGGCGTGGCTTGATGGAAGGCTCAGGGCTCGTGGTGGAAGGTTCTGCAGGTTCATCCTCCTCTTCCCTTGGGACTAAACAGAGATAGGAAGAGAGAGAAGGACCTAAGTGAGAGGCAGGTGTTCATGAGGCTTCTGCTCTCCTCTCGGCTCTCATGCTATCTGGAAGGAAGAAGGGTGGGCAGAGTTCCTCTTGCTCACCTGTCAGAGATTCCACCTGGATAGGACCCATACGCTGCTGGCCATGAAAACCATACACATTCACTAGGTATCTATGGTTGGATTCCAGTCCAGAGAGGGTGATGTCATTCTCGTTGCCCCCTAAACTGACAATGTGGAGCTGCCCATCCTTGTCTATATACTGAACCTCAAAGGAGTCAAATTTTCCCTCAGTGACTGTCCAGGAGAGGTGCAGGGTATGCGGGGTGGCCTTGTCCACGGTCAGCTTCCCGAGGTGGGGCTCAGACTCTGGAGGGTTTGGGGCCGTGTTCTCAGCTTCAATTTCCTCCCTGGGGGCTGGTTCAGAGAGACAGGTAGAGGTGGGTAATGGGTCTGTTGCTGCACCAGGTCTCTCCAAGGGGAGGGCAGGAGGGAAGGACGGCAGGAGGTGAAGGCAAGCAGTCAGTGATAAAGGGGGTCAACTATTAATACACAGGAATTTCAAAAGCATGATGCTAAGTACAAGAAGCCAAACACAGAAAACTATGTACTGTGTGATTTTGTAAATGAAATGCTGCAAAAGTCAAAACAATTATGATAGAAAGCAATTTGCAGTGCCAGAGGCTCGCATTAGGGGAACTGACTGGTAGGGACACAGCAAACTTCGGGCCCAGGGAAATGTTTTACAACTCAGTTGAAATAATGATTTCATGACTTATACATTTGTCTAAATTCATTGAATTATTCCCTTGAAATGGGTGAATTTTATTGTATGTAAATTATACCTCCATAGAGCTGATCCCTTTCCCTAAACAAAGGAAGCTCAGAAATGGTGTGGCTGGGTGAGGCCAGGAGAGCCTGGCGGGAAGGAAGAATAATCTATTTTGGCCACAGCCACACTCACCAGTCACGGCGATGGCAGTGATGGGCCCCACGCGCCGGCCCTCATGCAGCCCGTAGAGCAGCAGCTTGTACCTGCGGGAGGGGTCCAGGCCCGAGACCGTGACCTCCCTGAGGTTGCCATCCATGGGCACCACCTGGGGCTGCCCATCCCTGTCCTTGTACTGGACCACAAAGGAGTCAAACTGGCCCTCAGGGACCATCCATGCAAGGTCCACAGAGTCCGGTGTCACGTTGGTCACCTGCAGCTCCTTCCCCAGATGGGGTTTTGGGGGACGCTTTGTTCTAGCATCATCCACAGCACCCTGGGTCTCTGAGATATAGACATAGAGGAAATGGCTGAGATGTTTCTGGATGTCTTGGTGATCTTGAAGGGCAGGAGTGAGAGGTCTAGAGCCTGGGCTTTGATACATGAATCCCAAAGGGCTGGTGCTATGGGCTTATGCAAGGAGAAGGGGGACTGGACCCCAGCCAGAGCAAGTGGAACCAGTATCAGCTCTGATGGCAGCTAGCACAAACATCATGACGCCACACTGGCATCAGGTGCAAGGCTTTGCACATTTTTAGCTACAGATTGTTTATAGTTAAGTAAGAGATAAGGAAAGCAGAGCAAGCTTTAAAGCATAATATGCATTTTTCAAATCCAATTCCCATGGAAACCTCCTGAGTGGCCTTTGAGTCATGTCTGCCTCTACATGCAGCCCTGGCCTGGAAGAGTGCCAGACACCTTCCCCAGGGCCTCCAGGAACAGAGGCAGACCCTTCAGGGGAGGACCTCACCTGTGGTGCCATCAGTGGTGAGGGGCCCGTGGCGTTTCTTGCCCAGGAGGCCATAAAGGAGGAATCTGTACTTGTGGCCGCTGTCCAGAGGGGTGATGGTGACGGAGCGCTCGTGACCCAGCACAGGCACCATCCGGGGCCCATCCTGGTCCTTGAACTGGACTACAAAGGAGTCAAAGTGGCCCTCAGGGACCGTCCAGGAGAGGTGCAGTGAATCTGTGGTGGGGTCGGTCACCCACAGCTCCCCGAGGCGGGGTGGGGCCCCTGGGCTGGCGTCACCTTGAGCAGCTGACAGAGAGGAACAACTCTTGTGTTTATCTTCCAAAGTGACTACTTGACTGCCTCTCGCTGGAGTTTGAAAAACCCAGAACTTCCCAAATGATCAGTCCTTCCCCCAAATGTTTCTATCACCCTTCCAGTGGTACCACCATCCCCAGCTGGCCTCAGCCTCTGTCCACTTAAACAATCAGGAGGGGTCTTCTGTCCTAAGACACCTCTGGGAAAAGAGATGCCCTAGCTTGCTGCTTATCTTAATCCTCTTGCTGTCTAGATTCTTCCCACCAATTAGAGACTAGTTCCCTGGCAGGATGCAGCTTGTCACAGACTTGGTGTGTTTTTATCTCCTTTTACCAAGGAGCCCACTCATTGTGATTTGCTGACTTCTGGGGAAATCTGAGGGTCCTAGGAACATCAATCAAGGGAGGCACAAGATCTCTGATGGGGACAGAGAGCAGGTGGGGAGGCATGATGATATGATGGAGGTGATCCTCATAGGCCCTGGTGGAAGGGGGCTGCCTATGCATGAAGAGGGGTCAGGGAGAATATGGGGAGGTCAGACAGGAAAGGAATGTGATGCCAGCCTAAGAAACCATCCTGAGACCTGAGAAGGGGCTGGCCCGCTGCCTTCCTGGATAGCAAGGACGCTGACGGCATTGTTATTGCAAAAGTTTTCTGGCAGCAGGGAGCCCCCCGGGGCAGGGGAGGGCCTGGACTGAAAACCAGGAAAGGGGCACAGCTGGGCAACCAGCCCTGGACTCCTGGGGTCCCCAGTTTCTGAGGCTCCAATAGGAGGACAGGGGAGGAAAAATATGGGACCTGATGGGCCTGAGTCAATAGGGTAAGATATTGGGTGAGAGTCGGAGGGGAGGTGGCAAAACTCTCAGGAGGTGATGGTGCCACGGGGCTGACAGGGCCCAGGGAGGCAGGGAAGGCTCTGCTCCCTTCACTTCCCCTACCCCCAGCACCTGTTCCCCACGTCCCTCCTTCCAGGCTGGGATCTGAAAGGTCTTCCCCATTTAACAGGAGTAGGGAGTATGAGAAGTCAGGGACAGTCAGCAGGGGAATGGATCCAGGACTGGCCCATTGTCCTGGCTCTCATGTGCCTTGGACCAGGCAGCTTTGCCAATGAAACAGAAGGACAAAGGGGAGGCCTGGCAGGTGGGACAGGAGATCAAACAGTGTGAAGAGAGGCCTCAGGCTCAGCTTCAGGGGGTCCCTCTTACCCGTCTTTGCCTCCACAGAGACAGGGCCACTTCGCTTCCCTTTCTGGATCCCAAAGAGCAGGAACTTATATTTCCTGTTGGACTCCAGGCTTCTGATGGTGACCTCTAGCTGGTCTGCGGCCACAGGCACCACCTGGGGCTGCCCGTCCCTGTCCTTGTACTGGACCACAAAGGAGTCAAATTTGCCCTCAGGAACTGTCCACGAGAGGTCCACGGAGTCCGGGGTCACGTCTGTCACTGTTAACTCCCCCAGATGCGGCTCCTGGGGGGACTCTGTGGCTGGGGCTGGTAGGAGGGGCACTGGTATCGGGGAAGACAAAGAACAGGCTGAGACTTCTGGAAAGACAACTCTCCCCACAGGGCTCTGGGCTCCCAGGGACTCAGGGGCCTGGAACTGAGATGGGAGACAATTACATCTTTATTTTCACTGACCTCTAAATGAAATGTAGCATTTCCTTCAATGATAAATATAGGAAACCAACCACAGTGTACTAGCAGTACCTGTGACTCTGTCACCAATAGGAATCACAGATGTTTTCACATCAACTTAGAAATACTTCAGAGACTTCACAATACAGGTTACACGCATCACTACTTCCAAATGTGCCACTAAGTCTTGTTATTTAATGAACGAATAAAGAAGTCCCTGTATTACTAAATCTTAAACTTGAATTTAAAAATATTTTGATTAACTGTATATCAATACAATTGGTTTCCCTTGTAATGCTATGCATTTTATTTTATAGTTGTTTTTAGAGATTTGATTTATTTTTTACAGAGAGGGGAAGGGAGGGAGAAAGAGAGGGTGAGAAACATCCATGTGCAAGAGAAACATTGGTTGCCTCTGGTTGCCTCTCACACACCCCCAACTGGGGAGCTGGCTCACCACCTAGGCATGTGCCCTGACCAGGACTTGAACTTGCAAGCTTTCAGTTCGCAGGCCGGCACTCAACCCACTGAGCCACAGCAGCCAGGGCTATTTTATAGTTTTAAAAACACTGCTCTGAAGGGGATCCATGGCAAAACAACAGTGCAAGCCCATGTCTAGGAAGCCATGAGGGGCGGGAAGGCCATAGAGGTCAAGTGTGAGGGCCACTTCCAGAGGGGGCTGAGTGCCTGACAAGGGACTCAAGGGATGAGTGCCACTTAACCCCAACTAAATAGGGCAGTGAGGGAGGTGGCAGCCATGTCCAAGTCACAGGGGCTTGTAAAGAAAAGGAAAGAAACAACTATGGACAGTCAGAGAGGGAGACCCTCTGAACTGGATTTGGGTCAGGTGAGAGGAAGACATTCTTGCCTGGGGAAGGGGTGGAGTGGAGATGGGGCTGGAAAGCAGAGAAAGTTCCAGCCTGGGGGAGGAGCTAAGGGGTCAGGGAAGGGACTAGGATGCCTGTGACCCCAGGAGAACCCGCAGAGGCCACCAAGGCAGGACCCAAGGGGCTGCAGGTAGGAGACTCGGGATAACCAGGGTCGGGCACTGCCTGGCCCCTCACTCACCTGTCGCAGCTACCACAGAGAGAGGGCCCACACGCTGCCCATCACGGAGCCCGTAGACGTGCATCCTATATTTGTGTGCGGGTTCCAGGTTGGGGATAGTGGCCTCATGCTGGTCTGCAGCCACAGAAACAACCTGGAGCTGTCCATCCCTGTCCTTGTACTGGACCAAGAAGGAGTCAAACTGGCCCTCAGGGACTGTCCACATGAGGCTCACGGAAATGGGGGTCACATCTGTCACTGTCAGGATCCCCAGGCGTGGCTCCAGGTGGGGCTTGGTGGCTGCAGGCATCTCTTCTGGTTGTGGAGCTGTGACAGAGATTGTGGGAGGCTTTTAGGAAAAGGCCTTCTTCCCCTTGGTAGTAATTATGTCTGTTTTTTTTTTTTTTTTTTCCTGTTTGTTTGTTTTTGTGGTGCCTGTGAGGTGGGTCTGATGTAAAACTAAACCGATTGGCAGCATCTGCCTGGCCAACAGCCACTCACTAAGTCCCTGCCAGGCTCTGGGGCTGAGCCTCCTGGGAGCAGTGTCAGCCATCACTGAAACCTGGGAAAGTGGCTGAGCTTCCATCCCTGCCTCAATGGCTCCCCACTGTCTAGACCTTCGTGATACCTCCAGACTGGTCAGCATCTTCCCTGGGTGCCTTATCAGTGTCCCAAACTCAACAGTCCAAACCCAAGCTCAGGGGCTCTGCCCATACCTGCCATCTCCTGGCCGCCCCACCTCGCACAGCCGCTGCTGCCTTCCCAGTGCCATACCCAGTCTTCTCTAAGCCCCAGCCCAGCCCAGGAGCTAGTCCTGGGGGCACTACCTACAGAAGATGACCCTCCCCACCAACTCCCCTGCTACCATCTCCAGGCACCACCAGCTCTTACGGGATTACAAGACAGTCTCCCTAAGTCACCTCTCTCTTGCACACTCACCCCCTCCTCTGTTCCCCACTGTTAACACATTAATCAGAGATGTTCCTGCCATGACGTCCATCTCACTCAGAGCAAAAGCCAAGTCCCTATGATGCCTTGTGGTCTAACACGTTCACTTCTCCCCCTTCTCCCCCCAATTCCAGAACGTTCCTTCCTGGTCCATGGACATTCGGACACCTTCCCTCTACCCTGAGTGCTTGTTCCCAAGGGCCTCAGTGGCTTGTTCTCTCCCTCCTTCAATCTGTCCTCAGCCTGGCCCTTTTCCATCACCTTCCCATCCACGAACCTACCGGCCTTGGATTTACTTCCCATCTTGTCATTGTTACTGTGGTACCATTGATATATCTGTGCAGTTGGGTGCCTGCCTCCCTTCACAGGGAAGACCTCTGGCTGTTTGCTGCTGTGCCCCCAGCACCTAGCACCCAGTGGGTGCCCCACAATGTTTGTTAATGAGTACTCTGCATGGCTGGTCTAGGAAAGGCCAAACTCAGGACCCTCTGGTTCCCATTGCCAAGAATGAGTTCAGCCTGGGAGCCACTGCACCAGTGACTGAACCTGAAAGGTGGCCCCAGGAGTCAGTTGGCAGGGGTGGGGGGGTGGATGGGGTTTCTCTGGCTCCTGTGGAGGAGACTAGGTTCCAGACAGATAAAAACTTGCTTTAAAAATAAGCTGCTGATGAGATCTCAGGAAGACAGAGATGAGTCTAAGAGGGAAGGGCAGGGATGGAGGCAGCTTAAGGGATGGGAGTGGTCACCGCTGAGCAGCAACAAGACAGGTGCTGGGCTTGGGACTGAACTTCATTTTATTTGCCTTCTGTCTCTGCTAGTTCCTACAGCATCCGCTCCCTGCTTGTTTTTGCCCTCTCTGTAGTTCTTTCCGTGAGAAAGAGAAACTGTCCCTCACCATCAAGCCTTATTGTTGGTGGTTTGGCTTAACTGGGAAGATGGGATTATACCTACCAATGGGTATGGAAGTCCCAAGGTGTGATTGGCGTAACTTTTTCCAAGTTAAAAACATTTCTCACTAGCTGCACGTATTTCTTCTCCTGCCAGGGATGGCCCTTGGTCAGCACAGCAGCCTGCTCTGATAATGACCACCCTGCTTGATCCCATAGTTAGGAGCTGGGAAACCTGGAATGCAGCTCAGCTTGTCAGATTCCAGAACTTGATTTTCCCCATCCTTACCTGGGCACCAGAGATGGCCTCACAGAGCCCAGTGTGGCTGCCCGGGACAAAAGGACTGATCAAGGGTCTCCCCTGGAGAAACTTCAGCCTCATGTTCTGCACCTGGCACAAGCCTTCACCCTGCTACATGCAGGACTCAGGGTAGCTTTCCCCTCTTCCTACTCTCAGTGCTAACTAATGGAAAAAGAAATCAGGAGTGGAATGTTCTGGAAACTAAGCCAACCAAGTCACAGTGAGGTTGAGCTTTGTGGAAATACAGAAAGTTTCCTTGCTCTGGAAACTCCTCTGCTCCTCTGCTTTCAAGTTTGTACTCTTTCCCCTTATAGTAAAAGTTGTTTTTTAAAAATGTGTCTTTCTTTCAGTGAACTAAGGGGAAAAGAGATGCCCCTTGCTCTGACCGAGTGGGGCAGGTCAGCAGGAGGGTCCCAGAGTCCACCTGGGATCCAGGCCCTTGTGCTGAGGGTCCAGAGAGGAAGTGCCCAGGCTGGATCCTTTATGGTGGCCGGGGCGGCCGGGGCCTGGGCCTGAGAGAGGGCTGGAAGGGAAGTTCTTCCTTGCTGTAAAGGCACTCACTGGGAGCATGGTGAAAAAAGCTTCCAGTTGTGCTGATGAAGGAGCCAATGTCTCATGCACACTGATCATCTGGGTGGCTGAAGCAGCCAGCCCTGAGTAAGGATAATTGTAGTAGTCACAGTGGCAGACACTGACAGCATGTTCTCTCTGTGTCAAGCCTTTCTTAGTGCTCTATGTTGTTGACCCACTGAGTCCTCACACCAGTTCCGTAAGGTGGACATTACGATCCCCACTTTACAGATGAGAAAACAGAGGCATAGAAAATTTAAAACTTGTTCAAGGTTGTACAGCTGGTTGTAGCCCATACCCTGTGAACTGCTTTTCCTAGGTCTTCCCCAAGCTGGTGGGGCCATGAGGTCCCCTGCGGCAAGGAGAGCCATCACCACAGGGAGGCTGGGGGCACCAGTAGTAGGAAAACGAACCGCACCTCACCCCCACTCACCAGTCAGGCCCACAGTGGACACGGGGCCCACGCGCCGCCCCCCGTGCAGGCCGTACAGGTGCATCTTGTACTTGCGCCCCGGCTCCAGGCCCCGCACGGTGACCTCGCTCTCCTCAGCCCCGACACGCACCACCTGGGGCCGACCGTCCCTGTCCTTGTACTGGATGGTGAAGGACTCAAAGCGGCCCTGGGGGACGGTCCAGGAGAGGCTCAGCGAATCCGGGGAGGATCCTGTCACTGTCAGCTCCCCCAGGAGGGGCTCCTCGGGGGGCTCTGGGGCCTCCGTGCTGGGTTCTGTGGGGCTGGGGGTCTCTTCCTCTGCAGCTGAGAAGGACAGACACAAGGGAGGGTGAGGCAGGGACTGTGGAGATGTCCTCAGTCTGCTCCCAAGATGTGGTCATGACTGGACCCTGAGGTCACTGCAGAGAAGCCCCTCCTGGGGGCTGGGTGGTCCTGCTCAGCACAACCTCACAAACATGCCCAGAGCCTGGGGGTCCACTGTGGGGAACCAGGGCAGCCGCCAGCACAGCTCATAGAGGCCTTTCTCTGCCCAGGGGGACCCGCTGGTCCTCAGGGAGCCCAAGGGGAGGTGTCAAGGGCACCGTGGCTCAGCCTCAAGCGGAGGGGCCCCCTGCACCCCACTCACCCATCACAGAGTGTGATCCTCCTCAGGCTCCCACCCTGGGGCGCCCACCATCCACTCACCCGTCACCCCGATGGCAGAGACGGGGCCCTGGCGCTGGCCGTCATGGAAGCCATACAGGTTCATCTTGTACTTGTGGTCAGGTTCCAGGCCCGAGATGGTGACTCCATCCTCCTGTCCCGGCACCCGCACCACCTTGGGCTGCCCGTCCCCGTTCTTGTACTGGACCAGGAAGTGGTCAAACTGGCCCGTGGGGACGGTCCAGGAGAGGTGCAGGGAGTCGGGGGAGGGTCCTGTCACTGTTAGCTCCCCCAGGAGGGGCTCCTCGTGGGGCTTCAGGGCCTCTGTGTTGGGATCTGTGGGGCTGAGGGTCTTCTCCACAGCCTCCTGAGGGGCTGAGAAATAGACCGGGATACAGGCTTAAAAGGTGACTTGCTTTGCTGGTGTCATTAAACATGGCAATCTGGTATAGTCAGCAAATATACTCCTCAAGCTGCTGGGCTAATGGTTTGCATGGCTCCTGGGTTAGGCATTTGGTGGCTGGTCATGGAAGACAGGGCTGAGAGAGCCCCTGGTTCCCATCACGCAGTGCTAGCTGACTGCACTGGTGGGCTCTGTGGGCTGCAGTCTCCCCTTATGCCTGAGAGAGGAGCTGAGACAGGAAGATTGGACCTCTCAGACGCTGTCTACCATGTTCACTGACAGTGCTGACCTCAGGTAGTGAAGGGCAGTATGGCCTCTTCCCACTTGCACCTCTCTTTCAGCTTCTACCACCCCCACCCCCACCACCCCAGGGCTTACAAGGCCCAACCCACCATAACCCTCAGGAATGAGTCACTAAGGCAGGGTCAGGGAAGTGGGAGTAGGGTGGGCTCTGCCTCAGATTTGGGGGTGGGGTGGGGCTGGGGAGGGCCCTGAACTTCCCCTACCCACGTCATCTGCAGTTAGATCTTTGCTGAGGCCCCATGGACTGGGGAGACTGGACAAGGGAAGCCAGCCCCTCTGTAATCCACTCCCAGGTCCACGGGGAATAATTAGGGGAAAGAGACTGAGGAGGGAATAGGCAAGTATGATAACCCAGTCGAGGATGGGGAAGGCAGGGGGCATGTGAGGAGTGAAAAAGTACACTGGGAGGCAAGTGAGAAACAGCAGCTCGCTCTCAGACAGGAGTGTCAATGTGCCAGGCACTGTCCTGAGTGCTGTATGTACTCCAACAACTAACTGTGAGGCTGTTACCATTATTATCCCCACTTGACAGACGAAAAACTGAGACACACGCCGTCATAAATTGGAGAGCTCGGATTAAAATCTACGCAGCTGGTTCCAGAGCCATACTTCCAACCATGAGGCAACACAGCCACAGAGATGGCACTGTCTGGGGAGGCTGGGCATGGGGAATATCCTGGGGGTGTTGGAAGTGAGCCCTTTTCTCTGCGCCAAGCTGGATGGGAGTCAGGGGGCTGGGAGGAATCCTCTTCATGCTGGACAGGGCTAGGGAAACACGATGCTCTTGTCCCTTGGATCTGCCAGCTCTGAGCAGAGCAGCAATGATATCAGAGTATGGGCAGCAGATGACAGAAGCTCAAAAAAATGACCCAGTAAAGCCAGGTCATGGAAGACAAAGGAGTCCAGCACAAACCATGGGGTAAGGACACAGTGGGTGAGGACAATGCAGGCAGGAGAGCTGCAGGACAGCCAGGGTGGAGGGATGACTGCAGGTGCTTGGATTGCGGAAATGTGGGCTGCTCTTAGAGACGGAGAAGCAGGGCCATGAGAGAGGCTGGGCTGATGGCTGGGTGAGAAGTCCTGGGACATGGGGAAGAAGAGGGTGGAGGCTTTGGCAGAACTGGAGCCGAGAAAAGGAAGGTGGAGGTAGGTGCATAGGAACCCTGGGCCAGGTCCTCAGGTCCCACTCAGAGGACTGGGCGCTGACAGGGCAGGCGGGCCTATGGCCCTGACTCACCGGTGGTGGCCACCACAGACACGGGCCCCACACGCTGGCGACCATGAAGGCCATAGAGGTTCATTTTATACTTCCGGTCAGATTCCAGGCCGGAGACAGTGACTGAGTTCTCATCTCCCTTGACAGGCACTGCCCGGGGCTGCCCCTGTGCATCCTTGTACTGGATCATGAAGGAGTCGAAGTTGCCCTGGGCCACTGCCCAGGACAGGTGCAGGGAGTCTGGGGTTACGCCAGTCACTGTCATTTCCCCCAGCAGTGGCTGCTCGGGGGCCTCTGGGTGGCGGGGCTCCTTTCTCTTCCCTGGAGCTGTAAATAAGAGGACCCAGCCAGGGCTGAACTGGCAGCCTGGGATTGGGGGTCGGGGTGTGAATGGGGTTGTCACACCTGGAGGGTCATATTGGATTAGTGCGAGTGCTGAACTCCTCGGACGTCTGGCACTGCCAGGGTATGACACACCTTCTGGGCCTTGGGGAGCAGCTAAATGGGTTGGACAGGACCCAGCAGTGTGGGGGAGGCTGGCTGCCTCTCAGCCTGGAAGCAGGGCCAGGATCTAGTCAGTTTTCTCACTGCAAAGCCCAGCCAGTTCCTGGCTGAGGGCAAGTGTGTGGAAGGCTGGGAGGGGTCACACAGGGCTTAGGTGGCTGCCACTCACCAGTGGTGCCATCAGCTGTGAGAGGGCCATGCCGCTTCCTGTTGGCAATGCCAAACAGAGTGAATCTGTACTTCTGGTCAGGGTCCAGAGGGGAGACAGTGACCGAGCGTTCAGGTCCTTCCACGGGTACCACCTGGGGCCGTCCATCCTTGTCCCTGTATTGGACCATGAAGGAGTCGAACTGGCCCTCAGGGACTGTCCAGGAGAGGTGCAGTGAGTCTGGGGTGGGATCTGTCACCCATAGCGTTCCAAGACGGGGTGGGGTTGCTAGGCTGGAATCATTCTGAGGCACTAGGAGAGAAGGAAGGGGACATAGGTCAAAGGAGAGGGGACATCCACCTCCCATGCAGGGATGCTGTGTGAGGTTGTGCAGGTTGTCCACTGCACAAAGGAGCACAGCTAAAGGAGCACTGCGAGACAGTTCCCAGCCAGTACGCTGCTTGCCAAGCTACATACCCTGGCAATGGGCTATGCCCACCTAGAGGCAGGGCACCTTCTTCTAAATGTATGGACTGGTGTGGCCCTTCCTCTATTCCTGGCCTGGGAGGGGCCTCACAGACAAGGGATCCCAGTTAGCCCTTTCTAAATCTCCATGGCCAGGAAGTGTTCCAGAGCAACCTTCATTGCTTCCAGGCTTAATGGCTAGCTTGTTTCTCCTCCGAGAGAGAGCAGCACCATACTTAGAGTGAATTAATGTGGGAGAGCCTCCCTCACCTATGCTCTGGGCCCCACGTCCTCCTCTCCTGCCCTCCTCCACTTGGCTGGATCTTCCTCCACCCCGCCAACCTCCCTCTCTGCTCTCTGTTCCCAGTCCAGATTCCAGAGATGTCTACACTGGTTATAGCCATGCCCTCATGTCCATCACCCTCCACGGCAGCTCTCACCAAGGCAGTAGTGAGCTTGCATTGCTAAGTCCTGTGGACACTGTGTAGCATTGAATCACTCTCACAGAACCTGATGCATCTGACCACACTCTTTATTTTGGCATCCAGGAAAGCACTCTGTGGAACTCTGTCCTCTTCACAAGTCACCCCTCTGGCTACCGTTTGGGCTCTTCTTTCTCTGTGAGTGCCCTGAGTGTTGGCTATTCCCAGGGTTCTCACAGGCTCACCCTTGATCCTATCTGTTGACACTGATGACACCTACACCCCCTCTCCAGGCCTCCCCTCTGCTCTCCACACCCAGGAGGGCAGCAGTATAACCCCAGGACCTATTACTTTCTGCTTGAGTGACCTCGTTGTGCCTAGACTCTCCGCATCTGTTGCAAGGGCGTGCCTCCTGGGGCTGCTGTAAGGGTTGGCTGTGATGTGACACCTAGAACATCTGCAACACATTTGACCTTAACAAATGCTCAGAAGATGTTTACCAAGTGTCCCACTGCACTGTTCCTCATCTCTGCTGTTCCTTGTCTCTGGGAACAGGACTCTTTGATCCAGAAATGTGGGGTGCCTGGGCCCCTTGCTCTCTTTCACCTCCCACATCCATACTCACTGCCACTGCCCCAACCAGGCTCTTACTTAACTCACTTCTCCAGCTATCCTCCACAGCAGCCTTGGTGTAATTTGTAAGATAAATATAGAATCATGTTTATCCCCACTTAACACCCCTCAGAGGCCCCCCCCCAGAGCCCTCAAATGAGGTCCAAGCTCCTGTCAGACGCATGAGACCTGTCCCCTCAGCTGCCCAGCAGAGGAATCAAACGCGAATGCTCCTACAGAATCACACTCACTCCTGCCCTGCTCTCCATGGCTCCCTCTGTCTGCACTGCCCTCAACTTCTCTGCCTGACCCACGACTGATTTCCCTTCGGGATTCATCTCAGGGGCCCCTGCCTCCAGGAAGCCTTCTGGAGTTCCCAAAGCACTGGGAAGACCCCCTTGAGGATCATGTAGAGGGCAGGGGCAGGTGAGTGTGTGACTGCTCTCACTTACAGATCTTGACTTCAGTCACCAGGGGTCCATGCCTCTTCTTGCCCACATACCCATACAGGACAAATTTGTACTTGCGCCCCAAATCCAGGTTGTTGATGAGGGCAGAGTGCTGGGGCCCCTCCACAGGCACCACGTGGGGCCCATTCTTGTCTTTGTACTGGATCACAAAGGAGTCGAACTTGCCCTCAGGGACCGTCCAGTGCAGGAGCAGGGAGCTGGAGGTCACATCTGTCACTGTCAGCTCACCCAAGCGTGGTGGGACCAAGGGCTTCCCAGGTTGTTCCTCATCCCTGTCTGGAGTAGGGGTGGGAGAGTAAAAGCAAATCAGGCAGACTCAACCATGGCCTTGTCCTTGTCTCCTTCCCTCTCCTCTGCCCACTGGCTTGCTTCAGCCTGGACAGGTCCCTCCCTCCCTCGAAGACTCCATATCCCCACCCCTAAATCCTCTGTGACTAGCCTTCTTGTGAAGGGGTATTTTCCCCCCTCAACTTCTGTTCTGGAGTCAGAACTTTGGCCCTTACTGACCCCTCACAAAAGTCCCAGTCCCTCTCCACACCAAGTTCATGGAGAAGTTTCAGGTCCTCCATGGTTCTCCCTGAGAGTTTCAAAACTCCCCACTGCTGCTATAGAGTAGTCTGAAGACTCCTCAGTTCACCTGAACTTCTCTATTCCTTGTCTCCCTCTCTCTCAGTGGTAAGCTTGACCTGGACTTGTAGGGAGAATCAGCTTTCCTGGTTCCATAAAGAGGGACGAGGAGGGGATGTGAGAACCAGGCACCCCAGGCCCTGTCCTCAACTGGCTCTGAAGATCCCATTCATCTCTGAAGTCCTGATGGCTGTGGTGCTCCTTGCCCCAAGGAACCTCCCCCCAAGGAGAGTGGCTATTGGAACCATGGGGCACTGTCCACAGCTGACTGGGACCCACTGCTGACTCAGTCCCCATACTGCAGGCAGACCACTCCCCTCCAAGTAGCCTCAGCCTGAGGAGAAGCAATTGCCTCGCCCTGAGGAATTAATCTGCCCCACCCTCGGTGCTTAAGCCTGATGGCTGATCACAGAGTGAATAGATTAACAACTAAAGAGACAGACAAAAACAGTTGATCTCTGGTAGTTTTGAACAGGCTGCCTAGGCCCAGACTGCTGCATGATCTGACATTGCCAGGGGCAGAACCAGGAAGTGCAGGTCAATCTAAGAAGCAGAAACAAACAAGAAGAGTCACAAAAAGTGGGGAGACAAAGAAACAACCCCCCTTTGAAAGGAAAGGAGGAATCCCCAGATAGTGTACTAGATGAAATAGAGGTAAGCAAACTATGAGACACGGATTTCAAAATAGTGATTATAGGGAAGCTCAATAAGCTCAGCGAGCTCAAAGAAAACTACAAAGAACTCCAGCAAAGCTACAAGAAACTTACTGAGAACTACATCAGCATTAAAAAGGACATAGAAACTATCAATTAGAGCCAGGAAGAAATGAAGAATACAATTTTGGAATTGAAGAACGCAGTAGAAGAGATCAAAAGCAGGCTAGATGAAGCAGAAGAGCAGATCAGTGAGCTGGAGGACAACATAGCAAAAAAATTCCCAGAGAGTGCAACAAAATGAAAAAAGACTGAAAAAGAATGAAGAGGTTTTTAAGAGAGCTGCAGGACAACATGAATCATAATAATATCCATATCATAGGAATACCAGAAGGAGAAGAAGAGGAGCAAGGGATAGAAAACCTGTTTGAAAAAGTAATGACAAAAAACTTCCCTCACTTGATGAGAGAAAAAGTCACACAAGTCCAGGAAGCACAGAGGGTCCCAATGAAGATGAACCCCAACAGGCCCACTCCAAGATACATCATAATTAAAATGGCAAAACTCAAAGACAAAGAAAGAATCCTAAAAGCAGCAAGAGAGAAACAGTAACATACAAGGGAGCTCCAATAAGGCTACCAGCAGATTTCTCAGCAGAGACACTACAAGCCAGAAGGAAATGGCAAAAAATATTCTAAGCAATGAAAAACAAAGGCCTACAACCAAGAGTACACTCATTCAAAATGGAAGGTGAAATAAGGAGTTTCACAGACAAAAGAAGGCTAAAAGAATACATCTCAACCAAACCAGCATTGCAAAAGATGCTAAGGGGTGTGCTTTAAGAAGATGAAGAAACAGAGAGAGACAGAGAGAAACAGGTACAAAAGGGAAAAATGACAATGACAATAATAACCTTAAATGTAAATGGATTAAATGCACCAATCAAAAGACATAGGGTAGCTGATTGGATAAGAAAACATGACCCACATATATGCTGTCTGCAAGAGACCCACCTCAGAACAAAAGATCTACACAGATTGAAAGTGAAGGGATGAAAAAAAAGCTATTTCAAGTAAATGCACATGAAAAAAAAAAGCTGGGGTAGCAATACTTGTATCATACAAAACAGATTTCACAACAAAGACCATACAAGAGACAATACTTAAGGGAACGATCCATCAAGAAGATATAATCCTGGTATACATATATGCACCCAACATAGGAGCACCCAAATATATAAGGAAAATCTTGGAGGACTTCAGGAAAGATATCAACAGCAACACACTCATAGTAGGGCACTTTAACACCCCATTGTCAACAATGGACAGATCTTCCAAGCAAAGAAACACCAAGGATATTGTGGCACTGAACAACACTCTAGAACAAATGGACTTAATTGATATATACAGAACCTTTCAGCCCCAAAAAGCAAATATACATTCTTTTCAAGTGCACATGGAACATTTTCAAAGATAGACCACATTGTAGGACACAAAACAAGCCTCAAAAAATTCAAGAAAATTGAAATTATATCAAGCATCTTCTCAGATCACAATGGCTTGAAACTAGGAACCAACCTCAAGGAAGAAACTCAAAAACATTCAAATCATGGAGACTGAATAACAAGATATTAAATAATGAATGGGTAAACAATGACATCAAGGGAGAAATCAAAAAAGTTTCTGGAAACAAATGAAAATGAATACACAATAGCCCAAAACCTATGGGATACAGCGAAAGCAGTCCTGAGAAGGAAGTTCATAGCTATACAGGCCTACCTAAAAAGGATAGAAGAATCTCAAATAAACAACTTAATCCTACATCTACAAGAACTAGAGAAATGACAACAAACAAAGCCTAGAGCGAGTACAAGGAAGTAAATAATCAAGATCAGAGAAGAATCAAATGACATAGAGACTAAAAGAACAATTCAAAAGATTGATAAAATCAGAATCTGGTTCTTTGAAAAGATAAACAAAATTGACAAGCTTTTAACCAGACTCATCAAGAAAAAAAAGAGAGGACCCAAATAAATAAAATCAGAAACAAAAGGGGAGAAATCACAACCGATACCACAGAAATACAAAGAATTGTAAGAAATTACTATGAACAATTATATGACAAAAAAATCTGACAACCTGGGTGCAATGGACTAATTTCTGGAAACATATAATCTTCCAAATCCGAATCAAGAAGAAGCAGAAAACCTGAATAAACTTATAACAACTAGTGAAATTGAAGCAGTAATTTTAAAAAAATCCCTGTCACACAAAAACCCCAGGCTGGATGGCTCCACAGGCAAATTTTACAAAACATTTAGGGAAGAACTAACTCCTATCCTTCTCAAACTATTCACAAAAATACAAGAAGAGGGAAGACTCCCAAAGTTTCTATGAGGCCAGTATTATCCTAATTCCAAAACCAGGTCAAGACACAACAAAGGAAGAAAACTACAGGCCAATATCACTGATGAACAAAATATTGGCAAATCGGATGCAGCAACACATTAAAAAGATCATACACCACGATCAAGTGGGATTCATCCCAGGGATGCAAGGATGGTATAATATTCACAAATCAATAAACATAAGACACCACATAAACAAAATGAAAGACAAAAATCACATGATCGTATCAACAGATGATGAAAAAGCATTTGATATAATTCAGCACGCATTTATGATAAAAAAAAAAGTGCTCGGCAAACTGGGAATAGAGGCAGCTTACCTCAACATAATAAAGGTCATATACAAGAAACTTGCTGCCAATATCATACTCAATGGGCAAAAGCTAAAAGCTTTCCCTCTAAGATCAGGAACAAGACAAGGATGTCCACTCTCCACTTCTACTCACCGTAGTTTTAAGAGCTCTAGCCACAGCGATCAGAGAAGAAAAATAAATAAAAGGCATGCAAATTGGAAAGGAGGAAGTAAAACTGTCATTATTTGCAGATGACATGATAGTATACATAGAAAACCCTAAAGACTCTACCAACAAATGACTCAACCTAATAAGTGAATTTGGCAAAACAGCAGGGTACAAAGTCAATATTCAGAAATTGAAGGCATTTCTGTACACCCACATGATATATCCAAGGTAGAAATTAGAAAAAAATCCCATTTACTATAGCAACAAGAGAAATAAAGTACTTAGGAATAAACTTAACCAAGAAGGTAAAAGACCTGTACTCAGAAAACTCCAGAACACTGAAGAAAGAATTTAAGGAAGATGCAAATAAATGAAAGCATATACCATGCTCATGGATGGTAAGAATTAACATCATTAAAATGTCCATAGTACCCAAAGCAATTTATAGATTCAACACGATCACTATTAAAATATCAATGGCATATTTCACAGGCCTAGAACAAATACTTCAAAAATTTATATGGAATCAAAAACAACCCTGAATAGCCTCAGCAATCTTGAGAAAGAAGAACAAAGTAGGAGGAGTCACAATACCTGATATCAAACTATATTACAAGGCCACGATAATCAAAACAGTCTGATGCTGGCATAAGAACAGACATATAGATCAATGGAACACACTGGAGAGCCCAGAAATAAACTCATGTCTCTCTAGTCAATTAGTATTTGACAAAGGGGGAATGAACATAAAATGGAGTGAAAAAAGCCTCTTCAACAAATGGTGTTGGGAAAACTGGACAGGGACATGCAAAAAATGAAATTAGATCACCAACTTACACCACACACCAGAATAAACTCAAGATGGATAAGAGACTTAAATGTAAGCCATGACACCATAAAAGTCATAGAGGAAAACATAGGCAGTAAAATCTCAGCTATCCCATGCAGCAATATTTTTGCCAATATATCTCCCAGGGCAAGGGGAATAAAGGAAAGAATAAACAAACGGGGCTAAATTCTTCAAACTAAAGAATTTCTGCTCAGTGAAAGAAAACACCAGCAAGATGAAAAGAGAACCAACCACATGGGAAAACATATTTGCCAATGATATCTTGGACAAGGATTCGATCTCCAAAATATATAAAGAACTTATATGACTCAACACCAAGAAGACAGACAATCCAATTAAAAAATGGGCAAAGGACCTGAACAGACACTTCTCCAAGGAGACATACAGAGGGTCCATAGGCATATGAAAGAATGCTCAATATCATTAGCCATCAGAGAGATGCAAATTAAAACCACAATAAGATACCACCTCACACTAGACAGAATGGCCATTATTAACAAATCAACAAACAAGTGCTGGCGACGATGTGGAGAAAAGAGGACCCTAGTGCACTGTTGGTGAGAATGCAGACTGGTGCAGTCGCTTTGTAAAACAGTATGGAATTTCCTCCGAAAACTAAAAATAGAACTGCCTTTTGATCCAGCAATTCCACTGCTAGGATTATACCCGAAGAATCCTGAAACACCCATTCAGAAGAACCTATGAACCCCTATGTTCATAGCAGCACTACTTACTATAGCCAAGTGCTAGACACAGCCTAAGTGTCCATCAGTGCATGAGTGGATCAAAAAACTGGTACATTTACATGATGGAATACTATGCAGCAGATAGAAAGAAGGAACTCCTACCATTTGCAACAACATGGATGGAACTAACGAGTATTATGCTTAGTGAAATAAGCCAGGTGGCAAAAGAAAATACCATATGATCTCATTTAATACAGGAACCTAATGAACAAAACAAAGGAAGAAAATAGAACCAGAGGCATGAAAACAAGGAACAGACTAACAATGACCAAAGGGTGGGGGAATGGCAGAAGACGGGAAAGAGAGGAAGGGTCTAGTCAAGGAACAAATATAAATGACCCATAGACATGGACAACAGGGTGGGGATTGACTGTGGGAGATGGGGGAGGTGGGTGAGGCAGGGGAGAGCAATGGGGAGAAAATGGGGCAACAGTAATAGAACAATAAAAAAAAATGGAAAAAAATAAAAGAGATAAAGTCCCTGTCCCACCCTGACTTCTCCCATCTTCTTTTCCTGCAGTACTCTCCTTCCTGGCCCACCCTGTTATTGTTCTCAGACTCCACCCCTATCCTTCTTGCTTCTGAACCCTGAACTCCTTTTTTCTCCTTGTTTTCTCCCATCACTTCGACCCAAATACAGCCCTGCCTTTCTCCCCCAATCCCACTTCTGAAGTCCTGATGGCCCAGGCCCTCCCCAAACCTCGGGACCCTGGTCTGAGCAGAAGCCAGAATGTACCCATAATGCCTTGATAGATGAGAGGGGCAGAGGGTTCACCCTCAGGGGGAACTCCACGAAGAGACAGCTCATAGGGGGCTCCAGGAGGGGGTGAGGGCACCAGCGCCTGGCGGGCATCCCCTGGCAGCAGTTCGTCATGTGTCCCTGGAACATCAGGCACCCGGAGGCGCAGCTGGAATTGGGCAAAGGTGTCAGGCTGGGCTGTCCAGGCCACATGGAGGTGCCCATTCTTGTCTCTGCCCAGCACCCTCAACTCTCCCAGCTCCTGGGGACGCTGCTGCACGACAGGGGCCTGAGCCCCTTGAGTTGTTGAAGGGCCTGAGGGGGGAGGCTCATCAGTGGCTCCCAAGAAGCCTGATGGGGAGGATCCTGGGAAGGGCAGGGCAAGAAAAAGAGGAGAGTCCAGTATGAGAGCCAGGAAGGAACCCCAGCTCACAGGTTCTGCCCTCTAGTCTCTAAGAGCGTGCACACATTCCCTGAGCCACTTTGTCCTCCCAAAGGTCGGCCTGGCCCTCTACCTCACCTGAACAGACAGGCCTGCAGATAACAAATGAAAGAAATAAAGCCTGCCATCACCCCCCCCACACACACACACACCCAACTCCTATGACCTCCAGCCCCACAGACTTCCAAGTCCCTCCCCACAGGCATCCCCCTCCCCAATGGGTGGTGGTCATGGCTTCCATTAGTGCTACAGTGAGAAGCCTGAAAGAAAGGGGGAGAAAGTGGTGTTAGGGAATGAGGGTGCAAGAGGAGGGAGAATGGGTAGTGAGGAGAGGGGGATTAGCGTCCAGCTCAGGTGGCATCTGGGCCCTATGGGTGAAGAAGAGGCCCACAACCCTCCCCGTGGTGGCCAGAGAACACCCCTTCCCTGAGCCCTGACATCATTCCTGTGGGAGAGACCAGCATGAAATGAGCCAGGAGATCGGAAAGGTGGTTCAGGAAGCAGTGGTTTCCCCTTTCACATACACATGCTGCCAAAGGCTTCAAGGCAACCCAAGCAGTTCCTATGTATCCCTTTGAGGTTAAGGCCAAATTGTGGAAAGTAGTAACCACTGACCACAGTCTACAGCCACCCTTACCACAGTGAGTCAGAGCTGAAAACCTCTGGTGTCAATCACCCCTACCCTACCCTACCCAACTGCTCCAGTGAGTCTGCAGTCCCTCCCCATCCACCAACCATCCCTTCTGTTGCCTAGAACAGCAATCCTGGCAGAAGTGCCTTGAGAAACAGAGTGAAAACCAAGGGACCCCAAAGACTAGGTCTCCTGGGCCTTGGATATCTGCCAGTACCCTGAGGGTGGAAGTGGTTGGATCTAGGGACACAGGAGAGCTGTGCTTTGCTATCCAGTCATCTGGAGCCTGGACCAGGGTAGGACGTGAAGGCAGGAGGGTGTGATGAAGGTGACAGTCTGAGCAGTGAGCAGTGGGAGGAACTGAGGGATGCAGACTCCAAAGGCAGGTGAGCCTGGACAGGGGAGGGGTGGTCCCGCACCCCAGCCCACGCTACCTGTGGTGGTGATGAAGGCGTAGGACTTGGAGGTCTGCCCTGCCCGCACCCCGTGGACCTCCACGTGATAGGTGGTGCCTGGCCTGAGGTCGGGCAGGGTGACAGTGCGCGTGGTGCCAGGCACAGTCAGCTCCCCGTGGGGGCCATTTGCAGGAGGCTGGGGCTGCCAACGCAGCACCACGCTCTCGAAGTGGCCGCGGAGCCCATCGAGGGACACGAGTAGTGAGCCGTCGGTGGAACTGCCCAGCACCTCAGGTTTGGGGTGACGGGGCACAGCCATCCCATCGACGCCCTGGCTGGAGTCCCGCTTCCAGGTGCCGGAGTTGGGGCTGGCGGTGGGGTAGGGACGACGGGACGGGGCTGCAGGGGAGCTGGCGGGGGCAGCGGCGGCCAGACGCCGCTGCAAGTATTCATGGATGTGGCGCGCCACAGACGCGTAGGTCTGGTTGGCCCGCAGTGGGTAGCTGTGAACCCGCAGGTGGCGCTCCAGGTCCTGCACCGTGCCTCGGAAGCGGCCCAATTCCGCAGTCAGGTTGCCCCAAGGCCGCCGGGGGGGCTGGGGCAGACTAGGCCCAGGACGAGGCTCCCCCTGTCCCTCCTCCGAGGGTCGAGGGGGCCTGGCGGGCCTAGGAGGTCGCGGGGGCCGCGGGGCTGGGGCCGGCCGGGGCCGGGGTTTGGGGGGCGGGGCTGGAGGTCGCACCTCCGGGTAACTGTAGTGTCCTGGTGCTGGGGGAGGGCAAAAAAAGGGGAAGGGGGAGAGCAGATCAGTAGCAGCCGCCCCCACCATCCCTGCACTCCTCCCTGGGCATTGCCTCCCTCCGTCCGTCCCTCCCACCGGAGCCAGAGGTCTCCTCCCTGTGCTCCAGCCCGACCTGGAAAGAGAACCGAGAAAAAGGAATCATTGTCCCAGGAGCCCCTCACCCCTCGCCCTCCAAGCCAGCCGCTGTTGGTGTCCTAAAAAGAAAGAAGCCAGCGGAGCTGGGCCCTGTGTCTGAAGGAGAGAAAGGGGTGTGGGAGGAGAGAATGTGAGCTACAGCAAGGTGGGGGTTCCTCTGTCACAGGAAAAGAAACGAAAGATCCAGGTATCTGTCAAGAGACCTTGAGGTTAGTGGAAAATTACTGCCATGAGACCTAACTCCCCAAATCCCAGTTGTAAAGTCAACAGGACTGTTGGTGTCTGATCTGCCTAATTCCAGTCCCTACAAGATCTGACCACTGACTGAGCATGAGGGCTGTCCCCCATCTAGGTGGGTAGCCAGCGTATCTTATTCACTGTTCTCTCTCAGCAGCTCCTCCCATACTCCAGCCCATAGGACTCCAGTGCTTGAGAGCTGTCTCTCTGGTGCCCTTGATGCAGAGCAAGGCTCCCAGCAGGTGCTTTGGGACTGCCACACATCCTGCCAAGTGCATCTGGAGGAGCCTGTGAGCCTTATGTGGGCTCCCATGGAAGGGCTCCTACACTCAGAAACCAGGCCTTTCCCTAACCCCTGGCCAGCCATACCTGTGTTAGCCCTGACAGAAGCTGGGTAGCTTACTGCCCGGCCCCGCTCCGCAGTGACAGTCACCACATATTCCACGCCTGGCATCAGGTCAGTCAGCAGTGTCCCGTCTGCCTCAGCTGGCACTTCCAGCCGCACCCTCTGGTTGCCAGCACTGACATAGGACACCACAAATCGGTCCACCTCAGCCTGGGGGCGCAGCCAGCTGAGCTCCAGTGTGGTTGGAGTCACAGCCACCACCCGGAGGTCCTGGGGGCCATCGATCACTAGCCAGGTTAGAGAGAGGAGGGATCAGGTGGGAGTCTGGTTCTTCAGTCAGCAGCTTTCCTTGCCCCACCCAAGCCCTCCCCTCTGCCCTCCTGGCCACCTCGCTCATATCCAGATCTCCACTTGGGACACCACCCCACAGCCCCTGCTCTCACTGGTGGTGATGGTCTTGGAGACAGGAGGGCCCCAGTTAGTTCCTCGAAGGGCACGGACAGTGACCTGGTACTCCTGACCAGGGGCCAGTCCTCTCTGGTCATAGGCTGAGGCAGAGCTGGGCACCCGTGCGGTGAATGGGGGACTCGCCCCCTCTGTCTGCAAGAGAGAGAGCACTGGGTAGGTCAGGGCTGGCACTCTGCCTCTGCTGCTCAATCCCCGTCTCCAACTCCAAGTGGTATCAACTTGGGACTGTGCAGAACTTGACCCTGTACAGCTGAGGAGCACAGATGGTAACAGCAAACACGTCTAGAACACTTTCCATGCCAGCTACTGTTTAAGGCAATTTATGTATATGAACTCACTGAATCCCAAGCAATGTGACCTCAGAGTCCCCTCAGTTGGGCACTACCTTTTAGCCTGTTCATCAGCTGTCTGCCAGAATTCTACCTGACACCCAGGGCTCTGGCTTTCCCCACAATCCTGGCTTCCTGGCAGGAAAAGGCTTCTCCTCAGCGCACTCCTGTCAGGACAGGTGGAGGAAATGAGGAATGCCCCTTCAAGTCTCACTTCTTCCTTAAAGCATCTGCCCCAGCCTGAGCCTCCCCACAGATACCTGACCTGCTATTTAATCTAGGTGTGACCCCTGTCATGACATTTCCCTCCAGGCACTTTTCTTGTCTCCTCAGCAGGGTTGTAGGCCCCTAAAAAACAAGACCCATCTGCTCAGAGTTCCACAAATACGTTTTCCAGTTTTGTACCTGGCATCATGATGGGCATTGAGACACAAAAATAAAAGCTATGGTCCCTGTCCTCAGAGAGTTCATGCTCTAGTAGCAAATGTATGGCCATGTCTTAAACTTTATTAGACCCCTACCCAAGTGTCTATGTGTAAACATGCCTGTGAGAAAACAACCCTCCTCCAAGCACACATTTACATTATTCTGATTATCTGTGGTGACCCCCGCAGGAAAGCTGCTGACCCCTGCTCCAAACTGGGCCTCCCTGGGGTACAGTGCTGGGGGACAGAAGGAACTGGATATCTGCAAATAGTCCACAGCCCCACATTTCACTGGGCTGTCCAGCTAATAAGGATGCTCTGTTCTGCTGAGCTATGTTGGCCATGATGGATGCCTCCATTCAGCCAAGTAGAATTGGAAATTTCAAAAAGTACTCTCCTAAACCCAGAGTTGGAAGGGAAACAACATAGTAATAACCAAAATATAAAACCAGATGAGAGGCCACGTATGGATTTCTGGGTTGAGGATGAATAAAGCTTTGTCAGTTTTCTTGGCTGAAAAAGTATCCTGGGCACATAAGACCCTTGTCCCTCTCCTGCTTGCCCTGCCCTAGGATACCCCAGTCTAGGAGGCCTTGGGTTGACCTCCACTCAAGACCCATGAAGTCCTCATCCTTCCCATGACTTAACTCTCTCTGTCACCCTTTATTCCCCCAACTCTACACACACACACACACACACACACACACACACTCACTCACTCACTCACTCCTTGGGTGTTCCCTGATGATGTCTGTGATGTCTGGTCCTTTAAGCAAGACAAGCCCATCCCATCAGATCATCTACATGAACCTTTAGATATTTCTTAGTCCCTCCTGAGATCTATTTTGGAACAGTTCCCTGACAATCCCACTGTCAGCACATCTGGTTGGTCTGAGGCAGGCTCTCTAACCAGATGCTGGTAGCTGGCTGTGCCCCTTAATAAAAGCTTGGCTACTTCACTGATTGTCCATGGCAAGTTTCTAACCCTATTCTCGAAATCAACCTTGCGGCCCTAGTGAGGGATTCCACCGTGGCAGGTCCCTGCAGATTAATTCACTCCCATCTCCTGATTCAGACCAGACTCAAAACACAAACTTTTCTGAGTCTGCATGGTCTTGTGTCTCAATGAAAACTTGGCATAGCCTTGGTTTCCAGGCTGCAGAATACACCCAGACAAGGAATACTTGAACCTCTTTCTTTTCAGGGGTTACCTCCCTCAGTTTCCTCATGCTTTCTCTCACATTCATAGAGGAGCCAGCATTTTTCAAAATAGCAACATTTCTTAAGTTAGTGGTCCTCAGGCTTGGGGTGCATCAGAATCATCTGGAGGTCTTGTTGCAACACAGGTTACTAGGCCCCAGCCCCAAAGCTTCTGATTCAGTAGATCTGGGGAAGGAATCCAACAATTTGCGTGTCTAACAAGCTCCCAGGTGATGCTAATGCTGCAGATCCAAGGAACACACTTTGAGAACTACTAAGTCAGAGTAAAATGCCATGTATGCAGAGAGAATTGTTCCTCTCTGGTGTCCTGAAAATCATTCCAATAGCTAGGTGTGTCCCTTGACCAGGACTAGCAGAGCCTGGGCTTTGGGAGAGAAGTGTTTCCGGATAAGGTAGAGACACACAGACTTCTAGGAAGATGGCAGAGGCCAGAGGACAGCCAGCTACTGAATATATTCTATGCCAGCAGAAGTGGACAGAGAGCACTGGCCAAGGCAAGAGGCACAGTTTCAGGGGCCAGCTACAGAAAATATAGCAAGTATAGTCTGAGGGCCAGTAGCACAGGTTGATGGGGAGTCCAAGAGGAATGTCTGGGAACCAATTTTACAGGAGCTTTTTTCACACCTGGGCTCAGAAGGAACCCAGAATGTGACAGATGCCTGTACCCAGAGCAGAGCACATAACCTGACAGCCTGGCCAAGCTGGGCTCAGGCCAGCTCAACGCCACACAGACCCACAGTGAGAGAGGAAGCCTAGGGCTTCGACTGGGAAGCCCCACCTCTTGAGAATATCCAAGGGTGGGTTTGTATTTACTAAGAGCAGGAGACAGTGCTGTCCTGCATGCTCCTTTCATTTCAAGTGTTTATTTTAACTCCACTTTCCCTCAAGTTTCTTTGGAAAATTCCTTTTAAAAGTCCCACACTCTCAAGATTAGAACTATGTAAATAATACACACAGAGAAAAAGAGAGTGGGAGAAACACTTAAAAATGTTAACAGTGCTTATTTTAGTGTGAAGCAGCCAAGAATTATTTGTTTTTTTTTCCTAGCTGCCAAATTCCTGTCTTGTGATTAAATTATTTTTATACCAAATAAAAAAATTTTGGTTCAAATTTTATTTATTTTTAGAGAGGGGAATGGAGGGAGACAGAGAGGGTGCGAAACATTGATGTGAGAGAGAAATATCAATCAGCTGCCTCTCGCACACACCCTGAAGAGGGACTGAACCTGCAACCCAGGCATGTGCCCTGACCAGGAATTGAACCACTGACTCTTCACTTTGTGGGATGACACCCAACCAACTGAGCCACACTGGTCAGGGTGTAAAAAAAAAATGTTTTTAAACAGAAGAAAAAATCCAAGCTATCCTGGTTGTAATACAAAGTAGGGGTTTCTACCTCTGCTTCTATCAGGGAGTAAGGAGAGACAGAACATGGCAGCAATCTGGCTTTGGCGTATAATAACAATAACTAGGCCAGTTGGGGTAGGGATGACAGCCAGCACCTCTGAGTTGCCCCTTCTGTCCCAGAGCCTTTCTAGGGTTTTGACCCTTAGAGTTCTTTATTTTTCCAGAGTCCTGGCTGGGCAGAAATGAGGACAACATGGCCTACCCACTATGACATTTGTGGGATGATACAGAGAAACATGAGTTGAACAGTAGAAATGTCAGATGACTTGGGGTTAGGAGACCAAACACATCATAAAAGCCCCATCTGCACAAAAAGAGATCTCTAATGGGAGGCCACAAGGCTTTGTCTCTAAAGTGCTCCCCAAATATTTTAAGAGTGAGTTGAAAGGAGACAGAGAAACTATGCTTTGCAATGCACTAATGACATGGAGGCAGGAGAACTACTTCACAGATTCAAAATTATTGCAACAGGCTAGACAGCTTGGCCTAAACCAAAAAAGATAACATTAAATAGAGCTAACTACAAAGCCCTATATTTAGGCTAAAAGAAGTGTATATAGTTCATTCCTTCTTTTTCCCCCTTATTTATCTATATTTGCTGAAGTTCCCACACTAAGCCTACATAAGTTTTATAATAAAAAGTTATCTGGCCCTGGCTGGTGTGGCTCAGCAGATTGAGCACCAGCCTGCAAACTGAAAGGTCACTGGTTTGATTCCCAGTCAGGGCACATGCCAGGGTTGCAGTCCAGGTCCCCAGCTGGGGGCGTGTGAGAGGCAACCAATCGATGTTTCTCTCTCTCTCTCTCTCTCTCTCTCACTCTTTTCCCCTCTCTCTAAAAGTAAATAAGTACATTTTTAAAAAGTTATTTAAAAAAATGATCAAAACAGCTGACTGTGTGACCACAAGTTAATATATATCAACTCTGAGACAAGTACCAATGTCTCCAGAGTTAGGGCAATGACTGGGCTCCTCTCTGTACTCATGTTTTGGGGACAAATGCAAAAAGCAGGAGGCACTAGAAGAGGGAGCTCTGAAAGTGAAGAATTCAAGAACGAAGTCCTAAGGAAAAGGTGGGGCAGAACCAATGGGTTTTGCCCACAAGAATGAAGGGTGAAGTGATGGCTGATGTCTCCAAATCCCTGAAAGCCTGTGGTGAAGGATGCAGGACAAGCGAAAAACCACCCTGACTGCTGGTGAAGACCCAGCTAGGTCCGCTGGGTGGATGTCAGAATGGGGCAGATTTGGATTCAGCAACAACAAAAAGAACTGCCTAACGATGATGACCAAAGGACTAGACAGCCTCAGAGAGTACTGAGCTCACTGTTACCAGAGGTGTTCCAGCAGGAGATGTTGCAAAGGCCCCCTGCACCCCATAAAGCAGGAGAAGAAAGACTTTACAGCAGCTTCAGGAACCCAGACATCTGGACTTAACCACTGATTACCTGGAATGTCCGGCATGAGGTGAGCACCCCCTACCCTGGTCCTACCCTCTTGTCCCCTCCTGCAGTGTGGCTCTCACCGTGGGGGTGAACTGAATTTCATAGGCATCCACAGGGCCAGGAGCCCTGGTCCACTCTGTCCGAACCGTTGTCTCCTCCAGGAGGTGCATCCTCATGCCCTCAATGGCTGGCACCTCTGCCCAGGAGAATGGGATATGGCAAGCTGGTTAGCCCAAGGCAGCCCCACCTGACCCCCGTCATCACAGGCTCCCTACTCAAGGACAGTCAAAGAGATCAATTCCAGTTCCCACTCCTCTCTGGGGAGGGTGGGGGCAGAGCTGGCAGAGGCTTGAACAGACCTTCGGTTTCCTTCAGCTTCCCCTTAGCTCCAGGAACACAAAATCTCCCAGAAAACAACCAAATGGCTCCCCCAACTTGCTCATAAGATATCTGAAAGCAGGTCCTGCCTGCAGATATGCACCCATGGTTCTTCTGCCCCAGTGGACACTGGCTTCCTGGCTCCTGTAGTCACGCCCCTCATATATAACCTCCCTCCACTCTTCCTCCAGCTCCCTGGGCTCCTAGGCCTCAGGGTCAGGCCTTCCCATGGACTCAGATTCCCAGTCCCTGACAAAGTATACTGGGGCAGCTACCTGCTCACCTTCTCCGCAGTCCTCCCCTGCATAGCCCTCTTGGCAGATGCAGCTGCCCTCATGACAATCTCCTCGGCCATGGCAGTCCTCAGGGCATGTCTGGATGGAGCAGTCAGGGCCTCGGAAGCCCTCAACGCACACACACTGGCCTGCGCGGCACAGTTCCCGGGGCCCGCAGCCCTCAGGACAGGCGCTGGCAGGAGGCTCTTCCTGCCCACAGTCCTCGCCGCTGTAGCCCACGTGGCACACGCACGATCCCTGCACACAGCGCCCACGGCCCCGGCAGTTGGCCGGGCAGGTGCGAGTCGAGCAGGAGGGGCCCGTGTAGCCTGAGTAGCACACGCAACGCCCATCATCACAGCGGCCATGCTGGTGGCAGTTGGAGAGGCAGGTACGGAGGCTGCAGTCCTCTCCCGAGTAGCCATCCCAACATATGCACACACCGTCCTGGCACACGCCGCGCTGGCTACAGTCGCCCGGGCACCTCCTCACACCGCAGTCATCACCCGAGTAGTCGTCATCACATACGCAACGTCCATCTAGGCATTGGCCACGGCCTCGGCAACCTCCAGGGCAGCTGAGTGAGCTGCAGTCCTCTCCCTCGTAGCCTGCGTCGCACGCGCACACGCCATCCTCGCAGCGGCCGCGTCCGCGGCAGTCCCCGGGGCACCGGCGGCTCCCACAGTCCTCGCCTGTGAAGCCCTGGTTGCACACGCAGCGACCGTCCACGCAGCGCCCGCGCCCTCGACAGTCGCCAGGGCAGGCACGTGTGCCGCAGTCCCGGCCTGTATACCCGGGCCAACACACGCAGCGGCCACTCTCGCAACGACCCCGGCCGCGACAGTTCCCTGGACAGCTGCGCACGCCGCAATCCTCGCCGCTGTAGCCCGCATTGCACACGCACACGCCGTTCTCGCAGCGCCCGCGGCCCCGACAGGCGCGCGGGCAGGCGCGCGCGCCGCAGTCAGGCCCCGTGTACCCCGGCCAGCACACGCAACGGCCGTCCTCGCAGTGGCCCCTTTGGTTGCAGTCGCCAGGGCAGCTCCGCACGCCGCAATCGTCCCCGCTGTAGCCTACGTCGCAGATGCATTCTCCGTCCTCGCAGCGACCGCGGCCCTGGCAGTCGCGTGGGCACGTCCGTGTGCTGCAGTCCTCGCCCGCGTACCCGGGCCAGCACACGCAGCGGCCGTCCACGCAACGCCCACCTTCGCCACAGTTCCAAGGGCAGGTTCGCGAGCCGCAGTCTTCGCCAGCGTAGCCAGGGTCACAGACACAGCGCCCGTCCTCACAGCGCCCTTTCTGGCTGCAGCCCCGGGGGCAGCTCTTCACTGCACAGTCCTCGCCAGTGTAGCCGGGATTGCACACGCAGCGTCCATTTTCGCAGCGCCCCCTCTGGCTGCAGCCTCGAGGGCAGGAGCGCAGGCTGCAGTCTTCTCCAGAGAAGCCCGACCTGCACACGCACACGCCCTGCACGCAGCGCCCGCGGCCGTGGCAGTCCCCGGGGCAGGAGGGCCAGCTACAGCTGGGGCCGGTGTAGCCAGGGAAGCACACGCAGTGACCGCGGACACAGCGCCCCTGATCGTTGCAGTCATCTGGGCAGGGCCCCGAAGCAGAGGGTGGAGAGGAAGGGGACACCCCAGAGTCTGTGGGATCTGAGCAGGTGGGCCCATCCCAGCCTGGTTCGCAGGAGCAGGCGCAGCGGCTCAAGTCAAACACGCCGTGGAGGCTGCAGAGGCTACGAACGTCTGTCTGGCCTAGAGTAAGCACAAAAGGAGGATCTCAGTGTCTCTGGGGGAGTGGTGAGCCCATATAGTGCTCCCTTGAGTCTTCCCCTCCAGTAGGGCCAGCCTCATTTCATAAGGCCATCTTAGCTTCCAGCTACTCCTAGTCAGCATATGTGGTTTCCCAGAGCCCCAGCATATGCTGGGGAGAACGGGAGGGAGCTGACATCTAGCCAGGTGGCTCCCCTCTCCAAGTTGTACACTCACCACCCCCAAGGGTGAGGAAGGGGTGCCTTTTTCTAATTCATACCCAGGTCCTTTATAGACTAGAGATGACCATCCAACTTCTCCACTTGCCTCTTTTTCTGTTCCCCCTTCTGTGGTCACTTGCTTACCTGTGCCAGCCTGGGCAGCAGCAGGACAACATCCCCCTGTGCACTGTTCCTTGAGCCCCTTCACCAGCTCCTCCAGGATCTCTAGCCGTACCCTTAAGGCCTGCACCTCTGAAGCAGGGACGGGGGGCTCAGTGCCTGGGGGACAGCCACAGCTAGTTGAAGGGGGCAGATTAATGCGGTGAGTGAACACCACCTGTTTTTCCCCTCCTTCTACAGTGTGCTCATAAAGCTGAGAAGTGGGAGTCCCCACTCTTGACTCCACTGTGCGCCCCCCCGGCTGAGGAGGGGGTTTTGAGGCTGGGAGTGTGATATTGGAGCGTGAAGAGAAAGGCCCTGATCTGACTGTGCTCAGCAGCAGCAGTAGGAGGGCCAGGCTGAAGGTTAGGGAACGTTGGGCTGGCATCATTCAGGAGGCTGCAGGGAGAGAGTGTTAATGTCAGAGCAGTTTTGCAGAAAAGAGAAGATACCCCACCCAACACACACATTAACAACAGTCCCACCACCCACAACTAATGTACCCAACCCACATGTACATAAAAATCCACATTTAACCCAACCCTAAGGAATGCCCTCCTGAGAGAGATTTGGTGTCTAACTCACTTTCTGATGTCATTTGGTTACCCTGCTCCCCATTTCATTTTACTGTTCCACACATACCAATCCTTATTTGTTCCACAGACACCACAAACTTGCATTAGTCTAAGGACCTTTGCACTGTATATTCCTTCTGTCTGGGATGCTCTTCACTCAGCTTTTAATGGTGGGCTCCTTCTTGTTTAGATCTTAACTCATATGTCATTGACACCCAGAGGCCTTCCTTGCTGCCCAGCTGGAGCAGTCTTCCCTTACTCTCCACCACAATATCCTAGTTATGTTCTTCACGGTGTTCACTGTTGTCTGAATCATCTGGGTGGGCACTTGTTTGTTCTCTTTCTCCCACTAGTAGAATGGGAACTCCATTAGAAGTGCACAACTGTATGCCTGTGCCTGGCACACAGGAGCTGTCCAACACATTTATGTCGAATGGATTAGTGGATGAGTATCTAAGGCCAATCCTTCCACAAGCACCTGGATCTCAGCTCCTACTAACCTCTCGGGAACCTTCAGGTACAGATGATCCTCTCTCACTTTTTTTAAAAAAAGATTTTTATTTATGTATTTATGTATGTATGTATGTATGTATTTATTTATAGAGAGAGGGGAGTAGAAGGAGAGAAATATCAATGCGTGGCCTGCAACTAAGGCATGTAGCCTGACTGTTTGCAGGCCAGCACTCAGTCCACTGAGCCACACCAGCCAGAGCTGAAATCAGTCACTTTTATTCAACCTCTCACTTTGCTCAACTAGATCCTTCCCATCAACTTTTATATGAGCTCAAATATAAAATGAGCTTTCAGTTTTTAAAAAGCCCTTTTCCTCAGGACTTAATTACCAAATATCAAAATTTATTACAAAGGCAAAAGGATAGAGAGAACAGAACAGAGTCCAGAAACAGATCCACATGTATGGGGTCACCTGGTTAATGACAAAGGTGTCACTACAGTTAAGAGGGAATGGATGATCTTTTTGATAAATGTTGCTTGACCAACTGAAAATCCGTATGGAAGAAACACCTATCTCTACATTATGTCCACACACAGAAATTAATTTAAAATAAATCTAATGGACCTAATTTTAAAAGATAAAGGAATAACTTTCAGAACAATGTCTAATAGAAGAAAATACAGGAGAATATCTTTATGACCTTGGGGTAAGCAAAGATATCTTAAAACCTAACCATGCAAAATTTAACTGTAAAAGATTTCACATAAAACTTAACCATAAAAAAAGACATTGATACATTGAACCCAATTGAAATTCTTAACTTCTGGTTATCAAAAGACACCATTAAGAGAATAAGAAGGAAAGCTGTAGACTGGAAGAAAATACAGTTCAGCCTTGAATAAAGTGGGGTTGAACTGCATAGGTCCATTATATGCAGATTTTTTTAAATTGACCTACACAGTTCAATTCTGCCTTGTCCAAGGCTCAACTGTATGTGATATGTCAGAAAAAAAAAAAGAGAAAGGGTTTTAAATTCTAAAAGAACTTCAAAACAAAGACAACAAGTGAAAGGCAGGCCACCTAGATTTTAAATCGGCAAAAGACCTAAAAAGGTACTCCAGATAAGAATACAGTATATCTGAAGGGCCAATAAACATGAAAAGGTGAATAACATCACTAGTAATCAGGAAAATGCAAATTAAAACCACGATAAGATGCCATCAAATAGCCACCAGAATGGCTACAATTTAAGGAACTGCCATTGCTCGATATTGGCAAGTGTGTGAATCTACTGGAACTCTCATCTATTGACAAAAGGAGCACAAATTAGAGCAACCACTTTGGAAAACTGGCAGTATCTACTAACTAAAGCACATAGCCTATAACCTGGCAATTCTACTTCTTGGTAAATATCCAACAGAAATGACTGCACATCCTCAAAAGGACGCGTACAAGAATGTTCATGAGATTTATTCATATTAGCCAAAACTGGAAACAACTCAGGCATCCATTAATAGTAAAATGGAGAAATAAATTGAGGCATTGTCATACAATTGAATATTATACAGCAATGAAGAACATCCTCTTGCCATATGGGACAACATGAACAAATTTCACATACAATACTGAGCAAAAGAAACCACAAACACAACCATTTTGAATGACGCTATTTATATGAGAATAGGATTCCTCTCAGGGACAGTATTGACTGGGAGGAGTTACAAGGGGGGATTTCTGGAAATGTTTTGCACGTTGATCTGGGTGGTAAACAGATGTATACATACTCAAAATTAATTAAGCTACACACTTAAAATTTGTGCATGACACTGTATGGAAGTTATACCTTAAAATAAAACAAAATATCTTCACAATTACCTAAATCCTCTCAAACTAGCAACAGCCAGCCTCAGTAAGCTTCCAGACCTCATACCTCTTGCTAAGGGGCCACAGGTCAGCACTAGCAGCAGCCAGCTTAGATTCACAGACTTGGCTTTGCCTAGGAATTTCCAAACCCAGCAGAAGTAGCAGTCATCTCAGATTGCTTTATAGCTCAGGCAGGGTGCTCCCGGGCAGAACACAGGTGGGGGCTGACCTTGGCCTGCACCACCCAGAACCCCCAGAGCCTGCGCACCCAATGGACAGCTACAGACTACACTGGAGCACCACCACTCTGCCTCTGCACAGCTGATTCTCCACAGAAGGCAGAGGTTGGTGGTCAGTGGTCATAGCCAGTCCTTGCAGCTGACTGGCCTGGGTAAATTTCTCCAATTGACCTGCCAACAGCAATCAAGGCTCAACTACAAGAGGAGGGTGTACTCAGCCCACACGAAGGGAGCACCTCAAGTACCCAGCCTGGGTGATAGGGTTGGCTGTGCCACTGGATCCTATAGGACACCCACTACATTAGGCTATGCTACCAAGACAGGGTGTCATAGCAGCTCTACCCAATACAAAGAAACAAACACAGGGAGGCTGACAAAATGAAGAGACAAAGAAACATGGACCAAATGAAAGAACAGAGCAAAACTCCAGAAAAATAACTAAACAAAATGGAGATAAGCAATCTATCAGATGCAGAGTTCAAAACACTGGTTATAAGCATGCTCCAGGAACTTAATGAGGACCTCAACAGCATAAAAAAGATCCTGTCAGAAACAAAGGATACCCTAACTGAAATAAAGAACAATTTAGAGGGAAACAACAGTAGAATGGATGAAGCCAAGAATCAAATCAATGATTTGGAATATAAGAAAGCAAAAAATAACCAATCATAACAACAAGAAGAAAAAAGAATCCAAAGACTTGAGGATAGTGTAAGCAGCTTCTGAGATAACTTCAAGCATTCCAAGATTCGCATCATAGGGGTGCCAGAAGGAGAAGGCAAAGAGCAAGAAATTGAAAATCTATTTGAAAAAGTAATGAAAAATAAATTCCTAATTTGGTGAAGGAAATAGACATGCAAGTCCAGGAAGCACAGAGAATCCCAAACAAGATGGTTGCAATGAGGCCCACACCAAGACACATCATAATTAAAATGCCAAAGGTTAAAGATAAAGAGAGAATCTTAAGCACAACAAGACAAAAGCAATTAGTTACCTACAAGGTAGTTCCCATAAGACTGTCAGCTGATTTCTCAAAATAAATTTCACAAACCAGAAGTAATTGGCAAGAATATTAAAAGCAGGAACCTACAGCCAAGATTGCTTTACCCAGAAAAGCTGTCATTTAGAACTGAAGGGCAGATAAAGAGCTTTCCAGACGAGAAAAAAGCTAAAGGATTTCACTATCACCAAACCATTATTATATGAAATATTAAAGGGACATATTTAAGAAAAAGTGGATCAAAACTATGAACAATAAAATGCCAATAGATACATATCTATCAACAACTGAATCTAAAAAACAAACTAATCAAACAAGAAGAACAGAGGCAGAATTGTGGATATACAAAGAGCATGTTAAAAATCTTTTATTTATTTTTAGAGTGAGGGGAATGGAGGGAGAAAGAGGGGGAGAGAAGCATCAGTCAGTTGCCTCTCACATGCCCCCAACTGGGGATCTGGCCCGGAACTCAGGCATGTGCTGTAGCTGGGAATCAAACCAGCAAGCTTTTGGTTCGAAGGCTGGTGCTCAATCCCCTGAGCCACACCAGCCAGGTCTAGGAGAGTGTTTTGATGGTTGCCAGATGGGAGGGGGTGTGTGGGGGAATGGGAAAAGAGGTGAATGGTTAATAAGTACAAATAGGTAGTTATAGAATACTCATGGGGATGTAAAGTACAGTATCAGAAATGGAGTAGCCAAAGAACTTATACGCATGACCCATGGACATGAACAAATGTGTGGTTACTGCCTGAGGATGTGGGGGATACTGGGTGGAAGGGGGCAAAGGGAAAGAAATAGAGGAAACTGTAATAGCATACTCAATAAAATACAATTTTAAAAAATTCTCTGTCTATTGATATGGTAACCAGGAGAAATATGTGACTTGAACAGTTGACATGTGGCAAGAATTACTGAAGCACTGAGTTTTATTCAGTGCTTTAAAAAAGCTCCCCAGATGATTGTAATGTGCAGACAGAGTTGAGACCTACTGCTCTAGTCACACACCTAGATACCTCCCTCCAGATGCATGGCTTTAATTTCCAATGTACACTTCAATTTATAAACTAGCTTAGTCACCTCTTCTTAACTCCAAGCGATATATCCAACTGCTTACTTGGCATCTCCTCTGGGGCATCCCAATTCAGGATGTCTGAAATGGAACTAATGACTGCCCTTCCTGAACCCCATGCATTCTCAGTATTCTCCATTGAGCTCATGGCCCCACCACCATTCATCCAGCTTTATAAGCCAGAAACCTAACAGCCCATTCAACACCATCATATTTCATCATATTTACCCACATTTTCTTTTTTTAAGTATATTTTATTATGTTGTTACAGTAGTCCCAATTTTTCCCTTTGCTCCCCTCTTCCCAGTAGTCCCCCCTTCTTTCCGGCAATCCCATTCCACTTAGTTCATGTCCATGGGTCGTGCATATAAGTTCTTTGACTTCACCCTTTCCTATATTATTCTTAACTTCCCCCTGTCTATTTGGCACATACCAATTATGCTTCTTAATCCCTGCACCATTTCGCCATTTCTACCTCTTCCCCCTCCCAGCTGATAACCCTCCAAATGATCCCCATACCTATGATTCTGTTCCTATTCTGGTTTCCTTATTTGGATTTTGTTTTTATTTTTTAGATTCCATTGTTGATAGTTGTGAGTTTGTTGTCATTTTAATGTTCATAGTTTTGATCTTCTTTTTCTTAAATAAGTTCCTTTAACATTTCATATAATAATGGCTTGGTGATGATGAACTCCTTTAGCTTTACCTTGTCTGGGAAGCACTTTATCTGCCCTTCCATTCTAAATGATAGCTTTGCTGGATAGAGTAATCTTGGTTGTAGGTCCTTGCTTTTCATCACTTTGAATATTTCTTGCCAATCCCTTCTTGCCTGCAAAGTTTCTTTTGATCAATCAGCTGATAGTCTTATGGGAACTCCTTTGTAGGTAACTCTCTGTTTTTCTCTTGCTGCTTTTAGGATTCTCTCTTTATCTTGAACTTTTGGCATTTTAATTATGATGTGTCTTGGTGTGGTCCTCTTTGGGTCTAGCTTGTTTTGGACTCTCTGTGCTTCCTGGACTTGTATGTCTATTTCCTTCACCACATATGGGGAGTTTTCCTTTATTATTTTTTCACATAAGCTTTCAATTTCTTGCTCTTCCTCTTCTCCTTCTGGCACCCCTATGATCCAGATGGTGGCACATTTAAAGCTATCCCAGAGGTTATAAGCCTCTCCTCAGTTTTTTCAATTCTTGTTTCCTCATTCTGTACTGGTTGACTGTTTTTTTCTTCCTTATGTTCCAAATCATTGATCTGAACCCCGCTTTCCTTCCCTTAACCATTGGTTTTGTGTGGATTTTCCTTCCTTTCATTTAGCATAGCCTTCACCTCTTTGCTTATGTGTTTGCTGTACTTAAGCATATCTGTCAAGCCTGCGAGCATCTTCATCACCAGTATTTTGAACTCTACATCTGTTAGGTTGGCTATCTCCTTGTCACTTAGTTCTCCCACTGGAACCTTGATCCGTTCCCTCTTTTGGGCCATATTTCTCTGTCTCCTCATCTTGACAGGCTCCTGTGTTTATTTGATTCTGTGTCTTAGGTAAAACCATCCCACCTGTTAGGTTGTAAGGGGGTGGAGCCTTAGGTATTTGTCAGTACAGACAACCTGTTCTACCATGTTGCAGTGCTGTATGTGGAGGAGGAGTCTGAGAGGGAACAATGCTGCTTGCTCAGCACTTGCCCCTTTTCCAGGCACTTCTCCCACTTCCATATGGAACTGGTACCTCTCTAGCTATTGCCCTAGCCATTGTTCCCAGAGTGGGTGGGTCTGCAGACATTCTAGGACCATGGAGGCCCTTTAAACAAGCAGACTCTACTGAGAGATGAGCAGTTTCTTCCTCCGCCCCAACCCCCACTGATTTGCAGTCAGAAGCAATGAGGCTTTCTTGTCCCCAGCACTGGAACTGTGAGCTATATGGTCTGGCATGGTGCTGAGAGCTCTCCCTAGGTGTCCTTCCCTTCTTTTTAAAATGTGTGACTTTGCTTTCCACCAGCCTGCTGCTACCACCGCTGCTGCCACCACCACACCACATCCTCTCTGCCCCAGCTCCACCCCTCCTGCCTGTCTGGATGTGTATTTCTTCTTTATACCTTTGTTTGTTGGACTTCCATGCAGCTTGATTTTCTGGCACTTCTGGTTATCTCTAGTTTTGAGGTAGTTGTATTCCTTCTTAGTTGTGGAGGGAGACACAGCCTGTTTGTCTAGGCCTCCATCTTGGCCAGAAATTTCATATTTACCCATATTATCTTGTAAATATATCTTTAGTTTGCTTATTTCTCTCCCTCTTACCAATGTTATAATCCAGCTTCCCGTCCATCTTTGGCTTGACAACTAAAGTTGCCTCCTGGTTGGTCCCCCTGCTCCCACTCTTGCCCTTTACAATCCTGAAAAGGCAACTAGGATGTTCCTCTCCCCCTGAAGACTCTGCAGTGCCTCCCCTCCAAATTCTCTTCAAACACTGACATCCCTGCATCGTCTAGCCTACTGACTCTTACCACCTTATCTCCCACAACCCTCCCCTCCCTCTCTCCATTCCAGTCCCACTCGCCTTCTGTAAGTCCCTCATTCTCTTCCCAATCCTAGACCTTTGTATATGTGGTCCCCTGCATGTGGTCTGTTCTTCCCTTTTCTCTTGGCCCCCTCATCCTTTAGGGCTCAGCCCCACATCACTTCCTCAGGAAGCTTTCCTGCCCAGGTCAGGTCCCCCTATCATGTGATATCACAGAACCATGCAACTCTCATTTGTAGCATTTATAACATTTTGTAATCACAGATTTACTTGTGAGAATATTTTATTTCTTGTCCACACTCAATCTCGCCTGCTAGCCTATAAAGTCCATGGTGGTGGCATGGCACCTGTGTTTATTTCTTGGCTGTGTCTGTGCTCAATAAATACTTATTGACTGTATGATTGAGTGAAAAGTTCAATTTAAGTCCAAGACTAGCTTCAGAGCTGCAACCAAGGATAGGACCAAGGTCAGGGCTAGGACCACGGACAGTGTCTGGGACTGGAAAGTTGGTTAGAAACAGCAGCTCGGGCAGAACGTGGGCCAGGTGTGGATCCTGGAAGAGCTAGATGGTACAAACACTTTGGCAACCTGTTTGGCTGACTCTACTGAAGGTATATATGCCAATCCTATGACCTGGCAATTCCTCTCCTAGGAGTATAGCAACCATAGCAGTACTATTCATAATGACCTCAAATGGGGAACTACCCAAATGTCTCACATCAGTGGGCTGAATCAAATAAAGTGGGTTATTCACACAGTGGAAAGAAATAAAGCAATGAGACTACTGCCGCCGTACGCAATCACGTGAACAAATCTCACTAATATAGGGTTGAGCAAATGCAACCAAACACAAATGAGAACATGCTGAAAAATTCTATTTATGTGAAGTCTGAGGAGTGACAATGCTCAACTACAGTGTTACAAGTCAGAAGTGTAGTACTACTCTTTGGGGCATGGTGGGGAAATCCTGGGGTGCTAAGGATGTCCTATTTTGCCCCGACCAGAGAGGCTCATTGGTTGGGTGTTCTCCTGCAAAGTGAAAGTTTGAGTCTATCCCTGGTCAGGGCACATGCCTGGGTTGCAGTTTCATCTGGTCCAGTCAAGGGAGATATGAGAGGAAACCGATTGATGCTTCTCTTCCTTCTCTTTCTTTCTCCCTTTCTCACTCTCTAAAAAGAAATAAAACCTCAAAAAAAAAAAAAAGAAGAAGAAGAAGAAGAAGAAGAAGAAGAAGGAATGTCCTATTTCTTGATTGAGGTGCTGGTTACTTAGTTGTACTTGTCTGTGGAATTCACTGAGGCGAGCACTGAGAAGCACAGGGAGAGGTTTAGAGGAGAAACGGTGGATGCTCAGGGTGAGCTAGGAGAGGGGCCCTGGTGAATAGGAGTGTGTAGGGGACAGCCCAAGTTCCGTTCAGAACAAGGGTTAAAGAGAGGTGTGAACTGTGGCTCTTCCAAACCTGAGAAGCTGGAGAGAAAGGACAGGGGGAGGGATGGAAATGCTGACAGAAGAGGGAAGGGAACAGTGACTGCACCCTCCTCCCACACACATACATTTACTGGCTTCCTACTCTTAAACTTCTCTGGGTCTGAGGAAAAGGAGTTTTCAGGGCTACTGGCCATCACACAGGGGTGCCAGCCAACAAAAGATGAAAGGGAGCTGGACAACAGGGACGGAGCATTTGTGCACTGAGAGCACCCTGCCCAAGAAAGCCCAGGCAGAGAGGCCTAGCACACAGAGAGCTGCCCTTCCTTGGGCCCTACATCCCATCTCTCAGCCTAGGGTATAGCCTTGGGTGTGAGGTACCTACTCTCAAATCCTGCCACCCTCTGTCAAAGGCCATGCAAATCACAGGGTGCATGCACACACAAATACATGCACACATACACTTGTGTGCGCTCATCCACAAATACAAATATAGCCTGCATCTTTGCAGATGGGTGTGCGTGTGTACACACACACACACACACAATCTCATGGTCTTCCACACTCAGTCATTGGTGATGCCTCAGGACGCTGATTTCTCCTTGGCTCAGAGGGCAGCTATGTGAGTCAAAAATTTAACTGGAGTGAGAACCAAAGGGAGGCCCTTCTCCAGGGGGAACAAGGCTACCAGGTACCCCACTCCTCTGGAAACTTTTGGGAGTACCCCTCCTCCCGCCACTGGATCCCATGCCCTTCCCTGTGTGGTGGGGAGGGGGAAATCTCTGCAGCAGGAAGAAGCTGGAAAGTAGTGAGGCTGGTCTGGGTGCAGAGGAGTGGCCCCCACCGGCCACGCCCCCAGAGCCTCCTTCCCAATCTCTCCTGTCCTGTCACCATCACCCTCCAGTCCCTACTTCCAGTTTCTGGAAGAGTTCCCCTCTTCTCTCAGCACTAGGAAAGCAAGGAACTTGGGTATCTATTGTGTTTCCCTGCCTCATGCCCCTACTGCAATGCCAGGGAGCCTTTCTGCAGTGGGGAGGGGGATGTGGCTTCTCTCTCTTGGTATCCATCCCATGGCTGGAGGGCTGGCAGGGGTTGAGGCATATTCCCAAGCTGTGACTCAGTGTGCAGGGTATTGACGTTGTGGCCAACTCTGGCACTTCGTTCATCAGGGACTGCAGGTCCCAAGAGGTGGGGAGAGGGCTGGCTTCCGTGAGGGATGTTCCAAGAGAGATGTCCCTATGCCTCCCTTTGCCACTCACGCCACATGAGAGGTGAAGGTAGAAGGATTCCAGGAGTGTGAGAGGAAGGAGGGAGATGAAGGAGGTCCAGTTATTGAGATGGAACCAGGTGGCAAAGAGGTGTCAGGCTGGGGCACATAGGGGGAACAGATGCCCCATATTCTGAGGAGCTAATGGGCCAGCAAATGGAATTATTAAGAGACAGGATCCCCCCACCCCATCCCAACCCCACACGCACAGGGGCAGTGATATACAGGAAGGCAGATTTTGGTCCTGCATTGAGTGACCAGGACTCAAGAGCAAGGAAGTTTGAGGAACTGAGGCGATAGGTTCCCAGGAACTTGGAGGCTGGGCTGGGAAAGAGGGGAAGAGGCTGAGGATCCGGGAAGCGGGTGGAGACTGGAAACGGACAGATGGCAGCTGTGGTGTTTCCGAGTTGCTTCCCAGTAGTTCATTTCCAGTTGTTTCCAAGCCATGAAATTCTTTCCAGGCAAGATAAGGGGCTATCCGCCCCTCCCGGGTGTGTCACGTGTATGGGGGGAGGAAAGTTCAGACAGAAGCAGGGGGAGCCTGGAAGGGAATGGATTGAAGACGGAGCCCTTGTGCCCCTAGAGGCACCTCTCAGTCATCCCAGCCCTGCTGAGCCATGAGTCATGGGTGCAGAGCTCTCAGCCAAGAACAAGTTTTAGGATCCTCTCTGCAAGCTCTGTGCCTGTCCCAGACCTGGGAATCCTGACTCTACTCCATTCCAGCATTTCCTAAAGGCTCAAGACCCCCAGCTCTCCCTCCAGAACCTGCCACCCACGTGCTATCACCTAGCAGTCCCCATCTGGATGCTGAAAGAAGCTTTCTCTGGCACTTTCCTGAGCTGGGGCTCAGCTGCTCCAGCCAGAGCACCTGGGGCTCCACCAACTCAGCCAGCCCCTACTCTCCCCTAGCACCTCTGGGGCCCAGAGCCCCACTTCACCGATAACCACCTCCACTCTGGGGCTACCACATGATCCAGTCCACCCCTCCACCCATGCACTGACCTTCCTCCCAGATGCACCCTCCACAGAGAGTCCAGTCCCCAGTGCACAATCCTGTTTTCACTACCCCAACAGAAAGTCCTGCCGGGGGGAGGGTCTCTTGAGAGTTATTGCACCAACCTTTGCCTGGGGTGTAGGGATTGGATAGAGCCCCCACGTTTCCTGACTTCCCTGGATCTCCCCAGAGCTCTGTTCCTTACCTGGTCAATGAGTGGCTTCAGTGTCTGTGCACCTGTTCTGTCCCCAGTCTCAAGAGGTGGACCCTCAGGGCAGGGCACGCTCCCCTTGGCAACCCTGAGCTCCTAGGTGTCCCTTGCTTGCTCCCTACAGCAGGGGCTCACTGAGCCGCAGCCCGTCTATCTAGGCAGTGAGAAGGAGGGAGGCTGTAACAAGCAGGGGGAGGAGAAGGGGAGGACTAGCATGAGGTCAGGGAGGGGAGCGGAGATAGGAGAGGTCCTCCCACCCCTCCCAGGCCCTCCCGAGTCATCTCATGCCCCTCCTCCCGACTCACAGCTGATCCCCTCTCTGTCTGGGATCACTGGGTCCCACAATACCCTCATCTTGCCCCCTCTTTCCCTGTTCCTACCTCCTGCATCCTTCCCCAATTCCATTCTTATTCTTCCACAGCCTAATTTTTGGCCAACTTGACGTTCTCCCCACCCTTGTGCTATTCCCCCCACCACCCATTTCTCCATCTGCTGCTCCTGCTCTCAGACCTGCTTTCTCTGCTCTACCAACACCCTTCCCCAAGTCCAGCCCCTTCTCTCGTCCTCCCCTGCACCTCCCCTCCCACCTCTTCCTAGTGGCCACACTGCTCCCTGTCTGTGTGCTGCCTGCACCACTCTGTCCGGCACCAATTCTCAGGGGTGGGGGGGCATGGGGCAGGAGGACACTTCCCTTCCCAGCATGGGGCCTTCTCAGGGACTTCGAGTGTCCCCGCCCTGCCCACTGTTTCCACCCAGAACCCTGTCCAATGGTGGGAGGTCTCTTCTGTGCTCCCCTGCCCTGTGCCGCCTTTCCTGCCTGCTCTGCTCAGTCTACCTCCTCTTCTCCAACCGGATCACTGCCCCTTTACTCTCCACTTCAAATTTCAGACTAGTAGCAGATGAGACTTGGGCACTGGCTGGACACCAGAACATACAAGATTTGGGAAGGCAGGGAGGAAAAGCCTGGAGGTTAGGAGGAAGGTTTAGTCACGGAGAGTCAGAGTCAGGAGGCAGGTATGGGGGAAAAGTTGTTGAAAGCAAAAGGGGCTAATTTCTGGCAGCTACAGGGAAGGAGCAGGGTAGAGAGAGTTGGGGGCTGAAGGAAAGGGGCACTTAGATCTCAGGCAGAGATACAAAGACCAACACGAGAGGGTGGGCATCAGACACACCCACATAAGGCTGTCGGCTCTTTCTCTGGCCTCGTTTCCCCATGTGCTTGTTGCCCTGATGGGAGGCTGTATAAGGAGACTTGACACCGAGGAGAAAGAGCCAGGTTGTTGGAGACTCCACGCCAGGTTTCGAAAGTTCTAGCTGCCCTCTACACACCTCACTACTGAGTAGACTGGCCAAGCCACAAATGAAAGGCATGTGCAGGAGCCTGTATGTGCCTGATTCTGCCACTTGGGTTGGGACACAGGTGTCCACAGTCTGGTCACAGGTGTGGTGTTCCTGGGTGAGGGCACACTGGGCCAGCATGTAGCTAGACCAGATACCCAGTTGAGGTCCCTGTGGCTGGGGAGAGGTTTGTATGGGTTCTTGCATGGGTGTCCCCATGTGTGTATCCCTGTGTTTGGGTGTGTGTATGTTTTTTCCTGGCTTTGATGGGGAAAATGAAGTCAGAATCTTGGATGGAGCTGAGCACAGCTTCCTTCCGCTGCTTTGGCCCGAGTCCCCCACAGCTTCCCGGAGGTATCTGGGCGGGGGTGGTGGAAAGTAGATGCAGGGTGAGGGTTCAAAACAGTACAACACAGGGAGAGCAGGCTGCAGAGGATGGTTTTCTCTGGTACCCCAGATTTCAGTAATTCAGTCCCATGGTCCTATCCATTTTTTTTTGGTCCTGTGCCTTAGGTTTTGGTTTTATTATTTAGGAAGTATGTATGGCCACCTAAGCATAGTTGGCCCAGAGAGAGGCCAAGAGACCCTGGCAAGGAGCAGGAGCTTGAAGGATGGCCCTGATGTCCTGGAAGTCCACTGCTGAGTACAGACGGGATGCAGAGTCTCAGAGAAGAGTGCAGGATTCCAGATATTTATGAGCTTACAAGGCATTTGGGGAAACCACTGGAAGCTTGACATATTAATTCCAGGTTCTGAGATAATCACTGCCTAAGATTTGATTCCCCTGGATTTGAAACTCAGGGCAATAAAAATTTCAAAGCCCCTGATTTCCAGGCTTTCTTGTCTCTCAAGGAGGTCATGTCTCACATATCTGCATCACATCAGAAAAGCACCAGGAAAAAAAAAAAAAAAAAAAGCACCAGGCTTTGCACAGGGCAGGTGCCTGAGCAGTACTCAACACTGAATTGTGAGGCATGCTCTCCCTCTGGAGGGGTGCCTGTGCCTTTTCCTTCCCCTCTCCTTCCCTCCTGGCACATTGCCTTTGCCCATCTCTCCTAAACTTCAAGTGTCCTTCTTCTGCCTCTGTAATTTGTTTCCTGAGCCTACGCAGCCCAGCTGGCTCACTTCTACCTCTTTCTAAATAGACTTTCTCTTATTTAAAAAAAAAAAAAAATTGTGAAAGGACTGGGAAAGATGGGAAAGTGTCTGGTAGGGAACATCAGGCGTGAGGGCAGGGATGCCTAGTGGTCAGAACAGGATTGCCTTCTCTGAGGGGTCTTGGGTGACAGGCAGAAAGGGGTGCTGTCAAGAACTGTCCACATGCTCTGGCTGTTCTCTGAATCCTCAATCCAGATGTCTTCAGCTCCGGGCCTTCATCCTTGATTGAACCTCCAAGTTCCTGTACTGACCTCAAGAGGATAAGGGATAAAAGACACAGAAAGGAAGAAAAGCGAAGGGAAGGAAGACAAGAATAAGGGCAAATTAAGGGCAAGGACCTGAAGGATAAGGAGAGGGGAAGGCAGACCAGGGGCTGTGACCCAAGGAAGCAGTCCCCAAAACGGGAAAGAGGAGAACATTTGTGCATTAACTTCCTACAAAAAGCACTTTCCCACAGTGTGGGCACTTTATTAAACAGAGGCTCAGAGACAGCAAGTGACTTGTCCAAGGAACCTTGCTAGTGATAGTGAAGGTGGGCCTCAACCCAGGTTCTGATTCCAAAGCTTGTATTCTCTCCCCTCCCCAAAGAGGAGCCCTGGATACTGAAAACTTAAGGCAGACACAAATGAAGGGACTCCTGGAAGGACTTGAGAAGGAAGGGTAATGGTCTGGATTTTTAAAACTTCTTTCTGTGTTATTATATAGGTTCAGTTAGAAGAAACTGCCAAATTTCATTGAGATTTGGGGCTGGGAGATGGAGAGGAAAGGGGAACATGGAGGGAAAAGACTGACTTTGAGATGAAGATGGAAGAAAACTAAGAGGCTCAGGCTGAATGGAGCCAAGAGAGCCACAGGGAGAAAGATCTGGACCCTCTGAACTTCTTTTGCCTGCAGACATGGGTGTGGGGAGAAGGGAGGAGGAAGGACATTTCTATCTCATGACAAAAGAAAGTCACACAATTGTTTTGTTCTCTGCTCTGGGAAGGGTGGGTGCCCATATTTACCAGAGGGACTGAGGTTGCTGTGGCAACCACACATCTGGGTCCTGGAATCCAGATGTGCTGTATCCAGAAGCCATAGCAGAACGATGAGGCAAACATTAGGCTCCTAAGTCCTGGCCCCCACGGCTGGGGAGAGCACAGAGGACTGGAGTGGGAAGTGAAGCGGGGAAGGCTGAAGCAAGGAGGGGAGAGGAAGTCATGGAGAGAGACAAGGAATTCGGACAAAGCAGTGGAAAGGGACATGGGGGCAGGGGGGCATGAAAAGGGAGGAAGGAGCACAGGGTCAGCAGGAGGAGATGAGAACACCAAGAGAAAAGAAAGGGAAGAGAGTGAAACAGAGGAGGAGGAAGAAAAACACACAAAGAAGCAAGAAACAAAAGGATGAACAAAGAATAATGGTTCAAAAGGAGGTGATGATTCCTGGCGGGTAGAGGGCAAAGAAAGGCAGGAAAGCAATCTAGAGAAAAGAGGAGGGGGAGAGACAATGGGTCAGGCCTGGTAAGAACAAAAGGCAAGATCCTGAGGAAGGAAAGCAGCAGACCAGAAAGACAAAGAGTGCCTGTGACAGGATGAGCCAACAGGAGGTACAGGACTGACAGTGGCTGGGAGGCTGATGTTGCCTTGGATGGGGGCTGTGGCTAGAGATCCTGGTGGGCCCAGATACTGCTCTGCCCCAACCCCCAAGGCATATCCGCTCTCTAGGCTTCTTTCCTACCACCCACTCTCTCAGCCAAGTTTCCCAGTTCATACTAGAGGACAGCTGTCCCTTGCCACTCAGCCAGAGGAGCCACATGCTTCGCCCCAGAGCCCCCAGTCTGAGATGGCAGCATTTCCATCACTTTCCTGAACTGGGGTCAGGAAAGAGAAAGAACAATGGCACAATGAAACAGTGATGGGACCCAGATGGGATAAAAGTGAACCAAAGGAGAAAAGGACAATGTAAATGAAGCAAGGAGCATGGATAAGGAAAAGGTGTGTCTACTATGAACCAGACACTGTGAACAGCGTCTTTCTCCCTCACATCAAAACTGAAGCAGGTATAAAATACTTTTTTAAAAAATGAAAAAAAAAAAAAATGAAGCAGGTAGGGGCATCCTATTTAACAGATAAGGAAACTAAGGTTTCAAGTTACATAGCAAGAACATCCACGAAGAAATGCCAACTCAGGTGATCTTTGTTCTTGCACTCACTACCTAGATAGGGCTGGATAAGGCTCAAGGGACCATGGGACAGGAAGTGCTGCTGGCTGAAAAGCCAGGCCTGCACTAGACGGGGAAAAGCCCTAGTTCCAGGTTGCCACAGTTACTCTGTTTTCACCCCAAACACAGCAATGGAGAGGGGTAAGCCTGGCTGGACACGTGAGGTTCTTTCCCCTCCTCAGGCCTGGGCTTGTGGCCCAGGTGGCCCCTGTCCAGCCATCTGGGCGTTGGGCCCAGTCCCAGCCCACACCCTCCAGCTGACCCAGAGCACTCCTGCAGGAGTCAGAGGCGCTGCTGGACAGGAGCCGCTGACGGGGATCTCCACAGGTTGAGTGAGACTTGGCCTCTCACTCTTTGTCCTGCTATCCTTCCTGCTAACTAAAAACCACAGCCATTTCTGCCACATCTGCTCTTGTCTTTTTCTTTAACTGGACCCTGAAGTCTCAGTCTCCTCCAGTTCAGGGCTAAGAAGATGCTCCTTAACATCTCTCCTCCAAACACCACCCCTTTCTGGCTCACAGACCTGGGGCCCCAGCTCAACTGTTTGTCTTAGAAAGTGAGGTGAGGAAGGGAGAACCTGCTAGAATGCAGAAGACCCAGGGAGGCTGCTCACTCCGAAGGGCGTGCAGGCCCCTGTCCTTCCTGTTTACTCAGACACATTCCAGGGATTTGCATCTTCTGGGCTATGACACCATGAGACATCCCTGTCCCGCTCGGCCCCTCCCACAGACATACCCCAGTGTTGCAGGGCAAGGGAATGACATGAGGTCTATAATCTCACACCCACCCCACCCGAGGGCCAGCTGTCTTCAGTGCTTAACTCTCTGATACCCTGGCCCTAGAGAAGCCACTCCCACTGCCCCCCAAACCTCACCACAAGCCAGGAAGGCAGCCACCATTCCTTTAACTCCCTCCAAGTTCTTTATTTAATAATTAAAAAAAAAATATGCACACACATAAATCTGATCTTCCTCATCAGCCTTCCTTTATGCCCAGAAATGAGCTCCAAAATGTAAAAATGGCTCTTGTCCTGCCTAGGGACTACATTTCTACCTCCACATCCCAAATAGAGAAACAAAAGAATCAAGAGCCCACTCACCCCAAACCTTACCCTCACTCAGTACCCTCAGACAAAGAAGCAGGGGCTGGGGGTTCAGAGAAATGAGAAGAGCCCTATATTCCAAAAAGGGGTGAGAAGAGAGGTGAACCTCCTCACCTTCAAATAAGTGCTTAACCCCCACACCCTGTCCCCTTCCATTACCAATTGTCCAAGTGCAGGAATCAGGGAAACAGTCCCATTTGGGGACAACCTCCCCCACCCCCAGTCCTAAGTCAGTGTGAGAAGCAGAGGTCAGGGGTGATTGAGGTAGAGGGGCTGATGGGTGGTCCGCTGGGCCTGGCCAGCTGCAGAAGCTGGCAAGGGGCCACCTGTGGCATTGCCCGGGGTCGAGGACGGCTGTTTTCGGAGCGAAGGGGGCACTGTGGAGGTCTTGATGTGGATCACCCTGGTGTCCATGACCTCACACTCGATCTGCATCATCTCCTCATAGTCCCCAGGAGCCCCCCGGCCAGACAGGGTCTCTGTGAGAAGGGGGAGTTAAGGAAGAGGGGAAGAGGGAAGCAAACAGAGAGGAGGGGTCAGAAAAGCAGAAGTGGATAGGGAAGAAAGAGTGATGGGGACCAGGGGTGTCCATAGCAGGAGTTAATAAGAGAGTAGGAATGGAGTTGGTACAGGGAGAGGGAAAGGAAAGGAAAAGAATGACATAGATAAATGTGAAGTCACAGAGGGAAGGACATCAAGAGAAAAAAGGAGAAGAGAGGCTGGCAGGTTCCCAGCCCACCCCCTACCCAAGCACCTTCAATGAAAGCAGACCCACACATCGCCGCCCTCCCATCAGAGCCTCCTGCATTTCGCTCTGCTCTGCACCCATTTCCTGCTTCTTCTCACCCAAAAACCCAGCATCTCTCTGGAATGCCCCACTCCCCTCCATCCCACCCCCCCACCCCCAGCTCCTCATGCTGGATATCCCGACTGGAACAACCCCTTCCTCAATTTCAGGTCCCCGCCCCAACCCCAGTAGGGGAAGAATTACCGTTGGGGGCCATGGCAGGCATCACCAGGGACATCTTGGGCCGAGAGGTCTTATTGTGGCTGATGGCTGGGAGCAGCAGGTGGTCCTGGGAAACAAGAGGGGCTAGGCCAGGAGGGTGGAGGAAAAGATGCCAGCAGGCTGCCTGGCTCTACTCTCCAGCTTCAACCTGAACACACTGCTGGACACCCAGGGTGATGAGGATGGGCAGGGAGGAGGGGCTCACCCGCCGGAAGGAGACAACATAAAATGTGTCTTCCCGTCGGTCAATTGCATCCAGGAACTCTGGCTGAGAACGGTCTGGGTGGCGATACAGCTGCAGTTGGCCCACAGAATGCCTAGGCAGGTGAAAAAACAGGATTTGGGAAGAACTAAGCCCAGCTCCCCATTCCCACTGGGAAAGCAGGGAAAAGATGAGAGAAAAAAAAACACAGGAGCCCCCTAGTGGATGAGGGAGGCATAATGCTATTGGTGGCAGTGGTGACAAGCACGGGCCTGCTCCTGAGGATACAGCTCTTCAGAGGGGAACTTCACTTAATGAGGAAGCACATCCCCTAGACTCACCTTTCCAGGGGCCCAGGGGATTGGGTAGGGACTGCCTTAACTGGAGGCAACTTCTTCCGTCGCTGAGACTTCTAGAAGGAGAAGTGTCTAAGGATTTGAAGAGGGTGAAGGGAGAAGGGAGAGAGAGCCCCTGGAAGCTGACACCACCTAACACCCACCCTGCCATTTCCTCAACAATCCCTCAAGCCTCCACAAGGACATGCTCCCTCAAAATCTCCAGGACACTAAGCCCTTGTCTACCTGTCTCTCCTGGGCCCCTGGGGGCATCTTCCGCCGGCCTCTCTGGTGACGCTGCACCCAGCCACTCAGCTCGTCAGCAAGCCTGGGGAAGCAAAGGACAGAACAGATTCGTGCCAGGCCAAGGCTCCCACTTTCCTTGCACACACACAGGAGGGAGCGGAGTAGGAAAAAGAGCTGGTGTTCCAGAACACAAGGATGGAATGAATGACAGGGAAGGTGCCCCAGCTGTGGGTCCCCCGTACCTCAGGGACTCAGTTCGGTTGAAGTGCCGACAATCTGAGGAGAGGAAGAGCTGGTCCAGGTCTCTCAGCAGCAGCTCTTTGGCACCCCTGGGGAACGTTGTCAGGTTCCTGGAGAGAGGCAGGGAGGAGGCAGTGATTGCAGATGCCCAGCGCGCCACCAACAGAAAAGGCCATGATGGCAAAGAGCAACTCCGGCTCCCCTCAAAAAGAAAAGATAAACTTGGGGGAGAAGACATGCAGCACCCCCCCAAAAAAGAGGACCCTCTCCTCACCTGAAACTCGGCTTGCCCTCGTGGCTGGGCTGGGGCTCCTCGGGGCCCTGGGAGGAGCCCTGGAAGGGCTCAACTCCACGAACAGGCAACTGTGCTGAGAACTCCAGCAAGTGTCTCTGGGGTCGAGGCTCCTCTCCACTCCTCCAAGGAGAGACGGAAGCTGAAGGAGGCTCATTGATGCTGTGGACAGGGAAGGACAGAGCACAAGGGAGAATTCCAGCTTTATTGAGGTGCTGGTTAAGGGCACGGGCTCTACACATAGCCCACCTGTTAGACAAGACTGACTCTCTTTACCAGTCAGATGGGAATGAGAATGATGCCTACATCATAGGGCCAGGAAACGAGAAAAGGAGATTGCTTAACCTAGAGGCTACATCTCAGGAAGCACTTAAAAGCACTTAAGTCTGTTTTTATCAACATTATCAGCATTACCTACCTCAGGACATATCACCATGTGTGAAGTTAGTGATGGAATAAGAAGGGACTGCTGGATACAGCCCTATGGCAGGGGCTCCACAGCTGTCTGTGTGTGAGTGGGATGAAGGGAAAGGCGCCAAAGCAGGAATCAGATAGTTGAGGGTGAACTCCACTCTGAAGGTTCTAGGGAGCAAGGAGGGTCTCACCTGACAGGCCCAAAGTTGAAAGCAATGAAGAGAAGGAAGACCATGACGCAGACCACCTTCCTGTTTCCAGACCCCAACTTGAGCTCGCTGTTCTAAGGCACAGAGGAAGAGAGAAGAGAGGGCGGGTGAGTCCTCCCAAGGAGCCTATACTGTGTCTCCCAAGGACAGATGTCTCACCTCAGCCCACAGAATCTCCAGCCGCCGCCGAAGGGCGGCATTCTCGCGGCGCAGCTGCTGGTTGTCCGCAAGCACAGCCTGCAGCCGAGCCTCCAGCCCTTGCAGGTACTCCTTCTTCTTCCTCCGGGACTGGCAAGCTGACTCCCGGTTCTTGATCATTCGCTGCTGCCGCTTCAGCAGCTTTGCCTAGATACCCAGAAGGTCAACAAGAGAATGAAACATGGGTGGGGGAGGGGAACCACTGCCCCAACTCCACGGGCTAATTACCCAGGCTTCCAGGGGCCACTCTCCTGCCTTCCTGACCTTACTTATAGCACCAAAGAGGGAGAGGGAATTCTCTTCTCTACTAAAACCTTTCAGGGAGAGGTTTTGGGCCAACCATCTCCTGCTACTATTCCTCAGAGCTGAGAGAAGTTAAAACTGTAGAAAGAACTTCCTCCATCCTAGTTCCTAGTGAAACTTCAGTTCCTCTCCTTGCTGGGTGGTTTCCCCTCTTCTCAATTCTCGTTTTTGGGGTCCTAGGTTTAACCTTGCTAACTGATTTTCCCCAGGAGGAAGCAGCCTCCCTCTTCCAACTACTGCCACAACCACAACACAGAATGACTCCCCTGCCTTTGATTTACTGAGACCACCCCCACTTCTCCATCTGCTGTTTGATAACAAACCTAAGGGTCCTAAAACTACATAAAGTTGACACTAATATATGAACAGGGGTCTATTCTGATCTTCAGGATCATCTTAAGGGTCTGCTTCCTCACTTTTTGCTCTCTCCTCACACCACAGTTCTATCCCATGACAGATTTTCCTCTTCCACTCCCATTACTAGCTCTACTCCTCCCTCCTCAATATTTACGTCCACTTCAGGTGGGCAGGAGTTCCCAGTCATAGGAGCTGGAACAATGCTCTTCCTCTCAGGCCGTGGAGCAGCGGGGGGCGGCCCTTCAGGCTGGACTTGAATAGCACCTTGAATAAGGACAACTGGGGACACTGGGGGAAGTGAACAGGAGAAAGAGATCAGAGAGCTGTAAGTCACGTGGGATCCTGTGTCCACACGTAAACATCCAAGGGCCTCAGGGGCTGTTAAGTTCCTTTAGAAGGCCAATCCAGCCTGCCTCCTTCTTTCATTCTTCAGTACCTGAGGGTGGCTGGACAAAGGGCTGCAAAAGGACGGTGGTGCTGGGAGGCACGACGCTGGGTGGCACTGGGACGGTGGTTATCACCACTGGTTTAGGCTGCAGCGGTGGCTTCTGGGCAGGCAGGGCTTTGCCTGAAGGAACGTGAATGGACGGATGGAAGGAATGTCAGGACTGTAGACGTTCTGCCAGGGACCCCTGGTGTCAGGAGGCCCTATTACCTGAGGAGCCATCGGAGGATGGACCCATGCTGATCTGAACAGCTCCAAGTGCGGGGCCTGGGACATCCTGCAGGAGACACAATTGAGCAGCTGGGGACTCTGTCTTCACTTCTAGTATCTCCTCTCCTATAAAAGCCTATGGGGGGGTATTCCAGAAAATTTGTGAGTCAGAAGTGCCAAGGAGAAGGAACTGATGAAAAAAAAGCTTTCCTACTTCTGAAATTGAGAAGGAACTCACTGTAGTGCCTGCAGGGAGGAAGGGACATTGATACTCACCTCGTTGGGGGACTCTGCTGAGAACAAGGAAGCCTCAGAGTTGATGGAGGAAGATGGGGAGACAGGTTCTATCTTGGTCTGGACATCTATGGGGTGGCAGGATGAGACAAACAGCTCAATATCAGATAAACACGAAAGAACAGGGTTAAGGTGGAGAAATGGGGACACTGTCACTTCTCATTGTACCTACAAACAAAACTATTCTGGCTCTAGGTAGGCAGTCCAGATGGTGGAGGTGCCATGGGGCTGCTCTCTGCAGGCTCTCCTTCCACCTCTACCCAGCATTGTCTTTATTCTTCAGGGGCTCTTTCATTTTTTCCCCCCACTGCTCAGTTTTCCTCAAGGCCATCCTTGTCCTTCTGCTTTCTCTCTTTCTTCCTCACAGACCTGGTCTATTCATGTAGAGAAGGCCCAAGCAGGGAGAGTCTGCAGCATTCATATGGGCCCGAATTCCTTCTGGCTGGATTTTCATCTTCTCCTGGACCAATGCTCTCACACATCTCCATGCTGACAGCCGTCAAGTCTGCTTCTCTACCCTTGACGGCTCCCTTGCACCCTGACCTTGACCTCCAAGCTCCCTGCTGGTCACTTCCTTTCTCATATCCACCATTCACACAAATTCAACTGGATTTATACAGAGTTCACTGCTTGTGCCTTCACACAAATTCCCTTCCTACATCTGTCAGCCTCCCAGACACCAAATCAAAGCTTCAGTCACCTCTGAGCCTCCAAAGCCTCTGTTTAATCTATCTGTAAGACTTGTTGATTGCTTCACATGGGTGAAACAAAGCCCATTAGAGGGCCAGATTCAGCCCCAAGGACAACAGTTTGCCACTACCTCTGGTCCATTCCACTCATTCTGGTACTTAATTATATGACTGTCAACATTGATACTCTTAAAATTTCAAATCAATTTACATTTTTGAATAGGCCAAAGTTATGTGATATAAAATTACAAAAGAACAAAGAGGAATTCAGTGAAAAGTGAATCTCCTTCCCTTCCTTGTCCAACAGCCATCCAGATCCCATCCTCAGAGGTAACTACTATTTGAGCTATTAGCCATACGTTACAATCCTCATGAGACTCCACAAAACGCTTATGTCTTATGCCTCATGTCTATCAAAGTGACAAGTATAGGCCCTCAAAAAATACAAGTCAGAGCAGAGAATCTGACTCCAATAATATTACTCTTTGCAAAGTCATCAACAATCTTTTTGCTGTTAAAGGCTTTTCAATCATAATTTTGTCTTCTTTGTAACTTTTAATGATGTGCTGGATCTGACCTGATTTTCCCTCCAAATCCAACTTTCATCCTTCCCTGCCCTGCTATGAGGCCCAGGAGGAAAACATGAATGGACTACATACATCACCAGGCTCCCTTGTCCTTTTGCTTCTTGTTGGAGAAGCAGTGCCAGGAAACCCTGAAGGCACTTTGAAATTAACAATCAGCCCATCCAACACTGATCTCATTGTATTCCCTCATCATCAGGGCTCTTGCTCTTGTGGTCTCTATCCAGTTAACAGTGCCATTACCCACTGGATAGCTGCCCCAGCCAGAAACCCAAGCATCCTCTTTGACTCCTGCCCAATGTCCAAGAGGTCACTGCAGCTCATCCATTCTATTTCATTCTTTCTGCCTTCTTTTTGGCATCCAAATAAGTTACTTGATTAACTACACGAGTGTCTTCCTTGGTCCTCCTCCTGCTTCCAGTCTTGTTTCTCTGCAATCCATTGTCTACTCTGCCATCAGTCATCTTCCTAATCATACTGCTCTCTTGCTTGATTTTTCAAAGGCTCCCAACTGCCCACAGGATAAAAGCTAAGTGTGTCTCAGCAGGGTTCCCACCTAACCCTGCATCCTCTATAGCTCCTTGCCATTCCCCACTTTCTGCTCATATCCACTCTAAAGATGTGCAGGTTCCTTATACACACATGCCAGTCCCCACACTCTCCTTTTGGCTAATTTCTATGTGTCCTTCAAAACTCAGCTCAGGAAACCCTTTCTCTAGCAGTACAGCCCCAATCAGATGAGATAACCTCTCTTATGAGCTTCCATAGCACCCAATGATGATCTCTATCCCAGGATTACCACACCTATATTTACTGGTACTTGTCTTTCTTCCCCCACCACACCACAGGCTTCCCATCTTTTCATTTTTGCATTCCCAGCATCCTGTCCAGTACCTGGCATGGAATAGGTGCTCAGTAAATATTTACTGAATAAAGACATAAGTGTACATAAACTTGAAAACACTTAAAAAAATAGCACAAGTAACATTAATTATAGACTATAGGAGTTGGGTATATAGTATCTCAACTTTTCTATATGTAGAAGATTTTTTTAATAAAGCGTTGAAGTGAAAACGTAACATAAATAAATACGCTCTAAATTGTCCAAAGTCTTTAAAAAATGCAAAGCAATAGGAAGTTAGATCACACAAGATACTAGAAAAAAGACAAAGAAAAACCCATCTCTTCAGTGCTGCCTTTGCTGTGGTTTCCTAAAATTCTCCCTCTCACCCCTGGCCTCTCTCCTGGTTTTTTGCCATTTCCCCTCCCCACCTTATCCCTGTCCTGCAACCTGTCCTCTCACCCACCACACACATACATACACATGCATGTACACACCCACACATTCTACCTGGTAAAGCCTGGGGGTGAAGGCAGGCTGTTATTACCTGAGGGATCATCAGAGGTGGGGCCCACATTGATCTGGACAGTTTCAATTGGGGATGTTGCATCATCTCCCAGGAGGCAGAGTGGGGGTGCCAAGGGCTCTATCTTCACAACCAGCACCTCCCCTACACCAGTGGTCTGCATGAGAGTAGGGGTGAAGCGGGAAGGCAGAAAGAAAAAAAGAAAACAAGGAAGGTGTTGAGAATAAGAGCAAAAACAGAGGCTTTACAGATTACAAACACCAATTATCTGACATTCTCACTTGAATGGTACTCAGCACCTTCCTAAGCTGTCTCTGAACCTTGGTCCTGTCCTTCTGCTTTATTCCTGGGAGGGTCGATGACGTCTCATGATTTCAAACACTGCCTTAGAGTGGACAGCTGTGGCAGGAACAGTTCCAGAATTCCCAGCCCCCCCACAGCTGCCACATATCTCTATACATATACTAAAAAGTTTCTATTTTCATTTCTAGAAAACAAAGTGATGTGGCAAATGAAAATGTTAAAGAAATGACAAAGGCAGGAAAGAAGCTCCCCCATCTCCCACACAGATCAATCCTCAGTACCTACAGGTAAAGGGAATGAAGCACAATCCTTGCCACAGAGAGTAAAAGTAGGGAGATGGCTCTCTCACCTGGCTGGAGGGCTCTGTAGAAAGACGTGATGATTCTGATTCAGAGCTGAGAGAGGAGGAAGAGCAGGGAGAAGATGGCTCAGACTTCACCTGAAGATCTGGAGGAAACGGGGTTAGAAAATAATGGGGAAGCAGAGCCCTAGAAAGTCCAAAAAGTGTCCAAGGACATGAGGGCGTGGCCTTCCTCACTGGGGCAAGGCAGAAGAAACACATATAAGGTGTTAAAGGGCATTCATGTGGGGGAGGTGTGCGGACACAGGGGATTACATAGTTTCTGGGGCACGGGGAAGATGAGGGTTTCTGGAAGAATGAGGGAATCACAAACAGTACTACCTGGGAAGATAGGCAGCGGGTCCCACGGAGGTTCAGGCGGGCTGACATCCATCCCCACATCGAGCATGCTGCTGCCAAACTGAATAAAGGAGGATATTAGATGGCAGGGTTGTGAGAAAGGAGGAGTGGCTCCAGTCGAGCTCAGGCCTGGGGATGAATCCGGGTTCTGGGACCACTCCCAGCCACCGAGGGGAAGAGACAAGGCTGCTGGGGGAGCAGTACCGGGACATCCTGCTCTGGGCAACGGAAGAGCTGCGTCGGCTCCTCGGCCACCTCATCCAGGCCGGTGTACAGGGTGCAGTCTGCAAGAGATGCAGAGTGTCAGGGGGCTGTCCAGGGGCCCAGCCTAGGGAATCCACACACAGCCCTTGTTCCATCCGTCATTGGATCGGCGCGGCCAGACCCACCGCCCGCCCACTTTAAAAGTGATACAGTCAAACAACTTCAGCCCCTCTTCTCCCGACCCCACAACAATGCGACGTTTCCGCAGGGAGCAGAGGTTTCCCCCAACTCCCGCACCCCCGTAAGCACAAGGGGCCCCCATGCTGCGCCTTCCTTCGGAAGGTGGATTCCGCATTTGCCCAGCCTTCCTCTTTGGATCTCCGCTTCCTCGGGGGCACAGTATAAGACAGCCCTCTCCCATCCCAGAGGCCTCACTCCACACACCCCAGTCCTCCGGGTTCAGCAAGTTGTCGGTGAAAAATCGCGTCGGGTCCGCAATTTCGCTGAGGAGCATCAGCTCCGCCATCTTTCCCCCCGCCCCCCAACCATGAGACGGTACCTAAGGCCCGCCTCTCCCCATCAGCAACTAATCAGTTGACTCTTCAAAAAGGGGGGCGTCCCGGAAGTTCTTTTGACCAGTGAGAGACCTGAATGCTCAGCACATGCATCAATAGAAGAGGCAGCTCTGCAGGCTAAGCCAATAAGAGCACGGCAGTAGGCGGATCCAGTTCCACTGCACCGGGGGCCCGTAGCACTTGCACATGCGCAAAACGGGCCCAGCGAGCACGCTGTTGGGAGTTGTAGTTCACAGCATTTAAAGGTCCACCATCACCCCCCCCGCCCCCCCAGCCAGTCCTAAATTTACAAGCTTAGATAGCTTCTATTCATCTTCGGAAAAGGCTAAGCCCCCTAAAACAAAGCACACGTAACCATGACTTTTTAATGGTAAAAAAAAAAAAAAAAAAAAGAAAAGAGGCACACTGCTACCTGCCCTAGAAAGGCAAAAGCTGAGAGAATGGGATATCAGCTGAAACCCTCTCTCTGAGCCCCTCCCCCACAAATCTCACTGCACAGACCACAATTCACAGATTACTGTCTCCTTTAAGGTTTAACCTTTTTTAAAAATCCTCACCTGAGGATATGTTTATTGATTTTGGGGAGAGAGGGAGGGGGAGAAAGAAAGAGAAAGAGGTCATTGTTGTGAGAAACGTCAATCAGTTGCCTCCTGCAAGCGCCTGGGCCCAGGACCCAACCGCAAACTTTTGGCATACAGGACGAGGCTCCAACAAATTGAGCCACCCAGCCAGGACAAAGTTACTTAATCAGCCAAACATCTTGCGGAGACCCTGAGCCAGCCCTGCATCCTGTTTCTTCCCCTGAAAGATCACCTTTCTCAGCTCCTCCCGGGCTGCCCGGTTTTTTGGGTCTACCGCCAGCACCTTCTTGAGGTCAGCAGTTGCTTTTTCCAGGTTCCCAAGGGCAGCCTGGGCAACCCCCCTTCGGTACAAGGCCTTTAAATGCCCAGGTTCCCGCTCAAGCACCCGGTCACAGCTCTGGGCTGCCAGATGGGGCTGCCCTAGCAACAACTGACAGGCAGCCAGATTGGCATGAAGGACAATTCGTTCTGGAGAGCCAGGTGGGGGTAAAGTCAGCAGCAGCCGAAGAGCCCGTCCATAGCATCGGGCAGCCCCTTCAGGGTTCCCAGCTCGAAATAATTCTGTGCCCCTTGCACGTTCTTGCCTGGCCAGGGCCTCTTTCTCGCTGGCCTCCAGCTCCCAGGAGTCCTGGCCCTGAGTGAAGGAAGCAAGTGTCAGCCTGACAGGAGGTCCAGAGTGCCCAGGGAACTGAAGTTCTGCCTCCTCACCTTGACACATAGACTCCAAACATTTCTCTATGAGGTCTCCCCAGGTTTCCTCTCTCCATGGGCCTAACCCCATAGTTAGCTCTGTCCAGCCCTCTGGCAACCCTGACCCAAAAGGAAACCCAAAAGCCAGTACGCGGCAGCGGGAGCCCAGCTTGGGTTTGTCCAAGCCATGGCCAGGGATTATGATCTTCTTGACGAAGCTCCCATCCGGACAGTACCAGAGATCAGAAGCTTGGAGGGACTCTGACATCTCACTAGCTGATCCATGGGACTTAACGGAGTTTTCTTCAAGTCCAGCAGCCAGTTTTTCAGTCCCTTGAGGAATCTCTATAATTTGGCTGGCTGGATCTGGGCTCATTCTCAGCTCAAGAAATTCGGTAGGAGGCTCTTGGGACTGCTGCCTAATGTGAATAGTTGAATCAAGGTTCTTCTCGGGATTCTTTCCCCATTGTTGCCGCAGTTGAGAAGTGTCTTTCTCTCCCACTGGATTGATTGGCGACGTCTCCATTTCGCTGCCTGGTCCCTTCCCCCGTGGGTAATCAGTTTGGGTCGGAAAAGGATGGGCCAGGTTCAGGTCAGCACCTGAAAAAAAAAAAAAAATCAAAACAGCGCTAATGGGGATTGGGGGTTCTTATTTAGACTCCTTTCCCGTCTTTCTGGATCCGGGCCCGGGTCTTCAAAGTCCTCATCTGTTTTCTTTTTTTTTTTTTTCCTTCCAAAAAATCTAGCTGGAAACCGGGGTTCCACCCGGAACTAATGTAGAACTATAAATTCCACAATTCCCTGCGGTTCGGGGACCCCCCCCCCCAACTACGGAAACTGATCGAGTCCAAAAGTCCTTGGGCGGCCGAAGAGCCTAAACGGGTGGCGGTGGGGGGACCACTGTGGTCACCTCTACTTCAGAAGCTAGGTGCTCACTGAGTGCATCCCTTGGAGTCTTGCCGCAGGCGGAGAGGACTGCTAGAATAACGGCCAAGGGACAGGAACACTGACAATTAATTGGGGAGTCCACCAGGCGGCGAATCCAGTCCGATTCCTGGCAGCCAATCGGGAGGCAGGAAAAGTCTGGTTAGCCCGCCTTTTGGGCGTGACATAGTCCGCCCGCCACGCGAAAGCTCCAGGCCTTAGCAACCGAACTCGGCCGAATCGAATTGAACTAGGCGAGGGCGGGCCAGTTTACTGCCTCTGAAGAAGTCCTGGAATGGGAAATTGGGGCGAATGCGGAGAGCAGGGAATAGTGGAGCTCGTGGTAGATAACAGCGGCAGCAGGCCAGTCGTCCTTTTATCTGACAACTTCAGGCCCTGTGCTGTTGACTTGACCCCTTTGTTCGGGGCTGCCAGTCAGAGTCAACTGTCTGCTCCTTGGCCCATTCAGTCCAGGGTGCTCTAAGATAAATCCTCAGGCCCCTTTCTCCTTAACCAGCCCTGTTCCCTTGGGAGACCACCTGAGGCTTCTCCTTACCTTTTCCCTCATAGTCATCATGGACTTCGAGCTCTTCTTTCTCAAGAAATTTTAGATAGTTCTCAAATTTTGATGTGAATATAAATCACATGAGTAACTTAAATTGCAGGTTCTGATTTAGAAAGTCTGGGATGGGCCCTGCGATTCTGCATTTTTTACAAGCTCTTGGATGCTGCTGGTGCTGCTGGTCCATGGACCACACTTTGAATAGCATGATTCTAGAATAACCTCACCCTATTCCTTTCACCCCTTGCTTTGTGCCCCTTGATGCATCCTATATTTTGCACACATAACTGGTATAACCTGCTTCACTGGATGTATCAGTGGAAAACTGGGTCTCCTCTAATAGAAGACATAGGTCCCTTTGAGGTTCAGCTTTGCTTGTCCAGCAACCTGCAGAGGTTGGGCCACCACAGCTCTTCAGGAAAGGGGAACCCCACTCTCCATACCTCACTTTGCCTCCTTTCCTTTGGTCTTTAACACCCTAGATTGTGCCCCAGATTACAAGGACCATGCATGCCAGGACAGCCAGAATGGAGGATAGTTTCATAACCCACAGATGATGTGTCCAAACAGTCCACTCCCTGTTTTGTGTTGAGACTCACTAACGGAGACTTTTTTTTTCAAGTGTTATTTCTGGGTTCTGGGCCGGAGTCACCTTAGTACACTGTTACCCGCTTCCTCCTATGGTTAAATACTCTGATTCTTGGAATCCCTGGGCTCCTATTGAAAATTAACCTATCTTTTCTCCCTGTTTCTTCGTCTTTCCATTTCAAGGATTTCTGGTAAAGACAGGAGGTCTAAAATGAGTCACAAAAGGTTTGATTACACCCTAATTCCTGGGTAAAGGTTGCTAATTTGTATTATGTGTGCCTTAGCTGAGAGGGCCACTCCAATGACCCTTCAAAGATCAGCTTTCAGTGAAAAGGAACTACTGTATACTCTGCTACAAATGTATTGCTTTGTAATGTGTGTGTGTGTGTGTGTGTGTTTCCTTTCCAACAGACTCTATGGGGCAGGGAACTTGTCTTCATTACTTTTGTGTTTCATCAACTCATTCATTCATTCAATAAATATTTATCAAGCACCTGCTATGTTCCAGGAAGCATGCTAGGAACTGGGTGAGTGAGACAGACACAGTTCCTGCTCTCATGGAACTTATTGTCTAGCCAAGGAGAATAAGCAATTACACTGGTATGAAGAAGCATGAGATGCTATGACAGTCAATGAGGGACAAGGGAATATTTCTTGAGGATGAGATATCTTTGCTGGCATCTAAAGAATGAATTAGAACTGAAGCTCTGAGAACACACTTATAGACCCTCATATTGAGAAATACTGAATTACCTGGTCAACTTTGTCCCTTCAGGTGATCTCTTGTCACCATTGTGACTATAAAACCCAATACAAACATAGGTGCTGAAACTCCTGAAAAAAGTAATCCAAATCATGCAGAATGAATATTTTATTTTTAAAAGATGACCCATCAAAATAAAAACACAAAATTCAAATTTTATAAGAGGACTCAGAAGTCCCCAGAGAGAAATCCATGGATATGTAGGTTTCCCCAGGTCTCAGCTTGAGAAACAGGACTAGGAAGGAGTGAAGGTGTGAAAAATCAGAAATGTCACAGCATGAATGTTGACTGACTCACACTGCTTGCTCTCTCCCAGCTCCCTGTCCCTTGAGTTTCATGATGCTGGGGCTCAACTCTCTGAGAATGGTCACCAAGGAATTAGGAAGTGGGAGGGAAACAAGCCAGGGGGATTATATCCCCAGGCCTGGCTAAAGAACATGGGATCTGGAGAAAACACAAAAAGAGGATGACAAATGAAAAATTGCTTACCTGTTGGGACAGAGGCTTGGACTTGGGAGCAGGGAAGGAGCAATGTCTCTCTCCTCCCTCTTTTCCTTAAAGATTTGAGAATGAAATGAAAGAGTAGACTTGAAGGGAAGAGATGAAAAGGAGCCATCTTCCCCAAGTGACTTGATTCCATCCCACCCTCTCACTACAAGTGCCCTCTGCTCTCTTTTTTTCCTTTGGTGGCACAAGGACTAACCTCACCAGCATCAGAGTGTATGAATGCAGCTGGGACATACTTACCTTGTACCTAAGACATTTTCCCAGGTTCAGGTGAGAAGGATGGTAGGGAGGAGCACACAAGAATCTCCGGAAAGGGAGTGAGATTATGGGAGACTCTGGGTTAAGAAAGTTAAATATGTTTTTTCCTTCCTGGCTACTTGAAGATTGGCTGCCATCAGGAACAACACAGTAACTATCCGGATCAGAAAGTTCATGACCAATACACTGCTTCAGTGGAAAAAAATGTTTATCGATGTCCTTCACTCTGGGAATGCAATAGTATCTAAGATAGAAATTTGGGAAAAACTAGCCAAAATGTATAAGACCACACCAAGTGTCATCTTTGTATTTGTATTCAGAACCCATTTTGGTGGTGGCAAGACAAATGGCTTTGGCATGATTCATGTTTCCTTGGATCATGCAAAGAAAAATGAACCTAAACATACACTTACAAGGCATGGCCTATATGAGATTAAAAAGACCTCAAGAAAACAGCAAAAGGAACATTAGAATAAAGAAAGCGGGACTTCAGAGGCCAGTGTTGGTGCTGCAAAAAGTGAGCTGGAGGCTGGACAACAGAAGGAGTAAAGATTCTTCAGTGACTTGATCTGTGGTAATTGTGCAGATTTTTCATGAGAGGCCTTATAAGAACCTTTAAAGACAAGAAAGTCAAAAATACATCTGTGAGAATGGAAGGACTTGGGGTGTCATTGATTCTGCTAGCTGTGATTAAGAAAAATGAACCCCATTCTGGAACAATTATTCCCTCTTCCAAGGGGGCACTTAATGCCTTGCTGAAGATCGTTCAAAGGGAAAACCCCATATCTGACAAGTTTCTGAGGATTTTCCTGTAAATAATTGTTTTACACCTCACCTGGAGTCACTTCTTTCCTTCCTTCTTTCTGAGTTCCCTTCTCCCAAGGTGTCTCAAAGGATCTGGTCATATTCTGCTACTTTCTTTGCCCTATGCCATAAGGACATTTTTTTTTTTTTTTTAACCTTCATTGAAGATCTAACCTGATGGCAGAATCCAAGGTGAGGTTCCGGAGCTGGTGCAAGGTAATTTGTGAGCTGGTGGTTGTTCCATGCTCTCTCCACATGCAGAGTTTAGGTGAAGTAAGGTTCTTTTCTTATTCATTCAATAATCCTTGCTGAGTACTCATAATTCACCAATGAAACATGGAGATGAATACAGAGTTCCCCACCAATAGTCTAATGAGAGTAAAGAGTCATTTAACTAAAGCTCCAGATGCAAGGGCAAAAGTGATAAGTGGTAGGGAAGTTATGTCTAATTGGGGGTGATCTGAAATGGAGTCCAGAGAGTTGAGTCTTGGAGGAGGGCCATAATTTTGACATGCTGAGGTTAAAGGGACTTACTGCAGGTGGAGGAAGCAGTGCAAGGCAGGAGAGATTAGGAAAGGAATGTCAATTTACATTCAGTATTATTCATCTCTGGCTTGTCAATCTCAGCTTTCTCAGAGTATTCCAATACCTGTTCATGCTGTCCTGTCACCAGGCATCGAGCCCCGTGGAAGTTTTGACACCTTCGCATCCCCCTGCGTTCTGTACTCACCACATGGGACCATATGCTGCACTTCTTTCTGCCATTTAGCATCAGCAGTACAAAAATTCTAGCTTTCCAAAGACTAAATAAATCCCCATGTTGTGTTTTTAAAAATATATATTTTATTTTTTTGTTTTTAGAGAGAGGGGAAGGGAGGGAGAAAGAAAGGGAGAGAAACATCAATGTGTCATTGCCTCTCTCGCATCCCCAACTGGTTTGGGGACCCGGCCTGCAACCCAGGCATGTGCCCTGACTGGAAATTGAACCAGCGATCCTTTGGTTCACAGGCTGACACCCAATCCATTGAGCCACACCAGCCACAGCCTGTGGTTTTTGTTTTTTTGTTTTGTTTTTTTCTGGGATTTATGTCAGAATTGTTCCTCCTGTTCACTCCCAAAGCATTTGGTTTCTGCTTCCCTTCTAGGTGGAATTTTTGGGTGGGACAAGGCAGCCTTTACCACAGTGAAATATTTATTGATGAGAGCTGCTCTTTACCAAGCCCTGACCACAGTAGCAGGCCTTGTGCTAAATCTGATGTACATCACCTCATTTTCTCCTTGCAAAACTCCAGGAGCTCCCTATTCAGTCACTCGGCGGATCGTTATGGAGGACCGCCTCTGGTTCCCGGGAGTAAGGCAGTGGGAAAAAGCCCTGCATCTCTTGTACTTATATTCAAAGGAAGATAATAGGCTATTAACATCCATCAGGAAATATAATGTCAGTTCTGTATAACCAGGTGGTATTAGATAAATAATTACATCAAAAACAATATAATGTGCTATGAGCACAATGAAGCAGGGTAAAGGAATGGCTAGGAAATGCTCCCAGGTGTGCATAATGCTGTTTTTAATCAAGTGATGAGGAAAGCCTCCCTGTGGAGATGATATTGGTGCAGACGTAAATGATGTAAGGGAGCACACACACATGTATCTGAAGGAATGTGTCCAGAGAGAATACAGGAGCACCAAGGCTCTGAGGCAGGAAGGAATTGGATTTTAATGCTAACTTCATAGCAGCTAGAAGAACAGCAAGGGAGCCAGAGTGTGTTGAGGAGAGGAAGGTAGGGAAAGAGTAGGAGGGGATTAAGTCAGAGAAATAGGAAAGAACAAGACTAGGCAGGCTTCGCAGGCCAAGATAAGGGTTTGGATTTTGTTCTAAGTGTGATTGAGAACCATCAGAGGGTTTGAGCAAAATGAATGATATCATCTGGTAATTTGAAAGATCACTCTGGTTTCTGCATGGAAGATGGACTAGATCTGTCAAAAATGGAAGCAGAAAATCCAGTTAAGGGGCTTGTCATGGGAGCTTCATTAGGGTAGAGGAGATGCCAAGGGCAGAATCCCAGGCCCTCTAACACAGTGGTTCTCAACCTTCCTAATGCTGCGACCCTTTAGTACAGTTCCTCAGGTTGTGGTGACCCCCAACCATAAAATTATTTCGTTGCTACTTCATAACTGTAACTTTGCTACTGTTATGAATCGTAATGTAAATATCTGATATGCAGGATGTATTTTCATTGCTACAAATTGAACATAATTAAAGCATAGTGATTAATCACAAAAACAATATGTAATTATATGTGTTTTCCGATGGTCTTAGGCGACCCCTGTGAAAGGGTCATTTGACCCCCAAAGGGGTCGCGACCTACAGGTTGAGAACTGCTGCTCTAACACTTAGAAGTCTGGAAGAGCAATAGGAACTGTCAGGGAAGGAGCAGCAATAAGGAACTAAGGAAGACTTTCTTTAGTTGGACCCAGAAAGAGTATCTGAAATGAAGAAAGCATTTCAAGGAGGAGGGAGTGGTCAATTGTGTCTAATGTTGCTGATGGGTCTAGTCCTGGGTTTCTCAATCTTGGCACATATGTATTACAAAGTAAATGAACATCATGCAGCTTAAGAAAGAAAATCTTCCCACTATTGTTGAAGCTCCCTCTCTGTGTGTCCCTCTCTATCAGAAGTCCCCTCCCACCAAGGGTAACCACACTTCTGAGTGTTGTGCTTTTACTAATAGGCAAGTAGCAATGAGATTTTCTTTTTTTCTTCTCAAAGAGAAGTTATATTATTATAATATGTTTGTATGATACTGGGACTGTTTTAGTAAAGAGAGGAAAACAGATTATGTGGAATAGACAGGGAATAATTTCAAGAGTCCATTTCTGAGCAGGTGGGAAGGGACAGAATACCAGTGCACAAACAAGGTGAAGCTGGGAGTTTCTCTGCAGTAATGAGGGGATGGCAGTGAATATGGCAGAGGTGCAATGACCTAGTAGATTTGGGGATGAGACCATGAGGAAGTTCTCAAAGTTTCTATTTTCTCACTGAAATAAGAAGAAAGGTTGTCATCTTGTGACATTGTGGTCTCAGATTTGCGGAATGTGAACCGACTGCGGAAATGTGGGCTGGCAGGCCATACTGAGGGTCCACAGGAAGTGAGACCAGTGAGTATGACTGTGTTTTTCCCCAGATGTATTTAGCTATTGGGTGCAAGTGGGGAGCAGGCAGGGTTGGATTTAATCAGGAATAAATGTGTTGGAGGGAGAGGGGCAATAGACAAGAAGTGATTGTAGTGTTGAACCTGGGGTCCTACACTGGGTAATGAGGGAAGTGAGAAATTGAGGGGATCAAACATCAAAGAAGGGTGACAGAGTCAGTGGATGGGAAGTCAGGGTGGGGCTGATGAATTTTGGGGATGGAGGTTCTGGGCAGAGGAAGGGGTGACATGAGATGACTGAAGAGATTTTGAAAGTATGGCAGTTACTGGTAACAACCAAGTCAAAGATTTGACCGAGGGAGTGAGTGGCTGGGGAGAGGGGAGAAACATCATTGTAGGTACTGAATCTTCATGAACAAAGGGATTGGTGACCCCGAGTGGAATCATGGGGGGAATCAGAGCTCCAAGAAGAAGTTAGAGGGTAGGAGCCTCTCCTGGGGGACAGACTCTTTGTTGACAGGGTGCAAGAGCCAAGGGCACCATGTTGGGAAGGAGCTGAGGTAAGGTGGAGGACGACTCAAATTGAGATGAGCTTTCTGAGAGAGGAGTCAGAGTGAGGCGAAGAGATCTGGGAGAATTTGCAATCACTTCTCTCTCTGCCTAGTTCCTTTCCATTCAGTTGAGTCAAGAGAGGTTTGATCTGAATGGATCTGAAAACCAGTGATAAACCACATTTGGCTCCTGCATTCACAAGGTAAGCTGAGTACATCAAGCTCTCAGATGAGAAGAGATGGCTGGGGGTGGGGTGGAGAATACAGATAACTTCAATAATGAATAGGTTTTAGACCCAGTAGCGTTCTCCTAGAGAAAGTTACTCTGCTTGAAGCCACACCTCTTGGTCCCCAAAGTGATTTCCAGCCTCGGCTGTCTAAGGGAATCACCTAGGGATGTCTTTAAAAATATTGACGTCTGGGCACCACCCGCAGAGATTCTGATTTAATTGGTCTAGATGCAGCCAGGGCTTTGGGATTTTTAAATGCTCCCCAGATGACTCTAATGTGTAGCCAGGGCTGAGAACTACTGCTCCATGGAATGTTGCGGCTCTGTTAGAAACCCACTGCTCTAGTCCAACCTGTAGAAGAGAGAAATTCCTTCTTGTTGGACTTGAGGGGCTGATCTGTTCTGGGCCTTGAAGAATTGGTAAATTTTAGTCAGGTGGAGCAGCAGATGTGAAAGGGGAAAGAAAATCCTGAATAAAGGCTTAGATGTGGTCTGAAACACATGGTAGGCAGCAAATTATTTGGTTTATAATAGGCAGAGGTTGGAGAAAGAGGTCTAAGATTTGAGGACAGCTGGGTAAAGACTTGGAGATAGAAATGATGAGTAATTCAGTTTGGCTGGAGATTAGGTTGAAGAGAGAAAGCTGAATGATTTTAAATTATGGAAGGTGTTGAGGGTCAGATTAAACTTTTGTAAATAATTGAGTAAACAATAGGGAGTTTTGCAGGCCCTTTGAGCAGTTACTTCACAGTAATATGAATGGGGACTCGGAGTAGGTAGATGTAGGAAGTAGGGAGAACTGTTAGGGGAGCTATTGCAATAATTCTACGTGAGATCATTTTTCCGGCAAGGGCTGGGGAAAAGTTATAGATTCAAAAGATATTGTGATGGTAGAACTGACTCCACTTGTCAGCACACCAAAAGTAAAGGCAGGAGGGAGATAGAGAAGACATCAAGTTTTCAGATAAGGGTGCTGGGAAAATGGTGCCATTAATAGAGACAGGGAAGCAGTTTTCCATCGGTTTGGTTTGGAACATGCTGAGTTGAGAGGACCAGCAGCATGGTCCACGTGGATGTGTTCCACAGGCCCTGGAAGAATGTCTGCATATAAATATATAGGTTGAATAATATCCTAGTAAACTTGGGCTGCTGTAACAAAATGACATAAACTGGGAGGCTTATAAACAACAAACACTTATTTCTTACAGTTCTAAGGCTGAGAAGTCCAAGATCAAGGGACCAACAGATTCAGTGTCTGCTGAGAGCCACTTCTGGTTCACAGATGGCTGTCTTCTAACTATGCCCTTACATGGGGGGAGGGGCAAGGGAGCTCTCTGCAGTCTCTTTATAAGGGTACTAACCCCATTCATGACAGTCCATCCTTATGACCTAAGCACCCCCAAAGGCCCCATTGTCATATTGGGGATCAAGTTTCAACATATGAATTTTGGGGTAACACATTCAGTCTATAGCAGAAAAACATTAGAAATAATGTCCGAATTTGGAATTGATGAGATTTTCAAGGGAAGGTCTCAAAGAAAAAAAAAAATTCAGAGTAAGCTCTTAGGGGCAGAGAGGAGAAAAAACAAGGGGGAAGGAATATGATTAGAGGTGTGTATAAAGATAAAGGGGAAAGAGATGACATGTCTCTGACCCTGGGGGAGTGAGAAATCCAGGGTCAAGGGACAAACATGGTAGAGTTCAGGAAAATGCCACTGATTTTGGCTCCTGGTAACTTCTGGTGATTGAGTACTATTTGAGCAGGGAGTGGAAGCATATTTCAAAGGGATAAGAAATATGGGTATGAGAGAAAGACAGACACAGAAACATCTGTGACAACAATATTCCATATTTAAGGGGGGAAATGAGTAGGTGGTAAGAAAGTGGAGGTTGCAAATATGAATTCTTTTTTCAAGAAGTTTGGTGAGGAAGGGACATTCAACCTGAAATGTCTAAAGGAGAACCCATGTCCCAGCCGGTGTGGCTCAGTTGGTTGGAACATTGTCCTGTAACTGAAGGGTTGCAGGTTTGATTCCCGGTCAGGGCACATACCTAGGTTGTGGGTTTGATCCTGGTCTTGGAGCATTCAATCCCCAGTCCAGGCACATATGGGAGGCAATCAATCAATGCTTCTTTTCTTGCATCAATGTTTTTCTCCCTCCCTTCCTCTCTCTCTAAAAGCAATGAAAAAAATGTCCTTGGGTGAGGATAAAAAATTAAAGGAGAACCCATGATTTCCACACCACATCCCATCCTCCTCCCATGTCTCCTATTCTGGTGCATGGCTCTCCTTCTAAATTTTTAACTCCATGAGGTCAGTGTTCTCATCTACTGTCTCGGCAGCTGTCTCACCAGCATCCTGCATTGTACCTGCACGTTGTCTGAATGCATGGAGTCAGGATAGGAGCATGTCCTGCAGGTGTACAACTGAAGATACCAAGGCCACTGCTTGTGCTCCCCTCCCCTCCCCATGAGGCCCCCTGGCTGGCCCTCAGGGTAGGAGAGAGCAACAAGCCCCAAGTGGATTTAAGAGGCTACTGACCTTATCCCTGGGGCTCTGCTGTAGTCTGAATGTGTTCCCTCCAAAATTAATGTTAAAAATTCTAATGTGCAGAGATGGTATTAGGATGTGGTACCTTTTGGAGGTGGTTAGGTCCTGAGGATGAGCCCTTGTGAATGGGATTAGTGCTCTTATGGAAGAGAACACACAGAGCTCCCTTGCTCCCTATGCTATGTGAAGATGCAATGAAAAGTCTGTAACCCAGAAGAGGGCCCTCCCTCACTTGGTCATGCTGGCACCCTGATCTCAGACTTCCAGCCTCCAGAACTCTGAGAAATAAATTTCTGTTAATAAGCCACCTAGTCAATGATATTTTTGTTATAGCAGCTGGCATTAACTGAGACAGGCTCCCACAGCTCTTCCCTTTGCCTTCCCTATACTGGTACAACACACCACTTAGGGCTCCAATTCAAGTTGTCTGCCACCTCCCAGCCCACAGGCAGGAACAACTGTGGGTAGTCAGCATCTTTTTTCTGCCCCTGCCACCCTATCTCTGACCAACTCCTTCATAATGGTCTGTCCTCTTCTTTCCTCCTTCCTGGAGTGCTGGGGATAGATCCCTGGATCTCCTTGTATCTTCCTCTCCAAAGCCCTAAATCCAGTGTGGTAGAGAGTGGGAAAGGTGTTTTGAGGAAAGAAATCCCCAGTGAGAATTGACCTCAAGATCTTCCCAACTAGCATCCCAAGGAACCCTTGTCCTCGTTTTTGTGCCTGTCTCTCTAGTGTCCTGGAAATCTGCCTCTGTTAGTTAGTCTCTGTCAGTTTTCTTCCCCCACCACACTTCAAGGGAAGTGAGGGGAGGGGGAAAGGGGGAACCAAAAGACCAGGGTCTTTGCAAAACTTCAGTCTTCGGAATTGCGGTTAATAAATCCACTTAGACTCTTTAATATTGTCTTTCAGAAGTTCACACACACACTCACACACAGATCAGAATAAAGTGGGGACTGCCCAGGGAAGCGGGGAGCGGGACGGCTCCCTCGGGACATTGGAAGGTCCGTACCTTGGGTTCCCTTCTGCCTGGCTGGCTGCTCAGGGGTTGGGAGAGGTGAATGGGCGTTATTTACACAGAACGGGGACATAATCTTCATCCCAGGGAGAAGGGTCCTAAATTAGGAACCTCCCAAATCTCATTCCAAAACAAAATAAACAAAAACAGAGGTTCTGGAATTAGCAAGAAAATCAGCAAAGATCCGGGTGTAGGAGATGCGAAAACTGTACTGGAAAAACAATAAAACAAACACCAGGAGTAAGCCCGGGGGCGTGGCTACCCCGGGGCTGGGTCCTCGCGCCAGGGGAAGGGGAGGAGTCTGTCTGTCTGTCTGTCTGGGAACTCCGCCTGGCGCCGCAAACCCAATCACCAGACTGAATCACCCAGCTAGGAGAGAAGAAGGCGGATTGAGCCTGCCGACCTGGAGGCGGGGTTTTGTCAGAGCCGGAGTGGGGCCTATAGAGGAGGAAGGGTTTGGGGGACCAGTCTCCATGCTTCGGAACAAACACCCAGGGAGCTCCGTTGGGGGCGTTGCATTTACAGGGGTTTGGGGTCTGGAGCGACTGGGGGCCGGCATTTGGCTAGAATCCAGGGAAGCGGCGTCCTTGGGGTGTGGGTTTTGGCGGGGTTCCTGAGGACCTGGATTCGGAGCGTGCCCGAAAGGCGAGAGGTTCTGTGGAGGACAAGTTTAGGACCTATGGAAGTCCCGTAGGCCCAGGGGCGGGTGTGCAGGGCGCCCATTGGATCCGCGGCATGACTGCAGAGCGCGCTGGGGCGGTCGAGGGGCGCATGGTGGGGCCGGCCCGAGTCGTCCTTACGGATCCCAGTAGTTCTCATGGTGCTGCGCGGCAATGATAATGACTACTGTGAGGATGGTACACAGCACCATGGCTGCGATGCCCACCGCCAGGGAGATGAAGGAGAAATTCCGGGCTTCGCGCGAAGCGATCTCGGCTGACACCATGTCTCCACGGGCCAAAGCCGTGCGCACCTGCGGGGGAGCGGTGGGGGAGAGCGGGTCAGAGAAGTGTGCCTCATCCACACGCCTCAGTCTCCGAGATGCTCCTCAGAACACCCAGCACGCCCTAGGAGCAAGAAAACCGAGTGAACCTCCTCCCCTAAAGCCCCCTTCCCCGCCGCCCCCCCGCCCCCCCAACCTCCCAACCTGCACTGCCTTGAAGATGGCGATGATGCCTGTAGGCCAGAAGCAGCAGATGGTGGTCAGGACTGCGATGGGCATGTAGTCGTGCGGCGGGCGCCTCGGCTCCAGCAGGGCCAGTCCCGGGCCCTGGGGCGGCGGGGGGATCGTGGAGGTTACTCCTGTTCCCGCCGGGGTCCCGCCTGCATAGGGCTGTGGAAGGAAGGTGGGTGAGTGGGGGGAGACGACGTCACTCGGATCCCCTCTGAGCCCCTCAATCCGCTCTTGAAAGTGCGCTTTTTAAAGAACAGTTCTTGCGTGTTGCTTCTCAAAGAACCTGATCATCCACCACCCTTCCAGAATACCCATAAATTCTACCTCGGTCCCTCTCCTCCTTTCATTGCTATCATTAACCCTCTGTCTACACTTCCTCTCCCAAGGTATGGCCCCACCAGCGCTGCCCTAGCCTCCTACTCAGCCCCAGGTTTCTTCTCCCTCATCTGTTCTGTTCCCCATCTCAGGCCACGATCTCTGACCCCAACTAACTGCCAAATACCCTCCCTCCCCCATTCCCAGGCCCTTCTCCATCGAGGCCTTCCCCTCGACCACCACCCTGGCCCTGTGTCTATTCCACTAGCTCCTAGGGTGTCCTCAGTTCCTGGTCCTGCTCCATCGTGCCTTCCTCCTCCTCCCAGGCCCCTCTCTGCCCCGTACTCACCGTGCCCACCGGGTAGACTGGCACATAGGCAGTGCAAGGCTGCAGCTGTAGGGGATAGCCGGGGGCCACGTAGCCCCCCAGCGGCAGCGTGCCTACCGTCCCGGTGTGCGTAGGCACCACGAAGCCGGTGGCCTGGGTAGTATGAGAGGGCGCCGGCGGAGGCGGGGCGGCTGCGGCGGGCGGCGGCGGGGGCAGTGGGCCCTCGAAGCGAGTCTCCTGCAGGTAAGGGTCGGGTGGCATGCGGGGCAAGGTAGCGCAGCCGGGTGGGGGCGCCCCGGAGGCCGGGACGGGCGGGGCGTGGTGTGGGGGCCGTGGCAGAGTGGCAGAGAACGAGGGCCCGCGCTGAGCGGTGGCCCCGGAAGAAGCCAGGCCGCCAGCCCCTAAACGCGGGAGGGTGGCGGTGCCGGACTGGTGATAGTGGTGGTGGTGGTGGTGGTGCGAGGAGGGGGCTGCCTGTGGGGGCGGGGCGGGGGGTTCGGCCGGCGGCTGAGGGGCATTGTAGGGTGGCGGAGAGGTGTGAGGGACTGAGTCCGGAAGGCCTGGGGGCAGTGAGCAGAGGTGAGGGAGAGGTAAGGGGGTGGGGGTGGGTAGGGGGAGACACAGAGGGTCAGGGATGGAGAAAGATAATGGGAGAGACAAGGGATATGGTGAGAAGCCATGTCTCATTTTGGGGGCAGGAGAAGGGTTGTATCTAGGCCATCTGTGCCCCACTTCTGTCTTTCAATCTAGTTTTGAGGTCACAACTCTCCTCTGCTCCTTTCTTTTCTTCATAGCAAGGTACACACAGCTTTCACCAGCAGCCCAGTCTCCTGTCCTCCTTGGCATATGGCTGCCTTCGGGTTTGCCTATATGAGCTAGTCCTGCGTGTGTCCATGGGTAGACATACAACACTTTAACATGTGCTCAATTCAACAATTGTGTAAGCACATGTAGGGTGACATGTTCCACTTTGCCATTCCTTCAGTGGTGAGAGGGTGCCCTCACCTCTCTGGTAATCTCAGTACTTCTTTTAGGGATGATAAAGAAGGGTCTACTGCATTTTACTTCCCTGACAAACCCCATCTGATAGTGTCTCCGTATTTCCCCACTGGATGTCTCCATGCCAGCCACTGTCACCTGTCTGTCACTCCTAATGATGCTATCCTTGCACTACCTGGCTGATGCTAAGCCACTCTGTACTTCCCTCACTGCCTCAACCTCCCCCCTGCTGCTCATGTGTTGGCAGGGGGCAGAGGCTGAAACTGGAAGAAGGAAAGGAAGAGAAGGAAGGGATATAGTAAGAGGAGGGGGATTTGAGGGTGGCTGAGAGCTGGGTAGAAGGGGAATGAAACCAAACTACCCGCTAGGGAGGAGTAAGGCAGGGGGTTGGAGCCCGGGGGTGGGGGTGGGGGTCAGGAGACCATAGAGGGGGTGGGAGGTTTCGTGGTGGATTTTTACCTGACTTTTCCGATGACATGCTTGTGGTCTCACTGGGGCAGGGTCTCAGCAGCTGGAGTCGAGGTCTCCAACTGGCGTCGGAGTCCGGCTGCAGGGATTGCGCAGCCAGCAGCAGCTCAAGAGATGGAGAGAAGACAGCCGCGGGGGTGGGGGGGAATGGAGGGAGATCAGGGAGGGGGGAGAGCTTAAAGGGACCCGGGCGCGGGAGTGGGGGAGCGCTTCAGACGTACCCCTACTCGTTTTTCCTCCTCTCACCCCGCATCTCTCCTCTCACCCCAGCATTCAGGACCCCAGTTTGGGCTCCCTTGGAGTTGTCATGGAAACAGGGAGGCAAGCAAGACCAAACAAGGGGGGTGGGGTGGGACCAAGGAAAGGAAGGAGGGAGAGAACTCCAGAGAGTCTCCCCCTCCAAGGCTGGCTGTAGTGATTAGGAGAAATTGAGCAGGTACTCAACGGATTCAATTCCCCAGTCCTCTGCAGATCCGGTTCATTCCAGTTAGGTCTCCTCTCTTCAGCTTCCCTCCGGGTCCTCCGCAAGGTCCCAGAATATTCTCCCAAATTTTTGACCCTAGTTTACCCACTTTAGGAGAAACGAGTGTGTATGAAAGAGAACTATGTTCAGAGTTGACACCTGTGATGGCCTGAAAAGTTCCCAGGGTTATGGCCTCGACCTGCCATCCTGGCCTGAGGTGTGAATGGGGAGGTTAAGTGGAAGTCTTCGGTCTATGATAGTTCAGAGTAAGCCGGGCCTGGAGTGGGGGAGGGGGAAGGACCAAGAGGAAGCGTGGGGGGTGCATTGATACTTTCTTCCACCAGAGTGAAGGAGCTAAAAGCCCCCTGGGAGGAGGGAATGAATCAGCTGCTCATTTCTGGCACCTCGATCTGGGAATATGTACTTGATCCCCTTTCCCCCCGTTGTTTATTGGGGTCCTTAGAGTTCCTGGGCCCATCAGTGTTCAGATTCATTTCTTTAAAACCCCAACCCCTACCCCACCCTGGCTGGATAGATCAGTTGATTAGAGGACCATCCTGATATGCCAAGGTTTCAAGTTCTATCCCTGGTCAGGGCACATACAAGAATCAACAAACAAATGCATAAACAAGTGGAACAACAAATTAATGTTTTTTTTTCTCTCTCCCCCCTTCCTCTCTCTCTAAAAATTCAATAAATTAAAAAAAAAAATTAAAAATCCCCCCCACGCCCCTCACTCCCAAGATCACAAACCACCTCCTGAATCAACCTGGGGGCACAGTGGTAATTGCAGCCTTTTTATTAATTTATCGCATCTTGGGAGTGCATAAATGGGGAGAGATGGGGAAGATACCCAAACTTACAGAAGTTGGGCTTTTTGCAAAGACACAGCCAGAGAATCATTACCACCACCACCACCCCTACCTTTAGACTAGTACTTCCCAGATCCTGCTTGATGCAGTCACTCTCCCAGGCTGTGTCCTTCCGCTCCTTGTTCAAACAGGGACTACAGAACTAGCAGTACAGAGACCCTCACCTGAGCCAATGCCAAGCTGAGGAGATTTAGATCACGGCCTCTTGTCCTGGTTTCTATGGTGTTTGTGTGAGCCCCTAACCGTCTACCACCACCTCATCATTCTGCACAACTTGAGGCTCAAATTGGTTTTATTGGGAGAGACTTTGTGAAAAAAGGGAGGGGTTCAGATGACCTGGGAAGTCCTTTTCTCAAGGGAAATGTCTAAATGCTAAGAAAAAGCTCCAACTGGGGCACCTGGTGTCCAATGAACTCACTAAGAATCTGGAGGCTTTGTTAGAAATAAATTACTTGAAAGATTTATTCAAGGGTCTTAGGGTTTGCAAACCGATAGCACAATTAGGCAATACCCAGAGTGTCCCCAAGAAGAAAGAAAAGCTAAGAGTTCTCATTGCAAAAAGTGCATTCTTCAGAAGAATCAGTTTTGCATTCTCAGCCTCTGGATTGGTAATCTCCTGGATACTGGATGTCAGGTGGTTTAGATATCTAACTAGTCTTTCTTTAGTCCTTCAGTGGGTAATCAGAAAGTTACCTGGAAGTCTGATGTATATGCAGGCATTGACACAGCACTAGAAGGTTCAAAAGTTTAAGTTAAAATAAGAATAGAATAATTTCTTCATACATCAACCTACTTGACTTTAGTGATTTAGCAGCTTGGCTATTAGTGAGTCCCTTTTATTTCTTCACTAAATTCTTCATGGGTATCAGGTCGGAGTCATAGGGGAGAGGTGGGGATGTCTGGACTGGGTGAGAGAGTCTGGGTGGGGAGACGCCCACAGGAGCTCCCTGCTGAGGGCCGGATTGTGGGGTCGCTCTGGTTGAAAGTGTGGTCGAAACCAAGCTAGTGAGCGTGAGTCAGGGCTGCCTCAGGGGCCCTCCGCCCCTTGCGGGTGGATCCTTTATGGGGAGCTGAGGAGAACAGGGCAGGAGAAACTGGGCCAGACTGCTCTCTTAGCTCGAGGGGCCGAGAGGACTCTCCGCGTCTCTGCAGACAAGGGCACTACACGCACTTCAGAATCAAGAGTTGTAAGAGGCTAACCTGGGGCGGACTGGCAGGGGTAGGGTGGGGTTCGTCTGCACGGGCTCCAGCCCTCAGCAGGCGACAACGAAATGCGGAGGATTGCCTTTCCCGAGACTGTCCCCCAGCGCCCCCCTGGGGAAATTGAACTTGTTTCGCTGCGGAGCCGGACCCCAGAAGTGCGCACTGGGGCGAAAGCCTTCTGTCTATTCCTAACACTTCTTTCTGCTTCTTCCTCTCCCCACCGGTCTAAATGGATCGCTCCGCCTTTTCCCTCCCCGTTCCTAGAACGCAATGGAAAGTTCCATTGCCCCTCCGGTCCCGGGCCTGTGTCGTAGGGGACGCTAGCACGGTTGTCAGGGAAAGCCCCGGACGTGACGGCTGAGCGCGACCCCGAGCCACCGCCCCTCTCCTGTCCGTCACTCCCCTGCGCAAGCTGTCCTCACCCTTTCCCCTCCCCCCGGGGTTCCAGACTAGCAAGAAGTAAACAGCGGGCGGAGGGAGGCTCTCGGAGCCAGGCCAGGTGGGAGTTTACACTCTGTGGGGAACTGTGCTGCTGTCCAGGGGTTTTTCCTGCAAAGGTGGTGCACAGCTAGGATAATGCTTTAGGAAAATCCTAGGCCTAGAGACCCAGTCTCTGCGGTGTTGGGGGTGGGGTTTCGCGGCGTGTTGGTGAGTACATGGTAGGGGTGTGTTTGTGGGGAGAGGACTGGAGTAAAAAGTTGGCTATTTTGTGACAAGGACCTGGGGTGGGCGAGAGAGGCTTGATTGCCCATCGTCTGTTCCGAGGGGAGAAGGTGGTGTCATCTCTCTCACAAGCCCTCATCGCCCCCTCTCAGGCGAGAGCATGCTGGGGCTCCGGGGGCCGGGGCTCTCCGCTGCGGGGATCCTGCTCCTGTTGTTCTTCCTGCCACCGCCGCTGCCTGCAGCCCCCGGGCCCCTTCGTGCTTCCTACAAGCCGGTCATCGTGGTGCACGGGCTCTTTGACAGCTCGTACAGCTTCCGCCACCTGCTGGAATACATCAACGAGGTCTGGCAGGGCCCACGTGGTTGTGGGGCATTGGAGGCATCTACAGGGTCTAGGGAGGGAGAATGCGAAACTGAAGGCCGCCCCTCTGGGCCTGCCCAGTTCCTCGGGAGCTAGTGCTGTCGTGGGAAGAGTTGGGTGGAGGATGAGATTCCCTGGTTCTAGCAGGGCCCCGTTGGCATGTGGGCGCGGCCAGGGTGTGTTGTGGAGGGGCTTCATAGTTCATCCCTAGTTGCATAATTGACCCCTTCCCACAGACACACCCCGGGACTGTGGTGACAGTGCTCGATCTTTTTGATGGGAGAGAGAGTTTGCGGCCCCTGTGGGAACAGGTGCAAGGATTCCGAGAGGCTGTGGCCCCCCTTATGGCAAAGGCCCCTCAAGGGGTGCATCTCATCTGCTACTCGCAGGGTAGGTGCCTCCTTTCCTGCCCCCAATCCTAAGCACTTTTTAACTTGATCCTTATTTGAGGGACACTTCCTAGTGTCTGTCCCACATTGTTCTAGCCAGGACCCTGGTGCCTGAACCCTCAGCACCTGGGTTTCATCTCTGCGTGTCCTGAGTAGGAGGCTCCCTGCTCTAATGCCCCCTTCTTTCCTCCTTAACCATGATTCTTGTACCTAAGAGATAGTGAGTGGGGCAGTAAAAAGCACCCTAGAGTTAAGAGTCAGAATCTAATTCTGGCTCTGTCATTTACTTGATGATCTTTTGCCACAGGGCACGTCCGTGTTCTTTGGACTTCAGTCTTCTTTATGTACATTGTATTGGGGGGAGAGGCAGAGTGGGGAGACTAGTTGGCCTTGCTGTCTCTAAATCCATACCCACTGTGGGGGTCTGCCTACAGGGGGCCTGGTGTGCCGGGCACTGCTCTCTGTGATGGATGAACACAATGTGGATTCTTTCATTTCTCTGTCCTCGCCACAGATGGGACAGTATGGAGGTGAGTGGGTACTGTGGGCTTTATAGAGGGCCCTGAGTTTTGGGAGCACAAAGGTTTGGGCTTACTTGGCACTGCTCTTCTCTTGCCAGACACGGACTACTTGAAATGGCTGTTCCCTACCTCCATGAGGTCTAACCTCTACCGGATTTGCTATAGCCCCTGGGGGCAGGAATTCTCCATATGCAACTACTGGCATGGTGAGTAAGGGATGCTAAACTGGACCTCCATGGAGGCGTACTGTACCTTGGAGGGTAGGGCTTGCTGCTCCCTCTCTACCATAACCAACAGCAATAATAATGGTGATAACTTATATTCATTGAGCACCTTCTTTGTGAACAGACCCTGTTCAAAATACCTTATGTGTACCACCTAGTGACTCAGAAAGCATAGTCTGGTGCAGTGGTCAGCAAACTTTTTCTTTAAAGAGCCAGATAATAAATATAAATAATAAATAATTTTAGTTTTGCAGGCCATATAGTCTGTCACAACTACTCACTTCTGGCACACTGTTGTGAAAGCCATACACCACATGTAAATAATGAGTGTGTGTTCCAATAAAACTTGATTTACAGAAACAAGCAGTGGGCCTAGTGCAAATGCTTAAGGTACCTTTTAAGACCATGGATGCTGGGTTCCAGATTACTTGGGCTTGAAGGCTGACCCTGCTGGGTGACTTTGGGTATTAACCTTCCTGTGACTCAGTTTTTCTCATCTGTAATATAATAATATAGTATTTACCTTACAGGGAGATTGTAAGGATTAAATAAATTAATGAATATAATATAATTTAACAGTATCTGGCTTTTAGTAGGCACTAGATAAAGGTGTTTGCTATCATGTTTACAATTACTATTGTTGCTACTTTATATTACTATTCACCTTGTCTATTACTATAGCTTCCTGACTGGTCTTCCAGTCTCCAGTCTTGCCTCCTTTCCCTGCTTCTCTGATTATTTTTCTAAATGCTGTTTGTACCCAGATCCCCACCACGATGACTTGTACCTCAATGCCAGCAGTTTCCTGGCCCTGATCAATGGGGAAAGAGACCATCCCAATGCCACTGGTGAGACCCCAGACTCTACTTGAGTTCCATTTTCTGCGTTTCTGATCCCCTGTGTTCCCCTCTCCAGCCTGGCCTGACTCCTGTGACTGACTCAGGCTGTCTTTTTCCCAACCTGCAGCATGGCGGAAGAACTTTCTTCGTGTGGGCCGCATGGTGCTGATTGGGGGCCCTGATGATGGCGTTATTACCCCCTGGCAGTCCAGGTAATAAGGGACTGTGTGGCCTGAAAATTGGCTAAGGATACCCCCTAATCCCCACCAATCTTAATCTCATGCCTAAAAGTGGTTCTGCTGTTCAGTTAATGTACCCATTCCCCCGACTTTCCATGTATCCTTTCAGTCAAGACAAAAACCTGGGAGTCATCCCTCAGCCCCTTGTATTTAGCAAGTCACTATGTCTTGCTGACTGCTTTCTCTCCCTCCCTACCACCCCTGGTTTTGTAAAAACTTTAAACTTTGAAATAAATATGAATTCATAGGAAATTGCAAAGATGGTTTAGAGAGGTCCTGTGTATCCTTCACCCAGTTTCTCCAGTGGTTGCATCCTTTGTAACTATAGCACATATCAAAACCAGGAAATTGTCTTTGGCACAATATGTGTAGTTAGTTCTATGCTATTTTAATTCATTTCCTATCACCTCTTTTACTTAATTGGACTATTGTGATTGCCTCCATACTCATCCTTTCCATCCTATTCCTCAGGAAAATCCAGGTCTCTGTGGCACTATGTGCCTACCTCTGTTATAGATCATCATGAGTGACATGAAATGTCACCTGATCTACTTAGTCATTCATTGAGCACTATGTGCCATGGCACTGTTTGGGCCTGAATCCAGCTGTCAATAAAAGAGAAGTCCCTGGTGTTATGTAGCTTACTTTCTTCTGGGGGATACAGATAATATGTGTAAATGTAAATGTCAGGTAGTAATAAAATAAGGCAGGGGGAGGGCTTACAGGATGACTGGAGCCTGTTTCAAATAGTGACCAGAGAAGTCCTCCTGAAAGAGTTGCCCTTTGAGCTGAGGAAGGAGGATAGCACCTGCATAGCCCTGGGGCAGGTGTGAGGAAGGAGGAGGCTAGTGAGCAGAGGGAGCTGGGGAGAAAGTGGTAGAGGAGGTTGAAAGAGGTAGCAGGGAGCCATTATGTTGAGCCTTTGTAGGGCAAAGTGAGGCCCTTGACTTCTTTTTTCTAAAATATACACAACATAAAATTTACCATTTTTAAATGTACAGTTCAGTGACATTAAGTACATTCACATTATTTTGTAACCTCAACACCATCCATCTCCAGAACTTCTTTTTCTTCCCAAACTGAAATTCCATACCCATTAAGCACTGACTGCTCAACCCTGCCTCCCCCAGTCCCTGGCAACCATGACCCTTAACTTTTTATTCTGAGTAAAAAAAGAAAGCATTGGAGAGTTTTGAGTGATGGAGGAACAACCCGTATAATAAGAGTAAGAGATGGGGTTTATTTATATTTCATTTCAGATCTACAACAACCCTGTGAAGATAATAATAGCTCACAGTTATATAGCACCTTTTGTCCCAAGGCACTGTTCTAAGTACTTTTCAAATAAAGCTCATTTAATCCTCAAAACAATTCTATGGGTAATTACTATTCTTATTTCACATTTTAGGAAACTTGGGTTCAAAGTGATTAAATAATTTGCTTACGTTCATAGAGTTAGTAAGAAGTGAAGTCAGGCTATCTGTTAACCACATTGTTTTACTTCCTCTGTACAAAGGAGGTATTTCTTATATAAGACAAAGAGAAGTAACATGCTCAGCTGCACACAGTGGGAGTGTGTGGCACAGCTGGAGTGCAAATCGACGTCTGTGTGATCCAGCTGCTCTACCTACACCTTATGAAATCCAGCTTCTTAAAATGGCCTTCAGGCCTCCAATCATGCCCTCCCTCCCTGCCCACCCCGACATACGCAGCTGTGCCTCATCTCTGTGCATCTGCTCTTGCATTCCATCTGCCTGGGACAGCCTTTCCTAGTCCAGGGTTATTGCTGGGAAGCCTTTGTTGATACTCTGAACTAGGGCAGTAGCTTCTCATCTTTGCTTCTATAACCTATTGAACTTATTATTAGCATTTGTTCAGTTATTCATCACCAGCATCCACTCAGTGATTGTGCCAGTAAATTTTTTTTTTTAATTTATTGATTTTAGAGAGAGGAAGGGGTATAGAGAGAGAGAGCGATCAGTTCTATTTACTTATGCATTCTTTGGTTGATTCTTGTATGTGCCCTGGCCAGAGATAGAACCCACAAACTTGGATATATGGGGACAATGCTCTAACCAACAGAGCTACCTAGCTAGGACTAAATATTCTTAATTAAAAATTTTAAGACCTTTTTATTTTGAAATAATTCCGTACTTAAGAAGTTACCTAAGTAGTACAAAGCAATCTTATCTTCACCTAGTTTTCTCAAATGTTAACATTTTACCATGTCTGTGTTAGCATGTCTATATAGTATGTGCGAACCATTTGAGAGTAGGTTGTAGACATAATGCCTCTTTACCTCTAAAATTTTAGTATGTCAGTGTATATTTCCTTCATACAGGGCATTTTATTTTATTTTTTTACATATTTGCAATACCATTATCAAAATCAGGAAATTAACATTGATATGGTACTCTAGAGACTTTATTCAATTTTTTTCAATTGTCTGTTTAGAAAAAATCCCAGTCCAAGATTCAACCCAGGATAAAGTATTGCATTTAGTTTTCATGTCTCTTTAAACCTGGAATACTTCCTCAGTACTTGTCTGTGACATTGATATTTTTGAAGCGTATGAGCCAGCTATTTTGTAGAATGTCCTTCAGTTTGGGTTTATTGGCTATTTCCAATTCAGGTTACACATTTTTTTATAGGAACTCAGTGAAGTGATGCCATATCCGTAATGTGTTAACTAATGGGGTACCTGATGTCCAGTTAAATATTTTGATTTTCTTCAGCTCTCCTGATAACACCCTATCCCCATCTCTTTGTAGCTTCTTTGGTTTCTATGACAAAAATGAGACGGTCTTAGAAATGGAGGAGCAACTGGTGAGTGTTTGGGATTTCTTCATGCCCTGTCCCAGCTCAGTCTGTAGCCCTTCCTGCTACTGACCCATGAGCTGAAGCATTCACCCTGTGGGGAGGGGGCCTGAGACACCAGCAGAAACTCACTTTGTCTCTCCCTGTGTCTTTCTTCCATGCCCCTTCACCCACTTCAAAGGTTTATCTTCGGGATTCTTTTGGGTTGAAGACTCTCTTGGCCCGGGGGGCCATAGTGAGGTGTCCAATGGCTGGGATTGCCCACACAGCCTGGCACTCCAACCACACCCTTTATGAGACCTGCATTGAACCTTGGCTCTCCTGAGAACATCCTCAGGGATCCTCTAGGAACTCCCTGGCCCAGAGACCAAGTGGTGGTCTTGGAAAGCAGATGTAGGCTCTTGTGCCTGTGACCATGTCATTGCTCGCACACTGCCCCCTACAACCAGGGCCTCCAGGACCCCCTCCTCTGCTCTATGAATGACACATCCTGGTCTCCCCCACCGTTCAGTTGGGGGTTGCTCCATGCTCTCCCATCCCAAGGCTGAGGTTGGGAAGTGAGAAACCAGGTTTTTAACTGTGGCTGCTCCTCCACCTCTGGCTATACAGGAGGGGAACCCAGCCTGTCCACTACAGGGGTCTCCTTCCAGTCCGCTCAGGACACTGTTAGCTTCTGTTCTTCCACCTTCCCTTTGTTGCTGAACTCCCTTGTCATTAGCCCTCCCATGTCCAGGAAGAACTACCCATGAGAGTCGGGCCCTGAGGTTCCCCTATGGGGACAGTTCCATTCTTAAAGTGTCAGTGTTGGGGAATATCTGTGGCCTGTGAGGCCCATCTCAGGTTTGGGGATCCCCCAGTCCCTATGTTCGGTGTAGGGGTAACCCCTGGGAGCCTAGTTTCTTTGAGGCCCCAGCCCCTCTGTTAGCTACCCTTGAATGGGTGTTACCCCAGTATTTATGGAAATAAAGGTCGTTTTCCTCAATGTGGCTTGGCTCATTTCCAGGTGAGGGGGACGTGATCCCCAAAAAGGGTGGGAATGGAGAGTCTGAGGCCTGGGTGCCTGGATGCCTGGTTTGGGGTAGGACCTCCTTGGTGTTTCTGCTCTCTCAATGCCCATTCTGCGTGGGTTCCTGATTCTCTGTGGGTTCTTTCCTGCTAAGAACAATTCTCTTCCTGTCCCAGCCTAAGATTGAGAGGCTGAGCCCAGAGCTCCCTCCAGTGGTTTATGCTTCAGCTTCATGGATGGAATGTCCTTGCTACCCCCAGGCTAGATGCGGGGCCTAAGGGTCAGGGTGGGCATTTGTTGAACCCCTTTTCGACCTTTGTAGGCCAGAGCTGGGTGAGGGGCTGGACAATGAGCCTCCTCTTCTTTGAAAGAAAGAAGTTTGGTAAAGACAATAGGGCCCTGTCTGCTCTGGCATAGGGGGTGGTGGCTGACTCAACAGTGCTCCCCGACCCCACCAGGCCCTAACAAATGTCATTAAGAAATGGGGTCAGTTTTCCTCTTAGTGCCCTGGGTTGCCTCCTTGCCCCTCTGTGATGACTTCCCCTTCTTCCTTTCCTAAGCTGATCTTGCCTCTTCTCCCATCATCTGACCCCACTTTGTTCTCTGCCAGCTTTCTCTCCCTGCTCCCTAGTTCTCCCCCACTCTGTGTTGGGTTTAAGGGGGAGACAAAGGCCAAGGCTACTGGTCGTGTTACATAGCCAGTAGCCTCTGCCAATTTGGGGGAGGGGGTCCAGAAATACGGAGCCTCAAGTTGGGAAGATACTTCTAGGGGGCCCTTTGTTGGGGTGGAAGGTAGTAGGATTTGGCCTCCACAGAGCAGACCAAGCTGGAGCTATGGGGGAAGCCTGTGGGAGGGAGCAGGAATGGGAGGGGGCGGGAATGGGAGGGCTCTGTGGCCCAGCCTCTCCTCTCTGCAGCAGCCCAGCCTACCAACCAGTCTGAGGTGTTGCTGCTGAGGCTGGTGGCCTGAAGTCTCCAGGAGAGAGGGAAAGGCAGGTGGGGAGAGAATGTCAATGGAAAAAGTGGGGGTCATTCAGAGCCTTAAAGTGTGAGATGGGGACATTGTCTGGGTAAGAGGTGTATGTGATGTTATGGGTGTTTGAGGATAGTAGGAATATGTTTAAGTTATGGAGTCTCCAGGTGTGTTGGGTTTGTGTGCAAGGAGGGAGGAGGTGTAGTGAATATCTGAGGTTTTAAAGGTAGAAAGATTAGGGTGGAAGAGGGCATGTTAGAGATTGGAGGGTCATGAGGGGAGGGTTAACTGTGTGCGTGGAAGGAAGGGAGGGAGTGTGTTGGGGTGTGAGCCTGTATGATGGTGCATGGACCATGGCATGCTAAAAGAAGGGTGCTGGTAGGTAAATGTGCCTGCAGGTGTTGGCAGTCCTGGTGACTACTGCAAGTGTATACAAATGAAATTACCTGTTACCCTTGGAGGGCACCAGCAGACTGCTTTGGAGGGGGCTAGAGCTGGTGAAGTTAATAGGGGAGGGAAGAGCCATTATTAATCTCTTCTTGCCTGCAGCCAGCAGGGCAGTCTGGAGTCCAGGAGAATCATGGGGTCCAGGGCTGAGCTGTGTACTGTCTTAGGCGGACTCTCATTCCTCCTCCTACTGATGTCAGGCGAAGGGTCCAAGGGTGGATCCCTCAAAGAAAGGTGACAACAGACGGGGCAGGGCCAGGCTGAGATCTTCAGGAAATCTTCTGGGGGTGGCAAAACAAAGATGTTTAGAATCGGGGTGGGGCTGTTGGACTGGGCTTCTGCCAGTCTAGAGGGATCTAGGACTCCAGGCTCCCCAGGGCCTGACGCACTCCATGTCTCCCACCTTCTCCCGCATGGGTGCAGTGAGGGAGTCTGCTCCAAGCAGACACTGGTGGTCCCGCTGCGTTACAACGAGTCCTACAGCCAACCAGTGTATAAGCCCTACCTTACCCTGTGTGCTGGAATGCGCGTCTGCAGCATGTACAGGTGAGGGGCGGAGAGCTTGGATTCCAGAGTCTTTCAAAAGGAACCCCAAGAACCCCAACCAGGATCCATATGCCAGGGTCCACAGTCGGACACTGTGTTCCAGGACCACGTACCGCGTGACGTGGCGGGAGGTGAGGCGGGAGGTGCAGCAGACGCATGCCGTGTGCTGCCAGGGCTGGAAGAAGAGGCATCCAGGGGCGCTCACCTGTGATGAAGGTGAGGCTGGCTCTTCCTGGGCCTCAGGGAGGTGAACCCTGGGGGCTGGGAGCCCGCCGCCCCATTCCTAACAGCTCTTCCTGCGCCCGCAGCCATCTGTGCTAAGCCCTGCCTGAACCGAGGCGTCTGCATTCGGCCTGACCAGTGCGAGTGCGCCCCCGGCTGGGGTGGGAAGCACTGTCACGTGGGTGAGTCGGCTCACCCTCCCCCATGGTGGCGCGGGGCCTTCCCTGGCCCCCAGGCACCGCCCCAACCCCTCAGGCCCCTCTTCTTTCCGGTAACTAGATGTGGATGAATGTAGAACTAGCGTCACTCTCTGCTCACACAGTTGCCTAAACACAGCAGGCAGCTTCATCTGTGGCTGCCCGCACAACCTGGTGCTGGGCCCGGACAGGCGCACCTGCGCAGAGGGGCCCCCAGAGCCTCCAACTAGTGCCAGCATCTTTAGTGTGGCGGGTGAGTGGCGAGCGTGTGGGCCGTGGGAAGGGCCGGGCCGGGCCGGGCCGGTGGCCGGGCTTGGGCAGTGGTCACGCTCTCCTTTGTCCCAGTGCGGGAAGCAGAACAGGATGAGCGCGCCTTGAAGCGGGAGATTCGTGAGCTGCGAGGGCGCCTGGAACGGCTGGAGCAGGTGAGCCTGGGTTCCTGGAGCCGAACCCGTTGGGCTGGGCCGCCCCATCCCTAACACCCTGAAGCGTCTCTTCCTTTGTAGTGGGCCGGTCAGGCTGGGGCCTGGGTCCGGGCGGTGCTGCCCATGCCTCCGGAAGAACTGCAGGCGGAACAGGTGGCAGAGCTGTGGGGCTGGGGCGACAGGATAGAATCTCTCAGCGACCAGGTGCTGCTGCTGGAGGAGAGGCTAGGCGCCTGTGAGTCCTCTTGCCGCTCTTTGCTGGAACCCGCACCCCCCAGCTGCCCCCAGCTTTACCCAGTTCAATTTCTTTCCCCCAAACCGACCCCAGATAACCACACCTCACCATCCTTTCTGGCACGATCCCCAACCTGGTGGTTTCACTTATTGTTGGGTGAGAATGTCAGTGTCCAGTTCTCGCACCTACTTCATCCAGGCTGGAGGCAGTCCCCAATCAAGTCTGCCTGTCTCCTTGTCATTAACCAGGCTCCTGTGAGGACAATAGCCTGGACCCAGGCCCCCAACAGCCGTGATGAGGAACCTCTGCAGAGCCACTGCCCCCTAATTGATACAGAAACTGGACCCACTGTAGTCCTTTGGGATTTGCCATTTGGGGGGCAGTAGATAAGGTAATCTGCTGACAAGAGATAATGTCTTGGTGGGCCCCTGAGTCTTCCAGCTGGGGCAGATTGCCTGGGGGGTGGGAACAACTTCAACTCAAGAAACACAGCTAGAGTGTCCAGATCTCTCAATCTTTATTCTGGTTCCTTGCTGTTATCCAGATAATTAATAAAAACCAATTACACAAAACTAAGTCCCACCCTCTCCTTTTGCTCCCAGCCCTCCTGTTGTGGGCACAGGTCAGGGATAGGAGGCAGGAAGTGGCTAATGCCATAGGCAGGAAATGAAAACTGGCTCTGAGGGGGAAACCTCAAAAGAAAGAAATAAATTAAAAGCCATTCCCTCCAGCCAGGGTTCAGTGCCGCCCCCCCCCCCCCCCCAACGCCAGCCCTCCAGGGAGCAGTGAATACAGCACTTGCTGCTGGATGCCTCTTGCCCCTTCTCTGGTTAGAATGGTACAGCAGGGCTGAAGGGGATGGATGGGGCCAGGACCACAGAAAAAAATGTATGGCGGGAAGCTGAAATGTGAAGACCAAACTGGCATCCAGAAGGGTGCTGCTCACTCCTGGGCTCCTGGGCATGGGCAGGGATGAGACCTCTGAGAAGAGTCCAGCCTCCACTGAAAGGAGGCTCCACGGGAAGGAGGGTGAAGGTGCTGAGGAGTATTCCCAGGAGGAGCCTGGGAGGAGTGTTCCAGGCACAGCAGGAGGAGTCCTCCTCACAAACAGATGAATCCACTGAATCTATGGATGTGGGGGTGGGGAAATGTTCCACAGAATGGATGAGTCCACTGGCCAATGTGGGGTGGAGAGAGACCACAAAGGAAGAAGGTCCACTGGGGACAGAATGGAGTGCTCCCATTTGTGTGTAGGCTGAGCCACTGAATATGAGGGGGAGGCAACTGTCCCATGGACATGATGGCACAGGAGGTGGGTAGGGGTCAGAGTGGAGACTGCACCAAGGCAAGAAAGTCCATGGGGGAAGCTGGGGTGGCAGAGACATTCACTTCAGAAGCTGAAGATTCCAAAGAGGACATGAAGTGGGGAGAGGGTAAACGAGGAGGGCTTGGCCCTGCTTCAGAACCCACTGGGCTGGCAGGTGTGTGGAGGAAGATGGGGATAGATGGAAGGGGAGCTCAGAGCCGGGCCTCGCCCACTCCTCCAGGCTTCTTCAGATAGTCACCACCACCCCTGCCATCAGTGGAGATTTCCCGGAAAACAGTGAGCATGGAGTGCCGGACTCTGTCAGCCAGAGCTGGGACGTCATCTGGTGTTAGCCCTTCTGTGGGCACTGGGGGCAGCACTCGGACCTGACATCGCCCTAGGAGGGGGATGAGCACAGTTAGGACCTATCTGCCCAGGCCTTTGCCCACAGCTTGGGCTCAGTTTCTGAGCTCTCAACCTACTCCCGTCCTCAACCTTTTAGTGCTCGTCCTTTAACCCTGGACAACTGACCCCTGCTTGCCAGATGCTACCTGTTCCTCGTGGCTCTCCTGCATTAAAGCCTTCTTCAAAATCCAGTTCAGACATGGGACCCTTCCAGCCCTCACTGTCTAGGTTTATCATTTTCTGATAAGTGTTACAGCTTTGCACACACAAGCCTTACATTTCCTGTGGGACAGCAATGGCCTCTCTTGGAGGAACCAAATGTTACCTATCTGGCAGGGTACGGTGGGTTTTTAATAAATACTTATTGGCCGATGATCCTACGGACATCTCAGCTCTGACAGGCTGATCCTGCTTTATAGAGACATCCCTCAGCATCTGCCATGACCTTTCTGGCCCCCCACCTACAGATCTGCTCAGAGGCCTCACCCGAAGTGAAGCGACGCTCCTTTTTGCAGTAGAAGTCTTGATAGGAGGACATGACGATGGGGACAATGGGAACCTGGGGAAGGGGAAAAGTGATCAGCCCATGGCTCTCTCCTGAGACCCCCCAAGACAAGCCTCTGCCAGAGAGGAAGGGATAGTGGGGGGCTGGGGCTGGTGCTCAGCAGCAGAGAAGAGGTAGTAATCACCTGGGCCTGCACTGCAAGGTGGAAGGCACCGCGTTTGAAGGGCAGCATGGAGCCATTGTGGTTTCTTGTGCCCTCAGGAAAAACCCAGACCCGCACCTGGGGAATAAAGGAGGGTCAAGGAAGATATACACATATGGAGGGGTCACAAAATCGTGATGCTGTAATGGGACTTCTGAGGCCCCTTGGCCCTGAATATGAGTTTATTTACAACTATTCTACTTTATACTCCCCATATGCCCAGGGTGACTCACATCCTGGGTGAGCAGGGTCTGGGCAACCTCAGACATGACACTGATGGCGTCCCCAGTGCGCTTCCGGTCGATGAAGATGACTCCAGCCAGCCAACAGGCCAGCCCAGCAGAGCCGGCCCATAGTAGCTCCCGCTTGGCAATGGGCACACATCGGCTAGGCAGTACCTCCATCATTCCTAGGCAGAGGTGGGGATGGGGTGAGCATCAGAATGGAGGCAGCTCACCTCACACAGGTCTATTAGGGCCTGGATAGAAAGGAAGAGGGAGACTGGGGTGCAGGGCCAAGGAAGCCCCGAACGGAGGGAAGGGTAACTAAAGGTCTACCGCCCTGCTTATGAGGGAAAGAAGGCCACGTCCCAGATGAGGGGGGAGTTGAGCAACTCCAAGAGAGAAGATTCTGGGAAAGGTTCCAGGAGGAAGGGCATGGCTAGGGCAGGTGTGTTCTCTGAGGGTCTCACCAAGCAGGTCAAGGGAGCTCTGGTGGTTGGAGACGACGACGTAGGGCTGTGAGGGAGGGAAGTGGTGAGCCCCTCGCACTTCCACTCGGATCCCATACAGGTATTTGATGTGGAGCAGCATCAGACGCAGTATCCTATGGGGTGTCACAGCAAGCGGTTTCAGTAGGATCCACCAACATCCACCTGCACGCCTCAGCTCCCTTCTACCCTCCCCCTCCCCCCTTTCTGGGTATCTTTGCAGTCCTCTCCCCTTCCTTGTCCTGGGCTCTCTGTCTCTCCTACACACACCCCAGGCCCTCCCCATCACTGCTCACTTCCGACCCTTAGGCTCCCTCATCATCTAACACCCCTGGCCCTTACTTCATGTTCTCAACATTGCGTCCTCGCACAGCACACACAGGGATGGCGAGCACAGCCAGGAAGAGGATCCAGCCATTGTAGAAGGCCATTTTGAAGAAGTACTTGGCACTGGGGCTACAGAACCACAGGGTGGGCAGCAGGAAGAGCAGCAACAGGCAGAGCAGCAGCAGCACCGTCCATGCCCCTGGCCACAGCTCCATTCTGGTCACCTGCAGGGATGGGGCAAGGGACAATGGGCCTGATTCCTTGAGCAGGTGGGTCATATGAGGCAGAGAAAGCAGGAGATACAGGGTGGGGCCAGGGGTCCCATTGCAACCCACCCAGGAAGCCTCTCTAGGATGGAGGCAGTGGGGAGCTTGGGACTGGTCTCCCACACCTCTCTGAAGGCTCCAGATATCTTCAGATACACAAGAGACATAAGACACGTACATCCACAAGTCACAGGGACAAAACAAGGAAAGGTAACATTGGCAGCTGGTAAGGGTCCTGTAAGGGTTTGCGCCTGGGCTGTCCAATCCAGCAGCCACCAGCCACATACGGCTACTGAGCACTTGAAATGTGGCCTAGTCCTAGCTGAGATGTGCTAGAAATGTAAAATACACATCAGATCTCAAAAACTTTGAATGAAAACTTTTTATATTGAGTACATTTCAAAATTACAAACTTTTGGGTTCAAAAGGATATTCAAATTAATTTCACCCTCTTATTTTTTAACAAAAAGTTAAAATTTGTGGCTTGCATTATATTTGGGTTAGACAGGGCTGGTCTATATGTTGTATTAAACCACAAATTTTACATTTTATAGGAAACGGGCCCAGTGAGGTTAAATAACTTACCTGAGTTGATATGGTTCCCAAGAGGCACTTTCTAGCTTCAGCCTAAGCAGCGTGTGCCCTTAACTACTCAATCACACTGCCGCCTGTATGCATATACATAGGTGCACACATAGCAGATACAGTGGAAGTCACAAAACACCCACAAACATTCTCAAGGGCTGACTGGCAAAAATGAAGGCTGTCACTAGGCAAACACAGACACACAAAGACTAACTGGTTCACACACATACACACAAATTTATAATCACACCCAGTGAAAGATGAAAGATTGGAAATGCATAACTAGAAAAATCCCTCTCCACCCAGGCAACCTCCCTTGTTCCAGATAAAGCCATGGACATACCAGTAACTATATTCATCAATCCTCCACAGACAGGCAAGGAAATCCCACCACTCCTTCCCTCCCTTCCAGAGATACCAGGGGCAGTCTGGTCAGGCAGGTACAGAGTAAGGCCTTACCAAGTGAAAAAAAGAGCAGAGAGTAAAAGGGACATCACGCCACCTTCCCTGGGAAAGGAAAGAGCTTAGGAGGAAGATGGGCAGGCACCCAGAACCTGCCTAGGCTCTTCCTTCTTCCTCCACTCTGCTGCCTCACTTCTGGGTGCAGGATCACAATTCACAAGAACGTTGTTCAGGCAAATACTATCAAGGCCAAAGACACACCTTTCCAATGACAGGAAGGACTGTGCTCAAAGGAAAGCCTATTGCCAAGAGCAAAGGTACAGGCAATAGAGGAAATAGGAATCTCTGCCTGCTCTAACTAAAATGGTAGGCTTTGGAGCTGCTCCATTCCACTGCCCCTACATGTTTTTTTTGTGTTTTTTTTTTTTTTTTTTAATGTTTTTTATTGATTATATTGTTACAACAGTTCCAATTTTCTCCCCCTTGTTCCCCTACATGTTTGGAACAACATTTCTCCCCTGGACTATGCAATAGGCTCCTAACTCTTCTCCAATTCCTCTTTCACATGAAAATCAGATTTTCCTGTAAAACAAATCTGGGCATATCCCTGTCTTGCCTGAAGGCCCTTCTTGACAAGTTGACTTCTGTTTACATCTTCGGACATATGCCCACAAATGCCTCTTTACCCCAAACTGCTTTACTTTAGTTCCTAAGACACACCATGATCTTTCAGGCTTCTGTGCCATGAATATGTTGTTCCTTTTGACTGGAATGCCCTTCCACTTCCTTCACCTGCCTCACTTAGCTCAGTGTCCAGGCCTGACTTTTCATTACACTTTTATCTTAATCACTGGTTCTCAAAGCGTAGAAATGCAACTTCTTGGACCTCAACACAGATCTTCTGGATCAGAAACTCTGGATGTTGGGCCCATTAATCTGTATTTTAACAAGCCTTCCAGGTGAGTTTGAGAGCTACTTATCTTAACACCCCTGTGTATAACTGCTCACTGGCATTTTTGTTTCCCTCTCTAGTCTATGAGCAGCTTGAGAACAGGGACTCTGTCTTATCCCCAATGCCCACGACAGAATGAGGCAGAGGACTCATAAACATTTGTTGAACAGATCATCATTGCTTCTTGGCCTTTTGACTAAGATCAAGCGAACAGATCATAAGGTTGTATACATACTCACACAACCATAATTAAGGACAGAGACGACAGTTCTGAACGTACGATAGCTACCCTCTTGAGGACTAGTAACTATGAAAAGTTACTGAGAAAGCAGTGAGCACACCAAGACTAACAGTAACTTACTCTGAATATATACATTTGATACCTGGCCACAGTAAGAATGACAATCAAGATGGTACATACCATTGTACACACAAGAGAAACATACATAATGGGGATTAACATGCCATGGGGAAAGATGCTGCTGTCATCAAATACATGCCAACAGTGCAGAGTTAGGGACAGATAATGTGCATGGCAATGATGACCCTATGGCATGTACTGAGCTCCACAAACACAGGCCGGAGAGGTCAGCAAGGTAAGGCATGGTTCTTTGGGGAGATGGAGGCCGAGTTACCCTCTCTAATAAGTAATATTAAGTGTCCTCACAAACACAGGCCGGAGAGGTCAGCAAGGTAAGGCATGGTTCTTTGGGGAGATGGAGGCCGAGTTACCCTCTCTAATAAGTAATATTAAGTGTCCTCTCTGGAGAAGAAATATCCAAGGATTTATAAACACAATGGAGTGCCAAATGAGTTAATGAGCACATGGCTCCCAAGATATACTGCCATTAAAATTAAGAAATAAATAGTATGTGTAACCATAAGTACACATGCTTTGGACATGTCACATCGGTGTATCATGCAAAGGGGCATGCATATGTGCAGAGTGAACCCTGACTGGGCTCACAAAAAAAGCATGTGCTAGTCAGATAAGCCATGGGTCCCACACATGAAGATTGCTGTACATGGTGGGACCATGGACAGAACATGTGAGTGCAAGAAAACAAGGTATAATCTCTACATGCTAAAGTAAACATGCAGAAAAAATAAAATGTGCAAGAAACATGAAACCAACAGTAGATGCAATATGTATATGAAAACTAACACACTTGCATATGTCAAGACTAGATGTGAGACACAGACGTAAGATATGAGAATGAGCAACTCTGATGCAAAATAACACTATTTCTCCACAGCCCATGGATAGCATTGGACAACCTAGCTGCACACAAGCAATTAATTATGTCAAAGGCACACAGACTCAACACAGAAAACATGGCCCCCCACAAGGCATGAGTGTCAGTAAGGGTCTAGCAGTGCAGAAAGCCACTAAAAAACAAGAGGCCCTGTGCCTAGATGGAAACAGATGTGTCTGGGGGCATTCCTAGGAAGCAAATTCTGCTGGGGGAAGAAGGGCAATAAACCGCTTCCTCCCAGTCACAACCCCCAAGAGTCAAGTGGGGCCAAAGGGCAAGGAAAGGAATTGAGGAAGGTGCAGGAATTCCCTCTCCAGGATTCCCTGTACACACCCCGTTCCCAACTCACAGGGTCTCCACCTCTCCTCCCTCTTGTCTCTTCCATCCTTTCTCCCTCTCAGGCCCCCTCTCCCCAGTCGGCTCTCATCCTTTTCCCAGCAACCCTCTCCCCAGTCCGCCCTCCCAGACCCAATCTCTTTCCCACCCTCCCCCGTCCTCCTCCCATCCCTTTCCTGCCCCCACCTCAGTGGGGAGGGGGGTTAAGAAGGTGGCCCCCTCCCCAGCCAGGCTTCGGCAGCGGTGGTGGTGGGTGGCTGTGTCTCTGCCTCGGTCAGGGTGTCGGTGCCAAGGGGGCGATTGGATTTGGGGGTATCCTAGCCCCGGCCGATGAAGGGGAGGTGAGAGTGGGAGTCTGGGCCCATAGCGGTCGGAATGGTGGGGGCTTGTCCCCCCAGCTCCCTCCCTCCCTTCCTGCTGTCTCTGAGGACTGGAACTGCCGCTATCCTCCCCCACCCCTCCCTTACGCCTGCTGGTTTCCGGGGCTGGTCAGGAAGTAGGGGGCGGTGATGGGCAGCCTGTTTGGCCAATCGCCTCCCAGGCACCTAGGTTTCCCCCCCACCCCCCAATCTACCAGTTTCCTCTAGCTACCTCCGCTCTGAGAGAGCTGAGCTCTGCCTGTCTGTCTTTTGGCTGCGGCTGCATCTTTTTTCTGCCTGTGTGTTTTGGCTGCGGCTGCATCTTTTTTACTCCATAAAACTCCTTTTCAGCAAACATGAGTTGTGTGTTCCTCCGTGCTGTATTCCTTTCTTGGCCCATTTCTTCTTCTCAGTCTTAGTTCTCCTTTTGTCACTTTTTATTGGTTTCTTCCTTTCTCAGCTCCCATATCTGCTGCTGCTTATTCCCTCCAACTCTTCTCCAAGACCCCCTTTCCTGTCCCCCATTCAATTCCAAATATTTATCAAGTACCTACTCTATATACCAAGTACTAAGTCTTCACCTCTTTTTGTCCCTTCAGGGCTCAATCTCAACTCACCCTCCAGCCCTCTAGTCTGGTCCCTGCCCTTTGTCCCCTCACTACCTCTCAGCAGTCCAACTCCCCCCGCCCCCTGCCTCTTTAAAGAGAAAGGATACTCTCGGGCCGTCTCCCTGCCCGTCTTTCCTTGCTCTTTAACCTCAGCACTTTTTCTAGCGCCTTCCTATCAGTTTCCTTACTTAACCCAAACTGAGAAAACCCCTCTCCCCAACACAGAAGCTCAGTGCATGTATTCTTACAATGGAAATTGGGCATTAGGGGTGCTTTCTTGGGGGAAAAAAAGTGAGGAAGAATGCTGATTCCTCTGGGTTAAGCATCCCTCCTTAATTTTGTAGCCATGTGTCTGGCTCTATCTCCAGCCCGTGCTCCCCTTACTCCTATTACCTCTTTACCAGGATCATACCTCACTACTTCTTCCTTTACCTCTTCTTCTCAATAACTTTTCCCTTAAACCTCTACAGAACTCCTGAATCCTAACCTCCCCTTGCTTTTTTATCAGGTGGTTGCTTGACTGCCCTCTGCCCGTGACTGCCCCGCCCCAACACACCTTTGCCTTTTTACACGCCCCGAGGAAGATGTAAAGAGCACTGGTAGTGGGAGGAGTGTTACCTAGTTCTGCTCCTCGGCCCACAATGAGTCACTGACTGAAGAACAAAGGCCCAAACTCGTAAGAAAGTCCCAAGCTCTGAAGGAGCTTGCCTAAGTCCCAGTGGTCCAGCCCATTAGGAAGACCCCAGTTTTCTAGGACATTTTCCAAGAAGGAAGGGGCGGGACTAATCCCATTTCGCAGCGGATCGTTTTAAAAAGGGGCGGGCCTTGCCTTTTCTGCATCCACTTGCAAAGGGGTGGTGCTAGGCCTTTTCTGCTGTTAAGGTTTAAAAAGGAGTCGAGGTCAATTCTGTTCTACGGGTCATTTAAGAGAGATGGGCTTTTAGTTCTGTTCTGTAAGTCACCTAAAGAGGAGCGGGCTGAGTCGTCCAGCTGAGGGAGGTGGGCTAACACCAGCGCCGGAGATCGATGCTCGCACCATCCAAACGTCGGGCTAACCCCAGTTCTCCCTTCTTCACTAAGAGGGAGGGGCGGACCACAATTCTGCTCTCTACGTCACCGAAGGAGACCGGAGCCATTTTGAACCCAGCGACCCTAATATTTGCCCTCTTTTTGGGGGTCTCCGTCTTCTTTTCTGATCTTGGCCAATTAGAGGCGAAAGAAACTAACTAGTCAGGAGAGAGGGACCATACCCGGATGAGGCTGAGCCGAGCCCTCTGACCCCGCCAAATCCAACCAATTGTAGAACAGTCACCATGGCGACAAGATAGCGGTTAAGGGGTGAGGCCAGAGAATGCTCCACCCGCAGAGGATTGGTCCACCACTTCCCGCCGCCTGCTGCACACGCGCATTTTACCTAACTACCATTTTTCCGTCGAGTTCTAGCCAATCAATTGCTTTGAAGCCATAAACTCCAAAGTCCAATAGAAATCCGAACATTCTGTGAAAGCGGAAGTGAAGGAAAGAAAGGGGCTTTATGGGCGAGGTCTATGTAGTCCCGAACCAATTGCTTTTGGCCTTTGGATATGACTGACAGCTACCTAGGCGAATAAAGCCTTCCCTGGCCCGACGACAGGACGTGTGGCGTTGTCTCCAGTTTGGCTTCGCATACTGATTGCGACTGTATAAGCCAATAGTCATTGTGCGAAGAACAGGACAGCGCTAACTTCTTTCTCCCTCCGCCTCTGGACCAATCCTTTCTTTTGAATCGTGTGATTGGCAGGGGGTCAGACCAATCGTGATTAAAAAACCTTGAAGCCTCCCCAACGATCGGGAACAGGAGGCGGTTTCTCGTTTGTTGGGGCTTGTATATGTGTGTTTGCGGGGACTAAGAGGTTCTTGGGGGCGAAACTCAACCGGCCATGGCAGGAGCGGAGGAAGAGGACGGGGGCCCCGAAGGGACAAACCGCGAGCGGGGCGGGACGGGCGCGACCTTCGAATGTAATATATGTCTGGAGACCGCTCAGGAAGCTGTGATCAGTGTGTGTGGCCACCTGTACTGGTGAGAATCGGGAAGGGGGCGAAAGGAGTGGGGCTCACCTCCATATGGAGGAGGCTGGGGGGATCATACGATCATACGGATAATCTGAAGGCACATCCCCATAGGTGAGCCCCGAAGAGGGGGACATGTCTTTTGGGGTACTTGTTGGGGGCAGAGTCATGTCTGTACAGACAAGACCTGTAGATGGTAGGAGCTGGGGCGTCTGTTGTGTTAAAGAGGAAGTGGAGTGGGAGGGTGGGTATCGCACACCTGCACAGGTGAGACCCTAGCCACCTTACTTCAGAGAAAGGAGGGGTCTTAGCTGTGTAGGTGGAAACGGATTAGACTCAAAAGATAGGGGAGGCATTAGTTGAGTGGAGGAGACCTGGAATGTGGGATCACATTCAGGTGAGATATGGCAAGGTGTGGCATGCCCTGGGAACAAGAACACTTGGAGGGACAGTCTTGAGGATTGAAAGGATTATGAGAACAGGGACTTTATTGGGCTTGGAAGAAAGGAAAAGGAGTAGTCAGGGAGAATGCTCGTTAGGGGGTTTGGTTTGGGAGTAATGGGGGCAAGGATAGGGCTGGGACTGAAACAGGAGATCCGGAAAGGAGCGGTTGAAGAGAACTGGAAATTAAGTCAAAAGGAGAACGGAGGGGATGAGGGAGTGTGTGTGCTTTGGGGGAGAGGAGAAGGTTGAGCATTTTGAAGACAGATGAAGCTTTAGGTGTTGGAAGGTCAGAAAAGCAGGAAGGCCAAGTTGGCTGCCATGGTAGAGATGGCGGAAAATATGAAAAGAAACAGCTGGTAATTACCTGGGAATTAGGTGTGAGGTGGGACTCTGAGGTCGGGTCTGTGTCTGTCTTTCCTGTGGCTAGTTTGACCTTTTTCTCCCCCCTCCCCCATCCAGTTGGCCCTGTCTTCATCAGGTGCGTACTCAGAGATGAAGAGGGAAATGGGGGAGGTCTGAGGAGCTGGAAGACCGTGCTGTGTACTGGAAACCAATTCATTTTTACCCCCAGTGGCTGGAGACGCGGCCAGAGCGGCAAGAGTGCCCAGTGTGTAAAGCTGGGATCAGCAGAGAAAAGGTTGTCCCTCTTTATGGGCGAGGGAGCCAGAAGCCCCAGGATCCCAGGTGAGAGAAAGGAGAGTGTTCAGGGAAGGTGGAAGACTTCCTCTCTAGTGGTGGGGTGTGGAAGTGGAGAAAACAATTCCTGTTGATGCCCCTCTTCTCTTCCTCAGATTGAAAACTCCACCTCGCCCCCAGGGCCAGCGACCAGCTCCAGAGAGCAGAGGGGTGAGTCTTGTCTGATTGTACTCCTTCTTTGCTAAAGACTTGCCTAGCCCCACTCTGACTTTATCTACCTCCTTAGGGATTCCAGCCATTTGGCGATATCGGGGGCTTTCACTTCTCATTTGGTGTTGGTGCTTTTCCCTTTGGATTTTTCACCACAGTCTTCAATACCCATGAGCCATTCCGCCGGGGTGCAGGTAAGAGCCTTCCCTCAATCCCTACCAGGGAGCCCTCTGAATCCCCTCAGGCCCCTTCCTGGCGCTGGAGTGGATGCTTCTATCACAGCTTTTATTTCTCCTGCAGGTGTGGATCTGGGACAGGGTCACCCGGCCTCCAGCTGGCAGGACTCCCTCTTCCTGTTTCTTGCCATTTTCTTCTTTTTCTGGCTGCTGAGTATTTGAGCTGTGTCTCCTTTCTGCCCACCTCCAGCCAGAGGAGAATCAGTATTGGGGGTCCCTGCCGACCCTTCCTTACTCCTGGGCTCTCCCCCGAGCCCCTCCATTCCTGTTGGCTGAGGCCAACCCGGCCACTCTCCAGGAAGGTGGGAGGAGTGACATCTGTGCATGGGATGAGAGAAGCATCTGCTCTGAACTGCGCACTCTTACTCGGTAGCAGCGTACCTCCCACCCCTGGGAGGGGAGGACGGACTGAAGAGAAAGTCTGTTTCTCCTCTCTCCTCATCCTTTGCTTTCCCCCACATTTCTTGATTTGATGTTGAAAGATGGGCAAGGCTCCCTTTGACTCTCCCCCACTTTCCCCTTGTTGTTTTAATTTAAATTTTCTCTCCCCAGTGTCTAATATGGGTTCTGGTTTTAAATGCTTCCTTTCCCTCACTACCTCCTTTAATACAAATTCAATAAACAAGGTGAGATGTATTGACGGGAACTGTGCCCACCTTTGTCCTTTCCCCCTTCCTTCCCAGACAGGACCATCTCCCCACTTTGAGATGTTTCGTGTGGTGTGGGGAAGCACGCAGATGAGCCCCTCTCCTTCCAGGCTCTCAGGGGTGCAGAAAGTGAGGGCATCACACACACAAGAGCAAAGGGGGCAAGATGTGTCAGGTGTTTACTCATCACTATTCATGGGAAGCTCTGGTTGTGGAAGAAAGTTTGGCAAGGTGGGTAGAGGTTATACAAGGGAGAACTGGTCTGGGGCCAAAACAGTGTGGGGAAAAGAAAAGGGAGCTGAGGGATGGGGGTGGCTCTGGGTTCCTCAAGGCCCCTCTGCACTTCTCTCAGTTGCCTCGGGCTCCTCCGACTGATTCAGCTCTGCACGCTCTTCCTCCTCCTCCTCATGGTTTTCTGGGGCCTTCCTGGGGAGGAGGATTGGGGAGAATTCTGCACATGGGTCCTAGCACTTCCACTACCCCTCTCCTTGCTGCCCAGAAGCCCCAAGTCTGAGGTGTCCGGCTGCCTCCACTCACCTCTCCTCTCCTCGGCGCCGACGCCTTTGCCACATGATGACTCCAATGAGCAGGGCTGCTGCCCCCAGGCTTCCGAGTATCCCCAGGGCCAGGGCTAGAGTCCCCAGTCCAGGCCCTCCCACAGAGCCTGTAGAGAAATAGGGAGGATTGAGGGCACAGCCCCACTATTCATGATTCCTTTCTTGCTGACCATTTCCCTAGTCATGTTGGGGTCTGTCTGCTTCTCTGACTTTATCCAACTCCTTACCTGCAGTTGGCCCCTCCTCACCTGTTTCTGTAAGACAAATTCAAAGCAAGTCAGAAAGGAAAGCTGCAGGTTGGGAGAGAACTATTTAGTGGGAGCCCCAGTGAAGTCTTCGCTTTCTTCAGTTTAGAGGGAAAGGGGACAAGCTGGGCTGCTCTCTTGGTAGGGTTTGGGTGGGGCAGCTGAGGTCTGAGTATGGGTGCACTGAGGGTAGGGTGGGGTGGCGGCTCTTGGGGACAATGCCAGAATGGGGTAGGTAACTGGAGCCTGCACAGGGTCCCTGGGATGTAGGGGAGGCCTCCTCACCTACGATGCTGATGCTGACGGCACGGCTTTCCTGGGGCCTGTGGCTGGGATGGGTGACCACACAGCTATAGGCTCCTTGATCCTGAGGCCCTACCTCAGTGAGGAGCAGCACTGGGCTTGGGGGATGGGGAAGGGGCATGCCCTGGGTTGGGGAAGGGGAACAGGAGGCTGTTACAACTCCTGTTCATACATGCCATGCTCCTGACTGTCTCCACATTCTCAGACACCCTGTTTTCCTCTCTAGCTCCTTGCCTCCCTCTCTCCGTGAGCTCCCTGACCCCTAATTGCCAATTATGTGTCTTTACCTCCCAGACCCCTCCCCGCGTCACTCACATCCTTGATCCAGTGGATTTGAGGAGGGGGCTGGGTGGGAGCTTCACAGGTCAGGGTCACGGTACCACCAAGAGCTACTGCTCCACCTTCTGGCTCCACCACCAATTGGACTTCCTCCAGAGGCACAGGCTCTGGGGCTGGGAAGGGGCATGAGGCTGTGTGTGATCCTAGTGTCCATACTTTCAGAATGTACTCACCCGAGCTTGGAGCCCTCCCCACCTCTGTGCTCGCCCCAGACACTGAGCTTGATGGGGGCTGTGTGCAGGGCTCGGCGCCGGGGAAGGCCAGGGCTGAAGCTACAGGAGAAGGTAGGGTGGGGTGCTCCTCCCCAGGTTGGGGTCACCATCAGCTCCGACTGGAGTGTGAAAAGCCCTGTCTCAGGGTGTCTCCTGGTCTCTTCTTTCACAGACACTCCTATGGTGGAGGAAGGAGAAGGCAGGTATCCCAGGGTGTGTGGGAGAGAGGGATCAGAAAAAAGGCAGTAGGAGAAGGGACCTTAAGACTCACCTTTGCCATCAGGTATCAGAGGTTTCCCATCTAAGTGCCATCTAAGAGTCCCTGCAGGGTAGCCCCCCTCAGACACACAAGTCCCCACCTGGGGAAAGAGTGACCTCATCATCTTTGAAAATAAGAGACTCCGTACACACATACCCAGCTATACTCCGCCCGTTCTCAGATCACTTTGTCCTCCCCATTTCTTCCACTACCTTATTGGGGACACCAGCCTTGAGTTCAGAAGCAGGAGCAACAATTTCTGGCTTCCCAGGAATCTCTGAAGGAGGGGAAATTCCAATCAGATGCTGGGGCTTTGAAGATTCTCATACCCCAGTGTGGGAATGGGGTAGCAGAAGTCAAGAGGTCTATACACCAGGGCCAAGGAGTCAGGGACTGGGATTAAAGGCTTTCTTTAAATGAGAGGTGAGCCTTGCGGATGGCCCTGGAACCCTTACGGTAGACTCGGACTTGGTAGTTGGACTTGGTCTCCTTTCCCTTCCTGCTCATTGCCCGGCACTGGAAAGTTCCCTCATCCTGGATCCCGATGGCCGGCAGGAAGAGGGAGCCATTGGGGAGGACTCGAGCCACACTCTCCCAGGGGTCTCCCTGAAGAGACACGACCTTCCAAGCTTCTGTCCGGCCTGTGTTCTGGGAACAGAGGAGAGGGGTCTAAACAGTGCAGGCTTTTTGGGAAAGACCTGAGGTGGGGAGGCTACAACAGGAGCCCCACTTACCAGTTTCCATTCCAGCTGCTGGGGTGGTTTCCTGGGAGCGCCCTTACACTTCAGCACCAGTGGGTTCCCAATCCGGACTGTGAGATTTTGACCACTTACCACTGTCCCTGGGAGACAGCACCAAGGTGGAGGGGGCCAGCAGGGAGATGGGGCTGAGAAAACTAGCACAGCATGGGCAAGGGAGCTGGAAAGAGCAGTGCCCAGGCTCTGGGAAAGTTCTGGGGAGGGGCAGTGCCTTCTACAGGCGAGGGGGAGTGGCTCACCCCACAGACTCAGGACCAGCACCCAGGCTCCAGCTGCTTCCCTTGCTGCCATCCTGCCTCCTGTCCAGGCTCCTGGCTCTGTCCTTCTCTCACTGAGGTGACCACAGCCCTAGGTGGGGCTGTACCCTCTCCCCTGCCCCCATCTCCCCGTCCTGTCCTGGCACAGGGAATGCTAGGAATTTATGACTCTTGGACAAGAGTCCTTCAGATACTAGGAGAAACAATTATCACCCCACCCCTGGGCACTGCCACATCCATGGGGGTGGGGAGTACCCTTCCTAGGGTCTCTCATGTCCTTAGGACCCCCAATCTGTTCCATCAGCCTGTTGAGGACTACCTGGTGGACCACTGGAGCTCCACTTGAGGAAGGAAGCATGGTTGCCAGGCAACATGGTTCAGGCCAGGCTGATTCCCATGGAAAGGAGGCAAAGCTGAAACATGGGGCCCAGGTGTTGAGCACAAGGCTAGGGGGCTTGGGGAAAGCCCTTTTGGGGTTTTATGAGAAAATCTTTTCCTGGGGTTCCTCGTGTTTTTGAAAATAATTCTCAACTAAACCCAGGGGTAAAAGAAATTTATTTAAAACTGATTTATTTTTTCTGTGAAACTACAAGTTTACAAGTGAGGAGAGAACTGCCCACGCCCGTACCTCCCACGCCCGGCCCCCCCACCAGTCCCAACCTGCCCTCAGTCCTGCCCGGATCTTTGATAGGTGGGTTTCATAGCGACAGAATCTTGTGAAATCCTTATGATGTTTGAGGGCTTCTGGGCCAAAGATGGGGCAGCAATGATTTTACTTCACCTCCATACCTGGCTTTTTGCAATCTCCCTCCTCTCTCCACCCTCATGATTTTGGACTGAGGGGGGAAAAAACAAAATCTCATATCTGGGGAGATTGAGGGAGATAAATACACAAGCACCCCAACCCATTGCTTTGGAATAACCCCCTCCCCATTTTTCCTCTCCAATCTGCAAATAAACAAAAATAATAAAACTTATTTTAAAGACATGTCATAGAGGAAGATGGCATTTCCTTAAAATTACTGCATCTAGCCCTGCCCAAGGGCTGTGGGAAAAGGGAGGATAGGCCAGCCACAACAAGCCCCCGACAGCCTCTTCACCAACTGTAGCTGGAAGCTGCCTGAGCAAGCAAAGAACTGGGATTTACAAGCAAAGGAGAATACTTAAGTGATTTTAGGGGGGCAGGCTTGGTGCCCTGCTAAATGTACTCCCTGATGGATAGGACTGGAGCCAGATGGGCCTTTTTACCAGTTCTGTGTTCCCCTTTCTCTTATCATGACCCTTTGGCTATCCCCCCTAATATGGGAAAGCAAGAAATTAAAGAGAAAAATCAATATATTTATAAAAATACCTACTTCCCCAAACTAAAATAAAGATTAAGAACCAGAACAATCAAAAACCAAAAACCAAACAAATAATAGATCCCAGGGTTTTTCTTTCCTTAAAAAAAAAAAAAAAGTTCAACCCCAAAACCCAGTCAACAATTCCCTAAAGTAGCAGAAACTCCCTCCGAGGTAGATATCTGAGTCAGACACTCTCGTCCACCGAGCTATTCTATTGGTTTAAGATGAGCTGCATATGAGGTAATAAAGCTGTCTGGAGGGGCAAGGGGTGGGAGGCAAGGGGGCATGGCCCAGGTCCTCTGTCCAGAAGTTGTCTCCATTTTTGGCACCTCTGGTAGGTAGGGCAAGGCTGGCAGCCTCCACAGATCCCAGAGCAGATAACAGGTTGGGGAGGGAGAGTGGGTGAAACCAGAGAGAGAGAGAGGAGGAGAGAATAGTTGTATATGTGTATATGAATGCGAGAAAGGGATCTTAAAAATAGGATTCTAGGTGTGTGTTTAAGAAATGGGGAGAGAAAAAGACTGAAAAAAAAAGGAAAAAAGGGGGAGACAGACCCTACTTTCCCCTTAGGGGATCCCATTCTCCTTGCCATGTAGGCAATACCCCCAGCACTGAGTCTGGTGGGGGAGGGGATGACCCCATTTGCCCTTCTCTGTCTTGTGCTTCTCTTGTGTCTGGGGTTTGTCCTCTGGATGCCTTCAATGCCTTTGTCCTCTTCAGGAGTCACCTCATGAGCCCCCACCCCTGTGGCCCTGAGGGGTGAGTTCAGTTGGAAGTGTCAGAATGAACACTCCCTGGTTCCTCTGTTGGGGATGTCACGGAGGATGGGGTCACAGCCTCCTGCCAGCCGCCATTTGCCTGGAAAAAGACAGGAATAGTTGGGGTAGGGCTCTGAAACCCCGTGTGGGGGACAACACTGCCAGGGAAAAGGCCTTCCTGTCCAGGTGAGAGTGGAGAAAGGGGGGCTTCAGGGATCCACTCACCCTCATTTCCCGAGGGCTGTACATCTGGCCTCCCCCGAGGTTATCCCCATAGCCCCCTGGCCCCATTGAGTGTCGGAGTGATTCCACCTGTGGCCGGCAAAAGAGGGTATGACACAATGAGAAGCCTCAAAAAAAAAAAAAAGTCTTGTATCCTGAAGGGACGGAAAACTGACTCTGGAAAACCTTACTAAGGGGAGGTATGCCATCTCACCTGGGAAGCAGAGTACGAATCTCCATTGAGCCCGGGCATCCCCAGAAACATATCTCCGGATCCTGAGAGACTGAAAGAGCCTCCAGAGCCTTGGGAGAACAGAGAGGGAATTAGGGAAATGTATAACAATAGCCTCTGATGGCAGACAGGAGACACACCATAACTCTTTCCAAAAAGCCCTCTGAACTAGCTTTGGGAGTGTGCCACTGTGCACAAATTATCCACATGACAACACTGCAACACCCAGAAGGATCAGACTGTTTTCAAGCCTCCCCTGGCTACCTGCTGGAAGAGAGGCAAGGTGTAACTTGGCTGGAGTGGCCTCCTCACCCTGACATCCTCACCCCATCTCAGCTTGATCTCTCTCACCCTCAAAAGCCCTTACTCTAGGACCTTGCCTAGATAGGAAATGGGAACAAAAGCAGGAAGTGTGCAAAACAGCCAGCCAGGTGGCAGCGGGATCCACCTGCAGAGGAAGGGGGTGTTGGGGAGCTGGTGCGGCTGTGGCCCCCCTGGGTGACTGACACGGCAGTCTTGACAGCATAGATATTTGCCTCCTCTTGGAACTTTCCAATATTTTTCTTATAGCGAATCCGCTTGTTGCCAAACCAGTTGGAGACCTATGGGGTGTTGGGCAGAAAAGAGGGTCAGTTGGAAACCTTTCCCTCTGCATGACCTTGAATCAGTAGGATCAGAGAGGTTTTTGCCAGAAAACTCCTCCCCAATACCTGAGATACAGTGATTCCACACTTCTTGGCGAGCTCCTCTTTAGCCTCCTCACTAGGATACGGGTTACTCAGGTGGGAGTAGAAATACTCATTTAGGACCTCAGTGGCCTGTTTGCTGAAGTTACGGCGTTTTCGTCTACAGAGGAGGGAGTAGGGTGGTGAGGAGGACACTGTGGTCCCAGCAGGGCCTCCATGTTGCCTAATTCCAGAAGGGGCCATTGTTGTGGAGTTTGGTGTTGTGCAACTTGGTGGCCCAGGGGCTTGGGAGAAGGATGGGAAGGAGCCTAGTGCTGGGGGTAGGCCCGGGCCCCTGGGCCCCACCTGGCATCCAGGAATCGGGAACGCAGGATCATGACGGCCTCACAGGTGCTCTGCTTGAGCTGCATCTGGATGGCACTGAACTTTCGATGGATGATGCTCACCATACGCTCCATCTCCTTGGGTGCCACTGGCCGCGTGCGGCTCTGCTCCCTCAGCAGGTTCATGACATGGGTCGTGAACTCGTTACATGCCTGCAGTGGGGCCGGAAGGGTCTGAGGAGAAGCCCTTTGGCCTTGGGACTCCCCCCAAAGAATCTCCCTCCACCCACTCCAGCCTCCTCTCCTCACCTGCTCATACTTCTCCAGCTCTGAGTGGTAGATATGGCGAATCTGGGCAAGTTTGCTGCGATAGTCTGAGTGTTCGATGGAGTTGTCGGGGGACACGCCACCCCCGGAAGCTGCAGCGGCTGCAGCTGCTGCCGCTGAGCCCCCCCCTTTCTCAGGCCCAGCCACACCCTCTGCCAGAAGCATATTGTCCAAGCGCATCAGCTGGGGGTCCACTGGCTCCTCCTCCTGGGAGCTTCGAATGCTGAGGCCTAGTGTGTGGGTGAGTGGACTTAAGAGACCAGGGGCCCCCACACCCAGTTCTCAGCCCTCCATGTGCCTCCTGGAGACCCAAACTTCTTTGGTTCTCTAATCCCCCTGGCAACCTCCTTGACCCCCACTTTCCTCAGTGCCCCAAGCTGTCAAACTCTTGGCCTGTGTCTATACTGAACAGGATTCTATCCCAGGAGTTGAGAAATCAGAGGGGGACCCACATACCGGTTTTCTCCTTGATTTCACACAGGACACTAAAGAGAGCGGGCTTCATTCGGTGGCAGTTTAGGGCATGTTTCCTTGGGAGGGACGGGAGAGAAAAGTTGTGCTACAAACAGGCAGGTGGGGACCATAAGGGTGAGGAGCCTGGCAACAAGAAACGTAAAAATGTGGAGCTAGGAGTGGAATGGATTTGGGGGTTCTTGGGAAGAGTTGAGCTCTGAGTGTGGAGATGCGGGGAAGCTGCTTGGCTGCAGGCCACAGAGGGAAGGCAGAGGCAGCTGACTAAAGGCCTCTGTGGGCAGGCTGGGGGCTGCAGGAGATGGTCTAGAAGGGTGCAGAGGACGACTTTGAGGGTGACTGCAGATATGAGGGTGACTAGGTAGATTTCAGAAGATAGATGGAGACTGGGGAGAAAAGTCAAGAGTTTGACGTGCCAGAGAGGTTAGGAGTGCCAAGCTAAAGTAGGGAGATCAGCAGAGATGTGTGTGGAGGGTCCTGGAACTTAGCAGGGTTGAAGGATGGGTGAGGACCCTTGGAGGCTGGGCCATGGTGGAGAGGAGTGGTAGGAACTCTGAGGAGGGGTGTGGAGGTCCCCAGGTCTGCAGAGGAGGGGGTGGGCGGGGTGGAGAGTTAGGGGAGAAGACAGCAGAGCCGTTTCTTAGTTCAGGAGCCAGAAGGGGGCTATGGAGATGGAAGGATGTTCCAGGGCTGTGTAGGGGGGTCAGTGAGAGGTTAGGAAAGGGCGATGGGACCACCTTAAGTTCCCCTCTTTAAGGTTTCAGGGCCTAGGGGTGCAGGAAGGTTATCTCTGGGCTTCGGGGAGTAAGGAGAGAAGAGAGCTGTAGGATCCTGGAGCGGTCCTGGAGTTGGGGGCGGGGGGCACGGTCCCAGAAGACTCAGATTGTGAATGGGGCTTCTGCTGGGTCTGTGTGGGGTCCCGGGGTGGGGGCACTCACTTGGCCTGGGCCTCGTCCAGGCTCTGGTCGGTGATGGTCATTATCTGCTGCAGAATGTCCCCGATGTCTTGCTTCCCTCGGCCTCCCGGGACCCCCCCGCTACTCCCACTGGGGTCTCCGCCACCGGGAGGCTCGCCAGGGCCCCCAGGCTCCCCACCCACCAATCCTAGGCCCCCCCGGCCCCCGCCTGGAGGGGGCGGCCCCAGCAGACGCTCGTCCATAGTTGGGGGGGGCCGGAGGCCCCCACCCTTCTCCACCCCTCCCCCCGCCTTGTTACTTCCCCCCAAAACTCGCTGGGGCCGCTACTCCCTCCGCTCCAAACCCCGCCCGTCTCCCCCTCTCTCGGCTCCCCCGAGGGTTCACCCCGGCCCTGAAGGGAGACCTAGGGTACCGGCTGGGCCCCCCACAGGAGACCCCGGCCCCCGGCGGCGGAGAAAATGGAGCCGGGGAAAGGGAGGGAGGGAGGGAGGGAGAGAGAGAGGGAGAGAGAGAGAGAGAGAGACAGAGAGAGAGGCCCAAGCGGGGGTGTGTGTGAGAGAGGGAGGAGGGAGAAAGGGGGAGCGAGCGAGGGAGGCTGGGGGAGGGGAGGCGGAGAGGAAGAGGAGGGGAGAAGAGAGGAGAAACTGGGAGGAGCTGGGGGCGGAGAGAGACACAGAGGAACTGAAACCTAGTGGAGGAGGGGAGAAGAGAGGGGACGCGGGGAGGATACTAAGCCAACGGAGGAAAGATGGGACGGCCCCGGGGCAGGACTTCTGCAGCCTCAGATGGGGGCATGTTGGGGCGGGGGTCCTGCTACCAGGGTTCTGAATTGGGGATTTAGGTGATCTGGACTCCGGCTGCTGAAATCCTGGGTTCACAGACAGCTCAGTTCATATTTCTTGTTCTAATGACTACTCTCCCTGTTCTACTTAATTAAAATCAGGAGAGGGGGCGGGGGGGGGCGTAATTAGGAAGGTCTCCAGCCGCTGCTTAATAAGCCAGTAATTAACCAGCCAGGGAGGGGAGCTGGCCTCTGGCCAGACTGGGGAGAGAGGCAGCCTCAGGCCCCGCTGCCCTACCTTTCGCCCGCCCGCAGCCCCAGATATCAGTCTTCAGTCCAGAGGGGAATGACATTTATTCATACAACCGAAACATCAGACAGGCGCAGAGCAGCAGTGGAGAGGGAGGGTGGGCAGGGCCGTGTCCATTCACAGCCTGTAGGTCCCCTAGTCCCGGGGTTGGGAGATGGTGGTTGTGGGGGAGGGAGAATAGTCTTACCACTTGGCTGTGCCCACCCTCCCTTTCTTCTTTTTGGGTAAGTGGGTGGAACTGTCCATCAGGTCACAATCTTAGGAAATTGGCCTTTTCTTGGGAATTGGAGGCCTGAACCCTCAGATCCTGACTAGTGGCTTGACTACTGGGGAAGTCCTCCTAGCTCAGGACCAAGACTCCAAGCCACTTCCTGAGATATGAGCAGTGATGGGGTGTCCTTTGGTGGCTGGGATCCTCTCAGTGTCTCAAGCTCCCTTGTACCCAGGAAGGAACTTATAAATGACTATACTACCTTGACTATTCCCAGGGTTTGAGGACTTCACCCCCTTCAATTCCCAGGGAGTGTGAATAAGGGCAATGAATATTGAGATTTCTGCTGGGTCCAGTCTTTGGTGTACCTGCCAAGCAGGGTTGAGGGCATGTGGGGGCTGCCCATCCTTGAGCCTCAGGAGTGCAGAGGGGCTGGTGGATGGCTCAAGTCTCAGCACCCATGTGTGGGGGGCTGGGACCTTTGTTCCTCCATTCTACCCCCACCCTGAACTCTCAGCAGCAATTCCAGGAGCTCCTGCCCCCCTGGGGGTAGGGGGGGCTCTGACCGCTGGGCTTCCATTCGCTGGCACTGGAGGAATGGAGGGAGGGCAGGGTGTTGGTGAGACTCTAAGAGGAGCAGGCCTTGAAAGGAGCCAGGGCTGGTTTGAGGGGCATGTGAGGGTAATAGAGGGACTAGGGCCTGGGGAGGGGGCAGATACAGATACCTGGGGAGAAAGAGGGGTAAAGCCCCAAAGAGAACAGGGCCAAGATACCAGGATACCTGGATCTTGCCTCCTGGGTGTGTGTGTGTGTGGCAGGGAGGTGTCTCACCTGGTGACTGAGGATGGTGCTGTAGAGCTGTTCTCTGTCCTCAAGAGTCCAGGCTGGGGCTGGGGCTAGATTTGGGATATTGTGGGGGGCTTGGAAGGTGGCCCTCTGCTCCTCTAGGCGACGGGACTGAGTCTTAGCTACCAGGTCCAGAAGGAGCTCAGTCTGCAGGGAGAGCAGGGAGGCCGAGCGGGGTCCCAGGGCTGAGAGAGGAGGGGGAGGGCTCAGAGAAGTTGGCAGGGGGTTGGGATGGGGACAGGGACAGACAGGGTGAGGTGATTAGGGACTGGTGCTCAGAGGTAAGGGGATGCAATGGGGAGTCCAGAGGAGGTGGGGAAAGGGCCCATGATGGAGTGGACCCTGGTAACAGGATCAGGAAAGATGTGGGCACCAGGTCAGGAAGCTCCCTGGGTGGGTGGGGGTACCTGTGAGGCGGGTCCCTGGAGGAGGGGATGGAGGAGCAGATCGCCAAGGCCGAGTGGTGGTGTTCACAGGGGGCCAGCTGTGCTCATCCTGATGGGGGACCTGATGCCGGGACATCCATTCCACTCAAGCAGGGGAGGGGTGGGCAGGGGGCTAGGTCAGCGGCCTGTTTTCTCTGTGTCTCCGTACCTGTCCCAGTGTGCCCAAGCCCTTCCAGGTCCCCTGGGTCCACTATCACTGGTCTCTGCTCAGGTCCTCTCACCTCCCTTTCCTCCAGGGTCAGCCTCCCCCACCGGGTGCCAGCTCACCTGCTCACCATCCTCTTCTTCCTGGGGTCTCTCAGCCTCCATCCCCTGGAGGGGAGAAACCAACGGGGGAGGGGTATCTAGGATTTGAGGAGGGCCAGAACCCCACGTTCCTGAGGGGAGTGGGGGCTGGAAGGGGTGGGGTGAGCAGGGGGCGAGCAGGGGGATGGATGTCTGGGTACTAAGCAGGAAGCTGGGTTCCTGGTCAGCCCCCCCATGGGCCCCGCCCATCTCTGTCAACTTCCTCCAGTTCTCTTTTCCCACCCAAACTGCTTGCTCAACCTCTCTCCCCCAAGGGGAGCACAGAGACTGCAAAAAACTCTTCCAGCAACAGTGGAGGGGTTTTTCCAAGGTGGGCAAAAACTTGGCTTTCTCATCTCCAGGGCCTCAGTAGCCGCCCCACCCCTCAGTTCTGCTCTTTCCCCTCCTCCCCTTCAGCTCTGTCAACACAGGAACTAGCTACACAGGAAGTGGTTTCACTCCCCAGAACTCTCGCCGTCCAGGTCCTTCCTCTCCCTAAGATGGAACCTGACACGGGATTCAGCCTCCCCTGCTCCCATGCCTTATTGAGATTGGGACATGCATGGTTCCAGTGGGAAGCAGGACTTAGATCCAGGGATGTCAGGCCCTCAAACATATACATATACCCCTAGCACTGGGTCCAACACACACAGAGTGTTCAATAAATGTGTTGAGTAATTCCTGCCCTTTAGGTGCTTGGTTTATTCAGCAGCTAAGAAATGCACTAAATGTGAGGCATGGGTCAGGGATGACTTTCCTCTGGTCATGAACGAGGGATATAGGAATGAAAAAGGGAGAGGACCATGTCCCTGGCTTGGTCTTTGTTCTGTGCTGATCAGGATGGCTGGCACCAAGGTGGAAACACTACAAATAAGACACTTGGGACCTCTACATGGAAACCTGTCATAGGGGGTTCACAGGTGAGTGACTTCAAACACAATGTGACGAAGAGCTCTGGTTCTGCCACTTAATGCCTTGCAATCGTGGCCAAACAAAATCTGTGCCTCAGTTTCTAAGAGTAAAATTGAATTTTAGTAGACCTAATAGTTGATGTGAGGAATAAACGTGATAAAGTATTTGGCATAGTGAATGCTCAATAAATGGTAGTTATTGCAAGGCATACCTCAAAGATAATGTGGGTTTGGTTTCAGACCACCACAATAAAGTGCTTATCACAATCAAGTGACATGTTTTGGTTTCCCAGTGCATATGTTTACAACTACAGTAGTCCCTTATTGTGGCCTCACTGTATCGCGGGATTTTTAAAAATATTATATTTAATTATTTATCATGGATTTTTCACTCTATCGCGGGATTTTGAGGTACTGTATACATATGTTGTTAAAGTTACGTAGGTTTAAGCGTTTAGAATAAATGTAAGGGTCCTACTTTGCGGGGTGTGTGTGTCTAGAACATAATATGTGTGATAAGTGAGGGAATACTGTATCGTCGTCGGCAGCCGTCCGTCCTGAGAGACGATGGTGTAGCTTCTTAAGAGTCTATCTGCACCGCCGAGAATGGCTGTGCAGTCCGACTCGGGAGTGACACGGTATCTGTCTCCTCCCGTGTTGAATCGACATCTTGCGATGAAGCTACAGAGCCTGGGCAGGGTGATATGGAGGGTCTGCTGTTGCCCATGCAGCAGACCCCCCCTCTCTTCGCAGCTGAAGGGTCCAAGGGAAAGACGGAGTCAATACAGCTTGGCTTCAGGTGCGCCGCAGGAGTTGCCGGTGTTGACTACAACGTCAAACCGCCTTAGGGACTCCGGCTCCGGATTTTCTGTCGGGGTTTACTCCCTTAGCCTTCCCCCTGAAGAGGTATGCCGCAAGGCAGCGGAGGTTTTTTGGAGTCAGAGTTTTCCTTCTCTGGAATACTGTATACTGTAGTGTATTAAGTGTGCAATGGCATTATCTTAAAAACAATGAACATACCTTAGTTAAAAAATACTTTATTGCTAAGAAATGCTAACCATCACCTGAACCTTCAGTAAGTCATAACCTTTTTGTTGCTAGGTCTTTCACTGTTAATGAAAACATATCTGTGAAGCACAACAAAGTGAAGCACAATAAAATGAGGTATGCTTGTACAATATTAGCTTTCAAAATGCCTCAAGCCTCCATGTCTCAGGCCCATCACCACCACAAATGAGGTCTAGCGACATTGTTGAAAAGTGGATTGTTTGAAATATTCTCTCCAACCTCCTCTTTTTAACTTGAGCAACTGGGAGTCTCTCCTAAGTGGAATTAACTAAGTGCCCTTGGAAGACGAACAAAGGGTCTAGTGTCTGGCTTCTCCTTGGGCTACTATTGCTTTTAGATGATAACCTAAATTAACATAGGACCCTCAGATCTTATTCTTGCTCTTAAACTATATTGAGTCGCCACCCAAATAGAATTTGAGACACAAAATTCTGAAAAGACTATGCAGCCACTCCCCTATTTTTTCCATTGCACTACCAACCCTTCAAAAGGAGGTAACACTTTACATCAGCATTATTATCTTGTGACCGATTTGGGGTTCTTAAATAGCAGTGGCTAGAAGAGCGCCGCTTGTCTCTGCAGTGGTTTGTTTGGGGGTGGTAAGAATGCAAGGAGTCATCACCTGGAGTGGCCCTTGGCACTCCTCCCCATCCAGCACTTGCAGTGCCTGACACATAGAAGGTGCTAAGTAAATATTTGTCAGCTGTTTGTAGGTAGTGGGCGAGAGATAAAAGCTGCCTTTGGGAACCAAAGACAGGAAAGTATATCTTACATCCTACCTATCTGAAACTCTTGCTTCCAGTTCAGGGTACTTGGTCTACTCCACCCCACCTTCTGTAGCCCCTCACTCCTACTTTCTGGGGGAGGGACTGGGCCCATTTCATCCCAGCACCCTAAATCCTTTCCAGGGCTGCATCTTCTCCTCGTGGAAGATGACGGTTGTGAATGGGCACATACTCATTTGTGGACGGACGCTATATTCCCGTTCCCCTACTTTTGGGGTTCAGAGAACTTTAAAGTCTTGAGAACTTACAGTGTCACTTAATGGGTACTTACTTTCAGAATCCCACCCTGCCATTAGCCTTCTACTCTTGACCTTCGCTTACTGAATTTGAGGGTATTAGTTGACCCCAGGCAACTTAAGATACCTGCTTTGGGGCAGTGTAAGGGAAGCAGGCAGAATCAGAGGGTTGTAGGAGGGACCGCATGCTCCCAAGGCCACCCAATCGCAGGGCCAGTCAGCTGAGACCACACCCCCGCTCCAGGCCGCGACCCCGGATCTTCCTCGCCCTATTGCAGGGTTGGGCCTCGGCCCACGCAAGCTTGCGGGAAAACCTCCAGCCGCGGCGGGGCGGACTTCTTCCGGCTTCTCCTTCCGATTGGCTTTGGCACTGCGAATAGGTCCCGCCCCCATGCGGGGGCCAAGTCTACGGACAAAGTTCGAGTCTGCAGACCTGCTCCGCCCCCGCGCCGGATTGCTTCCGCTGACAGCGTCTGGCTGCGCGTAGAGCCCCGCCCATGCGCGAGGCGCTGTTCCCGACTCGGTCCGGGCACTCCCGAAGGCTGCTTCCCCGCCGCTGGGCGTGGCCTTGTTACGTGTCTCCGGTGGCCCCGCCCTTTGAAGCCGAAGCAGCGGCAGCAGCAGCAGCAGGTCCCAGTGGTTAAGCTGGCGGGCGGTGTCCGCGGGCGTTAGTCGGGCCTGATTCCGCAGCCCTCGGGCCGCCCCCAGCCCTAGCAGTAGCTGGACTACCTCCATCGCCCCTTCTCGGGCGTCCAGGAACAGTGGCGTCTGCTCCTGCATCAGAGGAAAGTGTCAGGGGCGAGGTCAGAGAAGGCCACAGCCACAGGACTGGCCCTTGATGACTCCACCTACTTGACTACCCGTCCCTTCTCTCTGGTTTGAGGGATTTCCTAAGCTTTCCACCTCTCCCGCAGCCCCCTTTTTTTAGGGAGCCCTCTATCTAGGGCATCTAGCCCCTGCCGTCCTGGGCGTCTTTATCGGCTCTGGCCTGGAGAAGGGAGCGGGCATTGTTCACAGCGGCGGCACAGTGCAGAGCGGTTTTTCCTGGGGAACGACGTGGGAGGTTGTCACCCTGACGCTGGGGTCAGACATCTTGGTTCCCGTTTCCCAAAGTTTCTGGTCTTGGGGGAAAGGCTATTGGAGCCCGAGGGGACCCAGGTCCCTCAAAGGTGGAAGCGTTGTCTGGGTGACCGCTGGTCGGCCGGAATTGTTGTCCCTGGTGATGTCACCGGCGCGCGGAAGAGACAATGGGGCATTGTTCTGGGGTTGGTGGGACTGGGAGACCCCTCTTCCTTCTCATTGACACTTCGCCGTTCTAGTTTAGTGGGACAGGGCTGTGTGTATCGATTGATCCTTGAGGATGATGAGGGAAGACACGTGCTCCATTATGTCACCCCCACCGCAGATTTACTGTTAACGGCTACATAGGCGACATTGAACACTCTGAAGCGGTGTATAAAGTTAAGCAAAAGATTTTTAATGATGGCCAGGAGTTGGGCAGACCCTGAGCTGGTCTCTAACATGCTCCAACCTACAATGGAGTCCAAACGCTGGGTTTTTATGCTGGTGCAGTCTCTTTGTTTCTTTTTTTGGCAGGAAACAGCCTTAGGAAGAGAGGGCTGGGCAGGACTGCAGGAATGTCTTGGCAGTAACAGGAACAGAAATTCGCAAGGCTAAAGGTTATCTTCGGGGGCAGCATAGCTCTTCAGCCAGGGTCGAACTCCCTGTGAAGCAATTTATTTTCAAAGGGCTAGACATTCTGCAAAGCACAACCTTAACAAATGTTATAAACCAGACACAAGCAAGCAAATGGGAGGTGATAGAGGCTGAGGTGCTTTTAGCTTGTAAATCACTAATTGCTATAACACTCCTTATTACATTCCTTTTTCCAAGGCCTTTTAGCAAGTCCTTGCTACTTCTTACAAAGAACATTTAAAGCCCTTACATACTTACATATTGAAACTTTTTACAGGGAATATTTGGTGCCCCTACATTACCACCATGACAGCAGGGTGGGAGGGAATCCCCCAGCCTCCAGTTGCTCCTCTACTGTTCCCTTTTTTTTTTTTTCTTAAACATTTTACCTCACATTCCATCTACTCAACTTCTCCGTAGCATGTCAACCCTGCCCCAGATTCATACCCCATTTATCTTTGGCTCCCACATCTGCGTGGGCTGCAATCAGTTCTTCAAGCAGGTTCTCCACTGCCCACCTTGGCAGCCAGCATTAGGGCCGTGGCTCCATCCTCTGTCCTCACATCCACTGTGGTCTGTCTGCTTTGGAGAAGGAGCTAGGGGGCCAGATAGGGCCAGTGACCCCTGGTATGTCCTGGGGCTGCTAGCTCAGGGCCCTCACACTGTTAACCACCTCCCAATCCATATTCAGCTATCTGTTCTTGTCTCCCTGTCAGGTCCCTAATCTTATGTCACCTTCCTCTTTACCAAATCCTAGAGAATGCTTTTGCCCAGCTTTGCTTTCAAATTTGCTCCCCATTCTCTTCAGTGACCGCAGTGTGCACTGACCTGGCAGACCTCCCGCGCATCAGCAGCCACAGCAGTGTGAAGGGGGGTGCGCCCTCCTCTGGCTGGCTGGTTGGGGTTGGCTCCAGTCTCAAGGAGGCGGTGGGCAGCAGTTGGGTGGGAGAATCAGGCAGCAAGGTGCAGAGGGGTCTCCCCAGTGCCCTGAGCCTGGGGACAGGCTCCTCCAGCTAACAGAGGCTCCAAGGACTCAGAGCTTTCCAGCCATGCCTCCTGCAAGGTCGTGGACTCCACTCCCCCGGAGAAGACTGCTGACATCAGGGGTGTCACCCAATCTGTAGGTGGGAGACAAGGAATGAGAGACATCAATAAAAAGAACATAAAGGGGGTGGTAACATGGAGGCTCAGGGTGAATCACAGCCTGAGGTGTCAGGAAGCCCAGCTCTGGCTCTTGGTTTTGTGTGGCTTTAGTCAAGTGACTTCTACTTTTCCTTGGGCTTCAGTTTCCTCATCCCTATAAGGAACCAGCAGACCTTAATTTTCTAATATTCTAGGGTAGTGATTCTCAAACTTGAGTTTGGATTAGACTCACCTGGAGTGCTTTGTTCAAACTGCCCAATATCTGAATCAGGAGCTCTGGAGTGGAGCCTGAGAATTCCTATTTCTTTTTCTTCCTCCCTCCCTCCCTTCCTCTTTATTTATATCCTTTCCTTTTTTTTTTTTTCTTTTTTTAAGATTTAATTTATTGACCTGATTGGCATGGCTCAGTTGGTTGAGCATCATCCTACAAAGCGAAAGGGTGCTGGTTCGATTCCCTGTCAGGGCACATTCCTAGGTTGTGGGCTGGTGCCCCGTTGGGTCACATGCAGGAGGCAACCGATCGATGTTTTTCTCCATCTATTTCTCCCTTCCTTCCCCTCTAAAAATGAAATGTATTTTATTTATTTATTTTTAGAGGGGAGGGAGAAAGAGAGGAGAGAATTATTGATTGGTTGCCTCTTGCCCTGACTGGGGACCAAACCTACAACCCAGGCGAGTGCCCTGACCAGGAATTGAACCAGCAACCTTTTGCTTTGTGGAATGATACCCAACCAACTGAGCCACACTGATCAGGGTCTGAGAATGTCTATTTCTGACAGTTTTCCTGGTGATACTGATTCTTCTGTCCTGGGACCACCATTTGAAAAATCACCATTCTAAGGCACTAACATTTGCTTCTCCAGGTCTGATATCAAAATATTTTCTGATTCTAAGGGTCAAAGGGATTTTTATTGCTCTGGGTTGGCTCACATACCAGGTCCATGTATAGCCATGTCAGGGATATCCATCTCAGATTCCTGGGGAGGAGTCAGCATGGCTGCCTGCGGAAGCTCTGGACAGTCACCACTCAGAGACCAGAGCTGGGAGGGTGAGGCCATTTCTTTAGCCTTGGGATCAGAAAAACAATCAGTGAAGGAAGGTTGACTTGTTCCTTCAACCCTTCCATCTGCCTCAGTGCTTTCACCAGGCCTACCTCCTCTCCTTTCTCAGGTCCTGAGCACATCACAACGCCATCCTCACCAACTTCTGCCTCTGGTTTCAGTGTCCTGAAAGAGGGTGGGTGGGTAGAGGACGTTCAGGGTCCACAAGGTTCCCAGCAGCCTTACTACCCCTTTCCCCTTCTTGTTTCAACTTTTGCAATGGCATCTCTTGTTGCCTCTGATCATAAATATTTTCACAGGCAAGAGTTCCCTCCCTGAGCCCCAGTTCTTCCTCACTCTCACTTGAGGCTGATGCTGTCTTCGCCCAGTGGGGGCCGGCGTCAGTGGGGAGCTGGCTGAGTCCAAGGGCTTTGAGTGAACCCAGGGGGCAGCCAGAGGGTCCCATGCTCTCGGCGCTGGATGAGCCGGAGGACAAGAAGAGCCCCAAGGGCCAGGAGAGGCACCCCAGCCACCAGTGAGCACAGCCCAGGCCAGAGAAGCTGGTTGGTGAGAGGCACTGGTGGGAGAGACAGTCAAAAAGAGGACATTCCAGGTGAGGCTGGGTACCACTATGAGACCTTTGGGCCTCAGTTTCCTCATCTGTAAAATGGGAATATCAATAGCACCTTCCTCAATGGGGTTGTTGGGTGGATAAAAGGAGTTAGTATTGTGAAGCACTTAGAGCACAGCCTGGCACGTAGTGAATGTGATGTAAGAGTTATTCTTTCATGAGCTCTGAACTGATAGAGGAGTGATTGGATACTCTTGGTCTAGTAGAGAGAATGGACCAAAACCTGAGGGTTGTGGGATGTCTATGATAGAGGTTAGGATAAAGTCCTTAGGAAAATAAGGAAGGAGACTATAGAGCAAACGGGCTACGGGGAGATCAGTTAGAGAAAGAGAGGTTAACAAGGTAAGTCCCACAAAGAGCATTTGGGTCCCAGCGATCTTGTTCCACTTGACCTCCATTGCTGGTTGCTGGCATGAAAGCTGGCCTGGGAGCAAAGTCAGGGGAATGGATGGGGTCACCTACCGGTGCCTGCACAAGGGTCGGCAGCCAGCAGTGGTCCTGGCAGTAAGGGCTCCAGGGCCTCCACTGCAGCCATGGCAGCAAGGAAGTGGAGCAGGAGCCCAGGGTCACAGGGACAGCTGGATGCAGGGTGGTCAGGGCCACAGTGGGACAAGTCCACACCTATCACCACCACAAACCTGCAGGGGAGGCACCATAGAGACCCTTGTATTTGTCCCTCCCTGGCTCCCTCCCTCTTGCCCAGCCTTCTTACCCTGTGCTGAGGGAGCCCGTCTCCTTGCCCACAGGCTGTGTTTGAAGGGTTGCTGTCTCCTGATGAGAGGGGTCTGGGGTTCCTCTTAGCTCCTTTTCGGCCTTGGCCCCAGGATAGGGGTACACTATGTCCCTGCCATCACTATCTCTCTTCACCCAGAGCCCCACCCTCAGAGTCAGGGACAGTACCCGGGCCAGGGCAAGCAGCTGTTGGTCCAGGGCTGGGGGGCTAAGCACCACCAGCAGGGCCAAGGAGGGCCCGCATGCAGAATTCCCATCTTCATCGGTGGCCCTGCAGTCACCCCCATCCCAGCCACATTCTGGAGTGTTGTAGCCTTTTTCATAGTGCTCATTGTCGAAGTGATCACTACAGAAATGGTCATAGGCTGGTCTGTGGGGTGAGCAGAGGGGGACTCAGGACCCCCAAGAAACCTGACTCCCTCCTTCATCCCAGAGAAGATTCCTCATAGTCCATCCTCTAGGGCACTGGCTGCTAAGTGGGGCAGCTCCAGAGAAATGGGCTTAATTAGGCCCTAGATGGTAGGTAGCCCAGACACCCTAATGTCTACTGACACCCTTGTTTTCTATGCTCCCAAGCTTTCCTGTCTCCCTGAAGGAGAGCCCAAGATGCTTTTCTGTCTGTGGTGCAGGTTGCTTGGGTAGATACTTCATGGCAGCAGGGCTTAGGGGCTTGAAGCCTGAGCTCTCAATGAGGAGCCCAGGCAGAGGCAGTGCCCATTCTTGGTCTCCCATTAAATTGATGCTGCCCTGTCCCCCTGGGTTGGAGTCTAGGGCCTTCTACTCCTTCTTAGCAATGGTTACTAGGGTGAAAACTCCCTGGAGCTTGAGGCTGTGGTCACATTGTAACTCAGAGGCATCTATGTCTCTCCTGCCCTCACTGTGCCATCTCTACACCAACTCAGGGTTTCAGGCTCATGTGCAGGCTGGAGGAGTCTCACAGTCATAGCCATCAAACAAACATTCCTCAGAGTTACACTGTGGGTGGCACTGCCCATCCTGGAAGAGAAACCAGCAGCGGGAGTGGGAAGGGCAGCCCTTCCAGGGGTCCAGGATCCCCAGGGAGCAGTCCCCCCCCATCCCAGTTTCCTGCTGGGCCACTGCAGTCAGTATCACAGGCCCCATCTCCACTTCTGCCCTCACATCCCATTGTTCTGGGGCTCTGACACCGAGGCCCTGGGGAGCTGGGAGGGCAGGAGCATTGAAAGCTTGGACCCCCCAGCTTGAAGCTCTCTGAGCAGCTGCCATTGTGTAAGCAAGGAGAAGGAGGGCCGCAGCCTTGAGGAGCAGGTGGGGTCAGGCAGTCAGGGCCCCCATAGCTGTTGAGGCAGGCACAGCAATGTGGGAGGCCCAATTTGGGGGAGGGCAAGCACAGGCCACCATGGTGGCAGTGATGGAGGCCACTGGAGGGGGCTATGTGGCTGCAGGTGGGGCCTTCAAAACCCTGTGGAGAGAAGAGATGTTGGGAAAGGACCTTGTATTATTCTTCCCACTTGCCCTTAAGCAAACTCCTGGGGTAAGATAACTCAGAGTGACCTAGAGTCTCATATCTGGAAGGAGCTCAGAGAACTTCAAGTTAGTCATCTTATAGATGTTGAAACCATGTCCCTTGTTTTTGTCACCTAGGGACATTACATAGTGGTGAAAATGGATGAACCACAGCTATGTGCAACAACCTGAATGAGCTGTAGTATCACAATGCAAGTCCTGGCAGACTAAATAGTTAATAGAGTAATATTAATTGAACTAATATTATCTTAGTCCTTAGAAGTACAATTATACACTTACTCTTCTGGTAGGGGAATGGGACAGAGGAGGACATAAGTACATGTATGTTATTAATATCCTAATTCTTAGACTTGATTCATGGATGTTATATTGTAAGAATAATAAAATAATAAAAGAAGGCCATGCACAAACCAATAATGTTAGTGTATTATGAACTAAGTGTTAAAATTAACCCAATTTTATGCTTCAGAGGCCCATATGTGTGCACACACACATGTACACACACAGTTAAAAGAACTAAGAACATATCCAAGGTCACCCAGCTTGACCTTGGGGTCCTTCCCTTAGGCAGTGTCCATGATTTCTGAAAATTCCATTTGTGCTACTACCTGATCCTGCCCACCCCCCTGCTGTCTGCTTCTAAGAGGCCCTCGCCTCTGTGAATCAGAGATGGCTTTCTCCAATAATTCCCATACCAGTGCTCCCAGGCTCCCCTATAGGATCTGAGCTCAGGCGTCCACACCTTGTGTCAGTGCTGGGGGCAATAGAGAAGGTCGCTTTGCAGTGACTCACCTTTGGGCAGTGGCAGGTGAAACCTGGGGGTGGTCCTGCTGTGGCCTCACAAGACCCTCCATGGGAGCAGGGTTGGCTCTGGCAGGGGTCTATCTGCACTTCGCACCACTGGTCTGAGTGGGGATGGGATCTGATGTCACACAGATTTGGTCTCTGCCTCCTTTCTAGCTCATTCCTGGGAGTTGACCCAGCACTAGCTGCACAGACAAAGGGATCATGGGGCATATTCTCTGGGCTGGTGTGTGGGACTGAAGAAGATGACTAGGCTGCCTTGGGGGAGGGGATTATCTTGGTTTCCATGATCAGTTCAGCTGTGCCTGCCACAGAGATGCCTACATTCCACCTCATCCCCATCCGAGGCCTCACCTGTGCGTCCAGGCAGACACTGGCAGTAGAAGTCATTGGCTAGAGAGTGGCAGGCTGCAGTGCCTGTGGTGTGACAGGGCTGGTCCAGACACTCATTCACATTCCCCTCACAGTGCAGCCCCACAAAGCCTGGAGGGCAGACACAGTGAAGCCTCCAGCTTTAGGGGTGCCCGTCCCATGGTTGTGACAGGGCTGGGATTGACAAGCATCGGGTTCCTTTGAGCAGTTCAGTCCACTGTAGCCTGGGTGCACTGCAGGCAAAGAATGAGACAACCAGGAAGGGAGCCCAACCCAGCACTACAGGGGACTCAGCTCAAGACAGACTGCCCAGGTCTCACCTTCTGACTCCACAGTGTCACTCAACTCACCAGCCATCACAGCCATGTTTAGCTTCACCCATATCAACTCCGCACGACACATAATTGTTCAATAACACACAACTTAACCTTCCACTGCCCCAGTCCTAAACACTCTCTAGGACACACTGCCACTAAACATAGTTCCGATTTTGGTAAAACCTCTCTCTATGACTCCATAACCAATGCCCTTAACCATTTTCTGATTGTTTCATATCATTCTGCTGAAGAGAGGAGTCATTGATGAGGTCTGTGCCGTGTGCTGAGCTCCTGCAAGAGGAGGGTGAGCACGCAAGAATGAAATACCAGGAAAGCTTCAGAAAGATAGAGAAAAAGCATTAACAAATAAGTGACCAGAGCCCTGGTTAGATAGCTCCATTGGTTAGAACATCGTCCTTATACACCAAGGTTGTGGGTTCAATCCCTGGTCAAGGCACATAAAAAAAAGTAAATGTTTCTCTCTCTGCCTTCCTCTCTGTCTCTAAAAATCAATAAATAAAAAGAAACCACTAAATTGTTTAAAAAAGAAAAAGAAAAAGTGATCAGAGCACTGGAAGAAGCAGATAAGGGGGGTGTTTTGGAAACTTCTGGAGGGCGTTTCATGAAAAAGGAAATAAAGCTGAGTAACAGTTACACGGCTTTTGCGCGTGTGTGAAAATTCTCAGAATAAAAAGTTAAGGCTAGGTTAAGTGCATGGTGCCTTCTATCCAGACCTGTGGTTCTGAATACAGGAATTGGGCTGCTCAGATTTGAATATTGACTTTGCTTCTCTTGCTCAGTGATCTGACTACCAAGGAGAGGCCTGAACCCAGCCTGGAGGGAAGTTCAGGACATCTTCCTGAGGAAGGCAACTCCTGGGCATCTCAGTGGAAGAAGGGTGGGGCAAGACCATCAGGGAACCAGAGAAGGTTGTGCAGGGAAGCCAGCAGCAGTTTCGTGTTGCTGGAGCAGAGACTAGGAGGGTGGGATGAGGAGACATGAGACCTGAGAGGCAGGCAGGGCTGTGCCTTGCAGGGCCTTGGACTTCACTGTGAAAGATGTGGACAGCTACCGAAGGGTTTTAAGCAGGGGAGTGACAGGTCAGCTCAACACTTTCAACAGAGCACCCTGGTAGCAGAATAAAGCCTGAACCTCTAGGAAGACAGTGTGGAGGCAGGAATGATGCAGGTGTCCAGGTGGAATGGAACGAAGGCCTGGTCTAAGGCAGTGGATGGAAGGTGAAGGGATGACAGAGTTGAGAACTATTTAGGAGGTAAAAATGGCACGACTTGGTGGTTGGCTAGTTTTGTGGGGTAAAGTAAAGGGAAATGGGTATATCACCACAACCCCTTGGTCCCTGACTACTGTTTCCCACGTCCAGCCCACCTTTGCCACCCTTACCCACTCTCGTTTAGACTTGCTCACCTGGCAGAGATACCCATTGGGCTGGGCTACACAGGTGGCCCCATGTTGGCAGGGCCTGGAGAGCCATGGGTTCACCCTCTCCTGGCACATACTGCCTTGGAATCCAGAAGGACAGTGACAGAAACAGAAGGGGCCACTGTTAATGCAGAGGCCTCCATTCTGGCACAGGAGAGAGACTTCAGTGCCTGGGGAGAGAGACAAACAGGGATCAGTAAGGCTAGGTGGGGTAGAAAGATGCTTAGGCCCCAGAGACTGAGCAGAGAGGCCTATGGGAACCACTAGTGTTCCCAGGGGGAGGTGGAGACCTGAAGAGTCAGTACCTCCTGACTTGAAAGAGATGAAAACATCAAGTTCCCCCTCCTGTCTATTCTGCCATCGGAAGAAGATCCCTTTTCTCAGGCTTTTCAGAAAATGAGTTCTGCATCATCCATTGTTCTCACTGTTATTCCCATCAACCACCCCTATCCCCACAAGTCTCTTTCCTGAGATCTCATATCAAATCTCATTTGAACAAGGGGCTATTCTTTTATAAGGGGGTTGGTTCTTGTGCCATCACATGAGTGGGGTACACCCAAATGTGTTGAATGTAGTTGGGTTGAATGTGGTCCACTCTGGCTGAGATAATGACAGAGTTGAGTTGCTCCACACTGAGTTAGGTTCCTGGGGTTGTGTTAAACTGGAGTCTTCCTGACTGGGCTGGCTGTTGTTTCTTGAGTTGTATTGAATGTGGTGCTAGGAGCTGAGTTGCGCTAGGATACCCTGGGTGTTGAGCTGTAGAATCAGTCACTGTGGTTGGTCTGTGTTGTGTCAATTCTCATTTGGTTGTTTTGGCCAAATGTGTAGATTCCCTTAGGTATGTGATACGGGAGGGCACCTTTTTTCCCTCTTCTTCTGCTTCCCAGTGGATCCCTGGGTTGGTACCTTGGCTCAGGGCAGCCTTCTGGCAGGAGGACAGCGGGACTTTGCAGAGAGGCCCCGTCCGTCCCTCGAGGCCCAGGCACTGAAGGGAGGGCCCAGTCTGGAGGCAGTGGGAATGGTGTGCACAGGGCTTCCGGGCACATAAGTCCATCAGAGTCCGAGGGTTCAGAAGGAGCACGAGGCAGGACAGAGCATCAGGTTCTCAGGCTCAGAGAGGGTCTCCTGCCACCTTCAGCTCCTCAAAATTTCTTACCTCTGAAGCCCCCTCCATGGCTTCCTTTGATTCCCACATCCCAGACACCCTTTCAGCCTTTCTCTTCCATACAGACCTCAATGCCTAGACCTCTAAACCTCTCTTCATGTGAGTACTTGCCCAAACTTCCCGGCTGCCCACTTTAGTACCTGAGACCCTCTCACCAGAGCTCCTCAGCCCCTCCCTCCTCAGCATACCTGGCTCAGTGCCCCTCACCTGACAGGTGTTTCCTGTGTAGCCAGCAGGGCAGAGGCAGCGGGGACCCTGGGGCCCATCTTGGCAGGTAGCCCTGTTTCTACAGGGGCTGGATAAGAGAGACAGAGCACACACAGTAGGAGGAAGGTCTGGGAAATAAGGGGAAGGAGTGTGATGTGGTGAAAGGGCAACCACGGGGGAGACGGGAAACTGGAGGGAAGCCAAGTGATGGACGTGGGCTGGGAGGCAGCTGCAGATACTGAGGAGGTGGAGAAGAAGGGGAAGAAGACTGAGGGGCTCCCTCCTTTTCTTCAAGGGTCTTTGCACCCTGCTCACCTGTCTGCACAGCTGGAATCGACCCTTCCCTCACAGCGTGGACCCTGGAAGTCAGTGGCACAGAAGCAGGAGGAGGTGCCGGGCCTGTTCACACAGGTGCCACCGTTGAGACACGGAGCTGGAGACAGGAGGCATGAGGAGTTGCCTTTCTTGCCTGTAACCTGCCTTTGATCTCAGTCGTATCTCATGCAGGACATTACCACCCCTCCCCACCCCGAGTCCCCACCGAAACACAAGCTCACTGTGTCCAGTTGTTTTTCTTTTTCAAATATGGCACAAACACACCCTGCCTATCTCGTGGCACAACCCCAGGACACGGTGCGTGCTCTCCGGAGGCACAGCTGTCTGTGCTGGTCTGGCAGTGGGAACCAGTGTGGCTTGGAGGGCAGGTGCAGGAGTAGCCCCCAGGGCTGGGGGTGCAGGAACCACCATGGAGACAGGGTCCTGAGTGACAAGCTGTCACCTCCTCAGTGCAGGTTGGCCCTGAAGGAAGCAACTGGGGACTGAGAAAGGGAACCCACCTTTTCTCCTCTCCTCTCATTCTTCCTCCCTTTCCCTTCCCTCCTTTCCTCATCCGCACCCGTACTCTCCTGTACCCAACAGCTTTTCTTTTCTTACCACCTCCACACATCACCTGTGTCCCCTGCCGCTTCTGGCCAGTTTTCCTTGGTGGTGACAGACCAAGAGCCCTTTGTCACTAATCTCCACTGTCCTTACCCTTTATTTAGGGGGTGGCCATCCCAGGGTGTATATAGCTTAGGGAGTGCCTCACCTGTGTAGCCTGTGGGGCATATGCAGTTGTAGCCAGAAGGCTGAGGGTGGCAGGTCCCCCCCATGGGTGCAGGGCATGGAGACGCAGCCCCCCAGCTCTGCCTCACACTCTGGTCCTGTCCAACCCACAACACACACACATGAGGATCTGGTCATGAAGAGAAAGGGGAGGGTTTTCTCTTCTTCCCTCCCCATTGGTCAGACCCCTATGACCTCTTCACTTCTTTGGCCCTGAGACTCTGGCCCTTTTCTTCAGTGTCTGCTCTCATCATTGTCCCCTCTTTCACCTCCCCCATGCTCATTTCCTCCAACTAGATAGATACATTCCTTCTATAATGTTTATTGTCTGTCTTTCCTCGTTAGAACAAAAGCTCCTTGAGGGCAGATATTTTGTCTTCTTTGTTCTGTGCTGTTCCCCCAGACCCTAGGACAGTATCCACACACAGTAGATGCTTAATAAATTTTTGTCTAATGAATGATGAATTGACCCTGGGATTTAATGCTCTTTATTCTGCTCTGACCCTCTAGTCCTCCGGTTCCCCCATTATTTATGAACTCTCTCCTCACTGTATAACTACACTCACCAGTCCAGCCCTCCCATTGGCTGTGACCTCAGAACTTTGCTATCTCCTAGCTATTCCCCGTTGATCATTTCCCACAGACTTGCCCTTTGCTGGCTGTCTTCTCCTGCCCTAGCTGAGGACCCAGAGGCAAGTGCAAATGTGAAGGTCTGGAAGATGGTACCTCTGGCAGTGCCCATGCTGGCAGGTGCAGTTGTCCTCAGTGGTCCACAACCAGGGCTTCCATCAGGGCAGAGGCAGCGGGCCTTGTCCTCCTGATGCTGGCATTTTTGCTTGGGCTGGCACAGGTTGGGGGCACACAGGGGAACTTCACAGTGATGACCTGGGGTGGGGAGATGCGTCAGAGAGAAAACAGGTCCCTCCATGTTCTTCATGGGGTCAAAGGCCACTTCTCATACACAACATGCTCACTGCTCTTGAACTTGTCCTTCGATGGCTCCCTATTGCCTCAGGATACCATCTAACTTCCTCAGAATGGCACACGGGGTCCTGCAGAACAGGTCTTTCCTACAACTTCTATGTTTCTCACCTTTGCCCCATTGCACAGTGAGCTCTGGGTATCATACAGATCCTGAAGTGAGGTGTTCTTTTCCTCCCTCTGCACCATTATGTGTGTGGTTATCTGCAGCTAAACATGCTGCCTGGCCTTCTATCTTGACAAATTCTTACTCATTCTTCAAGACTCAGTTCATGAAGCCTTCTCATCTCTAGTCTGGGTCAGTGGGTCCTTTGTACTCCTAGGGTCCTGTGCATTCTGCTCTCAGAGCACCTCTCTGAGCCTTCATGAACAAGAGACTTACTGGTCTTTCTGCCCTAGATTTAAAGCCGATTGAGGATGGCAATTCTCTTACTCAGTGCTGTGTCTGGCATAGTCAGCACTTAATAAATGCTTGCTAATTAAGCAAATGAGTGGCTTCCCCTTGAACCCTGTCCTTTGCTCCTAAGTCCAATCATACCATTCATGTTGGGCCCTCTGGGCCCTACGATAACTCCACCCTCAGCCTGTGGTTGTATAGTCATGCAGGTTTTGCAATGAATAAGAGGTTCCATTCTCATCCAAGTCTCACATCCTAACCCTCAAACACCCACCAATGACCTCTGCCCCACCCCAAAAGGACTCAGATACCCCCACTGGTCCTTGCCACCCCTCCCTGGCTGACCTGTGAAGCCAGAGGGGCAGAGGCAAAAGAAGGCTCCTGGGAGATCAAGGCAGCTGGCGCCCATCGGGCATGGGCTACTCAAGACACTCATCTACCTCCGCCTGACAGCGTGGGCCTTCAAAGCCTGCAGGACAGCAACAGGCTCAGGGACCTGGAAAGTCTGCCTCTGGCCCCCTCTCTCCCTCCAGTGTCTGAGCCCTAGTTTACCTGGGAGACACTTGTAATAGAAGGACCCAGGCTGGTCCTGGCGTTGCCCACCGTTGGCACAGGGGGAGCTGCCACACTTGTTGATATCTTCCTCACATCAGGAGCCTGTGAATCCTGCTGGGGTGGGAGTAGGTGGGGACACATCGTCAAGGGCATCTCTTTTTTCTTTACATTTATTATGGAGTTTGTTACAAACGTTTGGGCTTTACAGACATGACTTTATGGATTCAAAGAAGAAATTAAGAGTTTACACTGATATTTAACCTCTCTTTACATATACAGAAATGATATTGCTACAGATCAAATGGCTTGGTTTCGGGTTTTAATTTAATTTTTTATTTTTCAATCTTATTTATTTATTTTTAGAGAGAGAGGGAGGTAGGGAGGGAGGGAGAAAGAGAGGGAGAGAAACATCAATGTGTGCTTGCCTCTCACGTGCCTCCAACTGGGGACCTGGCCCGCAACCCAAGCATGTGCCCTGACTGGGAATTGAACCAGCGACCCTTAGGTTCGCAGGCTAGCGCTCAATCCACTGAGCCACACCAGCCAGGGCTTGGTTTGGGGTTTTGTTGAAATGTATCATTATATAATGAAAGCACCAACTTGAGGGCTTCTTAAATAGTGATTTGAGTTTCAGGATGTAACAGAGCATAAGTTGGTCACTTTATTCTTCATATAAATAAGGCATCACAGGATATATGTACAAATGCTGAAAATACATTTTATCAAAATTTTAAATACCAGTCCTGGCCCTTCCCCTGACCAGGAAAGGGGAACCTGGAAGGCTTCCCAGAGAAGACTCCTGGGGCATGTGGGGATGATGATGCAGGAAGGTGAAGCTCAGCCACCCACCAGCTGGGTGACTTTGAGAAGCTACTCTACCCTTAAAAAATGGAGCCTCTCTGGGCTCCAGTTTCCTCCCCTGCAGAGGATTAATAATGGAACTGACACCAGCGTACCATTAACAGGAGTAAACAAAATAATGCCTGTGAAGTAGAGTCAAGCGCGAACCAGAGTAAATATTCAATAAACACCGATGATTATCACAGCAGGGGTAAGAGGTGTCCCATGCAGTGAAGGCGGCCTGGCAACTCTCCCTATGCACTTGATGAGCAGCACCCAGATCAGCCTGGGACCCTGACGTGCAGGGGTGCACACAGGGACTCTGAGGGAGGTCTGGAAAGGAGGGTTGTAGGGTGATTTTTCAACACAGAGAGGAGGGTGGGTGGGTAAGCAAGGGAAGAAGGATTTGGGGGTAGTAACAGAGGAGTTTGGAAAGCAGAGCAGTTGGAGAAATGGGGAGTCCTTGATAGTCTCAGGAGAGCTTCAAGAGGCCTCAGGCCTGACCTGTGGAGGCTCAGAGGCCCAGGGGTGAAGACTGGAGTGGAATCTGCACTCACTGGGCTGGCACGTGCACTGGAAGCCATTGAGCTGGTCGTGGCAGTCAGCCTGGTTCAAGCAAGGCGCCGAGGCACACTCGTCTGACTGCATCTCACAGAGCCGCCCTTCTAAGCCTGAGGACATGGAGCTGTGGTGAGGGCTGAGGCTCAGCCAGGCCTCTGGCCCAGGAGGCCTGGGTTCTAGAACCAGCCTGCTTCCACCGCCGTGTGCCCCATCAGGCAGCCCCTCCCAGGGAGCTGTGTGCACGTGGGTTGCAGAGATGGACGTGAAGCCCTGCTGCTCTGCTCCCTCTGGTGAGAAAGCTCTAAGAGCAGGGCACCTGCCAGGACCAGTGGGATGGGCTGCGAGGACATGCCATTCCTCTGTGCACAGAAGGCAGGCTGATCAGCCTGGAGGTCCCCAAGAGACAAATGAGACAAGTAGGCTTGGAGGCGACCCACTCTTGTTCTACCTGGGAAGGCCTCTGTGCTAGGGAGGCCAGGCTTCCCAATGGGGGTATTTTAAGGGCACTGCGGAAGCTGTATCACTCCCAGATTTGTCCTGTTTCTTCAGGCTTGTCCTGGTGTCCATTGTCTCATCCTGAACTAAAGCTGGATTAGCCTCTGGACCATGGCTGCCTTCTTCTTCTTGCTTAGGAAGCCTGTCTCTGAAGCTCCTTGATGTCCACAACCTTGTCCCTTGGATTATCAAACAACTTTAGGAAGGCAGTGTTGTGGTGTAGCTAACACCATCAAACCCTGGGTTTGAATCCTGGCTCTGCCACTTATAAGCTGGGTGACCTTGGAGAGACCACTTAACCTCCCCGTGCCTCAGTTTCTTCATTTGTAAAGTGGGCATAGTAACAATGCTGACCTAATAGGGTTATTGTAAAAATTAGACAATGCATGTAAGCTGCCCAGGCAGTACCTAGCACAAAGTAAGGTATTATATTATTGTTCTGGCTTCATTCCGCTTCCTGATGTTGTTGGCTCTGTCATTAGCTCCCTGGGGAGACTTCCCCTCTACAACTACTGTGGAGGTGGGTGCAGCCTTCCAGTATCCCTTTCCTTATTGCACCAAATTCAAGCAATTTTGTTTCAAAGGCTTTACTGTCAATCTCTACAGAGGAGAGTTCCTCAATTAGGAAGAGCATTCTGGGTTGGCATGAAGTTTATTAGTTGCTGTTCTGCTCCTTTGATGGACCTCCATGTACAGTGGACAAGGTTGTATACTCAACAAGGACTATGAAATGAGTGTTCCCCGCCTACTCCCAGAGCTGAGCACTGCACAACCTTGCTGCCACCTGTAGCCCTTCTCCCAGGGGCCATGGGCTTCCTCATCTGGGGTGCGGAGAAGAGAGGAAGCATTCTTGGGTAATTGACCTCAACTGGCCTGAGGCTCTCTATGCTCTGGAGGGGCAATGGCTGGTGGAACAAATCCTGTCTTCTACCCAAGGCCCCCACCCAGCTGGTACCTGGTGGGCAGAGGCAGTGGAAGGTGGCAAGCAGGTCCAGGCAGGTGCTGTCTGGGTGGCAGGGCTGGAACAGGCATTCATTGTGATCTGCCTGCAGCGGGAGCCCGTGTAGCCAGGGGGACAGAGGCAGCTGAAGGAGCCAGGGGTGTTGAGGCAGGAGCTGCCATGTTCACAGGGACCAGAGCCTTGCTGGGCTGGGAGGAGAGAAGAGCAGGTCCACAGGAGCCAGAGAGGGACGGCCACAAGGCCTGACTGCCTGGGGGGTGTAAGGGCCTGTTTGTGCCAGGTGAGACCACATCGGGCAAGGCCTGCATCTTTAAGATGGAGAAGGACTAAATGGGGCCTGAAGGGCTGGGCATTGGTGAGAAGACCATGTAGGGAAGAGATGTCAAATCTGGACAAATTGAGGAAAAAACGTGTTTATATTTTTAGTTTGGAAAACAACTTGTCTGTCTCCTGTGCAGAGACTGTCTGGGGGCTCAGAGAAGATCTGATGTGGGGGTGCCTCACCCATTTGGCACTCATCCAGGTCCTGCTGGCAGGTGGGCCCCGTGTCGCCAGGCTGACACAGGCAGAGTGTGGCACCTGTCAGGGGGCTGGTGCTGCACTGGGCTTCGCTGTGGCTTGGCTGACTCAGACACATGTCCTCCATGTGACACAGGAGGCCTGCAGGATGGGGGGTGGTGGTGGGGTGAAGCGCTCAGTGGCCACTTGAAGCTCCCAGCTGTTTCCATGCTCCTCTCATAGGCCCTCTTCTTATCCCACCACCCGGGACCCTCTGCCACCAGCTGTGCGGCCAGGTGGGCAGAGGCAGGAAAAGGAGCCCACGTGGTCAATGCAGGTGGATCCTGGGGCACAGGTGGCAGCAGCACAGTCGTCCAGGTTCTCCTTGCAGCCTGTGCCTCCCCAGCCACTTACACAAACACAATGGAAGACACCAGCTGAATTCTGGCAGGTACCCCCGTTTCTGCAGCGAGGGGGTTGCTGGGGCTCACATTCCTTTACATCTTCAGAGCAATCCCAGCCTGCAGAAGTGTGGGATGGAGAAAAGGGCTAGAACTGGGGGCCCTGCAGGAGGGGAGGCCAGGGGCTGACCATCTGGGCCAATGGTGCCATGAACTTGGCTTAAATGACTCACCAGTCCAGGCCTCTGGGCAGAGGCAGGTACAGGTGCCTAGCCCATCCTGGCAAGTGCCTGCATTCTGACACTGATGCCCGACACAGTCATCTGGATTAACCTCACAGCCAGGACCTATGAGACCTGATAGGGTCATGGGATCAGCTGAGGGAGGGAGACAACATGCCTGCCCAGAGAGGGGGCTTCAGGAGGCCCCCTGTGAGCACACACCTGGGGAGCAGAAGCAGAGATGGAAGGTGGAGTCTCTCCCTGGAACCAGCAGGCAGGTGCCCCCATTGGGACAGCCTATTGGGGGACAGGGTCCTGGCCACAGCTCACAATGTAGATCTTCCCATCCAGTGGGGCAGAGACATTGGAAGGACCCCAGGGTGTTATGGCAGGTGGTGCCCTTGGGGCTGGGTCCTGGGTCTAGAAAACACTCATTGACATCATGTTCGCAGGCATGGCCCTCAAAGCCAGGTGGGCAGTGGCACTGGATCTGGGGGTAGGTGGTCAGACACACCCCTCCATTCATGCAGGGGTTGGCTGAGCAGAAGTCCCGAAGCTGGCACTGCTCACCTAAGGCAGAGGACAGAGGGGACAGTCAGCACTGCACACATTCCAGCGCCTCTGAGAGAACCCAGCTCTCACTCTGCATTCTCTAATTTTCCTGTTTCCTTCCCATTCTCCCCATACCCTATTTGCCCTGTCCTATCAGCTCCGCCTCAGTTTTGCCTTTTTCTTGAGTGGGTTATATCTGGAGTAACTATATTTTCTAAGCTAAAATAGGACAAGTAGTTGTTGATGAGGTGTTGCAAATCAGCCCTGCCTGGGAAGATCTGGACACAGTTCCTTCAGTGGTGACCTCGATGGGGAGGTGGAAAGTGGCAGGCCTCTGCAGGCAGGAGGCTTAGAGCCTTGCTGCTCTGCAACTGGCTGTGCGCCTCTGGGCAGTAGTCTGGCCTCTCTCATCCAATTTCCTAATCTCTGAGTGGGTGCAGTGATCTGGCAGTGATTAAGACACTCTCTTCACAGCTGTGTACACCTGTGGCAATGGCGGCAGTGGTGGCAGCCACCACTCATGGCACGCTGGCTGTTTGGCAGCTACTGGACACCACTCTGTTGTCCTTCCTTGCAACAGCTATGTGAAGTGTGCACGTCAACTGATAACCGAGAACCAGAGAGCTCAAATATCAGTTGCAAGGTTGCACGACTAGTCAGTGGCAGAGTTGGCATTGGACCTGGGGGAGAGGCTGCCCCAGAGCTCCAACACTGATGCACAGGCCTGGCAACTTGCCAGTGGCCATCCTTCTTGTCACACATGCTAGTCTCTCACACCTAGTCTCAACCCCAGTTTCCTCAGAATTACCCGGGCAGGTTAAAAATCTTCATGCTGTGGGCCCACCCCAGACCCACTTTGGGAAGGGACACTTGTATTTTTAAGACATTCCAGGTGGTTGCTGTGCCTAGGCAAGCTTGAGAAGCCTTGCCTCTAGCACCACACAGAGGCACCCACATTTCAGGAACTTTCTTATCTATGCGGCCTTTTGCTGCCTGGTCCTGCCCCTCCTTCCTGATCTGGTCCTGTGGGCCTTTCCTCTCCAGGGCCTCACAGGTCTGTCCACGCTCCACCATTTCTTCAGAGTAGCACACCCTTCCCATCACATGTCCTGCTCTCTTGCCCGAGGGCTGCACCCTCCTCCTGGGATGGGCACCCATTCTTTTCCCTGGGTCAGATCATTTCCACCCCCATCTCAGCCCCCTGTCACACCTCCCCCCACGGAGGTCTTTCCAAGTGATCTGATGGGCACTCATGAGGAGTCAGAGGCCGCTGAGGTGCCAAGAATTCAGAGGCTGAGGTGCCAAGAATACAGAGGTTGCCTGTGGTGCCTCATTCACCCTCTAGCTACTGGGTAGAGGGGCCTTTGAGGGGCTGGGAAAGGGGTCACGGTGGCACACTAAGGGGGCTATGGCAGCAGCTGTTTACCAGCTGGTTTGAAAATATTCCAACATTTTAATAATCAGTCTGACTATGCTGGTGAATGGCGATCTTGGGTATATGTGTCACCAAGAACTGGCTTGTTGGCTCTCATGGCCTCTGTCCTCACAGGCCTCAGTCATCTTTCCTACCTCACAGCCCAGGTCATTGCTCCTGCCGTTCCCCTCCTCCCCACCCCCGTCAGCACGCACCTGTCCATCCAGGCAGGCAGGAGCACTGTGGGAGTCCTGAGGCCTGGATGTGTCAGTGGCCCATTTTGGAACAGAAGGAAGAACAGGGGTCCTTGAGCTGGGCCTGGCATCTCTCACCAGTGAAGCCAGAGGGGCAGGTGCAGAAGAAGCTGGTGGTTACAGGAGAGGAGGTGCTAGGGGAGCCTGGGAGGGCCGGAAGCAGGGCTTGGCAGCTGCCCCCATTCTGGCAGAGCTGGTCATCCTGGCAGGGGTCAGGAAACTGGCATGTTTCACCCAGGAAGCCAGGAGCACATCTGGGCAGTGGGGAGAGGAAAATTCCCCACTGGATGCTGTTGCCTTCTCTCCCACTTCCTTCCCTCTTTGCCTTCATTTGTTTCCTTTTATCTCCTTCACCTTCTCCCTCCCTCCTCCTCCCCTGCTCTCTCTCACCCTTTTCACCCTCCCAACCTCCCAGACATACTCACTGGCAGGTTCCTTGGCCCTGAGATAGGCTCACGCAGGTGCCTCCATTGGCACAGGGTTCTGAGAAACTCCCGCAAGGCAGTCCTAGGGAAGGATACGAGTATACGCTGGGAGTGGGGAGCATATGCTTCACCTGTCCTCCAGGTGCTCCAAGGTGTTACAGAGCCAGTCCCTCCCCAAAATCCCAAACCTGTGGTTGGGAGATGGAGGAAGGGAGCAGCTTTCAAAATGCCTTTGCATACCTAGAGCTGGTAGCTAGTGTCTGAGTTAGGCAAATGGCTTTGGTTCTTCCAAGGCACCAAGGAGATGGGAGGGGTTTTGACCATAGAATGGCAAGGAAAGAGCATACAGGGCCTGTGCAAGTTTCTGTGAATGGTCAGAACTGGTTACAACACTGAATGCGTCACAGGCCGCTGTCAGGGATTTAAAAATGAGGCAGTAGCCATTTTGGGGGCGAGAGTGAAGAGGGAACTCCACATGGTTTGCAAGGATAGAAGAGAGATCCATGCAGCTTTGAAAGGGCAGAGAGCGAACCATGCATGATCCAGTGCAACACGGCACATGTTTTCCTGGGCTGTTATACGGAGGCTGATGACATCGTACCCCAGATCCTGAAGGAGACAGCTGACAGATAAGGGATGGGGAACTTCTGGGCATGTTTTTGGCTTATAGCCTTTTGGGGAGCAAGGGAAATGCTGGGTCCCATGGGAGAACAGAGCTCTGAACTTAAGTGCTTACTGCCCTCCCCAGGTTGGAATATCTGTTTTCCTCAACACTAGTTGTTGGGTTTTACACCAAGGTGCCACATGAAAGAATCCCCTTTTGCTCTGTAACAACACTCCTGTTCCTAGTCCTCACATGGTGCCTGCCTCAGCCTCCTAGATCCCAGGCCTCTCACTTACTAACCAACCCTACCTCCCCTTTCCTGTTTTTACTCTGGCCTCCAAAGTCCAGCCTCAGGCTCCATCCTCAGAAGCAAGTCAACAGGGATCAGGAAGGGGGTGTTGAAGGGACTCCTGGGAGGTGAATGACTGAGCCAGAGAAAGGATTTCCTCCCGGAAGGCCCAGCATTGAGCCATGGAGGAATGGGTGTGTGTGTGTGGGGGGGGGGGGCAGCTGGACAGGGAATGGGACTTGGTGGGCCTTTGACCTTTCTGTGTCTCCATCCCCTGCTACCCTCACATCTCTTTCCTTCCCAGGTGGTCAGTCTGTTCTCCCCTCCCCCCAAATGAGCCCACGTCCCCCAGCTCCAGGGCTGACTTGGTCCTCCCTGGGGGAGGACACCCTGTCATCCATCTCCCAACAGTCTCCGCCTGGCACCAGGCCCACAGCCTTGGTCTGTGCAGATCCAGCAGCAGAGGCTGTCCCCATCAAGGCGGCGAGAATCTCCTCCATCCAGTGTCACCTCAAAGGATGGTGCTCGGTCCCCGGCCCCAAACCCACCAGACACCGCCTAAGGAAGATGGGTCCCCCTACCTCTTCCACCCCGTGCCTCACTTCTGGTCTTCACAACCAAGCAGCGCAACGGCAGTGAAGGGGACTGCATTCCTGAGCCTGACCCCACAGAGCCCTCACTAAGTCAGGAGCCACCACTGCTCCCACAGCCCTTTTCTCCTCGGCCTGCCTGCAAGCCTCATGTCTGAGCTGCTTCCTGAGTCACAGTCCTGGACACCCTAGTGATGGGGGAGAGGGGAGGGACTTTGAGGGGATGAGGGAGGGGCCTTCCATCCCTGACAACTCCCAGGGAATAGAACAGAGTGGTTGGAGGGCAGGTGATGGGAGGGGAGAACTGGTCTGATTGGGGCTCCGGGGACAGTTTCAGCCCTTCTGTTAATGTGCTCTTTCCTTCTAGAGATGGGAATTGCGAGGTGGCCACCTGTGCTCCAGAAGGGTTAGGACCTGGAAACAGGGGTGTGGGGTGATGGGAGTTCTGCTAGTCCTCTTCCCAAGGGAGGATGCTTTTTGAGGTCACTACAGATGCTTCTCAGATTCTGCAACTTGGCCTAACTTGAAACTACTAACCTTGGCAGAGGAAACCCAGGGGACTCTGGTCTTTACCTTGGCCCTTGCTGGGGCTTCTCTCCTTTTGGGGAATGGGCAAGATGCCAGCTGGTTTGGGGGCAAATCTTGCCCTTCCTCTGGAGGGGAATGCATAAGACTTCTCATCAATGGTAAATGACATCTTCAACACTCAATTTTGCAGTCTGGATTATTTATAGCAAATACTGCATTTGGATTGTTCTCATCCCCCCATGTCTCCCTCCTTTTACTGCCGTGGTAGAAGATGCCAGTCATTGACTTTAAAATCAGAGTAAATAAAATCACAACAAAACTCAATGCTCTTACTCATCTTACCTTACTGAGTAAACCCTGGACTTCGGGGTCACCACACCCAGACTTCCTCTGCTAGCAAAGGACTAAGCGTCAGTGTGGCTGCACATGTGGCAGGAACTCTGACAGCCAGCATGAGGAGCTCGCCTGAAGCCTGGTGAACCCTTAGCAATTTCCTCTGCCAAGGAATGTGCTTTGCCAGTGCCAGGGCAGCCTTGCTCTGAGAAATCACCCAGAGACCACTGTAGGATCAGGCAATGGGTTTATTGAGGGAAAAGGGGTGGAGGGGAGAGGCAGCTCCCGGACCAACTCAAGGACCTATAGGAGCAAGGGGAATGGGGAGCAAGGGAACAGAGAATGGGGAATGGGAACTCCCGGTCCTCCTCGTGCACTTCTGCAGTCACCTTTTCTATACTTGTCAACCACACATTTTGGACAGGATGAGTTTGCTTATCAACAAATTCAGTAGGTCATTTACATCTCATTACTGCCCCCCTGCCCCCCACCAGGTTAGTTAACATATTGGGCTAGGTCCATTACCATTTCCTCTGGGAACAGTTTCAGTCCATCAACATATCCTTTGGGAACTGCTCAGTCCAAGGCCAGGTTGATTAGCATATACCAAAGTCCAGGTGTGCGTTCTAGCTGCCTCCATGTTCTGACAGCCAGCAATATTTAAAATTTTTTCTTTTAATTCTCACATGAGGATATATTTATTGGTTTTAGAGAAAGAGGAAGGAGGAGAGAGAAAGAGAGAGCGAGAGAAAGACAGACATCTGTGTGAGAGAGAAGCATTGATTGGTTGCCTCCCATACACACCCTGACTGGAGGACTGAACCTGCAACCTAAGTATATGCCCTGACTGGGGACCACAAACTTTTGGTGTACAAAATGATGCTCCAACCAATTGAGCCATCTGGCCAGGGTGCCAGCACCATATTTATTTTATTTTATTTACTTATTATTTTTAAAAAGATTTTATTTATTTATTTTTAGAGAAAGGGGAAAGGAGGGAGAGAGAGAGAGAGGGAGAGAAACATCAATGTGTGGTGGCCTCTTGCGAACCCCCAACTGGGGACCTGGACTGCAACCCAGGCATGTGCCCTTGTTACAGAACCCCTTGGCTCTCCGACTGAAACAGAACCCACAGGCTGCTTAGTTAGGTGCCTGATTGCCCGCCACCAGAATTATAACTCTCAATACCAGAGTTTAGTGAAAAGAAAAACAGTTGTTTATTTAATAGTTATATAGGTTTAGATTATTTGCGGATTTCTGCCGTTAAGTCTTGTGTTCCTTAAAACACCCACAAACACATATTCCTGCCTCCCCCTACCAAACCAGGCTAGTTTTATAAAAGTTAGAGAAACCGTTTCCCTACTTCCTAGACACAGTTCAGCTTTACTGGTAGCTGCCAAATCATTCCATTCTGATTGGGGAGATCTTTCTGTGTTGTGGTGCCCTCCAGCTTTTAATCCAGAACCGCGTGAATTCCCAGCCTTTCCTTTCCAAAACTGTTACAGAACCCCTGGGCTGCTCCAATTGAAAACAAACCCATGGGCTCTTTAGTTAGGGGCCCGATTGCCCGCCGCCAAAATTATAACTCTCAATACCAGAGTTTAGTGAAAAGAAAAAGAATAGTTTGTTTAACAGTTATATAGATTTAGTTATTTGCGGACTTGTTGTTAAGTCTTATGTTCTTTAAAACACCCTTAAACACATATTCTTGCCTCCCCCTACCAAACCAGGCTAGTTTTAGAAAAGTTAGAGAAACCATTTCCCTACTTTCCAAACACAGTTCAGCTTTACCAGTAGCTGCCAATCATTCAATTCTGATTGGGGAGGTCCTTTCTGTGCTGTGGTGCCCTCCAGCTCTCAATGCAGAACTGCCTGGATTCTCAGCCTCCTTGCAAACTGCCTTCTTCCTGCAAACCGCATGGATCTCCTCTCCTCAAAACTGCACGGCGAGAGCCTCTTAAAAGCGGCCTGGAGACCCCTCCTCCAAGCCACATGGAGAACTTAGCTTCTTTATTCCACATGGAGAAGGCCCCTTCACCAAGCCGCATGGAGGGGGCGAGAGACCGACAGCACGCAAGAGAGAGCACGAGTGAGCGAGAGAGCCAAAATGTCGACAGCTGCTTATGTATCCCTGACTGGGTCCTCTGATGCAGTGGGCGTTGCAAACAGTTCTGACCATTCACAGAACCTAATGCAGGCTCTGTGTGCTTTCTCCATACCGTCCCCTGGTTCAAGACTCCTCCCATCTACCTGAGGCTTTGGATGCATTAAAGCCATTTTGCATAAGAAAGACACTAGCCACCAGCCTCAGGCATGTGGAGGCATTCTGAAAGCTGCTTCCTTCTCCCCATCCCCCAGCCGCAAACTCTGGGGATTTTTGGACTCCCCTGTTTCTGTAACAAAACCACAAAGGTATTCCCCCTTCTCCAAGCTGCAAGGTGTTCTCAAAGCCGCATGGCATTCCCTCCTTTCTAATCTGCACGGAGAACCCAGTTAAAATGTCTGCCGCTTATTTTTAAATCCCTGACTGCATCCTCTGATGTAGTGGGTGTGGTAACCAGTTCTGACCCTTCACAGAACTTCAGGCAGGCTCTGTGTGCTTTTCCATACCATCCCACGGTCCAAGACCCCTCCCATTATCCCAGGCCTTGGATGCATCAAATTCATTTGCATAACAAAGACACTAGCCACTAGCCCCAGGCATGCAAAGGCATCCTGAAAGCTGCTTCTTTTTCCCCATCCCCCAGCCGCAAGCTCTGGGTTTTTTTTGGACACCCCCATTCTGTAACACCCTGACTGGGAATTGTAAGGGGCAAGGAAACTGGTGACTCCCAAACCAGTAGGAAATAATTAGCAGCAAAGGACAAATGTAATCAAAGGGTTTCTGAGCCAGAGTTAACAGTATTAGCATATTTACAAGTCAGGAAGGGGGCATTCTGCAGCTCAGCACAAATGCTTCTGAGGACAAAGGATATCTGAGATCAAACTGGGGGAGATATTCATCACCAAACTCTGGGAAATGGCAAAATGTATTTAGACAGCCCAGCAAACAAGAAAGGGAAATTTCAAAGAAGAACTGGAGACAGACCTATAATCAGATTGTTACAGAACCCCTGGGCTGCTCCAATTGAAAACAAACCCACGGGTTCTTTAGTTAGGGGCCCGATTGCCCGCCGCCAAAATTATAACTCTCAATACCAGAGTTTGGTGAAAAGAAAAAGAATTGTTTATTTAACAGTTATATAGATTTAATTATTTGCAGATTTCTGTTGTTAAGCCTTATGCTCTTTAAAACACCCACAAACACATATCCTTGCCTCCCCACTACCAAACCAGGCTAGTTTTAGGAAAGTCAGAGAAACTGTTTCCCTACTTTCCAAACACAGTTCAGCTTTACCAGCAGCTGCCAATCATTCAATCTGATTGGGGAGGTCCTTTCTGTGCCGTGGTGCCCTCCAGCTCTCAATGCAGAACCACCTGGATTCTCAGCCTCCTTGCAAACTGCCTTCTTCCCGCAAACCGCGTGGGTCTTCTCTCCTTCTCAAAACCGCATGGCGAGAGCCTCTTAAAGCAGCCTGGAGACCCCTTCTCCAAGCCACATGGAGAAGGCCCCTTCACCAAGCCACATGGAGGGAGCACGCGAGAGAGCGAGCCAGAGTGAGAGAGCTAGAGCCCGAGAGCGAGTGCGCGAGAGAGTCTCAGAGTGAGAGCAGGAGCAAGAGCCAGAGAGAGTCTGAGCTAAAATGTCTGCAGCTGCTTATATATCCCTGACTGCGTCATCTGACGCAGTGGGCGTTGCAAACAGTTCTGACCATTCACAGGTTCTTACGTAGGCTCTGTGTGCTTTCCATACCGTCCCCTGGTTCAAGACTCCTCCCATCTACCTGAGACTTTGGATGCATTAAAGCCATTTGCATAAGAAAGACACTAGCCACCAGCCTCAGGCATGTGGAGGCATTCCAAAAGCTGCTTCCTTCTCCCCATCCCCCAGCTGCAAGCTCTGGGGATTTTTGGACTCCCCTGTTTCTGTAACAAGATCACCCTGAGTTAATTATCACCTTCAGTTAATTTAGTTAATCATGTTAGATTGTAACTCCGGAGTATCCAGCATGGAAAAACGGAGAAGGTTGTGGGGGGAAGGGGGGTGCTTTACTCGCATTAGTATAAAACCAGCCAGCTCTGTCTTTTCAGTGTACACCTTTGATTTGGCATTCGGCTGTGCCCAGAGCTGCAGATCTGTGAATAGACAACTGCTTCGGTTACTGCTGAAGTCCTGTGTCCTGGTGTTTTTATTGCGAGCATTTCTCACAGAATCAAACCAGCAATGCTTTGATTTGCAGACCAGTGCTCAATTTACTGAGCCACATCAGCCAGGGCTCCAGCACCATTTAAAAAAAATTTTATTTTGAAATCATTTAAAACTCAAAGAAAAAGGGCAATAACACTAAAAACAATTTCAGGATACTTTTCACTCAGATTAACCAGTTGATATCATCTAACCACATTTGTTTTATCATTGTTTCTCTAAATACACATTAGAATTTTTTCTGAACCATTTGAGAGTAACTTGTACACAAGATACTCTTCTACTGGTGTGAGAAATGCTCACAATAAAACACTGGGACACAGGATTTCAGCAGTAACTGAAGCAGTTGTTTATTCACAGATCTGCAGCTCTGGGCGCAGCCAAGAGCCAAATCAAAGGTGTGCACTGAAAAGACAGAGCTGGCTGTTTTTATCCTAATGCGAGTAAAGCGCCCCCCCCTTCCCCTCTCCCCCTCCTTCTCCTCCTCCGTTTTTCCATGCTGGATACTCCGGAGTTACACTCTAACTTGATTAACTAAATTAATTGAGGGTGATCTAGTTATAGTTCTGTCTCCAGTTCTTCTTTTAAATTTCCCTATCTTGTTTGCTGGGCTGTCTAGCTACATTTTTCCATCTCCTGGAGTTGGGTGATGAATATCTTCCTCCTTTTGGTCTCCGATATCCTTTGCCCTCAGAAGCATTTGTGCTGAGCTACAGAATGCCCCCTTCCTTACTTGTAAGTGTGCTGGTACTGTTAACTCGGGCTTAGAGACCTCCTGATTCAAGGCTTAATTACATTTGTCCTTTGCTGCTAATTATATTCTACTGGTTTGGGAGTCACCATGTCTTTGCCCCTTACAATGGTAAACTCATTGGTGTGAATTTCATAAGAATAAGGACATTCTTTTACATAACCACAGTACAACTATCAAAATCAGGAAGCTGTTAAACAAGAAATGTTAACGTCCATAGCTGAAAGTCTTTATTTACTTAAAAATTTATTTGTTTATTTATTTTTTAGAGGGAGGGGAAAGAAGGGAGAAAGAGAGGGAGAGAAAAATTAATCAGTTGCTTTCTTGTATGTGCCCTGACAGGGGACCAAACCCAAAACCCAGGTGTGTGACCCTGGCGACCCCTCACACTTTGGGACAATACCCAACCAACAAAGCCACATCTGTCAGGGCCTGAAAGTCTTTTTAAAAGGAAAGGTTTAGCCCAGATGGGTAGCTCATTCGTTTAGAACATCCTTCCCATATGCCAAGGTTGCCGGTTTGATCCCCGGGCAGGGCATATGAAAAGAATCAACCAATGAATGTATCAATAAGTGGAACAATAAATCATGATTCCTCTCTCTCTCATCAATAATTAAAAAAAAGGTTTATCAGGCCACTGATAGTCAAAAAGAAAAGGGAAAAAAAGACCAGCTTTGGAGCCTGGACCCCAAACCCTCAGCAGAATGGCCGGGTGGTGTGGATGAAAAGGGACCATATCCTAAACATGAGAAGCTCAGGAGAGGGCTTTGTGATGGCCTTCCAAACTCAAAGACCTAAAGTAACCACATAGGATGGTCTGAAATTAAAACTTTCTCACTAAAAGCAGGTCATGGCAGGTAGTCATGTCCTAGGCTAGAATCTTCCCTGACTAAAGTCACTCTTTACCTTAATTGAGCCTGTCTATTGTCTTTTTGCATCTATGATAACATTCCTTTGGAATGTCAAGGTAACTTTTCTCAGAACCATCCAGGCACAACAACCACGGGAGAGCAAAGACCAAAATCCCCTCATTGTTATTGTTTTGTTAATTGTTGACTGTTAACTATCCTGTAACAGGGGTGGGTCTGGGAAGACTCCAAAAGCATGCCAGAGCAGCACCTCTTCCCAGAAAGGAGGGTGTTGCAGGAAGCACCAGAGGACTGTGGACTGAAACAGCAGTCAGCTTGTAACACGTGCCCTGGGGCAATGGTAAACAAAGCCAGCACTCCTTAAACCAGCTCTGGTGTGGCTAAAGACTCTGCCCCCTTCCAGAAAGTGGTGGCTGGAAGAGGGTCAGAGATACTGTGCAGCTGATGAACATGGCAGACGTTAGCCCACATTAGTTGAAAAGCCGGACACGGGAGATCCAAGATGGCAGAGGAGTAAGTGGAAGCTACACTAACTTCTTCCCAGGACCAATCTGGAATTACATCTAAATTGTAGAAAAATCATGCTGAATTATCCACTGAACAATAGTTGGAGAGAAGCCTTATAACCACAGACAGACAGAAGAAACCACTTCACCACAACATGACTGGTAGGGAGTGTGGAGAAGGCATGGGAAGGCTGGCTGGGCTCCAATGGGCAGCAGCTAAAGTTCTTCCTGAGAAGTGTGGGGTGTAAACTTCAAGCTGGGCTCCCTAGCCTACAGCATCAGAGTCGGAAAGGAACCCAGATAACATCCAGCTGTGAAAAGCAACAGGGTTTCTGTCTGCCAGGAGAGCCTCTTAAAGGGCCAATGCACAAAAATTTCATTTGTAGCCACTTGTCCTGGGCTCTGGTGGAGGGAGGGCAGAGTGGACTAGAGATGCTTGAGGAGAGTCTGGGGTTGGTGGCTCTAGGGGGAAGAACTGAAGGAACAGCCATGAGGACCCTGTGCTGACTTATTCCCCATACTGCAGAAGCCATCTTTCTTAGAGCACTCCTCTCTGAATGGCATCAGCCTAAGAGGAAGCAATAGCCCTGCCTGCAGGAATTGCTCTGCCCTACCCCGTGGAGCTTAACCGGCTTGAGGCTATATCACTTATTAGCTTCACAACTACAGCAGATCTCTGGGAGCTCTATGAAACTTCAGCTGACCCTCTCTGGGCCCAGTACTGACAAGAACAGGCCTTGGTGCACAGTCTCATTCTTTCTGCAAACAGGCTCAGCAGAGGGAGCCACATGCTGTGGATCACTGATAGCTCCAAACAGGTCGACCAGGGCCAGTGAGAAGCAGTGTCTGACAAAGGCCTTCACCAGAGTCTTTGCAGATCTACCTAATACATTGAAACAAATACAAAGAAGCAGCCAAAATTGGAAGACAAAGAAACAGACTCCAAATGAAAGAAAAAGAGAATTCTCCAGAAGAAGAGCTAGATGAAATGGAGGCAAGCAATTTATCAGATAGAGTTTAGAGTAATGATTATAAGGATTACTCAAAGCATGAGAAAAGACATAGAAATCATTTAAAAAGACCAGTCAGAAATAAAGAAGGCAATAACTGAAGTAAATACACTGGAAGGAATAAGCAGTAGGTTAGATGAAGCAGAGGACTGAATCAGTGATTTGGAAGGCAAGGTTGAAAAAAACACACAGGCAGAGCAGCAAAAAGAAAAAAGAATTAAATAAAAATGAGGAGAGTTTAAGAAACATTTTGGGCAACATGAAGCGTAACAACATCCGCATCATGGAAATACCGGCAGGAGAAGAGAGCAAGAAAGGGATTGAGATTCTATTTGAAGAAATAATGACTTAAAACTTCCCTAATCTGGTGAAGAAAAAAGGAACACAACTCCAGGAAGCTCAGTGAGTCCCAAACAAGTTGGACCCAAAGAGGCCGACACTGAGAAACATCATAATTAAAATGACAAGGCTTAAAGACAAGGAGAGAATTCAGCTGCTAGAGAAAAAGAGGTAGTTAGATACAAGGGAGCACTAATTAGACTGTCATCTGTTTTCTCAATAGAAATATTTCAGGCCAGAATGGAGTGGTGTAAAATATTCAAGATGATGAAAAGGACCCCTGGCTGGTGTGGCTCAGTGGATTGAGTGCTGGCTTGTGAACCAAAGTGTTGCCAGTTCAATTCCCTGTCAGGGCACATGCCTGGGTTGTGGGCTAGGTTCCAATTTGGGGACATGAGAGAGGCAACCACACACTGATGCTTCTCTCCCTCTCTTTCTCCCTTCCTTCTCCTCTCTCTAAAATAAATAAATAAGTAAGTAAATAAATGAAAGAAAAAAGAAAAGAAGGACTTACAACCAAGGTTACTTTACCTAGCAAAGATACCATTTAAAATTGAGGGAGAGCCCTGGCTGGTGTAGCTCAGTGGGTTAGTGCTGGCCTGTGAACCAAAGGATCGTCGGTTCTATTCCTGGTCAGGTCACATGCCTAGGTTGTGAGTCAGGTCCCCACTTGGGGTGTGGAAGAGACAACCACACATTGAAGTTTCTCTCCCTCTCTCCCTCCCTTCCCCTCTCTCTAAAAATAAATTAAGTTTTAAAATAAAAAAATCAAGGGAGAAATAAGGATCTTCCCAGACGATAAAAAGCTAAAAGAGTTTGTTAACACCAAACCAGTACTGCAACAAATGTTAAAGAACTTACTTTATGAAGAAGAAGTAAAAGAGGAAAAAAAAAATCCCCAAAACAGGAAAGCTGTCTAACAATAAAATGGCATTAAATATGGATCTATCATAATCACCTTAAATGTAAATGGCCTAAATGCCAAAAGACATAGGGTAACTGAATGGAGAAGAAAACAATGCCCATATATATACTGCCTCCAAGAGACACATCTCAGATTGAAAGATACACACAGACTAAAAGTAAAGGGTTGGAAAAAGATATTTCATGCAAATAGAAAGGAAAAAAAGCTTGGATAGCAATACTTATATTTGACAAAATAGACTTTAAGTCAAGGCTATAGTGAGAGACAAAAGAAGGACACCACATAATGATAAAGGGAACAATCCAACAAGAGGCTATAATCCTAGTAAACATTTATACACCCATCATGGGAGCACCTAAATATCTGAAGTAAATCTTGATGGACATAAAAGGTGAGACTGACAGAAATATAGTCATGGTCGGGAATTTTAACACACCATTCACTTCAATGGATAGATCTCCCAGGCAGAAAATCAACACAGTGGCCTTAAACAACACACTAGATCAAATGGATTTAATTGATATTTTCAGAGCATTTCACCCCAAGGCAGCAGAACAAACATATTTTCAAATGCACATGGGACGTTTTCTAGGCTAGACCACATCTTAGGACACAACACAAGTCTCAATAAGTTTAAGAAGACTGAAATTATATAAAGCATCTTTTCTGACCATAATGCTGTGAAACTGGAAATCAATCACAAGAAGAACACTGAAAAACATGCAAAGTCATGGAAGCTAAACAACATGTTATTAAATAATGAATGGGTCAACAATGAGATCAAAGAAGAAATCAAAAGATACTTTGAAAAAAAAAAAGTAAGAATGAGGACACAACAATTCAAAATTTGAGACACTGGGAAAGCAATCCTAAGAGGGAAATTCATAATATTACAGGCCTATCTCAAAAAAATAAGAAAAAGCTTAAATAAACTATCTAACTTTACACTCAAAGCCAAAAGTGAGAAGGAAGGAAATAATAATGATCAGAGCAGAAATAAATGAAATAGAGTCTATAAAATGATACAAAAGACAAATGAATCCAAGATCTGGTTCTTTGAAAAGATAAACAGATTTGACAAACCTTTAACCAGACTAATAAAGAGAAAAAGAGAGAGGACCCAAATAAATGAAATCAGAAATTAAAGAGGAGAAATAACAACTGACACCAAAGAAATACAAAGGGTTGTAAGAAAATATTGTGAAAACTATATGCCAACAAGTTAGACAACCTCGACAAAATACATAAATGCCTAGAAACATACAATCTTCCAGAACTAAATCAGAAAGAATCAGAGAATCTGAATAGACAAGACTATACCTAGTGAAATTGAAGCAGTCATCATAAAGCTCCCAACAAACTAAAGCTCTGGACAAGATGGCTTCATAGGTGAATTTTACCAAACATTCCGAGAAGAACTAACACCTCTCCTCAAACTATTTTATAAATTCAAGAGGAGGGAAGGTTCCCAAACTCATTTTATGAGGCCAGAATTATCCTAATTCCAAAACCAGATAAAGAGACTACAAGAAGGAAAATTATAGGCCAATATTCCTAGTGAATATAGATGCTAAAATCCTCAACAAAATATTAGCAAACTGAATACAGCAATGCATCAGAAAGATCATACACTGTGATCAAGTGGGATTTATTCTGGGAATGCAAGGTTGGTTCAACATTTGCAAATCAATAAATGTGATTCACCATATAAACAAGATAAAAGACAAAAATCACATGATCATGTCAATAGATGAAGAAAAAGCATTTGATAAAATCCAGCACCCATTTATGGTAAAACTCCCAGCAAAGTGGGATTAGAGGGAACATACCTAAACATAATAAAGGCCATATATGACAAAACCTCTGCCAGCATCGTACTCAGTGCACAGAAACTACAGGAGTACCCTTTAAGATTGGGAACAAGAGAGGGATGTCTGCTTTCATCTCTCTTATTCAATATAGTACTGGAAGTCCTAGCCACAGCAATCAGACAAGAAAAAGAAATAAAAAGTATCCAAATTGGAAAGGAAGAAGTAAAACTGTCATTATTTGCAGATGACATGATACTGTACATAGAGAACCCTAAAGATCCCACCAAGAAACTACTAGAATAAATGAATTCAGCAGAGTAGCAGGATACAAAATTAATATCCAGAAATCAGTTGCATTTTTATATGCCAATAATGAACTAACAGGAAAATTAAGAAAACAATCACATTCACAATTCCTACAAAAAAAATAAAATACCTCGAAATCAACCTAACCAAGGATGTAAAAGACCTGTACTCAGAAAATTATAAGACACTGAAAAAAGAAATTGAAGATACAATTAAGTGGCAGCACATACCGTGTTCATGGATAGGAAGAATTAACATCATTAAAATGTCCATGATACCCAAAGCAATCTATAGATTCAATGCCATTTCTATCAAGATTCCAATGACGTATTTCACATAATTAGAACAAGTATTTCAAGAATTTACATGGAACCACAAAAGGCCCTGCATAGCAGCAGTAATTCTGAGAAAGAAGAGCAAAGTTGGAGGAATCACCCTACCTAATATCAAACTATGCTATAAGGCCATAGTAATCAAAAGAGCCTAGTACTGGTATAAAAATAGACACATAGATCAATGGAACAGAATAGAGAGCCCAGAAATAAACCCACACCTTTATAGTTAATTAACATTCAACAGAAGAAGGCAGCACATGCAATGGCTTAAAGATAGTTTATAAAATAAATGGTGTTGGTAAAATTGGACAGATACATGCAGAAAAATGAAACTAGACTACCTTCTTACACCACACACAAGAATAAATTCAAAGTGGATCATAATGGATTAAAGACTTAAATCTTAGACCTGAAACCATAAAAATCATAAAAGAAAACATAGCAACAAAATGTAGGACATTGCTCATAGCAAATTTTATTGGATATATCTCCCCAGGCAAGGGAAACAAAAGAAATAATAAACAAATAGGGCTACATCAATCTAAAGTTTTTCACAGCAAAGAAAATCACCAATAAAGTAAAAAGACAACCCACAGAATGGGGGAACATATTCACTGATACATCTGATAAGCAATTAATATTTAAAATTTATAATGAACTTACAAAACTCACCACCCAAAAAACCCAAACAACCCAATTAAAAAATGGGCTAAGGACCTGAATAGACACTTCTCCAAAGAGGACATACAGATGGAAAATAGACATATGAAACGATGTTCAAGGTCACTAAACATCAGAGAAATGCGAATTAAAACCCTGGACAAAGCATTCCCGGATGGTGGGCCCTGGAGGCTGCACGGTCTGGGAGTGTTCCCAAGTGCCTCTCCCTTACAGAAAGTGACAGTAGTACGTTGTGTTGCGCAGCCATACCTGGCCAGGCACACAGATTCCAAGAGTTGCCTAAAGCCAAAGTGTGACCGGGAACCTGACAAGCTGCCTGAATGAGCATGCTACAGCCACCTACGTTTCTCAAAAGGAGGATACTTATAAATGGGAGAGAAGAGATTCCAGGCACTTCCTTTAATTGGTGTGGCCTGACAGAGGATGGCAGGGTTATTAGTTTTGGGTGTTTTAAAGGGAGCGGGGCTCTGAGGCAGAAACCTGCCATTATTCCAAAATTGTATAGCTTTTAAATAAACAACGCCTTTCCTTTTTCACCAAACCACTGACTCCAGAGTTTGCCTATTGGTGGTGAGCAGCAGAACCTCACTGTCTGTTCTGTAATATAGCTGCCTGTGTAAAAGAAGTATGTGTCTATCATTTTACTTTCTGTCCAGTCCCAGAGGTACCCCCTCCCCCATGCTTTGCTTGCTTTCACCTCCCTATTACAGTTGTTCCAAAATTTTCCCCTTTACCCCCTTCCACCCAGCATCCACCCCAACTCCCTCAGGCAATCCCCTCCACCATTGTTCATGTCTATAGGTCATGCATAAGATTCTTAGGCTACTCCATTTCCTATCTGTACTTTACATCCCCATGGCTATTGTGTAACTTCCAATCTCTACTTTTATTTTTAAAAATATTTTATTTACTTATTTTTAGAAAGAGAGGAAGGGAGGGAGAAAGAAGGAGAGAAACATCAATGTCTTGAGGGACAAGCAGGTGAAAGGAACGCAGGTCTGGGAACCACAGAGCCGGGGAGAGAATCTAAGGTCATGCTGCTGGGCCCTCTGTTCCCACCATTGTCAGGGCAGAACTGGGGACAGTGGGGCTGACTTGCCTGTCCCCTCTTCAGGGGAGGAGGTGGGATGTGCCCAGGCCTGTGGTGGGTTTGGGATCCCCATGCCCGATTTGCTGGGAAGAAGAGCACCCTCCCCACCATGAAGACATGCATAGTGCTAACAGGATGCCCAGGGTGGTGGCTCTCACACTGGGTCTGATAGCTGCTGAGGTGAATATGAAGGTGGAGGTTTGGACCTCTGCCACGTTCTGACTTGTCCACTAGGCTCTATTACCAGTGTCCTCTGCATCCTGTGACTGCCTCATGTGTCTGGGGCAAATGCTGACATTATCCCCGCACACTCCTATGGCAACTCAGTATTGTTGTTAAAAATGAATAATATTTTATTAAAATAAATAGATATAAAATAAATAGAAACAATAACAACAAACTCTTCAGTAAATGAATAAGTAGCGAGTTCTAGTGGCCTTTCCTGTCCTGTCTCTTCGACCTTCCAGGGTAGTCCTTGTCTGATTTCTGCCACCACGGAGTTTTGCCTGTTCTTTAAGTTTATCAATCAGGAATCCTGCTGCTCAGTCATTTGAGTCTGATTTCCTGCATTCCTGTTCACTTATCTACGAGTGGTTGTAGGCCGGCCGATCTGACTCCTGCAGGAAAGCGCCCCTTCTGTCCGCCACATGCCGGCCACGAGGGGGCAGCAGAGCCTGATGGAACCTGGTGAGACCGGGCAGGCAGCCGGTCTGCTGTTCCCTGGGTTACTCCCCCAACCCGAGCAGCACCCTCTTTCTGGGCCCATCTCAGGCAGCATGGTCCCGCTTCCATCATCTGAGGCCTGCTGCTTTAGAGATTTCTGGAGCAGAGGGTTGGAGGGAGGGGTTTCCAAACTCCAGATCACACACTCCTTCCATTAATGTACTTGGAACATGCATTTATGTGCAAACATTATATGGATTATAAAAACAAACACAAATAATATATTAAAAGAGGTAAGAGTAAGCTTTTATAACAGAAATTCTAATATTTTTTTTTACCTCTCCTCCTGCCCTCAGACTCCTGGAGCACCCCTGGAGTTGGTGCCCCCAATCTGGTGGCCTCTGTTTAGAGCTCTGCTGAGCTTTGGAGGGGACCTGGCTCCTTTCAGGGTTTGGCCACACAAGCACATTATTCAGCCTCTGTCTTCCAGCTGTGAAATGAGGACAATAAGACACCTCTCAAAGGACTATAGTAAATCATTCATTGAAATGAAATATGTAATGTTCAGAGCAAAACAGTACTGGCTGAAGGGTGGGCCTGATGACTTGGTGAGTCTAGCAGGGCCTGGCCTATGGGCTTCAGCTTACAGTTCAGCCTGGGTAGACAAGTGCCCCTGACTCAGAATGAACAGAGTGTCTGGCATCTGGGGACTATTAGAATCAGTCTCTCACGTTTGTCAGATCCTCTCCTGCCTCTAGTGCCCAGGCCCCTCTCTTCTGTTAAGGACAGAGGCCAAGTGCCAGGTCTCCAGGCCCCTTCCTATAACTTGGCAATTAAGCCCCTGCCTCCAGGACTTGCCTGTTTCATTCTTGACCATGGATAGGTCTGATCTACATGGAATTAGAGGGTGAGTAAGTTTTTCCCAAGTCACTTCACTGACTGGGTCACTCATATAGGCAGTACATGTGCTCACTCTCTGCAAATTGCTCACTAGCACTGCAGCGACTGAGAGATGTGCTCATTCTGGTGACTCATTCTTAGATATGTCAGGGCTGAAATGCTGGGAGGTCCTTGCACTTTTTTTTCCCCCTCCATCCTTCCCTCTCTTCCTCTCTTCCTTCATCCCTCTCCCTCTACTATCTTCCCTGCCTCCCTTTCTTCCTTCTTTCGTTTCTTGGGCCATGTTTCTCTGTTGGCTTCCTTTCCTTTTATTTTCTTATTTATCTTTTACTTATTTATTATTACATTTTCAATAGGAATATTTTTCTCCCTGGTCTTGCTCCTTTCCCTTTAATATCTCAGGGCTTGGGTGGGACTGCTGCCTCCTCACCTTCCTTGGAGCTCAGACTTTGGAGGCAGAGTGGTTGCCCACTCAGAGGGTGTGGGGCAGGTACCTGACCCGGTGGGCTCTGCAGCCCAAGCCCACCTCTGGGTGGACCTGGGCAGGCCCCAACTCCTGGGAGCGAGTGAGGGGTTATGAAATTTTCTGAGGCACTGGTGGTTGGATAATTGAGTTATGGGAATAGCAGCCTGTATTGGGCGGGGCGATGTGAAAGCTCAGGTTAAGGTGAGGGTCTGATTGTGCCCTTGGGACTCGGCTCAGCAGGCTGCCAGGGTCATGCAGATTAGAGAAAGAAAGAAAAACAGTTTAAAGTTGAAACACAAGCCACCACCTCGTTTGTGCGTTCATGTGTGTATGTTTGTGATTTTTTTTATTTTCAATTTTTCCCCCAATCGGCTGTCAGAAACTGATCTTAAAAGTTTTTCCTGTGGTAGAAGATAACCAAGCGAACCCTCCCTCTAACAGTGTTAAGATAAATTAAGTTCTATAGGATTGTATGTTTTTGTTTTCCATTAAAGATTTTATTTACTTATTTCCAGAAAGAGGGGAAGGGAGGGAGAAAGAGCAGGAGGGAAACATCCACTGCCTCTCACACCCCCCCAGTTGGAGACCTGGCTCATGACCCAAGCATGTACCCTGACTAGGAATTGAACCCGTGACCTTCTGGTTCACAGGCTGGCATTCAATCCACTGAGCTGTACTAGTCAGAGCCAGTATTGTATGTTTTTAATAAAGGAGATTAATCCTTCCCACCCATTGTCAAATTTTAAAAATCACAATTCATTTTACAAACCACTTTTGTTTTAATGGCTTAAGTATGTATCTGAAACTTTTGAAAATACTGAAGCAACTAAAATATGAGAGGTATTATAGAGCTGTTAAAGAAAGTAAAATACTAACATCCTGAGTATTAGGATAATTTATATTTAAGAAAGAAAAATCATTCATGGTTAGTGAACAGGTTTGTTGTTAAAACAGCTGGAACATGACCCTGATGAGCTGGCAGAGGGCAGTGGGGTTTGCTGCTTGATTGATGTCCTTCCTGCCACTGTGCTCCTGGTGTCCTTCCAGTGTTCTTCAGGAAAACCTGCTGTTACCTCCCTCCCCCACTATGGGGTCAAAGGGCTGGGACTTAGGGTGCAGCAAGATTTCTGGCCCCGTCAGCCTGGGGCATGTCTGAGTACAAGGTCCTTTCTGCTCCTCGCTCTGACTTGTGTGCAGCTGGTGGCTGGGCTGGGCTTAAGGGCTGGGGTGGGGGTGGAGGGCAGCGGTTGCCTTGCAGCTCTAGTCCCCCCTGACCATCCTTTAGAGTTCCTGAATTAAGCGTGACTGGATGACAGGGCTCAGGTTTTACTTAATCTCTGTTTGCATGTGTCAGAAGGAAGAGGCAGCAATATAATTTTTATGACCCAGTCCCTGGCACTCAGTAGGTATTCAATAAATTTTTTTCCCCCTCTGTCTTTTCATAAAATTTCCCTAATGTCTCTCGAGCCTTGAGAAATCTCCCTGTTGGGCAGTGGGGTTTAGGGGTGCACCCGAAGTCCAGTATTGGTCTTTGTCGTTTTAGTTATTTTTGGCTCGACAGATTTTATAAGTATTCCATAGTCTGAGTGGTCCTTAGCAGAAATCGACCTTTGGGGGATGACAGAGTGGGATGTACTCAGGTATATCCTGGAGTCCCTGGTTTGCTTAGAGTTTAATATCTCAGACCAGACTTCTGGGTAGAGAGCAAGCATCCTGTGCATCAGTAGGTCAGCGAGTCTTTGCTGTAGGAAGACAGACTTGAGGAGTCGTTCAGAACAACTGGAGTGAACACAGGCTGTGAGGGAATCTTGCTGGGTGTGTGGCTGTGAAACTCTGAGAGGTTTGGTTTCTTCCTCTGAGAATGAGGATAATCATGACAGTCACCTCATCAAGCCAGTGAGGGACAACTGGACCAAATCACTTAGCATGTATACCGGGGCACAGGTAGGGTCGAGGGAGCCATCAAAGGGGGTTGAACCTGAAATTTCCAATGGGTTATGTCATCTGTGACACAGTTGTGCTTGGGGTAGATAGAAAACCAGAGGGGAAGATGGCGAAGCCGTTGTGTCCGTGGGGTTGGCTTGTTTAGGTCAGAGTCAGCAGACTTCATGTTTCTTAGTGGACTGAAATGTTTCTGAATTTGCACAAGGCTGGACAGACATGTGCTGCTGAAGTGACTCCTTTGCTGATGAGCTGGACCTGAGGGTGAGAGTCTGGTGGGGGAGAGAGAGCAACACGTCCAGTGGGAAGGCCCCAGGCTGGGACAGCTCAGTGAATGGGAGGCCAGTGATGGAGCACCTGGGAGAGGAATGGGATGAAGTGGAAGAGAAAGCCAGAGGCCTGGAGCCACAGAGAAGAGGGTGAAGCAAAGGACTCCCTTGAAGGGATAAGGCAGAGAGTTGCCATTAGCTAACGAGAGAATCATGTCCTTGGAAGGAAATGAGGTTGAGGAGGTGAGGCTGGACGTGGGGCAGGGGCACCCATGAGGAGGCCACTGCTTGGGCTGGGTGAGAAATGAGCGTGGCTTGTAACTAGGTGCTTGCTGGCTGTGGCTATAGATTTGAGAAAAATCTGGACTTTTTGGTAGGTTGGAAGTAGACTTACTGGAGAGTGAAGTGTCAAGGATGCCCCTCAAGTTTCTGGCGGAGATAACTGGGTGAACACAGGTGCCTTGTACTGAGATGGGGAAACTGCAGGAAGGGAGGCTGCTGAGGAAGTCACCATGCTCCAGGGTTGTCTTTCGGGCCTTTCCTGGTGCATGACTCAGCCTGGCATGCACAGGGCCTGAATGTCTGTACCCAGGCCATTTAGGTGATACTAAAATATTAGCAAGCCTCAGGACACTGTCCATTCAGGGTGGGCAGGACCAGGGTTTCGGTGTTGGTTCTGGAATTTCCTGATGCCCAATGTTAACCCCTAGGTTGCCAGGTTGTGGGGAGCTCCTAGTCATCTGTTGGTGAAGAGAGACAAGCACTGGAGGCTCTTCAAAGGCTCGGGCCAGGGGTGATTACGAACCGACATGAAGTCATTTCTGTTGTGAGCAGATCTATGCGTAGGGCTAGGTGTTGGTTTTGGCTATGCCACACTCAATTCTGCTTCTGAGGTCTAGAACAAGCCAACGTGGAATGTAGCAGCTGTTGCACAAACGCCTCGAGTCCGTACCCGTGTCTGTGCCCAGGAGGGCTGTCTCAGCGAGTCCGAACCTACACTCTGCTTCCTGCTCCAGTCTTGTGGTTTCCTCCCCAATACCTGCGGTGCCCTGTCCAGAGGGCAGGGCAGAGTCTGCTGGAATGCTTTTGACAAGCTTTCTCTTTCTAATGGTGGAAGGAGCTGGAGAAGGGTGGATTCTTCGTGCTGGAGCCCCAGGGTCTGGTCTCTACAGATGCCCCTGCTGCCTGGGCCAGGCTCTGCTTCTTCTCCACTTCCTGGAAACCACCTGCCTCTCCACACGAGGACCAGTGCACCAGGCCTTGGCTCCAGCAGCGGGGTTTGGGGCTCTGAGTGCAGATTCAGAAGGTCCCTTAACCTTCTGAAGGTTCTGTGTTTAGAGAGCTCCAGGTTTCAGGCTTTCACAGCAGGTAAGTTGGTTTTGAAGACACCTGTGGGTCAAGAGGAGAAAGCAGGGAGCAGCTGGCTGTGAGGCAGAGGCTGAGGTGAGACTGGGGGGTGTGGTGGTGGCTCAAGGAAGATCCAGGAGAACCTCCTCAGGATCCTTTACCCTGGGACAGAAATCTTCCCGAGAGAGAGGAAGAGGATTCACCCATCAGCTGGGAATTGACTGGGCACCTGCTGCGTGCAGGGCCACGTCCTTGGTACTGAGCAGCAAAGGGTGGGATTGAAATGAGGGTGACTTAAGGAAGCAGACATAAGCAGGACAGGGTCCCTGTGACAGGAGCCACAGTCTCCTTGGGGAGGATTTAGTCCGTTCTGATGCTTCTCAGTGATTCCCTGCTCACAGTTAGAGGACGGCAGAACACAAGCAGCATCGGGGATGTCCTTCATGGCAAGGGGACTGGATCTGGGCCCTCTGTTCTGGGGAGTCACCGGTGTGTGCAAACGGTGGAGAGGTAGAGGGACGGTTTCTCCCACGCGCCCCAGGTGCTGAGGAAGGAAGGGCCTGGTTTTTTGAGCAGCTATGGGTGCAGTTGAGGTGGGAAGGGAAGCAGTAGTTTTCCTCCAAGCAAACCTAAAGGTTTTCTAGCTGCGCAGAGGCTTTCAAAAGGGCAGGAGGAGTCTACACTCAGTCCTTCCTTGGTATCAGGGTGGTGTGGGGCCTGCCACCCCATTAGCTGACCGAGTCAGGAGGGAAAACTGTAATCCTGCTGGGGACTGTTGACAGTCCTGAGCCCTGCTGTCCCCTCCGAGGTCCCAGAGCTTCCTCTGTTGGTCTTCACCCACCTCCCGTCCTGCCTCTCCCCAGCTTGGAGGAAATGGAGGATTGCTCCAGCCACTCTGCTCTGCCATCTCACCTCCCTGCTCCTTCTCATCCAGCTACTCGCTCAAGGGTCTGCAGGTGAGTACGTCCCCATCCCTCTTCCTGTGTCTCCCTCAGGTGGGTGGGATTCCTGGTGAGGGGGGCCCCAGGTGCCCTGCCAGTTCTCGCCATCAGAATAGTGGCTGTTGGTGGAGGCCCTTCTCTAGAGAGGTTGTGATTCTTCTCAACTACTTATTGTAGTTAAACATTGAGAACAGTCACTAAACCATAAAGTGGGGATGAGACCTGAACAATTGTCCAATGAGGAGCGTGTGATGTTTTAAAAAAGTCAGCTATCAAAAATGCAAAAATACTTCTCTCCTCTTTGCTTCCCAGCTTTATTGGTATCCTAAGCACTCATTCATGAATTCATTTCATTCCAAGAATACTTACAGGGTGTGGACTGTGTGTTAGCTGCTGTTCTATGAATTAAAAAAAAGACAGATTCCCTATCTTCATAGAACTTACATTCCAGCAGGAGACAGTGAATATCTAATGCAACAAACCGGCCAAATCTGGTGTGTTAGCGGAGCCAAGAGGATGGGACGTTGCAGTAGAGCAGGGACAGAGTCAGGGCGGGGAGGTGGGTGTGGTCAGGGCGGACAGGGAGATGGGCAGAGACTGGACAGGGAGATTGGCCAGTGAGCCTGTGAGGATCCCTATGGGAAGAGGGGAGAGCCAGTGTGAAGCTGGATGTTCAGGGAACAGAGGAAACAAGTGTGGGCTGGAGCAGAGGGAGCTGGAGGGAGGAGTTGGGGTCACAGAGGTACTGGCAGTCGTCCCTATGCAGCCTGTGGGCCACTGGGGGAAATGGGGAGCATTACAGGGCTCTGAGCAGAGTAGGGACATGGTTTTGCTTATAGTTGGAAAGGGTCACAGACATGGAGGGGAGAAGACAGACAGACAGATGAGTCACTGTCGTCCTCCAGGTGAGCAGTGATAGTGACTCAGGCTGAGGTCAAGCAACACAGGTGACAAGTCTCTCTTTGGATGTCCAGCAGGGCTGGTGCTGCAGAAAAGTCATGTCATGACCTGTCCCCCAGGCCTCAGAGGCCAAGGGCTCTGCGGGGGTGGTGGTGGGTGGACCTTCTTTTTTGCTTTTGTGTGTTTTATTGATTATGCTGTTACAGTTTTCCATTCCTTTTCCTTTGCTCCCCTCCACCTAACAACACCCCTCCCTCCCAAAGCCCCCCACTTAGTCCATGTCCATGGGTTGTGCGTAAAGCTTTTCTTAACATCCCCCTGTCCATTCCACACCCTCCTACTACGCTTCTTAATTCCTGTCCCGTTTCCCTCCCTCTCCCCACTTCCGCCTCCCAGCTGACCTCCGCTCACATGCTCCCCATACCTATGATTCTGTTCCAGTTCTGGTTGTCTGCTTAGTTTACCTTTGTTCCATTCCCTAGCTTCTGTTGTTGAGAGTTGTGATACTCTTTTCATTTTAATGTTCATATTTTTAATCTTTTTCTTAAATAAGTCCCTTTAACATTTCATATAATAATGGCCTGGTGATAACTCCTTCAGCTTTACCTTGTCTGGGAGGCACTTTATCTGCCCTTCCATTCTGAATCATAACTTTGCTGGATAAGAGTAATCATGGTTGTAGGTCCTTGCTTTTCATCACTTTGAATATTTCCTGCCAGTCCCTTCTTGCCTGCAAAGTTTCTTTTGAGAAATCAGCTGACAGCCTTATAGGGACTCCTTTGTAGGTAATTTTCCTCTTCTCTCTTGCTGCATTTAAGATTTTCTCCTTATCTTTGGCATTTTGATTATTATGTGTCTTGGTGTGGTCCTCTTTGGGTCTAGTTTGTTTGGGATTCTCTGTGCTTCCTGGCCTGTATGTCCATTTCCTCCCCCAAATTAGGGAAGTTTTCCTTCATTATATTTTCACATAAACTTTCAATTTCTTGCTCTCCCTCTTCACCTTCTGGCAACCCTATGATTCTGATATTGGCACATTTATAGTTGTCCCAGAGGTTTCTAAGCCTCTCCTCATTAAAAAAAAATTTTCGTTTTCTCCTCTGTACTGGTTGACTGTATATTTCTCCTTTATGTTCCAATTTGTTGGTTTGAGCCCTGGTTTCCTTTCCTTCACCACTTGTTTTGTATGGATTTTTTTTTTTCCATTTCAGCCAGGATACCCTTCATTCTTTTCCTGTCCTGTTTAATCTTTGCTGTCAAGACTGTGAGCATCTTTATCATCAATGCCTTAAACTGTGCACTTGTTGTCTCTCTCCTGGTCTGTTAGGTTGGCTATCTGCTGGTTGCTTAGTTGTGCCACTGGAAACTTGATCTGCCCCCTTTTCTGTCTCCTCATCATGACAACTTTCTGTGTTTGCCTCTGCGATCTGGTGGGGCTGTCGCACCTCTTACAGTATAGTGGGTGGAGCCTCAGGTATCTGTTAGTGCTGGTGACTGTTTCACTGCATTTTGGTGCTGTAAGGGGGGAGGGGTCCGAGAGGGAAAAGTGCCGGTTGCCGCAGCTTTTCCAGGCACTTCTCCCCCTTTCTGTACTAAGCGAGCTGCCTCCTTTTCAAGACTGGCAGCTTCTTTCTGCGCCTCTGCCCCCACTTGCTTTCACAATGAGAAGTAATGCAGCTCTATTTTCCCAGGCTCTGGAACTGCAAGCTGTGTGGTCTAGTTTGGGGCTGGAATCATTTCTTGGGTTTAATCGGTATGACTGTGTTTTTTGCCAGGGCTGCTGCTAGCTGAACCCGCCCGGAAGTCTAGGGATGCTTTTTAGTAGTTTGTGTGGGTTCTCCTGTTGTATTTGGGTTTTGATTGGTGTTGGATTGTTTGTTGGTGTGTTCTCCCCTCTGACTGGTTGACTGAGAGTCTCAAACTCTATCAGGTCTTGTATGCTGTTGTATAGGTGTTGATAGAACAGAACAAAACAACACAGAAACAAACCCCACATCAGCAAAAATACCCTCCAACAACAACAGCAATATCAAAGACAAATGTGCAAAGAATAAAGGTGGAAAGAGAATAAAAATATTATAAGAAATAAAAAAGAATACGAGGTGAATAAAGGAAAGAAAAATTATTTTGAGAAGATAGAGGGAGGAGAAATAATAAGAGTAAGAAATAGAAACAAGAAATCTTCTCAACAGGTTGAAGAAAAGTAAAAAATAAAATTTAAAATGTAAGTAAGAGTGAGGCTGCTAAAGTGAGGAGACAAGGAAATATGGCTCTGTTGAAAGAACAGAGAAAACCCAAGAAAAAGAACTAAGTGAGATGGAGACAGCCAGCCTATAGGATGCAGATTGCAAAGCCCTGGTTATCAGGATGCTCAGAGAACTCCTTGAGTATGGCAAAACAAACAAACAAACAAAAAAACAGAAGGAAGAAATGAAGATTACATTAAGTGAAATAAAGAATAATTCACAGGAAACCAACAGAGAAGGGAAGGAAGCCAGGATTCAAACCAATGATTTGGAACATAAGGAAGAGATGAACATTCAACCAGAACAAAGAGAAGAAATGAGAATTTTAAAAAAATGAGGGTAGGCCTAAAAACCTCTGGAACATTTCCAAATGTGCCAACATCTGAATCATACGGATGCCAGAAGGAGAAGAGGAAGACCAAGAAATTGAAAACTTACTTGAAAAACTAATAAAAAAACCTTCTCTAATTTGGTGAAGGAAATGGACCTACAAGTCCTAAAAGCACAAAGAGTCCCAAACAAGTTAGACTCAAAGAGGACCACACAAGACACATCATAATTAAAATGCCAAAGGTTAAAGATAAAAAGAATATTAAAAGAAGCAAGGGAAAAGCAGAGTTACCCATAAAAGAATTCTCAAAAGACAGTCAGTGGATTTCTCAAAAGAAACTTTGCAAACAAGAAGGGGATGGCAAGAAGTATTCAAAATGATGAAAAGCAAGGACCTACAACCTAGATTATTCTACCAGCAAAGCTATCATTTAGTATGGAAGGGCAGATAAAAAGCTTCCCAAATAAAGTAAAGCTAAAGGAGTTCATTACCACCAAGCCCTTATTATATGAAATATTAAAGGGACTTATTTATAAAAAAGAAGATCAAAACCATGAACATTAAAAAGGCAACAAATTAACAACTATCAACAATTGAATGTAAAAAAAAAAAAAACCAACAAAAACCCACAAACTAAGCAAACAACCAGAACTGGAACAGAATAATAGATATGGAGATCATTTGGAGGCTTATCAGCTGGGAGAGGGAAGGGGAAGAAATTGGGAAATGGTCCAGGGATTAAGAAGCATAATTGGTTGGTACAAAGTAGACAGGGGGAAGTTAAGAATAATATAGGTAATGGAGAAGCCAAAGAACTTACGTGCATGACCCATGGACATGAACTAAGAGGAGGGGACTTCTGGAAGAAAGTGGGGTACCAGGCAGAGGGGACAAAGGGGGAAAAATTGGACAACTGTAATAGCATAATCAATAAAATATACTTAAAAAAGTATAAAAAAGAAAATGAAAATTAAAATAAAGGGAAGGAAGAAAGCAAAATGAAGTAAGAAAGTGGAAGAGGAAAATATGAGACTTGAAATAATAGTGAAAAATAGGAACAAAATTGAAGAAAAAGAAAAATGTTTAAAAGCTATGCCAAAGAAAAAATAATGCAAGTAATGAAAAAGAATAAAGCAAAATTCATCTCAGCAGAGTTTAGTGTTCGTCTGCTGGTTTCTCCTTCTGAATAAGACACTGGCATTGTCTGAAGTCAATGTCAGATGCTGTCCCCATCTAGCTCTAGGCAGCCTGTTTGAAGCTATAAGCAACCCACAGTATGTGGCTGTCTCCTTCAGGTGGCTGCATCTGGGATTGTTCTCACTCCTCTGCACTGCTGACGTTTCATTAGCACAGGGCCCAGGGGTGGGTTAACTAATGACTGAAAGCAGCACAGTTATTGCCTCTTGTTGTAGGAACACAGATCTCTTGGTAGGGGCATTCCCATGTCCCTCCGCCCAGGTGTCCTGTGACTCAGGAGATGATGAGCTAATCTTATCTCCGCCTGCAGCTTTAAGCTGTTCGAGGCCACTGGGTCATGGAATCCTGAGGACAAAGAGGTCTGTTGAGTACTCCATCTTCCTCCTTGAAGATAAAGTCTTAAATTGGGGCTGGCCTTGATGATTAGTGGATCTGCTTTGTTTCTCTGTTAGATGTTATCAAAACCAGAAGTTACCCTGTCTGTATTTTACATATTAATGATACTTTGTAAGAATTCTTTCACCTGTAAAAATTCTTTTATTGTTGGCTGTAAAGCTCACACCCCATTCTATTTTTAGTAACTTTTGAAATCCTAATAAAAGGAGGATGAGGCTTCCTGCTCTCCACTGTTGGTCTGAGCGAGCCACAGTCCTCCATGCGTACTGGCTATTCATCCTGCTTATTGGAATTCCCTCAGCGTCCCCGTCCATATTTAACACTACAGCCTCTACCTGCCTCTGCTTCAGTACTGTCCTCACCTTCCTAATGCCGCGACCCTTTAATACAGTTCCTCATGTCGTGGTGACCCCCAACCATAAAATTATTTTTGTTGCTACTTCATAACTATAATTTTGCTACTGTTATGAATTGTAATGTAAATATCTGATATGCAGGATGTATTTTCATTGTTACAAACTGAACATAATTAAAGCATAGTGATTAATCACAAAAACAGTATGTAATTATATATGTGTTTTCCGATGGTCTTAGGCGACCCCTGTGAAAGGGTCGTTCGACCCTCAAAGGGGTTGTGACCCACAGTTTGAGAACCGCTGGTCTAGCTGCTGACCCATCTGTTTCTGAGAGAGCTTCTGGTGGAATTGGAAGGTTGGGACCTCTGGCTCTCCTGTGGGAGGGGCCGTTCAGTTTTCAGGAAGGATGCTGGGTATGTTGACATGTCTGAGTTGTTCCAGACTATTTCCCTGAACTTGGTGGGGCGAACCCCTTATTAGGTTAGCAGATGGGGTCTTCAGAGCCCAGGAGTTTGGCCTGCCAGAAACCTGGAGGGTGTACCCAGGCTCTCTGGTGAGGGGCAAGTACCAGTCAGGTTCCCAGGAAAGTGTATGGAATGGCCATGCCCTAAAGCCAGTCTCGAGCACCCCTGAATCTGCCTAAATTGCTGTCTCCTCAGCAGTGGATAAGATGCAGGTTGGGGGAAAGTAAGAAAGAAAGAAATTTCAAAAAAGGATGCAGGGTGGGGCAAACAGGATTCCAGAGGGTGAGGTTTGGAGGTTTTTAGAGGCTGGGTTGAGTGCTTTTCCCAAAGAGTCGGGTAATTGTTTTTCCCCACGGGAGGGGCTTAATCTTCTCAAGCACTGGGAGCGCAACAGCCATTTCCCTGCGCCTCTTCCCTAAGCCTCCCACTCCTCACAAGGCTGCAGACTGTGCTACCCTCCCTTCACTTGAGCCAAAGGCGTGTGGCTGGGAATGTGAAATCTGTATGTTGGTTCCTTAGTACAAAAGAAAGGAAAAAGAAAAAGAAAAAGAAAAAGAAAAAAAAAAAAAAAAGGTGGCTTTGTTCCCAGTGAGCTCTTTCTCTGGCAGTCAAAAAAACCCTGTGGCCTTTCACCACTGGATGCGTGTGGGCGGGTGATCCCAGCTCTGTGCTTGGGAGCCGGGGCTGAGATCCACGCTTTACTCCCTCTCTGGCGGAAGCTGCCACCTGAGAAAGTGTCGCTGGCCCCTTTCTACTGGTCGCGAGGTGGTTTCTGCCCACCTGTGGTTAAGTATTTCTTCTTTAGGTAGTCTTCAGTTGTTTATTTTGGGTGGCTGTTCCCCTCTTTATTTTTGTTTTCAGCTTGATTCTGGGAGGCGGTGCAAGGTAAATTCTACTCCACTGCCATCTTGCTGCTCCATAATTCTCACTGAAGCATTTTTATTATGGCAGCTTTAAAATCTTTTTCAGGTAATTCTAACACCTTTGTCACCTCGGGGTTGGCATTTATTGATTGCATAATTTCATTCAATTTGAAATAATCTGGATTTTGGTATAACAGGTGATTTTCATTTGAAACCTAAAGTTTTATGTTGTTATGAGAGTCTGGATCTTATTTAAATCTTCTGCTCATTTGAGGACCTGTTCATTGATTTTTAGAGAGAAGGAAAGGTGGAGAGAGAGAGAGAGAGAGAGACAGAGACATTGAGACATTGATGTGAGAGAGAAACATTGATCAGCTGCCTTCTGCATGCACCTTGACTAGGAATGCAATCCTCAGCTTAGGTATGTGCCCTGATGAGGAATTGAACCAGTGACCCTTTGGTGTATGGGAGGTATTCCAAGCAATTGAGCCACACTGGCCAGGGTTAGCTGGCTTTTTTTTTTTTGATACTGCTCTGGCCAGCACTGCTTCATTTTTGTCAGGTAAGGAAGAAGCCCAGTTTCTCCACTTGGCCTCTGCTGACACTTGATGGGGGAATGTTCCTTATTACTACTGGGAATGGGTAGGAGTTGTGGCTCCCCACCTGTTTTCCACTGATATTGTAGTGCAGACGGACTCACTTTCCACTAGGCCTCCTCTGCCACAATCCCAGCAGGAAAGAGGAGCATTTCATTATCATCAGTTGTATGGGTGGAAATGAAGACTCCCCAGGTGGTCATCGCTGATGGCATGGGTAAAAGGCCTTTTACTAGTCAGTGTAGATGAAAGTTCTGACTTTCTGTTTGGTCCATCTCTGTCACCACACCACTGGGCTTGTTGGGGCACTTCATTACAACCTCATGAAGGCAGAAGTCTATGCTCTTTACTGGGCCTTTGTTGGTGTGAATGGGTGTGGGAACCACAGGTTTTTTTTCCTATGGTATTTGGTTGAACTAGACCCAAAAATTTCATGTCTTTCCAGGATATTCTTTTCATACCTTTGTTGGGGCTCCTCTTGGTCTATCCCTATTGGTGTTTCTGGGTTGCTCGCTTTTTCAGCTCAAAATATGGGATCTATAAGGCAAGAAAAAAAACCAGGGAATTCACCACCATGTTGTTCCTTGGATTCCAAGATCCTTGTGTAGTCTTCCTTTTTCTCTCCATTTCCAAAGTCTTCTCATGTTTGTTTTACACATAACATCCAATTTTTTAGTTGTACTTAGGGGACGGAGTAGGTAAAAGTAGGTTTACCCTATCTTTCTGGAGGCAGAAGCACAACCTGTGAAGTTTATTTTTCTTTTTTACGTCAATTTCTCCTCTGAAGGTCTTTTAGGTTAAATATGGTACCAAGATCTCTAGAGATAGTTTGGACATTGCAGATTAGGGAGAGTCTACCTCCTCTTTCCTAATGCCTATTATACTCTTAAAAGTACACACTAAGATTGAACTATTTTAGGCAGCCACTCCCATCTCATTTGCTGCCAATTTGTAACTAAAGTGTCTCCATGGATATAAATGCAATTGTTTTAGGCCTCCTCTGGGTTTTTGTTCTTTGTTTTTTCTTGCTTCACACTTCTTAGTTTTTTGTTTGTCCTATTTTCTCTTCCTCTTTACTAAATTTTAACAAGGCACAAGTGTATAAGCTTATAGTCTTTCTTCCTGGAGATATGATCTAATCATTATTTAAATATTTCTTATATAGAAATGACCCTTTAATCTGTACTCTTAAGCAAATTTGCCTTCCCTTCTGAGCTCCAGTTTATAATTACATCTCTTTTAAAACTGAACAGAGAACATATTATCTTTTGCACTGTAAGATGCACCTGACCATAAGAAGTACCTAGGTTTAGAGGAGGAAAATGAGAAAAAAAATATTCTGAACCAAATGGTGTACTAAAATATTTAATAAAGTATAACAGAATAATATTTCAACCATGTAAAGTGAACAGCAGTAGATAGCTGTATTAAGAACCATCGTCACTGTCATTAACAAATGAGGAGAGACTTTAAGGTTCAAGTACTCTCCGAGTTTTCTGGGAACCCCAAGAACTCATTATTGCTAGTGTCAGAATTTATGAAGCTCAATTGCTCACAATCACTGATATCACTTTCTTTGCTATCTTCATATATGATACTATCTTCAGTGCCATCTAAGGCATTGCCAATGCCACATTTTTTGAATGACCGTGCAATGGTTTCATCCTTCACTGACAGGTCAGGTAATGCACATTATGGTCTGCGATGCGGTATTTGCTTCATAAGATGCACAGATGCTTCTCCCCACTTTTTTTGGGGAAAAAAGTGAGTCTTATGGAGCAAAAAATATGGTAAATACCAGTTTTGTCATCAAATAGACAAAATTAAAAATAGCTACTATTTACAACATCCGTGAGATAGTATGGAAAGTTGAACTCTCACACTTCCTGGTCAGAATTGAATTTTCACAAATTTTTGGGAAAGTGATTAGGTAGTACTTATTAACATTAAAAAATACACATTTCTTTGGATAGGAAACTCTGCTTTTGGAAACCCATCCTAAAGAAATAAAATTCTCATCATGTACAAAGGTGTTTATTACAGCACCATCTGGCTCTGTATGCCAATGGCAAAAAGCTGGAGACAAGTCAAATATCTGTTTTAAGGAAATGAATGAGCAGTAATTCATTCATACTACTGACGGCTATACTATGACCACAATGCTTTAGAGTGACATCTGTTGACCTGGAGTGATGTGCATGATATATTGTTAAGTGAAGAAATCAAGTTGCAGAATAATGTATGTAGTTTGATCCCATTTGCATGTTTCTATAGCATGGATTTAAGATAGAGGCAATTCATAGGAAGTTAACACTGATAATATTGTGAGTTTTTATTTTTTAAAAATAAATTTAATAAAGATTTAAAGGAAGTATTTTTGAGACCTACATTATAAAGTATATAATCTGTAGTGTGGCATCCTTTGGTTTGACTTCCAAGTCTTGGCAGGTGCTCAGGTTTCTGGGTGATGATGGATAAAAGTATCTTTACACTTTAAACACTAGAAAAATAGGCTTATATTTCTTCAAAACTTAATTGGAACCTCCCTGCTACAGAGTCGGGACATTGGTTATTCCTATTTTTAACTGTTTTAAAGAGGGAGAGTAATGGAATTTCATTAAATATAAAACTGAATATTCTAGTTAATTTTTCAGTTTATACTTTTATCTCTTTGGATCCTGTTTTTAAATTATGTACAGTTTCCCTTTCATCAGCTCCTTGCATTCACTTCTTAGTTACACCAGTTATAACCTAATGTGAGAGACAGTTGGAGGCAATGGGGGATAATATTTTTAATGCAATTATAACCTACAAAATCTTTTTCTTTTCATTAAAAAAATATGTTGGATTAATAGCAGCCACTGATTTTATATAAGTTGTTTATTCCCCAATATCCTTGCATTCCTTACTCAGCTTTGTTATCTTTAAACTCACTTTCTAAAACCTATGGGACACAGTGAAGGCAGTCCTGAGAGGGAAGTTCATAGCAATACAGATCTACCTAAAAAAGATAGAAAAGTTTCAAATAAACAGCCTAACCCTACATCTAGAAGAACTAGAGGAACAACAACAAACAAAGCCCAGAGTGAGTAGAAGAAAGGAAATAATCAAGATCAGAGAAGAACTAAAAGACGTGGAGACTAAAGAACAATTCAAAGGATCAATAAATCCATAAATTGTCTCTTTGAAAAGAAGAAAATTGACAAGGCTTTACCAAGCTAATCAAGAAAAAAAGAGAGAGTACTTAAATAAACAAAATCAGAAACAAAAGAGGAGAAATCACAGCTGATACCACAGAAATACAAATGGTTTTAGAAATTATATGAACAGCTACATGACAAGAAATTTGACAACCTGATTGAAATGGACAAATTTCTAGAAACATATAATCTTCCAAAACTGAATAAAAAGCAGAAAGCCTGAATAGACTGATAACTAGTGAAATTGCAGCAGTAATAAAAAAATCTCCCAGCATACAAAAACCACAAAACAGCAGCCTCCCTGGCAAATTTTACAAAACATTTAGGGAAGAACTAACTCCTATCCTTCTCAAACTATTCTAAAAGTTTCAAGAACAGGGAAGACTCCCAATCTCTTTGTATGAGGCCAGAATTATTCTAATTCCAAAACCAGGTAAAGAAATAACAAAGAAATAAAACTACAGGCCAATATTGCTGATGAACATAGATGTTTAGATCCTCAACAAATATTGACAATCCAGATCTAGTAATACATTAAAAAGATCATACACCATGATCAAGTGGGATTCATCCCAGGGATGCAAAGATGGCATAATATTTGCAAATCAATAAATGTAATACACTACATGAACAAAAGAAAAGACAAAAATCACATGATCATTTCAACAGATGCTGAAAAAACATTTGATAAAGGACAGAACCAATTTATGATAAAATTGCTCAGCTGAGTAAGAATAGAGGGAGCTTACCTCAACATAATAAAGGCCATATATGAGAAACCTACAGCAAACACCGTACTCAATGGGCAAAAACTAAAAAATTCCCCCCCAAGATCAGGAACAAGAAAGGGTGTTCACCCTCTCCACTTCTATTCAACATAGTTTTGGAAGTTCTAGCCACAGCAATCAGACAAAAACTGATGATCTATTCCAACCACTCAAGTTATTTCTAAGAATCTCCTTTGCAACATTCCCACCAAAGATCACGCAGTCTTCAATTCTTCTAGGCACCCCTCGTCCCCTTATGTTGAGACAAAAAGCTGTTACCTTGAACATTTCATTCATTAGTGTTATTTCCTTGTGGCCATACTAAGTACTCTAATCCATGATGAACTTTCATATATTTGAAAATAATTCATATTGTCTCCTTGTATGTTTTTCTCCCCCAGGTGAAATTGGAACTTCCTACTCTCTTGGAATGATTTGGATCCCCTTACCATCATAATCTGTCTGTTCTAAAGGTACTCTAGTTTATCAACATTCTGTGACAGAACTGAATATAATATTCAGAGTATGGGCTAACCAGCACTGAATGAGCAGTATAAAAATAAAATTCTATGCTTTTAAAGCAGACTAAAATTGACTTTATTGGAAAGCACATTCTACAACTACTTACCTGTGTTTCTATTTCCTGCCTGCTTAAATTTCTCTCCTAGATACCCATCTTTGAAAAGTGCTCTTTATAAGTTCATCAGCTATCTCCAAATAGCAACTATAATAGTCTCTTTCAGTCCTTATTCTTCTTGAAGCCTTGGCTATCCTCTAATCATCATTTCTTTTTGAAACTCATTCATTATACAGGTTTTCCTTGTATCTTCCTATCTTGGTTAATTTTCTTCTTCAACCTGTTACCTTACACAGGTTTAGTTCTTGCACCTGTACTATCTCTGCTTCTGCTAGCTCTGTACTTGTGCTTTTGGGGAGTTTTTTACTTTTATGGCTTCAGTTGTTACCTCCATTGGACTGACTCCAGATCTCTCTCAAATAAGTGTTACTGTTTGTCCTTTCAGACGCAACAACTTGTTGTTCCCTTCTCTGTCCCACAAACTAGCTCCTAGTTCGTTATTGATTTTCTGTTACCCAGTTTCAAAAGTTGAGTCAGCAGTTTTTCTTTCCCTTATCATATGTAGTCAGTCATTACAAAGTGGTGAATTCTTCATTGAAAAAATACCTCATATCTAATCCTTCTATTTATTGTCTTTCCATCACTTACTATTCCAAGCACCTCTTAACTAGATTTACTACCTATGATATTTCTCCTTTTCAATCTATTTAGCATAATCACAAAATTAACATTTTAGTAATGCAACCTTATTCACTTGACTCTCACAAATACACCAAAAAGCTTCCAGTTGCTTGATGAATATAGTAATAAAAATTCCAGCTTTGTGTTTCAAATCCTTTCAGAATCTTCTTCTAACCCTCCTTTTCAAAGTTACCCCAGATACTTCTCATGCACCTGCTGCAACAATTCAGTTGCAGCACTCCTTAATCCCTTGCCTTTCTTCTGCTTTTTCTGCACCATCAGCATAGCAACATCTTATCCATCTTTGAGACATACATGTCACAGGCCACCATTCCCTTCCCTGTGAAGGTCCCCTTTACCTTCTTATTCCAAGAGGTCTCTAACTGTTATTATACTGTCCGTTTAAACTACATTTTGACACTTAAATTATATTTTTTCAAAACTGTCATATTATATCACTGTATATGTTACAAACTCTTTGATTCCAGGGACTGTGACATACAATTTTTCTTTATACCCCTTATTGCTAGAACATTAGGCTCACAGTGAAAAGTTGCTAGTTTGTTGGTTAAGCTATGACAGAGACATAATATTTGTTAAAAAAGTTATTATACATGTATTTAATTAAAATGTTTTATTTCAGAAAGTACTCAGTCTTTTTGACTAAGTAATATAAGTATCAATTATAAAACAGATGGAAACTGAGGTTTGTGGCTGAGAGGCCTAAAAATGGTGAAAATTCTAAAGAGTAGAAACTCTGCAGATGTATAGATTAAAGGAAATTCTATAATTACAATCCATTTAAGCAATGGCTGGGATATGACTTGTATCCAGAGGATGGAAACCATAATAAACAGTTGTCTTACTGGCTTTCCTTTTATTTATCTTTATTCTTCTTCCTTTTGTTGTACTTCCTTCCTTTACTTGCCTTTGCCCTTTTTTGAAGCTTCTGCTTTTTTACACTTAGCTTGTGGTTCTTTCTTTCCTTTAGCTTTGTCTTTTCCTTCACCACCTTTCTTGTTTTGGGCATCGTTTCCTTTTGTATCTTCATTCTTTCTTGCATCTTCTGTTTCCTTGTCCTGGTTTTCTTTATCTTCAGGATTCTTGTTTTTTACTTGAGGTTCTTGTCCTTGTGGTATTTTTACTTGAGATTCTTGTCCTTGTGGTATTTCGGACTCACTCTCTTTTACTTGAGATTCTTGTCCTTGCGGTGTTTTGGACTCACTCTCCTTTACTTGGGCTTCCTGTCTTTTGGGCATTCCCATGCCACTCTTTACCTTGGCTTCCATTCCCATCTTGTCTTTCTCCAACTCAGTGCCTTTTGCTTTGCTTTTTGAGTCTGTTTTGTGCATTAAGGACTTATCAGAATCTGTGAATAAAAGTTCCTTCTTTAGTGCTTCCTTTTTTTCTTCCTGGCTACTCTTAGATTTTGTAGTGTCTCCACTTTTTAGAATCAGGGCTCTGGGGTATGATTTTTTTGCAAGTTCTCCATCCACGTAACCTGGAAATATAACTGGGCACACAACAAAAGTGCATGATTCAGATAAGTATTTTCTCTTTATTTCTACTCCCCCACCCCCAGATATTGGTTTCTTTCTTTCTTTTTCTCTCTTAAAACTGACAGACTGGAGATAAGTTGAGTTTTTGCTGAAAATATAAAATGGTGGAACGCTACACATAAAATTATATTAAGTGTTGATAACACTCCAGATTCTTTTCAATAAATTGGAAGATTAATGAAAGAAAAGGTAAGGTGTAGTATAAATGAACTGACATTTGTTCAGAATGTATGGCTAATGAATAATGCTTAATTAGCTAAAGAAGGATTCTGAAAAGAAATAAAACTTATTTTTAGAAAAAATCGTGGAAAGAAGCAATATTATTTCTTAGAATATAAAAACTCAAAATATATTTTTCATATTGAATAAAAGCACATCTCATTATGCAAAAGTAGTTATAGTGGTAGCTGATATTTATTAAGTACTTACCATACACCAGGCACTTACTATTCTGAGCACTTTATATGTGTTAACTCATTTAATCCTCACAATGACCATATAGGGTAAGTACTAATATGATTCCCATTTTACAGATGAAAAAAACTGAGGCACAGAAAGTTTAAATAAATGTGAATATGGTCATAAAGTTAGCAGGTGGTGGAGCTGGGATTTAAACCTGATAGTTACAGAGTTCAGTTTTAACCAATACTACTAGACTGTTTCTTGCGCTATCTGCTAATTTACTTTACAAAAATTTCAGATCCTTTTTATCATGTATAGGTAAATCAGCGCTGCTGTGTCTTATTTCTGTGTTACCTAATAAATTTGAATTTGTTAGCTAGCTTCTGCTATTTTTATTTTTAAAAATATTTTATTTATTTATTTTTAGAGAGAGGGAAAGGGAGGGAGAAAGAGAGAGAGAGAAACATTGATTGGTTGCCTCTCTCACGCCCCCAATCGGGGACCTGTCCCACAACCCAGGCTAGTGCCCTGACCAGGAATTGAACCAGTGACCCTTCAGTTCATAGGCTGGCACTCAAACCACTGAGCCACATAAGCCAGGGCTAGGTTCTGCTATTTTAGAATTTATTTTATTATTATTATTTTTTTAGTGATTTGATTCTCTGAATTAAGAAAAAAGAATATCTGTGCTACCAAGGAAACTTGTGTGGATTTGTACTATGGAACAAAGGTATGTCTTGCTTTGAAAAAAAAAAAAAATTCTAACATTTAATATTAATATAGTAGAAAGAATACTAAATTCAAAAGCTGAATCAGAACACCTGGGTTTAGTATTCCTGTTAACAGGGTTTATTCGGGTAAATTAGTTAGTCCCCAAAGACTCACTCCTCATATTTAGTCTGCTCTGCTCATTTTTTAGAGTTATTTATGTATTGTAGACAAATCGTTTAAGGAGGATGGCCTTTAGAGACAGACTGGTTCAAACCTTGGCTCTATACTTAACTAGCTGGGTGACCTTGGGCAAACTTTACTTTCTTATCTGTAAAATAGGAGTAATAGTAGTAGCTACTTCACAGAGGTGTTATGAGGGTTAAATAATATTATCTAAGTAAAGCACTCAGTACAGCACATGGAACATAGTATACAGTCAATAAACATTGGCTATTACTACAACCAAATAAGATAACCCTCTCTGAGCTTGACAAATTATTCTTAGCTCCAACCAAAAAATTTAGAGAAATGATTAATTGCATAGAAATATTTCTTGCATAATAATTATTTTTTTGACTTTTTAATATTAAAAGCTTTTTGGTATATTTATAATTTTTTGTCTGAAAAATTGTTATATACTTAACTATCTTATCAGTTGTAAAAAGTGATACATACCTGTATTAGATAAGAAAATAAATATAAACAAAATGGATGTCATAGTTCAGTGTTTTCTCTTTGGTATTTTAAACTTTTGACACCAAAATAAAAATTACATTAGAAACCCTGCATTCATGCTTTCTGAACCTTTCTGCGTATTTTCCTCATTAGTCTTGTTCAATAAGATATGGGTGCTGACATTTTATTCTAGACAAACTCATTTCTATTTTTCTAATGAGAATCGGTGGTAATATATCCCAAGCACTTCTGTATGATAAAAACAACTCAGAACATCTTGATATCTGACAGTACTAACAGTGGACCCTTATTTTGTTTGGGGTGTGGCATGGAGTGGAGGAGTGTGTTTTTCACTGAAGCTTCTAACTTTATAAATTCTATGGAATATATTTCTAAACAAGCTGATTTTTCTTAGTAAGTGAATATTATCTCTTGGAGGTAATTTGTTTCATATTTACTACTACATGACCCATTTTAACCTAAATTTACTTCCTAAAAATATAGATTTTGTCAATCAAAATTAAGTATTCTAGGATTTAATGAAACAGCTTATTTTAGCTACATTTTTCCTAATTTTATAGAATTTTTAAAGAATTGTATTCTTTTCCTTGTCACACTAAAATATACCTCTAGTCACTTCTAATAGTATCTTCATACCCTTATGGCTAAGTGTCCATTTATTGCAGGTGCTTATAAAACAAAATTCTAATAAAATTGAAAGATTTAGTCAAGACCTTGGTAAACATTGTTGATGTATTCAGGCTGATTAAAAAGTTTAAATTGAAAAAACATTTTTTTAATTGGATAAGTTTTGTTAAAGCTGAAAAATATCAAGAAATAAATGTCACATTTGATAATTCTAATTATATAATACTTAAATAATGTACAAAATAGACCATGGGCTTTTTTAGGAACCTACTCATATTAAATTCTTAACTTAGTGACTGTCAGGGAGAGTACAATCAAATCTAGTCTCTACAAGATATGTTAAGCATCAGAGAGATGAATCATTATGGCTCTCACACCATGAATCAACATTTAAAAAGATCACATACTTATTAGCTGAATATGGTGGTGAAAAAATAAGGGACTCAACTCTAGCGATGATGAAGTCTGATGGGCTGATTTATCTTAAATCTTTTTTTGAACAATGAATTAAACCTTAACCTTCTTTAATTAAAAATATTAACTGGGAAGAAAATGTTTGAAATATTGTCAATAAAAATATATCTTTCAAGACAAAAAAATTAAAAGGTTAAACTGATTGTTTTTCCTCTAATTAAAAAAACATATTCATTAAGAACTAATTCACTGCCAGGAAGGGGCTTGGCCTGTGAGCCCTTCTCACGTCCTCTTTCTTTTCAAGGAAAATGGGGGGAGCATTTGAGGGAGCCGACACATCATTACTGCTCTGAATGCATGTTGTTCTTGTTCTGTAAGTCTAAAGAAAATAATTCCCTCCCAACTTCACCTCCTCTCCCCCAGTCACAAACCCACCCTCATTCTAGTAGAAAGAAGAGTGAGGCTTAAATGTGATTAAATCTAGAACATATTTTATGTTTGTCAATGGTTAGAATGTTTGAGATGCTTGAAGTGTATCTCACTACACTGAAGTCTTACTTCCTTCTTGTGATTATATGTTTACAGAGTTTTAAAAATTATTATTCTATTTTGTTTCATATGATTTTCCTGAAGAGCTGAATCATGCATTACATAATACTGATACAGAAAAATTTGAATTTAGAAAACAGTTAAAAACCGAACATCAATTTAAATGGGATATCTTCTGTTTTTAACCTTTTGTGTAATTTAATTTACAGCTTACTAGTAGATGCATATTTGTATTCACATATATTTGATTTATAGGTAAGGTTTCAGGAGTAATCACAAAAAAGGCATTTGTGGTTCAGTATAGGTTGTAATATGTTGGGATGGAAGGTGTGATTACTTTGGAGACAGGAAGCCCTTTGTTTACACCCTGACACTGCTGTTTACCTACTCTTTAACCTTGGGTAAAGTCTGAGCCAGTTTCGGATGTGTAAAAGTGGAGGATAATAATAGCTACCAGGCAGGGCTATTTTAAGAACAAAAGATAACTGTTTTTGAATATGTCTAGCACAATACACAGTAGTAGTGGTGTTCAATACCTGCTACATATTCCTCAAAGGTGAAGTTACTTAAAAGGCAACAGAAAGTTGCTAAGATTTTATTCTTAACTAGTTTTCTTTTCTCCCATTAATGTGATACAGTAGGCCTTTATTTATAATAAAAAAAGTTCTAAATTACCAGCAAGGAACTAATAGAATTTAGAAACCAATGCTTCTTTCATTATATTTTGCTGGGAGTCAGTGAGGAGACTCTGGCTAGAAGATGGCCAGAGATTATAGCACTCTTTTGTATGAACTTCATCTCCTCTACAGCATTTCTAAAAATAGTTATTTAAAATATTGCTTGATTCTTGAGAATAGGGACATTTAACATGACCTTAGAAGCACAAATATCTATTTTGGGAGTAGAAACAGGCCAGAAAATAACTATAAACAATGTAAAACATCACAGTTGAGAATAGATAAGGAACTTACCCATAGGAGATAATGCTAAAGATAAAAAACAAAAGAAAGATCAGTGGAAATGTTCTAACTCAAGGTGAACCCAGCGCCTAATGAAAGTTTCTGTAGGTGAATGCAGAAACAGGACCAACCAGGGCATATAAAATCCTCTATTTTAGCCTCAGGATTGCTGGTCTGGCCCAAGCTCTACATCCAGCTCCACAGAGCTGACCTTTAGGATGCCATTTAGTTAATGTGTGGGATTGGATCCTTGAATAAGTCTTTTCTATTTCACCAATTTCTTACTTTCCTATTGCAATTTCCTACTTTCATTGTTTTTTCACAAGTCAGTTATTTTTTTACCCACTCTCCTTCAGGTCAGTTTGAAAATGTGTATTGTTGGTCAATTATCAAAGTCATTTTCTTGTGTGACACCTATTCTTTACATCAATTTTAGGGGATTTTCTTAATGGAAAAGAGGGTGTCTTGTGGCAGACTTGCTGGAAGTGTATGCTACCAATCTTCTTTAGTAGTAAACAGTGAGATTCAAATACAAGACCATTATACTTTGTTATAAAAGGAAAGTAGATAGAAAAGAGTCGAATTATGAGAATATCATTTACAAAATAATTGACTAAGGTAGAAGAATGTGGATTACAAAAAAATTTGGGAACAAAAACTGAAAAGGTCCTAGATACAGAAATAGAGGTAAGGTAAGGAAATGATCCCAACTTACTGATTTTTCCAGAACTGTCAACTGAAAGAGACAAAGACAAACACATAATAAGTAGGTATCAGGCTTTTCCTTCTCCAACCCCCAAACCTCTGTGGAATCTGTGTCATGAACAACTAAGTTCCATTTCCTTAAATGTTGGAAACTTCCACTTCTCTTCCCCCTTCTCTTGGCCTATTGTAGTTTAAAAAGAATTTGTGATTAGCTGCTTTATTTAATTTTTTAAATTGAAATATATTTGCAAATTTAAGGTGTACAACATGCTAACTTGATACATTTACATGTTGTAGGGATTATTAGCACCTCTATCATATTACATAATGATCCTTTTTTTGTGATTGGAATCATATGTTTTAGTCCCTTAGAAAGTTTGATGATTTTAATACAATATTGTTGTCTATATCTCTTATACTGTGCATTAAACCTCTAGGGCTTATTTACGACTCATTGCAAGTTTGTACCTTTGAACATCTGTGCTACCCCACACCCCTAAGCCCCTGGAACCACCATTTTATTTTCTGTTTTTATAACTTTGACTTTTTTAGATGCCACATGTAAATGGTATCATACAGTACTTGTCTCCCTCTGCCTGGCTTGTTCACTTAGCATAATATGCTCACGGTCCATTTATGTTGTCACAAATTGCAGGTGTCCTCCTTTCTGATGGTTGAGTAAATGATTGATCAGTTCATCACCGAGAGGGACATTTAGGTTGTTTCCATATTTTGGCTATTGGTGACTAAAGCTGTAATAAACAAGGGAGTGCATACACCTCTTTGATATCCTGTTTTCATTTTTTTTTTTTTTGTATATATCCAGAATGAAATTGCTGTACCATTTGGTAGATATGCATTTTTTTTGCAGTTTTATAACTTTGACAATCAGCTATTACTTCTCATTCACATTGCCTATTTATAGATTTTTGAAAGTGGTGACAGATATGTACTTAGGTAATGAATGTATAGAGCTTGTTTGGTGAATTCTCATCCTCATTACATTGTCTGGACGACCTCCCAGATACAGAAGGGATGTTTCTTATTCCTTTGGTGGAGACAGCTTTATTGAGCCTAGTGTCAAAGCGCACATTCCCATATTCTTCATGGGAAATTTCCGGATCTCTTTCAGTGCCCTAGGGGCACACTTCTTGAAACCCACTCCATGGATGCACTTGTGAACGTTGACGGTGTATTCTCTGGTCACGACTTCTTGATGGCAGAATGATCCTTCTTCTCTCCACCCTTATTGATGTGAGCCATTTTGCTGGGTCTGGGTTGTAAAGATTCTGGTAGTTCTATTTTTAACTTTTGAGGAACCACAATATTGTTTTCCATAGTGGCTGAACCACAGCTTACAAGGGTTCCCTTTTCCTGCATGTCCTCTCCAACATGTGTTATCTCTATGTTCTTGATAATAACCATTGTAAGTGGTGTGATGTGATCTCTCACTGTGGTTTGATTTGCATTGCTCTGGTAGTGCTGTTGAGCATCTTTTCATGTACCTGTTGTCTACTTGTATGACTTTGGGAAAGTTTCTCTTCAGTCCCTCTGCCCATTTTTAAATTGATTTGTTTTTTTGTTATTGAGTTGTGTGAGTTATTTGTATGTTTTGGGTATTAACCCCTTATTCGAAATTAGTTTGTAAAAATTTCTCCCATTCTGAAGGTTGCCTTTTCATTATCTTAATTATTTCTTTTGCTGTGAAAAAGTTCAAGTTTGATTTAGTCCCACTTATTTTTGCTTTTATTGTTTGTTCTTTTGATATCATATTCAGAAAATCAATACCAAGATAAGTGTTGAGAAGCTTCTCCCCTACTTTTTCTTCTAGGAGTTTTTTAGTATCAGGTCTTATGTTTAGGTCTTTGATCCACTTTTGAGTTAACTTTAGTGAGTGGTTTAAGATAAGGGTTTAACTTTATTGTTCTGCATGTATTTTTCCAGTTTTTCCAGCGCCTTTTGTCAGAGGAGACTATCCTTTTGTCATTGGATGTTTTTGACTCCCTTCTCCAATATTAATTGACCATATACATGGAGGTTTAACTCTGAGCTCTCTATTTTCTTCCATTGGTCGGTGTGCCTGATTTTATATCAGTACAATGCTATTTTGATTCTTTTAGCTTGTAGTATAGTTTGAAATCAGGAAGTGTGATACCTTTGGCTTTGTTCATTTTCCTCAGGATTGCTTTTGCTATTCAGGTTCTTTTGCTATTCCCTACACATTTTAGAACTGTTTCTTCTATTTCTTTGAATTGCCTTTGGTATTTTAATGGTGACTGAGTACAATTTATAGATGGTTTGGGGCGTATGGGCATTGTAACAATATGAATTCTTCCAATCCATGGACATAGGATGTCTTTTCTTTGTTTCTTCTTTGATTTTTTATTAGCGAATTCTTATAGTTTTCATTATACAGATCTTTCACATCCTTGGTTAAATTCATTCCTAGGTATTTTATTGTTTTTTGATGCTATTGTGAATGGGATAGTTTTTTTCTATTTATTTTTCAGATGTCTTATTATTAGTATATAGAAAAGCAGATGATTTTTATATGTTGATTTTATATCCTGCAACTTATTGAAATTGTTGCTTACTTCCAGTAGTTTTGTCGTTGTTGTTGAATCTTTGGGATTTTCTATATACAAAACCATATTATCTGCATATAGGTAGTGACAACTCTACTTCCTCCTCTCTGATATGGGTGACTTTTACTTCTTTATCTTAAATAATTGCTCTAGCTAGGACTTTCAGTACTGTGAGTGGGCAACATTGTCTTGTTCCTGATCTTAGAGGAAAAGCTTCCAATATTTTCTGTTGCATATAATCGTAGCTGTGCAGTATGTTGTATATGACCTTTATTACGTTCAGATATATTTCTTGTATATCCAGACTGTCCAGATTTTTTTTTTATATCATGAAATGATGATATAAAAAAGGATGTTGTATTTTGTCAAGTGCTTTTTCTGCATTTATTGAGATGGTCATATGATCTTTTATTCTCTAAAATGTTGTATTACATTTATTGAACTGCATATGTTAAACCAGACTTGCATCCTAGGGATAAATCCCTCTTGGTCATGTTGTATAATCATGTTAATGTGTTCTTGCATGCAGTATACTAATATTTTATTTAAAATTTTTATATCTTATTCATCAGGGATATTGATCTACAGTTTTCTATTCTTGTAGTGTCCTGATTTGATTTTGTCATCAGGGTAATTCTGGCTTCATAAAATGAGTTTGGAAGTGTTCACTTCTTTCAACATTGGGTAGAGTTTACCAGTGAAGCCATCTTGTCCTGAAGTTTTCTGTTGGGGATTTACTGATTTAATACTTTTACTCATTATTCATCTGTTCAGATTTCCTATTTCTTCCTGATTTAGTCTTGGTAGGTTTTATGTTTTTGGGAATTTTTTCAAGGCTATCTATTTTTTTTTTTTTTTTTTTTTTTTTTGGTGTATAATTGTCCTATGTATTTCTGTAGTATGAGTTGTAATGTCTCCTCTTTCTTGTCTAGTTTTATCTGAGTCTTTCCTCTTTTTTTCTTAGTCTAGCTAAGGGTTTGTCAATTTTTAAATCTTTTTTAAAAACACAACTCTTAATTTTGTTGATCTGATCTATTGTGTTTTTTGTCTCTGTTTCATGTATTTTTTTTTTTAATTTTATTTATTTATTTATTTATTTTTTTGTTTCATGTATTTTAACTCTCATCCTTTATTCTGCTAACTTTGGACTTGTTTTTCCTTCTACTTTCTCATGCTGTAGTTAGGTTGCTTCCTTGAGGTTTTTCTATTTTTTCATATATGCAATTTTTGCTATAAAGTTTGCTCCCACATGTTTGGACATGTATTTCTACTTTCATTTGTTTTAAGATAATTATTTTTCTTTTGATTTATCTTTGACCCATTGGTTGTTCAGCCATGTATTGTTTAGTGTCCACATATTTGTAGATTTTCAGCTTTCCTCTTGTTGCTATCTAGTTTCACACCATTAACATCAAAAGAGATATTTAGTGTATTTTAAATTTCTTAAATTTGCTAAGATTTGTTTTATGTCCTAGCATATAATCTCTCTTGAAGAATTTTTTATGTACACTTGAGAAGAATGTGTATTCTGTTACTGTTTGAAGAAATGTTTTAATATGTCTGTTAAGTCAATTTTGTTCAGTTCCCACTTTCCCTTGTTGATTTTGTGTCTGGGTAACCTATCCATTGCTGATAGTGGAGCGCTGAAAACCCTTAATATTATTGTCTTGTCTATTTCTCCCTCCAGATCTATTGTTTTTGCATAATATATAGGTACTCCATCATTGGGTGCATATATATTTATGACTTATATTTTCTTGATGTATTACCCTTTTATAATTATATAATGGTCTTCTTTATCTCTTGTTACTGTTTTAGGCTTAATGTCTATTTTATCTGACATTAGTATGGCTGTCTCTACTTTCTTTTGGTTTCTAATTGCATGGGATAGCTTCTTCCATCCCTTATCTTTGAGCCACTAGTGTCTTTAGAGTCTCCATGGGCAGCATATAGTTGAGTCTTTTTACAGTCAATTTACATACACAGTAATACTGATATGTAAGGACTTATTACGGCTATCTTTTTGTTTGCATTCAGGTTTTTTTGCATCGCTATTATTTCTTTTTCTATCTCTTTCTGCCTATTTTTGTTTGTTAGTGGTTTACCATCGTGATAGTGCCCCCCTCCACCTGGTACCCCCCCTTCCCTCCAGCACTCCCCCACCTTAGTTCATGTGTCTGGGCTGTACATATAAGTTCTTTCACTTCTCCATTTCCTATACTATTCTTAACATCCTCCTGTGATTTTGTACCTGCCAATTATACTTCTTAATCCCTGTATCTTTTCCTCCGTGCTCCCCCTCCCAGCTGATAACCCTCCAGATGATATCTATATCTTTGATTCTGCTCCTGTTCTAGTTTGCTTAGTTTGTTTTTGTTTTTGTTTTCAGATTCAGTTGTTGATAGTTGTGAGTTTGTTGTCATTTTACTGTTCATAGTTTTGATCTCCTTCTTCTTAAATAAGTCCCTTTAACATTTCATATAATAAGGGATTGGTGATGATGAACTCCTTTAGCTTTACTTTGTCTGGAAAGCACTTTATCTGCTCTTCCATTCTAAATGATAGCTTTGCTAGATAGAGTAATCTTGGTTGGTGGTCCTTGCTTTTCAACACTTTGAATACTTCTTGCCAGTCCCTTCTTGCCTGTGAAGTTTCTTTTGAGAAATCAGCTGATAGTCTTATGGGAACTCCTTTGTAGGTAACTCTCTGCCTTTTCTTGTTGCTTTTAAGATTCTCTCTTTATCTTTAATCTTTGAGATTTTAATTATGATGTATATTAGTGTGGTCCTCTTTGGGTCTAGTTTGTTTGGGACTCTCTGCACTTCCTGGACTAATATGTCTATTTCCTTTGCCAAATTAGGGAAGTTTTCCTTCATTATTTTTTCACATAAGTTTTCAATTTCTTGCTCTTCCTCTTCTCCTTCTGGCATCCCTATGATTTGGATGTTGGCACTTTTTGAGATGTCCCAGAGTCTTCTTAAACTCTTGCTTTTTTGAATTCTTGTTTTATCATTTTGTCCTGGTTGAATGTTTATTTCTTCCTTATGTTCCAAATCGTTGATTTGAATCCCAGTTTCTTTCCCTTCACTGTTAGTTTCCTGTGGGTTTTTCTTTATTTCACTTAGTGTAGCCTTTTCTTTTTCTTTTTTAAATTATTTATTTATTTATTTATTTATTTATAGAGAGAGGGGAAAGGAGAAAGAGAGGGAGAGAAACATCACTGTGTGGTTGCCTCTCACTCACGCCCCCAACTGGGGACCTGACGTGCAACCTAGTCATGTGCCCTGACTGGGAATCGAACGAGCGACACTTGGCTCGCAGGCCGATGCTCAATCCACTGAGCCACAGCAGCGAGGGTCTAGTATAGCCTTTTTTTAATGTGTGACATATATTTTATGTAAACCTTGTGGTAAACACAAGGCAAAACCCCAGAGTAGATTGACAAGAAAGAAAGAGGAAGATGGAGGCATAGGTACACATGTTTCACCTCCTTGCACAACCATAAGAAGGATCACAACGAACCTCAAAACAAAAAGCACCCAGAACTGCCAGAAAACCAAACTACATGGAAGTCTGACAACCAAGAATTTAAAGAAGCTATATTCATCCAAATGGGTAGGAGGAGTGGAGATGGGAAGCCAGGTCGGAGAGGACGCAGTATGGCAGCGCCCAGCCTGTTGTAACAAGGCAGCGGCGGCAGCAACCAGTGTAACAGGTGGCCCTGCATTCACATGTGGTGTATACAAATGGGGGATGGATATCTTATGAGTGAGTGATCCCAGTCCCAGGCCAGACGGCACAGCTCAGTGTCCCAGCACTGGGAAAAATAAAGCCTCATAACTTCTGGCTGTAAAACCAAGTGGAAATTGGGGTGGCAGAAGAAACTGCCAGTTTCTCAGGAGAGTCCATAAAGACTCCACATGGCCCAGAATGTACACAAACCCACCCACTTTGGGAACCACCACTAGGGCAACAGCAGGAGAGATGCCTGTAGCATATGCAAAGTGGGTGAAGTGACTAGAAAAGGGGTGAGTGCCAGACGAGCTTCCAGAAGTCAGGCAGCAGCAGCATTGTTCCTTCTCTGACCCTTCCCCCACACACAGAGCCACAAAGCAGTGAAGCAGGTTGCCCTGTCCTGGTGGTTACCCAAGGCTCTGCCCTGTACAACTTAACAGTTGCAATAAGATAGGGAGTCAAAGAAGCTCTGCCTACTATGTAGGAACAAACACAGGGAGGCTGCCAAATTGAGGAGACAAAGAAGTATGGCCCAAATGAAAGAACAGAAAAGGACCCTAAAAAAAGAGCTATGTGAAGCAGAGATAGCCTATTGTTTTTCCAAGACACATTATAATTAAACTGTTAAAAACTGATAATAAAGAAATAATCTCAAAGATAGCAAGGGAAAAAAATGAAAGTAACTTAACAAAGTAACCACCATTAAGCTATCAGCAGACTTCTCAGCAGAAACTCTATAAACCAGAGACTATTATATACTAAGTGAAATAAGCCAGTTGGTGTAAGACAAATACCATATGATCTTACTTATATGTGGAATCTAATGAACAAAATAAACTAACAAACAAAACAGAAACAGAGGCAGAGATACATGGGACAGACTGATGGCTGTCAGGGGTGGGGTGGGGGGTGCCGGATGAATGAAGGTGAAGGAATCAGCCAAAGAACATATACACAGAACCCATAGACACAGACGATGATAATGGAAATTGCCTGAGGGCGGGGCTGTAAAAGGGGGACAACTGTAATAGCATAAGCAATAAAATACAATTTAAAAGAAACTCTGTAAGCCAGGAGAAATGATATACTCAACAGGATGGAAGATAAAAGGTGGCAGCCAAGAATACCTTCCAACAGTTATTCTTCCAATTATAAACATCCCGCACCGGAGTGGTATATTTGTTACAACAGAAGAATCTACATTGACACATCATAATTTTCCAAAGTTCATAGTTTTATATTATCCTTCATTCTTGCTGTTGTACACTCCATGGGTTTGGACAAGTATATGATCACACGTATTCATCATTATAGTATCCTATAGAGTATTTTCACTGGCTTAAAAAATCATCTATGCTCTGACTATTCATTCCTCCTCACCTTCACCCTACCCCATCCCTGCAACCACTGATCTTTTTACTTTCTTCATAGTTTTGCCTTTTGAGAATGTCACGTAGTTGGAATCATACAGTATGCGAGCTTTTCAGATTGGCTTCTTTTACTTAGTAATACAGGGTGGGGCAAACATAGGTTTACAGTTGTCTGTATGGAAAAAGACATGCAGGTTACAATTATTACAATACAATAGCTTTATGAACTCTGTGTTTCATGTACTCACAACTGTAAACCTACTTTTGCCTGATGCTGGATGCATTTAAGTTTCATCCCTGTCTTTTCATGACTTGGGAGCTCATTTTCTTCAGTACTGAATAATGTCCCATTGTCTGGATGTACCACAGTTTATTGACCCATTTACCTACTGAAAGAATTCTGGTTGCTTCCAAGTTTTGGCAATTATGAGTAAAACTGCTATAAACATCTGTGTGAAGGTTTTGTGTGGACATAAGTTTTCAGTGCCTCTGGGTAAATAGCAAGGAGCATTATTGCTAGGTTGCATGGTAAGAGTATGTTTAGTTTTGTAAGAAACCATCAAACTGTCTTTCAAAGTAGCTGTACCATTTTGCATTCCCACCAGTAACAAATGATAGTTCCTGTTGCTCCTCATTCTTGATAGCATTGGGTGTTGTCAGTTTTCTGGGTTTTGGCCATTCTAATAGGTATGTGGTAGTAGCTCATTTATGTTTTATTTTGCATTTCCTTGATGATACAAATATATAATATAGAGCATCTTTTAATGTGCTTCTTTGCCATCCATATATCTTATTTGATTAGGTGTTTGGTAAGGTCTTTGGTCCAGTTTTTAGTTATTTATTTGCTTTCTTATTGTTGAATTTTAAGAGTTATGTGTATCTTTTACCCTAAGAATCCATAATCACCAATTCAAAAGAATGTATGTTCTTATCAGTGCTATTTACCACAGCCAAGTGCTGAAAACAGCCTAAGTGCCCATCAGTAAATGAGTGGGTCAGAAACTGTGGTACATTTACACAATGGAATACTATGCAACAGAAAGAAAGAAGGAACTCCAATCTTCTGCGGCAGCATGGATAGAACCAGAGAGTATTATGCTAATTGAAATAAGGCAGCTGGTGAAAGACAAATACTGTATGATCTCACCTATAAGAAGAATCTAAAGAACAAAATAAGATAATGAACAAAATAGGACTGCAGGCATGGAAACATGGAACAGACTGAAAGTGACCAGAGGTGAGGGGGATGATGGTAGAAAGAAGAGGAAGGGACTAGACAAAGAATATGTATGAATGACCCACAGACATGGACAACAGTGTGGGAAGGGGGAGAAATGGGCAGAGGATGGCAAAGGGAGAAAAATTGGGACAACTTTAATAGAACAACAATAAAAATTATTAAAAAATTAAATTAACTTTTTCTCTAAAAAATAGTTATCTGTATGTTTTGAATTAGTACTTTAGCAATTGTCTTTTGCAAATATTTTCTTCCAGTCTGTACCTTATCTTCTAATTCTCTTCATAGTATCTTTTGCAGAGCAAAAGTTTTTAATTTTAATGAAGTTCAGTTTTTCAATTATATCTTTCATGAATATGCCCTTGATGTTTTATTTAAAAAGTCATTGTCATACCCAAGGTCATCAGATTTTCTTTCTTTTTTTTTTTTTTTTTAAGGAGTCTTTATTCAAAAGCTGTCACTTAAGCCTGTGAAGTCACAGCTTTAATTACTTAAACTCATAAATCAGGGCTAAAGTCTAACACCTGGATCTCATAGCTTTTCCCTTGTTAGTTTTCCTATGGTTAGTTTACAAACTAAAACAGCATAATACACAAAAGCTACACAATTTCAGAAGAATGGCAGGCTTCTGTCTCAGAGCCAATTTCCTCTAGAAACAAAGAATAAACCTGCCACCCTCTTAGGCCAGCCCAGTCCTAGAATATGCCCAAAGTTCCTTCCCATCCAAAATACTACCCATTGGGAGATGCAGGCAGATACAGCATGATCATCCAAGCATCCTCGAGGAAGAAGAGGCCAAGAGCGAGCTTGAGAGCAGGAGCCTGAGAGCAAGGTCATCAGATTTTCTATGTTATCTTTTAGGAGTGTTATAATCTTGGGTTTCATATTTAGGTCTGTGATCCATTTTTAGTTATTTTTTGTGAAGGCTGTAAGTAAGGTCTGTGTCTAGATTCACTATTTTGCAAGCAGGTGTTCAGTTGTTTCAACACCATTTGTTGAAAAGATTATCTTTGCGCCATTGTATTGTCTTTATTCCTTTGTCAAAGAACAGTTGACTGTATTTATGTGGGACTCTTTCTGAGCTACCTGTTCTATTCCATTGATCTATTTGTCTATGCTTTCACCAATACTACACTGTCAAGATTACTGGAGCTTTATAGGTATGTCTTGAAGTTGGGTCAAAAACATCAGTCCTCCAACTTTGTTCTTCAACTTCAATAGGTATTGGCTATTCTGGGTCTTGGGTCATTTCATATACAGTTCAGAACCAGCATCAATATCCACAAAATACTTTGTTGCAATTTTGTTGAGATTGCATTGAATCTCTATATTAAGTTGGGAAGAAATGACATCATGAAAATTTTGAGTATTCCTATCCATGGAATACCTTTCCATTTATTTAGTTTTTCTTTGATTTTGTTAATCAGAGTTTTGTTAATTCTTTGTCTTTAATTGGTGCATTTAGACCAATAGTTTTTCTAAAGATTGAAACAGAAATAAATTTTTTGTTGTTTGCCTGAGCATTTTTAAAGGCAAAACCCAATTCAATTAGTTCAGGAAGAAGTCATAAGTCTTCCAGAGTACTTCCGTTAATCCTATTTCTTGAGGAAAAATGGTGGTCCAATTATAGATATGGTAAACTTTCTACAGGAGAGGACAACTGTCAACCTCTTTTATCTTCCATTTTATTTTAGTTTTTTCCTTGTTTACATTGTGCAGTCTATCCCTCCTTATGCTCTTACTTATACTCATATCTTCTCATTTTATTTTTCCACCTTTTATCTTTTGAAATTTAATTTTGTGACCCTATAACTTCAGATTGAAATATATATTTCTTAGTGTGTTAAATCCATGGTTTTTCCTGTGATCTGACCCCAACATATTTTGCCAGCATTGTTTCCCTTTGCTTCTCAGCTATAACCTAATTCTCTAAACAAATTAGCAACTTTTTCCCTCTGTCCTTGCCACATTGATTCCTGTTTCTGTGGTCCTTTGATTTACCAAAACCAAAACCAAAAACTAACCCATCCCACTAAAATTTCAAATTACTGTAACTTAAAAAATTGTAGAAAACATGGAGGAAAAGAGATGGAAAATAACCTGATACTCCAGGTTTAGTGTTGCCAGATGTCAAAAGTGTCAGTGCCAACAAAGGAACTTGGGTGTAACAGAGGACCAGAGAAAACTGAGAAAGGCAATTGGAACTTACCAGCTGCCACTGGAGCAATTGCTAAGTAAGAAAAGAAAACAAATTATTATTTTCCTGAATTACATACTTAGTTCTCATTGAAAATCCAATTGGAACATCAGAAAAGGGACTTTCGGGAACCATTAAATCCTATAAAGTATGCTGTTCCTTATTTATTCAATATTAACTCTGCTTTAATAACCTAAGTTATCTAGGGAATTTTGGAAGGCCTGTGTGATGATTCATATGAGTAAAACTCACTTTTTCAAATGAAATGATTTTAAAACATTCTTAATCAGGGCAAGGGTCACAACCTTTCAGGAGACTGGTTACCAGTTAAAGGTTACTACCTTTATTTCCATCTCTATCTTCTTTTCTGTTTTTCAACATTCTCTCCCCCTTTCAAAACTCTAACACCATGTCAGCTTTCTCTTTTTTTAGTGCAGAAAGTCTATTTATAATTATTAATTTGAAAACTTTTGTCATAATTGTTTTATATTTTTCCTTTCTAATAATCCCTAGGATTTAACCAGAATTCTAAATTTGGTTTAAAAAATAGCAGGTATACACATGTAACCCATGTAAGACAAGGGTTCTTACTTGCACATTTTTCAGGAGTATAGAATAGGGAAGAGTAGGGATCAATTAGTAACAAATGAGAAATCCCAAGTTTTCAATATCCTGATCCTCTTTTCTAGTCCTAAGTCTTTCATGGTAGATATTTTTAGAATTAGCAAAATGGAGTTGAGTGTAGTCCTTCTTCCTTTTCAATTTTTTATAAGAATTAAAACTCTTCAAGAGCTATAATATTTATTTAAATTTTGCTTTTATTTTTCTGCCTATTTCAATCTGTAATCTTATAACATCTCTGTTCTATTCTTTGCCTTCCATTGTATTATTTTCCTATGTCCATCACTTAGGTCACTTATTCCTGCCTTATTCCAAAAGCATCTGAACTAAAGTCTTTAACATTTATTTTATTTATTTTTTTCAATTACAGTTTATATTTACTATTGTTTTGCATTAGTTTAGAACTAAGTTTTTATTAGTTTACAATTTGTTTTTAATAACAAGTTCATGTAATGCCTTTCCTTTTTACTCTTTGAATCAATAGATTTTTTTACTTAAAATCAATAATTTTAGGAAATTCAGAAAAATGTGAAAGCAAAATAGGGAAATATGTTACTTAGGTGTTCAGTGAACAGAAGTGATTACAGCCATTCAGAGCATAAGATCCAAACCCTGTGAGAGGCCAAAGGACACTAGAAATGCCAACCAAACAGCATGTTGGTGGGTTTGAAAAGAACTTTAATCAACCTAACACAAAATTCAAGTTTCCAAAAATTTAATTACTTTATAGTGGGAGAGAAAAAGAATTCCTGAGACCACTGTCCCTTTTAAGAAGAAAGCTGAAATTAAATAGGATATATCAACCTCTGTTTGTTTTTGTCTGGTAACCTAGGCCTGAAGAGCAAAGCTGGAGACGTCAGTAATACCCACAACTTTACATAAACTGCAGTTAACAGGAGTGGTGACAGATGGCATATAGTAATTATTACTGTTTATACTCTTAAGATTTTATGTTTAGATAACAGTTTTCAGTTAACTTCAATATTAACTTCACACAACTATTATATATAAGTATTGTTGATGAATTATAAACTAAAAGTGACTGGAAAGGTCATTATTACAATAACTTGAAGACTTATTTCTGGGGGAATCCAAGGTGGCTTCAGATTAGGTGGGAACTACACTAACTTCCTCTCAGGACCAAACTAAAATTACAATATAATTATAGAAAAGACGCCCTGAATAACCAACTGAAGACTAGCTACTGAGAAGCCTTATAACCACGGACTTACTGAAGAAGCCACAGTGAAACTGGTAGGAGGTGTGGAGGCATGAGAAGGCTGACTGAGCCCCAAAATATGGAAGCTGAAGTTCTGGAGGGATAACTCAGATGCAGGTGGGGTTCCCGCTCAAAAGTGTGGGGTCAAAGCCCCAATCCAGGATCCCCAGTCTAGAGAACCAGAGCCAGGAAAGACACCCACAGAACATCCAACTATAAAAAGCAGTAAATTTTCTGTTCAATAGGGAGAGATGGCTGGAGATGCAGCTGACCCCCTTAATGTGCCAATGCAAAAATTTTGCTTTCAGCCACCTACCCTGGATTCTGGAAGATGAAGGGCAGAGGGAACTAGCCTTGTAAGGAAAGTTTGGGCTCTGGGGAAAGAGCTGAAGGGTCAGCCACCAGGATACCTATGCTCAGTCACACCTCATGCTGCAGAGGCAACTTTCTTGGTCAAATTCCCTTCCATGCAGCATCAGCTTGCAGGGGAAGCAATAGCCCCACCCACAAGAATCCCTCTTACCCCATCTGTGGTGCTTAAGCCATGCTGAAGAGTATAGCTGGAGGCTATTTCAGTGACTAAGCCTAAAAGGGACTCTACAGAAAAGGCAGATCTCTGGGTGCTTTGAGACCTTTGCTAATCTTCTGCTGGGCTTGGTGCTGGCAAAAGCTGGCCTTGGTGCTCAGCTTGGTCCTTTCCACAAGCACCTAGGCCCAGCAGAGGAAACCACAACTTGTGGACTGCTGATAACTTCAATCAGGTTGCCCAGGGCCAGTCACAGGCAGCATCTGACAAAGGCCAGAGTCTTTGGAGATCTGTCTAATGCATAGAGACAAACACAGAGGCAGCTAAAATGGGGAGACAAAGAAATAGGCTCCAAATGAACAAACAAGAGAATTCTCCAGAAGAAGAGCTAAATGAAATGGATGCAAGCAATTTATCAGATAAAGTGTCAAAGTAATACTTATAAGGATGCTCAACAGCATGAAGAAGGACATAGAAATCATAAAAAAGGACCAGTCATAAAGGAAGACTGCAATATCTGAAATAAAGAATATAATGGAAGGAATAAAAATTAGGTTAGATGAAGCAAAGGACCGAATGAGTGATTTGGAAGACAAGGTAGAAAAAACCACCTGATCAGAGCAGCAAAAATAAAAAAAGAATTAAAACATGAGGAGAGTTAAAGGGGTCTTTGGGACAATGTGAAGCAAAACAACATCTGCATTATGAGGGCACCAGAAGGAGAAGTTGAGAGCAAGGGAACAAGAACTAATTATTTGAAGAAATAATGAGTGAACACTTTTCTAACTGGTAAAGGAAAGGACACACAAGTCCAGGAAATCATAGAGTCTCAAACAAGATGTAACCAAAGAGGCCCACACCAAGACAATCATAATTAAAATGACAAATCTTAAAGACAAGGAGAGAATATTAAAAGTCCCAAGATAAAGGCCGTTATTTACCTACAAGGGATCTCCCATAAGACTGTCATCTATTATCTCAACAGAGAAGTTCAGGCCAGAAGGGATTGGCATGAAATATTCAAAGTGATGAAAAGAAAAGCCTACAAAGAAGGCTACTTTACCCAGCAAGGCAGTCATTTAAAATTGAAGGAGAAATAAAGAACTTCCCAGTCAAGAAGAAACTAGAGTTTATTATCAAGAGAAACAGTATTACAGCAAGTGTTAAAGAGGTTCCTTTAAGAAGAAAAAGGAAAAAACAAACAAAGAAAAAACAATACAGAACATAAAGAAAATAAAATGGTAATAAATATGTGCCTATCAATAATTACTTTAAATGTAAATGGATTAAGTGCTCCAATCAAAAGACATAGAGTAGCTGAATGGATAAGAAAACAAGACCCATACTCATATGATGTCTCCAAGAGACCTACCTCAAAATGAAAGATACACACAGACTAAAAGTAAAGGGATAGAAGAAGATATTTCATACATATGGAAAGGAAGAAATAAGCTGGGGAAGCAGTAACTATATCTGACAAAATAAACTTTAAAACCAAGGCTATAGTATGAGTCAAAAAAGGACACTACATAATGATAAAGGGAACAGTCCAACAAGAGGGCATAAGTCTAGTAAACATTAATGCACCCAACCTAGGAGCACCTAAATATGGAAACCAAACCTTGTTGGGTAGAAAGGGAGAGATCAACAATAATATAGTCACGGTAGGAGATTTTAACACACCATTGATATCAATGCATAGATCTTCCAGATAGAAAATCAATAAGGGGGTGATGGTTTTAAATGACTCATTTGATCAAATGGATTTAATTGATACTATAGAGCATTTCACCCCAAAGCAGCAGAATACATGTTGGCCACAAAATGAGTCTCAATAAGTTTAAGAGATTGAAATCATATCAAGCATCTTCTCTGACCATAATGGTATGAAACTGGAAATCAATCACCGATGAAAACTGAAAAATACACGAAGACATGAAGCTAAATAATATGTTACCAAACAATGAATAGGTTAACAAAGAGATCAAGGGAAAAATGAAAAAGATAACCTTGAGACAAATGGTGTTGAGAACACAGCAACCCAAAATCTGTGGGACACAGGAAAAGCAGTCATAAAAGGGAAATTCATTGCCTTACAGGCCTATTTCAAGAGACAAGAAAAATCTCAAATAAACAATCTAACTTTACACTTAAAGGAACTTGAGAAGAAACAACAAACAAAGTGCAAAGTGAGTAAAGGGGAGGAAATAATTATACAGTCTAAAAACAACAACAACAAAACAACAATACAAAAGATCGATAAATCCAAGAGGCAGTTTTTTCAAAAAATAAACAAGATTGATGAAATTTTAAACAGACTCATGAAGGAAAAAGAAAGGGAGAGGACCCAAATAAATAAAAACAGAATGAAGAGAAAAAGTAACAACTGACACCACAGAAATACAAAGGATTGTAAGGAAATATTACAAACAGCTGATGTCAACAAATGGGGCAATCTGAATGAAATGGATACATTCTTAGATGTACAGTCTTCCCAAACTAAATCATGAGGAATCCCTGAATCTGAATAGAAAGATTACACCTAGTGAACTTGAAACAGTAATCAAAAAACTCCTATCACACAAAAACCCTGGACTGGATGGCTTCCCAGGTGAATTTCACCAAGCATTCAGAGAAGATCTAACACCTCTTTTTCTCAAACTATTCTAAAAATTAAGAGGAAAGATTCCACAGCTCATTTTAAGAGACCAGCATTGTCCTAATTCTAAAACTAGATAAAAACACTACAGGAAAAGAAAATTATAGGCCAATATACTTGATGAACATTGATGCTAAATCCTCAACAAAATATTAGCAAACTGAATGTAGTAATACATCAAAAAGATCTTACAATATGATGAAGTGGGATTAACTCGGGGGATACTAGATTGGTACAACTATTGCAACTCAACAAATGTCATATGCTACATAAACAAAATGAAGGATAAAACCCACATGATTTATCAATAAATGCAGAAAAAGCATTTGATAAAATCTAGCACCCATTTATGATAAAAACTCTCGACAAAGTGGGAATAGAAGGACCATACCTCAATGTAATAAAGGACTTGAATGACAAACCGACAGGTAACATCATACTCAATGACCAAAGCTACAATGTTCCTCCTTAAGATTAGGAGGAACTGCTTTCACCACTCTTATTCAACATAGTACTGAAAGTTCTAGCCATTGCAATCAGGCAAGAAGAAATAAAAGGCATCCAGATTGGAAAGGAAGAAGTAAAACTGTCATTATTTGCACTTCTGCATGATATTGTATATAGAGAACCCTAAAGATTTTACCAAAAACTACTGAAAGTGACAAATGAATTTAGTAAAGTACAGGATACAAAATTAATATCTATAAATCAGTTGCAGTTTCATATGCCATTAATGAAGTATAAGAAAGAGAAATAAATAAGCTATCCCATTTGCAATTACTTCAAAGAGAATAAAACACCTAGGAATAAATTTAACCAAGAATGTAAAAGACCTGGACTCATAAAATTATGACACTGAAGAAAGAAATTGAAGAAGATACAAATCTGTTGAAGCACACATCATGTTCTGGATAGGAAGAATTAACATCACTAAAATGTCCATACCAGCCAAAGCAATCTACAGATTCAATGCAATTCCTACCAAAATGCCAATGTCATATTTCATAGAACTAGAAAAAATATTCCAAAAAATTATATGGAGCAAGAAAAGGCCCTAAATATCAATAGCAATCCTGAGAAAGAAGAACAAAATTGGAGGAATCACATTACCTAATATCAAACTATTAAAAGGCCATAGTAATAAAAATAGCATGGTACTGGCATGAGAACAAACATATAAATTAATGGAACAGAATAGAGATCCTAGAAATAAATCCATGCCTTAACAGTCAATTAATATTTGACAAAGGAGACAAAAACATACAATGGGGTAAAGGTAGTTTATTAAATAAATGCTGTTGGGAAAATTGGACAGATATGTGCCAAAAAAGAGAAACTAAATCACCTAATATGTCACACACAAGAATAACCTCAAAATGAATTAAAGACTTAAATGTGTGACTTGAATTATAAAAATCCTAGAAGAAAACTTAGGCAGTAATGTCTCAGACATTTCTCATAGCCACAGTTTTTTTTTTTTTCCTGATATATCTCTCCTTGGGAAAGGAAACAAAGCAAAAATTAAACAAATGGGACCACATCAAACTAAAAAGTTTTTTGCACAGCAAAGAACACCATTAACAAAATGAAAAGACAACTCACTGAATGGGAGAATTTATTTGTCAAGGATGCAACTGATAAGGGGTTAATATCCAAAACTTATAAAGAACTTATAAAACACCAAAAAAAAAAAAAAAAAAAAAATCCCAAACAATCTAATTTAAAAATGAATAAAGGATCTGAATGGACACATCTCCAAAGAGGACATACAGATGTCCAATAGACATATGAAAAGATGTTCAACATCACTAATCATCAGAGAAATGAAAATTAAATCTACAATGAGATACCACCTCACACTATCAGAATGGCTATCATCAAAATATGAACAAATAAGTGTTGGCGAATATGTGGAGAAAGTGAAACACTCATTCACTGTTGGTTGGAATGCAGATTGGTGCAGCCACTATGGAAAACAGTATGGAGTTACCTCAAAAAATTAAAAATGGAACTGCCTTATGACCTAGTGATTCCACTTCTGGGACTATATCCTATAAGACCTTGAACACTAATTTGAAAGAATATATGCACCCCTATGTTCATTACAGCATTATGTACAATAGCCAAGATTTGGAAGCAGCCCAATTGTCCATCAGTAGATGAGTGGATAAAATAGCTATGGTACATTTACACCATAAAATACTACTTGGCTATAAAAAAAGAAAAATTTTCCTTCATGATAGCATGGATGAACCTCAAAAACATTATGCTGAGTGAAATAAACCAGTCATAGAAAGACAAATACCATATATTTCACTCATATGTGGAATCTAATAAACAAACTGAACTATCAGGGAAAATAGAGACAGACTTACAGATAGAGAGCAGGCTGACAGCTCTGGAGTTGGGTATTGGCGTGGTGGAGGGGTGAGCAAAAAAAAAAAAAAAAAAAGGAAGAGAAAGAACTCTTAGGCAAGGACAACAGTAAGGTGATTGTGGGGTTAGGGGTGTGGGTGGATGTAGAAGTGAGTATAGGAGGAGTGGGATAAATGGTAATGGAAAAAATACAATAAAATTTCTGTTAACTAAGAGTTGAGAGATAAATTGGTTAAATCAAATGAGTTGCCTCTCAAATAAATGATCCAGTATGTGTTTGAAGAATATATGACATTTATAAGAAAATGTTTAAAGAAATTTTGCAACCCTCAGTAGCACAAACTATATGAAACTTCATGTCATTGAATAAATCGGGACAATTAGTAAAAAAAAATTTTTCTTTGTTCTCAGGTCATGTAGATTCAGTAATGTGAAATAAGAATGAGAATATGAGATTTTCAGGGAAATGATTAGAGATATTACCAAATAGAGATAATACAAATTAAATTTTTAGAGAGATTAAATAAGTTACAAAGCCACATATCTGGTATTTTAGCTGTGATTTGAACCTAGGTCTATCTGATTCCTTTCTTAACCACTGCAATGTATTACTGTTACAGAAACAGGGGTGTTCCAAAAAACCCCAGAGTTTGCGGCTGGGGGATGGGGAAAAGGAAGCAGCTTTTAGAATGCTTCCACATGCCTGAGGCTGGTGGCTAGTGTCTTTCTTATGCAAAATGGCTTTAATGCATCTAAAGCCTCAGGTAGAGGGGAGGGGACTTGGACCAGGGGACGGTATGGAGAAAGCACACAGAGCCTGTGTGAGGTTCTGTGAATGGTCAGAACTGGTTACCACACCCACTGCATCAGAGGACGTAGTCAAGGATTTAAAAATAAGCGGCAGACATTTTAGGCAGCCTGACTGTGCGGATTTAACTACGGCTGAGGCTGACTGACTATGTGCATTTGACTAAGGCTAAGGCTGACTGTGCGAATTTAACTAAGGCTGAGGCTGACTATGTGCATTTGACTAAGGCTAAGGCTGACTGTGCGGATTTGACTAAGATTAAGGCTGACTGTGCAGATTTGACTGAGGCTGAGGCTGACTGTGCGGATTACAAAAGGACTAACTATGCAGTTTACAAGAAGGCTGAGAATCCACGAGGTTCTGGATTAAAAGCTGGTGGACCCCATAACACAGACGAGGTCTCTCCAGTCAGGATTGAATGATTGGCAGCTACTGGTAAAGCTGAACTGTGTTTGGAAAGTAGGGAAAGGGTTTCTCTGACTTTTCTAAAACTAGCCTGGTTTGGTAGGGGTGGGGGAGAGGCAAGGATATGTGTTTATGGGTGTCTTAAAGAACACAAGACTTGGGGGGCGGGGGAAAAATAAAAGAACACAAGACTTAACAACAGAAATCTGCAAATAACTAAATCTATATAACTATTAAATAAACTATTCTTTTTCTTTTCACTAAACTCTGGTATTGAGAGTTATAATTTTGGCGGCGGGCAATCGGGCCCCTAACTAAAGAGCCCGTGGGTTTGTTTTCAATTGGAGTAGCCCAGGGGTTCTGTAACATTACTGTTATAAAACTCAACACACACACAAACACACACAAAAACTATTCCATCTTTTTAAAACCAATTAACATCATGCAAATGTTTAATTACATATTTATTTAAATTATTCTTTAGGGCATACCTCTGGACATAGCATTATGAATTTAAAGATTATTATATTCAGTGTGTCTTGCAACATATTGTAAATTTGCTTTATTTTTTATTTATATTTTATTGATTATGCTGTTACGGTTGTCCCAATTTCTTTTCCCTTTGCTCCCCTCCACCCAGTACCACCCTTTCCTCCAGCATTCCCAACCCTTTAGTTCATATCCATGAGTTGTGCTTATAAGTTCTTTGGCTTCTTCATTTCCTATGCTATTCTTAAAATGTCCACCTTTTTTGTACCTACCAATTATGCTTCTTAATCCCTGCACCATTTCCCTATTTCTCCTCCTTCCCCCTCCCAGCTGATAACCCTCCAAATGATCCTTATACCTATGATTCTGTTCCTATTCTGGTTGTTTGCTTAGTTTGTTATTGATTAAAAAAATTATTTATTTATTTGTTTGTTTATTTATTTATTTTTAGAGAGAGAGGGGAAAGGAGAAAGAGAGGGAGAGAAACATCACTATGTGGTTGCCTCTCACTTGCGCCCCCAACTGGGGACCTGACGTGCAACCTAGTCATGTGCCCTGACTGGGAATTGAACCAGCGATACTTGGCTCGCAGGCCGACGCTCAATCCACTGAGCCACAGCAGCCAGGGCTTTGTTTTTATTCTTTAGATTCTGTTGTTGATAGTTGTGAGTTTGTCGATCATCTTTTTCTTAAATAAGTCCCTTTAACATTTCATATAATAATGGTTTGGTGATGATGAACTCCTTTAGCTTTACCTTGTCTGTGAAACACTTTCTCTGCCCTTCCATCCTAAATGATAGTTTTGCTGGATATAGTAGTCTTGGTTGTAGGTCCTTGCTTTTCATAGTCCTTGCCAGTCCCTTCTTGCCTGCAAAGTTTCTTTTGAGAAATCAGCTGATAGTCTTATAGGCACCCCTTTGTAGGTAACTCTCTTCTTTGCTTTTGCTGCTTTTAAGATTCTCTCTTTATCTTTCACCTTTGGCATTTTAATTATGATGTGTCTTGGTATGGTCCTCATTGGCTCTAGCTTGTTTGAGACCTGTGCTTCCTGGACTTGTATGTCTATTTCCTTCACTAAATTTGGAGAGTTTTCCTTCATTATTTTTTCACATAAGTTTTCAATTTCTTGCTCTTCTTCTCCTTCTGGTACTCCTATGATTCAGATGTTGGCACGTTTATAGTCTTACCAGAGGTTCCTAAGCCTCTTCATTTTTCTCAATTCTTGTTTCTTCATTCTGTACAAGTTGACTGTTTTTTTCTTCCTTATGTTCCAAATCATGATTTGAATTCCAACTTCCTTCCCTTCACCATTGGTTTTGTGTGGCTTTTCCTTCCTTTCACTTAGCATAGCAGTTTTTTCCACTGCCCCAACCACCACTGGTTTTCACAGTCAAAAGCAATATGGCTTTATTTTCCCTGGCACTGGGGCCATGAGTTGTGCGGCCTGGTCTGGGGCTGGATCGCTCCCCAGGTGTCCCTCCTGACTTCTATAATGTGTGACTACGCTTTCTGCCAGCTGGCCAGAGCCACTGTCTTGCTGCTGCCACTGCTGCCGCCTCTGCCACCACCACTGAGACACTGTGTCCTCTCTGCCCTGGTCCTGCCCCTCCTACCTGTCTAGGTGAGTATTGCTTCTTTATATCATTGTTTGTTGGACCTCCATGCAGTTCAGTTTTCTGGTAGTTCTGGTTGTTTTTAGTTTTAAGTAGTTGTATTTCTTCTTATGTTATGAAGAGTGTCTACCTAAGCCTCTATCTTGGCCAAAAGTAAATTTGCTTTCTAAAAGCAAATTTAAGCATTAGAAAGCAAATTTAAGCAGGACTAGTGATGGGTCAATGTACAATTTTTAGCAATTCATTGCCAACATTGCTTATTATATTTAAGTTTTTCTCATTATGTGAAAATTACTTCAGGGTTTTAATTTTCTATCCTTAAATTTCTTTTTTGCAAGTCACTAGGCATAGTGTGGTTTCTAAATTCTTCAGTAATTAAAGTACTAGATATAAGGAGGCAAAGGGTTTGGAAAATGTAAACATGAAATTCTTTTCATCAAGGAAAATTCCTAAAGGACTCTGGAATTAGGAAATAGATGAACAACAACTTACTAAGAAGTATTGGAGTAACTGGCACAACAACATGAAACAAAAACACATTAACAGAGTTTTCAGATAAAGAATATAATTTCCTTTCTTACTCTTTCAAAGGTGTTAACAAAGAGATCTTTGGAGGACACCAAACCTCCCCCAGAAAGACATCCATAGTGGAACCAGAGGGGTTAGCAATTTTTTTGCTGTAAAGGAATAGTCCCAGTCTGATGTGACTAGCTTCAGTATATTTCAATGTAGCAGAAAGGCAGACAGAGCTAGTACATATATGCATAGGTCATACTGCACAGTATTTTAAAACAATTACAAACTTGAATGCTAATTGCAGACATTCTCTTTTTTCCCCCTACACCTGACATATCTTCCTTATTTTCCCTCTACTCCTTGTTGGTATCTCCACATTTGTTATATCCTGCCTTATATATCTTTCTGTTTTGCAGAATGGAAAGTTTGTTATTAAAAAATATTTGAAAATTTTTTATAAAACCAAGTGTTTCCTTTAAATTAGTCTTTTAGTTAAATGTTCATTGTTTCCATTGAATAATTAATAACCCATCAAGTTGCTAAGTAAAAGGGAGAGGGAATATTTGTAAGTAAAAACATTAAATGAAATTGGTGAGAATTAGAAAAAAATTTCTGCTCATTTTGGGTTTCTAATTTGTACCAGATTTATGAAAGGAAAAGGAACTTACTGACAGGTACTGCTTCACGTGCTAAAATCAAAACACAAATTATTAGTATGGGTTGACATTGATAACAGAATTGACATTGATAATAGAATTCTTACTGATACTGTTTCCAGACAGGAATTTCTGGAATGAAAAGGAAGGACAAACTCCAAAGCCAAATACATGAGGTATTTTAGTCATTCTTTTCTAGTAACATAGTCATTGTGAAGGGATGGGAAAGAGGTGAATTATTTTTCTTTTATCATCCAGTTACTCTTGGAATTGAAATATCATAGTAGAAAAAGCCTCATTAAAAAAAATTTTTGCTTTCATTTTCATTCTACTCCCTTCTCTGATTGCTTACTCTTTGTGAGTTTTCCCACTTTTCTTTGTTATTTCCACTTTATATATATTTAGTTGAAAATGTATTCTTTTGTTGAGAAGTCAATTGAGCCAACAATCCTAAGAGATGTTCACCCCACTCTTAATTATTTCTGTTTATTAGTTTCACTTTTCAGATATTATTTAGTAATCTGAGAGGGAGGCATGGATGACATGTGCAAAGATCAGAATATGAGCAGTTCCAGCAGTCAGAAATGAAGATAGACTTCACTTTGCCTGTCTCCCTCCTCAGGTACTAGCATGTAATGTCTATTACGTCCTTACTATGAAAACTTTTAAACATGTAAAGTCTTGTTTGTTTTTAGTAGGACATTTTAACTTACTAGGAAAAAAATAATTTGTTTATTTTTTTCAACAATATTTGTGGTTCATGCTTTGTATAAATTTATAAACATTAGAGCAGAATTTTGAGGAAAGGGAGTAAAAAATATGTCAATTTTTCCCTTGAAATGGGACAGCCATGCTTAGGAAAAAGCCCATAGTGAGTGCATATCAGAGTGCATTAAATAGGAAGGGAATTTCTTAGAATTACAGGGGTCATCAAAGTGGAGACAGAGAATGTGGCTTTCATTGATATCACTCAGTGAGTGAAGACAGACATATATTCTCAAGTACTACAAAACGTATTTTTCAGATGCAACAGCTTCATTTTTAGAAGTCGTAAAAATGAGTTACTTTTCCTTCCTATTCTCCTCAACTTCTGTGGATGAGGAACATGTCAGGAGTTTTTAAATTCATGTATAAACTCTGAGAGGGTAGTATCTCCTGTTTTGGTCTTTGCTGTATTCCCAGTGTCTGGCACATGATAGATCCTCACTAAATGTATTTAAAAAAATCAGATATCAATAATTTAACTTTGGCAATTTAATTTTATTTCTGTCATCTCCTACATTTTTATTTTCTACCAGAAGCATTTATGAACTCTAATAATAAATATATTAACAGCTAGCTTATTTTTCCATGGGTGATAGTTTACCAAAAAAAGTTTAAAAGCATTATTTCTAGTTCCTAGTCACTTTTAGCTATCTCATGATTTGATTTTATGTGCTTTTTGTTTTCTAAAATATTCACCAATAACTTAGATGAAGTTATTCAATATAGAAACAAGAAAGATGGAAAAACTTGAATATCAAGATCTTACAAGTTCATAAAAAGATGAAATCAGTGCAGAAACCAACCCCAGAATTGATGAATAGATAAAGAACTTACTTGGCTCTTGTTTCACTGTGAAAAACAAATCAAATAAATGAATGAATGAGAGGTTTCTGGATGAAGAATAGAGCTAATTCTCAAACTCCTTATACTCAAATTCTTAGAAACAGGACTTTGAGAGACCAAGAAGCTCTTTTTAGAATCAATTAAATATAGGGGAGAATAAATATCTTCAGATTATTGCACTCAAGCTATTCCTTTTTATTTCTCTACATTAATTCAAACTTTCAAAAAATAATTGACTGGTAAGATTTTAATGTCATTTACACTTTATTGTCTTCTTCTTATTCCTCTTTTTCCCACCATTTCTTTGGTGATTGTTTTGATTTATCATGATCATTATGATTCTTGTTTGCTAATTACTGTTCTTTATGTTAATTTTAGAAAGGTTCCTCTTTTTCCCATAAGCATAAATATCTGAGGACTGGGTGGCCCTATTTCTTACCATCTCACTCGGACAGAGGCACTGTTTGTCTTTAGACTCAGGTGAATAGACCTGAATCTGAATCCCAGCCCCTGCTGCTCATAATTGTGGGGTCAAGATACCTAATATCACTGTTTTCTTCTTTTTATAATAGGAATAACAATGCTTATCTGATATAACACATATACAGTGCCTGGCACATTGTAAGGACTAAATAAATATTATTTATTATTTTAGTACCACGTTTAGTACCAGTTACTTTCAATTATAATTTCCAAATGGACATTGATAGTTGAAATGGAGGCAGTTACTGAAATTAGGAATAGGGAAATAAGAAGCTAGAAGGAGAGGAATGCTGAAAAATTAATAAACTATGGTGTCAGAAATATAAATCTTCTCATGGTACATTCACACTAAAAACAGGGCACAAAAGGTCCTGAAGATACCATCAGAAGAAACCAATGCTAACAATGGAATTGAGAGAAACATGGGACTTACTCTTAGGTATCGCAGGTCTTGCTTTGTATAAAAAAGAAAAACAAATTGGTGTGGTTGTCTGATGAAACAAATGCATTTTCACTGATGTCATTTCCAGAATGAGCATCCCACATTGAATAGCAGTGGAGAGAATAGGGATTAAGGGAGGGCTACCTGGCCTCCAGATTGTTGCAGGAAGGGCCCACAGCTAAGTAAGGAACTCATGCTTACCTTTCCTATTGCAGTCTCTGAATCTGCCAAGTCAGGAAGTATGTCACATCCCCACTTAGTTCATTTGAGCTACTTTCTTGTCTCTTTGCCATTTTTCTTTCCCAACCCCTACCAGCATTTTAGATCTCTTGATTGGCCCAGGTTTCACTCCCTTCTCTGAGAGAAAGTTCTCATCGTCATCATCGGCAGCCGTCCGTCTCGAGAGACGATGGCGTAGCTTCTTGTGAGTCTATCTGCACCGCCGAGAATGGCTGTGCAGTCCGACTCGGGAGTGACAATCCGGAGAAAGTTCTATGTTCTCTTTATTAATTGCACACTTAGCATGGTCTCTGTGAGACCAGGCCCTTAACCAATGTTGGCTGAATCAATTAAGAAATTCTCCATACTGCGGCCAACATCGCATCACTCTTCCTCTCCCTCTGCTCTCTGCATGCACCCACTAGTCAGGGAGACTTTGTGCCTTACAGGTGAAACAGGCATTGCACACCTGCAGACAGAGGCAGTGATCCCCGCCACACCATGCATGAGGATGAACAAAAGACTGTTGGGGGCGGGGGGGGGGGGGTGATTATATGGAATTTTGTGCCTAAGTGCTGGAAGAATTTTAGCTGTAAGATTTTGAAAACTTAATGAGGCTAGACATAATAATTTCAAAGTTATAAAGAATTTTCTATTTGCAAGAGATGAAATAATTAACACACTTTTAGGGCAGTTTGTTCTTTTGTGTTAGAAAATCACTGGAAAATGCGAGGTATGAAGAAGCAAAGTGAAGATCATGTGAAAAGTAAGATTTGAAGATTGATACACTATGACTCCAAGTTACCAAACTGCTCCATGTAAGAATGAGACAACCTACCCAGAAGAAAATTGTTTTTTAAGTATGAATTTGGATCAGACTAATGTTGCGAAGTGTTCATTCAATTCAGTGTGGAAGTGCACACTGCGTGTGTGTGCACTCCTATTCAAAGGCCAGTGAGCCGTAATTATTGAAATATGCTGTAAGATGGAACTCAGGCTGTGCTATTTTGGGGCTCATGGAACAAATATCAATGTGGAGAAGGAAATCCTCATTACTTTTGGAACTGAGCACCATGAGGCACTTTGAGGATCAGTGGCTTTTTCAACACCACAGGCAGCATCCTTGACAAAGAATAGCATTAACCATGGAGGTAAGAGGAGTTCCTTCAAATAGCCTCATGGACAGTGGTTACAAAAAAACAAAACAAAACAAAACAAAAAACCAAACAAACACAAAAACAAAAACAAAAAATACCCCCCCCAAAACATAGAAGGCTTGTTCTGATAGGCTAGTGGTGAGGATGTGTGGTCACTCCCTTAGAGATTCCCAGGGCTTGAGGGACGGAATGCATTGCAAGAAGGGGCGGGTCTTTTGCAGGTGGACACACTGGTGATCCACCACCAAATTTACCATGATGACCTGCTGCCTTAAGACTTCACAGTATATTTGTTTTATTTGCTTAGTTTTTATCTTGAGATGTTAAAAATATTCAAATAATAATATCTCAGGAATCAATAGTCATACTATCTGTAATGTAACATTGGTCATATTTTTTCTCAGTTTCTTCTAAGAAAAATGATATTATGGAGATGGCTCAAGTCCCTTCGAACTACCAATACCAGGTTCATTTTCTTCCCTTTGCTCTTTGGAGGCAACCACTATTATGGTTTCAGTGTGCACCCAAGAACTTTAAAAAGTACTTTTATAAATATGTGGATTTCTAAGCAATATTGTGGGTTTAAACATTTTTGTTTTAATTGCATGTGTCATCTTTAATATTATTTTATATCTGAAAATACAGGATGGGGCAAAAATAGGTTTACAGTTGCAAGTACACAAAACACAGAATTTATTCTTGTATTATTATTTATTAATTATTATATTATTTTCATACAAATAACTATAAACCTACTTTTGTCCCAAGCCCTGGCTGGTTTGGCTCAGTGGATTGAGTGTCGGCCTGCGAGCTAAGTGTCGCTGGTTCGATCTTCCAGTCAGGGCACATCAGAGAAGGAAAACTCTGACTCCAAAAAACCTCCGCTGCCTTGCGGCATACCTCTTCAGGGGAAAGGCTAAGGGAGTAAACCCCGACAGAAAATCCGGAGCCGGAGTCCCTAAGGCGGTTTGACGTTGTAGTCAACACCGGCAACTCCTGCGGCGCACCTGAAGCCAAGCTGTATTGACTCCGTCTTTCCCTTGGACCCTTCAGCTGCGAAGAGAGGGGGGGTCTGCTGCATGGGCAACAGCAGACCCTCCATATCACCCTGCCCAGGCTCTGTAGCTTCAGCGTCATCACAAGATGTCTATTCAACACGGGAGGAGACAGATACCGTGTCACTCCCGAGTCGGACTGCACAGCCATTCTCGGCGGTGCAGATAGACTCTTAAGAAGCTACACCATCGTCTCTCGAGACAGACGGCTGCCGCCGCCGCCGACGACGACGACTTTTGTCCCACCCTGTAATTTGCATCTGGCTTGTTTCATTCAACACTATGGTTTGAGAAGTTTCCTTGATTATAAACACAGACTCACATAATTATTATTCTTTTTTAAAATTGTTATTCATTTTAAACTGCTGTATAGTACTCTAGCTTATGGGTGTACATCATATTAACTTATTTCTGATTTTTTTATTATTAAAAATGTTACAAAAACCATATTTGGACATGTCTTCTTTTGTTCACACATAAGACTTTTCTCTAGTGTTTACAACCAGAAGTAGAATTCATGGGTATGTGCGTATTTAGTTTAGATACTGACAAACTGCTTTTCAGAGAATAAGAGTTCCTGCTTTATCATGCAACTCAATAAATAAATGATCTTGTCAGGCTTAAAAATTTTTGCCAATCTGTTTTTAGAAAAGTAGTATCTCATTTTTACATTGTGTTTTTAATCATTAAAGAGATTTAGCAACCTTGCTTATGTTTATTAGGCATTCAGTTTCCCTATTTGGTAAGTTTATTCTTATCCCATTTAATTTCCCTTTCTTATTGATTGTGGGGTTTTATATATATTGATATATTCTTAATGCTGATAACATTGATAATTATTCATACTGTAAATATTTTCTCAGTCTGACTGCCTCTTCTCTTTTAACCTTATGTGTAGTGTCTGGTCTCAATAAGAAGTTTTAAATTTTTGTTAGTTAACGCGTGTGTTTGGGTTTAAAAGAAAACCACTGCTCCATATCTGAGAACATAAATTTATTCTCCTCTATTTTCTTCTAATAGTGATAGAGTTCAGGTTTAAGTATTTAATTGGACTGGATTCTAGGAAATATGTGAGGTAGAATATTGTTTTTTTGTAATTTACCAAATACTCATTAATATATTTTTACATTGCTATATGCATATGTGCTCTCAACTCCTAATAATAAGTTGTAATTGGTTTAATTACTGTGAAAATCCATATTACAAATAATTGCTTCTGTTTAGAAAAGTTTACACAACTTAAAAAATTGATTGACTGAGTAGTATTCCATTGTGTAAATGTCCCATACTTGTTTTATCCTCTCATCCACTGATGGACACTTGGGCTGCTTCCATATTTTGACTATTGTAAATAATGCTGCAGTGAACATAGGGGTGCTTATGTTCTTTCAAATTACTCTTTTGGGTACCTTCAGATATATTCCCAGAAGTGGGATGACTGGGCCAAAAGGCAGATCCATTTTTAATTTTTTGAGTAAATTTCATACTGGTTTCCACAGCGGCTGCACCAGTCTGCATTCCCACCAACAGTGCATTAGGTTCCCTTTTTTCCACATCCTCGCCAGCACTTGTTTGTTGATTTATTGATGATAGCCATTCTGACAGGTGTGCATTGATTTCTTATTGTGGTTTTAATTTGCATTTTTCTGATGATTAGTGACGCATCTTGTCATATGTTTATTGGCCATCTGTATGTCCTCTTTGGGGAAGTAGCTATTCAGGTACTGTGCCCATTATTTTATTTATTTATTTATTTATTTATTTATTTATTTATTTATTTAGTGTGTTGCACTTTACAGCAGTATGGATGGACCTAGAGAACATTATGCTAAGTGAAATAAGTCAGTCAGAGAAAGACAAATACCATATGATTTCACTCATATGTGGAATGTAATGAACAAACTGAACTAAGAAGGAAAACAGAGACAGACTCATAGGTGGAGAGCAGATGACAGCTAGTGGAGGGAGGGAGGTGAAGGGGTGGAGGGACTGAACAAAAAGGAAAAAGGACTCATGAACATGGACAATGGTGATTGCTGGTGGGAGGGAGGTATAAGGGGACTAAATGGTAATGGAAAAAAATACAATAAAGATGTAAGAAATAAAAATAAAAAATGTATTGAATTCATTTTAATCCTAATCTACAAATAATTATAAACTGCAAATATAATTGGTAATTCTTCAACACTGATATCAAGCTGATGTAGCAATGGTAGTGCACAAAATTCAAAAATGCAGAAAATTAATAATAAAGAATTTCCACATTGTTTTCAGTAGTAGCTGTGCTAATTTTCTTTCCTGCCAACAGTGCAGAAGAGTTCCCTTTTCACCATATACCCAACACTTGGTTTTTGTTGATTTATTGATGATAGTCATTCTGACAGGTGTGAGGTGGATATCTCATTTTGATTTGATTTGCATTTCTCTGATGATTTAGTGATGTTGAGCATCTTTGGATGTACCTGTTGGCCATTTGTATGTCTTCTTTGGAAAAAATGTCTATTCGGTTCCATTGCTTATTTTAAAATCAGGTTTTTAGTTTGGCTGAGTTGTATGAGTTCCATATATACTTAAAATTTTATTTTTCAGTTATAGTTCTCATTCAATATTACTTTTTATTAGTTTCAGGTTTATAACTGAGTGCTTTATCAATCACATACTTTAGAAAGTGATCCAAATCTTTATTTCCAGTACCCACCTGGCACCATATATAGTTATTATAATATTATTGACTATATTTTCCCTATGCTGTACTTTACATCCCTGTGACTATTTTGTGACTAAAATTTGTACTTCTTAATCCTTTCACCTTTTTCACTCAATCCTCTACCCGCTTCCTGTGGCAATCATGAGTCTGTTCTCTGTATCTATGAGTCTGTTTCTATTTTGTTTGTTCATTTATTTTGCTCTTTATATTCCACATGTAAGCAAAATAATATGGTAGTTTTCTTTCTCTGTTTGACTTATTTCATTCAGCACAATATCCTCAGTCCATCCATGTGATTGCAAATGGTAAGGTGTCATTTTTTTATTGCCAAGTAATATTCCACTGTATATGTGTACCACAACTTTTTTATCCACTCATCTATGATGGATGTGGGGAACTGCTCCTTGTGGTTTCGAGAATTGTAGCCCAAGCCATGAGCCAGGATGCCCGCCCCTCCAGGAAGCCTCTGAGTCTCAACAGAACACTGGAAGGCTGTGTGGCAGATAGGACCGAAGGCCACTTAGAGGGTTTCCATGGGAATTGGATTTAAAGAATGCTTATTATGCTTTGGAGCTTGCTCTGCTTTTCTTCTTTCTCAGTTAACTACAAAAAATCTCTAGCAAGGAATGTATGAAACCTTGCACCTAATGCCAGTGTGGCATCAAGATGTTTAATAGACCCGGACACAGACTGGTCACTGTGCTCTCTATATTGATACTTGTAATCTGTAACTGTCAACTGTAATCCAGGCACCTAAAAGCTATTGATGATTTATGAATTTTGACCTTGTATTCCTATGCATATCCTTATCAATAAAAAGCCTGAGGAACAGAGGTCTTGCTCTTTCCCTACTAGAGGAAACAGCCACCTCCTTTGCCCTCCAGACAAAATACAGTGTCCTGGATAAAGTTCTTCTGCTGTGGTTGTGAAACCTGCTGGACAAAGTAGTTTCCAACTGAGCCAGGGTGTTGGAGGCAGCTCAGCCTCCCCTTAGCAGATGGCTTGCAAATGTTTTTTTCCATTCCATAGGTTCCTTTCTCATTTTGTTTATTGTTTGTTTTGCCGTGCAGAAGCTTTTGAGTTTGATGTAGTCCTACTTGTTTATTTTGGCCAATGTCAAGAAGATTTTTCCCTGTGTCATATTCTAGTTTTATAATTTTCCTTTTTTACATTTAGTTCTTTAATTCACTTTAGGTTAATTGTTGTGACTGGTGTAAGGTGGGAATGTAATTTCATTCTTTTGCATGAGAATATTCAGTTTGCCCATGAGTATTTTTAGAAGAAACTGTCCTTTCTTCATTGGGTATTCTTAGCTCCCTTGTCAAATATTAAATGATTTTACATGCATGGGTTTATTTCTGGGCTCTTGATACTGTTATATTGGTCTATGTCTGTTTTATGCCAGTATCATTCTGTTTTGATTACTATAGCTTAGTAACTAGCCCTGACATCAGGAAGTGTAATGACTCCAGCTTTGTTGTTTCTCAAGTTTGCTTGGGCTATTGTGGGTCTTTTTGGTTTTATAGAAGTCTTAGGATTATTTTCTCTATTTTTGTGAAAAATGTCATTGGAATTTTGATAAGAATTGCAGTAAAACTGTAGATTGATTTTGGTAGTATGAACTATTTGTTTTCTTCTTTTATCATCTTGAACTCAATGTTTAGTTCACTTATTTTTACTTATTAATGATTTCTATTAAAATAACTTGTGAAGATAAATATCTATGTAAATAACACTATTACTTTATCCTAAGTGTTTTGATAATGTAATGCTATTTATTTCTATATATTCTATAATTTCTCTCACAGTTTCCTTTGTAACTTGTGGATTATTTTCAAGTATATTTTTAGTTTCCCAATATGTGTGTATGTATTTTAAAGTTATCTAATTCTAGCCTTCAGTAGGCTTTTTGATCTGAGGATCTAAGTCTCTTTTTTTCTTGAACATTGCCAATTATTATCTCTTAAAATATTGCTTGGCATGTATTATCTGAATTCTCCCTTCTGGAATTGCTGTTACATTTGACCTCCTCATTCTATCCAACCATAGCTTTACTTTTCTTTCATATTTCAATCTCTTCATCTCTGTTTGATTTTGAGAAATTTCCTCAGTTCTACCTTCCAATTCATTCATTATAATATTTAAGTATCATTATATAACATATCCACCATTATATATATTATGTAATTATCTGTTGTTTCAATTTCAGTAACTGTTTTTCATTTCTAAGATTCAGCTTTGTTCTTTTTTTATATCTGCCTGTTCTTTTGTAAGGAATAGTCTTTATTTTATTCTCCATGGGGGAATCCACAACCTATCAGCACTCAAGTCTTTGCTGCCCTTTTGATGTTATATTAGCTCTACCGTATGCTATGTAACTTATCAGCTGCCTTACTTTTCTAACTTTTAATTTCATTCTTAACCCCTCCTCATTATGTGTGTATTCCCCTTTACCTGTTAAGATTACTCATAACCCCCATTTTGCAAAATTCAATGACCAAATCTCAGTTAAAAATGTTATCTCCTAGCAGTTTTTGATGCAGTTGTTCCTTCATCTTTTCCATCTTGACATACATTTTTGAGTTCTGTGATACCACTTTCTGCTGGATTTCCTTCTTTCTCTCTGTTCACACCTTCTCTATATACTTTGCTAGCTAGTTTTCTTCTTTCAATCCTCTAAACCGGTGTTTCTTAGCTCTCTTTCTTCTTCTTCTTCTTTTAAATTAAGAACAACTTTATTGAGGTATAAATTATACATTATAAAATTCATCCATCTTAAATACACAGTTTGATAGTTTTTAGTAAGCTGCAGAGTTGTACAACCATCCGTACAATCCAGCTTTAGCACATTCCATCACCAAAAAGTAACTTTTGCCCTTTGCAGTCAATTTCTGTCCCCACTCCCAGTCCTGGTGACCACTAATTTACTTTCAAAGAAACCATCTGAATTTCTGAGTCCTCATGGCCAGCCTGAGCTCTCTTTCTTTATATACACCTTTGGTAATCTAATTTAACCTGGTGGTTTTAAATGCTATCTATGTTAATTATATGTTAATTATGGTCAGATTTATTCTCCACCTGTTCTGTCCCTAGAGCTTTGGATTCAAATATTACATTGCTTTTTGATATACAGTGTATGCTTGGATAAATAACAGGATGTATAGTGGGACTTTGCCTGTTGTCCTGACATTGACAAGTAGGATAAAAACTGAGGAAAAAGAGGTTATAACCTCCAATTTTTCTCCTCACCCAGCTGAGATGATACAAACCCTTGGGAAGGATTGCATCACTCCAGAGCACAATGGGAGGGGGTTCCTGAAGCTGTACAGCCCAGAGGTGCCGCTCTCAGGCCAAACGAGCTCTCCTACCCCAAATATCACTTCTTCCAAGCCTACATAAGCAAACAGCTGTAAGGGGAAGGAGATTCAAGGCAATCTTGAGTTGTAAGTAGTTGACTAAGGAATGGTGTGCGAGAGGAGGGAGTAGTGATTTTCTTTCTGAAAGCAAGTGAAAAGGACTTGAAGATTCGCTTACAAAGATTGGGAGTGTCTGTGCGAAAGGACATGTGACAACTCAACCTTTGGTTGAATGTCTACTTAGTGGATTTACTGATTGGTTTTGTGCTTATTTGAGCATAAGGAAAAGGAAATTGGAGAGTGATCGTTGCACATTGAGGAGGATGCAAGGGAACAGAAGGAATCATCTCCCTTTTTCTAGTGGCAAGGATGCTGGAGTTCCTCGAGCTTCAAGTGGGCATCGTAGAAGACATCCAAGCCTTGAACTTTTGCATTGGTATTGCACTTGTCGGTGGCCTACTTGGTGAGGGCACCTCAGCAGTGACAGGTTATGAAGTATACTTTGGGGAGGGAGCTGAGGGACTCTGGAATAGGCCAGACTCAGGCAATACTCCCACATCAGGCACCATGCTGTGGAGCCCTCAGCATTGGGTAAGCTCTTTCAGATTCTTAAAAACAAACAAACAAACAAACAAAAACTCAAACATGTGTTCTACAAGATATTCGGGTGCCTGCTCTTGATGACAGGGGAGCAGTCAGTCTCATGTCCTACAGAAACAGACCTACAACTAACAGAGGAGAGAAATTGCATGCTCAATTAAGTAAAATCCATCTTCTCAGCCTCAGCTCACTGGGAACAATAACTACAAGGAGGGTGGGCAGGATGGAGTAGAAGCAGATTGTCTTCCACCTTATTAGTCTGTGGGCCTAAGATTGGCTGCTAGGAGAATAGGGTGTTTTAATGGAGTGGCTTATTTTTAATAAGTTAAAGTGACTAGAAAATTATGGGTTGTATCCAAGATATTGCATAATGGGAAAAGATATGTGTCAGGGAATATGCTGATAGCCTACTAGTGAAGACGATTTGATAAGCAAATCATGGATATCCAAGGCATCTCAAACTTAACATATGCCAAACTGAACTCAACCTTGCCTCCTCTAAACCTGTTCTTTTCCCCATCTTATCTAGATCAATAAATAACCCCATTCTTCTAGGTGTTTAGGCCCCAAACCTAGGAGTAACTCATGGGTCTTCTTTTTCCCTTAAACCCACATTCAATCCAACAGCAGGCCCTGTTGGCTCCACCTTAAAAATAAATAGATATGAAGAAATCTCCCTTGCTCCACTCTGACAACTCTACTTCTCACCACACTCACCTGTAATTGATATTTTTGCAATTCCAGTCCTCCTAACTGGTCTTCCTGCCTCTTCTCTTGAGTCCCCTGCCCTTTTCACTCCCACCCCAGTTAATCTTCCATTGAGTAGCCAGGGTGATCTTCTAAAATTGTAAAGCAGACTTTATAACTTCTTGTTGAAACACTGCAATGGGCTTTCATCACATGCCTTGCAATTTTACCAAGGACTTTATGTGCACATCATTTGGCACCTGTTCCTCTGACTTCATCTTATATGGCTCTGCTTCCTTCTCTTCATTCCAGCCAGACTGGAATGTGCTTCCCACGAAAGGCCCTGTGTACTTGCTCCTCTTGCCTGGAGCTCTCTATTCCCCCTCTGCACCAACTTTCTCTGGCTTAGTCTGATACTCAACTTACATTTCTTCATGGCATTTATTAACCTGACATCTAGTATGTATATGTTTGCTATTATTTGCCTAGTTTTATCTCAAAATGTCAACTCCTTGAGTCCAGGGGCTTTGTCTTTTTCACTGCTATGTTCTTGGTGCCCAAGATAATGCCTGGCCTGGAAAAATATATATTTGTTAAATACATTAATATGTTCGATGATTTTCAGTTTCATACTTTAATGCTCTTCATATTGCTATAGCCTTATTTCTCTGGGTTGGAATCCTCCACTGTATTGAGGCTTGTGAAGTGTCACTCATATGATGCTGGAATTCCTCATACCTTTCATAATTTTTTGGATGTCTTATACCTTGGGAGTTATCCTTGTGGATGTTTTATCCTGTGAATCTGGGTTGTGGATCCCTGCTTGTGGGGAGTTTCATGGTTGTTACTGCCCTAGCTACCAGGGTTCACTGTTACCAAACTAGAGCTTGCCAATTTTGACTTGGGGTTCCTACACCACATGGATAAGTGCACTCCCAGTAGGCCTCTGTGCCTTGGCAAAATTAGGTCTGGACCTGTGCAGATGACCTTTGTTTCCGTGGCTGGAGCAGACGGATGGACATATTTTGGTTCCCCTCCTTAGACAAGCAGTGTATTTTTTGCTCCTAGCTTCACTCAGGGAGGCTCAGTTTCAGCTCTCACTATGTTGGATCTTGAGGCTTTGGCTGCCATCTCATCAGACATTGAAACTCTGACTTTGTTTCTGAGGTGCAGCTGCTAAGTCTGCTCCCCACCAACTCAATCTTCTTGCCAAGGGCTTAATTTTCACTTCTCTTCACAATGTATTCTTCTTTTTCTAAAGTATATTTTATTGATTATGTTGTTAGAGTAGTCCCAATTTTTTCCCTTTACTCCCCTCTGCCCAGTACTCCCCTTCCCTCTGGCAATCCCACCCCCCTTAGTTCATGTCCATGGGTTGTGCATATAAGTTCTTTGGCTTTACCCTTTCCTATATTATCCTTAACTTCCCCCTGTCTATTTTGTATTAACCAATTATGTTTCTTAGTCCCTGCACCATTTCCCTGTTTTTCCTCTTTCCCCGTCCTAGCTGATAACCCTCCAAATGATCCCCATACCTATGATTCTGTTCTATTTTGGTTTGCTTAGTTGGATTTTGTTTTTATTTCTTAGATTCACTTGTTGATAGTTATGAGTTTGTTGTCATTTTAATGTTCATAGTGTTGATCTTCTTTTCCTTAAATAAGCCCATTCAACATTTCATATAGTATGGCTTGGTGATGATGAACTCCTTTAGCTTTACCTTGTTTGGGAAGCACTTTTTCTGCCCTTCCATTCTAAATGATAGCTTTGCTGGATAGAGTAATCGTGGTTGTAGGTCCTTGTTTTCATCACCTTGAATACTTCTTGCCAGTCCCTTCTTGCCTGCAAAGTTTCTTTTGAGAAATCAGCTGATAATCTTATAGGCACCCCTTTGTTGGTAACTCCCATCTTTGCTTTTGGTGCTTTTAAGATTCTCTCTTTATCTTTAACCTTTAGCATTTCAATTATGATATGTCTTGATGTGGTCCTCTTTGGGTCTAGTTTGTTTGGGACTCTCTGTGCTTCCTGGACTTGTATGTCTATTTCCTTTGCTAAATTAGGGAAGTTTTCCTTCATTATTTTTTTCACATAATTTTTCAATTTCTTGCCCTTCCTCTTCTCCTTGTGGCACTCCTATAATTTCTTTCAATTCTCGTTTCCTCCTTCTGTACTGGTTGACTGTTTATTTCTTCCTTATGTTCCAATTCATTCATTTGAACCCTGGTTTCCTTTCCTTCACCACTAGTTTCTTGTGGATTTTCCTTTATTTCACTTAATATAGCCTTCATTTCTTTCCCTGTTGTACTTAATCTTGTCTGTCAAATCTGTGAACATAATTATACAGTGTTTTGAACTGTGCATCTGTTATGTTAGCTATCTCATCATCACACAGTTCTCCCACTGGAACCTTGATCTGCCCTCCCCTTTGGGTTTATACTTTTCTGTCTCCTCATATTGACAGTCTCCTGTGTTTGCCTCCGTGTCTTAGGTAGAGCTATCACACCTGTTACACTGTATGGGGTGGATCCTTAGGTATTTGTCAGTGCTGGTGACCTGTGTCACCACATTGTGGCACTGTATGTGGGAGAGGGGTCCAAGAGGGAACAATTCCCCTTTTCCAGTCATTTCTCCCACTTCCCGTACTAAACAAGTTGAGTCCATTGAGAGACCAATTGTTTCCTTCTCTGCCCCAACCCCCACTGCTTTTCACAGTCAGAGGTAACGTGACTATTTTTCTCAGCGCTGGAACCATGAGCTGTGTGGTCTGGTCTGGGGCTGGGACTGCTCCCCAGGTTTAAAGTGTATGACTGCATTTTTTGCCATGGCCATGGCTTCTGTGCCGCTGCCGCAGTTGCCCATTGATGCTGCCTGCCATGCTGCCAGCCCCCTCTGCCAACTGCCGCCACTGCTGTGCCGCACCGCATTCTTTCTGTCCCAGCTCCGCCCCTCCTACCTGTCTGGCTGAGTATTTCTTTGCTTGTTGAACTTCCATGTAGTTCAATTTTTTGGAACTTCTGGTTGTCACTAGTTTTGAGGTAGTTGTAAATTTTTTCTTGTGAGGGAGATGCTGTGTGTCTACCTATGCCTCCATCATGGCTGGAAGTGTTTGACTGTGTATTTTTAATTAAAAAATTTAGAAGCCAAGACTAAGGCAGTCAAAAAATGGTGGAATATTTCCTACTTCCTTTGGCATACCTTTTTTCCTCCTTGCAATCCCTTGGGTCTTGTGTTTTTGCATCATCTCCTTTCCTGCCCATCCTTTCTGATGCCTCCACTGAAAAGAACACTAGTTATTCAATTTAGATTCTGGATTATAATTTCTGTTGCAGGACCAATAATCCCACCACTGACCTCGGTTGGGCCTTGGTTCCTATTCCCAATTATATGGGGCTTGTGTCTAAATATGAACATCTTAGGTTTCCAACCTCACACTTGAGTCTGCATTATTGGTTCTGTAGACTAAGTATTTTCATCTGTACAGTGAGAATATTTAGCTAACCAGCTTCCTTTCTCAAGATTCAGAAGGAATGTGTAGATGGGGACTTAAGAGGGACACTAGATCATTCTGGGTTAACAATTCTAGTTCTCCCTTTTCAAATACCAATTCCTATGTCTCAACATTATTGAAATTATTAGAAAATTATTATTTAAAAATACATACAGCATGTGTTTAGGTGGAATGTGGGATGAATGTATATAAGTATGTTTGAAATCTGTCAGAGTGACCCAAATGTCCATCATGTTTTAAAAATTGGGAAATTTTACCCAATGTCTAGAGTAAGCGAGGTGCTTTGGCAACTCTAGATCTGTATTCTTGCATGGAGAGATTGGCTGGAGCTGAGCGGCAGCTGCCTTCTTTACACTGTAAATGACCTTCCCATTCTACACAGTTCCTAGGGGATGTACCTCACCTCACTCATTTATGTTACCTGCCTGGGCTCTGTTGATATATGAATTTTTAACCTGGATAGGAACTTAGTGTTTTAATATTAATGTGATTTAATTTTGATCTGAGGAACTTCAGGAAATATGGGATTGCATAAAAATCATTTGTAACATACACATGAAAACCAGATTTGAATTGTGGCAAATTAGTACATAGTATGAAAGTGACTTTGAGAATTCTCTATTAACTATCACTATTTGCTACTGCCTGATCTGGTTTAAATATTGAGTCACTACTGGTGTCTGTTACCCGGGAAACTGAGTTAAGAATTGAAATAATGGTGAATCCTACAGTCATGAATTAAGAAATTGTCTTGTAGTTCTAATCTAGAGGCCTTTGGGTAAGGTGGATTCACTCTCTTGTGCACTTAGAAATAGAAGCATCAAAGCTCAGAAGAAGTCCCACATATGACAAGCAGAGAAATAAAAAACTTACGTGAGGTTCTTTGTGAAATCACTAAAAATAAGCAAAAGAAATTCATGTAATTTTTCTTAAATAGAAAAAAACATAGTATTATCTAATATAGTCTGCTAGAGGACCTGGGTGGGCATAAGTGGAAAGCATCTCAAAATATGCCATGCAAACTTAGATATAATATTAAGCAATGATGATGTGGTAATGAAATCAATAGCGTTTCCTTAAAAGTCCTCTTTATTTATTAGACCTGGATAACTTTGAGTATAGTCTCAGGTAAAGACCATTGTACCTTTCTGTTCCCTTTGGATAACACTATAATCTTTGAGGGAACATTCAAAGGTCTCTCTCCATTTAAACAACATTTTTGGCTTCTCTCTCTCTCAAAAATTCTGCCTATCTGTATTATTTTATAATATCCTTCAGTTTTTGTTGTTGTTGACAAATGTTAGCTTAGTTCTTCTTTTAATCAGTATTCCCTTAAATTACTTATAATAAAGGGGAAGCTGGGTAATAAGGAAGCAAAAGAGCAATGAAAAACCCAAATCACTTTAACAGAACTAAGTCCCTCAGACTTCAAAGATCAAAGAGAACCAAAGTAGAGAGGGCAGATGTAATACTTACTTATGGGTGCCAGAGGTAGACCTGAAAAATAAAATTTGATATCATTAGATACTTGTTTGAAAGAAACAGGTTTTTCTAGGGAGGATTATCTGTGTAGGAGAGGGGCTTGGTAGTGACACAGCTCTTTGTTCAAATTATGGTTCTGTGACTGTGTTCTTCAGCAGGTATGTGGCCTCAGTTTGTTAGCCCTTACAAAGGGGTCAGTGGAGTTACTCTAAAAATTACATGGACAGCTACTTACGTAGGTGGGGCTGGGTGGTCAGGGGAGGGACTAAGCCAAAAAGTTAAAAAAAAAAAAAGAGAAAGGGAAAAAAAACTCATGGACGTGGACAATAGTGTGGTTATTGCTGGAGGGAAAGGGGTTGAAGGAGGTGGGGGAGGGTTGAAGCGATATAAACATCAAGGGATGGAGACTTGACTTGGGGTGGTAAACACACAATGCAGTGTACAGATGATGGAATTGTACCCCTGAAACCTGTATAATTTTGTTAACCAGTGTCACCCCAATAAATTCAATAAAAAGGAAAAAAAAGATGAAATGGCATAATGTAATTTAAGCACCTATATAATTCTTACCACATAGGACATGTAAAGTAAATATATATTTGGATTTAAGTAAATGTAAGTTTACTTCACATGAAGAGAAAGCTAGATGAGCAGCAGGCAAAGAAAACTTAGAGCCGTGCGTGTCAGGTTGCTGCACAGGAGTTAGAAATGAGCAGGCAGGGGCAGGTCCCCAGGCCTTGTAGAGAACAAAGGTAGAACAGAAAATAGTCAAAAAGCAGGTAACTCACTGCTGGGCATTGAAGGTGGAGCAGCTGAAAGACAAACAAGGTATCTTCATAATCCTTTGCTCTCCCACTATTTTTTTCTTCTATCTAGAGAGTTCCTTCTCAGTAGGTCATTATAACAATAGGGAACACATTTCCTTTGGTTTTATTTACTTTTAATGTAAATCAGCATGTTTTGAAATTTCCAAAAAATCATTAATAATTTTATGGAATTTTGATAATGGGAAGGTAGATGCTTAAGGAAGTGTGCATCTCATGCCCAGATCCCAGCGTTGGCCAGGAAAGGCCAGGTTATAGGATCCCACAGTGGAGGAGACATAAAAAGACTTACTGACAGCATGCCGAGTTGGTCCAGCTAGAAAATAGAACAGATAAAATTATCTCCTCTTCCTTTCTTCCCTGTTCAATTTGTTTTTCAATTTGTGAAGTCCCTTGCAACAAGCCATTTTTAACTGCTGAGAAACTCCCCTCTACTCTTGTTTTTTATGTAAATCATGGAGTTTGATTTTAATTATTGGTAATCTGAAAGCAAGATATCAAAAATTATGACCCTAAAATTTCTAAGAACTCAGGGAAATTTTCCTTAGATATTTTGGAATCCAAATGTGGAAGAACAAAACAGGTGGAACAGGAGGTCCAAATGAAACTTATCTCCTTTCTCTCTTATCATTTATTTTCTTTTTCTGTATTCAGTCTCTTATTGATGGTTTATGACTAAGCACATTTTTCTCCCCTCTCATATTTATGTAAATTTATGTTAGATTTTTCAAAAACATCATTAATAACCCAGAGGGATTTTGATAATAGGACATCAAGAGACCAATATGGACCTCACACCCTTTGTATCCCAGTGTGGCCAGACAGAGACTCTTGTCCCCGCTGGAAACCAATCAAGCCCTGTAGCAGAGAATCAAATGAATATACAGACTTACTGATTGCATGAGGAGTTGATCCCACTGAAAAATAAGCAGAGATTTCTTATTCCCTGCTTCTATTCATTTTTTGTGCTATTCATTTTTTTCTATCAGTAAATTTCTTAGTGATATAAAAGCTTGAAAAGGTTTTTTGATTAGAGGCATTTGAACTTTTCAAAAAACTTATAATTTGCTGGTGAAATGCCACTTAATGGGGGAGCAAAAGTCTAAGAAAATAGGAGTTTCAAGTTTCTGACTGGAACTCAAATTCCGATAGATATCACTAGACTTTGAAAAGTTCACAGCAGAGAAACAAATGAACAATTTATTAATTGCTTGTACAGATGACCCAGTTGGAAAACAGAAACATTATCTCTACCTTTTACTTTCATTCATTTTCCTTCTGTATGGAAAGTCACTAATTGACAATCTTTAGAACCCCGGAGAAAAGTTATTCTCTGCTCTTTAATTTTCATGTGAGTCAGTAAATATTCTAGAAACTTCTTAGTAACCTAATGGAATTCTGAGTAATGAAAAAATATGGGGCCAAGGAAATAGGAGCTTTAAACTATTACAATCCCAGTATGGATAGGTAAATTTTGGTACAAGAAGATCTGTCAGATAACGTTGGAGATAGATGAGTTCTTTCATGGAGAGAGAGTCAAACTTAACAGAGGATTCTGTAGCTGAAAAGCAAAGAGAGAAATCAGTATGGAAAGGCTGGCGAAAGAGGAACAAGTTCTCTTGTGACTCTGGGAGGGAATGTCAGGAATGGTCAGGGAGGGAGCAGCAAACCCTTGTAGGGGCTGTAATTCCCTGGGCTGGGAAAGCAGTTGCTAGCTATCATGCCTCCTGCTTAGTCTGAGAGGGTGCAGGACAGCGAGATGATTTATCTCTTCTCTGTGTGCAATGAATGGACATTTTTGAAAATCCTACAGGGGATTAGTAATTTAAACTCAGTTGCCTTCACTTTTCTTCTTCCTATTTCTGATATCTCATGCAAGCTTTCATTCGTTGATACAAATATCCTCCCTCCCTTATTGACAAGCCACAATAAACTTTGGATAGTTTCCTCTGATACACACACACACACACACACACACACACACACGCACGCGCGCGCGCACACATAATTTGGCTAATTAAGTGAGGTTTATATTTCCCCCAATTCATTCATTCCTTGGTGGGGGTCAGCTGGAGTGTGGATGAAGAAACATGAATTTCTATAACCTAAAGACACAAAGAAAGGATGCCAAACCCTGCAGAAAGTTGAATGGAACTATCATATAAGAGCAGACAGGAAACTTACTGGTAATTTCTGAAGTTTCATCTGATAAGAAAATAAAAGAAAAAAAAAGGGAGAAATCAGTGTGCATAGAACCAAGAGATGTCAGTTTTCCCAGAGTGGGTTTAGAAAGGGTAACTGCAGAGGGATGCAGTGAGCTTGAAACCTGCCCACTGGCTCTGCCCTGTCTGGGCTTAAGCACCTCCCTCATGCTTGGCATCCTCAGGCTTGCTCCTTCTGGGCTGGGCAGGAAAATGGCAACGAGGCCCATCCTATTACTCTAATGTCCTTTTGTTATTCTCATTTTTACTTATCTTACTTTCCTACCTAACCTTTTAATTCATTTGAAAGCGTTCTTCCCATTCCTTCTCTACAAGTCCCATTTGGAACACTCATTTTTACTAATTAAGAAACATTAATCAGTGCATTTTGTACTTTCTTCAAATTGCCTATAATTTAGGGAGAGGCTAGAAAGAAATAATTGTAGCAGCTTATTTTCATTTGTACATTTTTATATTTTGAAAGTGTTTACACGCAGGGAAGGAGTTAAGCAGTGAAGAAAAATAGGTAAAGGGCATCTACATGCACGTAGATGGTGGCTATTAGGGGACTTTGGGCCAGATGAGACCCTTCCTTTAGCCACAGTGAAACCCTCTGAGGTGAGCTGGTTTATTTATTTTCCCCTATAAGAATTATGAGACTTTCCAAGGATGTCAGTCTTGGTGATAATCATGAGTACTGAAAGAGGCAGCCTTGATTTAAGGGAATAGTTGGTAAATGATGGCTCTTATTCATTCACAACAAGCAGGGTATTTAGGGCCAGCATTTAGGGCAGGCACACCAGCTTTAGTGGTTATAGGGTGATTATGTTGGAGACTGCCTGCCCTCTTCACACTTTGAGTTTCTTTTTCCAACATATCTTGTAGGACTGTAAACTCCTCGGCACCAGAGGTTAGCCACATCTTTCTCTTATTCATGACTTTATGCCCAATGCTTAGCATAGTTTCTGATCCACAGTAGGAGCTCAGCTAGTGAAGAAATGTTTCAGTACCTATGACCTGCCTTCTGGTAATTTTCCTCCTGTTCATTGTAAACTTTGGAGCCATCACTTAATGTCCAGACTCAGAATTTCCAACCAACTCCACCTGGGGTTGACTTTGACTCTAGATCTTGCACTGTCTTTGCTCTGTTAATCACAGTGGGAGCTTCTCCCTCACTCTTTTCCATTTATATTTTGTAGTTGCCTGATGCTTATGCCAAATTGTGTAAGTGCAGCCCGTCTGCTGTCATATCCTGTTCCCTGAAGCTGTCTGTGTGTTTGTGTGTGTGTCGGCCTTCAGGAACTCAGGATAGATTAGGCCCTGACTAGTATCCCCTGGTAGACTTTCACAAGGGAACTGGAAACAATATTTAAATTTGATTGTCTTTTCCCTGTCTTATATTTATTTTTAAAATTTGCCTCCCTTTTCTCATTTTCTCTATACTGTCTTCATTTTTTTGAGCAGGCCCTTTATAAACTACAAAGCACTTCAGAACTGGAAAGTTATCCTTATTATTTTAGAGAGTTCTTCTGTATTGTTATAGAAGCCATTGTGACCATTACTAGGGGAATTTTCTTACTCTTTAAAACAAAACAAAACGAAACAAAACCCTGGAGAATTCTTGGAAGGTGAAAACTGGGAAGCTTGAAAACATGTTTAATACCAGTGTTCTTATGGTAGGACAGGAAACAGACACTCTAGACACTGAGGAAGATCAATGAACACCAGAGGAATAAAAGAAATAAGGGACTTACCACTGGATCCAGTATATTGTACTAAAGATAGAAACAAACATATTGTGGTTGTTAAACATGTAAGACACATGCACCATTGATGTTTTCCATAGGAGAACAGAGAAAATGGCTTCCCAGGAATTACTAACCCCCAATTTTCAGAATGAAGTATTTTAAATACTGCTGTAGTATAGCCTTTCCAAAAGAATCAGCTCTTCCTTTAGGAGACTTATAACTCCAGTTGGAAGGGTAACCACTTCATTCTTGCCTTTCAGTATAGGTGTTTGAGGTGAAATCTCAATTATATTTCCTTCCCTCCTTCATATCACTATTTTTTTCTTCATATCACTTTGTTTCACTATCAGCCATCTTTCTTTTGTCTTCTTACTTATTTCTTACATACTCCCTCAGATTCTCTCTATTGCATCTTTGCTTTGGAATGTTCTTGTAATGGTTATTGACAAACCACTATAATCACTACTAGAAAAATGTTATGCTACCTATTACGACTTTAAGTGATGTATGAGTTGACATATATACAGGTGACTTACCAATAGGTCCTGGGATTTGCACTAAAAAGAAGTTAAAATTGGCATATTTAGTATCAGTGTTTGGATGAAGAATACATTTTTCATTAGTTTTATTCTAGGGCGGGGCTGTGGCAGGTAGAGTATGGGAGATGAAATGGTATCTGTAATGAGGTCATTAGGGAGAACTAGTCCAGCTATGTTGAGTATAGAGCACAAAGGACATTTAGCATATTCTGCAATGTTTCTATATGTGGTGAAGGATTTTTTTAGGATCCTGTCAAGCAAGAAGACATGAGGGAAAATTGAAACTTTATACTTTCCTTTCCTGTCAGTAACAGTAGAAGATATTACTTTTTCAAGGGATTTCCCTTGTACTAAAATCTTTATTTCTGACTAAGTAATATGTTCCAGGATAGGCATTTAGATATGAGGTAAGGAACCAGTCTTGTCATAGCTTCCAGCTTACTGGGGACTGACAGAGTGCTGACGGTGGCTGTGCTTACTTTCAGTGTCTGTGGGCAAAGAGTCAATAAAATCTCAGTTTTTAATGAGAATTTGACCTTCAGTTGATTTTTGAGCAACTGATCCTCTGGCAACCTGATAAAGATTGTAAGCCTGCCACGTTACTTGGCAACATTGCTTTTACATGAGAATAATCCTTGATTGGTAAAGTGCATGTGAACTGGGAGAACTATAAATACCTGTTAGAAAGCCATAGCTTTGGCCTCCCTGAGTGTTGTGACCATGTATTCGGGCATGTTTCTGAGATCCTTGCAGGTTATGTGTATGGAGTTCTCACAGGAAATTTGGTCCTGGGGCTTCAAAGCCAGGACAGCTCTGGTACTGAGCCAATGGAGGCCAAAGAGAATAGTTCCTGGCTGGTCCTGTGGACCCTGTAGAGACCACTGGGAGGACTACTGCCACCCAAGAGGGATGGCTGATCCTGGGTCCTACTGAGTAGTCTGGTGCCAGGCGAGGGCTATGATAATCTTGTGAGTCTTCATGGTTAGTTGAATCTAAAAAGACCACACCTACTCTCAGTGGGCATTGCAGCATCTTTCTTCACAGTTCCTTACTGCATTGTGATGGGAACTATCCCAGTTCTGACCCGCAAGTCACCCCCATCCCCCTGAAAGCTAGAAGGTAGATTACTAGTTCTGGATATCCTGGGCTATGAGCTGTAGTCAAGCTAGAAATTTAGGTATTTTGGGAAAGTTATTTAATATTTGCCTTGACTGGGATCCTGGAGTAGAACTCCTAGGACTCCTGCCCTATGGTGTGAGCCACTAAATCTTTGGGCAGATAATCATTTCAAATTTTATTTTTATTTTTTACTTTCTTTTTTCTTTTGCAGCTAAGTAGGTTTATGTGTAACATTTGGACCAAAAGGCCTTGGAAGTTTAGTGTTTTAAAATGGAACCCCATTGCAGTTTTGGGGAACAACAACACTGGCTTGCATATACATGATCACACAACACCAAAGAACCATGCTGATTTTACATATCTAAGAGTTGCAGAAAGATTCCTACTACAAATAAAAATGGTCATGTGGGTTAGCAGTACCTCTCAGAATAGAACCATAAATGTGAATTTCAATGCACACCTCACACATTTGTGTTGGACCCCCACCCTCTCAACCCACCCCCCAACAGGGCCTTGCCCCGGAAACATTTGTATTGCAGCTACCTCAGTGAGGACCACATCACAAATGATCTCTGTAGATTCACTGTCTGGCATAGCCCACACACTAGCACACTGTCAGTTTCAAATAAATGAATACATCTTGGAATTAAAAAAAGAACCGTTATATCCATTTTATAGGTTAAGAATATCTAAGCCACAAATTAGGAGTACTGTAATGGCTTTATCATGGATTTAGGGCTGTAGCAATGATTGTAGGAATCAAATGATTTTCATGAATTTTTTTTCGGCAGCCGTCCATCTCGAGAGACGATGGTGTAGCTTCTTAAGAGTCTATCTGCACCGCCGAGAATGACTGTGCAGTCCGACTCGGGAGTGACACGGTATCTGTCTCCTCCCGTGTTGAATCGACATCTTGCGATGACGCTGGAGTGTCCTCTCCAGTGGAGCTGAAGCTACAGAGCCTGGGCAGGGTGATATGGAGGGTCTGCTGTTGCCCATGCAGCAGACCCCCCCCTCTCTTCGCAGCTGAAGGATCCAAGGGAAAGACGGAGTCAATACAGCTTGGCTTCAGGTGCGCCGCAGGAGTTGCCGGTGTTGACTACAACGTCAAACCGCCTTAGGGACTCCGGCTCCGGATTTTCTGTCGGGGTTTACTCCCTTAGCCTTTCCCCTGAAGAGGTATGCCGCAAGGCAGCGGAGGTTTTTTGGAGTCAGAGTTTTCCTTCTCTGATGTGCCCTGACTGGAAGATCGAACCAGCGACACTTAGCTCGCAGGCCGACGCTCAATCCACTGAGCCAAACCAGCCAGGGTTTTTCATGAATACACATGGGGTAAATAAAACAAATTGGGTGATCACATAGCCAGATATAAAAACACACCAAGAAATTAGCCATGATAAAAAAAAAATCACATAGCTTAACTATATCGACAACTGTGCCAAATAAAATCCTGACAATGAAACGAAGATTGGGGGATGGGGGTGTGGGATGGAGCAACAGGTGGAAGAGGAAATAGATGGTTAAAAGGATTCTCATTTTTATGTTGCAGTTTTGGGGATCTCAAATTTTATTTTATTTCTTTGATTTCCCTATATTTTCTTCACCCTTTCCACTTTTAATTTTGACTCTTTGTATCTGTCTTTTCCTCTTTTTTTATCAGCTTTATTTATATTCATTTACTCTTCTTTCTTCTCTTATCTGCCAATTTACTTAATCTTTTCTTCCAATTTTTTACTGTTTTAAAAAAATTTCTCTTGATTTTTTTACTTTTTAACTTGTATCTTCATTCTCTTTTATTCTTTGCATTGCCCTTTCTCCTGCTGTCTCTCCCCACAGGCCGTTTTGTCACCTGAATTCTAACACTAGAAGTTCATTTTATGCTTTGCTAATAAATTATAACACCCAAAATGGTAACGGAAAGAACTCAACTAAGAGTGAGCAAAATGTAGTTCCAGCTTCATTATTAACTAAGCACCCCTCTCCCTTGTTGCCTTGAGAAGAGACTCCTGAGCCCGTTTCCTCATTTCTAAAGATGATATATAACTGCGTTATCCACCATCATTGGGGTGTTTGTAGACCCAAAAAAACAATGGATGTGAGAGTTAGAACAACTGTAAGACATTGTAGGAGTCACTCAGAATGTGATAGGCACAAATACAGAACTCATGTTCATTTAGTTAGATGAACATAGGGGGACCTCAAATCCTGCTTCTTTAGTTTTATAACTTAAGAAATTCTTAGTTTTTGTTAGGAATCCTATAATCAAGTGTGTGGAGCTGCAACTGCTTGTTGTTAATTTATAAAGATGTAATAGTGGACAGTCTCATCTTGGGACCTAACCATTACTTACAATATTTTCATGGAAAAGTGCATCCGGGCAAGTTGTTAGGAGTTGGTGAAGATAGACTCCAACTGTCTTGGAGGGAACTTTCCAGAGCAATTAGAAATGAAAAGTACCTTAAAGTTTGCATTATTTTGCAAAATGAAGATAATCTAATAATAAAAAATTATTTGCACAGAAAGAAAAAGTATATTGGTTTTAAAGAGCTAGATTATATACTTAAGGGTGAACAGCTCAGAAAGGACCATCTCTGGGGAGTATTTTTTTTTCACTTTGTATTTCAGCTTCATAGTTAATTTTTTTTAAATGTGGAATCTGGGTGAGTCTAAGACATAGGAATTCTGGGTGGGATAATGAGGCAGAGGAACCACTTGTTCCCAGAGTCTATGGGCAGTGACCCTTGAAATAAAAGTAGACTGACAGTCTAAGCATTGCAAAGGATCAGAAGGCATTAATATTGAGACTTATGTGACTTACCAATGGTTTTCTGAGAGAGCTCTAAAATAAATAAAAGAAAAGAGAAAGTAAGTAAAAGAAATCAATATGTGCTTACAAGCTCTGGCGTCAGCTGCATTTAGGTGTTGATTCTTATTGGGATGCTAAGGCAATCTCACACATGTAAGGATCTCCTCATCTGGTGGGTACACTGAGAGGGTCAGTAGCAAAGGCACTCGGTACAGGTTACCCCTTTAATCCATTTAAGTCTTGTAGAAGATTGAAAAAAATATCCTTCTCCATTTAAACTTAATCTTCTTCCTTTCTCCCATTATTTCACTTGTCTCCATCTCACTATGCTTTTAAAAGTCCTTTTGTGATATTGATGTCACTGGAAAACTATTTTATAGTTTGTGTTTAGCAGTGGAATATATATTCACAGGATTGTTAATGACTTACTGAAATGCTCAGTAGAAAAATACCAAAAGGCCAAGAAAATGTGAACCCCAAAGCCTGGAAATCCCCACATGGAACCAGAGAAGGATCCCTAAGATACTGCTGGAAATTAAGTGTCCCACAGTAGAGAATTGGAAAACTTACTGATAGGTCCTGTAGCTCCAGCTGAGAAACCAGAGAGGAGGAGAAGGGAAAGAGAGATCAGTATGCTTCATCACTGTGAAGGGAATACCCGTTCTCTGAAACTCACTCTGGAGGAAATGTCATAAATGGAAACCTGAGGGAGATCAAGGGTTGCGTGTACTGCAGTCCTTGGACAGGCTCCGTGTTGCACAACATGGGAGACCTACAGGAACAGAGGCCTCCCCTTGTTTCCAGTGATGGCAAACCTTTAAGAGGATTGGGACAGATTTATTCCCTATTAATTTATAATGCCTCTTCTTTTCTTACTTGTTTTTCTTTTTTTCTCATTCCATTAGGGACTTGTTATTTGAAAAATGGACCTTACCTTGCTGAGAGAGCACTATGAGTGCTAAGAGGGCTCTTTATTTTCTATTTTCTTAGGTTAGCCCATGGGCTTTGCAGTGTCTCTGCTCAATGCAGAGATCCTTTGGAAACTGTGCAACAGGAATGCTAAGGGGATTGAGAAACATGGTACCCAGAAAACAGGGTAGGTCAGTCCTAAAGACCTTGTAGGGCAGAAATCAAAGGAACCAGAGAAGGGAAAAATTAGTACTTACGAATAGGTGCAGAAAATTGCACTAAAACATAAAGAGGAGAAAAAATCAGTGTGGTTTGATAGTAACGGAATTCTCAGGCCACCAATATTTTTTAAAAAGAATTTGTGAAGCAACTCAATCAGAAAGAGAATGACCACTGCAGGTTGAAGATAATTGTAGAGTGAATCCCATAACCCACCCAGCAGGTCAGGTCATTCAGCATTCATATTAAGTGAGAAATCTGTGGTATCCTGAAGGTTTTCAGTGCTTCTCCTTTACTTATATCCTCGCCCTCTTTCCCTCTCTGCCCCTCAGCTGCTCAAAGGGCTGAGACTTTATAGATATAGAGAGCATGTCTGCTCCTTTATCTTTTTTTTCCATTACTACCTACTCCTTTATCTTTATTACGCTTCATTATTGTGCCTTCTCCGAGAACGACTTGTTCTTGTAGCTCTTCCGTCAGTTTAGGAAAAGCTCATCAATAGCTGTTTTGATGATTTTTTTCATCATAACTCAGAATTTTTTTCTGGTGATTATTTTAAATAAAAATAATTTGGCTTTCCCTTGTCTTAAGCTCAGTGGCAATTCAGGGCTTGTTTTGTTTTGTTTTGTTTGGTGACTTGGGCATTGGGAGGTGTTGGAAGTTTCAAATGCAACCAAGAAGCATGAGTGGGAAAGGCTACAGGTATAGAAATGGAAACATCTAGAGTGAGGAGAGAACCCCATATTCCACAGAAGACCCAGCATGTCAGAATTAGGAAACAATAAAGAAACTCACTTATGGGTCCAATGGCTCCAGCTAAAATATGACAAAAACAAGACACTAATTAGAATGGTTCTTTGGCATAGGAGAATACAGTATGTATTGCAATTATTTCTGGAAACACAGAAATTTAGGCAACAGGAGCAAAATTTCCACTTCATTGGAGGGGCAAATAAAGTTTATTCTTTAACCCTCACCTGGGGGGACCAATGACCACTGTGATCTGACAGCAGAGCTGCAGGCGGCAGGGGGAGGGCTCCTTCCCTGAGGGGCATCCTGTCTGTGTCTCAGTAGAGCACACAGGCTCTTGCCTCTCTTCCAGCTGGGCTCATTGGAACATGTTTCTCTAGAGTCTATAGTCTCATTTTCTGAAGAAGGCAGTTGGGATTTTTGTCTCCTGAGGGTGGGTGACCTTGGCTCCCTTAGTCAACAAAGTAATTTGGCCTGCAGTGTCTTAGTGTAAGAGGGGACAGAAACTGCTAGATGGATTCAAGACATTTGTAGGTATGGTTAGTGGGTGAAGAGGGGAGGCACTAGACCCACATGGATCTTGTTAAGATGAAGATGCTGATTTAGTAGCTCTGGGCATGGGCATTAGGCTTAGATTCTGCATTTCTAACAAATTCTATTGTGATACCTAGGCAGATCTTTGGACATACTTTAAGCAGCAAGAACGTAAAGGACTGGTAACATCTCAGAGTACTTACACATTTCCATGTAGCATTGTTTTTCTTTTCTAAATCAACTGCCTCTCACCCATCCCTCACTCTTTATTCCCTCCCAGTATTTCTGCCAGCGATAGTTGTTGTAATGTCATTTAAAATGTAGTCTGGACACTTCTTCCAGACTTACTCATTGTTCACAACAGGGCATGCACATCCCACACAACCCACAAAAAATGGCAGCCCGGGGACCCTCAGTCAGCGAGCTGGGACTTACTGCCCTCTTCCTCGGAGTGTTGCTGGGATTTCCAAAAGAAAGCCTTGCCACCTTTCTAACACTTATTCTTGACACTTTTGTTTTTGCTGTTGGATCTTAAGATTTTGAGAAAATTAAAAGTGATAGTACTTCCTCACAGAGGCACCCAGCTTATTAAGATAACAATAGGGAATAAAGAAGGAGAAAGGACTTGATTATTTGTGCAGGAGAAAGTAAAAACCTCCAGGAATGACTGTCTCACACATTCTAAAGCTGTAGCAGGGCAGAGCACGTGAGGGTGAAAGCACAGAAGAACTTACTTATGGCGCCTGCCGTGCTGGCTGCAATAAAACACAAACAGGTGAGTTTGGAGGGAGCAGACTGAAGGGTATGCACACATTTCAGGGAGTTTCAGGTCAAGCATTTACTACATAGTGGATCTGCACGGAGCACAGTGGAAGGTAAGTCTGCACTTCCTCCCTTTTTCCTTAGGAGACTGGTGAGGTCATACTGCCTGCAATTAGTTTTGTTTTTATTTTTCAAATTTTACTGCATTCTTGCTATCAAGTCCTTTTAAGTTTCTGTTTTTTTCTGATAAATCCATCAAACCCCAGGATTTTCCTTTTACCTTCTAATTAATTCATTGTTATTTTTATTAGCAGAGCTTTCATTTTGCTAAATAAGAAAATGATCAGTTACTTAAGGATCCTGGAATCAGCCTCAAGTTCCTCACCCTGGTAAGTAAAGGGAGAACAGTAAAATAGTGAGTTTTGTTCTCCTTTCCTCCATTTTTATGTGCGTCCTTAACCCTGCTCCTCAGCACCCCAGTAGTAGGCACTTTAAGAAGAACTGGGTTGAGAAATAGGGAAAACTTACAAAATAGTCCTGGAGTTGCTTTTAAGCTTTTTATATAACCTATAATGAAAATTAACAAGAACTGTAAGAAATAAATGTTTGCTGCTTAAACCAAAAAGAAAAGAAAAAAAGGACATTAACAAATATAACATCAGTGTGATTTAAATTTTCAGAGGACAGGAGTGTAGGCAATGCCATTCCCTCCTCCCCAGGTGTGATCTACAAATCATCTTGAGGTTAAACCCTTGAGTCTCAGTTTTGCTACTCTTTAGCTCTAAGACTGGGTATATTTCTAAACCTGTGAAACAATTTTCTAATCTTTAGAATTTTAATGATATCTCCTATCTGACTTATACTGCAGGGCTGCGGTGAAAAATGAAGGGTAGTAATGATCAGGAAAGCTGAAAAGTTCTATTAGAATATTATGGAGAGAAATATTCAGTGACTACAAAGGATTTATAAAACTCTTCTGCAAGGTTTTCACTGCATTGAAGGTATTCTGCATTATTTAACTTCTCTTTTGGCACCTGTTTTTTTCTTTTATTCCTTATTGTCATTTCAAAAGTTCTGAAGGCTCTATTTCATGAAAATTTCACCTTTTTTGGTTTGTTAATCTTTGTGATTTTAGTCTAAAAAAAACTTATTTTCTGTATTCCTTAGTTACCATAGGACCTTAGTTATGTCCTCTGAAATTCCAGTGAGTTTGTTAGTGGTGTGTTGCTTCTACCTTTAGAAAAACTAATCTTAAGATGTTGAAATACTCTTTACTGAAACTCTTATTTATAAGATGAATTAAGTTTCCCATGGAATTTCAAAGGTTTTGCATATGTGTAAAATTATGACTTGAATTTTTAGAACCTACTTTGGGTCTTTCATTTTATTGTTCTGAAGATTTTCACTGAAATTCATTCTCCCTGTTCCTTTCCTCCCCACTCCTTCCTCTTTATCTGCTCAACTCTTTGCTCCTCATGTGCTTTCATTTCTCTTTGTTGAAATTTCTGTAAGTGCTTAAGTGTTATTTAAAATATATATTTGGTAGGAAAGCTTTATGTGAGTTAAAAACTTGGCAATTAATTTCTCTTAAAATAATTAAATAAATACACTTTTTTGCCTGTGTATTTATGACTATTTCTTTTTTTTTTTAAGTTTGTTGTGTCTTGAGGGAAATAGTAGCTTTTCACAGAAATGATAACATCTACCTTAGCACTTGGAAAAAGATGTCAGTTTTTCTATATGGTATAAACTGAGGTAACATACTGCACTCCCACTACCAAATAAAAAATTTAAAAAGACAGCTCTCATGTTTTTAAGATTTTTAAGATTTAGCAATATTAGCCTATATCAGGAATGGCAAATATATGTGAATTTTCTGCTAATTTTGATGAGTTAGTAGCAACTCCTTGGAGATGAGTAGAATTTTAGGTTGCTTGTGGGCTGAGCAGGAAAGAGAACTGTGATCAATTACTGAATTCTGCCATGGGCAAAAGCCTGGGCAGGGGTGGAACACATATATTTACTGTTCCTGACCTAAAATAATATAGAATAATGAGGACCAAGAAAATTTTTGAACTGAGTTGTTTGTGGCCTTGCTCAGCTGAAGACAACTAAGCATAATAGTCAAACATATCCACTGATTGACTTTCAGAGTGGAGAAGTGGGTAAAAAATGTAAAGATTTGAGTATCCTGCCAAAATACTAAGTATTATATATTTTTGGATATTCTGCCTAGTGAAAATATCAGAAGCAGTTCTCTTAGAGAGTTCCGAGTTTTCTCTACCAGACAGAAATACTGGTTGTCTTTGTAGGACTCACAAACTCAAGCTGCCTTCAGCAGCCCAGCAGGTCTCATTAATTGTGAATTGGTCAGTTATAAGGTGATAGCTGTCAATAAAGTGTGTATGTTGGCCATTTGAAAAGTGCACTCCCTATCTAGAAGTATTCAAAGAATGCAAATGATAAGATTTTATTCTTTTTTATGGCCGAGTAATATTCCATTGTATGTATTTACCACATCTTCTTTATCCTGTTGTCTATTGATGGGCCTAGAGGGTATTATGCTAAGTAAAATAAGTCAGACAGAGAGAGACAAATACCATATGATTTCACTTATATGTGGAGTCTAAAGAACCATATAAATGCACAAACAAAATAGAAAGAGACTCATAGATACAGAAAACAAACTGACGGTTGCCAGAGGGGAGGAGTGGAGGAGGGGAGGTGAAGAAGGTGAAGGGAGTAAAAAGTGCAATTGGCAGTTACCAAATAGCTGTGGGGATATAAAGTACAGCATAGGGAATATAGTCAATGATATTGTAGTAACTATGTATGGGCCAGGTGGGTGCAAGACTCATTGGGTGGATCACTCTGTAAATTATATAAATGTCTAACCACGCTGTACAACTGAAACTAGTATAAAGTAATACTGAATGGCAGAAAAATAATTAAAAATTTAAAAAAGTGAGGAATTCCAAGATGGCTGCAGAGTACCTAGGAGCTGTGCCCACTTGCACCCAGTTCTATACCAGATTTACATCTAAATTGCAGAGCAAGCAACCTGAAAACCCAATTGAAGGCTAGCTGATCTGAAATATTATAACAGGAGAAGCCACATAGACTGGTAAAAAGGGAGGAAATGAAGAAAGTGATAGCCCTCTTAGGCAGGTGCAGTGGCAGCTGAGAAGCTGGAAGGGTATTGTTGCTGCAGAATTCCTTCTCCCTACGAGTGTGGGGTCACAACCCCACCCAGGGATCCCCAACCCAGAGCAAGAGAAATGGAAAGAGGAAACTGTATATCACCTGGCAATAGGAATCAGTGGGGATTCAGTCTGTCTGAGAGACTGGGACTGCACCCCACCAAGAGGTGAACACTCATATTACTACAACACCAGACTTGAGAGTTTACAGTCTGGACTCTGACTGCTGGTGAGGCCACGCTGCCACACTCAGGTCCTCTGGAAGGGTCTGCTGGTTACACCCAGCAGTGACTTTATTGGGCCCTCTATTTTCTAGGGAGGTTTTGGTGAAGACCCAGATGTGGCTAAACTGTATGGCTTGGGAAAGACCAGTCTCTCCACCTCGAGTGAACACCTCACACCCCTACCCTCACCTGTTGAGCTGCTCGGCTTGCCCCACCTTGCTGGGTTCCACAGCACAGCAGAGCTGTGCAGAACTGGGACTTTTGGCCCTCTCCTGCTGGATTCAGAGACTACCTGGAGCTGGGACCATTTGTCCCCACCCTGCTGACATCATCTGTGCAGAGACTGGAGTGATGCTCAGGGCTGAACTTCAGCCCATCCTGCTTGGTTTGGCAGCACAGGTGAAGGGGTCCGGAGAGCTGGGATTTCCAAACTGTATCTCCTGGGGAGGCTTCTGTTTGGGAGCCAGATGGGTGAGGGCTGGATTGTGTGGCTACATTGCATGGAGGCAAATCCAAGCTTCCATGTGAGTTCAGATGTGCTACACCAGGAAGAAGTGTCTCCCTTCTACAAGCTTGTGGGCACCACCCCCAGTGGGATACTTTTTGGATTAGCCTTGTCAAGTCCCAAACACCCCCACCGGGTGCAGTTCCATGGGGGGAAGAGAGAATGGCTCAGAGCAAAGACATTCAAAGTGTGAGACCCTTGGAGGCTGTTGTCTGGGACCAGATCGAAGTGCTTAGCCCCCTCCTGTATGCTATGCCAGCATCACCTCCAAGGGGAGACTCTTTTGATCTATCCCCTTGAGCCCAGGGCAGTTGAGCCTGCTCCTGCAGATGGTATGGCTGGCTGTATCCAAACTGAACCTGCAGTGAGCCCCATGGGGGAACTAGAGTTGGAGACTCTGGCAGAGACTTGGGGGTTTGGCTTTGAAGCAGGAGCAACTTTCCCCTCATTGAGCACCAGACTGCGTGATCCCTGAGTAGGGGACCCACTAGCCTGACCTCAATTAGCCTGGGTTTATCCTACAGTATCTCATCAGAAGGCTCTGAAGGAAGACTAGGCAACCACAGGGGGAGGTGGAGTAGCTGACAGGTAGAGGCAGACCTCAGGGAGCTTCAGTCCATTTACAGATCTTCCCTCAGCTCTAAGCAGGAAGAAGCTGACTCTTTTATACAGATTTGCCCCTCACATGCACAAGCAGATTCAAGAGACCCAGACATAAACAGTGAACAGGACGGTAGCTACAGAGAGGCAGTTCAACACTGGTTACATAAAACATCTGACAGTGACCTGTACCAGAACCTCACCAAGTGGATCCAGAACCAACTAAACCAGTGGTGGGCTTCATACCACACCAGATCTTGCCCCAACTAGCCATGCAAGTGGCACACTTAAAGGGGAATTCCAACAGGCACCAGACCCAGCTGAGAACAATCCTGCCTTGGGAGTGTAGGCCCTGGACATCATGTCATACACAGTGATTGAGGTTTACCCTTACAGTCTCCCAGCCTGAAGGGATAACTCTACCCACAAAAGGACCAACAGCATTTGAGACTCAACTACAATAGGGGGTACACATAACCCACAAGAGACACTCCTGGAGCACAGAGCTCAGGGGATCTGCATGATCGTGCCACTGAACCCAACAAGACACCTTCATCATAAAACCATCAAAACAAATTTGAGAGTCATAAGATATCTACTTAACACACAGAGACCAAATAGGGAGACAAAAGAAACTATACCAAAGAAAAGAAAAGAAAAAAATCTCCAGGAAAAGAATTAAAAGAAATAAAAGAAATGGAAGAAACCAAAATACCAGGTGCAGAGTTTAAAATAAAGGCTATAAGAATGCTCAAGGACTTCAGGGGCAGAACAAATCATCCTATTGAGAACTTAAAGAGATAGTAAGCATTAAAAAGGACATAGGAGGACTTCTGGCCAAGATGGAGGCCTAGACTGACACACTCCATCTCCCTCCACAACTAAAAAGGAATACAACTACAGTAAAAGCAGAAATAACCAGAAGTTCCAGAAAATAAAGCTACATGGAAGTCCAACATATGAAGTTATAAAGAAGTGGTGCTCGTCTGGATGGGTAGGAGGGGCCAAGCTGGGGCGGAGAGGTCAAAGTGTGCTGGTAGTGGCTGCTGCGGCAAAGGCAGCAGGATCACAGTAAGCACAGACACCCCTATTTAAGGGGAGGCAAGAAGCACCTGGGCAGCACCCCTGGCTGCAGACCAAACCCGTCAGCTTGCGACTCAAATGCCAGGGAAGGCAGATCCCTATTGTCTCGGACTGTGAGGGCTGGAGGGCGTGGCGACAGAGGAGGAGGCTCCTGGTCTCTCGGCAAAGAGTGAACAGCAGGAATCCATCTTGGACCCCCACCCCCACACAAGGCGCCACAGTATGGTCAGAAGGGTCGCCCTGTCGTGACGAGTGCACAGAGCTCCACCTTCTATAGCACAGGAGGTGTGACAGCCACACACAGGAAACAAAAGTAAACACAAACTGTAAGGATGTCAGGGATCATGATAGAGATCCCAATCATGCAGCTGACCAGACAGCAAATATATGATCTATTGGACCAGCAGATAGGAAATCTTCCTGAGGCTCAGTTCAGAGTTCTGGTTATAAGAAAGCTTACAGATCTGATAGCTGATCTTAAACAAGACAGAGAAGGAATGAAGGCTAGCCCTGCTGAAATAAATGAAAATACATACAAAACAAGTCGTGAGGGAAGGAAAACGAGGGATCAAAGCAACAAATTGGAACATAGGGAAGGAACAAACAGTCAACCAGTGCAGAAAGAGGAAACGAAAAGTGAGGAACATGAGGAGAGACCCAGAAACCTATGGGACAGCTATAAGCGGGCCAACATTCAAATCATAGGGTTGCCAGAAGGTGAAGAAGAAGAATTAGAAATTGAAAAATTATGTGAAAAAATAATGAAGCAGAACTCCCCTAACTTGGGGAATGAATTAGACTTACAGGTCCAGGAAGCACAGAGAGTTCCAAAAAAACTGGACCCAGGGAGAACCACAGCAAGACACATTATAATCAAAATGTCAAAAATTAAGGATAAAGAGAGAATCTTAAAAGCAGCAAGAAAGAAGAGAACTATGTGCAAAGGGGTCCCAATAAGACTTTCAGCTGATTTCTCAAAAGAAACTCTGCAGGCATGAAGGGACTTGCAAGAAATATTCAAAGTAATGAAAAGCAAAAACCTACAACCACGATTACTTTATCCAGCGAAGCTGTCATTCCAAACAGAAGGTCAGAGAAAGTGCTTCCAGGACAAAGTAAAACTGAAGGAGTTCATCAGATCCAAACCACTGTTATATGAAATGTTAAAGGGACCTGTTTAGGAGAAAGATGATCAAAACTATGAACATTAAAATGAAAACTGTATCACAACAACCAACAAAAGCAGCTAGGGAACTGAAACAAAGGCAGACTAAGTAGGCAATGAGAGTGGAAAAGGAATGATAGGTATGGGGAACATATTAGGGGGAGGTCAGTGGGGAGGGGGAAAGGGGTAAAAGGAGGGAGATGGTACAGGAATTAAGCAGCATAATAGGAACGAGTGGAGTAGATAGGAAAATGTTGAGAAGAACTATATGGACAACCAATGGACTAAAGCGGGGGACAACTGGAGGCAGGGAGGGTCACTGGGTGGATGGGAACAAAGGGAAAAGAAATTGGGACAACTGTAACAGCATAATAAAGCATTTTTTTTTTTTAAAAAAGGACATAGGATCCACACAAAACTAATCAGAAATGAAGAATATCTGAAAGGAAGAATATACTAGAAGAAATCAACAGCAGGCTAGATGAATTAGAAGACAAGATAATGGTAACCACCCAAGAATAAATGAAAAAGAAAAGAGAAGAGAGATGAGGAAAGCCTAAGGGACTTCTGGGACAACATTAAGTGCCACTGACTCCAACAAGGTACCTTTATCATAATGCCATCCTTACAAGTAGGGAAGTACAGGAGATATGTCTGATACACAGAGAAAAAATTGGGAGACAAAAATGCCTCAAACAAAGGAGCAAGAAATATCAATAGAAAAAATTAAATGTAATAAATGAAATGGAAGCAAAATAGGAGTTGCAGAGTTTAAAACAACGGTTATAATGATGTTCAAGGAACTTAGGGAAGGAACTTAAACAAAGAGATAGTAAGCATTAAAAAGACATAGAGAATTAAGAGAAATGAGGAATGTCTAAGGGATCCCTTGGACAACATCGAGTGAGACAACATTTGCATCATAGGGAAACTAGGAGAAGAGAGTGAGCAAGGGATAGAGAACCTGTCTGAAGAAATAATGGCAGAAAACGTCCCTAACATGGTGAAGGAAAACGTCACACAAGTTCACAAAGCACAGAGCGTCCCAATCAATATGAACCCAAAGAGACTCATACCAAGACACATCGTAATTAAAATGGCAAAAAGTAAAGACAAAGAAAATCTTAAAGACAGCAAGAGAGAGACAGTTACCAACAAGGGAGTTCCCTTTAGGCTATGACCTGATTTCTCAACAGAAACAGTTCAGGCTAGAAGGGATTGGCATGGGGTATTGAACATGATGAAAAATAAGGACATGCAACCAAGATGACTATACCCAGCAAGGCTATCATTTGAAATTGAAGGCAAAATACAGAGCTTCCAGACAAAAAAGCTAAAGGAGTTTACTACTACCAAACCAGCTTTTCAAGAAATGTTAAAGAGACTTCTTATGAAAAAGAGGAAAGGGGGGCATAGATATAAAGGAAAAAGTAGTAATAAGTAAATATCTATCAATAATAATGTTAAATGTAAGTGGATTAAATGCTGCAATCAAAAGGCATAAGATAGCTGAATGGATGAGAAAACATGACCCATATATATGCTGTCTATAAGACACCCACCTCAAACAAATGATTCACAGGCTTAAAGTGAATGGATAGAAGAAAATATTCCATGCAAATGGAGACAGAAAAGGCTGGGATAGCAATATTTATATGTGACAAATTAGACTTCAAAACAAAGGCCATAGTAAGAGACAAAGAAGGTCACTACATAATACTAAAGGAATTGATGCAACAGAAGGATATAACCCTTGTAAACATATATGCGTCCAATATAGAAGCACTTAAATACATAAAGAGAATCTTGGTGAACTTTAAGGAAGAGAATGATGGTAATAGAGTCATAGCAGGGGATTTTAACACCCCACTGTCATCAATGGAGAGCTCTTCCAGGCAAAAAATCAACAAGGAAACAGAGATCTGAAATGACACACTAGATTGATGGATTTAATTGATGTTTACAGAGCATTTAATCTGAAAGCAACAGAATATATGAGGTCTGTCTGGAAAAAGTCCAACCATTGTTAATATAACGAGAATGACTTGCATGATATCGTTGTAACCTGGCAGCCAAGGAGAATGGACTGGAATGCACATATGTTAACAATGATGACTTCACTGTACTAGTCAGCGGGGGCAGTAAACACTGTTGAGTGAGCACGTGTACTGTGTGGCCAAAGCATTCAAAATGAGCAAGTAGAGAAATGGATCTGCATCAAATTTTGCATTAAGCTTGAACATTCCTCTGCAGAAACTACTCAGATGATTCAGAAGGCCGAAGCGGTGGGCAACTTGTGGTTGGCAGCTTCATGATGACAATGCACCTGCTTGGGCATCATGTCTCATGCAGTTTTTTTGTGAAACATCAAATTGTCCAGGTGACTCAGCCCCCCTATAGCCCAGATTTGGCACCCTGCAACTTCTGGCTTTTCCCAAAACTAAAAGCACCTTTGAAAGGGAAGAGATTTCAGACCATGAATGAAATTCAGGAAAATACAACGGGGCAGCTGATGGCGATTGGGAGAATTGTGTGAGGTCCCAAGGTGCCTACTTTGAAGGAGACTGAGGTATCATCGTCCTATGTACAATGTTTTTTGTATGTTGTATCTTCTTTAATAAATGTCTCTATTTTTCATAGTACGTGACTGGATATTTTCTGGATAGACCTTGTATATTATTCTCATGTGCATATAGATTATTCTCAAAGATAGGTCACATGTTAGGTCACAAAAAAGCCTGAACCAATTCAAGAAGATTGAAATCATATCAAGCATGTTGTTGGATCACAATGGCATGAAACTAGAAACCAACTTCAATTAAAAAACTCAATAGCATTTAAATACATGGGGGCCAAATAGCATAATGAATGGGTTATTAATGAGATCAAGAAAGAAATAAAAATTACCTGAACTCTAATGAAAGTGAACACACAATAACCCAAAATAAATGGGATAGAGCAAAAGCAGTTCTGAGAGGGAATTTCATAACATTACAGGCCTATCTCAAGAAGCAAGAAAAATCTCAAATAATCTAACTTCACACTTAAAGGATCTTGATATGAACAACAAACAAAGCCCAGAGTAAGAAAAAGGAAATAATACAGATCAGAGTGAAAATAATGACATAGAGACTTAAAAAAAAAAGCAAAATATCATTGAAACCAAGAGGTGATTCTTTGAAAAGATAAACAAGATTGATGAACCTTTAATTAGACTCATCAAAAAGAGAGAGAGAGATCCAAGTCTATAAAATCAGAAATAACAATTGATATCAAGAAATACAAAGGATTGTTAAAAAAAACTATGAACAAGTACAATATATGCTAAGAAACTGGAAAACCTTGGTGAAATGGATAAATTTCTAGAAACATACAATCTTCCAAAAATAAATCAGGAAGGATCATAAAATGTAAATCAACTGATAACTACTAATGAAATTGAAGCAGTAATAAAAAAAAAGTCCCAGACAAGAACAGTCCTGGACTGGACTGGCTTCACAGGGGAATTTTACCAAACAGTCAAAATCTAACACCTCTCCTTCCAAAACTATTATAAAACAAACAAAAACAAACAAACAAAGAAAAACAAAAAACAAGAGGAGGGCAGACTTCTAAACTTTTCTATGAGATCAGCATTATCCTAATTCCAAAACAAGATAAAGATACTAAAAAGAAAAAGAATTATAGACCAATATCCTTTATGAACATAGATGCTAAAACTCTCAACAAAATATTAGCGAATCAGATCCAGCAATACACTGAAAAGATCATACACCATGATCAGGTAGGATTTATCCTGGGGAAGCAAGGTTGGTATAGCATTCACAAATTGGTAAATGTGATACATCACATAAACAAAATGAATGAAAAAAATCCACATGATCAGATCAATAGAAGCAGAAAAAACATTTGATAAAATCCATCACCCATTTATATTAAAAACAGTCAGCAAAGTGGGAACAGAGGGAGCATTAAAGGCCATATATGAAAAACCTACAGCCAACATCATACTCAATGGAAAAAAACTACAAGTATTACCCTCAAGATCAGGAATAAGACAAGAATGTCTGCTCTCACCACTCTTACTGAACATACTACTGGAAGTCACAAACACAGTGATCTGACAGGACATAAAAGGCATGCAAATTGGAAAGGAGGAAGTAAAACTGTCATTATTCACATATGACATAATATAGTACATAGAAAACTTTAAAAACTCCACCAAAAAAACTAGTAGTGCTAATAAATGAATTTGACAAAGTAGTAGGCTATAAAATAAATATTCAGAAATCAGTGGCATTTTTACACAGCAATACTGGGACTATTAGAAAGAGAAACTAAGAAAACAATTACATTTACTTTTGCAACAAATAAGGTACCTAGGAATAAATTTAACTAAGGAGGTATAAGACCAGTACTCAAAAAACTATATAGGACACTGAAGAAAAAATTTGGGGAAAATACAAATAAGTGGAAGCATATACCATGTTCATGGACTGGAAGAATTAACGTCTTTAAAAGTCCATATTACCCAAAGCTATAAAGTCAATACAATTCCTATTAAAATACCAATGGCACATTTCACATATCTAGAAAAAATATTCCCAAAATTTATGTGGAACCAAAAAATACCTCAAATAGCTTCAGCAATCTTGAGAAAGAAGAACAAATTTGGAGATATCGTAATACCTGATTATCAAACTATACTACAAGGCCATTGTCAAAACAGCCAGGTATTGGCATAAGAACAGGCATGTAGAAAATTGGAACAGAACAGATAGTCCAGAAATAAACGCATGCTTTATCGTCAATTAATACTTGACAAAGGAGGCAAGAGCATACAACGGATTAAAGACAGTCTCTTCAATAAATTGTGCTGGGGAAATTGGACAGATACATGCAAAAAATGAATCTAAACCACCAATTTTCACCATACAAAAAAATAAACTCAAAATTGATGAAAGACTTAAATGTAAGTAGTAAAACCATAAAAATCCTAAAAGAAAATATAGGCAGTAAAATCATAGAAATATTTCAGAGCAATATTTTTGCTGATATGCCTTTAGGCCAATGGAAATAAAGGAAAAAACAAATGGGACTACATCAAACTTAAAAGCTTCTGCACAGCAAAATAAATAATCAACAAAATGAATGGGAGAATATATTTGCGAATGATACATCTGATAATGGGTTAATTTCCAAATACATGAAGAACTTATACAACTCAACACCAGGAACACAAATAACCCAATTACAAAAATGGACAAAGGACCTAAATAGATACTTCAAAGAGAAGATACAGATGGCCAAAAGACATATGAAAAAATGTTCGACATCACTAATTGTCGGAGAGATGGAATTGTAAACCACAATGAGATATCACCTCACACCTAGCAGAAAGGCTGTCATCAATAAGACAACAAACAAGTGCTGGCGAGGATGTGGAGAGAAGGGAACATTCATGCACTGTTGATGGGAATGCAGACTGGTGCAGCCACTGTGGAAACAGTATGGAGTTTCCTCAGAGAATTAAAAATGGAACTGCCTTTTGACATAGCAATCCCACTTCTGGGAATTTATTCCAAGAATCCTGAAACACCAATTTGAAAGAATATATGCACCCCTATGTTCATAGCAGTGTTATTTACAATAGCCCAGTGCTGGAAACAGCCCATATCTATCAGTAGATGAGTGAATAAAAGAGATGTACATTTACACAATGGATTACTACACAGTCATAAAAAGAGAAATCTTACCCTCTGCAACAGCATGGATAGACGTGGAGATTATTTGCTATGTGGAATAAGCCAATTGGTGAAAGACAAATACCTTATGATCTCACTTATATGTGGAATCTAACAAACAAAATATACTGATGAACAAAATAGAAACAGCGGCGTGGATAGATGGAACAGACTCACAGCTGTCAGAGGGGAGGGTGGAGGGTGGACTGAATAAACAAAGGTGAAGCTATTAGCCAAATAATACATATGCATAACCCATAGACACAGACAACAGTGTGGTGGTGGCCAGAGGGAAGGGGGCTTGAGGACTGGGGTAGGGGGGGAGATAGGCAAAGGGGGCAAAATGGGAACATCTGTAATAGTGTTAACAATAAAAATAAAGTAGTATTGCTATGCTAGTCAAAGCACATGTATAGGTGACATTGAGCTAGTGGGTTGCTAATCTGGGAGTTCTGCTTTTTCTTTTTCTCTCTTTTTAAAAATTGATTCTAGACAGAGGAGAAGGAAGGGAGAAAGGGAGGGAGAGAAACATTGATGTGAGTGAAACATCAGTCATTTGCCTCCTGCATGTGCCCTGACAAGAAACTGGACCTGGAACCCAGGCATGTGCCCTGACTGGGAATTGAACCTGTGACGTTTCAGTTTGCAGGATGATGCCCAACAAACTGAGCCACATCAGCCAGGGCAAATTTGGTAGCTCTGCTTTGAGGAAGGCAGGGATCTAGGTGAGTACTGTGCATAGTTCAAATACAGGACAGATGAGATTAGCGTCACATGAGCTGTGACCTGAGTTGGGACAGACCAAATGAATGCCATATTTTCATTAATGTAAGGATAGGTGTCTGGTTTGATCACATTTAATTAAAACCTATGACTCACAAACATGTACAGGTTGTGAAGCACCTGTAAGCTATGAAGTTTTTAGAGAAAATATAGTGATGTATATATATATATATATATATATATATATATATATATATATACACACACACATATATATATACACACATATATATATATATATATATATAATTTCATCTTTGAACAAGAAGCAATTGTGCTAGTTGGAAATATGACCAAAATATATTATTCAATATGAAACATTTTATCGCAAGCACATAATTCAGAAGAAAAAAAAAGCTGTCCAATCAGGATTATTTGTTTCTCGATTTTTCTGTTGTATTTTTGGGTCATTTTCTTTGATTTCCTTACTTTTCTGCCTCTAATTCCTCAATCTCCTCTTCCTTTAGATGTTGCCATTTTGCTTTGACAATAAATGGAAATTGGTGCCAGGAGACTGATTTTAAGCTTTATCATCTTGATTTTTTCCTTTCTCCTTTCATTTCTTCTAGTTTCCCTCACTTCTCTCTTTGGTATTTAATTTTTAACTGGTTGTTGAAATTAGAATTAATACATAGGGAGCTGGCATGCAACTTGAGGCAACCTGGCTCCAGAGCCTGCACGCCTAACTGCCAGACAACAGTCCATCTGTATGTTTGAAATGCTTTAATTAATAACCAAACATTTTACAGGTGATATTTAGTAGGTCTTACTATACTATTCTCAGTTCATGGAGATATAATGCATACTTCCAGTAACAGGAGTGAGCGATAATTTTTTCCCAAGCTCATAGCCAAAGTGAACAGCATAATTTCCTCCTTTGTGGGTGGAATATAGTTAGAGACACAGAGTCAAGGGAGGATTTATTTGGGGTGCAAGAAAATCAGATCTGCTCTGCACTTCAAGGAGGAGTTAATGGAAGAAGAAAATGTAAAGCTGGAAGGGAGAAGCTATGACTGCAGAGGAGGTAACGTGGGGTTGGGAGATGAGGTCTAAGGCATCAGTGGAGGAATTTGCTTGAAAGCAAAGGGGTGTTGCGTTGACCTAGAAAGAAAAGTGAGGCAGGTTATGATGTTGTGGGTAAGACAGCTAATGACGGAGAAGGAGAATCATAAGCCTCAAGCCCTGTTGCTCTGACACAGGAGGGAGCAGATATAACAGGGAGATGTCCTCTGACTAGTGTAGGAGCCCTATGATACCAGATTTTGAAACAAGAAGAGAAACACACAGATCCTTGAAATAAAGCTAAAGAACAGTGCCAAATATTTAAATCAGCCTAGAGTTAATGGTTTAAATAACCCACCCATTACCCAAGAGTCTTTCCAGAAATGTGTCCTCAGGATACATTAGACTCTTCACTTCCTAGCAGGCACATAGGTTACCACACCTGCTGGTGTTGAATCTTCTTCCCTCTTGGATGCTAGTCAGGAGTGAAAGTTTTTGGCAGAGTATCCAGGTTTACTCTACTGCCAGTATCCTGATTTCATTCAGCACCTTTCCTTTCCCATATTTTCCATTTCCCAGTTCGTTCCTTTCTCTTTTCATTTTGGAGAGTCTCTCCTTCATAATGAGATAGCTTCAAGAACCAAAGAAAAGAAATGTTAGAAAGGTTCTAATTTTATAAAAGAAAACCGAGGCTGAGAGAAGGGGAGCTCTAAGCCTGTGTATGCTAAAAATCATAAAATATTCCCCTTTATTCATGGTTTCACTTTCCATGATTTCAGTTACTTGCAGTGAACTCTGGTCCAAAAATATCAAATGGAAACTTCTAGAAATAAACAATACAGAAGTTTTAAATTGCATGCTGTTCTGAGCAGTGTGATAAAATCTTGCTCTACCCTACTCTGTCCCCCTGGGATATGGATCATCCCTTTGTCTAGTGTATTCACACTGCAGACACTCTCTGCCTGTTAGTCTCTTAGTAGCCACTGGGTTATCAGACTGTTGAGTTATTGCAGTGCTTGTGTTTAAGTACCTCTTATTTTACTTATTAGGCCCCAAAATGCAAGAGTAGTAATGCTGAAAATTTGGATATGCCAGAGAAGCTGTAAACTCATCATAGGTATATACAGCAAAAAACATAATATACATTATGTTGGGTACTATCTGCAATTTCAGGCATCCATTGGGGGTCTCAGGAAAGGTAGGACACTACTGTAGGCAGTTTTAGCCTCCAACATTCTGGTTCTAAGTTTGGTGCACTTTTATTCTATACCCTACACAATTTTCGCCTCTGTCTGTTCTTTCTGTAATATTCGTTTAAGTAGTAATTTATCTTTTCCTACATACGGATTATCCTAATTTTTTTGTTCTTCTCAATCTCTGGAGTGTTCTTATAAAATGTTGTAAATTAAAGACATGAAACTTTTAATGGCAACAGTTATGAGAATAACAGTAATATGCAAATTACTATAGAATGCACCCTCACTGCATTCAGTGGAGAAAGGCTGAGCATTTGTCTTATATGCTTTGTGGTGGATGTTAAATTGCTACATGAAGTTTGATAATTTCCATAATCTTTTGGGACTTATTTAACTAATCTCTAAAATGACAGGATTTAACACTGCCTTTTCAGCTCAACTTTTAATGATTTATTCAGTTTAAATTTACAAACTGGAGTCCTATATTTCTAGGCCTTTCTAGGATCTAGGATCATGGGGAAGCAAAAAGGCTGACATTGTAAACATAGGGTCTGCCTAGAAAAGAGCAGACGGGGAGAACAAGGTCCCCGCACACCAAGGGTTGATGGTGAAAAAACAACCAGGCACGTGCTCAGTCCCCTTGTGAACTGTGCTACACGAGCACACAGGTAAATTCATGAGGGCAACTGCTAAAAGGCACTTAAGTTAATCCCTTTTGAAGAAGACCCTCAGAAAGAAGCCCATACACTCTTCTCCAGGGAACTCCAAATCCTCTAAGCCACATGTGGCATGACTTGGTTTAAGGATCTTGTGGTTTAAGGATCCTGTGCTTTGGTGCTGTGGAAATGGCTCAGAGAGACATGGAAGACAGGTGATGATCATGGAGGCCATTTACGCTTGTGTTTCAAAGCCTTTGTGAAGGTTGAAACTTTTAAGGGAATTTGAAAGACTTAGTCTTGGTTAAACTTTCTTTAGTTGCCCTATGTACTCCTTTTTAAAAATTTATTTATTTATTTATTTATTTATTTATTTATTTATTTATAGAGAGAGGGGAAAGGAGAAAGAGAGGGATGAAACATCACTGTTTGGTTGCCTCTCACTCATTCCCCCAACTGGGTACTTGACGTGTAACCTAGTCATGTGCCCTGACTGGGAATTGAACCAGCGACACTTGGCTCTCAGGCTATGTACTCCTTTTTTAAACCTGTTTACTCTCCTTTGTTTCCTAAATTAAGACTTAACTATGATTTCTGGAGTTGATATTGAAGAATAAAAATAAAAATCCTTAAGAGGTTGGATTAATTGGTTTGAAAGCATATAATTCTCACTGAACCCTTTCGAAAGGGTATCCTAATGGTGCTCATTAAGTACTGTGGGTGATCAAATGCTAGAATCTTAGTTTCTCTACTCACTATCTGTGTGACCCTGCACAAGTGCCTTAACATTTTTGTGCCTAAGTTTATTTTAAATAGAGGATTTATAATGTCTACTGCATAGGATTGTTATGAAGATATAAAGGGCCTAGGACACAGCTTGGCACATATACTCAATATATATTAATTATTATATTATTGTTTCAAATCGTAGTCTATCTATGTGAACCTGTAGAAATAATGGACCATAGCTTCCTCTGCCTTGGGCACTATGATGGTTTGAGATTTTCAAAGAAATAATAGGATCAAGTCCTTTGAGTTCCTGGTTTGAGAGCCCCTTCCCCACGTTACCACAGTCCAGTGAGGTTGATCTCACCTGGCAGAACCACACATCATATTAAACTTCAGGGATAAATAGCTCCCTGGTGGCTCCATGCATCTTTCAGCTAAATACTCTGTACAATAACTGATTACTCATTTTCCTCTGAGATTAATCCCAACATGTGTCTTATGTCCCTTTCCCTTATTCACCATCAGAGGATGATTCTTGTCTTAAGGTGTCATTCAGAAGGTATTTTCAATAACAGTGATTAGATATTTATATACCTTATGAAGTGATTACCCCGATAAGTATAGTACGATTTGGTGCTTTACATAGTTACTACAATATTATTGACTATATTCTCTATACTGTACTTTATATCCCATGACTATTTTTATAATTGAAAATTTGTACTTCTTAATCTTTTTCACCATTTTTGCCAATTCTCCCCAACCCCACCAACCATCAGTTTGTTCTTTGTATCTATGGTTTTATTTGTTTACTTTGCTTTTTAGATTCCACATATAAGCTCAGTGATATTAGGAATAAAAACAAAACATAGCCGTAGGTAGAGTGAACAATTTTTAAAATTATAAAATAATTTTATGCCATTAAGTACAAAAAAGCATTAATTAAAATCTGTTCAATACTCATTTGTGATAAATTTTTGATAGTAAAGTAGAAACAGAAAGGTCCTTAACCCAATAAAAAGGAAGTGTGAAATGAAAGCAAGCATCATCTTGAATGTGAAGCCAAAGACATTCCTGCTTAAGTCAGATATCAAGAAGGATGCCTGTGATTATTGCTGGTATTAATATTGTGCTGGATATGTTGAGTAGAGTAATAAGATAAAAGTAAGTAAGGTAAGGAACAGAATTAGGAATTGGAAAAAAGACTCAGAATTTTAGTTTTTGCAGATATGATTTTCTACATACAGAATCCAAGAGAATCTAAAAATCGTAAGAACTCTAAGAGCTCAGCAAAGTAGGTAGAAACAAAAACTATTCTCAACAGTACAACATACAACTTATATACTAGCAAAAATTATTTGTAAAATCCAATAAAAATACCATTCATTATAGAAACAAAAACAAATATGTACATAAGAATTAATCTAAGTAAAGATACTCGAGACCTTTTAGAGAAAATTATAGAATATTATTGAAGGTCATATAAGAAGATGTGAATAACAGATACATTGCCATGTTAAGCATGGGAAGAACTGACTTTGTAAATCTACAGACTCAAGGAAATTCCAATAACATCCTATTGTGACTCATGTGGAACTTGAGAAATTGATTCTAAAATTTGTGCATAACAGCAAAGGTCCAAAAATAGCCAAAGTATTTTCAAAGAACACACACAGAGAGAATTTGCCCTTCCTTAGAGTAAATATTATCATAAAGCTTCAGTAATAAAAGCTATTAAGTATCTATTCAGCAAAAGACAAAGATTACTAGAAGAGAAGAGACAATCCAGGGGAAAAAAGACAAGCATAAGATGAAGGAGGTACTGCGAATCAGTGGGGAAAGAATGCATGAGTCAATAAATCCAGTTGGACCAACTGGTTTCCCAGAAAAATATTAGACTCCTACCCATGTTATTTATGAACAAACTAAAAAACACCCCCCCACACAAAGTCAACAAAAATCTCCTTTTGGCTTAAAGTCCTTTGTGTGGAAAGAGAAACTTTATGACTATTAAGAGAAAGTATATTATAACATTTTGGTGATAGGAAAATAAGCCATCCCCCCCCCCAAAAGCACAAACTCTAAAAGAAAACAAAAGGTTGACAAATACCATTTCAACAAATTGTGTGTATGTGGGGGTGGTGCGAGGGAGAATGGAGACCTTCTGAATGTCAAGAGATACCATAAAAATTTGAACCTATCAGAAAAAATTGGAGATGTTTGCAAATATTTAATGTAAAATATTAAAACTTAGCTTTTGTAATTATAAAGCATTCCTACAGATCAATAACTCAATAGGTAAAAGTGTAAACAACAAAAAGTTTGTATAAGTTGAAGCCTAACTAGCTTGTAAACATATGTGAAGATGCTTACTTTCAGGAGTGAGCAGGAAAATGCAAATTAAAACACTTTACACTCATCAGTGTGGGAATAAGGTGAAAGGATGACAAAATCTAAAGCTGTTACTGCTGGGAGGTGATAGGTAACTTTTGCACATTTTGGTGTGCTTCCTGTGTAACTACCATCGAGCTCCATTAAACAATAGCTAGTAAATTAAAATGTGCCTGAGTTACATAAATGTTAGTGCACAATGTGATTCATGACTTTCACTTCAGGGTATATAACCTGGATAAACTGTTTTCCACTTAAGGACATTTTGCAACCTTATTTGTGATAGCAGAAATTGGAAACATTGACAATGTAGCAATAGGGGAAAGAATAAAACAAATATTGTATATTCATACGTTGAAATAATTTTTGGCAATTAAAATGCATAATCTACATTTCTATATATCTCAATACTACAATGTTTTGAAGAAAAAAGCAAGTTGCAGTGATACTTTCAGAATGATGTCATTTTAGTAAAATTTTTTAAAGAATACATACAAAACAATACTATATATTGTTCAGTGATACATAGAGATTATATAAATATGTGAAAATAAATTTAAAATATTTATAATACAATTATAAGTCTTTGGAAAGAGGGGAGAGTAGTATGTGGACAAAAATTTTCTATATTATCTGCCACTTAAGAAATATGACAAAATATCATTTGTCAAATCTAGGGTGTGAATTTATAAGTGCTAATTATTTCTGTACTTTATGTTTATAACTTAAGAGAAGGGAAAGACAAACACAGAAACCATAGGACTTATACACCAGATGGCAGTAGAATTGAAAGAAAACCACAAAGAACTTACCTGGGGAGTTTAGTGGATGGTGCTACACACACACAGAGACATTAGGTGAGTTATCAGAATCTGGATGGCTAACCTTTGCATCTCAGCTTCGGTCATTGTAACCTCCTCTCAGAAGGTGAAGCCCAGTCCCAGGGAGATCCACTGATCTGGTGGTGGGAACTGGATGTCACCCGTACCAGCTATCATTCACCCTGTCAATCACTATAAAGTGTTTCATCTTTAGTACACAGATGCTATTTCTGTGAAACTTCATGGCTTATATTTTCCTCTGTCCTCATCCTTCACTTCCTCCTTTTGTCTCATTTTCTCTTCTCTCCCATAATCTCTATCACTTCCCTCTTTTCACTCATTTCCCCTATTTTTTCCCTTTCCTCAGTCAATTTGGAAACTTGTTCATTATCAATAAACCATCCTAAACTAGCACAAGGAGACTTTTTCTGTTGTTTAGTATTTAAATGAACTGATAAAGGTTTCTCTTTCCTCAAAACATTTACTATCTAGGGAAATGTCACTAATCAGAAGCAAATTTTTGTTGAGAAACAAGAGGATGCTTACTATAATCTCCTTTGGATCCCTCTAAAAACACAAACAAAAGAAAAATCAGTTTGGATTTTCTATTGCTGCAGTTTTTTCAAATTTAATTTTTCAATTATAGTTTTCATTTAATATTATTTTGTATTACTTTCAGGTGTACAGCATAGTGATTAGACAATCACATACTTTACAAAGTGATTCCCCTGATATTCCAAGTACCCTCCTGGCACCATATGTAGTCATTACAATGTTATTGACTGTATTCCCTGTGCTGTACTTGATATCCTGTGACTTTTGATATTATTACAGAGGATTACTCAATCAACAGCCTCAAGTATCCAAGTGAGCAAGAAACTGGAGGCAAAATTTCCTTGTGTCTTAATCTATGAGTCAGATGACATGAAAAAGCAGCAAAGGTTGACTAAAGAAAATGTGTAGTTAGAAGTGATAAATTATACATAGAGACTCTGCAACAGAAAAATATGTTAGTTATAACATAAATTGAGACCTAGTAAGAGAAAAAAGACAAAATATTTACTTAGCTGATTGAGAATTTAAGTTCCATGAAGATATGACAAATTATAATGAATACATATGTATATATTTATGGTGATTGGACATGCATCCTGTGACCTAAAACATGGTTCTTAGTGATGTCATGGAAACAGATTTTCTAAAAGATTTGAGTGTTAGGTTCCCTGGCGAGTCCTTCTCACCAGTCCACTTGAGAGGTTCCCCTTCCCACAGCTCCCTCGGCACGGATGAAAGAACTGACTCAGCAACATATTGTCTGAGGAGAGAGAAGGGTGAGTGTCTCACAGAGGAGATCACTGATCACTCCTTTCTCAGTCAGGCTTTTTATTGAGTTTGCTACATGCAGAGAGGCACGAAGTAAGCATGCAGACCCCCACCAAATGGTTGGGAGTAAGAACAAAGGGAAAAATAAATCAGCACAGGGAGATAGGTAGCAAGACTGTGAGGCACCAGGGTATATCATAGAAGTCCAGAAGCCTCTTTTTCCTTAAACATTTTGTTTTCACATTCTACTGATAAGAATTTGGGGCTATACAGAGCAAGCAGGCTTCATCAGCTTCAAAGAGTACATTGCATTCCTATTTTACTTCTAAAATCCTCCTGGAGTGTGGGACCAGCAACATGGTGTGGGAGGCACAGTGGCTACAGCCCTCTGTACCACACATACTGGTCTCCCATATTTGAGGACAAAGCAAATTCTGGAAAACTAGTCATATATTAATTATTTTTTCATTAAAGTGTAAAAATAAATAAATACACTCTGGGAGTTACTTAAATTATGTTGGATGATGATAACATTTGATATTTTATGAAAGTATAAGTTGCTAAAATCTACACAGAAATATAAAGACAACATACATTTTTTCCTCAGCTTATTTTCAGAAAATGAGTGTTTTCCTTCCATACTTGGTTGTCATTGTAATGGGGATTAACTGAGGAACACACAAAATCTGTGTTTTACATTAATGTAGCTTATTTATCATGGTTCTGTGGGTATTTTAAGAAGAGTAAATACTTAAAAAAGTAAATATTAAGATATAAAGAACACTTTCATGTCCTGCAATTACATTTGTTATAGAAGTTAACATTAAAAATAAATTCAGTGTATTTAAAAAGTTTTGAATTATTATAGCAACCTTAATATATAATATGTGATGTATTTAGAGTCAACTAAGATTTAGGTACTACATTTTCATGTACCCAAACTAAGATAATGATCTCATCTAATATTTTCCTGTCAGAGATTTTTATAATCTCAAGTTGAAGAGCAAATATCTATTTCTATGTTCTGAAATACTAGAGGGAAGACGAGTAAGATTTGGAACTTAGAAACCTAAGATAACTAAGGTTTATAGGGCCACCTTAGAGGTTCCTGGAAAATTAGAGAAATAAGTTGTCATCTGACTTCATGAATTTTAAATTATGGCTTATTTAGGCAACACTAAAATGTTTACTAATGCAAGTTATCACTAAGAATGCAAGTGTAAACTGAAATAGAAAGGAGCTAAGATTGTAGACTGTAAACTAAAATTAATAACCAGAAAATTAATAATTAATTATTACTAACTTATATGAGAATAAAGCCTCTAACTACATGAAATTTGAAGCCAGGCAACTCTAAGCTCGTACCCAGGTTGAGTCACTTGCAATCCCTATGGAGTTGGGACAAGTCACTAATATTTTTCATGCACATGCTTCTTTTATAAATTATGTACATTAATTTATAAAGAATTAATTGATTATATAAGAACTGCTAATTAAGTTTCACCCTGAGTGATGAGGAGAAGGGACCATAAGAGGGCAAGAGTAGGAGCATGGGAACCAGTTAGCAGGTAGCTGTAGTAGTTCAGGCAGGAGATGTTGGTGCTTCAGCTAAGACTGTCATCACAGTAAAAAGTGGACTGATTTGGGCTATGATTCAAAAGTATCAGGGATGCGATTTTCTGGTGGATTAGATGAGAAGAGTGAGAGAAAGGAATTAAAGATGACTCCAAGATAGATGGCCTTGTTACAGAAACAGGGGAGTCCAAAATCAAACCCCAGAGTTTGCCGCTGGTAAATAGGGAGCAGGAAGCAGCTTTCAGGATGCCCTTGCATGCCTGGGGCTAGTGGCTGGAAACATTGTTGCAAAGATCCCCTTTCTTCCAAGAGTCAGGAAAATGGGAGGGATCTTGGACTGTGGGCTGGTAGGAAGAAGCAGACAGAGCCTACTCAGGGTTCTGTGAATAGTCAGGACGGTTTGTAACACCCAATGCGTGAGAGGACGCAGTGGGGGAGAGAAGAGGCAGGGAGGAAGAGAGAAGGAGCTGCGGACATTTTGGGCTGGCTCTGGCTCTAGGAGGCTCTCTCTGTCAGGCTCTCTCTGGCCCTCAGGCTCTCTCTCTCTGGCTCTTGTGGGCTCCCTTCACGTGGCTTGGAGAAGGGGTCTCCAGGCTGCTTAAAGAAGCTCTCGCCAGGTGGTTTTGAGAAGGAGAGGAGATCCACGCAGTTTGCAGGAAGAAGGCAGTTTGCAAGGAGGCTGAGAATCCAGGCGGTCCTGCATTGAGAGCTGGAGGGCACCACAGCACAGAAAGGACCTCCCCAATCAGAACTGAGTGATTGGCAGCTACTGGTAAAGCTGAACTGTGCCTAGGAAGTAGGGAAACAGTGTTTCTGACTTTCCTAAGACTGGCCAGGTCTGGGAGGGGGAGGCAGGACTATGTGTAAATAAACAATTCTTTTTCTTTTCACCAAACTCTGGTATTAAGAGTTATAATTCTGGCGGCGGGCAATTGGGCCCCTAACTAAACAGCCCGTGGGTTCTGTTACAGCCTGAGCAACTGGGTGGATACAGGTCAGTACCTATATGTAGTAGGAATCAGAACTTGGGTTTTGCACATGTTAAGACTGAGGTGCCTCTCATACAACTTCAAAACCAAGTTTGTTCACTGCACAAAAAGATATGGGGGCTGAAATCCCTAACAGTGTCGCTGGTGTGAGGCTACATATACCTGGTGGAAGAGGCCCTCTTTAATTCACACTAAAGTAACCTATAAGGTAGTAGAGGCCTTGGGCAGCCGTGGGAGGATTTTGGGGTTCTTCATCCTTGTGTGATTGACAGGGCCACTTATAGATATTATATAAAATTAAATTAAAAATGCCCACCAGAGTGACTGGCCTATGGTAGGTAGAACTAATGCATATTAGTTCTCTTCCTTTCCTAGTATGCAGAGTTTTACTTTGCTTATCTGTACCCTTTACAACTTTCAGGTTGTTTCATGCACTGGTTAAATGTGGTGTTCTCATGAGGAGGTTTGTTTCCAAGACACATGAGCTATAAGTGACAACAGTAGAAAATACCAGCACTTCTTTGTGTCTTTAAAATTTTAATGTATGTGTCATACCCTATGTGATAAAATCAGGGATTTATTCTTCCACTTATTAGCATTTGTATTAAGAAATGAACACTGAACGATTAGCATTTCTGAACTCTAGGATTTTGAATTACACGTGACCAAGCAGGTTTCTTTTGTTAACTGGTCAGGAGGTGAATAGGAGATGAATTGGAGAGCACTGGGGAAAAGTGTGAAAGTGAACATGTCTCAACACTTCTCAGAATTCTCTATACTTGGTTTCTTGTCTTTTTATCTGGGTAGGTTTTTATAGCCCTTCATATTATAACAAGAAAAACTGATTTTTCTTTATTTTAACACAATATTAAAATATACTTACCTTGATCATCATATGAAGTGTCTAAAGGGTTGAGAAAAAAATAAGATGTTTAATTTCTCATAAACAGATTTTTATTAATTTCTTAGCAATTTCGTATCGAATTTATTTACCACTTTCTGTCGAATATGAATGTTGGAGTCCTGAAAGACAAGATGAAAACAATGAGATCTACCTTAACGGCTATGGCTACATCTTCTCATTAGGTGGAAATATTTACCTCTTCCTCTTCAGATCTCTGAGAGGAAAAATCTTCGTGGAGAAAAACACAGATTAAATTTACTACAGCCCATCAAGAAATGTTTCATCATTAGTCTAAAGCCAACTACTAAGAGATTTTTCTATTTTCCCAAATGTTCTCATTTTCTTTGAAATCCATTTCAGAAAGCAAAGAGATGATGCCATGCTCCTTTGCTCCTCACTCTCATTGGACATATGAATCAGAGGTAAGAAAAGGGTAAGTGGACCAAGAGTCCATGTGTGGGGCATGGACAGCAACCAGAGTGACCAAGCTGCCTCCTCTGTTCTTTTCTCTGGAGGATATGAATCTCTATGCTTGTAGTGTGTGTGTGTGTGTGTGTGTGTGTGTGTGTGTGTGTGTGTGCGCCTACAAAAAAGTAGAGTGCCTTGGAATGTCCTTAGAGCCATCATGTTTCTGGATGTTTTATTTCAAATAATCTTTATTATTATTCCTTACTCATGCTAGACCTCATGTCCTGATTTGAGGGGCAGAGTATAACTCTATTATTAAAAAGAAATAATGAAATACTGTATATTTTAATTTAGTATATATTTTGTCTTAAATTAAGTGGGGATAGTACAGTGTAAAATATGAGTCCTGGACTCAGAGCCACAACCCTGGGTTCCCTAGCCAACTCCCTCCTTTTCCATGAATTTGAGTAAGTCTCTTAACCTTTTTTGAGCATCAGTTTCATCTTCTGAAATGGAGATAATAATGTAAGTTGTGCTCACCTATTACAAAGTATCTTTTCATGAATGTTATTCAATCTTCATGAAAAGCCATGGATTATGTAATTTATTCCTATTTTACACAACCAGGAAATTGTTTTGGAAAGATTCCTTAATCTTTCTATGATCTTGAGATAAACAGGAGCTGGAAAGAATTCTTTTAATGGTCTCTAAAAGGGGACATATTTGCCTTTTTTGAAAAAATGCGTAAATCTTTCATGTGTATTTACATGCTTAGAGAGATGGATTAGCAGTTGGATATTATAACAGCACAAGATGTGCTGACCTAACAAATCATGCTTAAAGGGAGATGAGTTTATTTTGTTCTCTAAAGAACACGTTCTTACATTAATTCTCTAGTAGCTCCTGATCTACTTACCTCTACCATCCTCATAGTGCAGAAGACTAGCACCTGGAGAACAAAGGAGAGAAAGCTTCATGATTTTGCTTCTTGAAAACTAGTGGGGCTTTAAGAGTTTGGGAGGTAAGGTAGACATGAGCTCCTGGTAGTAAATAATGATGGAAGTTAATTCACTTCATAGGAACTAGGGACTGTGCATATGCATCAGGAGCAGGCATGATAAGTGACCATGCCAGTCACCAGTTTCATTTTAGCGAGGCTAAATAATAATCAGAAGGGGCTTCAAAGTTGCTTTTCCTTCTTGGTACTTTGGCACCAGCCCCTGTTTTTCTTCTCTTACTTATTCTGGGCTATGTTTTCACAACTTTGACACCTCGCTGGACATTGCCATGGACAAACTGCTTCACCTCTTCACCTCTTGAACTTGGTGCTCTCCTTATCATTAATAATCATCTTAGTTGTGCTCACTCTTATTATTCCTAGCTACATTAGATTCTTCTGCCCGGCCACATTGCTGAGGTCCCCTTAGCTACCAGATTTTGACCTCTCCTTCATCGCCCAAGGAGTCTGCTATTTCCATGGCTTGGTGTCTCTGTTGCTGCTACCAGACCACAGGCATCTGAAGAGAGTCCCGGAATCATGCAGACCTAACACTACTAACCCTTTGGGTGCCAACATCGCTGTGAGTGATGCTGACAAATTTTCCCAGAAGTGCCAGCATCACTCCCAGTGACTTTTTTTCCAATGGCTGTAAATGTAAATGACAATGGAATAATGCGTATTTTATGTTTTGTTCTTTTTTTCGTACCTCAGGTTATATATTGATATAACTTTTTCTCATGTTGATCCAAATTTTGAATTTTTACACTTGTTCAAATACTGACATATTAATTGTTATAATTTTTACTTACATTTAAAATGGTCCTTTTAATTTCATTTATCTTTGCAATAATTGTCAAAACTCTATGCAGTGTGCATGATAAGGAAGTTTTTGCTAATGGGCATTTTCATTGCTTCATGGTATAGCATTAGCATTTTGTTTATAAACTGTTTTTCACTGTTGATATCTATTGATATATGTCTCTAGTGTGTATGCCGTTTGTGTTCATTTTTTTGTGTGCATTATGAAGTTTTTTTTTCTCAAAAATTTATGCAATATTCGGCATACTTCTTGCTTGTTATCCATGTGGCTATGTGTTTTTCCAAATTATAATTATAGGTTTTATATTATGCCATATATTATACTTCAAAAGCCATATAGAAGGGAAGAATTTATTTTTTCTAAAATAGTTGTTATAATGAAATAATTTTAATGCAATAAATTTTTTGCTAAATTGCATCAAAGAACACTGCTTACAAAAGAAGAGTGCATTTACTATATGTTGTGAAATTTTCAGCAAATTATTATGAATAGTAATGTTTTTATAGACATTTTTCATAAACTGCATTTCTCAGCAAAATAGCCTGGCACTTCTCACATGAATTTTAGCAATTATGCATGGCACTCAAAGAGCTTATTCATTCTTCCCAACTCCCACTTGGCACCCAGTGCTGCACAGAAGTCTTTGGGGCATTTCTCCCAGTAACTTAGAAATTCAGTTCATAGAATGACCCCCTATGCAAGGAGCTGCCAATACAATGTTATCAAGACAGATTTGGTCCCTGACTTATGAAAATTCCATAAATGTTTTCTATTTTTCTTTTTCTGGTGACATAAATACTTACTTTGTTCTGAACTGTATCTTGAGATATCAATTTCTGTGGAAGAATTAAGCAAAAATATTCCTGTTGGCTCCTTGTGAGAGGTGTTTTTTCTCCTGTCCCAATCCTCCTCTAAATTTTTTTGCTATTAAGGTGGCCTTTTGATCTGATGCATTACTGGTTCTAGCCTGTTTGCAGTGCCTCCAGCCAGCCCTGTGCTATCTATCCCTCCACGCCACCTATTTTCTGAGGGATCACAGGACTGAAATGAGAAACAGAGAGGGTTGTAGCTGAGTAGAAGGAAGTGGGAAAGATACTGAGGAAATTCTGAAAAGATAGACCTCATGTCCTAGAAATAGGTCATTGCCTTTATGAGCTCACCCCTGTTTCCTTGACAATTACTACTCCATATGTGTCTCTTCTTATCATTTTCCAATTTTTAGAGAATTTTTAAATTGATGACACTACTGCAGATGTCTCCCATTCCCTCCCCTCCACCTCCAGCCAGCCCCCACCCGTCCTCCCCTGTCCTTCGCCACACTGTTGTCGGTATCCATGAGTTAATCCCTTCACTTTCTTTGATCCAGTCCCTCCTGCCCTCCTCCCTTCTGACAGCTGTCAGTCTGTTCCAGGTATCTATATGCCTCTGGTTCTACCTTGTTTTTCAGTTTATTTTGCTCATTAGATTCCACATATGAGTGAGATCATATGGTATTTGTCTTTCTCTGACTGGCTTATTTCACTTAGCATAGTGTTCTCCTGGTCCATCCATGCTGTTGCAGAGGGTAAGAGTTCCTTCTCTCTTATAGCCTTGCAGTGTGCCGTTGTGTAAGTGTACCACAGCTTTTCCAAATTTTAAGTAACTAAAATTCTTGAATTTGCTCCCTATAATACTAGCTAATCATGTCTACCAGCACAGTGTCTTCTATCTTCCATTTTTCTCCTCAGGTAATTTCCCTGGTGCTCAGATAATTTTCTTTTAGAGTATTGTTGTTATTAATGTTATTAAACTCAATCTGATTTTTTTGGTTGACATTATTAGTAATGTGAGCTTTGGGAGTGTAAAAGTGCAGGTGAATTTTTTACTAGGTCAGAGATTCATTGATTCATGTATTGAAATGGATTCCCAGAATACTGGAAAAGTCCCTAGCTATCTGATAAGCAGAAATGGACTCAGACAGAATCTTGGCATCCGTACATTTGTAACTTTCACAGAAAATCTCCATTTTATTTCATTGTTACTCACCGTTTTGCTTGTGTCGTGTCCATCTCGTTAACAAAATGGCCAGGATGGCTAGTCCCAGTAGAGTCAGGATGACAGCCAAAGTTATTTCTGAAATAAAAACTCACCCATTCACTGTCAGAGACAACTTGTGGTCACCTCTTGCTGTTGTCACCAGACAGACATCCCACATATGTTATCTCAACGTTTTTTCTTTCATCTTCTTCATCTTACTGTCCCCACATTTCTTCCCTTGGCCATTTCTTAGCTTTTATGTAGGATCTTCTGCTCAGACACTGAGAACATCTGATGTGTGTAACCCTGGCTTAGGGCCTGACAGATTCCCTCTATAACTGAGCTGCTTACCCTGCAGGCAGGAGAAGGTTAGAGAGTCAGCAATATCAGAGCAACCCTCTTGGGTGTGATAAAAAATACTAGTTTTATTTTATGTCATTTAAGATTTAGAGTTAATAAGCTTTTAATTTTTAAAAAGCATATATCAGTATTTATAAGATTTATAAATATACATATATAAGAAATGCATGGGTGAATGATAAAAAATTTTGGAGGTCCTTGACTGAAGGATCCTGACTGAAGTGGCCATATTATTGAAAGCCACAGAGGACAGAAATTTCTTATCATTGGGAAAGACCTTTTAGTGGTCACCCACCAAGCCCCTGATGATAACTTAGATATTTTTGATGGTTGTTATTATGGTTAATAGAAAAAAAGCATGGTAGGAGAGAAAATGTTAATCAGATACCTTGTTATGGTTATGAAGAACAAAGACTATGGAGACTTTGGGAGGAGAGAGAGAGAGAAGAAGGAAAAGGAGAAGGAGGAGAAGAAGAAAGGGGGGAGGAATGAATGAATAAGTGAACCAACAATAAATATGTCTGTGACAGCAAACAATGCTGAAAAACTGAACTCTGATAGCCTAAGAAAATTAAATACATCATTATTAAAGCTACTGCAGAAAAATAATAGGTGAATTCACCTTAGGATATAATGACACACCTCCAGTTGGGGCAGATTAGGCGAATGTCTACTAAGTCTTTTAGTAGGTGTTAGGTCATGTGGGAAAAATATCTTGTCAAATCAACCTTTAAAAATATGCTTCTTATGGAACACTGAAATGAACAGTAAATAGTTTAGAATTTATCATGCAAGACTGAATTTTGTAAATGATGTGAGGTAATCCGTAGGAGAAGATAGGATAACCAGCTGGTGTACTCACATCGAGCGCCTGGAAAGTAGTACTCCCTTTGACTTGTGTATGAGATGTTCTAACCATAGAAGATAATCTCCACTTATGAGGAAAATAAGAGGAAGAGTTGAGGCAGATTATAAAGTGAGCAATATTATAGGAAGTGAGATAACAGACTAGGGACTTTCCTGTTGCTCTGAAGAATGGTGTTTTTTTGTTTTGAGCAGTTCAAACTCCATAAACTGAAGGAGAAATTGGCACTCACACTCAGAATGGTTGACTGTGGGTTAATTTCCCCAGGCTCCCAGAGGAATCAATGACAGTGAAAGAATAGGTATTGGAGTTGAAAGGAAGCAGACAAGAAAGGTAAAACAGTTGTGTTAAGGTCCCCAAAGAGGAAATTTCTGAGTCAAAAGAGTCAAGGAGACCTCAGGGAGTCAGTCCATACCCAAGACTGCCATTTTCCAAGTATTGTCTTTGATGGGCTCTGTGTCATCTGGATTTCTTTATCACAAGGAGATGAAGATAAAATGAGCACCCCAAGCTTGCTGTTTCTGAGCAGTATGAACTTGGATGTGAAGAAAGCCTTGTAGACAGTGATGCATAAGGTCGCAGAGGAATTGTGCGGCTCAGGTCGATCAGACCTAAGTAGGCTATAGAAGTGTGGCCTATGAAGGTTCCAGAATCTGTGTCATAACAAAGAACTAGAACCTCAGAGAGGCAGAGGAAAGGAAAAGGAGAACCAAGAGTCTGGGAAGATTTCAGAGTACTTTGGAGGACCTTAAACTTAAGATACTGGAAGAGAATTTACTTTATCTGAGCTCTGGAATAATTTCTAATTTTCCAGAGATTTTGAGACCAGAACTTGTGTTTCATTCATCTTTTGAAGGCTTGTGAAATAGAATCTCCTCTATAATAGGCACTTAATAAACATTTAATGATTAAAAATGAGAAAAGTTCTTATACTTATTTTCAAAGAAGCAAGTGAAGGGTGAGCCATGTTGTTGGGGAAGGCAGAAGTTTTTTTGGTTTTTGTTTTTGTGGTGATAAAAAGAATGAGCCAGTGCATGGTGTTTCATAAGCTATTGTGCAGAACAGGCATACTAACACTCTTTTTTGCTGAGTGCCTATGAACTACCTGGCTCTGCAGTAGATACTTTACAAGTACAGCTTTATTCAATCCCCAATAACCTCCACAATGAAACCCTTCGAGACTGAGACATCTGTACAAATAGTACAGTTTCTGGCTCTAAATCCCACAGTACTCCCAAAGCCACACTTCATTTCAGTCTTTTTAAAAAAATTGTTGACGCTATTACAGTTGTCCCCTATATCCCTCCCCTTTACCTGCCTCCACCCAACCCTTGGCCACTCCTCTCCCAGACTTCACCACATTGTTGTCTGTGTCCATGGGCTAGGCATACAGGTATGCATATATGTTCTTTGGCTAATCTCTCCCAGTCTCCCCAGAGGTTGACAGCAGTACAGTCATAGTAGAGGACTCTAACACCCCATTGACTTCAATGGATAGATCTTCCGGACAAAAAAATCAACAAGGAAACAGTGACGTTAAATGACACAGTAGATCAGATGCACTTAATTGGTATTTATGGAATACTTAAGTCTTTGAGGCCATCTGTTCATGTGGTATTTTACAGGCTAAGCAGTCAGCTTCTGAGAGACAGCGATGCGCTCCAGTTTCAGGATGCTCCACCTGCCAGGTCTGGGGCAACTGGGGACTATTTTAATTTTTAAGATCAACTTTGATAGTTGAAATGCTTATTTGGCCTACTTTATGGTCTAGTTGATGAGGGAGGACTTATTTAAAATTTTACATGTTTAAACTTAAATTACTAGTATTTCAATAATCACCTCCTAATTTAACTCAGTGAAGACTCATCTACTTTTTTTATTTTATTGTTGTTTTATTACAGTTGTCCCAAATTTTCCCCTGTTGCTCTCTACTGCCCTCCACCCCCACTCCCACAGTTAATCCCCACCCTGTTCTCTGTGTCCATGGGTCATTTATACATGTTCCTTGATTAGACTCTTCACCTTTTTTCTCTCATTCTCTCCCTAGCCCCTCCCCTCTGGTCACTGTCAGTCTGTTCTTTGTTTCCGTGCCTGTGGTTCTATTTTGCTCCTTTGTTTGTTTTGTTCATCAGGTTCCTGTTATAGGCAAAATCATATGGTATTTTTCTTTTGCAGCCTGGCTTATTTCACTAAGCATAATACTCTCCAGTTCCATCCATGCTGTTGTAAAAGGGAGGAATTCCTTCTTTCTTTCTGCTGCATAGTATTTCACTGTGTAAATGTACCACAGTTTTCTGATCCCCCCATCCAGTTATGGGCATTTAGGCTGTTTCCAAATCTTGGCTATTGTAAATAGCGCTGCTCTGAACATAGGGATGTGTAAATTCTTTAGAATTGGTGTTTCAGGGTTCTTCAAGTATTATCCCAACAATGGAATTGCTGGATAAAAATCAGTTCCATTTTTAGTTTTTTGAGGAAATTCCATATTGTTTTCCATAGTGGATACACCAGTCTGCATTTCCACCAAAAGTGCACTAGGGTTCCCTTTTCTCCACATCCTTTCCAGCACTTGTTTTTTGTTGATTTGTTAATGATGGCCATTCTGACTAGTATGAGGTGTAATCTCATTGTGGTTTTAATTTGCATCTCTGATGGCTAGTGATGTTTCACATCCTTTCATATGCCTATGGGCCCTCTGTAGGTTCTCCTTGGAGAAGTGTCTGTTCAGGTCCTTAGCCCATTTTTTAATTGGATTGTTTGTTTTCCTGGTGTTGAGTCATATGAGTTCATTATATATTTTGGAGGTCAAACCCTTGTCTGAGGTATCATTGACAAATATGTTTTCTCATACGGTTGATTCCCTTTTCATTTTGATGTTTTCTTTAGCTGAGAAGAAACTTTTTAATTTCATGTTGTCCTATTTGTTTATTCTTTCCTTTATTTCCCTTGTCCTAAGAAATATATTAGCAAAAATATTGTTGTGTGGGATATCTGAAATTTTACTGCCTTTGTTTTCCTCTAGGACTTTTATGGTGTCACGGCTTACATTTAAGTCTTCGATCCATCTTGCGTTTATTCTGGTGTGTGGTGTAAGTTGGTGGTCTAGTTTCATTTTTTTGCATGTCCCTGTCCAGTTCTCCCAGCACCATTTGTTGAAGAGGCTCTTCTGACTCCATTTTATGTTCCTATCCCCTTTGTCGAATATTAGTTGACCATATAGACCTGAGTTTATTTCTGGGCTCACTATTTTGTTCCATTGATCTATATGTCTGTTATTATGCCAGTACCAGGCTGTCTTGATCACAGTGGCTTTGTAGTATAGTTTGATGTCAGGTATTGTGATTCCTCCTACTGTGTTCTTCTGTCTGAAGATTGCTGTGGCTATTTGGGGTCTCTTTGGTTCCATATGAATTTTTGAAGTATTTGTTCTAGGTTTGTGAAATGTGTCACTGATATTTTAATAGGGGTTGTGTTGAATCTGTAAATTGCTTTGGGTAGTATGGACATTTTAATGATGTTGATTCTTCCCATCCATGAACATGGAATTTGCTTCCATTTATTTGTATCTTCCTTAGTTTCTTTCTTCAGTGTTGTGTAGTTTTCTGAGTACAGGTCTTTTATTTCTTTGGTTAAGGTTATTCCTAGGTACTTTATTTTTCTTGTTGCTATATAAATGAGATTTTTTTTTTTAGTTTCTATATCTGACATTTTATTGTTGATGTACAGAAAAGCCTTTGATTTCTGAATATTGACTTTGTACCCTGCTATTTTGCCAAATTCACTTATTATGTTGAGTAGTTTATTAGTGGAGTCTATAGGGTTTTCTATGTACACTGTCGTGTCATCTGCAAATAATGACAGTTTTACTTCCTCTTTTCCAATTTGGATGCCTTTTATTTCTTTTTCTTGTCTGATTGTTGTGGCTAGAACCTCCAACACTTATGTTGAATAGGAGTGGAGAGAGTGAATGTTCTTGTCTTGTTCCTGATCTCGGGGAGAATGCTTTCAGTTTTTGTCCATTAAGTATGATGTTGGCTTCAGGTTTCTCATATATAGCCTTTATTATGTTGAAGTATGCTCCCTCTATTCCCATTTTGCTGAAAGTTTTCATCATAAATGGGTGTTATACTTTATCAAATGCTTTTTCAGCATCTATGGATATGATCATGTGGTTTTTGTCTTTCATTTTGTTTATCTGGTGTATTACATTTATTTTATTTATTTATTTATTTTTAAATCTTAGTCCTTTTTATTTTTTTTTTAATAATATAGGTTATTTATTTATTTGTTTGTTTATTTTTAGGGAGAGGGGAAAGGAGAAAGAGAGGGAGAGAAATATCACTGTGTGGTTGCCTCTCACTCGTGCCCCCAACTGGGGACCTGACGTGCAACCTAGTCATGTGCCCTGACTGGGAATCGAACCAGCGACACTTGGCTCGCAGGCCGACGCTCAATCCACTGAGCCACAGCAGCCAGGGCTACATTTATTGATTTGCAAGTATTAAACCATCCTTGCATCCCTGGGATGAATCCCATTTGATCGTGATGTAGGATCTTTTCAATGTGTTGTTGGATCCTGTTTGTCAATATTTTGTTGAGGATTTTAGCATCTATGTTCATCAGCAATATTGGCCTGTAGTTTTCTTTTTTGTGTGTGTCTTGATCTGGCTTTGGAATTAGGGTAATACTGGTTTCATAGAAAGAGTTTGGGAGTCTTGCCTCTTCTTGGATTATTTGGAATACTTTGAAAAGAGTACGCATTAGTTCTTCCCAAATGTTTTGTAAAATTTACCTGTGAAGCCATCTGGTCCAGGGCTTTTGTGTGCCAGGAGTTTTTTGATTACTGTTTCAATTTCACTCTTTATTATTGGTCTACTCAGGCTTTCTACTTCTTCTTGGTTCAGTTTTTGAAGACTATATGTTTCTAGAAATTTGTCCATTTCATTCAGGTTGTCATGTTTCTTGCCATACAGTTGTTTGTAATAATTTCTTACAATCCTTTGTATTTCTTTGATACTGGTCATTGATTTCTCTTCTTTCATTTCTGATTTTGTTTATTTGGGTCCTCTCTTTTTATCTTGATGAGCCTGGCTAAAGGCTTGTTGATTTTGTTTATCTTTTCAAAGAACCAGCTCCTACTCTTGTTGATCTTTTGAATTGTTTCTTTAGTCTCTATGTCATTTAATTCTGTTCTGATCTTGATGATTTCCTTCCTTCTACTCACTCTGGGCTTTGTTTGTTGTTGTTCTGCTTCTTGTAGCTGTAGGGTTAGATATTTTATTTGGGATTCTTCTATCCTTTTCAGGTAGACATGTATTGCTATGAACTTTCCTCTCAGGACTTCTTTTTTTCTTTTTTTTTTAATTGGTTTTGCTGTTACAGTTGTTCCGATTTCTTTCCCCCTTGTTCCCCCCTCCCTCCAGTTGTCCCCCATCTTAGTCCATGCCCATTGGTTGTGCATATAGTTCTTCTCAACATCTTCCTGTCTACTTCACTCCCTCCTAATATGCTTCTTAATTGCTGTATCATCTCCCTTCCTTTTCCCCTCTCCGTTGACCTCCCCCTAATATGTTCCCTTTACCTATAATTCTTTTTCTCCTCTCGTTGCCTACTTAGTTTGCCTTTGTTTCAATTCCCTAGCTTCTGTTGTTGGTTGTTGTGATACAGTTTTCATTTTAATGTTCATAGTTTTGATCCTCCTTCTTCTAAACAAGTCCCTTTAACATCTCATATAACAGTGGTTTGGATCTAAAAAACTCCTTCAGTTTTACTTTGTCCTTGAAACACTTTCTCTGCCCTTCTATCCTGAATGACAGCTTTGCTGGATAGAGTAATCGTAGTTGCAGGTTTTTGATTTTCATTACTTTGAATATTTCTTGCCAGTCCCTTCTTGCCTGTAAAGTCTCCTTTGAGAAATCAGCTGATAGTCTTATTAGGACCTGTTTGTATATAATTTTTCTCTTCTCTCTTGCTGCTTTTAAGATTCTCTCTTTATCTTCAATTTTTGACAGTTTGATTATAATGTGTCTTGGAGTGGTCCTCCCTGGGTCCAGCCTATCTGGAACTTTGTGCTTCCTGGACCTGTAAGTTCATTTTCTTCCCCGAGTTAGGTAAGTTCTGCTTCATTATTTTTTCACATAAGTTTTCAATTTCTTGTTTTTCTTCTTCACCCTTTGGCAATTCTATAATTCAAATTTTCATTCGCTTACAGCTGTCCCAGAGGTTTCTGAGCCTCTCATCATATTTCCCACTTTTTGTTTCCCCCTTCTGCACTGGTTGACTGTTCCCTCCCTATGTTCTGATTTGTTGGTTTGATCCATGGCTTTCCCTTCCTCACCACTTGTCTTGTATATACTTTTGTTCATTTCAGCAGGACTAGCCTTCATTCCTTCCCTGTCTTGATTCAACCCCGCTGTTAGGTCTGTAAGCTGCCTTATGACTATAGCTCTGAACTCAGCCTCAGAAAGATTCGCTATTTGTCATCGGTCAAGGCTTTTATTTGTTTTTTCGTTAGCTGTGTGATTGGTATTTCAATAATTAATTCTGCCATTCTGACCATTTTGTTTATCTTTCCTTCTTGGGTGGGGCGCTGTCACACCTCCTATGCTATATTGCGTGGAGCCCCGTGTGCTCTTCACAACCTTGTGACCTTTCTCACCACACTGTGGCACTTTGCGTGGGGGCGGGGGTCCAAGACGGATTCCTGCTCTTACTCTTTGCTGAGGAACAGGGAGTTGCCTCCCAATGGGGTCTGCCTTCCCCAGCGTTGAAACTGCGAGCTGATGTATCTGGTCTGCAACCCGGGGCTGGCTCCCAGGTGCTTCTCTCCTCCCCCCAAATACAGGTGTCTGCTTACCGGGTCCCACTGTTCGCTGCTGTGGCTGCCGCCTCCAGCACAGTTCGATCTTTCTCAGCCGTGGGTTCACACTTCCTACCCATCTGGACGAGCACCACTTGTTTATGACTTCATACATTGGACTTCCATGTAGCTTTATTTTCTGGAACTTCTTATTATTTTTGGTTTTGCAGTAGTTGTAATCCTTCTTAGTTGTAGAGGAAGACAGAGTGTGTCGGTCTATGCCTCCATCTTGGCCGGCAGTCTCAAGACTGCTTTTGCTGTGTCCTATAGGTTTTGGTTTTTTGTGTGTTCATTATCATTAGTTTCCAGAAACTTCTTGATTTCTTCCTTGATGTCGTTGTTAACCCATTCATTATTTAATATTATGTTATTCATTCTCCATGAGTTTGAATGTCTTTGAGTTTTTTCCTTGAAGTTGATTTCTAGTTTCAAGGCTTTGGGATGTGAGAAGATGCTTGATATAATTTCAATTTTCTTGAATTTGTTGAGACTTGTTTTGTGTCCTACCATGTGGTTGATCTTTGAAAATGTCCCATATACATTTGAAAATAATATATATTTTACTTCTTTGGGGTGAAAAGTTCTATATATATCAATTAAGTCCATTTGATCTAGTGTGTTGTTCAATGTCTCAATATCCTTGGTGTTTCTTTGCTTTGAAGATCTGTCTATCGTTGATAATGGGGTGTTAAAGTCCCCTACTGAGTGTGTTGCTGTTGATATTCTTCTTGTAGTCTTCTAGTATTTTCCTTACATATTTGGGTGCTCCTATGTTGGGTGCATATATGTTTACCAGGGTTATATCTTCTTGATGGATCGTTCCCTTAACTATTATGAAATGTACTTCTTTGTCTCTTTTTATGACCTTTGCTGTGAAATCTGTTTTGTCTGATATAAGTATTGCTACCTCAGCTTTTTTGCATGTCTATTTGCCTGGTATATTTTTTTCTATCCCTTCACTTTCAGTCTGTGTAAATCTTTTGTTTTGAGGTGTGTCTCTTGTAGACAGCATATATGTGGGTATTGTTTTAGTATCTATTCTGCTACACTGTGTCTTTTGATTGGAGCATTTAATCCAGTTATATTTAAGGTTATTACTGACAGGTATTTATTCATTTCCCTTTGTACCTGCGTTTCTCTCCCTCTCTCTTTTTCTTCTTTTTCTTAAAGCATTCCTTTTAGCATGTCTTGCAATGCTGGTTTGGTGGAGATGTATTCTTTTAGTCTTCCTTTGTCTGGGAAACTCCTTATTTCACCTTCCATTTTGAAGGAGAGCCTTGCGGGGTAGAGTAGTCTTGTTTGTAGGCCTTTGTTTTTCATTGCTTGAAGTATTTTTTGCCATGCCCTTTTGACTTGTAATGTTTCTGTTGAGAAATCAGTTGACAGCCATATTGGAGTTCTCTTGTATGTTATTTGCTATTTTTCTCTTGCTGCTTTTAGGATTCTCTCTTTGTCTTTGAATGTTGCCATTTTAATTATGATGTGTCTTGAAGTGGGTCTTTTTGGATTCATCTTCATTGGGGCCCTCTGTGCTTCCTGGACTTGCATGACTTTTTCTCTCATCAAGTTAGGAAAATTTTCTGTTATTACTTTTTCAATCAGGTTTTCTATACCTTGCTCCTCCTCTTCTCCTTCTTGTACCCCTATGATTCTATTGTTGTTTTGTCTCATGTTGTCCTGCAGTTCTCTTAAACCCTCTTCACTCTTTTTAATTTTTTTTCGTTTTGTTGTATTGTCTGGGAGTTTTTTTCTACATTGTCTTCTAACTCACTGATCTTATCCTCTGCTTTGTTTAGCCTGCTTTTGATTGCTTCTACTGTGTTATTCAGTTCAGAAATTGTATTCTTCATTTCTTCCTGGTTCTTATTGATAGTTTCTATGTCCTTTTTTATGCTGGTGTAGTTCTCTCTAAGTTCTTTGTAGCTTCTCTGGAGTTCTTGGTAGTTTCCCTGGAGTTTGTTGTATTTTCCTCTAAGTTTATCAAGTTCATTGAGTTTCCTTATAACCATTCTTTTGAATTCCATGTCTGATAGTTGGCTTATGTCTGTTCCATCTATTTCTCTTTCTGGGGATTCCTCTTTTCCTTTCATTGGGAGTTTGTTTTTGTGTCTCCCCATGTTGTATGCTTCTTGTTTACTTTTGTTTCTTGGATTTGTCTGCTTTGATTTCCTGCTTTTGTGGTATGAGATTCTATATAGGAGACCTGGAGGTTTCAGTGGTGCAGTCTCTTTGATCTCCTGAGCTTGATGCCCTTGGGATGCCCTTTATGTCATTTATTTAAGTTGTCTGGTTATATTTCAGTTACTTTTTGGTGGAAACTTCCCTCTGGCTAGTTGATTGAGAGTCACTCTGCCTACCTTGTCTTGAGTTCTTTTGTGGAGATGCTGTTAAAACATAAACACACAACCCAGGCAAGAAACCCACACCCTCAAAAATATCCCCCAACCGCAATCACACTATCATTAGCAAATGAGCCAGTATTAATATAGATGTAAAGAGGTTAAAACTATTACACTATACAAAAAACTGATGAGTTGTTTTAACTGATAGAGAGATGATTTTTGAGAGGGAAGATGGTAGAATAATAGCAAGTAGGGTCAAGGCTGTGTGAGACAATAAGTAGTATTTACAAAGTATGTTAAAAAAGGGAGGGAAGAATGCACAATGAAGTGAGAAAGTGGAAGTATATAGTATTAGGTTTATATAACAGTTATATGCTATGTATTTAGTGTGAGAGGGAGGATAAACAAAACATAAAAACAAACAAAAATTAAAGAAAAAGAATAGGAGGGAGAGAAGGTAGGAAACAGACTAAAGAAAGATTTTTTTTTCCTTCAGTACAATCTTTGGGCACTGTCCTTCTTTTTCTGGATCTGCCCCTGGTCAAAATTCCACAGGTTTCAAATCTTCTTTTCTGGCTGGCTGGCTGTGAGGGGATCCAGCTAGATTCTGGGGCTGCTATATTCTCACTTGTGGGCCCGCTGCCACTCCCTGCTGTGAGCTGCACTGAGGTGGGTCTCTCCCCACTTGTCCTGCGGCACCCTTCAGCAATCCTCAGGCTTGTCTAGCAACGCTAGTCTGCTGGCAAGCCAGTGCGCAAGCCCCTAGTCTCTGCCCAGCCTTGGGTCTTGTCTCTGCTCCTTCTCCAAAAAAGTGTCTGTGTTGCTTCCCAGCTGCAGCACCAGGTTGCGTTCCTGGCTGGCAGTGCCTTATTGTGCGCCTGCGAATAATGCTTGCCTGTCTGGGGTTCCTACTGAGTCTATGTTTCTGCTGCAGTTTCCTGTATGGGCCCCTCTCCATGGCTCAGTTCTGATTTTTTGTTTGGTGGAGCTGTGATGCACGTGCCTGGGGCACAGGGTTGCTAGCCCAGGGCTGCCAGCCCAGAGAATCCCCACCTAGGCTTAGTTCATACAGTTTCTCACAGTCCGGGCTTTTCACTGTCTTCCCACACCTCTGGGTGTTCAACGAAACCTTCTCAATGACTCCCTCTGGGATTTTGCTGGTCCTAATGCCTATGGCAGTGTTAGTTTCTAAGCAAATCCCGACTAATAGGCTGGTCTGCAGCTGTCCTTTTTGGGTGCAATGCGGCAGAGGCGCAGGGGTGGGGGGCACAGCTACTCCATTTTAGAGTATGAGCAAGCTTTCTGCCCTCTTGCACGCCGCTCCCACATTCCCTTCCCTGTTCACGCTACATGAAATCCACACTCACTCACTCCTCCATGTTTGTACTCCAAGTTCTTCCATGATGGGAGCAAGCAGACAATACTGCTACCTACTCCGCCACCATCTTCTCTCTCCTATCTCCTTTTTTTATTGTTTTGTTTTTTATGTTTAAATATTTAATCCTTAGGAATTTTTGGCATAAATGTCCATGGAATTCTTAAAATATTTTCCCTAAGGTTTATTCACTTATCTTTATAACAGTGAATAATGTAAAAAACAAATGCATTATGTACCATAAAATTCTCATAAATAGCAAGATAAATTCTAAATTCTCTATATGGTTATAATAATTTATCTATTTCTTTGACAATAACATATCATTTTCATTACTAAAGCTTTATATTCTCTGCCAAGAAAAACATATTATTTTTAAAATTATAATGTTTTTCTCTTTCTTTGAATATATTAGGCCTCTTAAATGAACATTTCTCATTTGATTCTCTTTGGTAAGATATCTATAGGTTTATTTTATCTATTTTCTCTTTGTGTAACTTTAATGGGAAGAAGCCAAATCCATTAGGTCTTGAAAGAAAGAGTGACAAATTCTTGGGCCTTGGCTGCTATAGCTTAGTGGATTGAGCCTGTGAGCCAAGTGTCACTGGTTTGATTCCTAGTCAGGGCACATGACTAGGTTGCACGTCAGATCCCCAGTTGGGGGAGTGAGTGAGAGGCAACCACACAGTGATATTTCTCTCTCTCTCTTTCTCCTTTCCCCCTCTCTACAAGTAAATAAATAAATAAACAAACAAATAAATAAAAATTTTTTTTAAAGTGACTAATTCTCCTGAGCCATGTTACTGTGACTTCCCAGTTAGAGGTCAAAGATGTTCACATTCCCAGAAATAACCTCATAGGAGTAGCAGCACTTTTCAGTACCTTTCCCATATCAGTTCACTGAATGATATGTATAAAGACAAGTTCAATGTTTAGAAACAGTTAGTTGATTTTATAGTTATACTTATCTTCCATCTAGCTGACCTTTGTCTAGTACAATCACTTCTATGCTCAGGAATGGGCAGCCCTTCCTGTTCCCTTTTCTCAACACAAGTATAGTTTTTGTCTTCTCATTTCAACTGGGAACTTCAATGGTTACAATCTTCCAGGAGGTACAAGGTCTATTTGGTGGTTGGTGCCGGTTCCCTAAGCTTTGATCTACTTCACTTGGCTTAGAACCAGTTTCACCTACATACACTCATTTCCCTTCTCCGAGAGATTTAGAAACCCCTCAGGCAATTTTAAGGGTCGTCTTTCAGATCACTTTCTGTTTTCTAGACGTGTGTCCTTCCCAGGTGGACCAGGGTCTGATAGTAAAAATGATAGCTATATTATAATCTTCAACAACAACAAAAAAGAGATGATGTATCTGAGTTCCTAATATTTTTTACATCTAAGGAATTGGAGTAGGACTGAGCCAGACAAAAGAAGCCCACACCACAAGATACAGAATTTTAAAAAGACAAAATAATATATAGTCTTAGAAGGCAAGGTAGTCATTATTCTCAAAGGGACAGTGGATTCTTCTAGTGTCTGGAAATGTGATGTGTTGATACAGGGGCAGGAGACGTGGATCCACAAATGGACCCAGCCTATGCTGTGTTGAAGAGGAGAGGAGGTAAGTAAAAAAGAAAAGGGTGAGAGTAAAAATAATGGACTGAATTCACCTGTCCACTTTCATCTTTTAGGTAATCCCTACTCAGATGAAGAAAGAAAATTTGGAAAAACAATTACAAAAAGATTGTTTAAGGAAGCAGCTATAAGAAGTCTCAATTTAAGTACAATAAGAAAGTCTTCCTTGAGACTCTAATAAATGGAACAGAGAGATAAAGATAGATAGATATAGATATATAGATATAAATATAGATATAGATAGGTATGATATAGATATGTTGTTTTTCTGAAAGAATTCCACATTGGCAAATTTTACTATGCTCCTATTACACAGGGGAACAATTTTTGACATAATTCTTGTTGAGTTCGATTTTTCAGCTGTTTTAGACTTAAATAGGCATGCTGATTTCAAAACTATAGTTAGTTTCCTCTATCACATCAAGTTTTTTCTCTACAGCTTATCTTAATACAACCACTCTAAGCTGGATCGAGCCTGGATCGAGGAAAGCACTAGTGCTCTCCTATTGGTTGAGAGCAAACCTCCCTCAAGTAGGGAGGGGTGGGGGACAACCTTGGAGACCAGTGACAGGTTCATACTTGTCTAGGCTATTCAGTTACACATGAGACAGTGTAGTGAGAGGTAGTGTGCTGCTCTATATAGTGAATCGTGTTCTGAAGTGTAGTCTGAGTTCTTGTCTGTATACAAGGAGTTAGCAGAATTTATTTTTTTATTTACATACGTACTTATTTCCTTTCTTTTAGAGCATGTCTGCATCTGCTATTTCTCATCGTAAGTGCCTAAACAACCCTGCTTTATTTTGTTATATCTGTGTCAGTTTCACCATTCCCAGTCAAAGGACAAACATAAGCACTTTTGTCAGGCCACTCTATTTTGCATATTTTAAAGTAAAACTTGGTGATCAAGATAAGTCTTGGGCCCTTCACAAGGTGTGCAAGCAGCGTGTCAAGAGTTTACAGATGTGGGACTTCCGGTCAAGATGGAGGCCTAGACAGACATGCTGTGTCTCCCACCACAACTAAAAAGGAATACAACTACCTCAAAACTATGAACAACAAGAAATTCCAGAAATTCAAAGTGCGCGGAAGTCCAGCAAACAAGGATATAAAGAAGAAATACTCATCCAGACAGGTAGGAGGGATGAAGCCCGGGCGGAGAGGACATGGCGCAGTGGTAGCAGCAGCGGCAACAGCAGCAGGCCGGCGGAAAGTGCAGTCACATATTTTAAAAAGTCAGGAGGGACACCTGGGGAGTGTTCCCAGCTCCCCACCAGAGCAGCTTACAGTTCCAGTTCCAGGGAAAATAAATCCTCATTGCTTTTGACTGTGCAAACCAGTGGGGGTTGAGTCGGAGGCAGAAACTGCGGGTCTCTCAGCAGAGTCCACTTGTTTAAAGGGCCCCAACATCCACAGACCCACCCACTCTGGGAACAACGGCCAGGGCAGCAGCTAGAGGGGCGCCAGTCTGGTGCAGAAGTGGGAAAAGTGCCTGGAAAAGGGGCAAGTGCTGGGCAAGCAGCAATGTTCCTTATCAGACCCCTCCCCCGCATACAGCACCACAATGTGGTGAAACAGGTCGCCCATTACTGATGAATACCTAAGGCTCTGCCCCTTACAACGTAGTAGGAATGACAGCTCTGCCTGGAACACGGAAACAAACAAACACAGGAGACTTCTAGCCAAGATGGAGGCCTAGATTGACACGCTCGGTCTCCCTCCACAACTAAGAAGGAATACAACTACTGCAAAACCGGCAATAACCAGAAAGTTCCAGAAAATAAATGGAAGTCCAACGTATGAAGTTATAAAGAAGTGGTGCTCATCGGACAGGTAGGAGGGGTGAAGCTGGCGAGGAGAGGTCAAGCTGTGCTGTTTGTGGCAGCAGCAGTGACGGCTGCAGGACAGCAGTAAGCACCGACACTGTATTTAAGGGGAGGCAAGAAGCGCCTGGGGAGCACCTCCGGCTACAGACCAGACCCGTCAGCTTGCGATTCCAAAGCCGGGGAAGGCAGACCCCCATTGCCTTGGATTGTGAGGCCCAGTGGGGGTGGGGACGGAGGAGGAGGCTCCCAGTCTCTCAGCGGAGATTGAATGGCAGGAATCCATCTTGGATCCCCCACCCCCGCAGAAAACGCCCAGTTGTGACAAGTGCACAGGGCTCTGCCCCCTGTAGCATTGGAGGTGTGACAGCCCTGCCCAGGAAGCAAAGGTAAACACAAAACTGTTCAGGATGGCGCAGATCATGATAGAGATCCCAGTGACATGGCTGGCTAGACAGCAAATTTCTAATCTAATGAAGCAGCAGACAGGAAATCTTTCTGAGGCACAGTTCAGAGCTTTACTTATAAAAGTGCTTACAGACCTAACAGCAGATCTTAAACAAGACAGGGAAGGAATGAAGGCTAGTCCTGATGAAATGAACAAAAATACATATAAAACTAGTGGTGAGGGCAAGAAAACCAGGCATCAAAGCAACAAATTGGAACACAGGGAAGGAACAAACAGCCAACCAGTGCAGAAAGAGGAAACGAAAAGTGAGGAAAATGAGGAGAGGCTCAGAAACATATTGGACAGCTATAAGCGGGCCAACATCCAAATCATAGGGTTGCCAGAAGGTGAAGAAGAAGAACTAGAAATTGAAAAATTATGTGAAAAAATAATGAAGCAGAACTTCCCTAACTCGGGGAAGGAAATAGATTTACAGGTCCAGGAAGCACAGAGAGTTCTGAAAATTGGACCCAGGGAGAACCACACCAAGACACATTATAATCAAAATGTCAAAAATTAAGGATAAAGAGAGACTCTTAAAAGCAGCAAGAGAGAAGAAGAGAATTACATACAAAGGGGTCCCAATAAGACTGTCAGCTGGTTTCTCAAAAGAAACTCTGCAGGCAAGAAGGGACTGGCAAGAAATATTCAAAGTAATGAAAATCAAAAACCTACAACCACGATTACTCTATCCAGCGATGCTTTCATTCAGAATAGAAGGGCAGAGAAAGTGCTTCCATGACAAAGTAAAACTGAAGGAGTTCATCAGATGCAAACCACTGTTATATAAAATGTTAAAGCGACTTGTTTAGGAGAAAGGATCAAAACTATAAGCATTAAAATGAAAACTATATCACAATAACCAACAACAGAAGCCAGGGAACCGAACAAAGGCAAACTAAGTAGGCAATGAAAGTGTGAAAAGAATTATAGGTATGGGGAACATTATGGGGAGAGATCAACAGGGAGGGGTAAAGGTAGGGAGATGGTACAGGAATTAAGAAGCATAGTAGGAGGGAGTGGAGAAGATAGGAAGATGTTGAGAAGAACTATATGCAGAACCAATGGGCATGGACTAAGTGGGGGGGCGGTGGCAACCAGAGGGAGGGATGTCTCCGGGTGGAGGGGAACAAAGGGAAGAGAAATTGGGACAATGGTAACAGCATAATCAATAAAGCATATTAAAAAAAAGAGTTTATGGATGTGGATGAAGGAAACACGTGAAAAATTGCCATTTGGCGAGAGCCCAGAGATCATTCAAGTGACTGTTAACTTTCGTATAGTGAAAACATCAGGATATAACAAGAAAAATAAATGTAAAATAGAGTATCCTAGTCTACCATTATCTATACACGCAGTGCCTCATTCAGCTGAAATCCCAGTGCCAGTTTTCATTGAACTACCCTCTTTCAAAAAACAGGAGTATGGTGAAGAACGAAGTGACAGCAACGATGAAGATTTTGAAATTGAAGATGACTCAATTTGTAAGGGATTTGATCATCATGAATTGAATGATTTGGCATGAGATTTGGGACTATCCAAAAAGGGTTCAGAACTCCTAGCATCAAGACTGCATGAGAAAAACTTGCTTGAAAAAGGAGCGAAGACATACTACTTTTGAACAAGAGAAAGTGCATTTCTGCAGTACTTTTGAAGTGACGGTGGCTTTGTGTATTGCCATAACATACATGGTTTAATGGAGGAATTGGGAATTCCAATCTAGAATGGAACTGAATGGCGACTGTTCATCGATAGCTCAAAGCGGAGCTTGAAGTGTGTCTTCTTCCACAATGGCAATTTATTTGGTGCAGTCCCAGTTGGCCATTCAGTTTGTTTTCATAAAGAATATGAAGACATAAAGGGTCCATTGACCTGTTGCAATATCACAACCACAATTGGATCATCTGTGTTGACCTTCAAATGGTCTGCTTCCTTCTTGGGCAGCAACGCAGATACACCAAGTATCCCTGTTTTCTGTGTATGTGGGACAGCAGAGCTCTTGAGAAGCATTGGGTGCAGTCAAATTGGCCTCCAAGATCTGACCTCAAACCTGGTGATCCAAACATTCTACATGAACCACTTGTTGACAGAAATAACATTACATTCCCACCTCTGCACATAAAACTGGGTCTCATGAAGCAATTTGTTAAAGCTTTGCCAACTGAAGGAGACTGTTTCAAGTATCTCATTTTGACATTTCCTAGCCCATTGTTTGAAAAAATAAAGGCTGATGTGTTTGACGGTCCACAGATTCAGCAGCTCATTAAAGATGAACATTTCATTGGGACAACGTCAGAACTCCAAAAGAATGCTTGGTTGTCATTCAAAAACTTTGTCAAGGATTTTCTTGGAAATGTAGGAGCACATAATTACACCAAAATTGTCCAGAAACTCTTGGAGAGCTTCAATATGCTATAAGCATAAATATTTATCTTTATATGTATGTTTGGTAGCAGAACTTACTACTTGTACACAATTTGACTTACAGTGACAATATATAGCATTTATATGAATAAAATAACTAAATAAACAGTATATTCAGGTAATTAAAAAATTTTTTTCCTTTGTACGTACATTTTGTATGATTTTTGGGACAAAGGGAAGGTATCCTGTACCTTAAAAAGTTGACGTGATAGAGAAAAACTGGGCCAGTTTTGGATTCAGGTGCCAAAAGTTAATAAAAAACAAGTGTCATATCTAACTCAACAAAAATTGTGTTCCCCAGTGTTATCCTTCTATGACCAATTGCAGATATGTCTGGATAGAGAAGATGTGACAAGTATTAGTGAAAGTCCCAGTCTCAGCTTCAAGTCTCTTGTGAATTTGAAGTACATATACCCATTTATCTCATGGGAGAAGGAAAGAAACCCTCTCTTCCACCAAAAACTATGATCTATTTCCCCACACAGGTGCTACTGTGTAACACTAGGAACTTCTAGACAAAATGTATCCAGGTCTCAGATGAATGAATTTCCTCTCTAGATCAGGGTTCTGGTCTTCCTATTTTCATGATGGGTCGATTAGATAAAGGAATAAGACTGACACACACAGGCGAGATGGCTTCCTCAGCCCGAGGTACAATGGAAAGATGAGAAAGGAGATAAGATACTACCTCTCTGAGAACAAGACGAAAGACAATGATGGGTTGTTTCAGATCGAGGCATCCCTCATTGTGAGAGACAGCTCAGAGAGAGATGTCCTGTTCCATGAAGAACCCCTTCTTCAGACAAGAGCAGGTGGAAACTGTTTTTATCCCATGTCAGCGTTGCTCATTTTGGAGACAGGAGACAGGAGTAGAAGGGGATATTTGGGGCCTGGGATGGGATAGGCTTACTTAGTGTATGTTTTTGACCAGGTTTAGAGCCCCTTCTTTCCTAGGACCTCTCCTTGGTAGGTAGCACTCACTGTGACTTTCCTCACACTTGGAATTTTTGTAGGTGCTGTTATGTTTTTGGCCTGAAAGAACAATAGGAAAGGGAGGGAGTATTGGAAGCCAAAGAGGAAAAGAAAAAAGAAAGAAAAACAAAAGGTAAAACTGTAGGATACTTGGGAGCATCTGCAATTTATGGGTTTGTTAGCATGGTTATGTATATGGATGCCATCTGTTGGAACACAGAGACATGTGTAGGAATGAGTTAGAGCCCCAAGACCTTCAAGAAGAAATGTGCCCAAGATGTCCATGGGAAAAGTATCATAATAGAGTCCAATAGAGAGAGAGAGAGAACTCACTGGTATAACAATGGAGTTAAAAATGGTCATAGTAATTCTCAATTAAGGTAAATTTCTGGATCTAGGTATATGAAAGCAGCATTTATGATCTGGGCTTAGTAACAGTCTAGAAAGTAAACCTTGAACTTCATTTCTATAAAATCTATTTTGTTATTTCCTTTCCCTTTTAGAATCATTCAAAAAAGAGCTTGATAAGTTCTCCATTTTCTTTGCTAAATAGTCATTATTTTATGCTGTACACTTGGCATCTCACAGGCTGTTATTTCTTTTCAGAAAGAAGGAAGGAATTATATCATCAAGGTGAATTATAGTGAGGTTATGGTTGAGGCAACCATCTCATCTGCCCCTCCGTTCTCACCACCTCCTATTGATCTTGTTGGTGAAGTGGAATTCCCTTCCCTAAATAGAGTAAGATGATCAGACACATGACACCTAACACTGGACAGATGAGACTGATGACAGTTTATTAGTCACATACACTCACATCCTGGGGGAGGACACCACACACCATACAGGATCACATGGAGGTTGCATTTGTGAGCAGAGTGAACCAACTGGGACTGGGAGGTGGGTTTGTGGTAACAAGAGGATGAGATGCTCCTGTGTTCTGTAGAAGTACATGATTGGCTTGTTGGTAACAAGGAAAAATGGGTAGTGACTTCTTAATGGGAATGGAGTTTCCTTTGGAATGGTGGAAATATTCTGAAACTAGATAATGATGATGGTTGTACAATATTGTGAAAGTATAAATACCACTGAATTGTATGTTTTAGAATTGTTAAAATAATGAATTTTATGTTATGTGTATTTTACCACAATCGAAAAAAAATTTTAAACCTAAATAAATGCATGCATATTTGTGGGAGAATAATACACAGTGTCAAATTCAAATTTAAGTGTTTAAAAAGAAAAAGGAAATTATGACTGGAATTCTGCAGATGAATGATCTTCAAAGAATAGCAAAAAATCTCTGATGATTGTCAACTTAAAAACCTGCAGAGTATCATTTGCAGGTATTCTTCATTCTCACTTCAGAATATTTTAGGGTTCTGGAACTTCCAGTCAAGATGGAGGCCTAGGTAAATATAGCTAGTCTCCTTGCAAACCACAGCAAAAATTACAACTGAACTATAAAATAACAATCACCCATAACTGTCAGAAAATCAAGCTGTGTGGAAATCTGACAACAAAGGAATTAAAGAAGTCATATTAATGCAGACTAGTAGGAGGGACAGAAACAGAGATGTGGAGGCATGAAATTGGCTATCCCACACCAAGGTGAGGTGGATAAAAGTTAGGAAGAATACTTTGGGAGCAAGGGACCTCAACTCCACATCAGACCACCCAGCCCAGGGTTCCAATGACAGTAAGATAAGTTCCCATAACTTCTGGCTATAAAAACCAGTGGGGGTTGTGGTGGTGGAAATAACTGTGGGTTTCCAAGGCATCTGCTATTAAAGGGTCTGCAATGAACTTAGGAATTACACAGACTCACTCCTCTGGACTCCAGCACCAGGAGAGCACCTGGAGGGGCACCAGTGGCACATGGGGAGAAGCTGAGGTGTCTGGTATAAGGGCAAGTGCTGGGAGACAACTCCCTCCTGGACAAAATTCCAGAAGGCCAGGCAGTGGTCATTGTCCCTTCTTTGAGTTCACCCCAACAGAACCTCAGAGCAGTGATACCATATCTGAGACTACATCAACCTGGTTCACATGGATTGCCCCGCCCTGGTTATTATCTACAGCTCTACCCCCTCCAACTTATGGGTGGGCTTTTCTACAATGGACCATGTTACTAAGACAGGGAATCAAATCAGCTCTGCCTAGTACACAGAAACAAACACAGTGAGGCTGCCAAAATGAGGAGACGAAGAGATATGGGCCAAATGCAAGAACAGAAGAAAACTCCAGAAAAAGAACCAAACAAAATAGATATAAGCAATTTGTCAGATGTAGAGTTCAAAACACTGGTTATTGGGATGCTCAGAGAACTCATTGGGTACTTCAACAGCATAAAAAAGATCTAAGCAGAAATGAAGTTTAAAGAGGAATAAAGAAAAATTTACAGAGAATCAACAGTGAAGTGGATGAAGATGAGAATTAAATCAATAATTTGGAACATAAGGAAGAAAAAACATTCAATCAGAACAGCAAGAAGAAAAAAGAATCCAAGAAAAGGAAGATAGGGTAAAGAGCCTCTGGGACAATTTTAAACATACCAACATTTGAATGATAAGGGTGCCAGAAAAGAAGAGAAAGAGCAAGAAATCAAAAACTTATTTGAAAAAGTAATGGAAGAAAACTTCCCTAATTTGGTGAAGGAAATAGACATACAAGTCCAGGAAGCACAGAGTTCCAAACAGATGGATGGAGAAAGGCCCACACCAAGACATATCATAATTAAAATGCCAAAATTAAAGATAAAGAGAGAATTTTAAACACAGCAAGAGAAAAGCAGAGAGTTATGTACAAAGGAGTTCCCATAAGACTATCAGCTGATTTCTCAAAAGAAATTGCAGACTAGAAGGGACTGGCAAAAAGTATTCAAAGTGATGAAAAGCAAGGACCTATAACCTAGATTACTCTATCCAGCCAAGCTATCATTTAGAATGGAAGGCAGATAAAGTGCTTCCCAGAGAAGGTAAAGCTAAAGAAGTTCATCATCAGCAAGGCATTATTATATAAAATGTTAATGGGATTTATTTAAGAAAAATCAAAGCTAGAACATTAAAATGTCAATAAATTCACAACTATCAACAACTGAATCTAAAAAAACCAAGTTAGCAAACAAACAGAACAGAAACAGAATCGTAGATATGAAGATTATTTGGAAGGTTATCAGTTGGGAAGGGGAAAGGGAAGAATAGGGGAAAAGGTGCAGGGATTAAGAAGTATGAATTGGTAGGTACAGAATAAACAGGGGGATGTTGTTACGGCTACATAGGCGAGATTGAACACTCTGAAGCGGTGTATAAAGTTAAGCAAAGGATTTTTAATAATGGCCAGGAGTTGGGCAAACCCTGAGCAGGTCTCTAACATGCTCCAACCTACAATGGAGTCTAAACGCTGGGTTTTTATACTGGTGCAGTCTCTTTGTTTCTTTTTTGGCGGGAAACAGCCTTAGGAAGAGGGGGCTGCGCAGGACTGCAGGAGTGTCTTGGCAGTAACAGAAACAGAAATTCGCAAGGCTATAAGGTTATCTCTGGTGGCGGCATAACTCTTCAGCCAGGGACGAACTCCCTGTGAAGCAATTTATTTTCAAAGGGCTAGACATTCTGCAAAGCACAACCTTCACAAATGTTATAAACCAGACACAAGCGAGCAAATGGGAGGTGATAGAGGCTGAAGTCCTTTTAGCTTGTAAATCACTAATTGCTATAACGCTCCTTCTTACATTGCTTTTTCCAAGGCCTTTTAGCAAGTCCTTGCTACTTCTTACAAAGAACATTTAAAGCCCTTACGTACTTACATATTGAAACTTTTTACAGGGACTATTTGGTGCCCCTACAATGTAAAGGACAGTATAGAAAATGGAGCAGCCAAAGAACTTATATGCATGTCCCATGGACATGTACTAAGAAGGGTGGGAGGTTGGGGTTGCCAGAGAGAATAGGGGTACTGGGTGGAGGGGCACAAAGGGGGAAAAGGGGGACAACTGTAAAAGCATAATCACTAAACTATATATTTTTTAAAAAAGAATATTTCAGGACTTTTTCCAAGTCATTCTTTTTTTCACATTATTTCTTCTTTCACATGCAATGTCTCCTCTTTAATTCATTGACTATATGCTACAAGTATTGCTTATGTTTATTAATTTGTAATTATTAATTATAAATTATATGTTTTATTTTGCTCTAAAAATAAAATTGACATTTTATTTCTTTTTACATTTTTATTAAAAAAATTTCACACATATAGAAAAATACAGATTAATTGAATAAACTCTCACCCAATTTGCTATACATGGCATATAATTAAATTTTCTCCTGTACTAGAATTTCTAAAAATTGTCTCTACTCCACACTTTCTATTAACTTTCTGGAAAAGTCTGGAGCAGGAATTCCACACTTCATATGATTTTCTAGATTATATCTTAGGGATAGGTTTTTCTCTGTTTATTCAGCCATGTTTCCTCTTTTTAAAAAACTGTATTTTTTTATCAGCCCTTCTTGAATAATTAATTGTCACCTTTTTAAAGAAACCAATCAAGCACTTCATCATTCCTTGCATGTCCTCTAGGCTAAATTACATTATCCATTGGATTTTCTAAGGGTCTTTGGTCATCAGATATCAGATTGTGATCAGTAGGCAGAATATCAGAGAATTTGGGGTAGGTTAGACCTCTGAAGGGATCAGTCACCAGGTGATATTTGAAATGAGAGTAAGATTAAAGCACTCTTGATCTAGTACCTGAAAGTCTCATGAGTCCTCTTTCAAGGTAAAAGGAGAAACAAACTGGGACTTGGAATCTAGTCCTGGTGTCCAGAATCCAAAGGAATGCTGTCAGGAGAACCTACATTAAGGGACTAAAGAACAAAGAGGAGGTGTAGAATTTCAGAGAAGAAAACTTGTGGGGGGAAGCTGAAGATAGGGCACTTGGTCATGTTATAACAAACGATGTCCAAGCGCATAGTCAAGGGAGATTCTGACCCATCCCTGAGACATCTTCAGGGAGAGGAGGCTTAGGGAAGGGGTCATCATCCAGTGCTCGTGTCCATAGACACCCCTTGCCTGAACTTGTTCTCAGGTCACACAGAGGTGACTCATGACATTGTCCTTGGCCTTAACCAGGACCCATCCTGTCCTGTCCCCAACCTTCACCTCCCACTACCACCTCCCTGATGTGATTCCCCTGGCCTGTAGCATGGATCGGGCCGACACATCTCTGTGGGACGTCTGGTTGCAGGACAGTTTATGGATCTCACGCTTCTTTCCCTCAGAAAGGATCAGTTCTGGGTGAGCTGTATTTGGATCCAACGTCACATTCACTGTAGATAAAGAAAATCCATTCTGATAATAAGCAAAATTGTGGAAGTATTAAAACTATTAATGTCATGAAATTAATATCCAAGCAAACAAAAGTTACAGTGACATAAGAAATTTAAAGTGGAAGAACTTTCTAGGGCACATGAAACAGCCTCCTTATCAGTACTCCAGAGGTCTTTTATCACCAGTAAGCAAGTCACCATAGAGTTAAACATCTCAGTGAAATGTTCATGCCAACAGAATCATAGGTGTCTCAGCTCACGGCTTTGAAAGCAAGCATGGCTACTCCACTTTTCTTCATCCTCTCACTTAACTAGGAAACTTGGGAATGTGCACAAGGGTATCAAATTATTGTCTTTTAATCCTTTTGCTTCTGTTACCACTGTAAATGCTGATCTCATTCACACTCATCCTGATTACATGCATGTAAGTCATGGACTACTCATGTTACATCCGTTATTGAATGTTCAGTGAATGACTGCCACATGTGTCCCCTGAGAAGAGAGGGTAGGGGAAGTGTACAGTAGGGTTGCCATTGCAAAGCATGTTCCACAGTCTCTATTTACCTAACTTACCATTTCTACAGCTCTTTCTCTTGATCAGGACTACAGCTACCAGAAGAAACAATCCAAAAATAAGCCATATTTTCCATGAAGAGGTCATCCTGGAATCTAAAATGAAAACCCCAAAGTCCCATTAAATTATGAAACTAGGAAAACTTTCAAGATAATCCATTGTATCTGAACAGCCTCTGAACTGGAGAGGATGGTGAGAACTGGGCCTCAGGAAGGAAGTTAGTCTGTTTCTCCCTGGTCTGCAGAAGCTGAGGAGAGATGAAGTTTATGCTACCTTTATTGTTTGGTCTTTGCATACACACAGAAACACACACTCATACACTCACACAGTCGCACACAAACACACACACACACTCAAACACACACATTCAGTCACACATGCTCACACACAAACATATTTACACTAACAACATACGCACATACTCATGTCATACAGTCACACACTCACAGTCACACCCAGACTCTCACCACATACACACTCACAATCACAACCACACACAAACATATACACATAGTCACACAGAATACACATACGCACAACTCACTCACTCATACAAACACACACACTCACACATGCACACACAATCACACAAGCACAAAACTCACACCTAGATACATATCCATACCTACATAATCATTCACACACACATTCACATACACATATACACTCACACATACACTCACACACACATTTCTTCTTCTTCTCTTTTCCAGATATACTACCACAATTACTGGAAAGACAAGGGTGGCAAAGGATAAAATTATCCAGTCCACAGCTGTGAAGGTGGTTTTAAGGACAATTAGTTTTTAATCCAAAAGAAAATCCACTATGAGAAAAACAAAAAGTCTGGGTAGTCTTTATATTTATTTCCCAAAGCTGAGAGAAACACATGAATCACCAACCTGAGGAAGAAAAAGTTGCCATTTTCTCCTCTCCAAGAAGGGGGTTGCTGATGGAGCAGGTCACATTCACAACAGAGCTGTTTGTAACCAACAGAAATGCTTCCACGTAGAACTGCCCGTGGCTGCCTTGAGTCAGGACCTCAGAAAATGATGGTACTGTCTTTCCTTCCATGTCCTTCCACTGCACATGGGGCTGCGGAAACCACCCTTCTGAACTGCACATCAGCTGCATTTTCCCATCCTTCAGTCCCTCCAAGGTGATCTGTGGGGAAGAACCCAGACCTGGGGAAGAGAGATCAAGACACAAAACCTCCAGTCTCTGCAAGTGGCAATTTAGGCAGTGAAGTCAATGAGAGGAAAGGGAGCTTCAGAGGCCTGGGGAGAGTGAAGCATATGGGGCAATTATACTCCACTTAGGGATGAGACTAGCTGGAGAGGATTTTGTTTTGTTGTGTTTGTTTGTTTGTTTGTTTGTTTATTTATTTATTTATTTATTTAATTTCTAAAATCTCTCTGGGACAGATTAAGGGATACAGTGAATTTCAGATCTAATCTTTTTTCTTCTATACTTGAGAACAGAATGATTTTGACCAAGCCATAAATCATACAGCCAGGAAGTGAGTAAGAGAGTTAGAGAATAGTCTTCAGGATCAAAATCTTATAAATATGTATGGCCAATGGCAGAAAATGATGGTGTCCATTTAACTTCTCCACATGTGCTCCTGTGGCTATTACCTAAATGTATTTATTAATTTAGACACAAAACCAATGAAAGAACCAAATGTAGTATTCAAGATGTTGGCCCATGTCTTCAATAGCATTTGCTGCCTTTGAAAATCAATTTTCCTTCACAGACATAGACGGTGGCAAAATATGAGACAGGGAATAATTTTGTCTTTCATCTTCCATCCTGCCAAGTCTGTACATATTTATTAATTTTTGTTTATATGTGAATCTAGTTTAGTCTTCAAAGCATTATACTTCCTAGTAACTACACATTTCCCAGAATTTTAATAACATTGTGAAATAGTGAGTCCTGTGTAAAGTTATGGAGTAAAATTCTCATATTTCATGAAATGGGTGGTCACTTTATGGATATCCTGGGAAGGGTACAAATTCTGTAGCCAAAAATTAAATCTGGTTTATTTGAACTTGTGGACTTTAAGTATCTACAGTAGTTACTGCACATCAGAAGTTTCAATACAAATTTGATAAGTGAATAGACATTTAAAAAATTTCAGATGTCAGGAAGATTTTCCAGAACTACCATGTTAAAGCAAGAGAAACCAAAACATCCATCTAGAATCCTTACCTACTACCTTCAGATCGAAACTGTTCTCCTGGTAGACACCATCTTTTTCAAAAAGGCACCGGTACTGCCCATCATCTGAAGTGCTGGCATTGTGTATGTGCAGGGTTAGTCTCCCCTCACTGAGGGCATCAGTCACCAACATTGTCCTTCCTCTATATTCTGCCATTTGTTCTTTAGTCACATGGTCCCCATCCATATACACATAAACAGCAGGATAGCGGTGGGATCGGACCCACCTCACCTCCATGCTCTGTGCATTAGCCTTGGGTGACAGGTAACAAGTTAATTGTATGTCTTCTCCCACTCTGACAAGAAGGGGCTGGGAAGGTCCAATCACTTTTAAGGAAGCTATTAAATAAATACAACAGACAAAACACAATGAAAGACTCAGAATGGAGCAAATACTGTTATCAGCAAGAACGTGTCAAGCGGGATTTAGAACCCACCAGCATCCAGGGGGAGCGCAAAGCTCAAGGTCATCCTTTGGAGAGTGGTAAGTTTGGTGTAATCAGAATAGGGGTTGTTCCTGTTCAAGGCAGAACCATCTTGTCATGTGTGTCAGTCTAAAAGAATCAATAATGGAACCCTCACCTACCTCTAATTATAATTGTATTTAGATTACAGCCCAATAAAATAATTTTGCAATTAAAATTCTTAGAATAAAAACAATACTTTGCCACTTAAAATCTGCACGAACTTAAACAACTCTTATCAGTGTATGTCTCAGTTTCTTAAACTATAAAACAAATATATCGTTGTCAAAATTTTAAGGTTATTCTGGAGTTAAACAAAATAATCCATATAAAGCTCTTGGATGACCATGCAGTGTGAACAAAAGTATGTAGACTGTGGGGACCAAGGACATCGGAGAAAATCCCACCCTGTGCCTTCATGATGGAGAGGTGATGAAAATGAGTTTCAGTGTATTTTCAGTAATTAAATGTGAAGAAACCTTCCCCTGGTTTGAGTTTGTAATACCCTATAAGTTAGATTCAGCCATCACTTTTCAGTTCCCCAAGGTCCCACAAACATGGGGCTCTAAACACATACCAGGTTCAGTGTCCCCAGATGATTTTAAGAAAAATAAGATAAAAAATTGGGGAGATTGGCAAAATACACCCCACACCACAAGATGAATACACAAATGGAGTCTACTCTTCCCATTGTGGAAAATGGAGACTTTTATCTGATGGCTTTCCTGGATCCACACTCTGTTACACCTCCTGTTACTCATGGCCACGGCCATGCCCGATTTGTTCTGTTCTAAATTCAGAGTCATCCTTTTCTACAAAATGGTCAGAATGCTTACACTTATGATCATTTATAATAGAAATATGGGCATAAATATGCATATTATCTGGATGGGAGTCAATAACCAAAGCAAAATTACCTCATTGAATAATTATTCAAAATCTGCTCAGTACTTCTTGAGAGAAAGCTTGCTGTCAACACAATTCTAATTTTCAGACTATTTCCTTCTAGTCTATCTAAAATTTGACTCCCAGTTATTTCCAGCATTTTGTTTGCTTTGTCCTTCAATTTTATCTAGAACAATATTATCTCCATTTCATATTTATCTGTTAAAATCTAAAAATGAATGTAAGTGTCAGGAAAATGAACAAATAATTACTAGGGTAGTGAAGTGATCACACTGTAAGGTATAAAAATGTCAAGTCACTATATTGTACACCTGAAGCTAGTATAATCATTGTAAGATTGTATACCAACCATGATTTATAATTTTTAAGTGAAAAAAATAATCTAGGGTATAGTTTGCTGCTGTTTCTCAATCCATGTGTCTTATAGTAAGTTACTTAGTAAAACAGAGTGTTCCTCATCTGTTACCCATATGAGGATTTTCTTCCCCTCGTTCATGGCCCATGGTGCGTATCAAACTCATTACCCTGCCAGGCACATGTTAGTTAAGAGCTAACTTTAGTTTTAATGGAAACTAAAGAAAGCAAAATAAATGTTTGGAGATTTAATTAACTATGTATGTTATAGACGTATGAAACTCTTGTTTTTCCAGAATTCAAGTGAAAATGAAGTTTAAAGACCGGGGAAAGTCCTACAGCCCTCTTTGTTGTTCTGATGTTCTACTAGAATAAGAGCTCTTTGAGACCAACCCTACAGAATCTTTTCTGTAGAGTTCTATATACAATCTCATACACAGTTTGTGCTCACATTTGAGTATTGGATGTATGCTCCTGAAATGCCTCCTGAATATCCACTGAAAAGTTAAATCCCTTCTGGTCTGTGAAGTATACTGATTCATATACTAACTCTTTGAAAGATGATAATTTCATCATCATAATATATAATCCTCATATTTGATTAAGTGGGCTATCTTATTCCCCAAATATTCTAACTTATATTAAACTATACTATATTATATCATGTTATGTCATGTTATGTCAACTCTTTTAGTACCTGACACATTAAAGATTAAATTCAACATGTTCATTTTAAAGATGAGAAAAATAGGGACCAATGATTTACTTAAATCACACATAAATTATTAAGAACTTACACTTGTAAGTCAGACATAGATTAGAAAGCAAACATGACAATTTCTTGGTGGTTTTTGGCACCAAGAAATGAGGGTAAATCTATCAACCTTTCTAATTATCACAAGAAAACAAATTCGTGTAAAGCACTGAGCTTAGTGTCTGGCATATAATTTATATTTCAAAGAACTATGCATTATTTTTCTAACCCAATAATATTATTTACTAGAGTGGGAACTGGAATTTTAGTCTTAGGATTTCCAACAAGAGCTCGGTTTGCCAGCAGCCCTTTGTCTCTGAGCTCTAGTTCCCGAGGGGAACATGGAGGCAGGTGGACGAGAAGCTCCTGCCTCCTCAGTCAACAGCGCCCCTCAGAGCACCTGAGGACACAGCCTTCCAACCCCCACCTGACAGGGAGCTTAGGGAAGTTCCATCTGCACACCTCATTTTAGCATGTCCCAGAAGGTGAGCACAAGTTAGGAACAACATGGCACCGGATCGTATTTTGTGTGCTGGGACTCCAGTGAACATGCCAAGTCTCAGAGGAGTGACTCTTCACTTACAACCTTCTATAGGACAGAGACCTGTCAGCCTGTCCCAAGCACTGGCTTGGCTTTCTGATCTGTAACTAACAAGCCCTGCTGGTTAAGATTTCTGTCTGACCATGAGCAAATGTTGCCTCAGACAGAAAGGGATCCAACTTGGAAGGTAAGGCTCACAGGTGTACAACTCTCCTCAGATTATGGAGTTACCTTTGAACTTCCTGAAGCCCTTACCTTTATCTTTATGGCCCAATGGGGTCAAAAGTGTTGCATTAAACTCTGGAAGATACTAGGGAGTGTTTGTCACCCTGATTTTCCTCAAACACTCCTACCTGGGCTAAGAAGTGTGCTTACGGTCATCTAATGTTCCCACAGGCGCACACACACATTCATGTAACAGGTGACCTGAAGGAGAGCAGGGCATTGATGGAAGAGAAAATGAGTGACACCAGTGTATATGCACCTGGGAATGGTGCAGGCTGGTGTTCATGGGCTGCGGGAAAAGGTCACAGAAAGGAGGAAGATGGAAAGAAAGTAAAGGAGAAACCGAAAAACATTCAAATATGAATTGGTTATTTTTTAAACCACTTATCTTAGGTATAGTAAAATACCTGCAGTCCAACTATTAAGTAAAAGAGAGAAACAAAACAAACAAATAATCAAAAACAGAAAATCATCAGCCGAGGCAGCACAGGATCCCAGGCTGATCTGGGAAAGCAGCCTCCCGGCAACGATGAGGTTAGGAGCACTGGGGTGGGGAGCAGGTGCAGAAACCACAGCAGAGCCAGGGGCTCGAGGTGGTGACCCCCCAGTTGTCATGACGACACTGTCCTCACTCCCACTAGAAATGTTTTAATAGGGCCTCCCACCAGCTGTCCTGTGCCATCTCTACACACTTTCAAGGCGGCCCGTTTTCTTCCTGCCCAACAGGCAGAGATTGTTTATGCCCCTGACAGGCGTCCGTCTGAGGCTCATTGGGTTCCCATAAACACTGAGAGTGACAGGCGACACAGTGCAGATGGGCCTAAAGGAGGCCGTGGAGGCCTGCACTTTGCCGATCCCCTCTGATACTAACTAACCGAAGGTGGGGCTTGGTAGTCTTGCCTCAAGTCCTCATGGGGATCACATGGAGTCGCAGCAGCTGAGCGGCTTTGCCAGGGAGCCTGTCTCCCTCCAGGAGGCACAGAGGCTGCCCCACCCCCGTGCAGCGCAGCTACTTACCGAGCTCATTCTGGAGTTTCTCTGGAAAAAGAACGAGAACATATTAGGTAAGCAATTTGTTCTAAGGGAAAGGAGATAAACTATCTCACAAAGATAAAAGCAAGTCCTACATTTTTTTTGGAAATCTGGATTCATAAAAAAGAAATTAAACATAGAAAAATATTCTTTCCCACCTGGTGGTTCAGCTGTTTTTCCTTTTCTCTGCACAACAAAAAATGCTCTAAGTTCTATTACCTCATAGTAAATATTCTTTTTATAAATGCATGGAAAGTATGAAATACACAGACATAGACAATTATCACCTGTAATTCCAAACTGAGAAATAAAACATGTGTGTGTATGTGGCTCATTTTAACATTAACAAGCAACATTTAGTTCAATTTTTCTATATTTATTTCTAATAAGAAGTATAACTATATACTTATATCCTTATATTTAAATATATATGGTGTCCCAAAAAACAAGAATATTTCCAACTGGAAATATTCTGTTTGAATAAGTAGATTGTTGTAATCTTTATCATTAAATGGTCCATGATGAGAATTTTTTTCAACCATTAAATTTTTTTGAAAATGCATTTTTCATCAATGCTATAATAAAGAGTAACATAAAATACTTAACACTCCACTGTTGTATTGGGGTGTTTTGGCTGTTGTTTTTGTTGCTATTTATCAATGAAGCTATAATTAGGATTCTAGTGTGTAACTAGTTATCTCCATCTTTGATCTTTATATGATAGTTTCCCAGAAGTAATTGGCACAATACCACATAAAAAAACATTTCAGTTGAAAGAATGTAGATTTGTCTCCTTTACAATGTCATGCGTACTTGTAAGTAAAGAAAATCCTGAACTTGGAAATAATTACAATATCATTAACAATATCTATTCGATCAAAATATAGTGTATATCTTTTAAGTTACAAATATTTTCTAGCTTTTAATACAAATTACCAAATGTTACATAATTTTCTTGGTTAAGAAAATTTTAGGTGCTATGCAATAGTCCCCTGGGCCTCTCCTGCTAACCTGAGCATCTTGGTCCTAGAGGCAGAGCACTGACCTGGGATGGAGATGGCTGAGCCCTTCTCCTCAAAGAGGACAGGGTTGTGGATGAAGCAGGACACCGTCTCTGTGGAGGCATTCCTGACCACGAGTGTGGCTTCCACATAGAAGAAGCCATCTTTATCTTGGATGTGATACTCAGAGAGAGTCAGCAGCTTCTCTCCCCTGACGTCTTCCCAGTAAACCTGGGGCTCTGGGAACCAGCCTTCTGCAGTGCAGACCAGCTGGATTTCACCTTCCTCAGATCCTTCCATGTGGATGTGAGGGGCAGACCCCAGACCTGTGGAGGAAGGACATATCCCTGAGGTTCAGAGTCTGTGGAGGCACAAATCGTAGAGGATGAGATCCTAGTGACATTGCTCTAGGGAGAGTAGAAGTTGAGGAATCTGGGGAGCAAAGACCGTGCCCAAGTCTTCTTTCCATTCAAATTGGAGTTCCCATACACTGGATTTGTTCCCTAGTCTGGATCTTTAAGTTTTAGCATATGAGCAGTATTTTCCTCTGGATCCAGACAGAAGAATAAGAAAAAAAGACATATGACATGTGGCTTATGTCCCTAGTACTGTAAACATAGATGTTTATAATTTACTCATGAACCTGCCCATGCCACAAACTCTGCCTTTTTCATTTTAATATGATTGTGTCAGGCACTTTGCCTAACATTTTGGATGATGTCTTGACTCCAATTTAAATAGAATATTTATTATAAAGTCAGAAATCACCTCTATGGAGACTATTCTTCCCATTCTTTTTGTTGGTGGTTTTGGTGGTTGTGATTTGGGTACTATTAGATACTCGGGGTGTGTAAAATGAGAAGCTCCATGAGGAGTTCCTGTATCTAAATATTCCACTCAATGGAAAAATGTTTTTGAGAAACCCTAATTTTATATAATGTTGAAGTTCTTTCATCAACACAACTCTCAAACCCAAACAAAGGAGACTATATTTTCCCTAAATGGTAATTCTGTTTGTATCCCTCCTTCCTCTAGAGCCTCGGAAAATGTGTGGCTTATTTTCAAATGTCCCTGACAGTGAAATGCCTTAGTGTGTGCCCCACCCGCCTCCACTCCACATCTCAGGAATGCATGGATTCTTTCATCCACCTTGAATCACCTTGAACATAATAACAATAATAAACATAGTTATGAGTGTGTTTTTTTTAAGTATTAAAAAAACAGCTTCATGGAAAAATTAAAAGGAAGTAGTATCAGGCAGATACTGCTTTGTCTCTAAAGAACTATTTGCCTGATAAGGTAAATGAATTTGCCTGATTTTCTCTTCAGCACGTGGAGGAGTTATTCCTGTCAGGGAACCATCTGATTATTTACACTTTTCAGATATTTGTCCTTCTTTAAGACAGATCCTTTCTTCAGGGATCCCCTTCTTCCTGACTCCTTCCTACTTTGCTAATACAAAACCATCATGCAGAACCTGCCATTCACAGTGAGTCCCCAAATCATTGAACACAGTGTATGATAACCTCCATAAAAGTAGAAAGTTCTTAACTGCTTTAGTCCCATCACTAGCTTTCTAACTGGAAGCATTACACAAGAAACAAAGTGTTCACATCCCAGTTACTACATATTTGATGTTGGGTAAAAAAGAACCAGTTCTACTGAGATATAGATGCTGAGCAGTCAACTAGACTCACTCAGTCAGTAATGGACTTGCTCTTACACATCAGCTTATGGGGCACAAAGTCATGTCTCAGTAATATTGTTAATGACCCCATGTCATGGATTTAAAATGTAAAGAATAGTCAAAACCATATGAGTTAAATTTGGGAATATTGCTTATGTGAGCTTACTTTAGAGCAGTGGTTCTCAACCTTCCTAATGCTGTGACCCTTTAATACAGTTCCTCATGTTGTGGTGACCCCCAACCATAAAGTTATTTTCATTGCTATTTCATAACTACAATTTTGCTACTGTTATGAATTGTAATGTAAATATCTGATATGCAGGGTGTATTTTCATTGTTACAAATTGAACATAATTAAAGCATAGAGATTAATCACAAAAATAATATGTAATTATATATGCGTTTTCTGATGGTCTTAGGTGACCCCTATGAAAGGGCTGTTCGACCCCCAAAGGAGTCGCGACCCACAGGTTGAGAACCGCTACTTTAGAGATTTCAGAAATACTTGTCCTCAGATGAATCAGGCTGGACAATTGGGCTTTAGAAATTGCCTTGATTATTAAAGGTAGTTTTTTAACTGACAATAAACTTACCACAAATCAATAGACTTTTCCCTCCAAGACCCTATGTCTTTTCCCAGATATTCACCTGCTACTTTGAGCAGCAAGCTGGTTTCTCCAACATAGTTCCCCTCTTGGAAATGGCACCAATATTGCCCATCATCGGATGGTCGGATGTTGTGCATCTTCAGAGCCACAGTTCCCTCAGCAAGGTGGTCCTCTACCAACTGCACTTGGCCCCTGTAGTCCTCTGACTGCATCTCAGTCACCTGAGCTCCATCCCGGTATGCAAACAGCACGTGCGTGCTGGGCTCTGAGCGGTACCATCTCACCTCCATGTGCACCGCGGTCCTCTTGGGGAGGAGCTGACATGTTAGTAGGCCATCTTCCCCAACCCTGGCCAGGATGGGATGAGCAGGACCAATCACTCTAAAGTCACCTACAAAACAGTGAAAAAGAGGAACCAGGAAATGCCAACTGGGAGATTGCCCAAGCTGGTGATTTGCACATTTGGCTGTTGAGAGACAATTTTGTGTACTGAAAATAACACGTAGTTCAAAAATGTGAGTGTCTGTGCCAAATCTGTCATCAGCTGTGTGACCTTGGGGCAAATACATTATTTTCAGTGAGATTTAAGGTTGGGATACTAAAACTATCATTTCTGGGTTGTTTTTATTCTCAAGTTAATGTGTAAACCCATGTTTTAATTGGGAACTTTATTAACGATTTATTTTATACTTGATAGTGACTCATTTTAGTGATTTTTCTTTATATTGTTAATGACTGACATTGCAATAATTTTTCTTAGAATTTAGGCAATAAATTTATTCAATAGGTTTTTCAACTTTTTAGGGCTGTTCTTGTTCTAGGTAAAAAAATAAATAAATAAAATGGAGGTTTTTTTTTTTCCCCTTCTCTTTTTAGGTCTGGAGCCGACAGGACTCCTGTTACTGCGGCTATTGTACAAGGCAGCTTTTACAAGGACATTTTCTGGCACATTAAAAGAAGTGATTTGTCTAAAGAGTTTGAGCCTTCCAATCAGACTTTGAGTCTTCTTTGACTTCTTCATTGTTATCTGCAAATTGAAAAGATGTTTAATAATTTCATTTCTTATTATGTTTAATAATTTCATATGTCATGTATATTGTCTTTTTCAGTCTAAAATACTCTAAAGATTTTATGAAGATCTAATACTCCTTAGAATAAGTCTCACCTTACTTAGTTGTTGTTCACTATCAAGTAGATGCTGTTTGAAAGGTTGCTATAGAACTCCAGAGAAGTCTGCTTGCATTCTTCACTGATGGAATGTAAATACAGAGCTAGAACTGGTCATGCCATCTGGCTGACTGATTTCACAGATGAAGGAAATGTGCTCCCCAGAGGGGAGGGAGCCACACTCCCTCACATATTTCCTGGCGAACCCTGTCTGGAGCCCGTGACTTCTGATGCCCTGTCCTGTGTGTTTCCCACTTCTCCACACTGCATTTTCCTTAAGGCTCAGATATTATCCACTGACACTGAAATTTCATAATCCTTTTGCAGAGTACAATATTTTGACCAATAAAATTCAACTACTGAGATTTCCAAGTCCATTTACTGGAAGTCTCTCCTAGTTTTTTATTTCCAAGTTTTTTATGCTATTTAATTTATGATACAAAACATTTTTCTAGCACCCAAAGTGCTGTCCTACACAGACTCAAAGAGAATTAATGAATGCTTTAATGTGTTCCAGGTGAATTCAAGTGTTTTCCATGTATAGCCCCATTTAATATTAAAGCCCATGTTAACCTATGAAATTTAGGTATGTTGTTATTCTTGTTATAAAGATGAGGAAACAAAGGCATAAGCTACTCAAGCAGCTGTTCAAAGGTGACACAGCTGGAAGTGGAGGAGCTCTTTTAGGAGCACAGATGTTTTGGCTCCTAGTCCCCACTCTTAATAGTATACTAGCCCTTTTGAATTTAGACCTCTGTACCCAGACTGGGTCTCCGGGACATTCGGGGACACAGTGAAGCCGGGGAGGGCATCCTACCTGACTGCTTCATGGTGAGCAGTATGAAGAAGAAGGAGGCAACCACACCAGACAGGCCGTATCCTGGAAAATCCACCATCCTCCCTGGAGCAAACACAAGAGAAAATATGGCCGTACCTAAGTGAGGCTGCAATACTGACCTATTGACCACACACTCTGTGGTTCCCAATGATTATGTAGTCATAACGAGAAATCAGCATCACCCCCTCCACAAGCAAACAGTGAAATGGACTTAGCTCCATTTCTCATGGTCGTTGATCATATCTGACCTCTTAGCCAATGTGTTGTTCTTTAAGCTATGTTTAGGCCTGAAGGAAGATTTATCATTGAAACGAAAAACTTTCCTGGGCTAAAGGGACAATAATATTTATATGTTCGTTTGTTTTTTAATCTCCAGCTATTCTGAGTGTGCAGGCACTATAAAGCAGGGGTCAAGTATTTTCTCTCACCCTCCTCCCAGCCCCTCCTCCACATTTCTTCAGCACTAGAGCTTCCTAGATGTAGAGGAAGGAGTAGGAAGGCTCTGACCCCCACACTGCAGCCAGGAAGCCCTCATCAGTGCCTGGGGAGAAGCCAGGGGCAAAGGGATGTCTTGGAAAGTGAAGGAAGAGTAGTGGAAATGGTGCCACACAAGGAGATGACCAAGGAAAGAACCCTGAATGGTCTTTCAGTATTGCCTTGAAGACACACAGGAATAAAGCAAAGAAATAGCCCTACCAGCAGAGACTGGCACACCCAACATGCCCACTGTACCAGCATTGCAGAAATACTTTTTCACAACTAAAATGTTTTAAAGCTACCAGGACAAAAACAGAGCACTAGCTTTTGTTTTGAAAACTAAAAAATTCAGAATGAAAGAAGTCTAAGACTTACTCTATCTGGTCTGTCAAGTTATCTAATTGAAAGAAAGTCTTGCTCACACCAACTGGAAGAACCTGCTCAGAAGCAACGATAAATCAACCACTACTTCTCTTTCCCCAGAAACTAATGCCAGCCAGATTTTACAGGGCAGGGAAATCAACAGTCACCTGAATCATGTGCTTTAAGAGATTATTTTACTCTATTATGACAGTTTGCTTTTTAAAATGATGCATACTTTCATCAAAATATATCTAAGGAAAATGATATAAGCCCAGTCACAGTGACTAGATCTGAAAGAGTGCTAAAATAATTACATGAAAATGAGGCTGAGTACTTTGAAACATATCCATCACTTCCCCTGAGACAGAAGGAAATTGCCAATTTCTCCTTAATGCCTCTTGAGATAAGCAAACATTCTTTTCCACAGAGTAAGAGCAAAGAGAGCCCGCAAAGCTCATGTCAAGAACTATGGCTGTCATGTGAACTAAGGACCCAGACCCATACTTGCTACAAACTAGTGTATAGGTCTGTGTACCTTTAGGTCTTTTACATTAAAGGAGCAGGGGAACCTACAAATACACTCTAGCAAAAAAAAAAAAAAAAAAAAAAAATCATCCAAATCAATGAGGCTTTGGAACAAAGTTGTGAAAATACATCTTAACCTTCACTGGTGCTCAGAGAGAGATTTGTGCACAAGTATAAAGGGGGAGAAACACTGCCTCGGACCAGGGTTCCTGATGGGGAAGGGGGCAGTTTTGACCTTGGAGGACACTTGGCAATGTCTGTAGACATTTTTGGTTGTCACATTGGGGGAGGAAATATCTAATAAATGGTAGCTGGGATGCTGCTAACCATCCCACAAAACACGGGAAGCCTGGACAGCCCAAAATGTCAATAGTGCCAAGAAAAAACACTACCGTATATCATCTTCTGTCCACATGCTGAAAACCTTTGGCACATTTTTAATACATAAATAGCTGGACTTAAATTGTAAGTTTAAATTATAACATTTTAATTATAAGCTTTTAGACATCTCTATTTTACCATTTGAATATAGGCTGTGAATCTTTAAAACTGCCTTTGATGTTAAATATGGTCAACTTTGATATTGTCAAGAGATATCATCCAACATGTATATGTATCACCAAATCCTGAAAACCCATGTTTTGTTTAACTTTCTGAATGAAGTACAAATGTTAAGCTGCCGTGATAAGTGTTGGTTTGTGCTTAGGCATTAGGTGAATGACAATTCTGAATTCCAAGGTCTACTCACACAGTATTAAGATTCACGCCAAAGAAACTTACAAATTACCACAGGTCAGGTGTCGTTAGAGGGTTTTTTTTTGTGAAAAAACCCAAAAAGCCCCTCAAAACTTAAATTCTTAAAATGCTAAGTAACCATAGTAATTAACTGGTGAGGATTAAATCAGTTCACAAAGTTCAAAGTTTATATATCTATTTAACTTAAAAATAGATGCAGCTTATCACATATTAAAACAACACATTTTTATAGTGAGAAAGCAAAGCAAAATAAGAGTTCTTGAAGACAAGGTGACTGTGTTTCCTTCTGTGACCTAAGAATCTCCTCTCTAATAGAGTTAATTATTCCTTACATTTTTCCAGCTGTATCATCTACTGAGGCTCAGAGACACAAATATACATCATGTATGAAAACGATCAGTGTGATCCTGGTTTTCTGAGTGTCGATCCAGTGCCCTCACTCATCCAGTTGCTTCACAGCAATATTTTGAGACTCACGTAAGTGCTTTGAAAAATGTGAAGCAGGAGTATAGAATACAAGTGGGAGGCATTCCAACAGGTGACTGTTTCCTGGCCAGATGCTGGCTGTCTGCATGTCCTACTTCCTCATTTTTGTTGACTTCCCCACCTTGCCCTGGTGTCTCTGCTGGGACTCTGCAAACCACTCACCTGCTTCCCTCTCTCCTTCAGGAGGAAACTGGGCTGGTGGGCATTCTCACCGGAGCTCAGGTGCACCCTTCATACACACAGCAGGTGTCCAAAGGCTGGAGTGAGAACTCTGCGACAGCCAGATGGGGTGGAGGCGACCCTGGTCACCCGGCTGTGGGTGAGGAGGAGGATGTATGCTGCCTCGCCCACACTGAAGGGAGAGCCAAGTCCTCAAGGCCTGTTCTGAAAATCAGATTGTAATCAGAATAGCGTGTTCCTCCACCCAGCTGCAATCCTCTAAAAAGTGAAACTCAGACAAAAAGTGGACTTTGACTGGGTTTAGTTATGAATTCTTTCAACCTACAGTGACACAAGCACTCCTCACCCTTCCCCAGAAAGCCAGGGCACCTTTTTGGGTCCCATGTGACACAGGATCTGCACCATCCCTGCAGGTCCTCGCACAGCGCCTCCTGCTGGTGGTCTGCCTTCACACTTCCCTCTACCTGATTGACGGCAAGGATCCCCTTCCTAGGGCCAAGTTCCTAGAAGGTACTCATTGGGCTTAGCGCTGGAAACAAGACTGAATATCGATTATCCCGGCCCTCGCCCTCATTATATTGAAGAGAAAACAGAGGCCCAGAGAAAGGAATTATCTTCAGTATCACAGCCCCAAGCCAAAGTCCCTTGTGTACTAGCTTATTGCTTTTTACTTGTGTTCTTTATCTCCCTTTGCTGGGTAATAAAGAGTTTAATTACCTTCAGATATTGAGCAAAAAAAGTTAATAGGCTTTCAACACAGAGTTTGGACACAAATATTATACTATAGCGCTTGAGGGCACATTTTATATATGTGGATTTTTTAGGATAGATTTTTTTCCTTAACTTCTCCTTAAGTCAGTTTTTTGTTTTTGTTTGTTTTAAATCAGAGTGCAAGTGGCCCTGGGGTTAGCAGATATATTCTCAGAGATTCAAGAATTCCCAGAATAATTTTAAATTTAATTTTAGATATTCATGTCAATGTAAATTCTAAGAATATGTAACATGATGATGTGATAAGGTTTAAACTGATTTTTCCCTGAAGTTTCTTCCCATATTTGGGAACCTATCTTGAGGTTGCTACTCTTTTTTTTTCCTCCAATTACAGTTGACAGGTAATCTTATTTTATATTAGTTTCAGGAATACAGCATAATGGTTAGACATTTATATAACTTACAAAGTGATTCCCCTGATATTTTCAGTACCCACTTGGCACCACACAGTTATCACAGCATTATTGACTGTATTTCCTGTGCTGTATTTTATATCCCCATGACAATTCTGCAACTACCAATCTGTACTTCTTAATCCCTTCACCCTTTTCATCTGCAGCCTCCCCAGCGCTCCTCCCCTCTGACACCCATCAGTTTGTTCTCTGTATCTGAGTATTTCTGTTTTGTTTGTTTATTTTGTTCTTTGGATTTCACACAGAAGTGAAATCATATGCATTTACCTTTCTCTGTCTGACTTATTTCACTTAGTGTAATACCTTCTAGGTCAATCTATGCTGTAGCAAATGCTAAAATTTCATTCTTTTTCACAGCTTTCAATTCTTTTAAAAAAAAGCAATTTGAGAATCTTTATTGAAATCAACATTCAAATAGTATCTCAAGAGTGAAATTCTGTTTCAGTAAAACCAATTCAACAATTTAAAAATTACTCTTGTTAAAAAAGGTGATAATTTCCCCTTCCCCCATTTTATCTGATGTACTTCCTTGCACCAAATAAACAGGGAAGACATTGTTTGATCATCTCCATCAACAAAATAATAAATAAACAAGCAAATAAATAAATAAGAAGGAAAAGGAAAATTGCATTTTGACAAGTGCCAAACGTCAGAAATCACATCAAATCAGAGTATAATTGTAGGAAGTTGCTATTCTTCTTTAAAATACATTTTAAATGCTATCACAGTTGCCCCAATTTTTCCCCTTTGCCCCCCTCCATCCAATACCACCATTCTCTCCGGCAATTCCCCTCCTTAGTACATGTCCATGGGTTATGCATATAAGTTCTCTGGCTACTCCATTTTCTACACTGTTCTTAACGACCCCCTATTTATTCTGCACCTACCAATTTGTACTTCTTAATCCCCGTACCTTTTCCCCCATTCTCCCCCTTCCTCCTCCTAACTGATAACCCTTCAAGTGATCTCCATATCTATGATTCTGTTTCTGTTCTGGTTGTTTGTTTAGTTCATTTTTTAAGATTCAATTGCTAATAGTTGTGAGTTTATTGCCATTTTAATGATTATAGTTTTGATCATCTTCTTTTTCTTAAATAAGTCCCTTTAACATTTTATATAATAATGGCTTGGTGATGATGAACTCCTTTAGCTTTGCCTTGTCTAGGAAGCACTTTATCTGCCCTTCCATTATAAATGATAGCTTTGCTGGGTAGAGTAATCTATGTTGTAGGTCCTTGGTTTTCATCACTTTGAATATTTCTTGACAGTCCCTTCTTGTCTGCAAAGTTTCTTTTGAGAAATCAGCTGAGAGCCTTATGGGAACTACTTTGTAGGTAACTCTCTGCTTTTCTCTTGCTGTGTTTAAAATTCTCTCTTTATCTTTAACCTTTGGCATTTTAATTACGATGTGTCTTGGTGTGGTCCTCCTTCCATCCATTTTGTATGGGACTCTGTGCTTCCTGGACTTGTATGTCTATTTCCTTCACCAATTTAGAGAAATTCCCTTTCACTATTTTTCAAATAAGTTTTCGATTTCTTGGTCTTCTCTATCCTTCTGGCACCACTATGGTTTGAATGTTGGTACATTTGAAGTTTCTCAGAGGCTTTTTATCCTATCCTCATTTCTTAGATTCTTTTTTCTTCTTGCTATTCTGATTGAATGTTTTTTTTTCCCCTTATGTTCCAAATCATTGATTTGATTCTCATCTTCATCCACTCCACTGTTGATTCCCTGTAAATTTTTCTTTATTCCACTTAGTGTAACCTTCATTTCTGCTTGAGTCTTTTTTAATGCTGTTGAAGTACCCAATGAGTTCTCTGAGCATCCTAATAACCAGTGCTTTGAACTCTGCATCTGACAGATTGCTTATCTCCATTTTGTTTAGTTCTTCTTCTGGAGTTTTGTTCTGTTCTTCCATTTGGGCCATATTTCTTTGTCTCTTTGTTTTGGCAGCCTCACTGTGTTTGTTTCTATGTATTAGGTAGAGTTGCTTTGACTCCCTGTCTTAGTAGCATGGTCTCTTGTAGAAAAGCTCACCCATAAGTTGGATGGGGTGAAGCCTTAGGTAATCACCAAGGTGGGGCAACCTGTGTGAACCAGGTTGATGGAGTCTTGGACATGGCATCTCTGCTCTGTGGCTTTGTTGGAGATGGACTCAAAAAACAGACAATGACCACAGCCTGGCCTCTGGAGTTTTGTCCAGGAGGAAGCTGTCCCTGGCACTCACTCTTATGCCAGATACTTTCATTTATACCTGTGTGCCACTGGTGCCCTTCCAGCCTCTGCCCCGGTGCTGGAGCCCAGAGGGAGTGAGTCTGCATATGTCCTAAGTCCGTTGTGGGCCCTTTAACAAGAGAGTCTGAGAATCCTAGTTTTTTTCTGTAACTCAAACCCCCACTGGTTTGTAGAGCCAGAAGTTGTGGGGACTTATCATTCTGACACTTGAACCCTGGGCTGGGTGGTCTGATGTAGGGTTGGGGTCCCTCGCTCCAGGGGTATCCCTCCTGATTTTTATCTACAACATGTGGGTGAGGGACTACTCATTTTGCATCTCTGCCCCTCCTACCTGTCAGGATAAATGTGATTTATTTAAGTCCTTGGTTGAACTTCCATCAAGCTCAAATTTCTGACAATTCTGAGTGATAGCTGTTTTGTAGTTTAGTTGTAATTTTTGCTGCGGTTGTGTGAGGAGGCCAGTGGTGTTCACCTACACCTCCAACTTGATGGAAACTCTGGAGTGCCAGTTGTTATTCTTAATGTAAGAATTTTCCCTCTATTTTTCAGTGTAGGTAAAGAACCTCCCCACTGTGGTGTGTGAGGGGTTTGAAGAGAAAAGAAAAAAATATTGGGGAATCTCTTTACCCTCTTTCTCAATTAGAATAGAGGGGGCAGCTCCCCTTTCACTTCTGTTCCTGGAATGGCAGCGGTGCCCACAGGCTTCCCACCTCACAACGGTGCTGAAGAGCAGCAGCAAAGGGAAAGTCACCAGGGCAAGAAGAGGTGGGCCCAGGGAAGGTGCAGATACTGGAATGGAAGTTTGCTGCCTGAATGCTGGCACAGAATGATACAGCAAGAGGTGAGAGATTTATGGAAGGACAGTGACCATGACATGAAGTGGGAGTCAATGCTGGAAATGAGGATGGCTTTCCACACCAACTATGCATTACTTCCTACCTCAGGACTTAGAAATTACCCTGGGGAAGAGCTTATTTTAAATCATTTATTGTTGTGAAAGCCATTGAGTTTATCTGGATTAGCTAGATTAACTCCTCCGCTGTAAGACATTACAGTGCCTGTCATAAAAATTGAGGTCAGCAAGAGGAAAATGCAGAATTTTTCACATCTAAATTTGTAAAAATATTCTATCCTCTGCACATGTTCTGTATTGTCTTGCTGACATACAGTGTTGGAACTTTTCCTGGAGCCTTAGTACCCATCTTTGCATTTTGTTCATGGCCAGTCTATTAGCACCGGGAGAGTCATTCATTTATATGACCACAAGAGGGCAGCAGAGACACATCACTGCTAGCCTTCCAGGGCTTTTCGTGATTCAGTCATAGATGTTTCCTCCTCCAAATGCTATTCTCATGTGTGACCCACATTTAGACTCCCTCAGCCAGTAAATGACAAAAGGAACCCTGAGTTTAGGATGTCTGAGATTTTAATTGAACTTTTGCTATAAATTTGGACAAGATTTACTTTGGATAAGTCTGTTAATTTCTGGAGCTTCAATTTCCTTGGCTTTAAAATAGCAATACTCTTCAGCCATGAAAAAGAATTGTATCTTACCCTTTGTGACAGCATGGATGACCTGGAGAGTATTATGCTAAATTAAATGAGCCAGTAAGAGAAATACAAGTACCATATGATTTCACTTATACGTGGAATCTAATGAATAAAATAAGGTGGAGACAGACTCAGGAATACAGAGAACAGACTAACGGCTGTCAGAGGGGAGAGGGTTAGGGCTTGGATGAGAAGGGTGAGGGGATTAAGCAAAAAAGAAAAAGAAAGAAAGAAAGAAAGAAAAGAAGGAAGAAAAGAAAGAGACTCATAGATACAGGCAACAATATGGTGATTGCCACAGAAAAGAGGGTGGGGGGAGGTAAAAGAGGGTAAAAGGGGGATAGATTGTCATGGAAGGATACTTGACTTAGGGTAGTAAACACACAATAGAATATAAAGATGAAGTATTGTAGAATTATATACCCCAAACCTATTTAATTTTATTAACCAATATCACCCTAATAAATTTAACTTAAGATAAAAATAAAATAGCGATAATATGTGCATAACTCACATTAAAATATTCTTAAAAGGCCTTGGCTGGTGTGGCTCAATTGGTTGGAGCATCATCCCCTAATCAAAAGGCTGTGGGTTTGATTTCTGGTCAGGGCACATGCCTAGGTTACAAGTTTGATCCCTGGTCTGGGTGCACACAGTTCACAGGTCCAGGAGTATACAGGGGGCAACCAATCAATGTTTTGCTCACATCAATGTTTCTCTCTTTCCCTTCCTCTCTCCCTTTCTCTCTAAAAGCAATGAAAAATGTCCTCAGGTGAGGATAAAAAATGTATATTTATGACACAAAATCCCAACTTAAGGATAAGATTTTGTTTGGGAGAGTGGAAAGCCATGGAAAGATGATAAGCTAAAATAATAGAAAAGATAAATGAAGATAAGAAAAGAACATTAATGTAAGAGGATGCCAGAAGTTTTGCTATGAATCCAGAGAAATTCAGGTGATGGCCATCAGCTCAATTCTTGGGGACTTGATGGAAAATGTTTTTAATAGTTGTCAGGTCAACTCACCATAAAGGTAATTCTTTCACTGAGTCTCCAGGAAATGAGTCTTACAAATGTAGGGTTCCCCGGAGGGCCGGGGGCAGGCCGGGAGGGAGTTATCAACTCTCGTATACTCGTGTCATAACAGTACGATTCCAGAGTCATCTTGGTTTGTTTTCTGACTGGTGGAGAGACGGCACTGACGGAGCCCTGGGATGCCCACCCAAATGCTGGCTTAGGGGCCTGGAGTTCCTGAGCGATGAAAAGTATGCTGATGCTCAAAAGTGGATGACCAGTGTTCCTTCATCAGTATGGCCACTTGGGGAAGGGGGTCCTGGACCCTGTGTTCCTTCCTCCCCCATCACTCTATATGTCTGGGGCAACTACAGACAAGAAAGCCTGACTCTCAATTGTTGCTGCTGTTTGGGAGAAGCCTGAGACTCTGAAATATTGTTTAAAACAGTGTTTCTTAGATTTGTTCCTCTTGCAAATTTATGCTTCTGCCACAGAATAAAAGACAGCTGGTTTTGAAAGACAGAATTCCCTCACTTTGAGCTATTATGGGTCCAGATCGCCCATTACAGGGTCTGTAATGGTAGAAGTAGGCCTTAGAGACAGCTATGAGTGCAGGACAGGGGCAAGCCAACAACCCCGACCTCTGGGAATGCGGCACCTCTCAGGGTAGTGTGTTCTAAGGTATAAATACCCCGAAGATTAGCTTAGGTCCTGAAGGAATAGACACAAGTTATTCTGTGTCTCTATTGGAGGGCCCTCTGTGATATCTCAGGGTCCATGAAGATGGAGGTAGTATGGGAATAAACTCTCAGGAAACAGCTCGAGGGCTCCTTGGTGTGTTAGCCTCCCCATCCTACCCTACCTTACCAAGCCCTACCTTGGTCTTAGCGGTAGACACCATGGACATAGAATTGGGTTGCTCTGCCTGAAATCTCCATGGCTTAGGGCTGTCACAATGTTCTTTCCAATCAAAAAGAAGCACAGCATTGTCACCTGGCCAAAACCCAAGGAAGACAAAGAATCAGTGACAAAGTGAGATCCTGTGGACTGAGGAGTCATTTAAAAGACAGTGAAGAAGATAGTCATTTCTAAAGTTTATGCCACCAGAAGAGGGTAACTGTGATATTATAATTGCCTCCAGGGACTCTCATCTAGACCCCAATAGATTTTCCACCAGAATGCAGTCCAAAAGAAAAAAAAAAATTAGTAGAACTTTTTCATGGTGTTACTTGAAATACTAAAACATTTAGGGCCTGGGGACTGAGATCATCCCTGGTTTGGATGAACCTACAGCCTAAACTGAAGAGCTCATTATATTGTCAGATTCGTTGCTGTGTTAGAATCCAAAAAGTGGCTAATAAACCAATTCCTCTGAAATGTTTAAATTTTAAAAACTATACTTTAACATTTACCTTTCTGAAAAAGTTACAAAAGTGTAAAAATGGCTATCATCCGTGAGATTTTGAAAATGATAAAAATTACATAAAATTTATTCAACTGCAAGTTTTAGCTTGTAGGAGTGAAGCTCTTGGGAAAAGATACTGACATCGGTGAAATTCACACCAGTCACCAGCCCACTAGCAAGCCAGCTCAGACGCCTCACCCCGGGACTGAGGAGGACCACAGAATGCTGGTTAATGCCTTCACACACCGCCCAGGACCTCAGAGAATGCACTCATAGAGATCGCCAGGCACCTCTCACACTGGAGACAGGAGAACCTTCGGAATGTAGGAAGAGAGAGGGTTAACCAAGCCTTCTGCATTTGCACTCACACACCCTACCACACCTCCTTTCCCCCCTTTTTTCTTATTTACTTATTTGTAATTCTATTACTGTTGTCCCAATTTTCCCCCTTTGCCCTCCTCTGCCCAGCCAACCCCCCTTTTATGCCCCCTCCCACAGTCAACCCCCACACCGTTGTCTATCTCCATGGGTCATTCATACATGTTCTTTGACTAAGCCCTTACCCATCTTTCCACCATTCCTCCCCTCCCGCTTTTCCTCTGGCAGCTGTGAGTCTGTTCCATGTTTCCATGTTTCTGGTTCTGTTTTCCTCATTAGTTTATTTTGCTTATTAGATTCCTCTTATAAGGGAGATCATACAGTATCCAGTTTTTACCGACTGTCTTAATTCACTTAGCATGTTTCACATGCAGCTTCCGGCCCTCTGGACGCCGCTCCTTAGAGGCTGTTGCAGTTCTGCATATGACCAGTAGATGGCCAGCTTGTCCAAGAACGAGCACCAGGTTTCAAGGAGGCAGACCTAACTTTACCTTGAGCGAGGAAGGACTGCGAGCTGTGTACTAAAACGTCCCAGATTTTAATTTCCAGTCTCTTCCTTTCATAAATTTTGTGGGATGGTAGCAGGAATAATAGAAAAATGCTTTGGAATATGCTGTAATCTCCTCAGGGCCCCAGCGAAATTCTCTGACTAAACTACTTTGGAGAAGGGAGAGGACAGAGGGAGAGCTACCTGCAGAGAGATTGTAGAGGAAGTGAGAGGAAAGAAGAAAGGCTGGAGAGAGGGAGGCTGCTTCCTTATATACATTAATTGTCATCATGGTTCATTGCCAGGCACTCTCAAGGAAGCAACACTGAAAAAATGATAAATCCAGCTCTCAAGGGCATTTACAGTTTTAAAAGGAGAGAACACAGACGCAATTATAATAATTCAATGACTAATGGAAGCAGTCAAGAGAATCACGGTGGAGCTGGTGTGTGGGATGCAACACCTGGGTGGTCCTCCAGTTACTCAGCCCTTGGAGGCAAGGGTGCTGGAGTGGTAGGAGACTGGGCATTTTGTATTATGGACACGTGCTTTAGTAACAGTGGGAAATTGTAACGCCCCACCATTCTTTTAATATTGTTTCTGTTAAGTGCTAGCTCTGACTAATGTGTAGCTTGTAGATGTTTGTGTATGTAGCTTGTAGCATGTTTGTATAAGAATCTTAATAACTAACTTTAAAAGATACAGACCCTGACCTTCACGCATCCCAGCTCTGGGAGATTTGCTGACTTCCAGCCGTAGAGCCAGGATGACGGGAAGCCAGGAGGACGCACACCGGACTGTCACTTGCCTTATTGGAATGGACGGTGCTCATCTGCACGTAGAGAATTTTGCAATCCCCTCCCCTGATTTCTTTGTTCTGTTCCCCTCTCCTTCCTTGTAAAAAACCTCTACCTGCACTAAGATGGGGAGATGGACTTTGAGATATGAGTCCCCCATCTTCCAGGGAGACAGGCTTTGAGACAGGAGTCCCCCAGCCGCCAGACGGCTGGCATTTGAATAAAACCACTTTGCTTTACATCAGTACTTGCTTCTCAAGTATTGCTTTTTGTAGCAGCAGGCAGCCAGACCTGCGTTCAGTTACGCTTTCAGTATCAGGGAAATGTGTAGTTGTGAACATATATGAGAACAAAGAGTTTTAGATATTGGCAGAGAGAAAGGAAATCTACCTCTCATAGGACATCCTGATCATTAAAATGATTTAAACTGAAACATGGGAATTGGTGACTATTTAGTTTCATGATCATGTGTAAGATATTTAACTAACTGTGACTGGTTGTTACATAACATGAAATTGGATATGAAAAACAATTTTAAAATATACTTTAATTTTTTTTTTTAGGTAAACAGGCCTTATATTATAGAATGATATTATTTGAAATGAGCCAAGCAGATCTCACACCATTTCAGACTCCTTTTGGCAAAGAGTAAACATTGCAGCCTGGAAAAAACTTTTATGTTCACATAGAAAACCCTAAGAAAGCTATTAAAATGTCTAGAATGTCTGAATTTAACAATGGCAGTATACAAAAAACAACTGTAATTCTATATACTAGCAGCAGACTACTGCACAGAAAAAAAATGATCTCATTATACCAAAAATAAAATACTTAGAGATGAATTTAACCAAAATATGTGTGGTGTATTTACAGTGAAAGCTACAAAGCACTGATGAAAGAAACTAATGAAATCCCAAATACCTGAAAAGACATAATATATTTAGTTTTGGAAGGACTGATATTGTTCAAATACCAATTCTCTTTGATACAATCATAAAATGTATACGAAAATGCAAAGGATCTAGACTAGCCAAAACTATTTTAAAAAAGAAGAGCAAAAGAAATATTTAAAACCTTGTTGTAAGTCACATTATAGAGCTACAGGCAACAATGTCAGGTCCACTAATGTAAGCTAGAGACCTAACAAGAAACTGCTTGGTTATGGGCATGAATGACAGACAGCTCCTAGGAAATAAAGACACGTAGGAAACAGGAGTGAGCCCTGAGCCCTCAATGAGTTAGAGGTTGGGAGGATGAGGGGGTCTTGGCAAAGGAGACTGAGAAGTGGCAGTCAGTCTGGTGTAATGAGGATTCCAAGAGAGTGATGCTTAGGGACAAGTCGAGAATGTATGTTGAGTATGCAATAGTGAATAACTATGTGAAAAACTTGCAGTATGATAAATAAGATGATGCCTTAGAAATGACCATTGGATTTGGCAACATTGAACAAGCTGATGACAATGACAAGAGGGGTTTTAGTGAAAGTTGTGGACTTTAGCCTGATTTACGTAGGTTCAAGGAAAAATGGGACAGAATGGAAATAGTAAGAGTGGCCAACATCTTAAGGATTTTTCTGCAAATTAGGAGTAAAGGATCATGGGTACAATTGGAATTAGGGGAAAGAAAATACTATAGCATGTTTGTATGTTGATTGGAATCATTCTCTGCTGAGGAAAAATTTTTAGTACACTGGGTAAAAATAGTTGCAACATATTAAACCATAAAAAGAACTAGTATCCAGTTTATATAAATATCTCCTACAAGTCAATTAGTAATAGAAGATACACAAATTAATTAGTAAAAGTATATTTATCTGGAGGGAAAAAGCACGAAAGGCATGAAGCAACATTGTACAGTAAAGATCCATAACTAACACTCATATACCTCATTACTAATTTGAGGAACACAAACCAAGGGAACACTGGGAAAATAATTAAAAAGTCAAAACATATCAGCTGTTAGCAAGGATGTAGAAGAATGTTTCTAACAATATACTGCTGATGGGAGTGTAAATGGATACAATCATTTTGGAAAACAAGTCATAGTAACATTGAAAATATACAATATATACATTAATATACTTGTTGGAAGTTCAATTGACTGTGGCAGTTGGGGGAGGGGGCTGATGGGTAGAGGAGGGCTAAGAGGGTGAAATGGAGACAACTGTAGTAGAATAACAATAAAAATGATTAAAAAATAAAAATAAAAAGGAAAATATATATTTATGAAAATACTTATTGGAAGTTCATAACAACACAATTGATAATAGTAAAACATCAAAAACAAATTAGTATCTTAAATATCAATAACAATTGAATAGATAAATAACTTTATATATCCTCATGTAAATTATAGCTAGATTCACAAGCATAAATAACTTTGAAGACTGCTGAAAGGGCCTTCACCTAGATTTTCTGAGCGGTGCACAGCTCTGAATTGGCGCTCTCCTGCTGGCCGCTCTACAGGCCCTTAGAGACACATTCATACAGCAGCTTAATAATCACACTCACTTTATGGAGGTGACCCCCGCCCCTGCCCCTGGGAGAACTCAGCAGTCCCACAATCCTCACTCCTCACCCAAACAAGACCAGCTCATTTGAAGTTAATTCCTGGTACATGATGACTGGTGTGTGGTCGACATAATCAGGAGGCGTAGAAACAGGCTGCACCACACCGAGGAGAGCATGGCCACGTGGGGAGAATATCACCTATGCCTGCTCTGAGGGACAGATTTTTCTCTGGTCCAGATAACTAGGGGCTAAAAGAACAATTAGCAGGGGTAACTGGGGTGGGGGAGAAATCCAGGGAAGGTTGGTGAGGTTAGGCAGCTTTCCATGGTATGTCAAGTTCTTTCTTTCCGGAACCAGTTCCAGCTTTCTCCTCCAGTGGCAACTTCTGTTGCTTGAGTTATTAGTAGCTGCACAGCCTGAGTCCACAGTCCTTTGTCCCAGGGCCGCTCTGCCTCTCCTCCCTTCCTTTGTTGTTGCTTTTTTCAATGGCCCTGCACTGGGCTGTGTGGCTGTACTCTCTTTGTTCCATCAGTCACTTGTTAAGGGACATTTGCACTGTATCCTGTCTTTTCCTATCCCACATAATTTTGCAGCAAATAGTCCACATGCCCTTGGGCAACTTCCATGACAGTAGGACTGGGGAGCAGTAAAACCACACAGGGAAGAGGAGCGTCAGAAAACTTTGTCAGGGAAGTGCTGGCCTCCCCTCCAAAGCTAGCATGCTCCCTGGCGCATGGGGGCCAATCTTGGAGCCAATTCTTTCACAGATGTATGGACCCAGGCTTTCTGTACCAGTATTGCTCCAAATTGCCAGAGCCATTCACCTTGAGGTCTGCTGAGCATGAGGGTAGTGCCACCTTCTTCCTGAGGCATTTAGGGACAAGAGATGCCTCCAGAATTTGGATAGTCCAAAGAATAAGTCTGTCTTTCAGGGCAACTCAGAACAAGCTACAAATCCTTCATAAGAGAATAAAATGTATGCTTGGGACTCCTACCTCTTCCCTGGTGCCCGTTGCGCTGCGTGTTGGACTTCTGGTGAGAACCACTTTCGTAATTGCAGATCTGGGGCCTGAACAGGCAGCCCTATTGCCTCCCCTGCTCACCCTTATCACACTGCCCAGCACTGCACATCTGTCCCTTCCTGACCCTGTGCTCACACCTCTCTGGGCGGGAACCAGCATAAAGCAGAAGCTTCAACTCTGTGCGTTCAAGGGCCTTATTGTCACTGTTGGCTTTCTGTCTCACTTTCCAGACAAGGCTCTGCATAAGCAGGAATGGATCTTTTGCTGTGATTATGACCATCAGCTGCTTTGAGTACTTGCCCATGGCAAAGAGCCCGCACTGTAACTGGATATGCTGAGTTATCTTCCCAGCCCTGACTCTGATTTCACAGAAGCCTGGTAGGAACTACCCAACTGCAACAGGAGTGCCACTGAAACCAACCCAGTGGGGCACACATGGGGACAGCGTTGCTAGGTGCCTGGTTGTTTAATGATGCACAGTGAGTGAGTGCCCTGGTGCAGAACTTATCTGTGGTGCGGTACAAGCAGATAGACATGGAACGTACCCCCACCATTCATGTGGGGGCACTGCCAGGGACCCATGCCACGGTTATGAGAGCTCCTATCCAAGATGAGATCCTCCGGGTGATGGACAAGGCATGCCCAAGTGTTAATGACTATCACTCTCATCTCGCTTTTCCACAAGAGACTCTCTGCTCACTCATTCCCTGCTCCTTTACCCAGAATCCCAGGTGTAGCTGCAGAGCCCACAGGAGGATCAATCCACCTAAGGGATGCAGGGCCCTTTTGTGCATACCTTGCTGGGTGAGGACCAGAGGTCCCTTAACTCTCAGCTCTGTGCTGGGGGACAGATGGCAGCAGCATACCCCTGACATTGAGTACTGAGACAACCTCAGACAGGATGCCCCAGAGAAGCAGGAGCCAGAAATGCTTGAGTAGAGATAACTGTGTTTCCTATGAGCCAATATAAAGGGTCTTAAGTCTGAGAGGGGAGAATTGTTACAGAGCGGGGCCTTCCCCCCAAAAAATAAAGTAAAAAAGCATGCTGGCTTTCTTACCAGCCCAGGCCACAAGGCCCTCTCCCATAGTGAACCAGTCTCCCACAAAGCTGCCGAGCTGCTACATCATGGCTGCTTTGGTGCCTCAAGTCTTTTTAAACCCCGTGGTCCAGCACACCAAATGGCTGCCGCCTTTTGTTCTGCCTGGCTTCTTTCCTTCTTTCAGACGGCATGGCTCTCTCTGCCTCCTTTCAAACCATGTGGCTCAGCCTCAGTGGCTGCCACCTTTTATTATAAATCCTGACCACAGCCTGTGATGCAGTGGGTGGGGTGACCAATCACAGTCACCCACAGAAACCTCACGCTGGCCCCATGAGCTCTCTACCACCACTCTATGGTCAAAGGTCCTCCCATCTCCCTGGTGCCAGGCAGTGGTTACCACTATCTGCATAACTAAGGAACTAGCTACCAGCCATAGATATGCAAAATACCTTAAGATCTGCATTTTACCTTCCCCCACCCCCAGAGCCAAGAGCTGTGGGGAATTTGGGGATGGTGCTCTATAATAGGACTACCAGAGCCCAGGGTGATGACATTGCAGCTCTGAATCCTGACCTACCCAATGGACACTTGTGCTCTGGAGCTGAGCCACCTTGTGGTGGGCGAGACAGCAGCCCTTTGTTTTTGTTCCAATAAATCTTGCTACCACACACCTCAAATTCCTCCTATGTGCGTATCCTTGAAATATGTGATACCATGAAAGAATCTTACTTCATTCAGCAACAGTACTGAAATAAAAACAGACACATAATTCTCTGGCTGCTGTGACGCAGTGGATTGAGGGTTGGCCTGTGAACCAAGTGTCGCTGGTTCGATTCCCAGTCATGGCACATTACTAGGTTGCACGTCAGGTCCCCAGTTGGGGGCGTGTGAGAGGCAACCACACAACGATGTTTCTCTCCCTCTCTTTCTCCTTTCCCCCCTCTCTAAAAACAAATAAATAAATAGATAAAATTGCAAAAACAAACAAACTGTGTATTGTTATTTAAAAACAAACAAACAAAAAAGACACACAGATAAATGGAACAGAATGAAGAGCCCAGAAATAAACTCACACCTATGTGGTTAATTAATCTGTGACAGTGGAAGCAAGAATATACAATGGAGTAAAAACAGTCTATTCAATAAATGGTGTTGGAAAAACTGAGTAGATCCATGCAAAAAAAAGAAAAGAAAAGAAATAAACTAGAATACTTTCTTATACCATATACAAAAGTAAATTCAGAATGAATTAAAGAGTTAAATTTAAGATCTGAAACCATGAAACCCTTAGAAGAAAACATAGGCAATAAATTCTTTGCCATTGCTTTGAGCAATATCTTTTGAATATGTCTCTCCAGGCAAGAGAAACAAAACAAAAATAAACAAATGGACCTACAACAAACTAAAATAATTTTTCACAGCAAATGAAACAAACCATCCTCGAAAGGAAAAGATAACCTACCAAATGGGAGAAAATATTCACCAATGATACATCTCATAAGGGGTTAATATTCAAACTATATAAGGAACTCATACAACTCAACACCAGAAGAAAAATAAACAATCTGATTTTAAAAATTAGCATGGGACACAAACAGACATTTCTCCAGAGGGCATACATATCCCAACAGACATGTGAAAAGGTGCCCAGCATCACTAGTCATCAGGGAAATAAAAACCAAAACAGAAATGAGATATCACCTCACACCCTACAGAATGGCTATCATCAATAAATCAACAAACATCAAGTGTTGGTGAGGATGTGGGTAAAGGTAACCCTTGTGTACCATTCGTGGGAATGCAGACTGGTGTAGCCACTATGAAAACAGTATGGAGGTTCCTCAAAAAATTAAAATTAGAACCACTATACAAACCAGCGATTGCATTTCTGGGTATTTAGCCAAAGAAATTCAAAATACTAACTCAAAAAGATATATGTACCCCTATATTCATTGCAGCATTATTTACAATAGACAGCATATGGAAGCAACCCGAGTATCCTGTCACAGATGAATGGATAAAGATTATGCGGTACATGAAATATTACTCAGCCATAAGAGGAATAAAGTCTTGCCATTTTTGGCAACACAGACCTAGAGGGTATTATGCTAAGTGAAATAAGTCAGACAAAGGACAACAAATACCATATGATTTCACTTATATGTGGAATCTAAACAAAAAAATGAACAACAACCACAACAAAAACAGGAAAAAGTCATAGATATAGAGAACAAACTGCTGGTTACCATACAGGAGGGGGATTAAGGGGCGGTGTGAAAATGGTGAAGGGATTAAGAAGTACAAATAGGCAGTTACAAAAGTAGTCACAGGGATGTAAAGTACATCATAGGGAATATAGTCAATAATATTGTAATAACTATGCATGATGTCAGGTGGGTACTAAATTATCAGGGTGATCACTTTGTGAGTTACATAGATGTCTAACAACTATGTTGTACACTTGAAACTAATATGATATTGTATGTCAACTGTCATAAAAAGGTAAAACTAGAAATAAATAAAGGAATAAATTAAATTCATTGGCCACAAGAGGGAAGCCTAGTCCCACTTTTACTATGTGTTAGAAAAAAAACAGGAAAGGAATGTTTCCCGAGAACCTTTGAAATATTTACCTATAAACACATTTAACAAGACAAGGCAACTGTCAGCCCTACCTGAGGCTGCAATATGGCTGAAGGGGTTTTAGTGTTTTGAACGGATTCATTCTTGGACTCTACGTATTACTGCTACAGAGTTAGAGACTAGATTTAGAATACCAGTTTCCACTTTCAAACCTTGACCAAAGACTAGAGTTCTTTAAAATTCAGGTTTCTTGGAATAAGGAAAAACAATGATTATCTAGAGAGTAAAATCGTAAAATTTAATATAATATCTGTTATTAGTAGTGTTTTTAATTGGTGAGGGAGAAAGAATGTACTAAAAAGAATTTTAGTAAAACTAATTACAATCTTCTGGCCTATTTTTCACCTTTTTTCTACCTTAAGAGTTTCAAATTTCAAAAGCAACCTCAGAAATCCAAAATATGTTGTTGCTCTCTATCATCACTTGTGGTTTTTCTAAAACACTTTATTGCCTTGACCACTGCTCAAGTGTCATCCTATCTGTGCCATTTCTCCCGTGTTCTGCTGTAATCATGCAACAGGTTTTCCTCGTACACCCCGTGCTGAATCCATGCTGTGTTCCATGCGGCTGAGAGCCCTCTTCTCCTCATGACTTCTGAGTCTTTGTGAAAATCCCCTTCATTTGCTCAGGACATGCAGACTTAATTATTTAAGTACTTTAAAAAAAATTATTTTCTATCACTTTCTTCATCCTAATCCAGCCAGTTAGCAGGCCTAGTGATTCAGTCTTCACATTTCTTCTTATCTGCACACTTCTTGTCTTCTTAAGTTCTTGACTATGAGTGGTTTATATGTTTAGAACCCAGCTCCTTGGCACTGATTGCTAACCAAATACATTAAATAAACCATCTTCAAGTTGTCTGTTTCTCACTCTCCATTATACCCATTAGAATAGAGTAAATGTAAAAGAGGATGGTAGTATAGACATTCTTAACAATCTTCAAGTGAAAATAGATCTTGCTCAATGTATAAACATTTCAGATAATGCTGCACAGACCCAGAGAGTAAAGGCAGGAACCACTGCACTAGGGTCTGGACATGGTCAGTTCTTAAAACTCCAGCCCCTAAATTCCTCTTAGAAAGCTTACTACTTTCCTCTGAAAGAATAATTTTCAACATCAAGCACTTTATGTGACATCTGCCCCACAAGATTAGGTGTCCTTTAGAAGTACGCTAAGATTGTAATTACAAATGCTTTGATAGAACACAGAATAGACTGGTGCCCAAAATGCCACTTTTACACATGCAAAGAGCAGGTAACTTTGAAAGAGTTGAAAGAAACTCAGTTTTATTCCTTGCTAGAGGGACCCCTGTGTAAAGCTTAATCAAAGAAAAGCCCAGTGACATGATTAGTCTTCTCTATTACCCTGGAAGAAACTGGACTAGGGAACAGCTTACATTGTTAGATATATGTTAATTTATTCCACTGTAATATAGTTATGCCTTTATGACTACTGGCACGCAATGACTGTGATTTATAGTTCTTAGTATATAATGTTTGTTTAATGTGTATCTTCTTTCCTCAGTTCCACCTAAATGGCCATTAATACAGATATATCTATGGACTTGTAAGCTGTCCTTTACCTCCTTCGTAGAATTTACAAAAGAGAAAGCATGTTTCTTATTCTCTCTCTGCTGACTAAGGAGTGTTCAGACAGTATAGGAGGGAACAGGTTTGTGATACCTTTGGCTACATCTGCTCTTTACTGTTAATTCTACCTCTACTCCCGAAGTGTGTAGGAAAGAGACTAACTTACCTGGAATTTAGTGAAATTATTTTCTAGGGGACCTAAGAGTTTGTTTTACCTGCCATAAAGTCAAGGGAGATGATGACAATAAAATTTGTTCTTGATGCCCCCCAGGAAACCTGGAGGGCAGGGTGGGTAGACTCATTGACGGCAGATCCTGGAAAAGGTGACTGTGTTGGGAATGGTCTACACACCTAGAGATTTTTTTATTTCTTTTTTTCAATTTGTTATTAAATTATTGGGGCGACATTGGTTAACAGGGTCATATAGGTTTCAAGTGTACATTTCTATGATACAAGATCAGTATATTGCACTGTGTGCCCACCACCCAAAGTCAAACCATCTTCCTTCTCCAGGTGTTAGGCCTCCTCCACCCCTCCTACCCCCTTCCTTTTGATAATCACCACACTGCTGTTTGTGTCCACGAGTTTCAGTGTTATATTCCACATATGAGTGAAATGACAAGGTTCTTAGCTTGTTCTGATTGACTTATTTCATTCAGCATAATATTCTTAAGGTCCGTTCATGTCACAAATGGCAGCATTTTGTCTTTTCTTATGCCTGAGTAGTATTCACTGTATATATTAATATGTACACCTAGAGTTTGTGGTCACAAAGGATGTTTCAGTGTTTCCTATGCACCAGATTTAGGCCATGAGGGAATCTGAAGAGCCTACGAAAGCTCACACTAAAGGAAAGCTCTGCTTTGAACATCAGCCAGGCCCAGACAACACTAACACTTTATTTCCATTGACATTTACCGCCTTTTCCTTTTCCTCCCTTTCTCTGAACCCTCCCCAGCTGAAATGTGAGGAAGGAGGGAGACTAAACTCATTTCTGCCTGCAAAACTCTCCAGCGTGGGGAAGAAAAGTATTTATCCTAAATTAACCTGGACTTTTAATTATTACATTGTATTAAATAATCTAATTGCTAGATTAAGATAAATTTGTGCAATTTAAAGGAATTATAGGATGGTCTGTTAATTAAAACTGAGCAAATTTCCTGTGGTATGCTACAGTTCCTGCACAATGACAGGGGGGCAGCTCCTCTAATGTGAATCTGGAAAGGGCCAGTAGCAGACACATGAATTTCAGCTCAATCAAAAATTTCATTAAGTGCTTATCCAACCCACTAGTTACATACGTTTGCTTCAGGTGTTCTTAAATACAACAACAAAAACAGTACTTTAAATATAGGGTATGATCAAATAGCATTTAGTTAAAAAAAGTGATGGTAAACAAAAATTATATAATTATATAATTTGATTGATTGGAAATAGACTTTTCCAGTTCTTTTTCTCCAACTAACATGCACACATAGGCGCATTCATGAAATGTATCTATATTCTATAAAATCATTTAGGCCCAGAAGAGACCCCACAGATTAGACCTCATTTGCTAGAGCGTCATATTTAAGAATGAGGTTTCTGCACCGTGTCTTCCATGGACAATGGCTACAGTCATTCCTTAATTCTGGGAGAAGAGCTGAAAGAAAGAATCACAAGTGAGGGCAGGCACATTTTCAAAAGATGAAAACAGTTTTGCATTGGAATGCCTGCCCTCTATTCCTAGGACTTGTGCAAGATTCGGAGTGGCAAAGGCACTCCGAATGTCTAAAGAACAGGCTCAGTGAGTGACTCAAACTGTTAACTGGCCATGTGGAGCTGACTATTGAAGGCCGCCACTCTTAGGTTCCTTTGATGATTTTCCAAATTAACCTTTTCCTTCACATTCTCTCAGTTATTAAGTTAAGCTGTGCCTCTTAGAGCAACTGAGAAAATTGGGAATTATAGAACAACATTATAGATGTTCAAGTTATAGCAATGGAATCTGTGGTTGGCTGGTAGAGATATGTTGAGGTGTAGATTCATTTTCCAAACACTCACACACACAGCAAACATAACAGTGGGTGCTTGTGTTTGTATACATAAATAAATAAATGTATATGCATATGTACGTATATATGTATATTTATGTGTATATGTATATATATATATATATTTATATGTAAAGTACAAAAACTACCCAAGCAAAGAAGGGTGATTTTAACTCCTGGGGCCTGTGCAGAGAAAACCCGGGCCTTTAAAGTACCAGCTTTCAGGTAGAGGTGAAGTGAGAATGAATCAAACTCTTAAACTATCACCCTCCCAGGTTAGAAGCGAGCCCAAACACCATGGAGCCATTTATTCACACAAGACCTGTTAGGAAGGCCCATTAACCCACCACCCTAGCACATTTGTTGATATCAACAGTTGGCAGTTTTCAATCTGGTAGAGATTTATTTCAGTAAACTAGCTCCTGCCTTCTCTCAGGATTGGGAGGAGAAATAATATAGAACAAAGAAAGTTTCTAACCTGGGGATTTGGGAAAGAAATGCTTAGGTCAAAATTCTCTCAACTCCTCAGGGTGTCCTCAGAAGGAAAAATACCATTAAGACTCTTAGTGCTAGAGGGAAAAAAGACAGGAAAGGAAATCTAAAAGAAAGGGCTTGAGGTTCTCAGAATTCCAACCACATAAACGTGAAGTAATGAGGTCCCAGACTTGACAGGGATCTAGTGTGAAAGTTCTCAGTTCCAAGGCCTAACCTTTAATCCAAATTATATTTTCTTAGGTTCTAGGTTTGGTACTATGCTGGGAACCAGAGTGCACTATGGTGGACATACAGATCTAGATCAAAATATATAGATATAGTATTTGCATTTAGTCTTTTAAAAAAAATTTCATTCACTTCTATGGTCTTGCCTGTATCTTTGGAAATAGATTTAAGAATATTGCATTTCTTAGGTTCTTCTTTGCTCAGGCTTCTAAATGTGGCCAACATTCTGCCAGTGACACAGTATTATGAGATTTGGGAGGTGGCAGCCAGGCAGAAGCCATCTCATACGGTGGACACGAAGCCTTACCTGACAGGAGTCTTGGCAAATCGCCTTGTATTCTGGAAGCATTACTTTCCTTGGGACTCTAGAGGAGCTGTGATGTCAGCAGTGGCCCCTACAGGTCTCTGACCTCTCCAAGTTAGGGATCTGTGCTGACTTGTGCTCCTCCAGATCTCTAACAGTATTAAGGTACAATTTCCTATAATAGGGAAGAATTGTAATAAAGAGTCCTGTGAGAGTGTCTATAGGGATTTCTATTTCCTGACTGAACTTTGACTATTGCAGTGGCTCTTGGCCATCCACGGCACCAAGAACATCTCATTCAGGAGCCCTCAGAAACTTCCTCAAACACACAGGAGAGAATAGGGAACCATGAGTAGTGTCCAAACAGGACGTTTATTATCACAGAGAAAGGGAACTGAAAGTCTTTTAAGATCTCCTCAATTTAGCTATCTCATGAAGAGAACCAATCAGTGTTTTAGGACTAAATAATGTCATAAGTTGCCAAGCAATGCCTTGGGTTGAAGGTGCTATTACAACATGTAAAATATTTTTCTGTAAAATATCTCTGATTACTGTATATTTTTTAGCTCCTTGTAAGAATGAGGGATTATGGCAGCAAAAGGCAAGCATAGAAAAAGTATACATGGTTTTTCCTCTGATCGAGATGGTAAATCTTATATCACAGGATCAGACTGGCAGCCGAGACTATACTGTAGAATTCTCTTCTGGCCCATTCCCCTGCCTCCAGGAAAGGTATCCCTTAGCAATTATAGAACAGAACTGTGCTGTGGGACTTCTCCAAGTGACCTAGAAGTCAGTGTCAGAGAATGTTCAAAGCCCAGATGTGATCAGTAATCAGTAATGCACAGGGTATTTGCCCTCATGATTTGTGAGGGCAGCTGCAGGGCAGGATAAGACCTCAGCACAACAGTGTGGAAAATTCACCCTGAGTGTATGTGTCATGATTGATATTAAACAGTGAACTCACCATCTGATGGGCTGCCTCATTGCCAGGTCTTTCTTCATTGAAAGTATTTGGATTCCAGCCTTTCCTATATGTGGTTTAATCTTCCTTTATATTGAACTATGTTTTTAAAAATATGAGGGGTCAGAGTGTCTTAACTTTTAGGATTCTTAGTAGTAAACATCAAAATTAATTCCATGACATGAGGAAGTAATGGTGAAGCCCTCCTGCAGGTCAGTCTCTAACATTCCCAGTAAAATTAGCTCTGCCCAATTTATTTCATCCTCAAATGAGGTGTGTCCCCAAATGTATACTCCAATTTCTGGTCATATTTAAGATGGTGGGCATTAGTCAAAGCTAACCCCTTAACAGGTCACTGCCTCCAGTAACTGCTACCCACTTACTTAGGGATAGCTTTCCATCCCTCTCCATTTTGGGGAGTGTTGACACTCAGGGTTTCCCCTTCCATGTACCCTAAGGACAGTACAGTGCCCAGGATCCTAACTCTTGGACAGAATTGGCCATCATGGAGTCCCGGACACTGGAGCAAGGAGAAGCTGCTTAAGTGAAGCTCTGTCACCCAATATTGCCAAGATTCATGTATTTTCCATAGCCTGATAATTTACCTTTTTTTTTAGAGGGTTTGTTGTGCCTTAAAAGAAACTCCCCAGCCGTCCCAGCACAGAGGCACGATCTGTTATCAACTCTCACTTTAGGTTGTTCACTACATTGTGCTGTAGTGAAGCTGTGTCGTGAAAAAATATCTTTCACTCTGGGTGACCATCACAGAGGGTGGCAGGTAGACTGGAAATAAGTAAAGTAATAATAGAACTCCAAGGTTCATGACAGCAATTGCAAGTTTTTTATTTCTCAGAAAGAGCCATACATGGGGATGCATACCTGGAAAGGACAGGCTCTTCCTTTGGCTTGGAAAGGGGCAGCTAGAATATGTGCTTCAGATATATCCTTTTCTAGAACTTGGATTGAGATGGACTGTGAGTGATTGTCTCACATTCTCAAAAACTTGATTTTCTGTTTGTTTGTTTTGTGCTTGTTTGAGTAAGAACTTTATGTTTTTAATCTATCTCCTTTCCTAGGCCCTTTACAAAAGTCTTTTCCCTAGCAACAAATGTGTCATCTCAAAACACTTTGCCGATTGGCTGTAGCTCAACTGATTTAAACTTTAATCCATCAGACACCATCACACCCTACCTCTTTTCTTTTATTCTTGCCTCTTTTGCCCCACTGGAGCTCTACAGATCTCTATTAAAGCACTCAAGAAGAAAATGGCCATAACTAGAGTTCCAGTGTTAGGACTTTTCATCACAGTTCTTCAGATGAACCTTCAGGAATTGTGGGCTATCAAAGGTACGTACTGAGAGAATCATACCGAGGGTCAATAAGCTCTGAGAGCATTGGGGAGTGAACAGTGGGCACTTGCAGGGCAATATTTAGAATGAAGGAACAGTTTGGTCCGTTTTCAGTGGGTCTAAATCAAAAAGCATAATAAATAGTAGATTGAAGAGTTCTCTTCTTACCACAATTTAAAGTAAATCAATTTACTTTAGAGGAGCAAAACTGAATTGTATATTGGTCAATGCCATTAACTTTGAGGTAAGCCAAACTTAAGGGAGAAATATTTTCTGACAGGCATTAACAAGCTGAGCCTTTGGGCTTTAATTTATTTTTCTAAAATTTGTAAAATTAAAAACATCATTGTGAGGATTAAATGAGAAAAATATACAAAGTTCTTAGCTGAATATATTGTAGCTATTCTTTGGCATGTGAATCCTGTCAGAATATTTTGAGCAATTACACTTATTTTGAAGATCACTAGAAAGGAAAATCACCAAAAGAAAACAGTCTACCCAAGAGATGGGAAAGAACAGGTATGCCGTTATGACTTGAGTTTAATTTACTGCCCCTTGGGGTAGCTATAGGCCCTGTATATTGTATCTTACAATAATCTTCCGTCACTGTTACTTAGTGATTTCCCCAAGAGAGTAGAGAAACATGAGTAAAGAAGTGAAGAGTCTGTTGTCCTCTGCCATCTCCTGAACAAACATTGTGCTGTAGTGAATATGTATCATGAAAAAATATCTTTTACCCTAGGTGACCAGCACAGAGGGTGGCAGGTATACTGGAAATAAGTAAAGTAATAACACAACTCCAAGATTCATGATGGCAATTGCAGGTTTTATACTTCTCAGAAAGGGCCATATATGGGGATGCATACCTGGAAAGAAGAGGCTCTTCCCTTTGCTTGGAAAGGGACAACTAGAATATTTGTGTGTGCATGTGCATGTGTGTGTGTGTGTGTACTTCCATGTGCACGCAGCTGCAAATGCTAAATAAATCCCTGGCTTTACCAATATACAATCAGACTTTAAAATCCCCTTCTCCTCTACACACACCATGGAAGCTGCATACTCTCCAATTGCAATTCTCTTATTTCAAATTGATTATTCCTTTGGTATAGATTATTATCAGTATCAACCATAATAGAATATACTCCATAATGACAGTCTCAATATAAGGAGCTTTAAGGTATAAGGGCTCATTGTCAAGAGGTGTCCACAATGTGGGTGTTGATCCAGGACAGTAGCTGCTCTACAACACTACAAGGTCTCAACCTTAATTTCCTGGGTCCCTCAGACCCCAGTTATATTTTCTATGAGTCTGCTTCTTAAATACAAAGCAGTTTATGGTATTTGTTTTTCACCAACTGGCTTATTTCACTTAGAATGAAATACCATATGATCTCACTTAGAAGAGGAATCTAATGAACAAAATAAATTAATGAGCAAAATAGAACCACAGGTATAGAATCATGGATTAGACTGATGGTGGTAAGAGGAGAGGAGAGAGAGAGGGACTGTTTGAAAGAAGATGAAGGGATTAGTCAGGGAACACATATGAAGGACCCAGGAATATGGACAATGGGGTGGGGATTGACTGGAAGTGGGGAGTGGGCTGGGTGGAGGGAGGCAAAGGGGAAAGTAATAGGAACAACTGTAAAACATAAAAATAAAAAGAAAGAAAGAAAGAACAAAACAAGAAAGAAACAACAAAGCAGTTTCTGACCCCAAAGTGCTTGTTATAAGCCTGATGATATACTAAAAAATTATTTACCTGGTCTGATTTAATCTTAAAAACAAATCCATGGAAGAAGCAAAACCATAGAAGAAAATAATAGGAAAACTACATAAAAGTAGGAGAAGTAATCTGCTCAAGATCACTAGGTAAGTAAGTAGCTGAATAAGAATTCAATTTTAATTTGATTCCAGAGTTCAGAACCCAATTTTTTAGGAGCTGCTGCTGGATTTCTAAAGTGGGAATCACTCCTCAGCTAATAACATGGAGACAAATCACAGCTTCATGAGACTCTGGGTTTTCAGCCCCCGTTTTCTTCAGTCCACCATCTCTAACACTGCCCCTAATTTCTCCCCAACCTCCATTCAACATGATCATGCTGCACCCAGGCCTCATCTTCCCACTCACCACTACTCTCCACCACTCCTCGTCCCGCTGGGCCTACCTCTTTCACCACCCGGGCCCACGGTTTGTGCCATCATCCTGGTTCTTCACCCTTCTCTGCTTGTTCCAACCCTAACTCCCCTTTTGTACCTTTTCAGAGGATCATGTGATCATCCAGGCAGAGTTCGCTATGAGCCCGCACCAATCTGGCGAGTTTATGTTTGACTTTGATGGTGATGAGATTTTCCATGTGGATATGCAAAAGAGGGAGACGGTCTGGCGGCTTCAAGAATTTGGTAGTTTTGCCAGCTTTGAGGCTCAGGGCGCACTGGCCAATATAGCTGTGGACAAAGCCAACCTGGACATCATGATAAAGCGCTCCAACCACACACCGAACACTAATGGTACCTCTCCCTGTTGCACTCTTAGATGTGGGAATCATATCTTTAAAATAGATGCTTCAGCTCTTTTTGTTATATTATTGAGAATGACTTTCCCTTCCAGGGGCCTAATCTTGCCATGAGCAAGCCCTAGATCCTCATCCTGTAGGCCCAAGAACTTCATGGGTTTTTTCATTTCTTTATGTCCTCACATCATGTCTCTGCCACAGTCATTCACAAAGTTACTGACTTCAACCTACATTGGGGGAACCAGGAATAAGGTCCTTGGTTATCTTATACCTCAATATTGGTTATAGTTTATGGGTGAGGGTATCAGAGCTAGGGATCTGAGACTATGGCGTAGCTTTTCAAGGCACCATATCGGCTTCTGTTTCAGCTTTAGTGAAAGAGAGGAAGGGTCCAAGCTTAAGCACAGAAAGTTAATTTTTGTCACGCGTCCCCTAGTACCTCCAGAGGTGACTGTGCTCCCAAACAACCCTGTGGAACTGGGAGAGCCCAACATCCTCATCTGTTTCATCGACAAGTTCTCCCCACCGGTGATCAATGTCACGTGGCTTCAAAATGGAAAACCTGTCACAACCGGCGTGTCAGAGACAGTCTTCCTACCCAGGGACGACCACCTGTTCCGCAAGTTTTACTATCTTCCCTTCCTGCCCTCAACTGAAGATGTCTATGACTGCCAGGTGGAGCACTGGGGCTTGGATGAGCCTCTTCTCAAGCACTGGGGTATGGGCCGTCCTCCAGTCTCTTTGTTTTATGGTTTCCTTCTGTGCCGCATGTGTCTGGTCCTCTGGGACACGTCACAGAGTCCCCTGACTGTTTCAGAACAACTGGTACAGTTCTTACTCTTGGCTTCTCCCATTACCCAGCTTTCCTTGCTTTCTAACTTGTAATTCCCTTGATACATTATTCTGTCTTCCTCTTCTTTAACTAATTAATAACTATTGTTCAACTTAGGACCACATTCATTACTCTGTTTTATATTTCCCCAGAGTTTGAAGCACGAACTCCCCTCCCAGAGACAACAGAGAACGTGGTATGTGGCCTGGGCCTGGTTGTGGGTCTGGTGGGCATCATCATTGGGACCATCTTCATCATCAAGGGCGTGAGCAAAGGCAATGCTGCTGAGCGCCGAGGGCCTCTGTGAAGCACTTGCAGGTGGGTTTGGTGTGGTCAGAGAAACACATGTATGGCGTTATCCAGAGAAGGAAACACAGTGGGGAAAAGAACACATGATGGGGAAAAAGATGGGAAAAGTCATGGCTCTTGACTTATCTTTGCTAGGACAGAATCAGACATAGGCACCTTCTAGTATCCCAGAGCTTGTAAGTCCATCATCCCTTCCACACACGTGTATGTAGACCTTCAGTTTTGGAAATTATCTCTAATATCTAAGACAACCGTTTAATATTAGAATACTAGGTCCATGATCTAGGAAAATTAGCTTCAAGATTTGGGCAATTCCTGGCTTATATTTTCTGAGGCAGGTCATCAATCAGCTCAAAAGTAATTTCAGAGCTTGGCTCTTTGGGAGCCAGTGTAGATTCACTGTATAAATGCCAATGCCTGCTTTTGCTCCTCCAATCTGAAAAGTGGTGTCAGGGGTTCTAAGAGAGGGTAAACCATGGTCTGCTCATCCACACTCACTCAGAGGTTAGAAGATAACAGTTCATGTTGGAAAGGTTGTATTTACTATAGGTCAGATGAATATTAAGATACTTTTCCAAAGTCAAAGGGTTAAGGGAGAAGGGGAAGAAATCTGAAGGTAAGTGCTCAAATATTCATCTTAAACACTTCAGAAACTATGTGTGTCCTTCTACAGGTAATGGGCTTTCTTAGAAGATCAATGAAGAGATTTCTGCTTCAATACCTTTACAAACCTGACAATTCTCCAATTGTTCACCTCAGTGAAGACAACCATTCTTCAGCACTTTCCAGGCTCTTAGTTCCACTAGCAGCAGTGGTACCTTCTCGATCTCTCCATACTCTAGCGTCTAGCTGGGCTTTCGTTTGTTGCTCCTTCCAATGTCTGTTTTCCCTGCATTTTCCACTATCTTTTTACTATCAGCACGCAATGCCTCTGCAATAGGCCCCAGAATATCCTTTCATTGCTATGGAAACTTTCCTGTATACTTATTGCTTGGGGTTTCTTCAAATTGTGATTGTGATTTTTCTGAATACAATAAACCATTGGATGAGTTAGTTGGAATTTTCAGTGTCTGAGCCATTTCTTGACAGGGGCTGCAGAATGTATGTGATCTTTTCATCCTCTGAATTAATAAAAAATATCCAGGTTCATTAGGATGTGGTCTCACTCAGAGGGTCTGTAAGCCATCCAGTTGCTGTGGCCCAATCCTCGTCTGAATAACTCTAGAGTAAGGTATGTTGGGAGGTCTCTATGAGCAACCAGGTCAGAATTTGGTTTTCGTTCTTGAGCTTCCAAATCAGGAAATATCTGAATTTTCAGTAGAATGAATCTGCAAGCCTCGGATTTGCTCTCTGATATTAGGTGAGGCAGGTGGTGGGGAAAAGATTAATAGAATGGAGAACAGAAAAGAGGAGAATCCACATATGTTACAGAATTTGTGTGTCAGCACCACCTATTCCAGATTTAATAAGGAATGAGACTAGACACTGAGGATTTTATTAACATAGGCATGGATCCCTGTTTCATTACCAGGAGAATGCTCTGACTTAATCTTGGAATCATCTTATTTGGAGATGTGACCTTAAGTGGAAAAACTGTGTAAAGGGTGTGGGAGAATATGGCATTAAATGGGAGAAAAAGATATTTGAGACACAGTGACCTATTGCTCATTTATCTGTGAAAATATTACTTGATATTTATTTCTAAAATTGTTACCAGAACCAACCCCAAGCCACATAAATTAATTATCCATGACCATGTGGTAGACCGGCATATACGCGTTTCTGAAATGAACTAGACCTGAGCTCCATCTTGGCTCTATCATTTACTAGCTAGGTATCCACTGATATATTTTTAAATTAAATTTATTGGGATGAATTGGATAATAAGATTATGTAGGTTTCAAGTATACATTTCTATGATGCACGATCTGTATATTGCATTGTGTGCCCACCACGCAAAGTCAAATCATCTTCTGTCACCATATACTTGACCCCTTTTCCCATTGGTATGTTACCAAAAGGAGGGACTTGTAAAAGTAATTAAACAGAGAGGGTTCTTATGCCTTGGTAGCCTACATTAACAAACCCCAAACCAAAGTCAGAGTTAATTCCTGAAAATGCGCTTTTATCCCAGAAGATGAAATCTAAGGACAATCAGTCACAAACAGCCAACCTAGCTTTCCCAAGTAAGGCAACCGCTTACACGATAGACAATTAAATCATTGTTTTGCTTTGCTTCCTTCTCTTTTTTATAAAAGACTTTCTCCTAGTTCCTGTTGGCAAAGCATTCTTAACCACTGTCAGTTTGATGCTGCCACATTCAAATCAATGTTTGCTAAAATAAACTCTTCAAAATTTTAGTGTGCCTCACTTTATCTTTTAACAACCTCGCAAGAATGACTAGTAAATAGCAACTTTCTGCACCTATGTTTTATAGTATTAAAGCAAAGTATTTAGAAAATTGAAGATACAGTAGGCCCAGATGTTTCTTTTACAAAGCTCCATTCTCCAATTATAAAATAAATAGGCATACAAGAGAGAATATTGTTAGGTTGGCAGGACTCGGTGGAGGTAGAGAAGGCCAGCAGCCAAATGCTGAACAAGATAGTTTACTGAGTATGCGACAAAGCAGGCTGGGGTCGGGGCAGACACCAGCAGCCAGGGGCAGGACGGGTGAGTTTTAATAAGTTCTAAGGCTTGGAATATGTAAGGAGTACAGGGTAGGCTGTGCCTCCCCCTTGTACAGCCAACAGGTTAGCAGCCGGACGGTTGCCATCTCCTGAGAGTCTCCAGAGTCCAGGGCTGCTGGCGGCAGGCGGGGAGGGGTGAGCTGCCTCATGGCAGGCCTTTGTTTGGGATGCGGGCTTTTGGAATGGTGGGCCTCAATCTCACAGACACCTTTGAAGGACACAGGCAGTCACTGGCAGCAGGGGCAGCAGATTTATTGGGGGTTAGGCAGTCCCTGACAGTTACTGTGGGGGCTTGCTAAAACCAGGCCTGGATTCCCAGAACCTAGGTCTCATGCCTAAGATATACACTAAAACTCAGACAAGTATGGAATAAAAAGAGAAAAAGAGTAAATCTATATCTTACCATGTTAAAAAGGCATTTTAAAATAGACTTCACTTTTTAGAAAAGCTTTAAGAATACTGAAAAAAACGTGCAAAAAGTACAAGGGTCTCCTAACCCCCATCTTCCCCTTGCTCCACATATGGTATCTCCTGGTATTAACATCTTGCATTAGTGTAGTACATTTGTTCCAATATTGATACATTATTATTAATTGATGTCCATAGTTCACATTAGTGTTCATTTTTTTACAATATACAGTTCACTGGCTTTTGACAAATGCATGATGCCCTATATCCACCATTACGGTATCCAACAGACTAATTCCACTGACCTAAAAATCCCCAATGCTCCACTTGTTCATCCCTCTCCTCCTCTCCCTGGACCCCGGAAACCAAGAATATTTTTTACCATCTTCATAGTTTTGCCTTTTCCAAAATGTCACATAACTGGAATCAAATAGTAAGCAGCTTTTTCAGTCTAAGATAATTCTCTCACTTAGCAATGTGTATTTAACTTTTCCCCATATTTTTTCATAGCTTAATAGCTTCTTTATTTTTATCACAAAATAATACTTAATTGTGCAAATGTATCACAGCTTGTTTACCCATTCACCTGTTGAGTGACATTTAGGTTACTTCTAAGTTGTGGCAATTGTAAATAAAGATGCTATAAACATTTGTGTGCAGGTTTTTGTGTGGACAAACTTTTAAACTCATTTCAGTAAAGCCCTGAGACTATGATCGCTGACACATAAGAGTTTGTTTAGCTTTGTAAGTGTCTTCCAAAGTGTCGGTACCATTGTGCGTTCTCACCACAAATGATTAAGTCCCCGTTGTACTACATCCTTGCTAATGTTTTGAGCATTCTGGATTTTAGCTAATTTTTAAAAACTTTTTATTTGAACTAATTACAAATTCAAAGGAAGATACAAAGAAAGTACAGAGAGATCCTGTGTACCCTCTCGCTTATTTCCTCAGTGGTCATATTTTAAGAGACTATATCGTACAGTATAAAAACCAGGAAACTGATATTGGTACATTGTGCAGAGAACCATTCCATCACCACAGAGATCTTCTTTATAGCTCCCACCATCTCCCTACGGACACCATCAGGCAAACATCTGACAACCAATCATCTGTTCTCCATCTCTATGATTTGGTGAATTAGACAATGTTAAATAAATTGAAACATACAATATGTGACTTTCTGAGATTGGCATATCTCACTTAGCATTATGCCCTCGAGAGTGATCTAAGTTGTTTCGGGGACTGACTATTGGTTCTTTTGTATTGCTGGTACAACATGGATGTACCACACTTGCCTGTTCACTTATTGAAAGGCGTTTTGGTTATTTCTCGTTTGGGGTTCCTACAAATAAAGCTTCTATTAACATTTGTGTAAAGTTACTGTGTAAACATGTTCTCATTTCTCTGGCATAAATGTACAGAAAAGTGATTACGGGATCATGTGGTAAGTGCATGTTTAGTTTTTTAAAGAAACTGCCAAATTCTTTTCCAGGGGGTTTGTACCACTCTGCGTTCCCACCCTCACTGTATGAGAGATCCAGGTCCTCGCCATCATTTTGCATTGTCAGTATTTTATATTTTAGCTCTTTTTATAGTGGTGCATCATGTTCTCATTTTGCATTTCTCTAATAGCTACTGATATTAAACATCATTCAACATGCTTATCTGTCATCTAGATAACTTCTTTGCCGAAATGTCTCTTCATGTCTGTGCCCATTTTGAAATTAGATTTTCTTTTTAGTATGGAATTATGAGCATCTGTTATATATTTATATCCATGCCCTTTGTAATATTGGGGGAGTGCAAATATGTTTTTCTCTGTTCGTAGGTTGTTTTTTCATTCTTTAACAGGATTTTTGTAGAAAGTTTTAAATTTTGATAAAGCCCCATTTATTGATGTTTTTCTTTTATGGATTATGCTTTTAGTGTCATATCTAAAAAGTCTGCACCAGGCCATTGGTCCCAAATATTTCTTCCTATGTTTTCTTCTAAAAGTTTTCCATTTTCCATTTAAATTTTGATCTAGTTTGAGTGAATTTTTTAATGAAGTGTGAGAATTGGTCTCATTTCTTTTTCTTTTTCTTCTTTATGTTTTTTCTCTTTCTCTTTCTTCCTCCCCTCTTTGCCTCCTTCCTTCCTTCCTTCCTTCCTTCCTTCCTTCCTTCCTTCCTTCCTTCCTTCCTTTTTGAGTTTAAAGTGAAAGAGGATTTATTAGTGAAGGAGTGAAACAGAGAGAAGGCTAATCCATAGGCAGAGAAGCCCACTCCATAGGAAGAGAAGCCCCTTTCTTTTTTTTCTTTATTTTGGGGGGTTGGGGTGGATATTCACTTCCTCCAGCACCATTGTTTGGAGAGCATCCATCTTCCACTCAGTTGCTTTGCACCTTTGTCAAAACTAACTTGCTGTGGGTCTGTGTTCAGATTCTCTATACTGGTCTATCAATCTATATCCATTCCTCTACAACGCCCATCAGTCTTGATTAGCCTAGCTACATAAAGGTCTTAAATTTGGATAGGGTGATCTCTCAACTTTATTTTTTTTTTTACCACATTTGTTTTATTTATTCTGATTTCTTTGCTCTTCATTAAATTTTAAAATAACTCTATCTACTAAATAACTCTATCTATTAAAATTATTGAAGGGATTTATATTAAAATTACATTAAAGTAGAATATCAATTTTAGGGGATAAGTGACATCTTTACTATTTTTTCAGCTGGTGAATATGGCATTTCCATTTATTTGATCTTTGATTACTTCCATCATCATTTAAGCATGCAAGTCCTATACATGTTCTATTATAGTTATATTTGTGTTTCTTTTTTATTTTTAGTGATTGTAAATGGTATTATATTTAAGTTTTTATGTCTTCATTGCTAAATACAGAAATGCAAACTGATTTTTTTTTGGGGGGGGTGATGTTGGATTCTGCCTTATTAGTTCTAGCAGAGTTTTTTGGTGGTGGGGCGCCTGTGGGATTTTTTATGCAGGCAGTCATACAGACTAAACAGAAATAGTTTTATTTCTTCCTTTCTGATCTTCACGTGCTTTGACCACCTCCTCTTCATCTTGTTAATAAAGGAGGGGTCTTTCACCCTAAATAGTATGAGGTGGCTGATCCTACCGCACCCAAAATAGACAGATGAATTGATAGTAGCTTATCAAACGTTCTCACAGCCTGAGAGAGGAGGATTCCATGTAGGGTCACTTGGAGGTTGTACTCAGGAACAGACTGAACCAGCAGGGGCTGTGAGAAGTAGGCTTTGTAGTAACAAGAGGATGGGGGGGGAGGGTGTCCCCTGACTCCCACAGGAGTATGTTATTGGTTTGTTTCAATAGTTCCAAGGACTGGCAGGGAACTAAATAAAATCCTTGGGTTGAGGATCAGTGAAAAGCAGCTGCTCAGGCAGATACAGGAAGTTGCTGGTGAGAGCAGAACTCATAGTTAGGTCTTTGGGGTCCTTTGAGGATCAAAGATGTCATAGCAGCACTTGAAATCTCAGATCTCACAATATAGCATAACATTTCTTTCATTTTCTTGTTTTATTGTGCTGGCCAGGACTTCTGTTAATGGGTTAAATAAGAGTGGTGAAAGCATTAGCTTTTCACCATTAAGTGTTATTTTAGCTATAAATTTTTGTAGAAGTTATCAAGTGAAAAGTTTCCCTCTAGTACTACTCTTTGAGGGTTTTTTTTTTTAAATCATAAATAAGTGTTGAATTTTGTCAAATGCTTTTCTTGCATTAACTGATATGACTGCGTGGTTTTTCTTCTATAGCTTTTTTTAAATATTTTTTTGTTTTTCAATTACAGCTGTCCCATTTTTCCCTCATTGCACTCCCCTGCCCTGCCCTCCCACCCCCTCTTCCACAGTCAATCCCTGCTTCGTTGTTCATGTCCATGGGTCCTTTATACTTGTTTCTTGACAAGACCCTTCCCCTTCTTTCCCCTGTTATCCACCTCCCTCCTCCCCTCAGGTTGCTGTCAGTTTGTTCCTTATTTCCATGTCTCTGGTTCTACTCTGCTCATTTATTTGTTTTGTTCATTACTTTCCACTTATAAGGTATTTGTCTTTCGCTGCCTGGCTTATTTCACTTAGCATAATACCCTCCAGTTTCATTCATGCTGTGGCAAAAGAGTTTCTTCTTTCTTTCTGCTGCATTGTATTCCATTATGTAAATGTACCACAGTTTTTTGATCCATTCCTTTACTGATGGGCACTTAGGTTGTTTTCAGCACTTGGCTATTATAAATAATGCTCCTACGTGATGCATTACTCTGGTTGATTTTCAGCTATTAAACCAGACTTGTAACACTAGAATAAACTCCATTTTGGAATAGTGTATCATTCTTTTAAAATTCTGCTGCATTTTTTTGCTAATATTTTGTTAAGAAGTTTTGCATTTATAGCCATTAAGGTATATTGTTATTTAATGTTCTTTTGTTGTGTTGTCTTTATCTGCTTTTGGTATCAGTAAATGTTGACCTCATAAAATATTTTCTGGGTGAATTCTGGAGACCTGTTAATTCCATTTAAAATGCTTGATAGATTTCTCCAGTGAAACTACCTGGGTCTTGAAATTTCTCTTTCATTAGTCTTCCAATTATCAATTAAATTTCTTTAAGAGTAATAGAGTTATTCAGTTTACCTATTTAATATTGAGTTAATTTTCGATTTCCAAGAATTTAGGTATTTTCATCTACGTTTTCAAATTTATACGTAAAGCTATTTTTCGTATTCCCTGATGTCCTATAAATGCTTGAATTGTCTGTAATGATATCCCGTTTTTATTCTTAAAATTTGTAATTTGCATATTCTTATTTTTTCCTTGTCTGTCTTCCTAAAAGTTTGTCAATTCTTTTAAACTTTTAAAAGAACAGCTTTTTCCTTTTTTAAATTAAAATATAGTTGACACACAATATTATATGTTTCAGGTATACAACATAGTGATTCTACATTTATATACTCACAATGTGATCACAATATGTCTAGTAACCATCATCAGACAAATTTATTGCAATATTATTGACTATATTCCCTGTGCTGTACATTATATCTCCTTGACTTAGTTTATAACTGGCAATTTGTAGTTATTAATCCTTTTTACCTTTTTCATCTATACCCACAACCCCCCTCCTATGTGGCAAATATCAGTTCTCAAAAATCAAAAACTCATGTGTTTAGTTTGTTTTACTTATTTTTGCTTTTTAGATTTCACATGCATAAAATCATACGATATTTGTCTCTGACTTATTTTACTTGTGTAATAGCCTCTGGGTCCATCTATGTTGTCACAAATGGCAAGATTTTCTTTTTTTGGCTGAGTGATATTTTATTATCATTATTCATTTTCATTATACATTCATCTGTTGACTGACACCTAGATTGTTTCCATTTTGTAACCATTGTAAATAATGCTGCGATAAACATGGGATGCATACACATGTTCAAATTGTTTTTGTTTTCTTCAGATAAATACCAGAAGTGGAATTGCTGGATCATATGGTAGTTCTGTTTTCAATGTTTTGAGAAACTTCCATACTGTTTTGCATAGTGGTAGCAGCAATATGCATTCCTACGAACAGTGCACAAGGGTTCCATTTTCTCCACGTCTTTGCCAACACTTGTTATTTAATAACTTTTTGATAACAGTCATTCATACTGGTGTGAGCTGATAGTTCATTGTGGTTTTGACCTGTTGACCATCATATGTCTACTTCATAAAATGTCTATTCAGGTTTTCTGCCTACTTTTAATGAGATTGTTTGGGGTATTTTTGCTATTGAGGTGTATAGGTTTTTATATATTTTAGATATTAACCCCTTATCAGACATATAATTTGCAAATATTTTCTCACATTCAGTGGGTTGAGCTTTCATTTTTTTGATGGTTTTCTCTGCTGTGCAGCAGCCTTTTAGTATAATGTAGTCCCATTATTTTTGCTTTTGTTGCCTTTGTTTTCAGTCATCGCCAAGACTGAGGTCAAGGAGCTTACTGCCTTTATTTTTGTGACAAGATAGTAAGAAGCAAGAAAAATTCCTGGGCAAGTGGAATAGAAAAACCTGAGACAAGAAAAAATAAGGCCAAACAATGTGAACAACTTACAGCTAGCTGGTAAGTTGCAAGACCTTATCTCCCCTAACCAAGGACATTTGAGAGCAAATGGTTTATATCTCTCCTCCTTAACCAGAGTATAAATAGCTTAAATCACCCTGATGAGGGAAACTAGAGAACAGAGACCCAATTAATGCCATTTGTGCCAGCTAAACCCAAGGACAGATAAAATCAGAGGAACAAATAACAAAAACCCCATTAAAGCCAGACAGACCCAAGATAAAAATAAAGCAGTAAAGCAGACCAAAGACTAATCCCACTTCCCATATGCTCATTATAATGCTTAAGCATATTAAAAATGAAAGCTGATGACTATTCAGCTGAAACCCTCTCCTAAGATTCTGACCTGCAGAGGAGAGAGAAAACCCTCAGGACAAAAATCAGGTGAGAGTTCACTGCAGGGCAGTCCCACTTCTTCCCAGGCATGAACTTTTAATTTCTTCCTACACTCTAAGGCTCCCCGTGAGATTTGTAGCCAGGAGAGCAGTGGATAGCGGCAGCTCACCTGGACTTACTCCCCGATCCTGTCTCCAAAGCCCCCTTCATCTCTGACTTCCCAGTGAGCTAACAGCAGCCCTGCCTTGGCTCCCTCCTTTCCTATAACATTTCTAAGGAGCCAAAGCAGAGCACCGCCTAGGCCCTCTCCTGCTACTTCTTCTATCCTAAGTCCTTCCTTTGTCTCTCTGTTCCCAGCTTTAATAAACGTACTCTCAAAATCATCTGGACACAGACTGTGGAATCTTTCCTACATAAAGCCAAGAACCCACACACTGCAACCCAGCTTGAGGCATACCTGCTTTGGGCCTGTCCCTGTCTGGTAATATTTTCTTCTAGGAGTTTGATAATTTCAGGTCTTACATTCAAGTTCTTAATTAATTTTGAGTTATTTTTTGTGTATATTGTAAGACATTGGTCAAATTTTATTGTTTTCCACGTAGCTGTTGAGTTTTCCGAACACTATTTATTGAAGAGGCTGTCTTAATTCCATTTTGTATTCTTGGCTCATTTGTCATAAATTGACCATCTATTGTTGGGTGTATTTCTGGGCTCTCTATTCTGTTCCATTGATCTATGTGTCTGCTTTTATGTCAGTATCACATAAATTGATTACTATAGCTTTGTAATACAGTTTGAAATCAGGGAGCATAATGACACCGGTTTTGTTCTTCTTTCTCAGGATCGTTTTCGGTATTTGGGGTCTTTTGTGGTTTCCATATAAATTTTTAGATTGTTTGTTCTATTTCTGTGGGGAAAGCCCTTGGAACTTTGTTAGGGATTGTACTGAATCTGTAGATTGCTTTAGGTAGTATGAACATTTTAACAATATTAAATCTTTCAATCCATGAGCAGAGAATATTTCTCGATATATTTGTACCTTCTTCAATTTTTTTTATTAGTGTCTTACAGTTTTCAGTGTCCAGATCTCTCAACACTTTGGTTAAATTTATTCCTATGTATTTTATTCTTTTTGATGCAATGGCTAATCTTTATCTGATCCTGTCCCTGACATGGGTCTCTTAAAACCCTTGTAGATTCCTAAGTGATAAGAGCACTGGGAGAAACTTTGGTTCTAATAAAGCTACTCAGGGGACTCCTGGCTGGCTGGCTCCTGGTTGGGTGAGGGCCACCAGAAAGACCAAGCCATGATTAAATGCTTAGGATTCTCAGTCTCACCCCCATACGCCAGAGAGGGAAGAGGGCCTGGAAATGGACTTAGTAATTGATCATGCATATGTGAGAAAATCTCCATACAATCCCAACAGTAGGGTGTTCAGGGAGCTCCCAGGTTGGTGCACACATCTACGCCGGGCGGGTGACACACCAAAACTCCGCGGACAGAAACTCCAGCACTCGGTTCTCTCCGAGCCCTCACCTTGTGTATCACTTCATCGGTATCTCTTACCATAGCCTTTAATAAACTGATAAACACAAGTAACTGTTTCCCTAAGTTCTGTGAGCCACGCTAGCAAATCTGTCAAGAGGAAATCATTGAAACTTTGGGGGTGGGGTGGGCAGAGCTGTCTTGTGGGACTGAGCCCTTAACCCTTGGGATATGACACTCTCTCTAGGTTGATAATGTTAAAATTGAATTAAATTGGAGGACACCTAGCTGGGGTCACAGAGAATTCCTTGTTGTGGGGAAAAACCTCCAAGCGTTTGATCAGAAGTGTCCAAAGTAAAGTGTGCTGTGTGATTAGTAAAGGAGACACATGGGGAAGAAGGCATAGTGGGGGCAAACTGGGTTACTCTCTAGTCAGGAGGCCAGCTGAACTGAGATTTCTCTTTATACTGCTCTACCAGAAACAAATAAAAGCCAAAATCAAGAAAGCATTACCATTCACAATAGCATCAAAATATCAAGTATCTAGAAATAAATCTAACTAAAGATGAATAAAATTTCTATACTGAAAACCAGAAGATATCATTGGGAGAAATTATTGCACCTACAAAAATAACAAGAATACATAATTTGGAGATTATAAGAGTAAATATCTTAAAGATGTCAGTTCTTCCAAATTGATCTATATTCAGTAAAAATATCATTTATAATCATGGCAAGAATATTTTTATTGACTTTATTAGGGTGTCACTGGTTAACAAAATTATATAGGTATCAGGTGTATAATTCTATAATACATCATCTGTACACTGTATTGTCTGTTCACTACCCCTTCAAGTTTCCATATATCATTGTTTAATCTTCCTATACCCTCCTCCATATCCCCCTAGTCCCTCTCCCCCAATCATCACACTGTTGTCTGTGCCCGTGATTTTATTTTCTCTTTTTTGCTCAATCCCTACAAACCCTCACCCCACCTCCCAACTACCTCTTGACAGCCGTCAGCCTGCTCTCTGTCTATGAGTGTGTCTCTATTTTGTTGTCAGCTCATTTTGTTCATTACTGGTACATTTACACAATGGAATACTACTCAGGCATAAAGAAGAAGGGGCTCTTACTCTTTGCAACAGCATGAATGGACCTGGAGAGCATTATTCTAAGTGAAATAAGCCAGTCAGAGAAAGACAAATACCATATCATTTCACTTATATGAGGAATATATGAACAAAATGAACTAACAAACAAGAATTTTGTTTGTTTGCTTATTTGTCTTGCTTTGTTTCTCTTGTTTGTTCTGGTTTCTTTTGATTTCTGGTGTGAGAGGATTGTCAGCTAAATTTAAAATTCATATTCATATGTAAATACTGAAGCCTTAAATTAGCCAAGGAAATTTTGAAAAATAAGAATGAAACTGGAAGAAATTCAGTACAAGCTAGCAAAATGTTAATGTTAATGAACATTATTTGTATTAATTATATTAGTTAACATCTTGTGGTACACTAATTACCATAGTGAGGAGCTGGCTTAAAAGCAAACGAACTAGACAACAGAACAAAACAGAAATTCTAGAAACAAATCCCCTCCAGATGCAATGCTCTGGTTGTTGGTGACACTGCAATGCAATAAGAGAAAGATGGTCTTTTCAATAAGTGCTACTAAGTCATTTAAATGTCCACTTGAGAAAAGTTCCTGTGCTGTCTACTCAAATCATCAATAAAAATCAATTGTAGACGGGTTGAAAATATTTAGTAAACTCAACATTGAAGCAAACGGGGCCTTAAATCTGCATTGAGGGATGATCTGATTAATAGTTGCAATTTCCTCATCAGATGGAGGACTATACAGATTGTCTATTTTTTGTCAGTTTTAATAAATCATGTGGGGTAGATTAAAGAGGGTGTAAGTTATTAGCCATTCATTTCATGGAGAGGTAGATTGTACCCCCCTTCCTTAAATCTGGACCAGCCCTGTCCTGTACTCACTCTGGCCACACAGGCCCTGGGACTAGGTCTAAAGCAGTCTTGCAGCTTTTACTTCTGTTTTTTGGTAGTCTCCAGCCATGGGTGATATAAGTTTAATATTGCATTATTCCCTTCCCTGCTGATGGAACCATAGAAGCCACGTTAGAGGTACTGGGACTACATGCTGAGGGAGAGATGTCTCAGTGTCCCAGCTGAGCTTCCTGGGGACCCAGCCCCAGTTACTTTGTGACTAAAACCACATGAGAGACCCCAAGTGAGAACCACCCACTAAAACTCAATTAACTCCCAGAACTGTGAAACATTAAATGACTGAAAATGAAAACAAATTTAAAAATCATTGTATTTTAAGCTACCAGTTTTGGGGGTAATTTATTATACAGAAATAGTAAAATATTGTTTTGGGGGGAATTTCAACTAAAATGTCAAATATCCTTATGCAAAATTCTTCACAATATTCTCTTAGTGTCTTTTTTTAATCCTCAGCCGAGGATATATTTATTGGTGTGTGTGTGTGTGCGCGTGTGTGTGTGCGCGTGTGTGTGCGAGAGAGAGAGAGAGAGAGAGAGAGAGAGAGAGAGAGAGAGAGAGAGATTGAGAGAGGGAGGGAGGAAGACAGACATTGAAGCGAAGGAGAAACATGGATTCGTTGCCTCCCATGTGCATCCTGACTGGGGACCAGGCCTGAAACCTAGGTGTGTGCCCTGAAAGGAAAATGAGCCTGCAACCGTTTGGTTTATGGGATGATTCTCCAACCAACTGAGTCACCTGGTCAGGGGTCTCTTAGTGGCTTTTTAATGTCTGTAGGATCTGAAGGAATGTCATCGTTTTTATTCCAGATGTTAATAATTTGTGATTTGTATTTTTATTTTTTATCAATTTTTAGGTGGTTTATGAAAAAAAGTGAAAAGCAGAAAACCTTCTTCTGTTGATTTTCATTAGTATACAGGTATCCCCCATATAACACGATACTTCTATAGCACAGTTTCACTCTAACATGGTTAGAGAATTGGGGAAAAACTCCCATATAACATGAAATTAGGTAAATCCACATACAACACTCAACATGATAAAAGCTTTTAAGAGCAAAAGATAACTCATTTAAAATTTTTCATTTGAGCACTTACGTCGTATCAGATTTGCCTGTAGAATTTTAAAATTAATTAGAATTTTAAACCCATCTTGTTCATGGAGTATTAATTACACTTTAAAACTTAATTGTGTTTTTCTTTTTGCTACATTACACATACATATATTAATTTTGGGGGGTGAGTAATAACCAATCTTTTTCAAATAAATGGTAATTATGTTTTTATTTTTGTGAATTAATTGATAGCCCTGAACTATGCCTGGCAGAAATTTAAAAAATACCTCTTGAAAGACATTTCATCTCACTGGAACAAAAATTACAGATTTATAAAGATCTCTCAGCTAAAAGCAAGAAATCTAAAATAACAGATTTTTTACAAAAAGTAGAGCAGAGGAATCAAGATAATGCTGAAGAAAGTTCAGAGGATAAGAACATCTTGTCAAAAAGAAAATGCATTCGGTTAATGGAGCTTAGTAGTGATGATGAAGAAAACATTACTTAATTCATATTAATATGTAATATTTTTTATGAAAATTGATTTAATAAAGATATTTTCCTTAATTATAAAAATATAATAGTGTGTTTTTTAAATTTTTTGGGACCTAACCCCCCTTTAAAAATAATTTATTTATTTACTTGTTTATTTTTAGAGGGGAAAGGAGAAAGAGAGGGAGAGAAACATCACTGTGTGGTTGCTCTCACTCGCATCCCCAACTGGGGACTTGACATGCAACCTAGTTATGTGCCCTGACTGGGAATTGAACCAGCGACACTTGGCTCTCAGGCCAAAGCTCAATCCATTGAGCCACAGCAGCCAGGGCTTAATCCCCCTTTTTGTACTAGTTTCTTGTTTCACATAACACAAATTCACATAACACGGCATTTGTCAGAAACCTAACAACCGTGTTATATGGGGGTTACCTGTACATCTATTTTCAATTGCACTAATTTCCTCTCTCTAGTTCTCCTCCTCCTCCTCCTCCTCCTCCTCCTCCTCCTCCTCCTCCTCCTTCTTCCTCCTCTTCCTCTTCCTCTTCTTCTCTTTGTTAAATTCACTTTTCCTAGATGTTTAAGTTAAAAGTTTAGATCTCTGATTTTTATATATCAATATTTCTCCATTTATATTATAAGCTTTTAAATTTATGTTTCTCTCTGGAACTGCTTTGGCTGCATATAAATTTTGAAAATCTATTGTAATATTTCCTTATTTTAAAATATTTAGTTTCTCATCTTATTACTCTTTGATAAACTGTGGATTATTTAGAAGTATATTATTTCACTTCCAAGAAGTTAGCTGCTATCTCAATCTTATTGATTTTACTTTAATAAGATTGTAGTAAAGTAATACATTCTGTGTGCTTTTAATCCTGTGAAATTTATTGAGACTTGTTTTATGACCATATATGGTCTATTTCATAGAGATTCTTTGTGAAATTTAAAGAAATATTTATCCTATAGTTATGGGATATAGTCAATATACATGTAAATTTTAAATATTAATTAGGTCAAGATGATTGAAAGTATTGTTTGTATCTTTGATTTCCTTACTGATACCTGTTTGCATAAAACTATAGAGAAGTTTTTCTGCCTTCTGTCTACCTTCCAACTTTCCCATGGACTCAGACAAAGTTCTGGGAAGAAAATCAGCTGGCAGGGAAAGTAGCATACAAAATATTATACCTCAGAGCTCTATTGACTCCAATCCATCACACACCCACAGGGTTATTTAAAACTAACTGGTTTCTCCTTATCCATCATCACCCTTTCTGTGCCAGGCCTGATGTACACTTATGCTGATGTTCAGCAGATGACCCAGGAATGAGAGTGGGCACTTGTCCCTGCTCACCTAAGCAGAAGACATCCACCTCCACAATTTGACATTGTTAGACTTCTTTGCACCTATAGCTTTTTAAAGTTTTTTTAAAATAATATTTTTCCAGTTTACCTGTTTAGTTTATACATATTTTTCTTGTTCACATGGTGGCAGTGATGATCCTTGTAATTTTCATCATCCTAAAGGAAACTATGATTTACTTTTTCCTGACCATGTTGATAGTGCTGGTTAATTTACTTAATACTCTGCATATTATTCTTATGCATGACTATCCATTATTTGTTTTCTACTTGAAAATTCATACTTTTTTTCCCTTTTCTATAACATTTTATATGTTATGTTGGACATGTACGTGAGAATTTATAGAGTGTAAACACCTGGGATGGAGATATTGGATTATCCAAACTGTCAGGAAGGGTGTACTAATTTATGCTCATATTACCATGTGTGATACTCAAGTACCATCTTGCAGCATGCTGTCCTTCCACATATTTTATAGTCTTTCAATGTTCAAGTCAAGACAAACTTGTTAGTTTTTTCTTTTAGAATTTGAAAATGTTTTATTATTGCAAACCCTAGTGCAAAAAAAATTCAATTTTATGTCTTCTTGGGTTCATGTAGTATTTCTTTAACAGATATATAAAAATGAATATCATTATTGCAAGTCATGTAGCATTTATATTTTTAATTATAATGGTTACTGCCAAGCTTCCACCCATTCAGGATCCTCACTGCAGTATCTGAGAGAATCCATTGTCATAGACTTTTATAAATTTATGATTTAAAATAACAAACTACTATTTGCCACTTGGAGGAAAAATATTTAATCCCATTGTTATTTGAATTTGCATTTCTCACATTATGGCTGAGTTTTGATAAATATTTTTATGTTTATTGACCATTGATATATTCCCTTCTGTAAATAGTCTACATGCATTGCCCAGTTCTTTGTTGGGTTTTTGTTAATTTATTTATTGACTTGTTGGAAATTTTACATAGTAAAAAGCCCCAGTGTCTACCTTGTATGTTGCATTATTCCCCCTGAGTTTTACATATTCCTTTTAATTTTATTTTTTCCATGCAAAGAAATTTTTTATCCAAATATATTTTGGGGTCTTTGGGATTTTGTCTTGCTTACAAAGACTTATTTTTAAAGAAAAGTTGTTTTTAACAGACTTATCATGGTAGAACTTACAAAAACTCACCCTTTATATATATAAAATTAAATGGTTTTGGGCCCTGACAGGGTGGCTCAGTTGGTTGGAGCATTGTCCCATTCACTGAAAGTTTGCAGGTTTGATCCCTGGTGAGGGCACATACCTAGGTTACAAGTTTGGTCCCTGATCTGGGCTGGAGACAACCAACCAATCGATGTTTCTCTCTCACATCGATGTTTCTCCCTCTCTCTCCTTTCCTCTTTCTCTAAAATCAATAAACATATCCTTGGGTGAAGATTAAAAAATCAAACGATTTTAGTAAATTTATAGATGTGTTCAACTATCACAAAAACCCAGTTTTAGAACATATCTACCACCCCCAAAAGTTTCTTACTTACAGTTAATCCCCACCTCCATTCCAAGCCCTAGGTTCCCACAGATCTGCTTTCTGAGTCTACAAATTTGCTTTTTGCAAATATTTCCTGTAAATGAAATCATATGATATGTATGTAGTCTTCTGTGTCTGGCTTCTTTTACTTAGTATAATGTTTTTGAAGTTCATCCATTTTGTAGCATGTATCATCATTTTCTTTTCATGTTTTTCTGTTGCTCCTTTGTATTGCTAAATAGTGTTTTATTATGTAGGCATTATATGGGTATAGTACATTTTGTTCATCCATTCATAAATGGATATTTGAATTATTTCCACCTTGGGGCTATTAGGACTAATGCTGCTTTGAATATTTGCATATATATATTTGTGATGATATATGTTTTTCTCTTGAGTTGATTCCAAGGAGGAGAATTGATGAGTCATTTGGCAAATGTATGTTTAGTTTAACTTCTTAAGAAATTGTCCAAGTGAAACAGAGTGGGGGAGGGACCCCCAAAGTCCTCACAACCCATGGTTTTGGGGGTGGGGGAAGGAGATAATACAGCTTTTAAGATACTTTCCATATCTATGGCAAGCTGATAGATAATAGCTGTGCTACCACCCCAGGGCAACACTTGATTTTCAGGATTTAAGAGGAGGGGTGAGCAGCCTTGAAAGAAGCATGATGTAGGAGCATGTAGGAGAGCATTCGAAAGGTGCCATGATGTAGGAGGAGGTTGTAGCAGCCATGTGGGAAGCAGCAAGGAACCATACAGTTTGCAGCCAGGATCCGGCCATGTGGCCTGGGCTAGTAGGAAAGCAGGAACGCTGCTGCTTTGATCGTGCCTGAGCCAGCTGACTCCAAAGCTACCAATGACTCTGCCTTACAGACCTGGACTCTTGGAACTTGGGACATATGGAAAGGACACTTTCTTAGGACATGTGCCTTTCCTGGATTTCACCATGATCCAGTGTAACATGACACGTGCTTTCCTGGACTATCATATGGATGCTAAAGACAACATACTCCAGATCCTAAAGGAGAGAGCTGACGGATAGGGAACGGGGAACTATTGGGCTTGGTTTTGGTTTATACCCTTTTTGAGAGCAAAGGAAGTGCTGGGTATCATGGGATAACAGGTCTCCGAGCTGCAGTGGTCCCAGACCACCCAAGGTGAAAATACTGTAAATAAAGACCTGTTTTTCTCAACAGTAATCGTTGGGTCTTACACCAACGTGCCACGTGAACAAGACCTGGTTTGCTCAGTAACACAGGTGTTTCCTGAAGTAGTTATAACATTATATACTCCCATCAGTAATGCATCAGGGTTTAGTTATAACAAAGATGATAATAGTAATGGAAATAATAACCTTTATTAATTTTTATTTCCTTTTTATGTTTTGATTTTTATTTATTGGGGATCCATTTTGTTAAAAGGAATGGATTTGGAATTCATCTTACCAACAATTTGAAACTCTGTACCTTAAATCAAACCTCAACTGTTCAGGGGCCTAATTCAGGATTTTGTTTTACTGGTGTATTTAAGCAAAAATTAATCAATGCAAAAAAGTACTTATTAAAATAAAGGTATAGTAGATTTTAGCATTTATAAAGATGGTCATTTTCATGTGTCTTTTCAAAATTTTTCTTTGAAAATACACTTTTTCTCATGAGATTAAGTATCAGCCTAATAAGTTCTAAAAACAAATTAATCCTCTTGTTTATTTGTTTTTTTGTTTGCTTTGTTTTTTGTAATTAAGTGTATGTCTGATATTTAAGACTCAATGTTAAAAAAGCAAACCTCATAACTCTCAGGCATAAGACTTTGGTTCTGGGAATTCAGGCCTAATTTCAGCAACCCCCCAATAAATCTGCTGCCCCAACAGTGACTGCTGGTGCCAGTGACTGCCTGTGTCCTTGAAAGATATCTTTATCTGCAGACAAGAATTTAGCAACTTCTCTGATCTCAGAATCAACTCCTGCTCCTAATCAACTCCCCCATTGGACCATCTGCAGGGAGTTCCACCAAACCCCTGCCTTGCTACTGTTCAAGACTGACACCTTATGGTCTCAGCCCGCCTGTTTGCAGCTGGCCAAATAAATCTGTTAAACTCATTTCCTGTTCTCCTCCTGTTTCTCCTCTCACTCAGCTGAACCTAATAGTAACCTTGAATTGCTGCTGTCCATCAAGAATATATCATCCTTTATTAGGAAATACTTAAAAATATAAACAACCTGATAGTACAGAAGCTATAGTTTCTGTACCCTAAAATCATTCTTCCTTACCTCATCTACTCTTTCTAAAAAAAAATATATATATATGAATTTGCTCCTTTCCTTCCCATGTGCATCAGGAGAAGCAAGCCCAGCCCACAAAGGGTGAGTCATGATTTGTCTGAGTCTACAGCTGTGACCCCAAGACCCTCCTAATGTGTGGGAAGTGGGTCCACTGGGAAGACTTATAAGAAAAACCGTTCTCTTTTTCTACCTTTGGAAGTTGTGGTGAGAGAATATAAAGCCTAAGGCTGCTGCAGGCATGCTACTGCCATCTTAGGAGAGCTGACATGCAAACAGAAGTATGAGGCTCATTGGAGATGCCACTGTCCTGATGAATTGATCAACTCTGGAGATGCCCCACCTAGGGTCTATCTTCTCTATAAAATAAGATGTTAAAGAAAAATAGAGCAAATTAGGCTGGATTTTCTGCTAGTAGCGGTAAGCATCTTCATTAAAATAATCATACCATATATTTTAATTCTACCTTATAATTTCACACCATAGGTCTCAAATAAAATGACACAACTCACTTCTTCATTTCAGAGAACAAAGTGAGAGTAAAGTTGCAAACTTGAGTTTAAACAATTTATCTCAACTGCAGGTATGTTGTATATGTTACTATCAGCTTATTAAATTCTGGCAGGATGATAAAGTCTTACACAACTAATACATAATTAAAATATGCATAAAATAATCTTTAAATTTGTTTGAAAATAATAGTTGTCTCTAACAGTAAAAAATTGTGTTCAAATGACTATTCCTTTGAAATAAACCTCTGAATAAATGATCTACTCTTTAGATATTAGATTCACATTTTAACTATTCAGATGAAATATAGGAGCAGAACCCATCATCTTCTAACCACATTAGTTGTCTTTCTCTGACACCTGTCCAACTCCCTTATATTATTAAAAGTATGGATCATAGAACTATATACTGATTTACAATTACAGTTTCACAATGTTTTATGCAAGGATCAAAAAGTTTTGATTTACTTTTCTAGCTTCTCAGTATATATTTTTGTCAAGATTATTTCATTAGTTTTCAGTTTTATCTTTTAAAACCTTTGATTTAAACTTTCTATTATATACAATAGTTTAACATTTCTCTAGATAAAATTATTAAATAAGATATATTTTTAGTCTGCCTTTCATCTGACCCCACCAACCCTCCTTTTCCCCCACAGGCAACCATTAAAAAAAAAAAAAAAAAAAAAACAACTCCACTGTTTCACCCTGGCTGGTATGGCTCAGTGGATTGAGTGTCAGCCCCCAAACCAAAAGGTCACAGGTTTCATTCCCAGTCAGGGCACATGCCTGGGTTGTGGGCCAGGTCCCCAGTTGGGGGCATATGAGAGGCAACCACACATTAATGTTTCTCTCTCTTTCTCCCTCACTTCCCCTCTCTAAAAATAAATAAAAATTTAAAAAATTCTTTTAAATTCTCCATTGTTTCTATTTACAAATATGAGGGGAGAGAATAGGTATAGCTATATATTCTTATTCTCCTCTATTTAATTAAAAATATATGTTGTGTACTATGCAAACTTTCCTCTTCCTTGCTCTGAACACATTTTGGAGATTATTCCATAGCTGAGTACTCTCATTTTTATTCCCAGTTGTTGGGATATATACTAGTAGATTCATATGTTTCCGTTTCCCAGCGTTGTCTCTGATGTGTGCTAAGACCCAACAAGAGTTTCCTGTGACAGACACCGAATTTGTCACACAACCTGGAGGGCCTCAGAAGTGCATCTTTTCTACTGGAGTTGTGCTTTGCCTGATGCCTCTGAGACTTATGGAGGAGGGTGCATCTCAAGGCAGAGTCAGCACAGCACTGATTTTTATCTGAGAGACAGAAAAAGACTGAAGTATCAAAGCCCACAGTTAGTCTAATAAAGTGGGACTTCAAGAAGCACCCAGGTTTGTCCTGGCAGAGTAGCTCAGCTGGCTAGAGTGTCATCCCAATTCGCCAAGTTTGCCAGCTTGCTCCCCAGTCAGCGCACATACAAGAAGTAACCAATAAATGCATAAATAAGTGGAACAACAAATCGATGTATGTTTCTCTCTCTCTCTCCCCTTCCCTCCCTTTCTATCTAAAATCAATAAATGTTTAAAAATTGTCAGTACCCAAATCTAGATACTTTCTTTTAAGAGATCAAGGAACAGGATTATAACAATTTTGAAGGCATCACATCCTTACAAGTGCATTTCTTTCACTTATTGTCCCCTTTCTGTGTCCCATGCCATGAAGGGACTTGTGTGTTTGAGAAACAAAGATGTAGGAGACCACCATGTATGGGTTCTTTGCAGGCTTTCTCCTAGCTCAGGAAAAGATGCCTAATGGCAGAATGCAGAAACCCCATGAAAAAGCATTGAAGGGAAGAAGGAAATCTTCCAGATTCCCATGTGACCAAAATTCAGGACTATAAATTAAAATTATTATTGTATTGTATTGTGATGAAATCCTCTTTCTCTTTTCTTTCTACTTCTTGTCCTTGAAGCCATATGAAGCAGATGGTTTTCACTCCATATTTAATTGAAGAAAATTTTATAAAGAAATGTGGGCAGAATGTGAATTCAGGTGCACAGGCGACAGTAAGGGCTGAATACAAAGGGACAGGGAAGGAAGGGAGATAAGTAAGGCACAGCAGTCAAAACTGGGACTTCCAGGTCAAGGGCAGGGGTTGACATGTTCTGCAGGGTCACTGACCCAGGACCAAACCAGATCCTGAGGAAGCATTCTCTTGGTGGAATAAGAATGAAGCAGGAAACCTTTTCATGCTGCAAAGAAGCTGGGACAGAAGGTTCTTTCATCACCATCCTTACTTCAGCTCAGGAGTCCTGCAGACAGAGGAGAGTGCTGTTTCCAGACCTAGCCAACAAGCAGCTTCCTCCCCGCCCCACTCAGGGCCTCCTGTTACAGCTCTGAAGAAGAAAAGTTCTCAGGTCACCCTGAGCCAAAGCTACTTTAGAGCAGGCCTTTTACTAAGTGGTGAGAAGCTTTAGAGTAAACTGCCTGACCAGAAGTCAGATCCAAAGTCCTTCCCATTATTTCTGTCTCCTGTCTTGTCACCTCTACATCCTGTCCTAGGGAAACTGAATATGAATCTAAGTATGATTAAAGAGCATTACCTGTTGGCTGAAGTCCAGAGTGTCCTGGGAAAGGGAAGATATATACTTAAAAGCTATGAAGGTAAATCTGTCCCCAAACACAATGTCCCCAGTCCTGAACCACCTGGCACTTCTCTAACATCACAACCCACCTCACGTGATACCAGAATTGAGAGGGGAGCAGAAACTGAGAGCAGTGGCCCATGAGGCTTCTGTCACACAAATCTAGTGTAATTTTATTAACAATCGTGTCTATTCCTCCATTTATTCCAGGATCTTGACCCAAATCCCTGTGGACGTTAACCCTTCGCTTACCTCTGCAGGCCATAATTCCTTATCGTCAACCGTAAGTAACCATGAACTATTTATTTCTGGGTTCCAGGAAGTCTGAGATCAACCAGGGAAGGAAAGGCTTTATACGTGGCCACTGATATACAGAGAACTAACTTGAGCAAAACTGTATTTCTTCTCCATACAGTCTATGGGGAACTTCAGCTGCGAAATGGTTCCTTACCTTTCTGATTCCTGAAGTAGATGAACAGCCCCACCCCAAGGAAGAGCAGACCCAGAACGAGGCCCCCGACTCCACTCAGCATCTTGCTCTGTGCAGATTCAGACTGTGCCCCTGAGAGAAGAAGCTAGTTTTAGGGATTTTTATCCCAAATCCACTTTCTCTGATTGAGACTCTGGGACTGAGAGCTTTGAGAGTGGGGAAGAAGGCTGCCCTAGAAGAACCAGAACAAATGGCCATTTCTGGAAAAGAGACTTAAAATCACACTGAGGAGATGCAAGGTTCAGGCACTGAACTCATTTAAGCATCACAGCCCTGACGTAAGGCCACTCACTACTTCAATATCTGAGGATGAGGAGCCTGGGGCTCGACAAGGTGGAGTCCTTGTCTAGGGTGAGAGCTAATGGCGGGCAGAGCAGAGACTGAGCCCTTCCCATGTCAGGAAGGTCCCTACGTTGTAGAGGATGCACCTCTGCTGAGATCTCATTGGACAACTCAGGGCAACCGTGCGGAAGTACCAGCCTAGCCCAAGGCAGGGGACTGGTGCCCAGGACCAAGGAGGAATGTGGCCTGTGACATCGTGGGAAAGTTCAAAACAGGGACAGCCCTCTTCTCACTACCAGGAATAATGGCCTCCCCAAGAACTATAAGTATTTATAGAAATTATCACAGTGCTAACCCCAGTGACCTGTGCTGAAGGAGAGAACATGAGCAAATGAAAACATGGTGTGGGGAGAGGAGAAGCCTGCCACTCAGGGATAAACAAAGTCCCCTGGGGTGGGTGAGGCATGAGTGAGGTCATAACACTTCTCACTCCATTCCACGGTGAGGGGGCTCATCTGGCTCGGGTGCTGCACTTGGCAGGTGTAGACCTCTCCTCTCTGGGGAACTGTTTCCAGCATCACCAGGATCTGGAAGGTCCAGTCTCCATTCCGGATCAGGCCTGTGGAGACGACCCCAGCCTCCTCTTCCCGGCCATTCCGCAGCCACCGGACTTCAATGTGGCCTGGATAGAAACCATTCACAGAGCAGACCAGGAGGTTGTGGTGCTGCAGGCGCTGGGTCTTTGCAGGATACACAGTCACTGTAGGCTTAGCTAGGAGAGAAAAGGTGAGGGAACATGAGGAAGACAGAGGAAGGCTCCTTGGTTGGCTGCCCCTCGGCCTCCAGTCCCCGGCTCCAGCGTTGGGCAGCCTCCCTCAGAGCTGGCCCCGTGGCCCAGCAGGAGTTCGTGCCATGAGCCTGGAACCCATCCCTACGGCACAGGCCCCCTAGACTTGAGAGATGTAGAGAAAATTTGTGAGATTTTTTCATAACTTGAAACAGTTATTCATTGTTGAATTGAAGTGTTTACAAATCTTTGCAAAGTATATAGTGTATTAATTAAAAGTGTGATTTCTGGAGCAGGGCTGTCTGAGTTCAAGTCCAGGTTCTGTCTCCTACTGGTTGATTCTAGGAGAAGTTTTACATTCCTCTGTGCTGAGCTTTCTCACTTATAAAGGGGATAATAACACTAATTTACCTCTTAAGGACATATGAGGACCAGTGGACCTAATGACTGGAACTCTGCCATCAATATGTGTTAGCTATTTATCATCCTTGTTCACTTGGAGAGAAAATATAATTCAAAGCAGTGTGGATAAACTGGGGAACAGCTTGGGGAAGATGGGGATACAGGCTATGAAACCTTGGAGATGCGACACTCACACCTGAGAACATCACAGAAATGGTTCTACCTGGGAAGCAGGAAAGACACAGGTGATTCTGAGTCCCAGAAAAACGTGAGTCTTGAAGGAGAGGGGAAGGAGCAAGGGAAGTCATTCACTTATAGAGTAATTACACTCAGTTGAGCAATCTCTCTCCCGTCTAAAGACGCATATCTATTGTTGGAATTGTTATCATTTTATAATTGTCTCTCTTTTTAAGCTGACACTTGAGCTCAGGGCAGGGTCTGGGACTCACTAATATGTGTGCTTCCTGCCTGAGACCAGCTCAATAAACACAGTGGGGGAGGGGGAAGGGGAGGGGAAGATGGAGAAAGAGGAGAAGAAACCTACAGAGAAACGTTTTTACAACACAACAAAATGGTAGATTTAAGATTGATAATTCATTGCTAACAACTTTGCAGTACATTTCATTACATTAAAGATGTTTAAATTCTTAACATGGAAAGTAATAAAACAGAAACAAAATACAAACCAGGAACTGGAGAAACTGCTGAATCAAATATTAGCAGAGTGTTCACCTTACTGCATAGAGAACCATAAAATCACTGAGAAAAACAACAGCCCCCAGAGATGACAGACAATAGGCAATTCTTAGGGCAGGAACAACAATTAGCCAATAAATACGTGAAAAAATGTTCAAAAATCTTAGAAATCAAAGAAGTAAAAATAAAAATAAAAATATACATTTTCAACTGAGTATTTGGTAATAGTTAAAAAAATTAGAACATGAGGTCGTTACAACTATAAAAAGATAGTATGTAACTGCTTAAATATGATTAGCATTATAAAAATAGTATCATCTATATATTAGGAAACAAAATCATAATTTAAAAACCTGGTTTTACAATCATTTCAACTATGTAAAAACATACACGAAGGGGAAAAAAAAAAAGACAGAAAGTTAGACCTAAAAGAAGACTCAAAGACCAGAGGTGCCTCGGAGGTCCCCCGCCCTCAGAAATGGGCCTGACCCTTCTTCTCAATCAAATGTTTATGGAACAAACACAGGACCCTATTCCAGGGGTTCAGGGTTAAGAAGGGTTTGGCCAAGAGGGACTGTGACTCCCCTTCTCCCCAACCTTTCACCTCCCTCCCCTCCGCTCCCCGAAACCTTCACCCCAACAAGTCAGCGCCGCAAACGTCGCTTACAGAGGACAGACTCACACGGCGCCCCGACAGCGGCCCGCCCAGGTCCCCGCACACGTGTGTCGCTCAGCCCTGCAAACACACACGCACAGTACACGCGCACACACGCACGGTACACGCACACACACGCACACACGCACGGTACACGCGCACACACGCGCACGCCCCCCACCCCCCGCCGCGCTCACTTTGCCGATGCACCAGGAATCCATCCAACACCCCGTAGTTGTATCTGCACGTGTCCACCATGGCCCGATGCCGCTCCAGGATGTCCTTCTGCGGGTTCCAGTACGCGGCGTCCGGCCGCCCCAGCTCCGTCACCGCGCGGAACTCCCCCACGTCGCTGTCGAAGCGCACGTACTCCTCCCCGTTGTAGATGTATCTGGCCAGGTACTGCACCCGCTCCGTCCCGTTGGAGAAACGACACTCGCCCTTAACCTGGAACACGAACTGCGCTGTGGGGACAGGGACGGTCCGGTCACTCTGGTGAGAGACGGATGGCGCCGCCGCCCGGTGCGGGGCTTGCAGGCCGGCGGGGACACGGGGACACCGGCCCCCCAACTGCCACCACCCGGGGTCCCCGCTCATCTGGGGCAGGAGGGGGCGGAGGGCAGGGGAGGCCCCTCCCGGGGCTGCCAGACTGCACGCCCAAGGGGGGCGGTGGGCGGTGCCGTCGCCGCCTCCTCCTGGAAGCCCCGCCCTCCCTCCGCCCGCCGGCCCCCCCTTTCCTCAAACGGGCCCTCCTCGTGCAGTTAACTCTCGGTCGGGGGACCTCGTGCCCGGCCCCTGCTGCCCCGGGGATCCAAGGAAGGACGAGGGCACCTCCCCGCGACTCTGGAGCTTCACCCGTCAGGACCCAACCGGACGAGATTCACGCAGGAGTGAGGAACGTCAGAAAGCGGGGAGTTCTCCAACAGAGAATAATAACCAGTCACCAAGCCATATAATTTATCCTTCACATCGTCTGCTTAATTTCTCTGCCACTGGTCCACTACTTAGCTACAGCAGAAAACTATGGCCACAGCCATTTGATTCCTGTTCAGTGGCCCAACTAATTCATTTCCTAACTGTCCCCTGCTCCCAGTAATACCAGTAAGGCGTCAGATTCCCAGCTTTGGCCAGATTGGAACTTTCATTTCTACAGTCAGGTCCCCTCAGAAGGGGAGAAACTAGGATGGTATCCTCATACAGACAGTTTACAAAAATGAGCAGGTCCCCAGCCTCTGAGGAGAGACTTCGCTTAGAAATGATGGCAGATAGGAGGGCACTCTGGTCAGACCACTTCTATTCACAACATCTCTAGTGCCTTTTTGACACATGAGAAAGTTGAAAAATAAAAACGTGTGAAGTTGCTGTTCACTGCAGCCCGTATGGTTAGCACTGTTGGTCCATGTTCACTGCCCAACTTGTTTCCAAATATAGTGAATAAAAATATAGGGTGCCCAGTTAACTTTGGATTTCAGATAGATAATTGTTTCTCTGAAATTCAGATTTAATTGGGCATCTGGTATTTTATTTGCCAACCCTAGCCCAGTTTGCTAATAAAATCTCAGAAAAGAGTGTGTATGTAATACTTCTTTGCGTTCTTCCTCACATGCCCATGATAGTCTATACACAGTGTGAGCCCATATGGAACTTTTCAAGTTATAAGTGCAAAATGAATAAAATTTTCTACTATATATTAGAACTAGCAGCCTTTGCATCTGCCTGCCCCCAAATCTAGGACACACACTGACACATATAAACATCAGAAATTTCATCAGCAATTCGGACTCAATTAAGCCACTCTTGACCAGTGGTGGGTAGAAGCCCAAACTCTAGAATTAGAAAATCTAAATTTGAACATCAGTTCTTCCACTTGGATCAGATTTTAACATTCATGGGTCTTTTTTCCTTCTCTCTAAAACAGATTTAATGACAGTATATTCCTCACAGGATATTGTTAAGTGTGAAATTAAATAGTGATTCTTCCTAGTGCTGATCATATACTAAGTACTCAATAAATACATTGCTATTTTAATTCTTATAATCCCTATGAATGCAAGCTCACAAGATCTTTCTATTCCTAAAGCAAATAATATCTTCACATCATTTGGCAACTGTCTTTAGTTAATTTTATCACTAAATATAATTTTGAAAACAAGGACAGAAATTTGGTTTATGTATAATAACGGGATATGCATGAACCTAATAGGCTGACGGAGAAGAGGAGGACTTACTAGATGCTGAGAGTTAGACAATATAATCTGGGTTCTACAACTAACTGTGACTCTGGGTAAGTTACTTAAACTCTTTGAATTTTAGATTCCACAGATTATTACTTTTTTAATTACTGCAGATAAGATAGGGTAGTTATGAGAATTACATATTTAAATATATAGACCTGGTACACAGTAATTGCAAAATGTTATGATACTCCACGCTGATAGAGACCAGATTTGTGTTGTTGATGCCTCCATCCTCATCCAGGGTGATAACCTATCTATTCTAGGTCTCTAATAAATATTGGCTGTCTAATCAATGGCTTTTTGCATATCCAGTCACCTCTGCATATAAGACCGCTGTAGTGGTTCCTTGCTGCTGACTGAACATCTCTGGTTCTCAAGTCCTCCCAGCTTCTTTTCAGGCTCTTTTATTCTGTGCTTTAGGTCCAGCTGACGCCCTGATCCTGACGCACAGTCTCTCCCTGAGGTCAGCTGCTCAAAAGAGTCACCTGTCAACCATCCTTCATGTCTTCAGCTCCCATTTTCCCTTCAAATGGTCCAATCCAGTTTCCATGTTGTACACGCCACTGACTGCACATGTCACGTCCACCAAACCCAGTGCTCATGTCTCTGCATGTTCTCGCTTCCCCACCTCCTAGTGGCTCTCACCACACCTGGCCACTCCCTCCTCCTCCCTTCACCTCCATGCATCACATTCCTGGTTTTTCTCAACATCACTGGCACCCTGTCTCAGTCCCCTTGGCTGCCTCACTGGCCCTTGGTGCTCTGGGCTCGGCCCCTGCCGTCTTCTCGTCTGCCACACACACTGTCTCACTCACTGTGTGACCTCCCCCATTTTCCTGGAATTGAACACAGTACATGTGTCATGACACCGACAAACATACCTCCAGCCCTGGCCGGCCCCTGAACTCCAGGCTCCTGTATTCAACTGACCTCTTGACAGCTCCACATAAAGGTCAAAAAATCATTTCAAACTTAAAATATTTATTCCTAACCACCCACTTCAAATTATTTTCTGCTATAGTCTTCCGTATCTCAATGAACAGCACCACCAAGTTTATTCAAATTATTTAAGAAAAAATCCTTACAAATGAGCTTGATTTTGTACTTCTCTGCCATTTAATCCATTACAAGGTCACACAAATATCTATCCCAAATCTGTTCACCTTATCTTTACCACTGCTTTTGTCACTGCCACACGCAATGAAGCCCCAAGCATGTCTTCCCGGGAGAACTCGTCCACGCTCCTAAATGGCTTCCCTGATCCCACTTGTGAACCCCTACAGTCCCATCTCCACATGGTAACTAGAATTATTTTTTAAACATAAATATAAATGGACTCTCCTCATAACCCTCCAGTAGTTCACTTGCTTCTTCAAATAAAATTCAAGTTTCTTACCACGGCCATCAAGGCCCAATATGATTTGCCTCCTGTCTCCACTCCCTTCCTGTGTCAATGTCACCCCCAGCTTCCTTGCTGAGCCTCAGCCACGCTAGTCTTGTTTCTGTCCCTTCAACACACCAAACGCATTCCCACACTTTGGCCTTTCCGTGTTCCTTCCCTGGAATACTTGTCCCTTAGATCTCCATATGGTGGCTTCTCTCATCATTCAGGTCTCAAGAAAATTTTTTTATTTCTTAAATAGTTATTGGGTTATTGTCTTTCTCCCCTGACATGAGCTAAATTCTGTGATAATAGGAAACTTTCTATTATTTCCAGATAGGATTCTCTGAGCTTAGAACAGAACCCAGTGAACCACAATTGCTCAGATAAATATCTGCGGTCTAGTGAATGGACCCGGGTTCTGGGATTTGATTGTTGTGGGAATCATGGAAAAGAGAGGGGCTCAAGTTCCTACACTCTTTTATTCAGATGATACATTATATCCCTTCTACTTTCTGGAGAAATTCAAACAAGCTTTTTTTCTATTTCTATTGCTAAAAGAAACCTTCGTCAGTAAGAAATGGGTGACTTTTTTAAAAGGGAAAATATCACTACATTTTATCTTGTCTATGGATCTGTTCCAGTGCTGAAGGTCTGTGTGAACTTTGGGATCCCAGGAATGGTGATGACATAGTTGGGGAACTAATAGGGAGGGAATGAAAGTAAAGGTAACCAAACATGGCTAATTAAGGAAAATAGAGGGGACGATGAATGAACCTGTGACATTTGGGACCAAGACTGCAGGAGGCGAATGAGTTCCCTTGACTTGATTATTGACTTTCAGTCTCATGGGATGTAAGCAGCCTTCATACTCGGTCCATACACCTGTTCAAAGTGTATAATTTGAACCTATGAGATTGCTAATATTTGACTCTTTTTAACTTAAGAAACAGAATTCTGTACAATTTATCTCTACTAGTGTAAGTCTTACTGTGGGCTCAGACCAGAGAAGGGGAGATGGAGAAACTCCTAGTATAGAAAGGTTTAAGACAGATTCATAATGAACACTAACCTGGCCAGGTGTTCAGAGATGCTTTAAGTTCTTTATAGCATCAAAGAATACCCCATAGATGACTCTCATCTGTAGCATCATTCCAAGTACCAAGAATCTCTGCTTCAGCTCCAGGGGGCTTTCCACAGGAGGACTAGAGAGCATTAACCCCAACTTGTGTCAAAGAAGCTCCATTATAGGGACACAGGCCTTATGAACATTGGAGTTCAGGGAGAAAGGAAAAAAGATAGCAGGGGATGCCCCTTGATGTATCCTCACATAATAGGGAGAGGCACACACACACTATGGATTCTGTTGAGGACATAACACAGGATTTTCTAGGAGAGACCCTTCTAATTCCTTTTGACTCCCCATAAAATTTCAGGGAAACTTTTCCCTTCTTGGGATAACTCAATATAATAAACGAAACCACTGGATGGGAATTGGTTTGAAATCATTGTTTCTAAATTCTCTCAAGACCCCGAGGGAATGCGACACAAGGCTGGAGAGGCTTTACTGGAGAAGAGTTGAGAAGAAATGACCTATATACATAGAGCCCCTTACACGGCTCTTGTAGAGAGTGAGCACCCAGGCCCTTTTTCTGGGGAAACAAGTGGGGATCTATATGATAAAGATGGGTGGTCACTGAAAAAAATGTCACAGTTTTCTAAGGGACATGGCCTGGACACAGTGCCAAAGCTAATCCTTCCTTTTCCCACCTCACTATAGCTTACCCCCCAAGATATGCACTTACGTGGTGTGTCCCTGGCCCAAACCAAGAGAGGGCTCAGTACCATCAATATCATCATCAGAGCTGCCATCCAGGAGCCTCTGGGGAACCATAGACACAGCATGCTGGAGAGCACAGAGGACAGGGTGCGGAGAGCAGGCAAGTCTCACTCAGTGAGCACTATGATCCTTCTCCCCCTGTATCCTAAATAATACCAACCAAGGAACTCATTTCTTTGTTCCTGGATTGGGTAATTTCAGCATTGAGAACCAATCAGCATCAAAGATGAATAATGTCATCAATTGCTGGTCAGAGATTCAGTATGAAGGTCCTCTTCTGAAAGTTAGAATTTTCTGCATTTAAAAGATTGTTTTAATTTCGTGTTTTAAAGGTTCAATTCAGTTGTATCAGAAACATTTCATTGGGCCCCTATGGTGAGCTAATTCTGTGTGTCTCAATGAAGTGTGTACAAGTTGAAGCCTTTTAGGAATGTTCATTTCTCACACTTGCAGACAGAGCCATTTTGACAAATGTATGTATGAGTGTGTTTAGGAATTTAAAGGATGGAGGGAAGATGATTGCAAGTTAGGAGGCCTTCAATTTTGTCCTCATTGCACTATAACTTAGTGTTGTAGGTTTGGGAAAATTACTTAAGTTCTCACAGTTAAAGTCACTGTGATCTTTCAGATGTTTTAATTCCGGAAAACACTGTGACTTTGTGGACACCTCAAGGAGCAGCTTCCCCTAGTAACTGATGATATGACAGACTTACAGACATTGATTGGAGGATATAATCTGCAGCTCTTTATAAGGAGAATGTCTCTGACTGAAGGCAATTGAAAGTTATTCAATAATTTAACCTGAGTGAAAAGGTTTATCAGATTTATCTCCTGGTGCTGCCGCTGGGCTTAGTGACTCCTCCAGAATACACATAGAGAAAAGGGCTTAGAGGAGGTGATTTATATGGAACGGAGGGGAAAGTACTTTTGAATAGCATTTGACCTAACAATGTGATAAGGCCAACTGTCCAAAACACAGTATCCACGGGGCTGAGCCTTTGATAAAGGACTCAAAGTCAGGCTTTAGAATAATTAATGTCCAGTGCCTTACTCTTGGTCCCCATTATGATTTTTTCATTTTCTTATGGACATGTCCCCTTAGTTTTTCAACTTCTCTTGCTTTATTCTAAGAAAAGTTAAAAAAAAGACTTTATTAATAAAATTGTTATAAAATGTTTAGGAAATGGAACACTATGGAAAAACTAGAAATCATATCCTTTGATGTAATCATATAATTTTAAACATATAATTCAACTTTATATAATTATTACACATAATTTTAATATAAATGCAATTCTCCAATCCTGAATGGACTTTAAAGGACAACTCTCTAAGTTCTGCAATAATAATCACTTCACCACAGCTCTGCTACACAGTTTTTCATCGTGTGCCTTCATATCTCTAGTGACAGAATACTTACCATGCTACAGTAAAGTGACTACAGTTTAGTGGGTGAAATGAATGATGATGGTCAAAAGGTACAAACTTCCAGCTATAAAATAAGTAAGTTGTGAGGACGCAATGTACATCTAAGAGAGTAGATCTTAAAGGCTCTCATCACAAGAAAAAAAAATTAACTATATGTGGTATAGATGTTAACTATCCTTATTGTGGTGATTATTTTGCAACATACACAAATATCAAATCATTGTGGAGCGAGGTCCAAGATGGTTGCAGCATAGCAGGATGCTGAACTCACCCCCTCCCATCCCATGAGCAAACTGAAATAGACACATAAATAGAGAGCAATTACTCCTGCAAGACAACTAAGGTCTGAATGAACAGCTTCTGAACAACAAAAAGGCTAAAGAAACTGAATAGAGAAGGCTGGGAAACTATAGGAGCATTTGGAACTCTGAGCCAGAGGAAGTGATGAGACCATTGTTCACATCCTCCTCCACTTGGATAAGGCAGGAGGAGCTTTATTTTGGTGTTTTGGCCTCAGTGCATTCCCAGACATACTGTGTGGAGTCTTTTTTCTCTAAACAGAGGGAGCAAACAGGAAAAATAGGGCTTCACCTCAGCACCAGGCCTCCCTGCCAGGAGCTGCTCCAGCCCAGTAGGCCATGCACCAGGCACTGTAAATGCCTGCTTAGTTCCAACTAACTTCTCAAAACTACTTAGCACATAAAACTACACAGAGGTCACATATAAACAAACCACTTTTGATACAACAAACAAGAGGGAGGCCATACAAACAAGACTGGGGAGCCAGGAGAGCTCTCCAGGGACTGAGGGAATTCTCAGGGGAGTCAGCAGAAAACAATGGATTGCATATAAAGGAAACTGATTTCTCTGCATCAACTTTACAGGACAAAAGGGAGTGTCAGGGTATCTTTAAAATACTAAAAGAAAGGAATTTACAACCTAGAATAATTTACCCAGCAAGGTTATTTTTCATATATAAAGGAGAAATAAAGGGTTTCCCAGACAAGCAAAACTAAAGGAGTTCATCACCATTTAAAACAGCTTTACCAAAGTGCTAAAGGGTCTTTTTTAAAGCATAAAAGAAAAGACCACAATCGGAAATTAGAAAATATTAGAAAGGAAAATACGTCATGGGTAATGCCAAATATTAGATAAATACAGGTAATAAGACATTTAAAAAGCTAGTATGAAGGTCAAAAGCAAAAAGTATGAAACTAAAACACAACACAAAAAGATCTAAAATATGACATCAATAACAAAGCGGGGAGTGGCAAGTAAAAATGTAGTCCTTTTGGAATTAATTGCCTATCAGCTTGATATAGACTGTTATAGATATAGAATGATACATACAAATCTCATGGTAACCACAAACCAAAATTTCTAGAACATATGCAAAGAATGGAGAGAAAAGAAACCAAACAAAAACACTAAAGAAGCACAGCAAACTACAAGGTCAAGGGAAGAAGAAAGGAACAGAGGAGAACTATTAAAACAACCAAAAACCAGTTAAAAATGGTAATAAGTGTATATTTGTGAATAATTACGTTAATTGTAAGTGGATTAAATGCTCCAATAAAAAGACATAGGGTGAATTAAAAAACACGACCCATCTATATTCTACTAAAAGAGATTTACTTGAAAAAGAAAGACACATACATATTGAAAGTGAAGGGATAGAAAAAGACATTCCATGCAAATAGAAATGAAAAGAAAGCTTGGGTAGCAACTCTCATATCAGACTAAGTAGACTTTAAAACAAAATAAATGTAAGAAAATACAAAGAACATTATATAATTATAAAGGAGTAAATCAAAGAAGAATATATAACAATTGAAAACACAGATGAATTTTGCCAAATATTCAAAAAAGAAAAAATACCTGTCCTTTTCAAACTATTTCAAAAAATTCAAGAGGAGGGAATACTCCCAAGTTCATTTTATGGGGCATTCATTATCCAAATTCTGAAACCATATAAAGACACTAGAAAATTATAGGCCAACATCCCTGATAAACATAATGTATACATTCTCACAACCTATTAGCAAACCAGATTCAGCAATACATTAAAAAGATAATACACCGTGATTAAGTGAGATTTATTTCTGAGATGAAAGGTTGGTACAATATCCACAAATCAATTAACGTGATACACCACATAAACAAAATGAAGGATTAAAATCATATATTAATAGGCACAGAAAAAAAGCATTTCACAAATCCAGCACCAATTTATGATAAAAACTCTCAGCAAAATTAGAATAAGAAAACATATCTCAAAATAACAAAAGCCATATAGGACAAACCCACAGCTAACATCAGACTCAACAGGCAAAAAACAAAAAGAATTTTCCTTAACATCAGAAACAAAACAGGAATGTCCACTTTCACCACTCTTACACACCATACTACTGGAACCCTTAGCCATAGTAATCAGACACAAATAAGAAATAAAAAGTATCCAATTTAGAAAGGAAGATGTAAAACCATCATTATTTTAGGTAACGTAATGCTGTATATATAGAGAGTTAAACATTCCACCAAAAAAACTACTAGAACAGATAAATGAATTCAGTAAAGTAGCAGAGGACAAAATAAATATTCAGAAATCAGTTGCATTTTAACACACCAATAATAAACTATTGTAAAGGAAAACTAAGAAAACAATACTATTTACAATTGCATTAAAAAATATACAACACCTAGAAGTAAATTTAATCAATAATGTAAAAGTCTTGTATTTCGAAAAGTATAAGATACTGAAGAAAGAATTGAAGAAGATATTAATAAATGGAAGCATATACTGTGCTCATGCATAGAAAAATTACCATTAAAATGTCCATACTACTGAAATATTCAATGCAATTTCTATCAAAATACCAATGGCATAGTTTACAGGACTAGAACAAATAATCCAAAAATGTATATAGAAACACAAAAGACCCTGAATAGCCACAGCAATCTTGAGAAAGAAGAACAGAGTTAGAGGTATCATGCTACCTGATACCAAACTATACTACATGGCTATAGTAATCAAAACATTATGATACTTCCATAAAAAGACATATAGATCAATGTGACAGAATAGAGAGCCCAGAAATAAACCCATGATTATATGTCAGTTAATATTTGCCAGTGGAGGCAAGAACATACAATGGGATAAAGATAATCTACTCAATAAATGGTGATGGGAATATCAGACAGATACCGCAAAAATGAAACTAGACCACCTTCTTACACCATATATAAGAATAAACTCAAAATGGATTAAAGATTTAAATGTAAGACTCAAAACAATAAAACTCCTAGGAGAAAACATAGGCAGTAAAATCCCTGACATTTCTCTTAGCAGTATTTATTCTGATATTTCTCCCCAAGCAAGACAAACAAAATTTTAAAAAATAAATAAATTGGACTACATCAAACAAAAAAGATTTTGCATAGCAAAAGAAATCATCAAGAAAACAAAAACACATCCTATGAATGGGCATAGATATTCGCCAATGATATATCAGATAAGGGGTTAATATCCAAAATTTATAAAGAACTCATAAAACTCAACACCAAAAAAACACAATCCAATTTTTAAAAAATATACTAAGGACCTGAACAGACACTTCTCCAAAGAAGACATACAGACATTCAATAGACATAACAAAAGGTATTCAACATCACTAATCATCAAAGAAGAGAAAATTGAAACCACAAAGAGATATCGCCTCATTCCTGTTGGAATGGCTATCACCACTGAATCTATGAATAACAAGTGTTAGTGAGGATGTGGAGAAAGGGGACTCTTGTGCATTGTTGGTGGAATTGGAAATTGGTGTAGCCACTGTGGAAAACAGTATGGAAATTCCTTAAAAAATTAAAAATGGAACTGTCTTATGACCCACTGATTCTGCTTCTGGGTATATATTTGAAGAAACCCAAAACACTTATTCGAAAGAAGAGATGCTCTCCTATGTTCATCGTAGCATTATTTATAATAGTCAAGATATGGAAGCAACTCAAGTGCTCATCAATAAACGGGTGGATAAAAAGCAGTGGTACATATATTCAATGGCCTATTACTTGACCATAAAAAAGAATGAAATTTTACCATTTGCCACAGCAAGCATGAACCTAGAGCATATATGCTCAGTAAATAAACCAGTAAGAGAAAAACATATACCATATTATTTCACTTATATGTGGAATCTAAAAAACAAATAAACAAAATTGAAACAGACTCATGACATAGAAACTGGACTGGTGATTGACAGATGGGAGGGGATTTGGGGATCTAAGTGAAAGAGGTGAAGTGATTAAGAAGTACAAATTGGCAGTTACAGAATAGTCAGAGGAATGTAAAGTACAGCATAGGATATATAGTCAATAATATTGTAATAACTATGTACGGTGTCAGGTGCATCCTGGAAATATCAAGGAACATTTAGTAATGTATATGGTTGTCTAATTGTGACAGGATAGTAAGAAGTTAGGAAAGTTCCTGGGCAAGTGAAATGGCAAAACTCAGACAAGAAAATTAAACAAGACCAGTTTGAGTAACTTACACCAACTGATAAATCACAAGGACTCTTGAGAGCAAGTGGTTTATACCACTTCTCCCTAAGCAAAGAATACATAGCTTAAGTACCCCCGGTCTGGGAAATAGAGAACAGAGACCAAATAAATGTCATTTGTGCCAGCTAAACCCAAGGACAGATGAAGTCAGGGGAATAAATAACAAAAAACTCTGTTACAAGCCATGCAAACCCAAGATAAAAGTTAAACAGTATAGCAGATCAAAGAATATTTCCATGCCCCACCCCCATGCACTCATTTTGATGCATCAGAATATTAAAAATGTACCTGAAAAACTGATGAATATTCTGTTAAAAACTTCCTCTAAGATTCTCACCACAGAAAAAAGATAAAAAGCTCTCTGGACAAAGACATAATGCAGGCTTGCTCTAGAGCACACCCATATCCCTTCCCGAGTATGAACCTTTTATTTCCTGCTAAACTCTTAAGGTTTCCCAGGAGACTTGCAGCCAGAGGAGCACAGGCAGTGGCAGCTCGACCCTGGTCCTGTCTCCAGGGATCCCTTTTTCTCTGACTTCCCAGTGAGCTAACAGCAGTCCTGCCTTGGCTTCCTCCTTTCCTATAACATTTTAGGGAGCCAAGGCAGAGCACCGCCTAGGCTTTCTCCTGCTACTTCTTCTACTCTAAGTCCTTCCTTTGTCTCACCGTCCTCAGCTTTAATAAACATACTCTCAAAATCACCTTGACTCATGTTGTGAAATCTTTCCTACACGAAATCAAGAACCCATACACTAGAGGCCAGTCTGAGGTGGACTTGCTATGGGCCAGTCCCTGTTTGGTAACATAATCACTATGCCATCCACCTGAAATCAATGCAAAATAATAATGAAAGTAATCTGCATTTGAAAAATAAAAAAATGTAAACAAAAGCTAAAAAAAATAATATTTTATTAAACAATTATATCAAGGAAGAAATAAAAAATTCCTTTGAGACAAATGAAAATGAAAAAGCAACCCAATGACAGAATCAAGGGCCAGAGATACAGCCTGGAGCTGACTGCAGCCCCAGCTGACACCGTAGCAGTGGGGAAGTCAGGCTACAGCCTTCAAACAGCAGCTGGAGGATGGGAGGGTCAGAAACAGCATTCTGGCCTTTGCAGCCAAAACCTGTTTTGGCTAAACTCAGTGACAGGGGTAGACACGGTACAGCAGTGGGGCAGCTATGGAGTAATGGGAACCATTACTAGCTAGAAGGCAAAGCCACAGATTTCGTAGCTCTCCTCTCCTACCACTCCACACACATCCCATTGCAGCAGATACCAGCAGAGGCACACCTGGAGAGGCAGTGGAGATGCCTAGAATGGCAGAGTGGGGCTGGCAACCTCTGGCAATAAGGAGGCGGCACCAGAAACTCACCATCCTGGAGCCCCATTACCTGCCACATTCCACCTGGTGGTATCCTGAGAATGAGGTGACTTGAACACAGAGGAGAAGCCCACCACCTCAGAGAATACCGAGCATTTTCCAGGACCAAGGTGACACAATTTTACTGAGATCCCAGAGGTGCCAGGTGTTCAGGGAAGATAAAACAAGAACTTGCGCTGTAGCGCCATCTGTTGGAAGACAAGTGAAAGATCTGTACTCAACCTGCTGAATGGTTAAGAACAAAACAGTATCTAATAAAAAAAGAGTTTACTATTTTACCTGCTCAGGCAGAAAAACCATGTATCATGTATCAAGTACCATAAATAACCAAGGTAAAAGGATAGCTCAGAAGAAATATGAAAAGTCTCCAGAAACCACATTCAAAACATGGAAGTTTGTGATTTAAATGACAGAGAATTCAAGATTGTAGTTATGAAAAAAACTCAATGAGATACAAGGAAACTCAGAAACACAATTCAATGAACTCAGGAAAAAAAATCAACAAACACAAGAATTAACTCACTAAAGGGATTAAAACTATAAAGAAGAACAAGAGAGACATTCTGTGTTGAAGAACTCAAAAAAAATGAGATTAAGAATGCATTAGAAAGCATTGGAAATAAGCAGACCCAATAAAAGAGAGTTAGTGAGCTCAAAGATAGAAATCTAGGAGTGACTCAGGTGGACCCTGGCTGGGTGGCTCAGCTAGTTTGAGTGTCATCCTGTACACCAAAAGGTTATGGGTTTGATCTCTGGTCAGGGTAAATACCTAGGCTGCAGGTTCAATCCCCAGTCAGGGTGCATGTGGGAGGCAGCTGATCAATGTTTCTCTCCCATCTCTCTGATCTCTCTTGTCTCCCTCAACCCCTTCCTGTCTCTCCGAAATCAATTTTTAAAAAATGACTCAAGGGAAAAAAGAGATAACAGAAAGTTTTTTAAAAATGAGAGAACTCTACAAGAACTACCTGATTCTTTTTAACTACCATTAAAGGGAGCAATGTAAGAATAGTGGCATATCCAAAGGGGAAGAAGGGAACAGAGAGCCCAATCAAACAAATAGTTGATGAGAACTTTCAAAATCTATGGAAAGAGCTAGACCCTCAAACTCAAGAGGCTAACATATTGCTTAATTATTTCAATGCAAAAATAACTTCTCCTTGAAATATTATATAAAGATTGTCAAAAGTTGATGACAGAGAAAGAATTCTCAAGGCAGCCTGCAGGGGTGCAGGGACTGTATGTAAGCAATAAAGGGTATCCCATTAGACTATCATTAGATTTTTCAAAAGAAACCTCACAAGCCAAGAAGATGGAATAAAATATTCAAAATGTTGTAAGATCAGCCAGTAATAATATAGTCAGCAAAGTTATTCTTTAGATATGAAGGAGAAATAAAGGCCTTCCCATATAAACAAAACTTAGAAAATTTCCATCACAACACTTGCATTCCAAGAAAAGTTGAAAGGAGCTCTTCTACCTGAAACAAAAAGACAAAAGTATACAAAACTTTTAGTGACTTAACACAGAGGGGAAGAGTAAAATGTCAAAAAAAATACCAAAGCAGGAAATTGTAACTCTACTGCAGAACAGGACATTAAACATAATTATAACAAGAAGAGGAAAAACATTTTTAAAATAAGACTTCTGCAATTTGAAAGCAAATGCACAGCATAAAAAGATATTTTGTGACAACAAAAACATAAAAGGGAAGGAGAAAAAGGGCTGAACTTGTACAGATAAGTGAAAACAAGATGCAATTAGAAATAAAAGGACTATGAGCAGGACTTCTGGCCAAGATGGAGGCATAAATAGAAATGCTGCATCTCCCTCACAACTAAGAAGGAATTTACAAGCACTTCAAAATTAAAACTAAAACAAACAAACAAACAAAATAACCCCAGAAAATTCAGAAAATCGAAACTACAGGAAAGTTCAGCAAAGAAATAAATAAGAAATATTCAGCCAGAAAGGTAAGAGGGGCAGAGCCAGGATGGAGAGAAAGAGGAGCAGAGTAGCGGCTGCAGGAGAGGTGCTTGGTGGCTGCAGCTAGTGCGTCTGGAGGCAGCAGAGGTTGGCGGCGTGGCTAGCAGTACATCAACTGTAGCCATGGCGAAAAGCAGTCATACATTTTAAAACCTGGAAGTGATCCCATCTCCAAACCAGATGGATCCCAGCCCCAGACCAGACCACATAGCTTGTGGTTTCAGCTCTGGGAAAAACAGAGCCACATTGCTTCTGACTGTGAAAGCCAGTGGGGCTTGGGGCAGAGGAAGAAGCTACCAGTCTCTCAAAGAAAGCAGCTTACTTAATACAGGAAGGGGGATAAGTGCCTGGAAAAGGGGCGAGTGCTGAGCAAGTGGCATTGTTCCCTCTCAGACTCCTCCCCCCCATACAGAGCCACGACATGGTGAAACAGGTCACCAGCACTAGCAAATACCTAAGGCTCCACTCCTTATAATGTAACAGGTGCAACAACTCTACCAAGGCACAGAGGCAAACACAGAAAGCTGTCAAGATGAGGAGCCAGAGAAATATGGCCCAAAAGAAGGGTCAGATCAAGGTTCCAGTGAGAGAACTAAGCTACAAGGAAATAGCAAACCTAACAGATGAGGAGATAGTGAACCTAACAGATGAAGAGATAGCCAATTTAACAGATGCACAGATTAAAGTACTGTTGCTTAAGATGCTCACAGACCTGACAGAAAAGATTAAATATGACAGGGAAGAAATGAAAGCTATCCTAAGTGAAATGAAGGAAAATCCACACAAAACTAGAGGTGAGGAAAGTAAACCAGTACTCAAATCAACAAATTGGAACATAAGGAAGAAATAAACAGTCAACTAGAACAGAAGGAGGAAACAAGAATTTTAAAAAATAAGGAGAGGGTTACAAGTCTCTGGGATAGCTTTAACTGTTAAAACATGTGAATCATAGGGGTGCCAGAAGGAGAAGAGGGAGAACAAGAAATTGAAAAACTATGTGAAAAAATAATGAAGGAAAACTTCCCAAACTTGGGGAAGGAAATGGACATACAAGTCCAGGAAACATAGAGAGTCCCAAGCAAATTAGACCCAAGGAGGATCACACCAAGACATAGCGTAATCAAAATGCCAAAGTTTAAGGTTAAAGAGAGACTCCTAAAAGCACCAAGAAAAAAAGAAAGAAGTTACCTACAAAAGAGTACCTATAAGACTGTCAGCTGATTTCTCAAAAGAAAATTTGCAGGCAAGAAAGGGCTGGCAGGAAATATTCACAGTGATGAGAGACAAAAACCTACAACTAAAATTACTCTATCCAGCAAAGCTATCATTTAGACTGGGAAGGCAGATAAAGTGCTTCCCAGACAAAGTAAAGCCTGAGGAGCTCATCATCACCAAGCCATTTATATGAAATGTTAAAGGGACTTATTTAAGAAGAAAAAGATGAAAACTATGAACATTAAAATGACAACAGAATCAGAACAATCAACAACAGAATCTAGACAATGGAAACAAAGGCAAACTAAGCAGAAAACCAGAGTAGGAACAGAATCATAGGTATGGGGAGCATGGGGAGGGGTGTCAGCTGGGAGGGGGAAGGGTGTAGAGAGAGGAAAGTGGTGCAAGAATTAAAAAGCATAGTAGGGGTGTGTGGAATGGACAGGAAGGTGTAGAGAAGAGCTTATATACATGACCAATGAACATGGACTAAGAGCAGGGGAATGCTGCAAGGAAGGAGGTGCTCGGTGGAGGGGAGCAAAGGGAAAAGAAATTGGGACAACAGTAACAGCATAATCAATAAAACATACAAAAGAAAACACTAACAGCAATGTTTCAAAAAAAAAAAGAACTCTTAGGGAACTTGTTTGAACTAAGTCTTGAGATAAGAAACTTAAGAAAAAATAAAGTAAAAGGACTATTATATATACGAAACTTTTTTTACATAAATTTATGGTAACCACAAAACAAAATCTAGAGCTTAGACATGTAACATAAAAAAGAAGAAATGAAGAAAAATCATAAGAAACAACCAAACTAAAATAGCAGGCTGAAACACAAGGGGAAAGAGACACTAGAGATACAGAGGAACCAGAAAACAGAAGTTCACATGGCTGCAGTAAGTTCTCATTTATCTATAATCACCCTAAATGTAAATGGAGTAAGCTCACCAATCAGAAGACACAAAGTAAAAAGATGGATAAAATAACAAGACCCAACTATATGTCTTATCCAAGAGACCCATCTCAGCTATAAAGACAAACATAGACTCAAAGAGGTGACAGATGATACTCCAGGCAAATGGCACCCAGAGAAAAGCAGATGTAGCTATACTTATATCAGACAAAATAGACTTCAAAATAATTCATCAAGAAGGCATAATACTTATCAATATATATGCACCCAATGTGCAAGCACCAAAATATATAAAGCAGTTACTAAGAGATCTAAAGGAAGAAAATGATGAAAATACAATTATAATAAGAAATCTGAATATGCTATTGACAGCAATGTATAGATCATTCAGACAGAATGTCAATTAGGAAATATCAGCCTTAAATGACATATCAATATACATTGAACTTTCCATCCCAAAACAACAGAATATACATTTTTCTCAAGTCCATATGGAACATTCTCAAGGACAGACCATATACTGGGGCATGAAACTAGTGTAAATAAATTTAAGAAGATTGATATGATACTGAGCATAGTTACCAACCAAAATGATATGAACCTGGAAATCACAACGAAAAAGCTGGAAAAACCATGAATATATGGAGATTAAACAATGTGCTACTGAAAAACAATTGAGTCAAATAAGAATTTTTTTTTTTTATAAGTGATCAAAAGATACATAGAAGGAGTGAGGAAAGGGCTTCCTGAGGAGGGGGCGGCCATGAGACATGGTGTGGTGAGGGAAAGTCTTTCTCTTTTCTTCTCTTTCTGGATCCGCCTCTGGTTTTTTTCAGCTCAAGGGCAAAGGGTGGGTAGTCCAACTTCTGGCAACACTGCCTATGGCACCTTCACCTGCCTCTAGAGGGAGCTTCTGTTATGATAGGGAGGGTGGGACCTTGGATCTCCCCTGAGAGGGCCTCCTCAGTCTGCTGGGAAAACTGTGAGCGCTCCCTCTGCCCCTGTGCTACCCATCTTCGTCCGTCCTAGCTTATATCCAATAACGTATAGTTTCTGATTAAATAGCTGTCTGTTGCACTGGGGGCGAGGGGTGGGGAGCAATCTGTGTAAGAGGGCTGGCTCTCTCCTGCTTGGTGGTCATGGCGGCTCTGTGTGTGAGCCACGGCTGGGCAGGGCCCGATTCCCCCTTGTTGCGCTGCTTTCTGACCTCCCTGCTTGCTGGTGGCCTCAGTGAAACAGGGCCCTGGGAACTAGTGTATTTTGTCTTCCTGAGGGAAGTTTAAAATGGGCCCTTTAGGCTTTTCTCTTTTTGTCTTTCTCTTGCAGAAATGCAGCCTGCAGAGTTCTTGAGCCGGACCTGCCTGTTTTGCAGATCTTACCAACTCCCGTAGGAGGTGGGGGCTGGGTGCAACCTTCCTGGAGGATTCACCAGGGAAGGGGACTCTACCTGGCTTTAAATAATCTCAGGTGCACAGTTCCCAGGCCCCTGCCTTTGCAGAAGACAGAAGCCTGCACTTTCCATTCTGTGTAGCCTCTGCCCTACCAGCTGCATCAGGCAGTGGCCAAGATATCCCCTCGCTTTGCACCTTTCTAATCAATCTGACCAGCTAAACTGAGTGGAGGCAAATCATGCCCTCAATCCTTTTCCCTTGCTGGCAGGGCAGCTTCTCATAGGTTTTCTGCCCAGCACGCCTCAGTTCCCCTTTTTAAAAGTCTCCCTGGGCACCCCCACTGCAGCACTGAGTCACTGTCCAGCTTTCGGTACATGCCACCTCTCCAAAAAGTCAAGAGTATCTCATGGTCATGTCTGGCTGTGGCCAGTCTCCTTGCAGCCATCCTTCTCCACCCCACCTGGGTGCAGATAGAATCCTTCTCACTCTCTGGCTCTCTCCTGATTGGCATTTGCCACTGCAGCTCTGGGTGTGCTGCTTGCTGTGTGTGTGTATAGCATGGATTGCCTGAACTTCGGGTATCCAAGTTGGTCCCAACCTGAGTCTGGGGACTCCCTGTCCTGGGAGGGGAGGGAGCCCCAAAGCTGCAATCTCTGGCCAGGCTCTCTGCATCTGCAGGTGCCGTGCATGGAGTGTTTCCCCTTCTACCTATAGGATCTCCTTACCACCCATTATGAAGTTTCCTCTGTACTCCTTGGCTTCCAAACTCAAGATTCTGTTGAATATTTAGTTTATTTTTCAAAAGTTCAGCCAAGTGCCCAAGTTGGATACAAGAACAAGTGGACTCTGCTTCCACCTACTTGGCCACCATCTTTAATGCCACCCACAGCTTTTTAATACATTCACCTACTGATGGGCACTTGGGCTGCCTCCAAATCTTGGCTATCTATTGTAAATAACACTGCAATGAACATAGGGGTGCGTATATTCTTTTGGATTTGTGTTTTGTGTTTCTTCAGATACAATCCCAGGAGTAGAACCTCTGGGTCATAAGGCAGTTTCATTTTCAACTTTTTGAGGTAACTCAATATTGTTTTCCACAGTGGCTGCACCAGTCTGCATTCCCACCAACAGTGCAGTAGGGTTCCCTTTTCTTCACATCCTCACCAGTGATTCTTGTTTGTTGATTTATTGATGATAGCCATTCTGACAGGTGTGAAGTGAAAGAGAAAAATATTTTTAAAATAGAATCCAAATTTCCCAAAGTTCTCTAGCCATATAAAAATGATTAATCAGTAAGCACAAGTATAACATTTAAATAGGGACAGTGAGAAGTTACTGGGCATAACTAGTGAGTGTCATGGAATGTACTAGGAGAACTCCTAGGGACCTTCAACGAGCATATCATACAGGGGCTGGAAGCCTCTGACAAGCTGGGCTCCAGTCTCTGTGGTTAGGAAAGAAGGATGAAAATGACAGAGGAGCGCACCCTTGGATGCTTTGGAAACCACTGAAGGGCAAGGGGGAGTTAACTCTAGGAAACAAGGTGATAAGTGAAATGTGAGAATGCAAGGAGGGGAGGGGAGAATGGCGTCACATCACTTCCAAAGTCAGAAAAAGGAACTCTTTCTTAACATCCATCTTAATTTCCTCTTGATGCAATGACATCAATTAAAAAGTAAAATTCACCCTATCACCAATGAATGTCAAGCAAGACTGCTCAGCATCAGGAACCCTCATGAGCCAGTGGGAATGTAAACTGGTACAGCTTTTGGAAAACTGGCAGTTGATAGTAACTCCCAAAGCTGAACATCAGGGTACAATATACCCAGCAGTCCTACTCCTGGGTATAGTCAACAGAAACGGGCATATAGGTGTATCAAAAGACAAGTACAAGAATGTATGTAGCAGCTTTTGAGTGTCAGCATTACTGAAATGTTCTTAAATAAATTGATATATTTATAAAATGGAATACTTTATAGTAATGACAATGAATGAACTATTGCTGTACTCAACAAATGGGTCAGTTTCACCAGTACAACCTGGAGTGAATAAAGCCAGTACAAAAGAGTACATAATGTGTGATTCCATTTATGTAAAGTTCAAAACAGGCAGAATGAACATATGGCGTTAAAGTCATTGTTGTGACTTGGTAGGAGTGACTTTGCAGAGGCATGAGATAGGCTTTTGGAGTTCTGGTAGTGTCCTATTTATTTTATTTATACATTTATTCATTTACTTCCTCAGATGCTAGTTACATGGCTGGGTCACTTTGTGGAAATTCATTGTTTTGTACATTTATGATTTTTGCCCATTTCTGTATATTTAGTCACTTCATTAAAAAGTTGACTTAAAAATTTGATTCTTCTTCTGTACTATGATTGCTTCAGCTCACACGTGTGCTGATCCTTTACCTGTCAAAGCTGTTAGGATGTGGGTATGCACATACTTTGTGTTTATATGTTAGGATTGTGGTGTGGTCACGAAGATGTTTCTTTTATTAATATAAAATTGCTTTTCAAATAGTCAACACTCAGAGTTTCAGACAGCTCTAGGAAAGACAAATTGATGAATAAACTCCACTGATCACTTTTTAAACCAATTCTCTTGAGTAGAATAAGGAAACTTACACTGTACCTCACAGGGCAGCAAACTTGGATTTTGCTCGACAGACAGAAGAACCTCTTAATTAAGGGTTTTCAGCCACTGAAGGCTTCATGTTCAGAAAAATGTAACACATTTTGGCCTTTATTCTTTTTTAAAAACTTGAGATATAATTGATATATAACATTATATTAATTTCAAGGGTAATGATTTGATATATATATGTGTGTGTATATATATATATATACGAGGTCTGTTGGGAAAAAGCCCAGCTGTTGTTACTATAATGAGAATGGTTTACGAGACATCGATGTAACCTGGCAGCCAAGGAGAGTGGACTGGAATGCACATGCATGAACAATGACACCTTCACTGTACTAGTCAGTGGGGGTGGTAGAGGCCAGCTGAGTGAGCATGTGTGCTGTGTGGCTGTCACATTCAAAATGACTGAGCGAGTAGAGCAACGAATCTGCATCAAATTTTGCATTAAGCTTGAACATCCCTCCACAGAAACTATTGGGATGACTCAGAAGGCCGCAGCTGTGGGCACCTCGTGACTGGTAGCTTCATCATGACAGTGTATCTGCTTATGCATTGTGTCTTGTATAGAGCTTTTTGGTGAAACATCAAATCATCCAGGTGACTTAGCCCCCCTACAGCCCAGATTTGGTGCCCTGTGGCTTCTGGCTTTTCCCAAAACTAAAATCACCTTTGAAAGGGAAAAGATTTCAGACCGTTGGTGAGATTCAGGAAAATAATGATAGGGCAGCTGATGGAGATTCCAAAAAAGGATTTTGCAGAATGTTTTGAACAGTGGAATAGATGCTGGGAAAACTGTGAGGTCCAAAGTCGCCTACTTTGAAAGGTGACTGAGGCATCCTGTCCTATGTACAATGTTTCTTGTATTCTTGTATCTTCTTCAATAAGTGTATCTTTTTCATATAACATGGTTGGATATTTTCTGGACAGACTGTATATATATATGAAGTGATCACGGTACTATGTCTAGTTAACATCAATTACCTCACATAGTTACAGACTTTTTTCTTGTGATGAGAACTTTTTTTTTTTTAATGTGATGAGAATTTTTAAGATCTACTTTCTGCCCTGGCCAGTGTGGTTCGGTTGGTTGGGCGTCATCCTGCAAAGTAAGGGGTCGCTGGTTTGATTCCAGGTCAGGGCACATGTCTGGGTTGTGGGCCTGGTCAGTAGTCGGGGCAACCAATCAATTTTTCATACATCAATGTTTCTCTCCCCTTTTCTCCCTTTTCCTCTCTCAAAGATTAAATGAATAATCTTTAAAGATCTACTTTCTTTGCAACTTTCAAATTTACAAGACAGTGTTATTAATTGCTGTCTCCATGCTGTGTATTACACTTCCATCTCATTATTTTATAGCTGGAAGTTTGTATCTTTTGACCCTCTTCTACCATTTCTTCCACCCCCCCTACCTCTGGTAGCTACCAATCTGTTCTCTGTATCTGTAAGTTTATTTCTTTTTAGATTCTACATGTAGGTGAGATTTTTCTCTGTCTGAATTCACTTAGCATAATGCCCTCAAAGTTCATCCATATTGTCACAAATGGTTGTATTTCCTTCCATTTTATGGTTGAATAATAGTTTATATGTATATGAGTACATATATATGTCACATTTTCTTTATCCACTCATCTACTGATGGGCTATTGTAAATAATGCTGCAGTGAACATGGGAGCACAGATACCTTTTTGAATTAGTGTTTCTTTTTTCCCTTCAGATAAATACCAGGATGTATAATTGCTGGATCATAAAATGGTTCTGTTTTTAGTTTTTCAGGGGACCTCTGGACTGTTTTTCATAGTGGCTGTACTAATTTACATTCCCACCAGTAGTACACTAGGTTTCCTTTTTCTCCATATCCTGGCTAGCACTTGTTTTTTCTTGTCTTTTTGATAATAGCCATTCTGACAGGTGTGAGGTAGTAATCTCATTGTGGTTTTGATTCGCGTGTCCTTGATTAGTGATGTTTGAGCAGCTTTTCATGTACCTGTTGGCCATCTGTATAAGTCTTCTTTGGAAAAAATGTCTGTTCAGAGCCTCTGTCCATTTTATAGTCTGATTGTTGTTTTGCTATTGAGTTGTTACATATTTTGGATAGTAATCCCCTATCAAATATATGATTTGCAGATATTTTCTTCCATTCCTTAGGTGGCCTTTTCATATTGTTGATGTCTTATTTTGCTGTGCAGAAGCTTTTTATTGACATTTATTCTTATCATGGAAACTATAAAGAGAAGAAATCCCCACATGGCATTAATATCTTTTCCTCTTAGTCTATGGAAATCTAATTCACAGAAAGGCATTTTAGGAAAACTTAACCTGGTTAAGGTAGAAAATCTAAAAGATGTTGTCTTGCCTTTTGTCTACTGGTCATACTCTCAATTCTCAGCCTGGCCTTAGTAAAATACTGGAAAGCCTTCCTAAATTTGCCACGCTGTCTGATGAACATGCCTTTGTAAGTTTTTGTTCTCTCTCCGATGCCCCTTACCTGCCTCGTTTACCTAAGTGAACTCCTGCAGCTTGTTCTCCATGTCACTTCTAGAGTCAGCCATGTCCCTTGCTGTGCTTTCACGAGACCTGTACACGTCTCTGCTATATCACATATCAAGTATAAATGTGTTTGTCTTCCAGGGCTAGACTTTTGAGACTATCCACTGGCATGTGGTAGGTTTTCAATCAATACTGAAAGGATATTAATGGTGGGCATATTTTCTGAATGACAGTAGCCATTTTTTAAAGAATAAAAGCAGTTATTATATTTGACATTAGTAGATACATGTTTAAAATTTTTTTTGAAAAAAATTACACTTTGCCTTAATTTTTCAGTAAAACTGGGTGTTTCACTGAAAAATTTTACAGCAGGTACATACTGTGGCAGATGGAGACAGTGATGCTAACTGGTTCATGTGGGTATCAGGCACGTGACCTTGGCCTCTTTAGCATTGTCCTCTAATCAGCTGGTTTAATTTTAGTGGAATCCCTGGAGAAATACTTCGAGATAACTCTGGCTCTTTATGCAGAATTTAGGAATCATAAATCTGATGTATAGATCCTGACTGCATTAGGGTTTACGGATTAAAACAAGCAGATGAGCCTGGGTAGGCATTAGGATATCATCACTGGGCCAGTGTGGACATTATGACAGCGATAATTTTGTTCACACATTACCCTGGCTGAGGGTGTGCCTGATTCTGCAGACTCACGAATAAATGCCTCCCTTTGCTGCTCAAGTCCTGTGTCCCGGCTTTTATTGTGAGCGTTTCTCACAGTTGTGGAGGGAGATGCAGCATGTATGTCTAGGCCTCCATCTTGGCTGGAAGTCTGAACTGTTTCTTTTATTACTATATTTGTTGAAAGTTTTTTATTGTTATGGATAATAAAGCTTTATTGGTCATGTATGTTTTAAATATTTTATATCTTTTTATTTAAATTTGTGGTGTATTTTGCCTAAGATAATTAAAAAATATTTATGTAGTCAAATCTACCACTCATAATTTTTCTGGCTCTGGCTTTCCTGTCACATAAGAAAAATTCTTCTCCATCCAAAATATTTTGAAACTATTTATGTTGAATTTTTTTTCACTGATCTGTTGTGATGTAATTCACATAATATACAATTTACCAAATCAAGTGTACAATTCAAAAGTTTTTAGTAATTTAACAGAGCTGTGCAAAAATCATAAGCTAATTTTAGAATATTTTCATTACTTCAAAACAAAACTCCAAACCTATTAGCTGTAACTCTTCATTCCTCCACCCTCTTAACCCAAGGCAACCACTAATCTACATTCTGTCTCTGTAAATGCACTCATTCTGGATGTTTATTGTAAATGGAAACATAATATATGATGCTCTGTGACTGTTTTTTTTCCACTTAGCGTTATATTTCCCAGGTTCTATATTGCTGCATGAATCAGTACTTCATCCCTTTTATTGCCAGATAATGTGGCATCATGTGAATATACATTTTATTTATGAATTCATCAGTTAATCCTCCTGGCTGGTTTGGCTCAGTGGATTGAGCGTCGGCCTGCGAGCTAAGTGTCGCTGGTTCGATCTTCCAGTCAGGGCACACCAGAGAAGGAAAACTCTGACTCCAAAAAACCTCCGCTGCCTTGCAGCATACCTCTTCAGGGGAAAGGCTAAGGAGAAGGGAAACTCTGACTCCAAACCTCCGCTGCCTTGCGGCATACCTCCTCAGGGAAAGGCTAAGGGAGTAAACCCCGACAGAAAATCCGGAGCCGGAGTCCCTAAGGCGGTTTGACGTTGTAGTCAACACCGGCAACTCCTGCGGCGCACCTGAAGCCAAGCTGTATTGACTCTGTCTTTCCCCTTGGATCCTTCAGCTGCGAAGAGAGGGGGGGTCTGCTGCATGGGCAACAGCTGGCCCTCCATATCACCCTGCCCAGGCTTTGTAGCTTCACTGGAGAGGACACTCCAGCATCATCGCAAGATGTCGACTCAACACGGGAGGAGACAGATACCGGTTATAAGCTCATCCGATTGGCGAAGGAAACGAGTGCCAGGGGTCTCCTCTGATGGTGGGAGAGGTCATTGCACCTCACTGGACAGCTACCGCCTGCCTCAAGCTGGGCAGCCCCCAGCCAATTAGGTGCCGTCTCGCCATGGCTCCCCTGCCCCACTGGGTGCGTGGGGATCAGAGAGGTGTCTCTCGAAAAGTGGGCCACAAAACACTCGCACCAGGCAATTCCAAGCAAGCAACAAGAAAGAAGCCTCCAGCTCTTCGCCTCGCTAGCTGGAACATCAGGACCATGTGTCCCGGACTTACTGCAGACCTTCCGTGGATTAATGGTGCCAGGAAAACCGCCGTCACCGACAGGGAACTGGCACGACTAAACATCGACATTGCGGCTCTACAGGAGACCCGGTTGGCCGACAATGGTACTATCAGAGAAACCAACTACACCTTCTACTGGCAAGGGAAGTCTCCGGACCAACCAAGACAGCACGGTGTTGGGTTCGCTGTGAAGAACACGCTTGTTAACTCCATAGAGCCACCCACAGGAGGCACAGAGAGATTACTTACCCTCCGATTGTCAACAACTTTCGGCCCAGTCAGCATTCTTAGCGCATATGCCCCAACCCTCTGCGCCACCACCGAAGAGAAAGAACAGTTCTACCATGCACTGGACGAAGCGTTATCCAAGATCCCCAGAAGTAACGCTCTTTATCTCCTTGGAGACTTCAACGCAAGAGTAGGAGCCGACCACATGGCCTGGCCCACCTGCCTCGGAAACTTTGGGAGAGGAAAGATCAATGAGAATGGTCAGCGACTGCTTGAGCTTTCGTGTCACCACGGCCTGTGCGTGACAAACACATTCTTTAAGTGCAAAGAGATCCACCAAGTGTCATGGAGGCACCCCCGCACCCGCCTCTGGCACCAGCTTGACCTCGTCATCACCAGAAAAACGGATATTGGCAACACCCTCCTCACCCGCAGCTACCACAGTGCAGACTGCGACACGGACCATGCCCTTGTGGTAAGCAAGGTGCGCATAATGCCGAAGAGGTTGCACCACTCCAAGATGAAGGGTCGCCCACGCATCAACACCAGTTGTGCCAGCAACCCAGTTAAGACCCAGCAATTCATCAACAGGATGGAAGATGCACTCGGCGAGGGAATGGTGGCAGATGACATTATCGAATCCAATTGGCCACGTCTCCGCGACGCCATATACAACTCTGCCATTATTGCTTACGGGAAGAAAGAGCGGAAGAACGCTGACTGGTACGAGGCTCGCTGGGAAGAAATGGAACCCGTGATCGAGGCTAAGAGGAAGGCCCTACTGGCTTACAAGGCCACGCCCACTCCCAGTACACTTCAAGCTCTACGGGCTGCCAGGAACAAAGTCCAGAAGACCGCCCGCCACTGTGCCAACGCCTATTGGCTAAACCTATGCAGAAGCATCCAGGAAGCCGCCGATATAGGCAACGCACGAGGAATGTATGAGGGTATCAAGAAGGCAACAGGCCCAATCCCCTCCAAGATCGCTCCCCTTAAGTCCAAGACAGGTGAGGTCATCACTGACCAGGAACAGCAAATGCGGCGGTGGACCGAGCACTACCTCGAGCTGTATGCAACGAGGAACACCGTAACAGACACTGCTCTTAACGCCATCCCAGACCTACCAGTCATGGAGGAGCTAGACACCCCACCTACTGCGGCAGAGCTCGGCAAAGCCATCGACCGCCTCACTTGCGGGAAAGCACCAGGAAGCGACGGAATCCCTCCAGAAATCCTAAAGAGCGGGGAACCAGTCCTGCTACAGCCGCTCCACCATCTACTCTGTCTCTGCTGGAAGGAGGGTTACATCCCCCAGGATATGAGAGACGCCAACATTATCACCATGTACAAGAACCAAGGAGACCGCAGTGACTGCAACAACTACCGGGGCATCTCTCTCCTCAGCGTCGTCGGCAAAGTATTCGCCCGGGTCGCTCTTGCCCGCCTGCAGACCCTTGCTTCCTGCGTCTACCCAGAGTCCCAGTGTGGCTTCAGAGCTGGCCGATCAACAGTGGACATGATCTTCTCCCTATGCCAGCTGCAGGAGAAGTGTCACGAGCAGCATAAACCACTCTACCTCGCCTTTATCGACCTCACGAAGGCGTTTGATCTGGTCAGTCGAAGCGGACTCTTCAGCTTGCTACGGAAGATTGGCTGTCCACCACATCTGCTTGCTGTGGTCATGTCCTTTCACGACAACATGCACAGCACAGTGTCCTACAACGGCGCAACCTCTGAAGCCTTCCCAGTCAGCAGCGGAGTAAAGCAGGGCTGCGTCCTCGCGCCTACGCTGTTCGGAATCTTCTTCTCCATGCTCCTCCAATACGCCTTTAAGGACTGCAGCGAGGGTGTCTTCATTCACACCAGATCCGATGGCAAGCTCTACAACCTGGCCCGTCTACGAGCCAAGAACAAAGTCAAAGAGGTGCTCATCGTGAGATGCTCTTCGCCGACGACGCAGCCTTGACATCACACTCCGAAGAGGGACTCCAGCAGCTAGTCACTTGCCTTTCCCATGCATGCAAGGAGTTCGGACTAGCCATCAGCCTGATGAAGACGAACATTATGGCTCAAGGCACGGGGACTCCCCCATGCATCACCATCGACGGGTACACCCTGGAGGTTGTCAACGACTTCACTTACCTCGGGTCCACCATCTCAAGCTCTCTGTCAGTTGACTTGGAGATCAACCGGAGAATCGCCAGGGCAGCCACAGTTATGGCCAAACTGAACCGGCGAGCGTGGAACAATTCCAGCCTCACTGAGAAAACCAGACTGCGCATCTACCAAGCCTGCGTACTCAGCACTCTCCTCTATGGCAGCGAGACGTGGACCACCTACGCAAGGCACGAAAGGAAACTCAACAGCTTCCACATGAGGTGCCTGCGACGCGTCCTGCATGTCGCCTGGCAGGATAAGGTCCCCAACACCGAGGTGCTGAAGTGAGCCAACATGAGCAGTTTGCATGCAGTTCTTAGTGAGAGACGCCTCAGGTGGCTCGGCCATGTCAAAAGAATGGATGCAGGCCGTATTCCCAAAGACCTCCTTTACGGCGAGCTAGCAGAAGGCCAGAGGATGACAGGGCGCCCAAAACTGCGGTTCAAAGACATCTGCAAAAAGGATATGACACAATGCTCCATCAATCTCAACACATGGGAAGTTCAAGCAGACGACCGCCTAGCTTGGAGGCTCGCGGTCAGGCAAGGTACGTCACGCGCAGAGGCTGCACGCAACGAGGAGGCGGTCCAGAAAAGATCGAGGCGGAAGCAGCGTCAACAGCAGCAACAACAGCCATCTGCCTTCACCTGTAACAAGTGCGGCAGGGATTGTCACTCCCAAGTCGGACTGCACAGCCATTCTCAGCGGTGCAGATAGACTCTCAAGAAGCTACGCCATCGTCTCTCGAGACGGACGGCTGCCGATACGATGCTAAGTGATCTGTAAACCAAGGAAGCAAGGAATACAACTGGAGAAATTCAAAGAGCAAATACTCATAGAACACCTTCTATGTTCAAAAGAGCATGCTAGGGGCTGGGAATACCAAGATGGAGATCTCAGGAGGAACAATATCTACCAGGAAAGAAAGAAACATGCATACAGCATCACTCCCTGAGTCAGAGACTTTGTCTTCTTCGTGTACTATCCTCTCCTCAGTTCCTAGAGAAACTCCTGGTTCAGAGCAGTTAACCATTAATAGTAGTTGAATTAACAAAAACTTTATTAATAGTAAATGTAAGCATTATAAATTACAATGAAAATACAAGTGAGTATAATTAAAAAGTAGCAAGATTTTAAAATAGTAGAAATAGGACATATTCACACAGGTTGGAGTATTTATAGAAAACTTGAAAATGTAGTTCATTTGCAGTAGTGAGACTTGAAGCAGAGAAAGACAGTATGATTCAGAGCAGTATCAGGTCAGGGGTGAATTAATGTAAGGAGAAGCTCTGATTGATTGGAGTGAACGCTCAGATTAAACAGTAAGGGGTGAGAGCAGATATGCAGAGAGAACCTGTTGTAGGAAAGGCCATGGAGGCTGGGCAGAGCAGTTACTTTTTTAGGAAGGTGATGAATTGAAATGTACAAACACAAAGCAGCAAAATCAACAGTTGGTAAGTCAGGCCTTATGTAGGTATAGGAAGAGCAAGACTAGGGAGGTGGCAGTGAGACCAGAGAGCTGCATTACTGGATGTTCTGGGTCTTTGCAAACTTGTACTACTGGATAAGCAGCAAAAGAAAGAGCCTTTTAGGACCGTTTCTTTTCTTCCTTCAGGAGTAGCATACAAAGATTCAGTCCTTGAGTCCCAGATTGCTTCACCTAGACTTTTTTTTTTTCCTAAGATGAAGCTCATTGGTTTGCTGGACAGAGGCCCTTTATGAAATTTCTCATTACTTATCAATTTCTTTTTTATACAACAATTGGGTAAAGTAACATCACTTGTCTCCACCACATAACACCACTGCAATAGTCCTGGTGGTACCAGACAAGGAACCTGGCCCTGAGTGGGTCTGCCTCAGGCTGGCCAGAAGTGTGTGGGCTCTTGACTTTGTGCAGGAAATACTTCACAATGAAAATCCAAGTGACCGAGAGTATGTTTATGAAATCTGGGGACAGTGAAACAAGGGAGGACTTAGCATAGAAGAAGCAACAGGAGAGCCTCGGCTGGGCTGCTTTGGCTCCCTGGGAAGTCAGAGAGAATGGGGCCTTGGGGACAGGTTCAGGGGGTTAGCCCGGGATGAGCTGTTGATGCCCATGGCTCCCCTGATTTCAAGTCTCATGGGGACCCTTAGAGTTTAGGAGATGTGTGTCTGAGGTGGGGGGAAGAAATGAGGGAAGAAGAGGGAAAAGGGAAGGGCTCAGGCTGCTCCCCAGAGGGAGAGCACATGCCCTTGTCCTTTGTCTTGAGGCTTTTCTCTCTTCCCTGCAGGTGGGAATCTTAGGGAAGATCTCAGGGGAGGATTTTAGCAAAATATTCATCAGTTTTCCAGGTGTGCTCTTTCAGGGTCATGGTCTCTACTGATTGGTCAGTGCCAGGGCAGGGGTCATTAGTCATTGTAGTTGTTCCTGGCTTTGCCACCTGGTTTTGCTGCTTTTCTGGGCCTGGAGCTGAAATATAACTGAGACTTAGATGTTATCTTTAGGGAGGTGACCTTCTGTTTATGGCTAAGTGATCTGTAAACCAAGGAAGCAAGGCTTCCTTGCAAGGAAGCATGGCTGTAAGTTGCTGAGCCAGTGTGTTCAGCTTTCTGTCTCAGTTGCCCTGTTCCTCTTGCCAAGGAAATTTTTTAGCTTCTTACTGTCCTTTCTCACTAGCATGAGTCTGGTTTCAAGATCCTATGAGAAACTGCCGGAGGGCGGGTTATGAGGTGTGTGGTGAGAGGAAGGTCTAATACCTGGAGTTAGTGGGAAGAAACAGGATATGGCTATGTGGACTGCCAGGAACTCCCTCACTTTGCTTTTTAAGCATGATTTAAGAAATGGGTGTAGAGTGCTGTAATCAGGATACTAGTTTCTTTTCAGGCATTGTTGGAAAGCCCCTGGTCAGGATTAAATGGAAAGGAAATTGCTATGATGCTAACATCTCACTGCTGGTAGAAAATTAATCTCTGTGATTGGGACAAGATTGAGAAGACAGGACAGAGAGCTGAGAGGAGAGAGAGGGAGAGAGAAAAAGGGCCATTTCTCCACCTACTGGTTATCATGAAAAACTGCAGGGACAATAATGGAAAATAAAATCAATAATTCTAGGCCCTGACAAGGCATTTTTCAATTATCTCACTTAACCTTTATAAAAATTCTGAAAATAACACTTTATACCATTTGGGAAGTGATAGTATAAGTGTACAAATTATATCTTGACTTCAAAAAGAAAAAAATATTATTTGGGAGGAACACAAATTTAGTAAAAATGTCTTAGTGCTACAACTGTGCAAAACATTCTTCAAGGTAGTGGTTTTGCAAAAATGAATGGGATCTGTAGATCTGGTTTCCCAAGAGTTCAGAGTCTACATAATCTTGCTGTAATGCACGGTGTAATGGGTTATTTTTTACTCTTTGCCATTTTTGCATTTTACCCCAGTGGCAGTTAATTTTTTTGCTCACGTATCCTAGCAACCTTGAGCCCCCTTTGCTAGCTGACCCTGGCTGTTATCTGGCTACACCAAGGACATGAGAATAGTTTGGCGCCAAGTATTTATCAGCTGAAGCTCCTTCTAAATTAGAAAGTATGTATATATGTAGTTTCTCACACCTGTGTAGTTTTTTTTTCTCTTTTGTTGCTATCTAGTTACCCCAAGGACATGAGTATAGTTCTTTTGCCTTTAAAAACCTTTTAGTCTGTAAGGCGGGGCGGCTCTCCCATCTTCTGCTTCTGAAGGTGGGAAGACCCGTCTCTGGCCAGGTAAATAAATGCCATAAATTTATTTCTAAATTGCCTCGTGTCCTCTTTGCTCGCAAATGCTCCATAACACACGGTAACAAGAGCTTCAATAAATTTGTTTATAAGATACAGTGAGAGCATAAATTGATGGAGCCACTAGTTTTCAAACATGGGCAAAAATTGTTGAAATGTTTTACAATATCTAAGAATTTAAAATATTAAAGAATGGTGTTCTCTAATTATGTGAGACAGTAAGACATAAAAAGAATAAAGGAAATATAATTCAGGTTGATTAAAGGAGCAGAAGAGGTAAAGAAAATACAATAAAATGATAAGTAGGGAAAACAAGGATGAAGATGCAGGCAGGGAGAAGAATCCTGGCCAATAAGAGAGAAAAGCTTTCAGTGAGGAATGAAAACAAATATAAAGGTGGAACCACCTCAACAAAGCAAAAGAATTGTGTGGCTGCAGATAGAAAGGGAAATGAAACAATAAGTCATCTCGGTAACTCCAGTGTAATTAGAAGGCTAGGAAGTGACAGAATGGAGGGTTTGGATTTACTAAGCACTAATATTCTCATACCCGTGCCAGAAAGTAGCATCTGTTGAAGAGAAAAAGAGAAGTCCTTTAAAAAGAAATGCATCTTTTCTCTTCTCAGAGACGGTACTTAAAGACTCAGCCCTCAAACCCAGAATCTGCCTCATCAGTTAATTCAGGCTCAAGTTAATTCCTTTTGGGAAAGCATTCCAGCTTTTGCACTGAGGCATTTAAAAAAAAAAAAATTCCTGGAAATCCCCATCCTGTCATCGACCTTTCTCTTCAACCAATAGGAATAGAAAGTGAAGCAGCATCACTGGTCTCCAGCAGATGTACCTACTAAGAAAATCTGATCTGATTCCAGGTCTTGGCGAGTAGATGAAAAAGAGCCAGGATGACCAATATGTGGCAAGTGGAACAGCTGACGACCTAGTTTCATGGAAAGAATTAGTATGCCACGTGGAGAGCCAAAATACCACATTTTATAGTTGTGAAGCAGAGTGGAAAGTGGGGATCTAAGTATTTAGTGTTGGGAGGGGAGGGGAGGATACCTGATACTTTTCATGCATTTGTGGGAAGTCACTGCTTAGTTTGAAAAGAAAGGAAATGGCTATGATGCTGAATTCTCTGTGCTGAGATGCGTGAGTACCTGTGGTAGGTAAGATGAAAATTGAGAAAAACTTCATGATCCCACATGCTGAGTGTCATAGGACAATTGGAGAGTCATGTTATCACACACTGATTAGCTTGCTCTAGTGAACAGCACGTCTAGGTGTGTTAACTCTCAATTCATCTTTATGGCAGACATGCATTTTTATTAACTGCCGAATCTTCAACACCTACAATAGTTCTTAGCATTCAGTAAATATTTGATCAATTAATTAATAAATGAGTAGGATACTAAGAATTAATGAGTTTAAGAGATGAAAAGTTACAATTATTAGGATTCAAACCCAGTCCTACGTCCAAAATCCAGGTATTAAATTTATTAGTTTTACTGAGATCAAAAGAGTATCTGGAATAAAAACTGACTGCATCTTTGTTTTATGGAGTTCACACTCCTCAACTTAATATTTCTTCTCCCAATATAATTTACTTTGGAGCTCAGTGAATATATATTGTTCAGTAGAAAAGCACTGTGTTCATTATCATGAGATCAGAATTTGGGCACCTAATCTATATGTTGGTCCAATGATTTACTCTTTTGAGTTTCTATTTCTTCATTAAAATTAAGGGCTTGAATTACATTTTTTATGTTAATGTTGTGGGAAAAACTTAGTTCTTCTTGCCAATGCAGTAAAGAATTATAGATCAGCAAGTCTATTAATATGTAAGCAAAGTTTATTAGTAGTATGTTCTCAGGGAAGAGAACAGGGCTTGCTGAGGTCAGGGAGAAGGGCACAGGCAAAGGGCAAGGCAAGGGCAAGACAAGGGCAGAAAGGCCTCTGGTCCTTTGTCCTAAAGACATGTATAGTTGGCTGGATGAAGTGAGGGAGTTACATATTGATTGGTGGGTAAAGGTGCCAGTTTTCCCTGTTGGGACAGGACAGGATGTGATTCCCTAAATGTAGATATATGTGGAGGGTTGTTAGCCCAGATTCTTATCTTGCTCCAGATCATATTTGGTCATCTTGTTATAAAGCAAATATGTGACAGGAGGCAGTTAATTAAAGTTGAGGCAGTTACCCAAAGTTATTTTGGGGCTCTTTCTATAAACACTGTGGATGCTCTTGTAAAACATATGGTGACAAGGGGCAGGCAATTAACAAAAGTTGTTTTATGGGCTTCTTCTTTGGGCCTTGTGGACCCTCTTCTCTTCCCCCTTCCAGACCTTGGGATGAATACATGGTTTCAAAGGCTTTCTCTCAGATAGTGGAAACAATACATACAGAACTTCAATGGCTCACCTCCACCCATGCTATCATGGTGCTTCTTGTGATGTTGGAATACTTGACAATCTTTCTGGATCAGGCTCAGGACTTCTGAGTTAGTGGGTGAGACATGTCTTTCTCCTTCTCCCTGCCTTGGTTTACAATCTATCCTACCAAACATTAACATCTAACTGGTTCCTGGAAGGTGATAAATATTAATGAACATTCTATTTTTATTCCACTGTCATTATTTTAGTAACTGAAAATAATTAAAGGAAAGATAAGAAAATGGCCTGAAAATGAACTTCAACAAAAAATAAGGATAATATTTTAAATTATCCAGAGGAAAATAATTCTTCCACATGGCAAAACAATATACTAATAAAAATATTAGTCCTTTTTGGATTCTTTATCAAACATCCCTGACAGGTAAGACAGGACATTCTTTGTAGAAACTATTCTTGGGGTAACTGTGTTCATTGTAATTCAGTAGTGAGCCAGTACACTGCTAGTGTTCTTTGCTGCCTAACATAAAATTTTGGAATAAGACCTTCACTCTTTTGGTGAAAAATAACATGTATTTCAAATGAGACAAAAATATTTGTAGCTTTACAAGATATACTAGAGGAAGTTTCTCAGGTGAAAGCAAGAGCTGAAAATGATACTTTGAAACCATGCAAAGAGCCCTGCCAAAGGCAATTACATAACTATAAAAGACAATATAACAACATATTTTCCCAGTTCTTCTCTTAACTGAGTTGAAAATCAATTTCATAAAATAAATATGTATAATGTTCTATGGAGTCTATAATATATAGAAATATAATATACATACAATAACAACACAAAGAAAATGGGTGAGAGCAAAGCTATAATGGACTAAGGAAATGATGAAAAATTATAATCATAAAAATGGATCATTGTGTTTGTAATATTAATATATGTGATGCATATGACAATAATGCCACATAATGAAGGGAAAGAAAATAGAGCTTTATAGAAGAACATTTCTATATGTTACTAGAATTAAGCTAACATAATACTGAAACTGATTAAGTTAACATGCATATGGTAAACCTTAGATCAGTCATTCATATATATATATATATTAAAATGTTACATTTAAAATATTTACTCAATGTAGAGTTCCGGCCAAGATGGAGGCCTAGACAGACATGCAGCATCTCCCTCCACAACTAAGAAGGAATACAACTGCCTCAGAACTAGAGACAACCAGAAGTTCCAGAAAATCAAGCCACATGGAAGTCCAACAAACAAAGATATAAAGAAGAAATACTCATCCAGACAAGTAAGAGGGGCAGAGACAGGGCAAAGAGGACACAGTGTGGTGGTGACAGCAGCAGCAGCAAAAGCAATAGGCCAGCAGAAAGCACAGCCACATGTTTTAAAAAGTCAGGAGGGACACCTGGGGAGCACTCCCAGCGTCAGAGCAGGCTGCACAGCTCACGGTCCCAGTGCCTGGGAGAATAAAGCCTCATTGCTTTGGAATGTGCTAACCAGTGGGGGTTGGGGTGGAGGAATAAACTGCGGGTCCCTCAGCAGAGTCCACTTGTTTAAAGGGCCCCCACAGTCCTAGAACATCCACAGACCTACCTACTCCGGGAACGATTGCCAGGGCAATAGCTAGAGAGGTGCCAGTCCCATATGGAAGTGGGAGAAGTGCCTGAAAAAGGGACGAGTGCTGAGCAAGTGGCATTGTTCCCTCTCAGACTCCTCCCCCACATTCAGCGCCACAACATGGTGAAACGAGTTGCCCTGTATTGACAAATACATAAGGCTTTGCCCCTTTAACATAACAGGTGCAATAGCTCTACTTGAGACAGAGGGGAAAATAAACACAGGAGCCTGTAAAGTTGAGGAGACAGACAAATATGGCCCAAAAGAGGGAACGTATCAACGTTCTGGTGGGAAAACTAGCAACGAGGAGATAGACAACCTAACAGATGTAGAGTTCAAAACACTGCTGATAAAGATGCTCACAGGCTCGACAGATATGCTTAAGTATGGCAAACACATAAGGGAAGAAGCAAAGGCTATGCTAAATGAAACAAAGGAAAATATACACAAAGCCAATGAAGAGAAGGAAACTGGAGTTCAAATCAATGATTTTGGACATAAGGAAGAAAAAAACAGTCAACCAGTAAAGAATGAGGAAAAAAGAATTGGAAAAAATAAGGAGTGGCTTAGGAACCCTTGGGACAACTTTAAATGTGCCAACATTTGAATCATAGGGGTGCCAGAAGGAGAAGAGGAAGAGCAAGAAATTGAAAGCTTATGTGAAAAAATAATGAAGGAAAACTCCCCAAATTTGGTGAAGAAAATAGACATACAAGTCCAGGAAGCAGAGAGTCCCAAACAAGCTAGCCCCAAAGAGGACCATACCAAGATACATCATGATTAAAATACTAAAGGTTCAAGATAAAGAGAGAATCTGAAAAGCAGCAAGAGAAAAGCAGAGAGTTACATACAAAGGGGTGCCTATAAGACTATCAGCTAATTTCTCAAAAGAAACTTTGCAGGCAGTAAGGGACTGGTAAGAAGTATTCAATGTGATGAAAAGCAAGGACCTACAACTAATATTACTTTACCCAGCAAAGCTATCATTTAGAATGGAAGGGCAGATAAAGTGCTTTCCAGATAAGGTAAAGCTAAAGGAGTTCATCATCACCAAGCCATTATTATATGAAATGTTAAAGGAACTTATTTAAGAAAAAGAAGAGCAACACTATAAACATTAAAATGACAACAAACTCACAACTATCAACAAAAGAATCTAAAAAACAAACTAAGCAAACAACAAGAACAGGAACAGAATCATAGGTATGGGGATCATTTGGAGGGTTGTCAGCTGGGAGGTGGGAGGGAGAGAATTGGGGAAATGGTGCAGGGATCAAGAGGCATAATTGGTTGGTAAAAATAGACAGGGGGAAGTTAAGAATAATATAGGAAAAGGTGAAGCCAAAGAACTTATATGCATGACCCATGGACATGAATTAAGGGGGGTGGGATTGCTAGAGGGAAGTGGGGTACTGGGTGGAGGGGAGCAAAGGGAAAAATATTGGGACTACTGTAAGACCATAATCAATAAAATATACTTAAAAATATTTACTCAATGTAAAAGCACAATAAAGGTGCAATAGAGAAATAAAAAAGATGACACATAAAAAAAAGGCAGATGTAAATATAACTACATAAAAAATAACTTTAAATGTGAATGGATTAAACAATCAAAAGACAGAGATGACTGGACTGGACAAAAAAAATGATGCAATTATATGTTGTTTATAGGAGACACACTATATTCAAAGACACAAATAGGTTAAAAGTAAAAGGATGAATAAAAGGTATATCATGCAAACAACAACTACAGTAAAGCTAGAATGGCTAACTATTAAACAAATAGACTTTAACATGGAAAATCTTACTAAAATCAAAGAGGAACACATGAGAGGGTACCCAAAAAAACTGGAATGTATTTATTAAAAAATTGCGTATTTATTCTTACATGTTTAAACTTCAGTCACCTCCAAAGTACTCTCCATTTGATGCAACACACCTATTGAGACCTTTTTCCACTGCTCAAAATAGTTTTTGAACTCATTGATTTTGATGCATTTTAGTGCTTCAGCCATTTTTTGTTTGTTTGTTTTTTGGTTTCACCTCTTCCACATCAGCAAAATGTTTCCCCTTGAGGAATTTTTTCATCCAGGAAACAAACAAAAAATTGCTCAGGGTGAGACTAGAAGAATTGGGAGAGTGTGGTATGGGGATCATGCCATTTTTGGTTGAAAACTGCTTAACAGTCAGCATGGTGTGGGCAGGTGTGCTCGTAAATTGCCCATCATGAAATGGGCAAACGCATTGAAAGTGTCTTCAAAAAAATTTCACTGAAGCCCAACACAGCCCCTCACAACAGCACCAGCTGTTACACTGGTGCAGATAGGTTCCTAGAACACTCACCTAGTGGGGGAAGCCTGTACTACACAGGGCCCATCCTCCAGAAGATAATTCCAGTTTTCCTTTGGGCCCCCCATCATATATGCACCTAATAACAAAGCACCAAAAATTTGACAGAAATAATAATTAGAGGCTTTAATACTCCATTATCAATAATGGAGAGAACAACTAGACAAAAGATTAACAAAGGAACAGAAACTCTGGATAACACTCTAAACCAACCATACCTAACCAGCACCTGTAGAACACTTCACCCCAAAATAACAAAATATACATTCTTCTCAAATGCACATGGAACATTCTTTTTTTTTTTTTCAGATTTAATGTGTTTTATTGATTAAAATATTACATTTGTGCCAATTTCCCTTCCCTCTGCTCCCCTCCACCCGGTGGCCCCCCTCCCTCCAGTTGTCCCCCCCTTTTAGATTATGTCCATTAGTTGTGCATACAGTTCCTCCCAACCTCTCTCCGTCTATTCCATTCCCTCCTACCTTGATCCCCAATTCCTATATCATCTCCCTCCCTTTCCCCATTCCCCCTCCCTGTTGACCTCCCCCCAATATGCTTCCCGTACCCACAGTTCCTTTTCCACTCTCGTTGCCTATTTAGTTTGCCTTTGTTTCATCTCCCTAGCTTCTGTTTTTTTAAACCAGTCCCTTTAACATCTCATATAACAGTGGTTTGGATCTAATGAACTCTTTCAGTTTTATTTTGTCCTGGAAACACTTTCTCTGTCCTTCTATTCTGAATGACAATTTCGCTGGATAGAGTATTCGTGGTTGTAGGTTTTGGATTTTCATTACTTTGAATATTTCTTGCCAGTCCCTTCTTGCCTGTAGGGTTTCCCTTGAGAAGTCAGCTGATAGTCTAATTGGGACCCCTTTGTACATAATTCTTTTCTTCTCTCTTGCTGCTTTTAAGATTCTCTCTTTATCTTTAATTTTTGACATTTTGATTATAATGTGTCTTAGAGTGGTTCTCCCTGGGTCCAGTCTCTTGGGAACTCTCCTTGCTTCCTGGACCTGCAAGTCTATTCCCTTCCCCAAGTCTGGGAAGTTCTCCTTTATTATATTTTCACTCAATTTTTCAAGTTCTAGTTCATCTTCCTCATTCTCTGGCAAACCAATGATTCTTATGTTGGGCCTTTTATAGCTGTCCCAGAGGTTTCTGATCCTCTCATTGTTGCTTCCCATTTCCTCTCTCTGCATTGGTTGACTGCTTGTTCCTTCTCCATATTCCAGTTTGTTGAAATGAACTCTGGATTTTTTCTCACCTTCTATCTCGTATGCGGTTTTGTTCCTTTCGTTATGAAAGTTTTTCGCTTCTTTCTTATCTTTTTCCTGCTCTTTTGTGAATTCTGTAAGCCACCTGATAACAATGGCCCAGAACTGAGCCTCTGACAGGTTTCTTATCTGTTCATCTGTCAGGTTCTCTATCTGCTGTCTGGTGAGTTGTGTCACCGGTATTTCTATAGTTGTCTGCCTCATTTTGACAGATGCGTTTTGTTTTCTTGGGCCGGCTGTAGGGGGCAGTGCCTGTGTACTCGTAATGACCCAGCGACTGGCGGGGGCCGTTTGGCGTCACAAATCAGCGACCGGCGCCTGCCTGTCCGCGACCTATTTCGCAGCCCTGTGGTGCTTTCTTTGGGGGCGGGGGTCCAAGATAGATTCACACAGTTATTCAGTTAGGAGACCGGGATCCGTCCTCCCGTCCCCCTGGGCCTCACTGTTCAAGGCGATGCGGCGGCCGCTCTCCCCAGCACCGGGGTCGCGCACCGCCAGGGGCTTGCGCAGCCGGGATTCCTCGCCGCCCGCCGCTCCGGGTGCGACCGCAAACAGCACTGCCCTCTTTAACTCTTACCTGCCCAAATGGCACCGCTGGTTTATAACTTCATATGTTGGACTTCCGTGTAGTTTTATTTTCTGGAATTTCTAGTTATCCTTTGTTTTGAAGTAGTTGTATTCCTCTCTAGTTGTAGAGGGAGACCTAGCGTGTCCGTCTAAGCCTCCATCTTGGCCGGAAGTCCCCACATGGAACATTCTTCATGGTAGATCATGTGGTAGGTAACAAAACAAACATCAATACATTAAAAGAATGGAGATATTATAAAATATATGCTTTCTAACCCTAGTGGAATGAAATTAGAAGTCAGACAGGGGGGAAATGTGAAGCAAATAGGTAGAAATTAAACAACACATTCCTAAATAACCATTGGGTCAAGTAAGAAATCAAAGGGGAAATCAGAAAATACTTTGGATGACTAAAAATGAAGGCACTATATATCAAAATTTATGGGATACAAGTGAAAGAGTGCTTAGATGAAATTTTATAGCTGTAGATATGTATCTACATTAAGAAACAAGTATGATTTTTAAAAATCAGTAGTTTAACCTTGCACTTTGAGATACTGAGAGGAATGGCATCAATAAGGTGGAAGCCCAGGAGGTACCAATTCTTGTCTCCTCCACCAAAACAATAAATAAGCAACAACAGACCAACAAAAAAAAGCTCAGAGCAAGTTCTGGAATACAAGAAAAAAAGCAGCAAAGACCTGCAGAGCTCAAAAACCAAGAATGGCCTTGTAGAAAACTACAGGAAGCATTTTACTCATGTCACCCCATTCCCCAGTCCATAGCAGCTTGATGCCGGGAGGATCTCCTCAGAGGAATTGCACTCCACATGGACAGGGAGTGCAGAAGAACCCTAGTAAGCCTCTGAGAGAGACTCTGGGTCCCTCGGAGTGGATGAAGAAACTACTCAGACACTCCATCTGAGGAAGGAAGGGAGGGGGTTTTCTCTAGTGGAAAATGGCCCCCGGGGTTTTTATCCACTTTCCACATGGGAAGTACTTAAGGAAAACATGCAGCACTTCCCCAAATGGTAGGGAGTGAAAGGGAAATGCAGATCAGCACAGGGTTGAAACATCCAGGTATTTTACACAAGGTCAAAAGCATTTTGTCTTACTTAATCGTTCTGTTCTTCACATTTTACTGACAAGGATTTGAGGCTTTACAGAGAAAAACAGAGCAGGTTCCCTTTTCCTTAAAGGCCACTTTGTATTTCTATTCTATCTTTAAGAACCCCCAGAGGGTGGAATTCAGAGCAGGCCTGGAAGAAAACCTGCCAGCTTAGGGCCCAGCTGGGGGCGGCTCTGCACAGCAGTCAGAGTCTTTTAAACCAAGCCTGTCTGCTTCCCACATCTCCTCATGCCTGTCTGTCCCCCACAAGCCTCATCACTGTGGACGTTTGCAGCCTTTGCTACAGAGGTCTCCCACAGTCTCCACCAAATCTGATTCTATCTGACTGAGCTACCTGGAGTTTGTCTCCCGGATTTGCTTCCCAGAGCTGGAACTGTCACTGAAAGGAGACCTGTCTTCAGGGACTCCAGTCACTGCCGTAACCCACTCTCTGGGTTCAGAATACCACAGCACCTCACCGTACACAGGACCAGAGTTGCCACTGCTCTTCACCCCACCCAGGCCCCAGGTGATGGCTTTGTCCCATTATCCAGAAAGCCTACAACTGCCCTGGGCACGACCCCACCACCTTAGGTGGTCTCTCTGAACCATCATTTTTGGCAGCACTGCTGTTTCCCTGAGCCCCCACCCTTACATTTGGTTTTTCTGCCTTACATTTGGTTTTCCTGGAGCACCACCTCATGTTGCTTCTGTCCTGTGCATCCTTCCAAGGCCAGAATTACAATTCTGACACACCATTCCCCAGCTGTGCAGCTACTGCACTCTGCCTGCCCCCTATTCTCAAACCACTACTGTGCTTTGTCATCCCAGAACCCATGCTGCTGCTGTATTACCCACCCACCCCTACCCCTGAGTTGCTGGAATCACTGCAGAAAGCCCCTGAGTCCCAGATCCCTGTTTAGTTGGAGATCCGCACACATCCACACCTTAGACACCAGTGCCACTGCCTCAAATGCACATCTGTACCTCAGGACCAGGCACCAGGGTAGTTCTTTACGCACCTGATTCCAGGACCCTGGCTCAGTTACAGAACACCATAGCAGATGCCAATAGGGATTCCTAGGCTAAAACTTCCATCCATGGGCCAAAAGAAAAAAGAAAAAGGAAATAGGAAGACTCCAGCCTCTGAGGATCCCAATAGCCCTACCTGCCACTGCAACCCACAAGACCTCTGAAGTCTTGGCCACAGACAACCACCGCAAAATGGTTGACATTGAACTAAGCAGTCAGACCTGCACAGGGACCTTCCACTGCGCTTTCCAAGGAACCGATATGCTGCATCCCATTCATCTGGCACCGTCACAGCCATCTTCACATGAAAGTCTTCTTCCCCCCTGAAGCCAATCTGAAAAGGCTGGCAGAGCTGACTGTGCCCTCAAATGTACAGGCATCAATACAAAGCCATCAGAAACACAAAAAGCAAGAAAACTTGACATCCCCAAAGGAACACAATAATTTTCCAGTAACTGGAACCAAAGAAACGGAGACATGCAAGCTATCTGAAAATGACTTCAAAATAATTATTTTAAAAAGGTCAGTGAGAGTCAAAAGAACACAAATAGACAATAAATGAACTCAGATAAACAATACATGAACAAAATTAAAAGTTCAACAAGGAGATAGAAATTGTTAAAATAAAAAGCAATAAACAAAAATTCTGGAGCTGAAAAATACAATCAATGAAATGGAAAAAATGCAATAGGGTCAACATCAGGGTCAACTGGCAGTGTTACCGGCCAGGCACCGGCCAGGAGCAGGTCCGCCTCAGACCAGCCCGCAGTGTGTAGGTTCTTGACTTCATGTAGGAAAGATTTCACAACACAAGCCCAGGTGACTTTGAGAATACATTTATTAAAGTTTGGGACAGTGTAACAAAGGAAGGACTTAGGGTAGAAGAGGTAACAAGAGAGAGCCTAGGGCGGGGCTGCTTTGGCTCCCTAGAAAAGTTATAGAAGAAAAGCGAGCTAAGGCAGGGCTGTTGTTAGCTCACCTGGAAGTCAGAGAAAAGGGGGGTCCTGGAGAGAGGATCAGGGGGTAATTCCAGTTCGAGCTGCTGCTGCCCACTTCTCCCCTGGCTGCACGTCTCCTTGGGACCCTTAGAGTTTGGGAAGAAATAAAAGTTCATGCCCAAGAAGGGGCGTGGGCCTGCTCTAGGGTGAGCCTATGCTGTGTCTTTGTTTGGAGGTCTTTTTATCTTCTTTCTGTGGGTGAGAATCTTAAGGGAGGGTTTCAGCAGAACATGCATCAGTTTTCTCATTGCATTTTTAATATGCTGATGTGTCAAATGAGTACATAGGGGGCTTGGGGATATTCTTTGGTCTTCTATACTGTTTTACTCTTATCTTGGGTCTGTCCGGCTTTTAATGGAGTTCTTGTCATTTGTTTCCCTGGCTTCACTTGTCCTTGGCACAAATAACATTAGTTGGGTCTTTGTTCTTTATTTCCCAGGCCAAGGAGATTTAAACTATGTATTCTTTGGTTAGAGAGGAGAGCTACAAGCCACTCACTCTCAAGTGTCCTTGGTTAGGGGAGACTCACTAGCGATTCACTAGCTGGCCGCAAGTTGCTCAAACTGTTTGACCTTATTTGATTTTCATGTCTCAGTTTTCCCATCCCACTTGCCCAGAAGTTTTCCTAGAGTCTTACTATCCTGCCTCAGCAGAAGAATCTATGAACATAAAGATAGGTCTCTTGATTTTATAGAATCAGAGGAGAATAAAGAAATTTAAATGAATAAGAGTAAAGAAAGCCTATTATGGAATATATCAGTATTATGGAAATCTGAGAGAAAGAGAGAGAAAGAAAGAAAGAGGACAGAAACTTATTTAAAGAAATAGTATCTAGCCCTGGCTGGGTGATTCAGTTGGTTGGAGCATCATCCCATACACCAGAAGGTTGCAAGTTCAATCCCTAGTTGGGGTGAATATGGGAAGCAACCAATCAATGTTTCTCTTTCACACTGATGTTTCTCTTTCTCCTTCTCCTTCTCCCTCTCTCTCTCCCTGCCTCCTCTCTCTCTCAAATCCATTTTTAAAAATATCCTCAGGTGAGGATTAAAAATAATAATTCAAACCTATTTCTTTTAAATATAGAAAGAAAGAAATGGTATATAAAGTCATCCCATTCCAGATCAGAGTGGACTGCAATTGTGTGAGGACAGACTAGGTTGTGTGATTCCAGGGACAGAGCTGAAGGCACAGCCACCAGGGTCCCTGTGCCAAGTTCCTCTCCTGCACTGCCCCCAGGCCCCATCTTTCCTGGGTTGCACAAGACCCTCCATACTGCATCAGCCTGGATGAATGCACTAGCCCAGTCTTCCTGACTCTCTATCACCACAGCCTGCCAAGCTCTGGTCTTGCAGAGAAGCTGCTGCTCAGCCTGGGGTGTAGACTTTCTTAAAGGGCTCTAGAGTGTGAAATTAGGAGGAGTCAGAGACAGAGTTCTGTGGTTCTGGGACAGGAGCAATTTCCCCTCCTCCTTCTATGTGCCAAAGCAGTAGCAGCCTTCCCCAGTCTACCACAGAAGTCACTCCTCACCCTCCCGCCAAACCTTGCAGTGAGCCAGAGCAGTGGTGTCCTGCCCTGCCTGTGGGAGAACCACTAGCCCCACCTTCCTGACCCCCAGGGGTGCCCCCTGCTCAGCTGGCACTCTGCAATATTATCAGCTGGCTCTGACCAGCCTGGTCCAGCAGTGCAGAATTTTGGGGGAGACTCTCAAGGAGGTCTGGGCAGACTATGGGAAAGACTGAGTTGTGTGGCTTCTAAGAGGATTTTATTTCCCCCTCACACTCTTGACCAGCAGCACTACTACTCTGCTGAGCTCTCCCTTCACATGGCCAAATATTGCTCTTCCTGGGCCTGATGAACTCTGGCCTCACCCTGATGACACCCTGAGACCCCACCACAACACAAAGGTCTGGAGGCACCCACAGACTGGTGGCCAGCCTTAGTGTTCCCTGAGTCTATTGCTGAGTGGCCCAGACCCCGCACTGGCACCTAGTTTGAATCTGTATTAATCTGCTGCACACCACTCGCCCCAACCTGGTGATTCACTGAGAACCTGCCTCACACAACTCTCATACTGCCAGAGGCTCATTTAGTAATTGAACCTAACAGGAAGTTAACATGAAGAAGGATTCCAGGAAAACTTGGGCTTTTTGCTGAACTTCCACCAGGCCTCCCAGAGCACAGCACAGGCAACCACAATCTGCGGATCAGTCTGTAGCTCTGAACAGGTAGCCCAGAGCCAGTCACAGGGAGCACCTGACATTGACCAACACCAGGGTTTCCCAACGTGGCCACACAACCACAACACCGAGTGGGGAAATTCAAAACACATCAGAACACAACCAAAGGGAGATCTCAGCTGGCACCTGACTCTGCTGAGCAAATTTTATTCATGGGATCAGCCCCCTTACAGTAGCTCATATACTATACGTGGGGCCGATCCTCATAGTCAGCCAGCTGGAGGGGCAAGCCCACACACAAACAAGCCAACAGCAATCCAAGACTCAGTTACAACAGGATGATTCACATAACACACTCAAGGAGCATTTCTGGAGCACCCAGCTCAGATGGTCAGGGAGACAGTGCCACTGAGCCCCACATGGCAACTACTACGTAAGGTCATCATACCAAGGCACGGAAGCATAGCAGGTCTACCCAATGCATAGTAACAAATACAGAGAGGCAGTCAAAATGAGGAACTGCCCACCCCCCAAAAAGCCCAAAATATAAAAACAGGAGATATCGCCAGAAAAAGATCTAAATGAAATGCAGGCAAGCATGGTACCAGATACATGATTTAAAAAAAAATGTTTATAAGGATGCTCAAGGAACAGAGGGGAAGAATGGGTTAATTCAGTGAGAACTTAGAGATAATAAACATGAAAAAGACATAAAAAAGTCAGAAGTGAAGAATAATATATTTGAAATGAAGAATACACTAGAAGAAGGTTAAATAAAGTAGAAGATCAAATCAGCCATCTGGAAGACAAGGTAACAAAAAACACCCAATTAGAGCAACAAAAAGAAAAAAGAATTCTTAAAAAAAAGGATAGCCTAAGGAACTTCTGGAACAATATCAAGCATAACAACATCCACATAATAGAGGTACCAGAGAACAAGAAAAAAAGTAAGGGATCAAGAATCTATTTGAAGAAATAATGGCTGAAAACTTCCTTAATCTGGTGAAGAAAAAAGATACACAAGTCCAGGAAGCTCAGAGAGTGCCAGTCAAGATGAACCCAAAGAGTCCTACATCATGATATATCAAAATTTAAATGGCCAAGATTAAAGACAAAGAGAGAATTTTAGAAGAATCAAGGGATAAACAGTTAATTACCTACAAGAAATCTCCCATGAGGCTGTCAGATGATCTCTCAACAGAAACACTTCTGGCCAGAAGGGATTGGCATGAAAGACTCAAAGTGATTTAAAAAAACCAAAGACCTACAACCAAGACTAATTTACCTAGCAAGGCTATCATTTAAAATTGAAGAAGAAATAAAAAGCTTCAGAGACAAGGAAAAGCTAAAGGAGTTCATTAGCACCAAATCAGTATTACAGAAAATGTTAAAGGGTCTTCTTTAAGAAGAACAAAAGAAGAGCATAGTTATAAAGATTAAATGGCAAGAAACATGTACCTATCGATAACCACTTTAAATGTAAATGGATTAAATATTCCAAAAAGAAGACATAAAACAGCAGAATGAATGAACAACAAAACAAGATATATATACTGTCTACAGGGGATCCACCTGAGAGTAGAAGATAAGCACAAACTGAAAAGTAAAGGGATAGAAAAAGATATTTCAAGCAACAGGAAAAAAAGGATCTGGGATAGAAATATTTACATCAGACAAAATAGACTTTAAAAGAAGGCTGTACCTTGAGGGTAAAGGGATGGGGGGGAATTGGGACAACTATAATAGAATAACAGTAGGATATTTAATTAAATAAAACAAGGCTATAAAGAGGGAAAAAAGGGCATTACATAATGATAAAGCGGTCAATATCACAGAGAATATAATATTTGCAAACATTTATGCACCTAACATAGAAACACTTATATATATAAAGCAAATCTTAATAAATATAAAAGAAGAGATTGACAGTAATACAGTCATGATAGGGGATTTTAACACACCACATATATCAATGGACAGATCCTCCAGACAGAAAATTAACAAGGTAACAGTAGCCTTAAATGACACACTAGATCAAATTAATTTATTGATGTTTTCAGAACATTTCACCCTGAAGCAGCAGAATATACATCTTTTCCAAGTACTCATAGAACATTTTCTAAGATAGACCACATATTAGAACACAAAACAAGTTTCAATAAGTATAAGAAGATTGAAATTATGTCAGACATTTTCTCCAAGCACAATGGTATGAAACTAGAAATCAATTACAAGAAAAAAATTGAAAAACACACAAACAGATGTTGACTAAATAACATCTTACTAAACAAAGAATGGGTTAACAATGGGACCAAGAAAACAAAAACAAAAATTACCTACAGACAATGAAAATAAACACACAACCCAAAATCTATAAAACGGTCCTGAGAGGGAAGTTCATAGCATTACAGAGCTACCTCAAGAAGCAAGAGAAATCTCTAATAAACAATCTAACTCTACAACTAAAAGAACTATAAGAAGAACAATGAACAAAGGCCAGTATTGAGTAGAAGGAATAAAATAATAAAAATCAGACTGGAAATAAGTGACATAGACACACACACACACACACACACACACACACAAAAATACAGGAGACCAATAAAACCAAGAGCTAGTTCTTTGAAAAGATAAACAATACTGACAAACTTTTAACAAGACTCATCAAGAAAAAGAGAGAACCCAAATAAATAAAATCAGAAATGAAAGCAGAGAAGTAATGACTGATATAACAGAAATACAAAGTATTATAAGAAAATACTATGAACAATCATATGCCAACAAATTAGACAACCTGAACAAAATGGACAAATTCCTAGAAACATACGATCTTCCAAAACTGAATCAGGAAGAATAAGAAAACCTGAATAGACTGATTACAACTAATAAAATTGAAGCCGTAATTTTAAAACTCCCAGCAAACAAAAGTCTGGGACTAGATGGCATCACAGGCAAATTTTGCCAAACATTCAAAGAACTAACAACAGTCTTCATAACTATTCTAAAAAATTCAAGAAGAGGGAAGACTCCTAAACTTTGCATGAGGCCAGCATTATCCTAATTCCAAAACCAGATAAAGATACTACAAAGAAAGAAAATTATAGACCAATATCCCTGATGAACATAGATGCTAAAATCCTCAACAAAACATTAGCAAACTGGATCCAGCAATACATTAAAAAGATCATACACCATGATCAAGTGAATTTATCCCATGGATGCAAGTTTGGTACGATATTCACAAATCAATTAATGTGATACATCACATGAACAAAATGCAAGACAAAAATCACATGATCATATCAATAGATGCAGAGAAAGCACTTGATAAAATCCAGCACTCATTTATGATAAAAACTCTCAGCAAAATAGGAATAGAGGGCTCATACCTCAACATAATAAAGGCCATTTATGACAAACCCACAGCTAACATTTTACTGAATAGGGAAAAACTGTTTCCCTTAAGATCGGAAACAAGACAGAGATGTTCACTTTCAACATAGTAATAGAAGTTCCAGCCACAGCAATCAGACAAAAGAAAGAATCAAGTCATCCAAATTGGAAATAAAGAAGTAAAGCTCTCATTATTTGAGGATGACATGATACTGTACATAGAGAACCCTAAGGACTCCACCAAAAAACTTCTAGAAGTGATAAATGAATTCAATGAAATAGCAGAATACAAAATATTCAGGAATCAGTTGCATTTTTATATACTAATAATGATCTATCAGAAAGGGAACCTAAGAAAACAATTTCATGTGCGATTACACCATAAGTAAATACATTAAATACCTAGAATAAATCTAACCAAGGAAGTAAAAGACCTGTATTCAGAAAATTATAAGGCACTGAAGAAATCAAAGAAGACACAAATAAATGGAAGTGTATTTTATGTTCATGGATAAGAAGAATTAAAATCATTAAAATGTCCTTACTACCCAAAGCAATCTATAAACACAACATAATCACTGTCAAAATACCAATGGCATATTTCTCAGAACTAGAATAAATAATATAAAAATTTATATAGACCAACAATAACAACAACGAAAAAGCCCTGCATAGCCACACCAATCTTGAGAAAGAAGAACAAAGTTGGTATGTACATAAAATGGACTATTACTTGGCCATGAAAAAAGAATGAAATCTTACTATTTGGGATAGCACAGATGGGCCTGGATGGTATTATGCTAAGTGAAATAAGTCAGACAGAGAAAGACAAATTTCATATGATTTCACTTATGTGTCAAATATAGAGAATAAAACAAACAAAACAAAAATAGACTCATAGAAACGGAGAACAAACTGATGGCTGTCAGATGCAAGAGGAGTTGAGGGCTGGGTGGAAAAGTGAAAGCATTAAGAAGTACAAATTGGTCCTGGCTGGTGTGGCTCAGTGGATTGAGCACCAGCCTGCAAACCAATGGGTGGCCAGTTCAATTCCTGGTCAGGGTACATGCCTGGGTTGCAAACCAGGTTCCAAGCTGGGGACATGCGAGACGCAACCACACATTGATTTTTCTCTCCCTCTCTTTCTCCCTCCCTTTCCCTCTCTCTAAAAATAAATAAAGTAGCTAATTCTTAAAAAAAAAAAAAATACAAATTGGCAGTTACAAATAGCACAGGGATATAAAATACAGCATAGGGAATATAGTTTGTAATATGGTAATAACTACATACTGTGCCAGGTGGGTACTAGACTCACCAGGGGATTACATAAATCATATAAATATCTAACCACGATGCTGCTCACCTGAAACTAGTATGAAAGAACACTGAATATCAACTGTAATTGAAAATTTTAAAAAATTGTGATTCATGGGAAAAGTTAAAATAGCAAAATTAATAAAAGTATGGAAAAAGTTGATTCCACCCTCATGGATGACTTTGAGAGATTTAAGACTTCAGTGGAGGAAGTAACGGCAGCTCTGGTGGAAACAGTAAGAGAGCTGGGATTAGAAGTGGGGACTAGAGACGGGACTGAATTGCTGCCGTCTCATGTTCAAAATTTAACAGATGAGAAAGGGCTTCCTATGGCTGAGCAAAGAAAGTGGTTTCTTCAGATAGAATCTATTTCTGATGAAGATGTTGAACTGAAAACAAAGAATGTTACATAAACTTAGTTGAAAAAGCAGTGGCAGGGTTAAGAAGATTGACTCCAAATTAGAAAAAAAATTGTACTGTGAGCAAAATACTGTCAGTCGGCATCATGTACTACGGAGAAATTGTTTGTGAAATGAAGAGTCAACAGATGCCATAAACTTTGTTGTTATCTTATTTTAAGAAACTGCCACAGTCATATGAACCTTCAACAACCACCACCCTGGTCGTTCAGCAGCCATCAACATTGAGGCAAGACCCTCCACCCTCAAAAAGATTAAAATTATCATTTTTTAGCAGATAAGTATTTTAATTAATGTATTACATTTTTATAGACATATAATTGACTATAGTATAGTGTAAACATAACTTTTATATGCACTGGGAAACCAAAAAGGTTATGAGTCACCTTATTGTAATGTTGACTGTATAATAGTGGTCTGGAATAGAAGTCACGTATCTTCGAGGTGAGCCTGTACTGTCTGTCCCCATCAGAGTGGTAGGTACATTGTTACATTGATGAACCTACACCTGCACATCATAATCACTAAAGTTCACAGTTTACATCGCAGCTCATTCTTACATTCTGTGGGTTTGTACAAATGCATAATGATGTGCATCCATCATTATGGTGTCATACAGAGTATTTTCTCTGCTCTAAAAATTTTCTATACTCCGACTATTTATCCACCCCCCAAACACTGGCAAACACTGACTTTTTTCCTGTCTCAATAGTTTTGCCTTTTCCAGAATGTTATAAAGTTGGAATTATACAGTATGTAGCCTTTTCATATTGACTCCTCTTACTTAGTAATAGGCACTTAGCTTTCCTCCATGTCTATTCATGGATTGATAGTTCATTTCTTTTAGTGGTGAATAATATTCCACCACGTGGATGTGCCACAGTTTATCCATCCACCTACTGAAAGACATCTTGGTTAGTTTCAAGTTTGGCATTTATTAACAAAGCTGCTGTAAACACCAATGTGTAGGTTTATGTGTGGATGTAACTTTTCAATTTCTTTGGGTAAATGCCAAGGATCACAATTGCTGGATAGTATGGTAAAAGTGTGCTTGCTTAGTTTTATAAGAAACCACCAGATTTCCAAAGTGGCTGTTGAATGTTGTATTCCCACAATCAAAATGAGAGTTCTTGCTGCTTCATATCCTTGCCAGAGTTTGTTGTTGTCAGGATTTGGGCCATCCTAATAGGTATCTTGGTGGTATCTCATTGTCGTTTTCATTTGTGTTTCCACACCTAAGATGTGGAGCATGTTTTTTATATGCTTCTTTTCCGTCTGTATATCTTCTTTGGTGAGGTGTTTGTTAAGGTCTTTGGGACATTTTAAATTGTTTTTGTGTACTCTTCTTGTTGATTAAGAGTGTTTTTGTATATCTTGAATAATGGACATTTATCAGATGGTTTTTTGCAACTATTTTCTCCCAGCCTCTGGTCTATCTTCTTATTCCCTTGACTTTTGCAGAGCAAAATTTTGAAATTTAATGAAGTCTAGTTTATCAAATATTTTTTCATAGATCTTCCATAAAAGTATATGAAAATATTTTCAACTTCATCAGTCACCAGGGAAATGCAAATCAAAGCCACAATGGAATATCATCTCATCTGTTATGATGGCTATTATAAAAAATAAAAACATATAACAAGTTGGTGAAAAGGGGGAACCGATAAACACTGTTGATAGGAATGTAAATTGATACAACCATTTTGGAAAATAATATGGAGAAGCCTCAAAAAATTAAAAATAGAACTAGCATATGTCCTGGCACTTCCTCCTCAGTGTATATACAAAGAAAATGAAATCAGGATCTTAAAGAGATATCTGCACTCCCATGTTCGATGCAGCATTATTCACAATAACCAAGATATGAAAACAACCTAACTGTCCACAACTGAAGAATGGATAAAGAAAATGTGAAATACATTTAAAAAAAAGAAAATGAATAAAAATACAAGAATTCTACACTTTAGATCTCACACATAAGTGATATCATGCAATATTTGTCTTTCTGTCTGGTTCATTTCACTTAGCAAAATCTCCTTCAGGTTCATTCATGTTGTAGCAAATGATGTGAATTCCTACTTTTAAAAAAATGTGGAGTCAAAAAAGAGCTGAACCCATAGAAGCAAAGGTTAGAATGGTGGTTGTCAGACACTGGGGTGTGGGAGAAGGGGAAATGTTGGTCAAAGGGTACAAAGTTTTAGTTATACCAGATGAACAACTTCTATAGATCTAATGTAAAGCATGGTGACTATAGTTAATAATATTGAACACTTGAAATTTATTAAGAGAGTAAGTGTCCTTAAGTTTTCTCACCACTAATAATAGTAATAATAGGCACCCATGTAAGGTGATTGATGTATTAATTAGCTTGATTGCGATGATCATTTCACAATGTATACATATACTCAAACATCACATTGTACAACTTAAATATATACAATTTTAATTTGTCTATTATAACTCAATAAAGCTGTAAAATTTTTTCAAAAGACTGACCATGTTATATGTACAAAGAAACTCTTTGGTAAGATTGTTTCCAGCTAGTTAGCAGCTCATTATCAAACTTCAGTAATTAAGAGAGTGGTATTGGTGCAGGGACAGACATACAGACAAAAGAACAATAAAGGGCCCAGAACCAACTCATTTATATGTGGAAATGTCATATATTTTAGAGTTGGCATTGGAATTCACTTAGGAAAGCAGTGCAGTTAAAAAAAAAGTTATCCTGAGACAATTGTTCATCCAGAGGGAAGTCTTAACATTGGCTCTGTACAACATAACATCCATATAAATAAATTCCATGCAGAAAAATAGTTAAATGTGAACAAGACTTTTTTTTAATTTTTAAGAGAAAATTTAGAAGATTATGAGCTTAGGTAGGAAATCATTTCTTAACAAAGATACAGTGGCAAAAACATTTAAGAATATTAATAAATTGACTTTATTACATATTTCTTAAAATTATATTAATCCTAAGATACTTTTAAAATGTCACAAATTAGGGAAAATAATTTTAATACAAATAATTTATACAGGAAATTGAGATTGTAAAGACTAAAACCTAAATCTTATAAACTTATTTCTAGCTATACATATCTTTTTATATTTATAAAAATAACAAGGAAGGTAACAGCACTGGATGGGCTGGAACTAGATTATGGAGGGAAAAAAACAGCAGACCAACACACATGGGAAAGATTCCCAACCTTATTAGTAATCAGGAAAATTCATTTTAAAGTCACCAGAAGGTATCACCTAATAACCAATAGATGGATAAGTCTGTATACCAAGGATTGGCAAGAAATTTTATTAGTGGGAATAGTTATACACAGATAGTAGAGGTGTAAATTCATACAATTAGCTGTATCTAGTTACCTATAAATACACATACAGTGCACAGCAATTCTAATCTTAAACATATGCTCTAAAGGAACATTCCACATGTGTACCAGGAGACACTTACAAGGATAATAGGAGAGGCATAGATCATAATAGCAAACAGAGAAAAATTCATTTATGGAAAAGGCTTTCAGAAACATTCTCAGGATATCTTCACTATTCACCAGATATGCAGAGTTTTGATATGAAGAAGGCAATGAGATCAAAATGCTGAGTAGAGGAAGATGTAGTGTCTTGCACTGAATTACTTGACACAGTGCAGCTGATCTCCCCATGACCAACCCCACAAAGCCAGCCACTTTCTTCACTTTCCCCAAGGGAATGTGAGAACTCCCATATAAAGGAACCATAAATAACTGAGATAACTAGCAGAGAACTTGTCCGTGGCCAGGTGGTCTGCCTATCAGTATTCACGTGCCCAAAAGGATCCCTAGTCTTAACAGGGTGGGGATTGACTGTGGGAGTTGGGGGTGGGGGCAGTGGAGAGCAACTGGGGAAAAATTGGAACAACTGTAATAGAACAACAATTTTAAAAGTGATGATTCTGGAAGCTATTAATTATGTTAAAAAACAATTATTAAAAACTTTCAAATAGTTACCGGTAAATAAAAGGGAAAAAAATTTCAGATCCTTCTTACTACAATGGGCTTCCAAAATGCTTTTTTTCTTTTGGTGAAACTTCTACAAATTAGTTACTAACATAGATAACCAGACAGTGTCCTCTAAAATATAGTGCCATATTAAAAACTGCCTCTGGTTGAAAGTCTTCTCATTTTGTGTGATGATTGTTAAAGGATTGACCAAAACTATATTGCTATTTAAAATTAATATTGAGAGAAACTAATAACACATTTGGTGCTTGTAGGAAGGAAGGAGCCATCTGGGCATGGGATGTGGTTACTAAACCATGGCTGTGTTTGAGGAGGAAGGAGGATGACATAAATCTTTGCATAAACTACATTTACATGAAACCATGATGTATCATGGAATACTTTTCCTTCCAGCAAATCAGGCAATGAAAATAAGGCAGCATCACTTGTATCCAGCAGACAGACCCAGGAGGAAGGCATACCCAATGTTGTGTGGCGGGGGGGACACACAGAAATTCCACTACCTTCCCAGTTCAGTGAAATTTATAACTGGTATGTTTGTTTACGCAGTGCTGTGCTGAGTTCCTGAAGTTACCTGCCCATGCTGTCCCCGCTGTGACTGTTCTCTGCCTTTCTCCCTCTGCCGCAGCCTCCATGGTCCCCCTGGGATAACGGTGACGAAGTTTCCCATCTTAATGGAGCTCTCTAGCCTGCCTTTCAATCCTTTTACATGTCTTGAGTCATTTCTACTTCTCATTTCCTAGAATCCAAAGTGTTCTTTTTTTAACCAGTCACTTCATAGAACTAAAGTAATGGTTATATTGTCTCACAGATAAAGAGAAGAGGAAAGACACGAACACTCCCCAAATCTGATGAGCCTTAAACTCTGATCCCATGAACCCTGTGGTACTCAAGTGAATAGACATAGAAGGGCACTAGTGAGGTCACACTTTTTTCCCTGAGAAATAGAATTTTCAGAAGAAATGTCCAGTCTGAAGATCAAGTGCAGCAATTTTGGTGTTGGAGTGTCTGGGTTGAGAGCCAACCCCAGGTCTTCAACCCCATTTCAAACTGCCTCACCTCAGAAACATTTCTTTGGGTTTTGATGAAGTTGGAAAGTTTTGTTATCCCCAAAGTATTTGAACTTGTAAGATTTCTAAGTCTGACTGAATAAAATTTCAGAGTCCTAAGCTGGTCATGAAGACTCCAAAGTGGCTTGTCTCTTTAATCATCCAGATAAATTATCCTGGACCTGGCTAGGAGTGTTCATCCATGAACGCATGCACGTGTGTGGGGGTCAAACGTTGTCAGGTATAAGAAACAAAAAATGAGGAAGAGCTCTTTTCTATCGGGAAGGAGTCCACAGTGAAAGGCTCAGCAGCTGCAGAAATGCAACTTTCCACCTCAGGCCCTACCCTCAAGAAACACTGCCAGGGGAGTCAGCTGATTGTGTAGTAGCGGGTTCCCTTGCAATTCCTTCTTTAGAAGAATTGAGTGGTACAGCCAGTGGCCCAGCGCCTGTTAGGGGGAGTGTAGCACCAACTTCCCTCTGGGCTTCAGTGAAGCACAGAAGCCCCTGTGACATATCTGAGGGGACACCGCCTGCGTTTCAGTTCCAGCTCCACCTCTTCTGCATGGTGTCGAGCTGGGCAAGGACCCAACTCCTTCCTTGCTACAATTTTCTAACTGGTAAAATGGGGAAGGGAAGTAATAGTAATGTACCCACTTCAGGGTATCATCATAAAGATTAAAAGCACTTAGAGTGTCTGGCACGTAGTAAGCACTCAAGAAATACTAGTCTCTATTATTATTATCTTTATTAGCAATTATCTTTATCCTTGTGGCTCCTGGGTAACCTGGCACTGTCTTTGCTTTCTCACCGGACTGGCTGATAAGGATCCAATATACCTGGGGAGAAAGTCTCAAGTTCAAAAACCAAAAGAAATCTGGCTTTCTTCATATTGGGTGGGAATGGGGAGGAGGGAAGGAATCCAAGAGCAGCAGCCAGTTTTTGCTCTAGGCTTGGATGCTGTTCTACCCACCTCTGGGAAACTAACCAGCTCCCAGACATCTGGGGAAACAGCTGGGTCCATCCCTTCACCCTTGTCCTGATTTCTTTTCCACCATTTACACATCCCAGAATTTGTTGGTTGACTCTGAAATTGCAAAAATCAGGTTCACACCTGTAGGTCAAACTTATAGTTGACTTGGGGATTTATTGGCAGCTTAGTTTAGCTCAGTGGATTGAGCGTCGGCCTGTGAGTTAAGTGTCGCTGGTTCGATCTTCCAGTCAGGGTACATCAGAGAAGGAAAACTCTGACTCCAAAAAACCTCCGCTGCCTTGCGGCATACCTCTTCAGGGGAAAGGCTAAGGGAGTAAACCCCGACAGAAAATCCGGAGCCGGAGTCCCTAAGGTGGTTTGACGTTGTAGTCAACACCGGCAACTCCTGCGGCGCACCTGAACTCAAGCTGTATCGACTCCGTCTTTCCCTTGGACCCTTCAGCTGCGAAGAGAGGGGGGGTCTGCTGCATGGGCAACAGCAGACCCTCCATATTACCCTGCCCAGGCTCTGTAGCTTCAGCGTCATCACAAGATGTCGATTCAACACGGGAGGAGACAGATACCATGTCACTCCCGAGTCGGACTGCACAGCCATTCTCGGCGGTGCAGATAGATTCTTAAGAAGCTACACCATCGTCTCTCGAGACGGACAGCTGCCGACGACGAGTAGCCAGAGGCTAGGCCATGACATAACTGACACTCACTTGGGACTGAGTGGACATAAAGAAATGAAGCAACTACTGCATTTCATGAAGTGGAAACACTTTAAGCTGTTATTTATAGTTGTCATTTCCCTGTGGACCTGTGGGTGTGAGTCCACCCCTGGTTTAAGTTCCGACACTTGACTGTGACCTAGATCACATAATGGTAATATGTGTTCCCTCATCTGATTGCTGAGCACCTCTACAGTGGCTTTGCTCAACACCCTCCGCCCCACCCACCTCTTGCCCACAAAGAGCATAAGCTAAGCTGGAAGTTAGTGACAAAGAGCATTTGCAGAAGTTGCGTTTAAGTGGAATAGCAGTCTGGCATCGACCAGCCTCTCCAGCCAATGAGGTCTAGATATAGGGCAGCATCACCTGTCTCTGGAAAACTAAGCCATCAACAAAACTCACAGGAATAGAGATACCGTGTGTAGACATACCAACAAAACAATGGATAAGAAAAAAAGAATATAATAAAACCTTACTACTGTGTTTAGTGTAACATGAAAAGCTGATATCACATGAAATTCTAAAATTAACAATGTGATTTTAAAAGTCCCTAGGAATCATGAGTAGGCAAGACTAACAAAAAACAATTTTCTCTTTTACTGAACTTACTACTTAGTTTATAATTACTCTTTTGTCAACCACACTGTTGAAAATTTTCAAATGTTTCCTTTTTTAAGCATGCAATTTATTTTCTTATGACGACAATAAACTCCTCCAATATTTCTGTAGTTTGGGAGGGAGGGATATTTTCTAAAGTCAGCATTTGGAAGGGACACACAAACACAGTTAATTCTCTGGTCCTACAATCCCCACCAATAAAACAAAGACAGGCAGGATTTCATGGTGTCTGCATTCATCATGGAAGTGACCTGGGCACTAGTGACAAATTTTATGTTAGTTCTGGCTGTAAACTTACAATCCCTTGTCACCTCACAGCCAGCCAGTAATGTCAGTTGTGTAGTTGAGATGGTTGAGAAATACAGGGCTGGATAAAAACCTCAAAGTCTATGATTGCCTCAGCATGCTTGTAGCCTGGTTGTGGGACCCAAAAAAAACACTCCTCTCTTCATACCAAAGGCTCAGGCTGTCAGCTACAACAACTCACGTCTTCAGTGTTTCAAACTCTTCCACCATGGCTTTTTAAAGACCTATGCTCTTCCAATTTTATGTCAACCTGTGCATTATCTGAGGGACCAAGAATCTCCCCTTTTAACCCCCAACTCTGGACAGCTCTAAGGAAAACAGAGCTCATTATATTCGTTATATTAATCCATGGCATGAGGAGGAAGGAAACTAGTTTGCACATTATAGTGTTAGTAATAGCAAGACCATCTTTTCCACGCGATTTAAGCAGTGAAGATACAGGAAGACTATGGAGAGCAGTGGTTCTCACTTGAGGGCAGCCTCCCCTGCCCCTCACCCTGGAGGGCATTTGGAGACATTTTGGGTGTTCATTGGCATCTAGTGGATAGAGACCAGGGATGCTGCTAAACATCCTACAATGCACAGGACAGTCCCACAACAAAGAATTATCCTGCCCCAAATGTTAGCAGTGCCGAGGTTGGCTCTGGGAGTTGGTCAGAAATGCTTATCATCAAGTCCCACCCCTGGCCTAGTGAATCAAAATTACATTGTAACAAGATTCTGAGATTATGTCAATCCACAATACAGTTCCAGAAACCTGCTTCAGAACAGTGGTCCCAAACAGAGCTGCACACGCATGTTACCTCATGCCTGTCCCTCCTTCCTAGCCAATTAAGTGAGATTATTTGAGAGCACAGCTCAGGCATATTTTAAAATCTCCCCCCAGTTATCCTTCTGCCCAGCTAGGTCTGAAAGCCACTGCACTAAAGCCATAGAAATGGATACAGTGTGCAATGTATAGTCACAACAAGTATGGAAGAAAGACCCCAACCTGCAGGCATGGGATCCCAGTGAACACACCAGCAAACACAAAGGGCAAAGTTTCCTGTGTTGGTGTAGATGCAGAGTCTAGAGGCCAAACTACAGGAAAGGAAGGGCAGGAGCAGGACCCTGATCCCAGGCTCGAAGGCAACCTGATCACAAGTCTGCCTCCTAAAAGGCCAAAAAGAACATCTCAAATAAATCCTCTCCCTAATTTGCCCGTTCCAGAAACTCAGAGCAGTTGGAAGGACAATACCAGCTAGTCGAGGCCTAAACTGGCATAGAAAAGAATTGAGAAGAAAAACCAAAGGAACTATAAGCCATAGGAAAGCATATTCTTGCACTGGTTGGTGTGGCTCAGCTGATTGGGCATTGTCCTGCAGACCAAAAGATTGTGGGTTCCAACCTGGTCATGGCACATGCCTTGGTTTCAGGTTCACCCCTGCAGTCCAGAGGCTTAACCAATCAATGTTTCTCTCTTGTATCAATGCTCTTCTCCTTCCCTTCCCCTCTCTCTAAAATAAATAAGCATGTCCTTGGGTGAGGATTAAAATAAATAAATAAATAAATAAATAAATAAATAAATACATTTTTAAGAGAAAAGTATACTCTTATTTTCTCTTCATGGCCAGAAATAAACAAGTTTCTCTCTCTCTCTCCATATGTGTATATATATGTATATATGTATGCATATATATATATTTGTGCATGTATATATATATACAAATTACAGAAACATTACAGATGCAGTATTAATAACTTTTATTTTCTTGAACCCATTCGAGAATAAGTTGCCAACCCAATGCCACGTAACCCTTGAATACCTTAATGTGTATTTCCTACAAACATGTACATTCTCTACATAGTGACAATACAGCCATCAAAATTAAGAAATTGACACATTACTACAGTCTAATTTTCAGATCTTATCAATTAACCCAATTACTGCCTTTATAGCAAAGAAGCAAATTCAAAATCATGTTACATTTAGTTGTTGGGTCTCTTCAGTCTTCTTTAACATGGACTGGTGTTTCCAAGTTCTTGACAAATATTAATCTTCAAATTTTAGGAACAAAAAATTAGAATTCCTGAGAATTACTAGAAATTTCCAAAATCATGTTTTAAGTATTTTTATGCTTCTTTTTTCAGTGTTTTAAAATAACAATAAACAGGAATCATTTTTCTAAGACAGTTATTCTAATATCTCAGAAGTTTTCTGTAGGGAAGTAAACAGTATCAAAAATAAATCTGTGGTTTATTATTATATAACAATATACCATAACAATATTATATATTTCAAAAACAGTATAAAATAATATTTACCTCATATTTAATAACAGAAACCATTAAAAGAAGAGAATATTAATGAAATGTAAATGTCCAATAAAAACCACTTAAAATTGAAAACTAATACTATAAGTATATAATATTTAAAAGTCAATATTCTTAAATTGACACTTTAACTGCCCCATCAGATATTCTTACTCTTTCTTTCATTACAAATTTTTCAGACAGAAATATTTATTTTATTTTGTGGTGACGTTCATCAAATTGTTGAGTACCAACAAAAGCATCTTCATTTTGGATTTTAGAGCACATCGTGACTCAGACAAACTCATTTCCTTTTTTAATGATGAAAATAATTTGCTTTACAAAAGACTGCATATTGCAGTGAATATTGTAATACTCAGCAAGGACAATGCATAATATTTGGATCTCCTAAGCAAGTTTAACAGTACTACACATAATTATTTAACAAAGTTGCTAACTTAAGGGCTTATTTTGCTTCTATAGCTTGCCATTTCTTGGAATGACATTCACAGGACCTGTATAAAGAACAGTGTGGATCAGTTTCATGGTGGCCAAGTGGGTGGAAGCAGAGTTCACTTCCTCTTGCACCCAGCTTGGATACTTGGCTGACCTTCCAAAAAATAAACTGAACATTCAATGGAATCTTAGCTGATATGAAGTTTGGGAGCCAAGGAGTACAGAACATGCTTCACAATGGGCGGTAAGGAGCTTTATAGGTGGACTGGGAAATAAACCGGGTGTGGCACCTGCAGCCACGGGACCCAAGCACCTCCATTCCAGAAGAGCCTGGTCAGAGATCACAGCTTTGTGGCTCCCTCCCCACTCAGGGCAGGGAAACTCCAGGCCCACGCCTGGAGGGACTTGGATATACAAAGTTGGAGAGATCCAGGACACACACACACACACACACACACACGTGCGCAGAGACCAACACACCCATAGTTGCAATGGCAAATGACAACCGGAAGAGAGCCAGAGAGAGAGAGAGAGAGAGAGAGAGAGAGAGGAATATTATATGCACCCGGTCTGGTGGAAGAGGCTGGCTGCTATGGCCAGCCATGTCTGTGAGAGACTTGACTTTTTGGAGAAGTGGCGTGTACCGAAAGCTGGACAGTGACTCAGTGCTGCAGTGGGGGTGCCCAGGGAGACTTTTAAAAGGGGAGCTAAGGTGTGCTGGGCAGAAAACCCATAAGAAGCTGCCCTGCCAGCAAGGGGAAAGAATTGAGGGTCTGATTTGCTTCCACTCAGTGCAGCTGGGCAGATTGATCAGAATAGCGCATAGCAAGGGGATTTTTCAGCCCCAGCCTTGCACAGCTAGCTGCACATGGAGTAAAGTGCGGGCCTTTGTATGCTGCAAGGGCAGTGGGCTGGAAAGGGAGCAATAGGAATACCTAAAGGGCCCATTTTGAACTTCTCTCTGGGAGAAAAATCACACTGGTTCCTAGGGTCCTATTTCACTGTGGCCAGCAAAGCGGGAGATCGATCACAAAGTGGTTAAGCAAGAGGGAATCAGGGCCCCGCCCAGCCTTGGCTCATTCACAGAGCCACCATCAACACCAAGCAAGAGACAGGGGACCCTCTGACACAGAGTGCACCCCACCCCATGAAACAGATAATTAATCAGAAACTATACATTATTGAAAATAATCTGAGACAAACCAGGGTAGATGGTGCAGGGGCAGAGGGAACACACACACAATTTTCCCAGAGGACTGAACACTGCCTCCCAGGGGAGACCCGAGTCCCACCCTCTGGATCACAACAAAGGTTCCCTCTAGAAGCTGGTGAAGGTGATACAGGCAGTGTTGCCAGTAATTGGACACCGCCACCCGCAGGGCCCTTGAGCTGATAAAAAACCAGAGGCTGATCCAGAAAGAGAAGACAGGAGGCCAACTCCAAATGATTGAGATGAATTTCACCTCACTTTTCTTCAGAATTTGCATTTTTCTCTTCCTTTCACATAGCCTCTTAATATTTCTCCTTTGCTTCAATTGTATTTCAAGTAATTGAAATTTATTTTTTTATTCTTTTTATTTAGATTTTGTATTATTTTTTATTATATTATTTCAAATCCCACTTTCACCCTTCCCTTGTCTTACTCCATTTTCCTTCTTCCTGCCCTTATTTTTGTTGTAAATTTTATTTTCTCCCATTCTACACCTTGTTCCTATTCCTTACTCTTACTATTTCTCTTCCATCTGTCCTCTCAAAAGCATTCTTAGTCAGCTCACATTCTTTCTCCACCTCTTATATTATTCTTATTTCCTTTCCTTTCCATTATATATTATAGATTGTGGGCAGTGGATACTATAGTTATTGCTGTTCTTCTTCAACAGTATTCCTATTTGTTCACTATTTTTTGTACTTCAAGTCTCATAGGTTACTCTCCCCCTATCTTACTCCATTTTGCTTTCCCTCTGCCCTTGCTCATTGAGGTTAGGAATTTTATTTTTATTTTTTCCTTTCTTAGCCTGGATTCTATTCTTCATTCTTATTAGTTTTTCTCCCCCTATCGAAGCCATTTTTCTTTACTGTAGACATCTTATATGCTCTTTCCTCTTTTGTATAATATTTTAATTCCTCCACCTTTTTAAACATTTGCTTAACTATCATTGTTATTGACCCTGTTTTTTCTGCAATTTTGTTCCCTTTAGTTAACTACTTTTTAAATTTTATTTCAAACCTAGTAGCATACTTGTTATGGAGCAAAAGGGAGTTCTTTCACGTGGTGCCTTGGTGTAAAACCCATTAATTAGTGTTGAGGAAAATGGGTCTTTATTTACAATACTTCAAACTTGGGAGGGCTGTGAGCACTTGAGCTCAGAGCCCTGTTCTCCCACAAGAACCTAGCACTTCCCCTGCTCCCCAAAAGGCTATAAGCCAAAAACATGCCCAGAAGTTCCCCATTTCTTATCTATTAACTCTCTCCTTCAGGATCTGGGGTACAATGTCATCAGCCTCCTTATAATAGTCCAGGAAGACATGCGCTGTGTTGCATTGGATCATGGTGAAGTCCAGGTTTTAACAGAGTCCTTTACGCATGTCCCAAGTTTCAAAAGTTCAAAAGTTCATGTTGCGTGAAGTTTGTGGAAAGGAGACGCAGAGATAATTCCAGCAGGCAGGATGTGCAGCCAGCAATGAACAGAGGGCCTGAAGCTCTTTCTGGCAATCAGCGATTGCTAACAGCCCAACCATTCCTTTTATTGGGTTACAGAAAAAAAATTTTTCTAAAAGTAAAACTAAATAGAAACTAAAAAGGCTTACATGGTAACAAACATTCTTCCCACTAAAAGGAATAAACATTAACCTATAGAGCTACAGAGCAAAGCGGTAAATTACAAAGGTCTAAGGGTCTGTTCCACATCTGATATAGTCGCTAGGGGAGAGGAGACACTAATTTTCAAGCTTCTTTGTTCTTAGAGACTTGTAAACCGGTCCCCAAGAATCATGTGCGAGTAAGGGTCCAAGGGTCTGCACCACATCCGATGTTATCACTCTGGGAAGGAGGCTTAGGTCTTCAGCCCCCTTTGTTCCCTGGATTCCGTGACTCAGCCACTAGGAGCCACGTGAGGCTGCTGGTGCCAGCAAGACTCATTTGCAAGTTCTTGCAAGCTAAGGTCACAGGACACCTGGGTGGGGTGGAGGGGGGCTTGCAGGGCCCTCGGCAGAGGGCTTGTGACTTTCGCCTACAAGTCCATTCTACAAGGCAGCATCCTTGGTGGCTTTGGAGTCAGTTGAAGTCAGCACAATCAAAACAACATCATGTTGGCTTCCTTACTAGCCCAGGCCACATGGCTGAATTATCCCTACAAACTGCATGGCTGCTCCTTCCCTCTCTCAGATCACATGGCTTTATCCCCTTTTTAAAACTTCATGTTTTGGACTTCCAGCCAAGATGGAGGCTTAGACAGACACACTGCATCTCCCTCCACAACTAAGAAGGAATACAACTACCTTAAAACTAGAGACAACCAGAAGTTCCAGAAAATCAAGCTGCATGGAAGTCCAACAAAGATATAAAAAAGAAATACTCATCCAGACATGTAGGAGGGGCGGAACTGGGGCAGAAAGGACTCGATGTGGCGGTGGCGGTGACAACAGCAGCAGCGTCAGTGGCAGCGGCAGCATCAGTGGCAGTAGCAAGCCAGTGGCAGGTGAGCGGAAAGCACAGTCACATATTTTTTTAAATGAGGAGGGACACCTGGGGAGTATTCCCAGTTCCTAATCAGACCACGCAGCTCACAGTCCTAGCGCCAGGGAAAATCAAGCCTCATTGCTTCTGACTGTGCAGACCAGTGGGTGTTGGGCGGAGAAAGAAACTGCCAGTCTATCAGCAGAGTCTGCTTGTTTACAGGGCCCTCATGGTCCTAGAACATCCACAGACCCACCTACTCTGGGAATGATGGCCAGGGCAACAGCTAGAAAGGCATCAGTCCCTTATGGAAGTGGGAAAAGTACCTGGAAAAGGGGTGAGTGCTGAGCAAGTGGCATTGTTTCCTCTCAGACCCCTCCCCCATATACAGCGCCACAATGTAGTGAAACGGGTCATCCTGTAATGATGAATACCTAAGGCTCCGCCCCTTAAAAAGTAATAAGAGCGACAGCTCTACCTAAGACACAGAGGCAAACAAACACAGGCACAGGAGCCTGTCAAGATGAAGAGACAGAGAAGTATGGCCCAAAAGGGGGAATGGATCAAGGGTCCAGTGGGAGAACTAAGCAACGAGGAGATAGCCAACCTAACAGATGAGGAGACAGCCAAAACAGATGAGGAGACAGCCAACCTAACAGAGGAAGAATTCAAAACACTGGTGATAAAGATGCTCACAGGCTTGACAGATATGCTTAAGTATGGCAAACACGTAAGGAAAGAAGTGAAGGCTATGTTAAATGAAACGAAGGAAAATCCACACAAAGCCAGTGGTGGAGGAAAGAAAACCAGGGTTCAGATCAATGATTTGGAACATAGAGGAGAAAATAACAGTCAACCAGTACAGAATGAGGAAACAAGAATTGAAAAAAATGAGGAGAGGCTTAGAAACCCTTGGGATAACTTTAAACGTGCCAACAGCTGAATCATAGGGGTTCCAGAAGGAGAAGAGGAAGAGCAAGAAATTGAAAGCTTATGTGAAAAAGTAATGAAGGAAAACTTCCCAAATTTGGCCAAGGAAATAGACATACAAGTCCAGGAAGCACAGAGAGTCCCAAACAAGCTAGACCCAAAAGGGACCACCCAAGACACATCATAATTAAAATGCCAAAGATTCAAGATAAAGAGAGAATCTTAAAAGCAGCAAGAGAAAAGCAGAGAGTTACCTACAAAGGGGTGCCTATAAGACCATCAGCTAATTTCTCAAAAGAAACTGCAGGCAAGAAGGGACTGGCAAGAAGTATTCAATGTGATGAAAAGCAAGGACCTACAACCAAGATTACTCTATCCAGCAAAGCTATCATTTTGGTTGGAAGGGCAGATTAAGTGCTTCCCCGACAAAGTAAAGCTAAAAGAGTTCATTATCACCAAGCCATTATTGTATGAAATGTTAAAAGGATTCATTTAAGAAAAAGAAGATCAAAACTATGAACACTAAAATGACAACAAACTCACAACTATCAACAACTGAATCTAAAAAAATAAAAACAAAATCCAACTAAGCAAATCAGAATAGGAACAGAATCATAGGTATAGGGATCATTTTGAAGGGTTATCGGCTGGGAGGGGGAAGGGGGATAAATGGAGAAATGGTGCAGGGCTTAAGAAGCATAATTGGTAGGTACAAAACAGAATAAGAATAATATAGGAAAGGGTGAAGCCAAAAAAGCTCATATGCATGACCCATGGACATAAACTAAGGTGGGTGGGATTTCTGGGGGAAGGGGAGTACTGGGCAGAGGGGAGCAAAGGGGGAAAAAATGGGACTACTGTAACAACATAATCAATAAAATATACTTAAAAAAAGAAAAACCCGCATGATTCTCTCCCTTTCAAAGCTGCATAGTTATCTCCCTTTTTAAAAACTGCATGGTTTTCTCTCTCTTTAATGGCTTCCACCTTATTTTTAAATCCCTGGTCATGGCCTATGATGCAGTGGGAGTGGTAACTGGTTCTGGCCATTAGCAGAAACCTGTGCAGGCCCCATAAGCTCTCTTGTCACCATTTTATTGCCCCTCCCATCTCCTTGTAGCCTTAGAAGACCATGGCCATTTGCATAACTAAGACACTAGCTATTGGCCATAGATATGCAAAGGCATCTCTTAGGGAAAATGGCTGTGCTACACTGAGTCCCATTACCCCAATCTCCAATCCAGGGGCTGTGGGAGATTTTGAGGGTGGCCTTTTTCCACCCTGTAACATACTCTTCCTTTTTCACTCTATTTGCCACTCAACAGTCCAAAACCTATTGGACACAGTGAAGGCAGTCCTGAGAGGGAAGTTCAAAGCAATACAGACCTACAAAATAAAGATAGAAAAAATTTAAATAAACAGCTTAACCCTACAAGAGCTAGAGAAACAACAACAAACAAAGCCCAGAGCAAGTGGAATGAAGGAAATTATCAAGATCAGAGCAGAATTAAATGACATAAAAAGTAAAAGAACAATTCAAAGTATCAATAAATCAAGGAGCTGGGTCTTTAAAAAGATAAACAAAATTGACAAGCCTTTAACCAGACTCATCAAGAAAAAAAGAGAGAACTCAAATAAATAAAATCAGGAACAAAAGGGGAGAAATTACCAGGGTGAAATGGACAAATTTATAGAAGCATATAATCTTCCAAAACTGCATCAAGAAGAAACAGAAAGCCTAAGTAAACCAATAACAACTAGTGAAATAGAAGCAGTAATCAAAAGACTCTCAGCTATGGATCACCTGGCTGCTGTGGCTCAGTAGATTGAGCGTTGGCCTGCGAGCCAAGTGTCACTGGTTCGATACCCAGTCAGGGCACATGACTAGTTGGGGACGCATGAGAGGCAACCACACAGTGATGTTTCTCTCCCTCTCTTTCTCCTTTCCCCTCTCTCTAAAAATAAAATAAACAAACAAATAAATAAATAAATTATTTAAAAAAATAAAAAGCTCTGGACCAGACACAGGTGAATTTTACCAAACATGTAGGGTAGAGCTAACTCCTATCATTCTCAAACTATTCCAGAAAGTTCAAGGAGAGAGAAGACTCCCAAATTCTTTTTATGAGGCCAATATTATACTAATTTCAAAACCAGGTAAAGGTACAACCAAGAAAGAAAACTACAGGCCAATATCACTGATGAACATAGATGTTAAAATCCTCAACAAAATATTGGCAAACTGGATCCAGCAATACATTAAAAAAGATCATACACTATGATCAAGTGGGATTCATCCCAAGGATGCAAGGATGGTATAATATTCATAAATCCATAAACATAATATATCACATAAATGAAAGACAAAAATTACATGATTATATCAATAGATGCTGAAAAAGGATTTGATAAATAACAATACCCGACTTCCGGCCAAGATGGAGGCTTAGACGGACACGCTAGGTCTCCCTCTACAACTAGAGAGGAATACAACTACTTCAAAACAAAGGATAACTAGAAATTCCAGAAAATAAAACTACACGGAAGCCCAACATATGAAGTTATAAACCAGCGGTGCCATTTGGGCAGGTAAGAGTTAAAGAGGGCAGCGCTGTTTGCGGTCAGCGGCGGGGGCGGCGAAAAAGCCCGGAGGCAGTCAAGCCCCTGGCGGTGCGCAACCCCAGCACTGGGGAAAACAGCCACCGCATCGCCTTGAACAGTGAGGCCCAGGGGGGCGGGAGGACGGATCCCGGTCTCCTAGCTGAATAACTGTGTGAATCCACCTTGGACCCCCGCCCCCAAAGAAAGCACCACAGGGCTGCGAAATAGGTCGCGGACAGGCAGGCGCCGGTCGCTGACTTGTGACGCCAAACGGCGCCGGTCGCTGGGTCATTACGAGTACACAGGCACTGCCCCCGACAGCCGGCCCAAGAAAACAAAACGCATCTGTCAAAATGAGGCAGACAACTATAGAAATCCCGGTGACACAACTCACCAGGCAGCAGATAGAGAACCTGACAGATGAACAGATAAGAAACCTGTCAGAGGCTCAGTTCTGGGCCATTGTTATCAGGTGGCTTACAGAATTCACAAAAGAGCAGGAAAAAGATAAGAAAGAAGCGAAAAACTTCCATAACGAAAGGAACAAAACCGTATACGAGACAGATGGTGAGAAAAAAAAATCCAGAGTTCATTTCAACAAACTGGAATATGGAGAAGGAACAAGCAGTCAACCAATGCAGAGAGAGGAAATGGGAAGCAACAATGAGAGGATCAGAAACCTCTGGGACAGCTATAAAAGGCCCAACATAAGAATCATTGGTTTGCCAGAGAATGAGGAAGATGAACTAGAACTTGAAAAATTGAGTGAAAATATAATAAAGGAGAACTTCCCAGACTTGGGGAAGGGAATAGACTTGCAGGTCCAGGAAGCAAGGAGAGTTCCCAAGAGACTGGACCCAGGGAGAACCACTCCAAGACACATTATAATCAAAATGTCAAAAATTAAAGATAAAGAGAGAATCTTAAAAGCAGCAAGAGAGAAGAAAAGAATTATGTACAAAGGGGTCCCAATTAGACTATCAGCTGACTTCTCAAGGGAGACCCTACAGGCAAGAAGGGACTGGCAAGAAATATTCAAAGTAATGAAAATCCAAAACCTACAACCACGAATACTCTATCCAGCGAAATTGTCATTCAGAATAGAAGGACAGAGAAAGTGTTTCCAGGACAAAATAAAACTGAAAGAGTTCATTAGATCCAAACCACTGTTATATGAGATGTTAAAGGGACTGGTTTAAAAAAACAGAAGCTAGGGAGATGAAACAAAGGCAAACTAAATAGGCAACGAGAGTGGAAAAGGAACTGTGGGTACGGGAAGCATATTGGGGGGAGGTCAACAGGGAGGGGGAGTGGGGAAAGGGAGGGAGATGATATAGGAATTGGGGATCAAGGTAGGAGGGAATGGAATAGACGGAGAGAGGTTGGGAGGAACTGTATGCACAACTAATGGACATAATCTAAAAGGGGGGGACAACTGGAGGGAGGGGGGCCACCGGGTGGAGGGGAGCAGAGGGAAGGGAAATTGGCACAAATGTAATATTTTAATCAATAAAACACATTAAATCTGAAAAAAAAAATAACAATACCCATTTATGATAAAAAAAACATTCAGCAAAGCGGGAGTAGAAGGAGCATACCTCAACATAATAAATGCCATACACAAGAAACCTACAGCCAAAATCATACTCAATGTGCAAAAACTAAAAACTTTTTCCTTAAGGTCAGCAACAAGACAAGGGTATCCACTTTCATCACCTTTATCTGACATAGTATTGGAAGTTCTAGCCACAGTAATCAGAAAAGAGAAAGAAATAAAAGAATCAAATTTGAAAAGAGGAAGTAAAACTGTCATTGATTGCAGATGACATGATAGTGTACATAGAAAACCCTATAGGCTCCACCAAAAAACTAATTGACCTAATAAGTGAATTTGGCAAAACAGCAAGACACAAAAGCAATATTCAGAAATTAAAGGCATATTTGTACATCAACAACAAAATATCAGAAACAGAAACTAGGGAAAAAATCCCATTTACTATAGCAACAAGAAAAGCCCCTGTTGGTGTGGCTCAGTGGATTGAGTGTCAGCCTGCAAACCTAAAGGTAGCCAGTTTGATTCCAAGTCAGGGCACAACCTGGGTTGCGGGTCAGGTCCCCTGTTGGGGGTGTGTGAAAGGCAACTGATCAATATATCTCTCCCACACATTGATGTTTCTCTTCCACTCTTTCTCCTTCCTTTCCCCTCTCTCTAAAAGTAAATAAAATCTTATAAAAAAGAAAAAGAAAATATCTGGAAATCATCTTACCCAAGGAGGTAAAATCCCTGTACCTGAGAAACTACAGAACACTGAAGAAAGAAATTAAGGAAGTCACAAACAAGTGGAAACATATACTATATTCATGGATTGGAAGAATGAACATATTAAAATGTCCATACTACCCCAAAGCAATCTATAGATTCAACACAATCCCTATTAAAATACCAATAACATACTTCACAGATATAGAATATATATTTAAAAAATTATATGGAACCAAAAATGACCCCAAATAGCCTCAGCAATCTTGAGAAAGAAGAAAGTGGGAGGGATCACAATACCTGATATCAAACTATATTATAAGGCCACTCTACTCGAAACAATCTGGTACTAGCATAAGAACAGAATAGAGAACCTAGAAATAAACCCAAGTCTCTATGATCAATTAATATTTGACAGATGAAGCAGGAGCATAAAATGGAGTAAAAATAGCCTCTTCAACAAATGGTATTGCATGAATATTTGTGGAAAGGGACACTGAGATTAAGTCCAGCAAGCGGGATGAGTGGCCAGCTACGCACGGAGGACTGTGGCTCGCTCAGGCCATCAGCAATTGTTCACAGCCCTCCGTTTTTTTTTACTGGGTTGCAGAAAAAAAATTTTTTTTAAGTAAAACTAAATAAAGGCTTACATGGTAACAAACATTCTTTCCACTAAAAGGAATAAACATTAACCTATAGGGCTACAGAGCAAAGCAGTAAATCACAAAGGTCCAAGGGGGTCTGTTCCACATCCGATATAGTTGCTAGGAGAGAGGAGACACTAATTTTCAAGCTTCTTTGTTTTTAGAGACTTGTAAACTGGCCCCAAGAATCGTGTATGAGTAAGGGTCCAAGGGTCTGCACCATTTGACGTTATCACTATGGGAAGGAGGCTTAGGTCTTCAGCCCTCTTTGTTCCCTTGATTCTGTGACTTAGCCACCAGGAGCCGCGTGCAGCTGCTGGTGCCTGCAAGACTCGTTTGCAAGTTCTTGCAAGCTGAGGTCACAGGACACCTGGGCGGGGTGGGGGCGTGCCCGCTTGCAGGCCCCCCCAGCAGAGGACTTGTGACTTTCACCTACAAATGGTATTGGGAGATCTGGACAGGTACATGCAAAAAATGAAACTAGACCATCAACTTACACCATACACCAGAATAAACTCAAGATGGGTCAAAGACTTAAATGTAAGCAGTGACACCATAAAAGTCCTAGAGAAAAACAGGCAGTAAAATTTCAGATATCCCATACAACAATATTTTCACCAATATTTCTCCTGGGGCAAGGGAGATAAAGGAAAGAATAAACAAATGGGACTACATCAAATTAAAAAGCATCTGCTCAGCTTAAGAAAACATCAACAAAATGGAAAGGGGACCGATCATACAGCGAAACATATTTGCCAATGATACCTCAGACAAGGGTTTGAACTCAAAAATATATAAAAAACTTGTATGACTCAGCACCAGGAAGACAATCCAATTAAAAACTGGGCAAAGGACCTGAACAGATACTTCTCCAGGGAGGATATACAGAGGGCCAATAGACATATGAAAGGATATTCAACATCACTAGCCACCAGAGAGACGCAAATTAAAACCACAGTGAGATACCACTTTACACCAGTCAGAATGGTTATCATCAACAAATCAACAAACAACAAGTGTTGGTGAAGATGCAGAGAAAAAGTAATCCTAGTGCATTGTTGGTGAGAATGAAGCCTGGTGCAGCCACTGTGAAAAAGAGTATGGAATTTCCTCAAAAAACTAAAAATGGAACTGCCTTTTGATCCAGCGATTCCTCTGTTGGAATTATACCCTAAGAATCCTGAAACACTAATGCAAAAGAACCTATGTACCCCAATGTTCATAGCAGCTTGGTTATTTACAATAGCCAAGTGCTGGACACAACTTAAGTGCCCATCAGTAAATGAGTGTATCAAAAAACTGTGGTACATTTACACAATGGAATACTATGCAGCAGAAAGAAGGAACCTCCTACCCTTTGAGACAGCATGGATGGAACTGGAGAATATTATGCTAAGTGAAATGAGCCAGGCGAAGAGAGACAAATGCCATGGGATCTCACCAATAAGTGGAACCTAAGGAACAAAACAAATGAACAACCAAAATAGAACCAGTGGGGAGAGGGGGTGGGGGGGGATTATGGGGGAAAGAAGAAGGGTCTAGTCAAGGAACAAGTACAAAGGACCCATGGACAACAGGATGGGGATTGTCTGGGGGAAGGAGGGTGGGGCAGGGGAGAGCAATGGGGGGAAACTGGGACAACTGTAAAAGAACAACAACAAAAGAACAGTATTCATGAAACTTTATTACTCTTTATTTGTAAGATTGACTCACCATTAGCTGCAGAAACATTGGACACACACACATATAACATGCTACAGTTACAACCAGACTGATGCATTGAGTCTTTTTTTTTATATATATATATATATATAAGCTCATGGACCACTCCTGGAAATGTCGACCTTAACCTTTGACTGTGTGTCAGTGTTTTCAATTCTTGTCTAAACTTCACAGGAGCAGATTTCTTCAAACAAGTAACAGTTCCATGTTGACTGCTAATTCTTTCTCACTTTCCAACTTCTCAACTAACTTTTGGGGGATTCAATATTTGGATAAACTTTCTGAAAAGTGTCAGGAAGGAATACCCACATGAAATAATTATCTGTAATAGGTGTTTATTCTTCTCTTGATATTCATAATCTTGACACTCTTGAAGACGATAAGTCAGTTATTTACAAAATAATCTCTCATTTGAGTTTGTCTAATGTTTCTTCATGAATAGATTCAGATTATATACCTTTCACAGGAATATTGGAGAAGCAATTCCATGTTCTTCCATCACATCCTTTCAGAGGATACATGCTTTCTATGTGTCCCATTAAAACTGTTCATTGATTACTTGATAAAAGTGGTGTCTCCCAGTCCTCTCCACTTTTAATATATCATTGTCATGTGGTAATACTGAATATCTTGTGACAAGGGTCTCTAAAACTAAGTAAATATACTATTTCTTTTTTTTTAATTTTTTAAATTATTTATTTATTTATTTTTAGAGAGAGGGGAAAGGAGAGAGGGAGAGAAACATCACTGTGTGGTTGCCTCTCACTTGCGCCCCCAACTGGGGACCTGACGTGCAACCTAGTCATGTGCCCTGACTGGGAATCGAACCAGCGACACTTGGTTCACAGGTCGACACTCAATTCACTGAGCCACAGCAGCTAGGGCTGCTATTTCTTATAAAACATTTTATTTACTCAAACATTCATTTATTTATGGGTATATAGACTCATGTTTTTCTATCTTATTCAGTGGGTTATAATCCATTGCTATCATTATTTTCACAGTCAAATTTTCCAAAATTTGGTCAGTGGGAGCATTTTCACGCTGTCTTCTGCATTGTTTTGACATGTCCCCATCATGTTTTGAGAACTTCCCTAATTCCTGTCACAAAGACATCCCAGACTTCTTTTGTACTTTTCATGCTTCATACCTATAATCAGTCATTTCTTCAAGTAACCTTGGGTTTTATAAGTTGGAAATGGTATTTAGAAAGCAAGATTTGGATATTAGGTGTGTTCATTACTATTGGAATGCTGCTGCTCTCAAATTCTCTCAGTGCACATAGGAAATACAGGCATTTATATATATATTTTTATAATATCCATACAAATATAAAAATGGTGTGCATGTATATGTACATGTTATATATATTACACACACACACACACATATAAAAAAAAGTTCTCAGACCTCAGATTCCAACACAACATTACGAAGATCGGTCTAGTGTTTTTCCTTTCCTATAAGGCATACATCAGAGATATTGTGAGATTGACTAAAGACCACCACATAAAATAAATACTATAATAAAACCAGTCACATAAACTTTTTTTATTTCCCAAGGCATATAAAAGTTATAATTTATTATAGTTTATCATGTTTGCAATAATATTCTGTCTAAAACATACAAATATCTTAACTTAAAAATACTTTACTGCTAAAAAATGATACTCATTATCGAGCCTACAGTAATTCTAATCTTTTTGAGGGTGGAGGGTCTTACCTTGATGTTGATGGCTGATAACTGATCAGGGTGGTGACTGTGGCAGGTTGGGCTGGCTGTGGCAATTTCTTAAGATAATAATAAAGTTTGTGGCATTTATTGGCTCTTCTTTTCACAAGTGATCTGTCTGTAACAAGTAATGCAGATTGATAGCATTTTTCCCACAGTCCAACTTTTTTCAAAATTGAAGTCAGTCCTCTAAACCCTGCCACTGCTTTTTCAGCTAAGTTTATGTAACATTCTGATTCCTTTGCTGTCATTTCAACATCTTTACCAGAAATAGATTCTATCTGAAGAAACCACTCTCTTTGTTCATCGATAAGATTCCTTATCCGTTAAAGTTTGATCATGAGACGGCAGCGACTCAGTCACACGTTCAGGCCCCACTTCTAATCCCAGTTCTCTTGCTGTTCCCACCACTCCTGCAGTTGCTTCCTCCACTGAAGCCTTGAGCCCCTCAGAGTCATCCGTGAGGGTTGGAGTCAACTGCTTCCAAACATCTATTACTGTTAACATTGTGAGCTTTTTGCATGAATCACAAATATTTTTAATGGCATCTAGATGGTAAATTCTTTTCAGAAGGTTTTCAATTTACTTTACCCAGATTCATCAGAGAAATTACTTTCTATGATAGCTATAGCCTTACAATACATATTTTTAAATAAGACTTGAAAGTCAAAATTACTTTTTGATCCATGGGCTGCAAGATAGATGTTGTTTTAGCAGGCATGAAAATAACATTAATATCACTGTACATCTCTGTTAAAGCTCTTGAGTGACCCAGTACATTGTCACTGAGCAGTAATATTTTGAGAGGAATATTTTTTCTGAATATTAGGTATGAACAGCGGGCTTAAAATATTCAGTAACCATGTTGTAAACATATGTGCTCTCACCCAGGCTTTGTTGTGTCATTTATAGAGCACAGACAGGGGAGATTTAGCACAATTCATAAAGATGCTAAAATTTTCTCAATGGTAAAGGATCATCTGCTTCAACTAAAGTCACCAACTGCATTAGCCCTGAACAAGAGAGTCAGCCTGACCTTTGAAGCTTTGAAGCCAGGCATTGACTTCTAGCTATGGAACTTATAGATGGCATCTTCTTCCAATACAAGGCTGTTTTATCCACATTGAAAATTTGTTAATCAGTGTAGCCACCTTCATTGATTATCTTAGCTAGATCTTCTGGATAACTTGCTGCAGCTTCTGTTTACGTTAGCACTTGCTGCTTCATCTTATACTTTTATGCTATAGAGATGGCTTCTTTCCTTAAATTTCATGAACCAACCTGTGCTAGCTTCAAACTTTTCTTCTGCAGCTTTCTCTCCTCTCTCAGCCTTTGTAGAACTGAAGAGAGTTAGGCCCTTGCTCTGGGTTAGGCTTTGGCCTAAGGGAATGTAGTGGCTGGTTCGATCTTTTGTTCAGACCAATAAAACTTCCTTCATATCAGCAGTAAGGTTGTTGCTGCACTTTCTCATTGTTCACTGGGGTAGCACTTTTAATTTCCTTCAATAACTTTTTTCTTTGCATTTGCAACTTGGCTAACCATTGGCACAAGAGGCCTGGCTTTTGACCTGTCAGGTTATCAACATGCCTTCCTCACTCAGCTTAATCATGTCTAGCTTTCTGTTTAAAGTGAGAGACGCATAAATCTTTATTTCACTTGACCCCTTCCAGGCCATTGTAGGGTTATTAATTGGTCTAATCTCAATATTTGTGTGTCCCAGGAATAGGAGAGGGAAAGACATGATGTAACAGCTGGTTGGTGGAGCAATCAGAACACACAACATTTATTAACTGCCATTTTATATCACCATGGTTCATGGTACCCCAAAACAATTACAGTAGTAACATAAAAAAATCAGTGACTACAGATAACCACAACAAATATAATGATAATGAAAAGGTTTTAAATATTATGAGATAACCAAAATGTGACACAGAGAAATGAAGTGAGCAAATGCTGTGGAAGAAATTGTGCCAAGAGACTTGCTTGATGCAAAGTTGCCATAAACCTTTATTTTGTATTTAAAACAATCGATATCTGCAAAGCAGAGTAAAGTGGAGTGCAATAAAATGATGTATGCCTGTACACCTTCCTTCACTGGCGATGAAGAATCTGGATCCTGTTATTCTTAATTGTTTTATTTCCTTGAACTGTCCTTCAGTATATAATCAAGCTCCCATCTCCTCCCCAGAGCTTTCCCGGCCAAGACACTCTACCCACACTAAGACTGAGCCACCATCTCACACCCTGTGCGGGCCCTGACACCCACAGCAGGCCACACCCAGATGCCATCTTCAAAGTGTTAAAGTTTATACCCCAAACCAGACCGACCTCACCTCACTTGGGCTCTGGCTCCCTAAGCCAGGCCACCTATCAGCACACACTCTCTTCACATTACTTTGACTCTGACACCCTCTGTAGACAACATGTCTTCTCCCATTTAAACACAGGTGGCCACTGTATTCTGTCCCCACCCTCCAATGGCTTCAGGACTGAATACTTCAGGGAGAGAAGAGGGAAAAAAGGAAAAGAATAGTGCTGCTTCCCTTAAATAACCTTCCCTTTTCCATTCATGTCCTACCAGGCCTGAAAGGGCATGAGCAAGTTCCTTAGCATCTAGAAAAAGTTCCTATTGAGAGGCCAGTGTGGCATTGATGACGCAAGGGAGGAAAATGAAATTCATGTTCCAATAAAAGTAATATATCATCCCTCTCTGTTTTAATATTATCTCATGTCTAGGAAAATCAAGTCCCAAAATTTTTATCAGTTATTAGGTTTTCTTTTCTTACCTACCAGGGCTTACTCTACACGGTTGGAGAAGTCTTCTTACACTGAGAGCCTTATACACAGCATTGGAGTTTTCACTTCCATCTTGGGGTTTCCATATTTCTAAGCTGGGAAATGTTGGCCTTGGAATAAAAACCCTAATATGTGACTCTGAGAGCACGGAGTTTACTTCTGTTGGAATCAAGCCCTGATGTCATTATATGCCATAGTAAACCCAAACTGAGGTGTGGAAAAGGTAAGGAAGTATCAAACTAGTTCCCCATGATGACCCCATCTAGAGAAGAAAGGACCCAACTGCACCCTTGGGAGAGTGAGTGAAAAAATACAGAAGAGGGTGAAATTACCTCAGTAGGAATGTCCAGTCATTACCTAAGGGGCCACTTCCCAAGCACCTATGTTAAAAGGGAAAAAAAGAGCATTTTAATAGTAAATGAAATGATTCCCATGTGTTGGAATGCAGTCAGAATTGAAAAATACTCCTGCACTGGGACAAGGGAAGGTCCATGTTTGAGTGAATCCCAGCTCCTCAGTGCCATCAAGGAACATACAGGAAGCAGGGATATATTTTTTTAAGTGTCTAGCCTACCTAATACACAATGCCGTAGTTGTTTATCTCTCACTCCATGACCCAGGGGCAGGGATGCTTATCTACAGAGTAGGTCGTGCTTTATGGAAAATATAGACCTCTCTTTGTGGCAGCTGGCTCCAACAGCCCTCCTGAGTCAGGGCTGTGTCCCAAATTGGTACTGGTATTGGCATTCAGCAATCTGTCTCTGGAGTAGCCAATATAAAAACTTTCAGGAGGAGCCACTAGCAGGTTGTGGTATCGTGGACTCCGTGTTAGCCTGGGAGACAATTAGTGCAAACAGCATTGCAGGGCACAGCAGCCAGAGGAAAGGTGAGTGAGAAATATGAGGCAAGTTGGCAAGTTTCTCTGAGGAAAATGGGTCCTTGCTGCAAAAGGCATCATTGTCAATAGGGTTCTAGCATTCAGAAGAGATCCTGGACTTGTTATTAGAAGGTCTGGGTATAAATCATATCTTAACATCTTGCTAGCAAGTCGGTCTAATTTCTGAGCTCTGAGGAAAGATACCTCTCTCAAAATTTTACTCAAAAATAACTAATAAATATAAGTGCAAATATTTTTGAGTCTATTTCTAGACTCTCTCTTCTGTGTCATTGATTTATCTGTCCTGATGCCAATACCAAAATCTCCTATTTACTATACCTTTATAATATCTTGCATCAGATACTATAAGTTCTTTAAGTTTTTTTTTAGAAATGACTCAGAAATTTCTGTAGAAGAGAAGATAATGATGAAGACAAAGATAAGGAGGAAGAGGAAGAACAGAAAAAGGAAGGGGAGAAGAAGGTCCAACACTGCTGGGATAGTAATTAGGACTGTATTGAATCTATAATTCAACTTAGAAGAATTAACATTGTAATGATAATGAAACTTCTATTTAATATTATATTGTCAACAAAAGAACATTCAGCCTATAAGAAAGTCTTATAAGAGTTTATTTGAACCAAGTTTTGAGGACATGCTAAGAAGCAAAATCTCAAATGGATTGAGAAAATGCTTCAGAGAATGACAGTCCTGCAGTTTATTTTATACATTAGAATAAAGAAGTTCAGAGAAGGAAAACTCTGATTCCAAAAAACCTCCGCTGCCTTGCGGCATACCTCTTCAGGGGAAAGGCTAAGGGAGTAAACCCCGACAGAAAATCCGGAGCCGGAGTCCCTAAGGCGGTTTGACGTTGTAGTCAACACCGTCAACTCCTGCGGCGCACCTGAAGCCAAGCTGTATTGACTCCGTCTTTCCCTTGGATCCTTCAGCTGCGAAGAGAGGGGGGGTCTGCTGCATGGGCAACAGCAGACCCTCCATATCACCCTGCCCAGGCTCTGTAGCTTCAGCTTCACTGGAGAGGACACTCCAGCGTCATCGCAAGATGTCGATTCAACACGGGAGGAGACAGATACCGTGTCACTCCCGAGTCGGACTGCACAACCATTCTCGGCGGTGCAGATAGACTCTTAAGAAGCTACACCATCGTCTCTCGAGACGGACGGCTGCCGACGACGAGAATAAAGAAGTTATAAGGAGGGTTACATGAAATCCTTTGATGGTAGATTAAGGAAGCAGGAAAAAGCATGGAGTGCGAGAATCTCTAGGATTTGATGAAAGGCAAATGGAGAAACACATACTTTTACACTGGTGGGTGTGGGATAGTTAATTATGTTTACAGCACAGAGAGATGGTACTGGGAAGCAAGATAGCAATGAGGGGCTCTGTGGTCTCATGTTCTGGTGGTCTTGTTCTCTGATGCTGGGGGCTGTGTCTTCGAGGGGTAGGTAAAAATTTACTCTAACATTTTAAGGGAATGTTATCTTAGATGTATAAGGACAGTGAACAGAGCTCACTTAAGGCAAAGATTAACCTTTGCTAAGGAAGTTATAGGCCTGAGACATGACTACCTGCTGTGACCTGTCCAGTTAGGAATTTGTGATCAGACCATTCTGTGTAGCTACTTCTGGTCACTGAGCTTGTCACATCCTCTGTGGGGGACCCCTGAGCTTGTCAGGCTTATTGTATCATCCCTTTGTCATTCCCAGTATATTATATCTATGTATTTAGATTTTATTGAATTTCTCTCAGCTGTATTTTGTGGGTTTTGATTTAGAGGTCTTCCATATTTTTTATTATAATTATTTTCAATTATATTATGTTTTTTGATAACTTCATTACTGGCATTTTTTCATTTTTATATTAAGGTACAGTATATGTACACTGAAATTCATCCTTCTTAGTTTACAATTTTGTGAGTTTTGGCAAACGTATACAACATATATAAACATAACCACAATCACGATACAGAACAGTTTTAGGTTCCAGTACAATAAGGCAACATAAAAGGATCCTGAATTCATTTCCTGCCACAGACACACTGAATCTGGTTACATATGGAACAATTTCTCTGAAAGAAAGCCCCAAACTAGGTGAGCAAATCCTATACATTGGGCAAACAAGGAAAGAACACATTGAAATAAGTAGGAAAGGCTGAGACACACTCTCACAATAAGCCCCACCTCCAGTGCAGCAACTCACACTCAGGAGGGAACTTACAACCTGGAGCTTCTTCCTGAGCAGGGAAGAGAGTGAACCTCACATCTAGCACCCCAACTTTTAAGACCTGCACCTGGGAGACACACCCCAGACACCTAGCTTTGAATGCCGAAAGGATCTTTGTCCACAAGACCCTCAGGCTATAGCAAACTGAGAAACAGTTCATAAAGAGCTCATGGGGCCCAGTCCAAAGGCATTCAACAGAAAGCACCCAGACCTTCCTATGAAAGAGGCTAGTTTGCTCATGTTAAAGCATTGGCCTGAGTGACAGGCATCTGATTTAGCACAAAGGGTCTGCTGAAATACTCTCCAAAAATGGAGGCGTCCTCGCACCATCCCTCTGCCTGGCTCCAGGTCACCAGTGTCCATGAAGAACTGCACCAGGGCTGGGGCTTGTGAGAGTGTGTCTCAGCCTTTCCTACTTATTTCAATGTGTTTTCTCCTTGTTTGCCCAATGCGTAGGATTTGGTCTGCTCACCTAGTTTGGGGACTTATGAGCGGAGAAAGGAAGGCAGAACAAAGAAACCAGAGGGGGCTGTGGGCTCTGCTGAAGGTGCTGTGTGTGAGCCCGCACAGTCTGCTCCCATAACAGTCTCGAAGACTGTCAATAGTCTGGTGGGGGGGTTCCGTTTTTTTCTTTTTCTTTTCTGCATCTTCACCTGAGGATATTTTTATTGATCTGAGAGAGAAAGCGAGAAAAAAACACTGATGTGAGAGAGAAACATCAATCAGTTACCTCCAATACGAGCCCTGACTAGGATCAAACCTGCAACCTTTTGGTGTAGGGGAGGACGCTCCAACCAACTGAGCAATGCCGCCAGAGCAGTGGTCTGGATTTTGTTGGTCCAAAGTGAAAAAATCTGGAGCTGAAATGCCTGAAGGCTGGAGGCTGCTGCTTCTTTGAAGTTAGCTCCTAGAATCCTTTAAGCAAACAAGCAGTTTACCCATGGCTACCTGCGAATTTACAAATTATTATTTACAGAAACAATGTTACTAGAATGGTGGACTGGGTTACAGACTTGTCAGGCACCTCTGATTTTTGCAGCTGCTGCCCAGGGATCATGTATTCATCCCCTGGCTCTAGTATCAGGGCTTATGTTCATAGTGCCTACAGAACTTTAACAAACAGAGAAAGAGTCCTTAACCACCTACCACCCCCCAGGACACAACAAGAGGTAACAGATTGAGGTACCAAATCTTTCTGTGAAAAAGGCCTATGGCTTATCTTCATAACTTCAACCTAAGGGGAAGCTCCTAATTAAACACACATCTAAAGGCCAACTGTAATCTTGTCCAAATGCCTTACAGGCTGGGTGTTATCTTTGTGCTCTCTCTGCCTTGTTTCAGTTCGCTGGTATCTCCTGGAGGGGAGCTGGTGCAAGCATCTGACACCTGGTGGTTACACGTGATGCCCTGGTTGTTGTGGGTGCTGCTTAGGGAATACCCCGTGATCACCTGGCTCTTGTGGAGCTTGCATCGGTAAGTGCCACGTGACTATAACAGAGAGACAGTTAGTTGTTGGCCGGCCACCACCCTCAGGGCAGAGCACAGACACAGCTGACTGAGACACACTCCCAGTCTTTCTGAAAGACCGTTTGTTTTGGAACATCAGCCTGAGGGGTCCCTTCTGGTGTGGCACATATCTAGGGTCATGCTGAGCTGCTCTCCAGGCAGAGGCTAGTGTGCACCACATCTGTGCTTGCCCTCTGCCTCACTCCCAGTCACCAGTATTTCCAGGGGGAGCTTGTGCACTCATATAGAGCCCCAATTTTTGCATCTGCCACCCAAGTGTTAGGGATAAAGAAGCAAGCCAGTGACTCTCAAACCAGTAGGAGATAATTAACAGATGAATCATGGAAAAGGGGCAAGGAAATGACATTCCACAGCTCCTCATGCATATCTCTGGGATCAAAAGGAGGAAGATTGCCATCGCCAAACACAGAGAAATAGGAAGATGTAGCTAGATAACTTTGCAAATAAATTGGAGATAGACCTATAACTAGATTACCCTTAGTTAATCACACCCTGAATTAAGTAGTTAATTGCATTAGAATGTGAACCTGGTTTAAACAGCAATGGAGAAACGGGGGAGGAGAGGGGAGAGGGAGCTAATTGTGTTAGGGAGGGGGAGATAATCACAATATTATAACTTCACGTGCACATGCTCCTGGCTGACTGCATGCCCGACTCTGCAGACTCATGAATAAACGCCTCGCTTTGCTGCTCAAGTCCTGTGTCCCGGTGTTTTATTGGGAGTGTTTCTCACACAAGAAACACCTCTTGATTATCTGCCTCTGGTGCCCACAGTGTTTGTACTTGATCCTGTAAAACTGTGAGATGGAGGGGCAGGTCCTACCTGGCTACACCCCAGGCAGAGGAGAGAAGGAACATACTAAAATGCTAGTCTTTCTGTGAAAGAGGCCTGTTAGCTTATGTTCATAGCTGGGGCCAGAGGGGCAGGCTTCTAATTACACACACAGCTAAGGGATAACTAATCCTTTCCAGAGACCTTGGAGGGCAGGAGCTATCTTTGTGCTCTCCTCTGCCGTGCTCCTAAGTACCATATCTCCTGTAAGGAAGCTTTTACCTGTCTAGTGACCCATTTTTAGGCCTGATGCCCTGGTTGTTGTGGGTTCTACACAGTGATATTTGATCACTTGGCTCTGGAAGCCAGAGGGCCTTGCCTTTCTGGATCCCATATGGATGCAACAAACAAAGATACAGTATGTGCAATTCCAGTTATGGGTATTTATTCAAAGAAAGTGAAAACACTAACTCAAAAGATATATGCACCCCATGTTCACTGAAACATTATTTATAATAGCTAAGACATGGAAACAACCTAAATGGCCATCAATAAATGAACAGATTTTAAAAGTTATATATATATACGGTGATCTCTCACTTTTCGAGGGTCATCATCATCGGCAGCCGTCCATCTCGAGAGACGATGGCGTAGCTTCTTGAGAGTCTATCTGCACCACCGAGAATGGCTGTGCAGTCCGACTCGGGAGTGACAATCCCTGCCGCACTTGTTACAGGTGAAGGCAGATGGCTGTTGTTGCTGCTGTTGACGCTGCTTCCGCCTCGATCTTTTCTGGACCGCCTCCTCGTTGCACGCAGCCTCTGCGCGTGACGTACCTTGTCTGACCGCGAGCCTCCAGGCTAGGCGGTCGTCTGCTTGAACTTCCCATGTGTTGAGATTGATGGAGCATTGTGTCATATCCTTTTTGCAGATGTCTTTGAACCGCAGTTTTGGGCGCCCTGTCATCCTCTGGCCTTCTGCTAGCTCGCCGTAGAGGAGGTCTTTGGGAATACGGCCTGCATCCATTCTTTTGACATGGCCGAGCCACCTGAGGCGTCTCTCACTAAGAACTGCATGCAAACTGCTCATGTTGGCTCGCTTCAGCACCTCGGTGTTGGGGACCTTATCCTGCCAGGCGACATGCAGGACGCGTCTCAGGTACCTCATGTGGAAGCTGTTGAGTTTCCTTTCGTGCCTTGCGTAGGTGGTCCACGTCTCGCTGCCATAGAGGAGAGTGCTGAGTACGCAGGCTTGGTAGATGCGCAGTCTGGTTTTCTCAGTGAGGCTGGAATTGTTCCACGCTCGCCGGTTCAGTTTGGCCATAACTGTGGCTGCCCTGGCGATTCTCCGATTGACCTCCAAGTCAACTGACAGAGAGCTCGAGATGGTGGACCCGAGGTAAGTGAAGTCGTTGACAACCTCCAGGGTGTATCGGTCGATGGTGATGCATGGGGGAGTCCCCGTGCCTTGAGCCATAACGTTCGTCTTCGTCAGGCTGATGGCTAGTCCGAACTCCTTGCATGCGTGGGAAAGGCAAGTGACTAGCTGCTGGAGTCCCTCTTCGGAGTGCGATGTCAAGGCTGCGTCGTCGGCGAAGAGCATCTCACGGATGAGCACCTCTTTGACTTTGGTCTTGGCTCGTAGACGGGCCAGGTTGTAGAGCTTGCCATCGGATCTGGTGTGAATGAAGACACCCTCGCTGCAGTCCTTAAAGGCGTATTGGAGGAGCATGGAGAAGAAGATTCCGAACAGCGTAGGGGCGAGGACGCAGCCCTGCTTTACTCCGCTGCTGACTGGGAAGGCCTCAGAGGTTGCGACGTTGTAGGACACTGTGCTGTGCATGTTGTCGTGAAAGGACATGACCACAGCAAGCAGATGTGGTGGACAGCCAATCTTCCGTAGCAAGCTGAAGAGTCCGCTTCGACTGACCAGATCAAACGCCTTTGTGAGGTCGATAAAGGTGAGGTAGAGTGGTTTATGCTGCTTGTGACACTTATCCTGCAGCTGGCGTAGGGAGAAGATCATGTCCACTGTTGATCGGCCAGCTCTGAAGCCACATTGGGACTCTGGGTAGACGCAGGAAGCAAGGGTCTGCAGGCGGGCAAGAGCGACCCGGGCGAATACTTTGCTGACGACGCTGAGGAGAGAGATGCCCCGGTAGTTGTTGCAGTCGCTGTGGTCTCCTTTGTTCTTGTACATGGTGATAATGTTGGCGTCTCTCATATCCTGGGGGATGTAACCCTCCTTCCAGCAGAGACAGAGTAGATGGTGGAGCGGCTGTAGCAGGACTGGTTTCCCGGTCTTTAGGATTTCTGGAGGGATTCCGTCGCTTCCTGGTGCTTTCCCGCAAGCGAGGCGGTCGATGGCTTTGCCGAGCTCTGCCGCAGTAGGTGGGGTGTCTAGCTCCTCCATGACTGGTAGGTCTGGGATGGCGTTAAGAGCAGTGTCTGTTACGGTGTTCCTCGTTGCATACAGCTCGAGGTAGTGCTCGGTCCACCGCCGCATTTGCTGTTCCTGGTCAGTGATGACCTCACCTGTCTTGGACTTAAGGGGGGCGATCTTGGAGGGGATTGGGCCTGTTGCCTTCTTGATACCCTCATACATTCCTCGTGCGTTGCCTATATCGGCGGCTTCCTGGATGCTTCTGCACAGGTTTAGCCAATAGGTACTGGCACAGTGGCGGGCGGTCTTCTGGACTTTGTTCCTGGCAGCCCGTAGAGCTTGAAGTGTACTGGGAGTGGGCGTGGCCTTGTAAGCCAGTAGGGCCTTCCTCTTAGCCTCGATCACGGGTTCCATTTCTTCCCAGTGAGCCTCGTATCAGTCAGCGTTCTTCCACTCTTTCTTCCCGTAAGCAATAATGGCGGAGTTGTATATGGCGTCGCGGAGACGTGGCCAATTGGATTCGATAATGTCATCTGCCGCCATTCCCTCGCCGAGTGCATCTTCCATCCTGTTGATGAATTGCTGGGTCTTAACCGGGTTGCTGGCACAACTGGTGTTGATGCGTGGGCGACCCTTCATCTTGGAGTGGTGCAACCTCTTCGGCATTATGCGCACCTTGCTTACCACGAGGGCATGGTCCGTGTCGCAGTCTGCACTGTGGTAGCTGCGGGTGAGGAGGGTGCTGCCAATATCCGTTCTTCTGGTGATGACGAGGTCAAGCTGGTGCCAGTGGCTGGAGCGGGGGTGCCTCCATGACACCTGGTGGATCTCTTTGCACTTGAAGAATGTGTTTGTCACGCACAGGCCATGGTGACACGAAAGCTCAAGCAGTCGCTGACCATTCTCGTTGATCTTTCCTCTCCCAAAGTTTCCGAGGCAGGTGGGCCAGGCCATGTGGTCGGCTCCTACTCTTGCGTTGAAGTCTCCAAGGAGATAAAGAGCGTTACTTCTGGGGATCTTGGATAACACTTCGTCCAGTGCATGGTAGAACTGTTCTTTCTCTTCGGTGGTGGCGCAGAGGGTTGGGGCATACGCGCTAAGAATGCTGACTGGGCCGAAAGTTGTTGACAATCGGGGGGTAAGTAATCTCTCTGTGCCTCCTGTGGGTGGCTCTATGGAGTTAACAAGCGTGTTCTTCACAGCGAACCCAACACCGTGCTGTCTTGGTTGGTCCGGAGACTTCCCTTGCCAGTAGAAGGTGTAGTTGGTTTCTCTGATAGTTCCGTTGTCGGCCAACCGGGTCTCCTGTAGAGCCGCAATGTCGATGTTTAGTCGTGCCAGTTCCCTGTCGATGACGGCGGTTTTCCTGGCACCATTGATCCACGGAAGGTCTGCAGTAAGTCCGGGACACATGGTCCTGATGTTCCAGCTAGCGAGGCGAAGAGCTGGAGGCTTCTTTCTTGTTGTTTGCTTGGAATTGCCTGGTGCGAGTGTTTTGTGGCCTACTTTTCAAGAGACGCGTCTCTGATCCCCACGCACCCAGTGGGGCAGGCGAGCCATGGCGAGACGGCACCTAATTGGCTGGGGGCTGCCCAGCTTGAGGCAGGCGGTAGCTCTCCAGTGAGGTGTGATGACCTCTCCCACCGTCAGAGGAGACCCCTGGCGCTCGTTTCCTTCGCCAATCGGATGAGCTTATAACTGGTATCTGTCTCCTCCCGTGTTGAGTTGACATCTTGCGATGACGCTGGAGTGTCCTCTCCAGTGAAGCTACAAAGCCTGGGCAGGGTGATATGGAGGGCCAGCTGTTGCCCATGCAGCAGACCCCCCCTCTCTTCGCAGCTGAAGGATCCAAGGGGAAAGACAGAGTCAATACAGCTTGGCTTCAGGTGCGCCGCAGGAGTTGCCGGTGTTGAATATAACGTCGAACCGCCTTAGGGACTCTGGCTCTGGATTTTCTGTCGGGGTTTACTCCCTTAGCCTTTCCCCTGAGGAGGTATGCCGCAAGGCAGCGGAGGTTTGGAGTCAGAGTTTCCCTTCTCCTTAGCCTTTCCCCTGAAGAGGTATGCTGCAAGGCAGCGGAGGTTTTTTGGAGTCAGAGTTTTCCTTCTCTGATGTGCCCTGACTGGAAGATCGAACCAGCGACACTTAGCTCGCAGGCCGACGCTCAATCCACTGAGCCAAACCAGCCAGGAGGTTTTTCGAGGGTATTACATTCTAAACCCCCCCGCGACAGGTGAAAATCCACGAAGTAGGAATCTTACATTTATTTTAGTATTTATATATTTTTTAAGGCTTTATAAACCCTTCCCGCACACTTATAAACCATTCCCAGTCACTTATTAACCTTTGCCACTCTCTTATTATCCTTTTCCACACTTTTATAAACACTACTTATATTCTTAAACATATTCTACACTCTTAAACCTACATAAAAAATCATTAAAATCATAAGTACTACTTACATAAATACGTATACAGTACTGCAAAATCCCACGATATAGTGAAAAATCTTCGATAAATAATTAAATATAATATTTTTAAAAATTGCACGATACAGTGAGGCTGCGATAAGTGAACCGCAATATAGAGAGGGACTACTGTAATGTAAAGTTTATACATATATTTTCAACTCTGTACACCTGAAATAGAGAAAATACCTTCTTTACAAGTGGTCATGAAATGTTTATGAAAACTGACTATTATGTCACAAAGAAAGCCATTATGAATTTGATGAAGTAGAAATGTTACAGAAACAGGGGTGTCCAAAAAGAAACCCCAGAGTTTGTGGCTGGGGGATGGGGAAAAGGAAGCAGCTTTTAAGATGCCTTTGCATGCCTGGGGCTAGTTGCTAGTGTCTTTGTTGTGCAAAATGGCTTTGATACTTCCAAGGCCCAGGAAGATGGGAGGAGTCTTGGACTGTGGGATGGTACAGAAGGAGCCTACAGAGCCTGCGTAGGGTTCTGTGAATGGTCAGAACTGGTTGCAACACCCACGGCATCAGAGGACGCAGTCAGGGATATATAAGCAGCTGTGAACATTTTAGCTGGGACTCGCTCACTCGGACTCTCTCCCACTGGGTCTCTCTCTCTCTCTCTCTCTCTCTCACGCGTGCGTGTGGGCGCGCGTGCACCCCCTCCATGCGGCTTGGTGAAGGGGCCTTCTCCATGCGGATTAAAGAAGCTGAGTTCTCCATGCGGTTTTGAGAGGGCTCTCCAGGATGCTTTAAGAGGCTCTCACCATGCAGTTTTGAGAAGGAGAGAAGATCCACGTGGTTTGCAGGAAGAAGGCAGCTTACAAGGAGGCTGAGAATCCAGGCGGTTCTGCATTGAGAGCTGGAGGGCACCACAGCACAGAAGGACCTCCCCAATCAGATTGAATGATTGGCAACTGCTGGTAAAGCTGAACTGTGCCTAGGAAGTGGGGAAACAGTGTTTTTAACTTTTCTAAGGCTGGCCTGGTTTGGTAGGGGGAGGCAGAACTATATGTTTGTGGGTATTTTAAAGAACATAACACTCAACAGCAGAAATCAGCAAATAATCTAAATCTATTTAACTGTTAAATAAACAGTTCTTTTTCTTTTCACTAAACTCTAGTACTGAGAGTTGTAATTCTGGCGGCGGGCAATGGGCCCCTAACTAAACGGCCTGTGGGTTCTGATTCAATCACAGCAGCCTAGTGGTTCTGTTACAGAAATAACATACAGTATTCTCTGTATACACAGTAGAAATTAGAAAATGATAAACAACAACAACAAAAAGCCCTAAGTGCCTCGCTGCCTAGAAATGTAAGAGCTTCTGAAAAATAACTCTTGTTTCAAAGACAAATACAAAGTAAAAATGTTTTATTTCTACAGAAAATGATAAAAACATAGTATTTTCAATGTGGTATTTAAAGCAGTGTTTAGTCTAAAATTAATGATATCTTACAGACATAAAGCAATAATCAAATTTCTAACTCAAAAGCTACAAAATGAATAAAAAACAGTAAACTGAAAGACAGAGAATAAGAAATTAATATGAAGCAGACAGCTGTCTCAGCCTCCCCTATGAAGTTCCCTCAGTCTGGTCTCTGTCTGGTCACAAACCTCTCCCTTTCAGCAGATACAGGATGAATGAAAGGTAACATAACTATCCTTTCTGGTGAGGAGCTCTGCTATTATTTTAAGTTCCGTTAAATCTTATCTTAGATCTGGAATTGTAGAGAATTGCTTTTCTTATATCCAGTCTCATAGCCACAGAAAGAGTTTCAAAAAAATAGAATTCCAGACAAGAAGCTGCCTTCACTTACTAGAAAGTTGTCTTCCCTCACCCTGAGTACATTCGGCTCCATCTGCTCTGCATTAAAAAAAAAAGTCCTTAGGTACCTGCAAATGTGTTTTTCCAAATATGAAGAGGATAGCTGAGAAAGAAAGCTAACAGCCTGGACAACTCCAACAGAATGACCAATATTCCCACATCTCAAAGGTAAGAATTAGTATGTGGTTCTCTCAGGGCCCAGGCAGAGGAAGAGGCCACATGGGTGTGGGTGCACCCCGCTGCCCACTTCTCTGTCCTCAGCACACACTCTGCACTTCACAAGCTCTGCCCTCAGTGAGGTGAGACACTGTCCCTGTCCACGTATGGCTATAGAGTTTTTTAATGCCATAGTTTTAGAGATAGTCTCTAGCGAGACTAATATATAATCAACTTCCATTTTAATCACAATTTTAAAAAATATTTCTTTCATTTGAAATATTTTTCAGAATTCCCAAACTTTACATATATGTGGATTATTTTTGTCTAGTGTTGTTAGTAATTGAAACATTAGAATTCCACTTGTGTTATCATTTATACTTTTAAAGTTCTGATTAAATCACAATTTAAAATTTCTAGGTAAAATGGTCTAAGTATATATGTTGACATTTGCTTTAAAATACAGGGTGGGGCAAGTGTAGGTTTACAGCTGTCTGTATACAAAACAGTTTATTCTTGTATTATTATTTATTAACTATTGAATTATTTTCCATATAAACAACGACTTTTGCCCCACCCTCGATGTGATTTATTTTAAACTGTATTTAAATTTTTAATATAATATCATTTTTCATTTGTTTTACTGACTAATCTAAGTAAAGCTATCTGTACAACAAATGCTCAGAGATAACTACCTTAGAATTGGAGAGTTTGTGGGAAGAGACCCAATCGCCCCTGGGCACAAAGAACATCATCTGTCTCCAGGCAGTCTATTCTGTAACTTGATTCAGATGAGTTAAGAGCTTCAGTTCAATTCACAAGCATCTGTTGATTGTACCACATAATCTCAGCACAAAGTCCTCATCAAAGAACCTGTTCAGCTTAGCAGAAGATTCCCTTGGGCTAAGGTGAAATGAAAGCAGACCTGTACCTAAAGGTAATTTTTCATTGAAAACCATTAGGGAGCAGTTTATTTAAGATAGTCATTGAAAGTCACTAGTTCATACACACAGGAGCTGTTTGTGGCAAAAAAAAAAAATTCATGGGAAATATATTTAATGAAAAACAGAATCATTGTCTTTGCAAGACCCATCTGTTTCATTAACTTTGCAAGGTCATGTGACAGGACATCAGTACACAGGCCTTGGCAGCAGAATAACATAGAAGATTACTTATAATTCTCCAACTTTCTGTATTTTCAGCTGAAAAACCAAGGAAGACTTTTGTGGGAGAGCATGCTGGAATTCAGCAGACCGTAGTTCAAATCTTCCTTGAGAAAGCTGTGCTGTGCTTTCAATGGGGATAAAGTAAAATGGTGACAGAAAGATGAGTGAGATTCATTTCAAACACAGTGGTGGCCCTGGCTGGGTAGCTTAGTTAGTGAGAATATTATCCCTATACACCAAGGTTGTGGGTTTGATCCCTGGTCAGGACACATACAGCAGTCAACCAATAAATGCATAAATAAGTGGAAGAACAAATCAACAAATTGTTTTCTCTCTCTCCCTCCCTCTCTCTCTCTGTGTAAAAAATACGTAGGTCCTCCAACTCTCACACACCAAACTCATTTGCATACACTAAAAAACCAGAAAACATTGTGCCAAAGGCAAAAATAGCCACAAATACTTTGCAGCTCATTCTGTCAAGAAATGCAATCTGTGAACCCACCTGTTGATCTGAGCTAGTACTGTGCCATGCTTTAACTAAGAGAATGTAGTGGAAGCAATGCTATGAGTTCTAAGTTTATGCTCAAGAAGCCCTACAGTTTTTTTCTTGCACCAAGGAGCCTTCCAGCACCCTCTGAATGAGCCTCAGTCACCCTGCTGGATAATAAACCCACATGGAGAGAGGCCAGCAGTCTCAACTCACCAACTGAGGCCACAGGTATGTGAGGGAGCCCATTTAAGAACACTTAAGCCCAGCCCAGAGCATAAAGCCTGTCCAAGTGGGCCTAACACAATTTATCAAATACTATCTTACAGAATCATGAGAAAATAATAAATCATTGTTTGAAGTCATTAAGTTTTGGAGTAGATTATTGCATAGAAAAATCTGACTGATGTAACCCTGTTCAAAGAAATTCTATTTCCCAGTGATTTCTTGTGCTTCTGTGGCCCACATACTTAGACTGCCACAAGGAGAAGGTTGAACACATCACGGAAAATTATGGGCTGTTGCTGGGCTAGGTATGATGTTATCAGTACCATTATTTTTATTAATATTTGTTATTATATAACAGTTATCATCTGTGAATACTTGCTATGTGCCAGGCACTGAACCATATTTAAATCTTATAATTTGTAAATAATTATGATTTCATGTCATCATCTTAACTATGATGAGCAAATGTAATGTCCAACTTTCTTAAAAGAAAGTTTTAGATAGTATTTATTAAATTTGTTTCTCTCATAATTTTTTGATGTCACAGTGACTAATGTATACCTTATTTTTTCAGATTATCAAAGTATTGTTCATAATCATCCACAATATTTGCACCCATGTTCGTCCCATCTAAGGACCACATTAGAAATATTTTACTCTATGAGTTTCAAAAAGTGCCAATGCAAGTACAGTAGCAGAGTCTACTCAGAGCGCTTATGGGGACAATGCAGTGGCTGAAAGAAGTTGCAGGAGGTGGTTTTCCCATTTCTGAGGAGGAGATTTCAGTTTGAAAAATAAGCCAAAAGAAGGTCATCCAAAAAAAACTTGATTCTGAAGTGTTGGAAGCTGTTGTCACAGAAAACCCCACCATTACCTCCAGGAAACCTGCAGAACAATTTAATGTAGCCCATACAACCATGCTACACCAACTGAAAAGGATCAGAAAGGTTTCAGTAGTTGGAAAATGGGTCACACACGAACTGTTTCAGAGAATCTGCAACAGCGTGTTGCTTATTGTGAATCATTGTTTTCACAACACCTTCGGACACTATTTTTAGGTAGGCTTGTTGCAGGTGCTGATAACTGGATCCTTTACTATAATGTTACATGCCGCAAATCGTGGATTAGCTGAGGAGGAAGAAGAGTTCAACAACCAAGAGGAGGACTTCATCTAAAGAAGATCATGTTGAGTGTATGATGAGATATGAAAGGAATTGTCCATTATGAACTATTAGACAACAATCAAACAATTACTGCTAATCTTTACTGTGAACAACTTCATCATTCGAAAGCAGCTTTGAACTAAAAAGCAACCCTCCTTAGTCAACAGAAGGGGTGTCTTCTTCCATCACAATAATGCTCGTCCTCACACAGCTCGACTCACCAAAAATTTCTTGAAAGACCTTGGTTGGGAAATATTGCTTCATCCTCCATATTCTCCTGACCTTGCTCCTTCTGATTATCACTTGTTTCGGGGACTACAGAACCATTTTGATGGTCTTAGGTTAACATCAAGAGAAGACGTTGAAAATGAGTTGGAGTCATATTTTGCTTCAAAATCTAAAAAATTTTGTAAGTGTGGCATTTATGTTAGAGGAAATCAGGCCTCTTGAAGAAGGACATGTTCCCATGTCCTTCAGCCCGGGTGTCTTGTGTCTCAGATAAGCGAGCTGGCCTTGCTGATGCCTGCAGCTGCAAAGCTGTATCAGGTCGCTGAGCCGTGGTATCCTGCGTGCAAGGAGACCTTGCTGAGTACTCCATCTCCTTGCCTTATAGATAACTCTTGTCTGAAACCAGACCTAAAGACAAAGCTATAGATCTTTAGAAAGTTAAAGCCTCGACATATGTTATTTTGCTTAACTTTTAGATAATGATTATGCTCTGTAAAATTTTAAAAATTCTCTACCTTGAGCCTGTTTTCATTAATCTATTTTTAGTATCATGTTAAACTCAATAAAAGGATGGACTTCTGCGCTGCTCTTGGCTGATCTGCCTGAGCGAGAGGCAGCCTCCCATTCGTCCAATAATTCTGTCTGCCGGAATTACCTCAGTGTCGCTTGATTACATCTACATCTACAACTACACATTTATAAGCTAGTTGACAGATGGAATGAGGTTCTAGAAAGCAAAGGAGGTTATGTTAAAGAATATTTTCATAATCATGGGCTTTTTCATTTTAAAAATAGACCTCTAAACCAGACATTATTTTTGCACCAACCTTATATCATGTAATAACTTCCATCTCATTTTATAAGAACCCTAAGGTTCATGTATTTTGAGTGATTTGCCCAACCTGATACAGCTGATAAAAATCAAAAGCAGTATTGAATATTTATTTATTTGATTCCAATGTCCATCCTCTTTTTACTTTGTTACTCTGGACAGTTATTGTTGTGAAGTATTTTTAACTGCTGCAAGATAGGAGAGGTCTTGGCCTTTATGGTAAAAGCTCACCAATGTATCATAACTAGGGCTGTGTCATGGCAAAGTAGTTGAAATTCAGAACTAAAAATTTGAAAGTGAACAGATTTTTAGGAACTGTTATAAATGTTAATTAGAACTAACCTGAGTACTGACCATATAACTTCTTAAAGGGCTCTCAGTGATGAAAATTATAATGGCACATCCCATTTATATTGACAATTTTGATAATGAGATAGGTGGTATGTAAATCAGTATTTTTAAAGAAAATGTTGGTTAAAGTAGTATTTTAAAGTCTAAATTTTATTTCCACCAATAACTTATAAAAGGGCTTTTAACTTTCCTATTAGGCAAAAGTGACAAATTAGGATTTTTAAAATCAAAATGATGCACTATTCCTCTATTTGAATTTAATCCACTAATAATTTTATTTATGTTAACATTATGACTTGAAGACAGAACTAGAACAAAGTTTATTGTGTGATACCAGATGAAGCAGGAAGAAGAGAGGAACAGAGTCAGGTTAGAGACAGGGAGCCCCCCTACCACCGCTGGGTTAATGACAGTGCCCTGCTTGAACTTTCACTCTACCCACAGGATGTGAATCTGAGACTGGACCTTCAACTTCCCCCATTCAAGATACAATTCTGATCCCACATGTTTAACACCCTAACTTCCTAATTTAAGTTGAGTTTTTTAAACTGTTATATTAATAGGAGAAATTTTTGAACACCATCAAAAAAGTTTTTATTCATTTGCCAAGATCTTGAGTAGTTTCTGCAAGATACGAGGCAGGTAAGTCTGGATCCAGGAAAAAGCATTAGAACACGTTAATTACTGCAAGAAAGGAGGGTCCTACACAGTAGATGGAGCACATCTCAAGTGAAACCTCTTGATTCACAATGGCAGAGATTAAAAAGAGTGATAAGGTCACCTACAGGGTCAAATATCCATCCTAATTATTTCAGAGCACTGGATTCTTAATCTACACAAGTCCTTAATGAGGACTCATAGCTTGTCCTTGTCACATTTCATCTCTGCCACTTACCAGCTGTGTGAACCTGGGTCAATTTCTTCACCTCTCTGAGCTTCAAGGTCTTCTTTATAAAATAGGGCTGATATTAAAGTATGACAAGTATATTTAACAAGTCCTAAGAATTCTTTCCAAGTGCTGTATATGTATATTCCTCACAACAACCTGATGAGGTGCTGTCAATGCCCCCAGCCAAAGGCCACCAGGAGCACACCTGTGATGAACCAACTGGTTTATTGTTTGCAGTGAGGGAGAAAACTCGCTTTGGGGAATTGTGAGGCATCTTAGTAAGAGGGCGTTGGACCAAAGAAGCAGAATCAATAGATGATATCTATTCAGAGAATTATTGCAAGGAATTAGTTTACACATTTGTGAGGATCTAGGCAAATCCAAGATCCACAGGGCAGATCATTGTCATGAGGGACAGGCCAGAACTCTCAGCACAGACTGAAGCTGCAGCCCAAATGCAATCTAGTCCCTCAAGGAGGCCACAGCTCTGCCCTTGAGACTTTTTAACTATTGGATTCAGCTCACTGAGATTATCCAGGATGAACTCTATTACTTAAAGTCAACAGATTATGTACTTTAAGCATATCTACAAAATATCAATGTTTAATTGAATAACTGGGAACTATAACCTATCTAACACATAGAACTGATCGTTAAACTCATAGGGTTTGAGCTTGTGCTAGGTGTTCTTGAGAAGGATTTAAGAAATAGGGGTTTTATTCTTAATTGGCTTCTGTTAGGAAATGGGTGGTGGGGTAGGTATTCCTATAATTGAATATCTTAATAAATCTCACCTGGAAGGAAGGAAGACCATACTGGAAATAAGGTCTTAATTGGTAAAGAAAGAGCAGTCAGCCCTGGCTGGGTAGGTCAGTTGGTGAGAGCATCCTCCCAATGCAGTAAGGCTGCAGGTTCAATTTTGGGTCAGGTTAGGGCACATACAAGAAGCAACCAATGAATGTAGAATGCATAAATAAGTGGAACAACATCTCTCTCTCTCTCTCTCTCTCTCTCTTACTCCCCCCTCCTCCAAATCAATACATAAAAAATAAATTTTTAAAAAGCAGCAGCCCATTCATGTTTTTTGGGAGAGAGGTGTGCTTGGTCATTTTTGTGGTTCGGACAATGTTCATGTTTTTTTCATGTTCAGACATGGTTACTGAATGACTTCATTTTCTGTGTTGACCCATCATGGTCACAGAGTGACTGTCCATACTGACATTCTATTAAATGCTTATGTTCAGCAGGAAAACACCAGAACCTAGCTGTAAATACCAGGCCAGCTCCTGGTAACACCAGGCCGGGTTCATAGCACCAGGAAGCTCCCAGATGGAAACCTTTTCTGTCACCCCCTTCTTTACAGTCACTCTAACTGTGAGGTAAGACAGAGGGCTGAGAAACTGAGGGCCAATTCACAGGGACAGGGTGGCTGACTCCAAATGGAACCTCCATTAAGTCGTGGTTTCCATAATAAACAGAAAAATCAATTCCTCTGAAACAAAGTAAGTCTCTCTCTTGTGACTTTAGTTCATTCCCTAGTCCCTCACAAATATATAAAATTTTCACTTGGCGGTATAAAGAATAAGGAACAATACAACAAATTAAAGGAAAGAAGTCAATTTTCTAAGTCACAGCAATTCCTCTCATTCTATCATCAACATTTTACTTGGCATTATTAATTTAAAAAAAAAATCATGGAGTGAGCCAGCAGAGCTTTCTTTAATATAATCAACGTCGACTTCCAGCCAAGATGGAGGCCTAGACAGACACACTGGGTCTCCCTCCACAACTAAGAAGGAATACAACTACCTCAAAACTGGAGACAACCAGAAGTTCCAGAAAATCAAGCTGCATGGAAGTCCAACAAACAAAGATATAAAAAATAAATACTCATCCAGACAGGTAGGAGGGGTGGAGCCAGGGCAGAAAAGACCGATATGGTGGCAGTGGCAGCAGTGGTAGTGGCGGCAGCAGTGGCGGTGGTGGTGGTGGTGGCGGCGGCAGCAGCCGTGGCGGTGGTGGTGGTGGTGGCGGCGGCAGCAGCCGTGGCGGCAGCAGCAACAGGATAGCAGAAAGCAGTCACACATTTTAAAAAGTGGGGAGGGACACCTGGGGAGCATTCCCAGCTCCTGACCAGACTGTGCAGCTCACAGTCCAGGCGCCAGGGAAAATCAAGCCTCATTGCTTCTGACTGTGAAAACCAGTGGGGGTAGGGGTGAAGGAAAAAACTGCCAGTCTCGCAGCAGAGTCCACTTGTTTAAAGGGCCCCCACGGTCCTAGAACATCCACAGACCCACCCATGCTGGGAACAATGGCCAGCGCAACAGCTAGAGAGGTGCCAGCCCCATACAAAAGTGAGAAAAGTGCCTGGAAATGGGCAAGTGCTAGGCAAGTGGCATTGTTCCCTCTCTGACCCCTCTCCCACATACAGCACCACAACGTGGTGAAATGGGTCGCCCTGTACTGATGCATACCTAAGGCTCTGCCCCTTACAATGTTAACAGGAGTGACAGCTCTACCTAAGACACAGAGGCCAACAAACACAGGAGCCTGGCAAGATGAGAAGACAAAGAAGTATGGCCCAAAAGGGAGAATGGATCAAGATTCCAGTGAGAGAACTAAGCGATGAGAAGATAGCCAACCTAACAGATGCAGAATTCAAAACACTGGTGATAAAGATGCTCATAGGTTTGACAGATATGCTTGGGTACAGCAAATGCATAAGGGAAGAAATGAAGGCTATGCTAAGTGAAAGAAAGGAAAATCCATACAAAACCAATGGTGAAGAGAAGGAAACCAGGGTTCAGATCAATGATTTGGAACATAAGGAAGAAATAATCAGTCAACCAGTACAGAATGAGAAAACAAGAATTGAAAAAAATGAGGAGATGCTTAGGAATCTCTGGGACAACTTTAAACGTGCCAACATCCGAATCATAGGGGTGCCAGAGGAGAAGAGGAAGAGCAAGAAATTGAAAGCTTATGTGAAAAAATAATGAAGGAAAACTTCCCAAATTTGGCGAAGGAAATAGACATACAAGTCCAGGAAGCACAGAGAGTCCCAAAGAAGCTAGACCCAAAGAGGACCACACCAAGACACATCATAATGAAAATGCCAAAGGCAAAAGATAAAGAGAGAATCTTAAAAGCAGCAGGAGAAAAGCAGAGTGTTACCTACAAAGGGGTGCATATAAGACTATCAGCTAATTTCTCAAAAGAAACTTTGCAGGCCAGAAGGGACTGGCAAGCAGTATTCAAAGTGATAAAAAGCAAGGACCTACAACCAAGATTACTCTATCCAGCACAGCTATCATTTAGAATGGAAGAGTAGATGAAGTGCTTCCCAGAGAAGGTAAAGCTAAAAGAGTTCATTATCACCAAGCCATTATTATATAAAATGGTAAAGGGACTTATTTAAGAAAAAGAAGATCAAAACTATGAACACTAAAATGGCAACGAACACCCAACTATCAACAACTGAATCTAAAAAATAAAAACAAAATCCAACTAAGCAAACCAGAATAGGAACAGAATCATAGCTATGGGGATCATTTGGAGGGTTATCAGCTAGTAGTGGATGAGGGGGAGAATTGGGGGTATGGTGCAGGGACAAGAAGCATAATTGGTTGGTACAAAATAGACAGGGGAAAGTTAAGAATAATATAGAAAAGTGTGAAGCCAAAGAACTTATATGCGTGACCCATGGACATGAACTAAGTGGGGTGGGATCACTGAGGGAAGGAGGATACTGGGCAGAGGGGAGCAAAGGGGATAAAATTGGGACTACTGTAACAACATAATCAATAAAATATACCTTAAAATATATATATAATCAATGCCCCCAAATTTCCTTTAAAGGCACAAAGGCATCAACAAAACACAGAACCTGAAAAGCACTCAAGCAGGAAAATTCAGATGCAAGATCATGCAGTTACTGTAGGCAGCACTACATTGTAAGTCCTTTTATTGCCCCAGGTGCAAATATTGGAGCATTTGAGAGTGTGAGGAAAAATAAATTACTCAACAGGATTTATATAAGTAGAAAAGGCAAAAATATTCCTTGACCACCTCCAGCAGAGATCTCTTTGGTAAGTGAGTGGGTCACCTCAAAATTTAGAAGATTCCATATGTATTGTGTATACAAAAAGGACAGCTAAGCCACATATGGAGACCAGGGAGTGGGAGGGGGCAAATTCTTGGAGGTTGTCACCCAGAAAATCCTGAAAGACACCATATTAGTAATGACTGCATCAGTCCATGCAGCTGCTCAGAAATTCCCGCCCCTCTCCCCACCAACAGGCATACACATATGAGAGAAGATTGTAATTTAGCACCCTCCCTCCTTTCACAGAAAATTACTTCGGGTCCACTCTGAGTGGAGGCTGCATCAGAACCAGGGGATTTCCCAATCCCTGCCAGGGCTCTGAGTACAAACTCTTCAACTGGCAACTGAGGTGTCATCATAGGGGATTTTTCTGATTGGCCAGAACCTGATCTCTGGGGTTTGGTCTGGGTGATTTTAGATTTCCTTCTCAGCTTGGTCCTCACCATTGCTCTGCAACTCAGAACAGCAACTGCTGAGACCACCCTGAGAAAAGGATGATCCTAAACAGAGCTCTGATTTGGGGGACCCTTGCCCTGACCATGATGTGTCTTTGTGGAGGTGAAGACATTGTGGGTGAGTGCTAAACAATGTGGGGACTAGACTTGGGAAAAAAAGAATTGGAGGGTAAAAAAGATAGAGATTTGCAGAGAAATAGAAGATATTCCTAAAGGCATTCCAAAAATTATGGTCCTCCTCGTTTTTAAAATCAGAGTCCCAACCTACTCCCTTTGCTACCTGTGCTATTACTCACTTCACCGAAGACATTACGTCAATACAGCCTGCAGGGCTCTATGGCATTCATGCATGATTGCCTCAAAGATTAGGGATGTTTGCACAAGTGGATGTTTTATTACTAAAAATTCATGAACTATCATTCCCAAAGCCCCTGGCTGGTTTGGCTCAGTGGATTGAGCGTCGGCCTGCGAGCTAAGTGTTGCTGGTTCGATCTTCCAGTCAGGGCACATCAGAGAAGGAAAACTCTGACTCCAAAAAACCTCCGCTGCCTTGCGGCATACCTCTTCAGGGGAAAGGCTAAGGGAGTAAACCCCGACAGATAATCCGGAGCCGGAGTCCCTAAGGCGGTTTGACGTTGTAGTCAACACCGGCAACTCCTGCGGCGCACCTGAAGCCAAGCTGTATTGACTCCGTCTTTCCCTTGGACCCTTCAGCTGCGAAGAGAGGGTGGGTCTGCTGCATGGGCAACAGCAGACCCTCCATATCACCCTGCCCAGGCTCTGTAGCTTCAGCTTCACTGGAGAGGACACTCCAGCGTCATCGCAAGATGTCGATTCAACACGGGAGGAGACAGATACCGTGTCACTCCCGAGTCGGACTGCACAACCATTCTCGGCGGTGCAGATAGACTCTTAAGAAGCTACACCATTGTCTCTCGAGACGGACGGCTGCCGACGATCATTCCCAAATTTTCCTGAGAAAGTTTTGGAGCTTTTTATGTTTCTCCTGTAGTTTATCTTGTAAGCTATATATACCATGTGGCTGTAAAGAGAGTTCTTTGCTTTGTCTCAGATTTCCGTGCGTTTCCGTGCTGAGAACAGGCACGAGTGGGGAGTGGTCCTCACTTAATCTCGGTCATTTCTTATGTCACCTCACAAAAAATCAAGTAAAATAGGTATGTAGATATCATCATCATCGGCAGCCGTCCGTCTCGAGAGACGATGGTGTAGCTTCTTAAGAGTCTATCTGCACCACCGAGAATGGCAGTGCAGTCCGACTCGGGAGTGACACGGTATCTGTCTCCTCCCGTGTTGAATCGACATCTTGCGATGAAGCTGGAGTGTCCTCTCCAGTGAAGCTGAAGCTACAGAGCCTGGGCAGGGTGATATGGAGGGTCTGCTGTTGCACATGCAGCAGACCCCCCCTCTCTTCGCAGCTGAAGGATCCAAGGGAAAGACGGAGTCAATACAGCTTGGCTTCAGGTGCGCCGCAGGAGTTGACGGTGTTGACTACAACGTCAAACCGCCTTAGGGACTCCGGCTCCGGATTTTCTGTCGGGGTTTACTCCCTTAGCCTTTCCCCTGAAGAGGTATGCCGCAAGGCAGCGGAGGTTTTTTGGAATCAGAGTTTTCCTTCTCTGATGTGCCCTGACTGGAAGATCGAACCAGCGACACTTAGCTCGCAGGCCGACGCTCAATCCACTGAGCCAAACCAGCCAGGGACTATGTAGATATACTTCCTAAGTAATGAAGACCTAAAAATGTCAATGATTTTTTTTAATGATTACTATTACAAGGTAGCTTTATAATTTTTCATTAACAAAGTGGAGGATATCTTAAAATTGTGACCTTTGTGATTAAAACTTGGTGAATTAAATTATATTAGTCTCAAAGTGTCAGCCCAAATGGCCTGTTCTTCATCCTAAGGAAGCTCTGTAAAAGTGTTACAGAGCCCCTGGGCTACTCCAGTTGAAAACAAACCCACGGGCTCTTTAGTTAGGGGCCCGATTGCCTGCCGCCAGAATTATAACTCTCGATACCAGAGTTTAGTGAAAAGAAAAAGAATAGTTTATTTAACAGTTATATAGATTTAGTTATTTGCGGATTTCTGTTGTTAAGTCTTATGTTCTTTAAAACACCTATAAACACATATCCTTGCCTCCCTCCCCCCCTACCAAACCAGGCTAGTTTTAGAAAAGTCAGAGAAACCCTTTCCCTACTTTCCAAACACAGTTCAGCTTTACCAGTAGCTGCCAATCATTCAATTCTGATTGGGGAGACCTCGTCTGTGTTATGGGATCCACCAGCTTTTAATCCAGAACCTCGTGGATTCTCAGCCTCCGTGTAAACTGTATAGTTAGTCCTTTTGTAATCTGCACAGTCAGCCTCAGCCTCAGTCAAATCCACACAGTCAGCCTGGCTAAAATGTCTGCCACTTATTTTTAAATCCCTGACTACGTCCTCTGATGCAGTGGGTGCGGAACCAGTTCTGACCATTCACAGAACCTCATGTAGGCTCTGTGTGCTTTCTCCATACTATCCCCTGGTCCAAGTCCCCTCCCCTCTACCTGAGGCTTTAGATGCATTAAAGTCATTTTGCATAAAAAAGACACTAGCCACCAGCCTCAGGCATGTGGAAGCATTCTAAAAGCTGCTTCCTTTTCCCCATCCCCCAGCCGCAAACTCTGGGGTTTTTTGGAACACCCCTGTTTCTGTAACAAAAGGAAGAATGGGCGAGCATTGAGTGATTATTTGGTCCCCTGGTCCCCGCTACCTTTCCTGTTTACCTCTCCACCCACCTTCATACATTCCTTTATCCTCCTTTCTTTCCAGGATCCATCTCTGGCTCTTTCCCTCGTTTCATTGGCATGAAGAGAGGGTTTATAAAAACCAAAGTAGAAAAGACGAATAGTTCAAAGGGGAAGTGAAATGGAGGTCACTCTAATCCTCAACAACTTTATTAACCATGGCTGCTCCCATTCCTTCTTTGTTTGGCAGTGGAAGTGTCATCTGCTTCTCCAGAGTACGTCCAAATTTCCTTTTCAACGTCACACCAGGGTGCCCTGGTCATACCCGTTAACACTGTGGGCATCAGGCCAAGGGTCTGTGATGCCTGCAGGGCCCCATGAACAGGTTTTAATTTCTTTTAAAATAAGAATAAAAAAAATGAACTTTTAGGGTAGATGAAACTATTTTAATTTAGCCTGGATTATATTTGTCTTTATACCAATATGATCATAAAATATGACTTTTAAATATTTTCATGGGAAAAACAAAGGCCTACTTAAGCACCAGTGTTTAGGGATCACAAATCATAATGCAGTCCTGGTCACCGCTGAGTCTAATTTTCATAAGATTCTTCTACCTCGGTGTCTGTCAGTCTTCCCCAAAATCTCTGTGATCCTTAGGAACAGCAATTGGTATTTAATACTCAGGTTGAGCACACAGCAAGTTAAGTGTTTGTGATTGGAAGCTGAAAGACATGCTGATTATGAGCACCCCTAGAGGGCGCTCATATTAGCGGTGGAGACCTGCGGTGCCGGAGGGCAGCACAGTGGACCCAATGAGGCTGAAGCTGTGGAAGTGAATTCGTTCCAGCTGGCCCAGCGGTGTAACATTCTCCCGCAAGTTGGCTGCTCAGGGCAAGTGCCAGATGAAAAGAAAATTCGCGTGTATTCATGTTTGGAAAAGGAGTCAGAAGATTTCATTACAAGGATAAGGAGGTTTTGTTGGAGGGCCTTTTAAGTGACCAGCCGAGGGGGTCGTGCCGGGTAGGAATGAGAAACAGATAAACTTGTAGACAAGGACATTTGGATGGAGATCGGAATGTGGTGAAAAATATGTTTAATGACAGAACTTAGCTAAAAAGTTGGTAACTGAGCAGAAACGTCAAGAATGAACTAGATGTGTCCAGGATATCGAAAAAAAATGATTTCAGGGAGAAAAACAGACCTTTGTAAAGATCCAGGAACATGAAAGTATAATATCATTTGGTTTGATTGGCAGATGAGGTATTTGTGGAGGTCTCAGCACAGTACATCCTATTGGCTCCTTTACTCACGTGACGCCCCCTCTCCCCCCCACCTCCATTCAATAAGATCCTTGATGGCAGAAACAATGCATGATCCATATTTCAGCCCCTGCTCCTTGCAATGTCTGAAAGCTTGCTGACACTCGGTATATGAGGAAGGGTGAAAAGAGGAAATGGTAACAGGCTCAGATGTGTCTTGACAAATTGTTCAGTGAGGTTCATTTGGGCGGAGTCAAGCAAGCTGCGCCAGCTGCCCATCTGCTTTCCATCCTCAGAGAAGTACGCTGTCAAGTCAAGGAAAGGGCCAGAATTTACCCTGAGTCCTCAGCAAATGTCAGTGTTGACGCAGAAAAAGGAAAGGTTTAGTAACATTCTTCAAGAAAAAAAGGGGGTGGGAAAAAACAAATCCAAAACCTAATAAAATTTTCACTTTTATTTCAGAGGTAATTGGATGCTCTCCTCTAAGAATCACTACTGTTACAAAAACAGAAACCTTAGAAGCATTGTTTACATTTTATATATTTTGCAATATTGCCACTATTCTTATTATACTCTTTCCTATACCCTAAAATAGTTAAAGGAAACTTTTTAAAATAATAAGATCTTGTGTGCTTTTGTTTGGTTTTTTAATAAAAAGGAGGAAGGAATCTGTATAGAAGGATTCTGTTCTGAGCCAGCCCTGAGGGGAGAGGAACCATAATGAATGTGCTATTAACTGATGAAGAAATTGAGAGAGAAACTTAGGAAACAAACAGACATAAACTGAATCTCTGGAAAACAAAGCTAATTCCATGGTCATTCAGTCATTCCTTGCTTCATCCCATTACAGTATTTATCATAAAACCACAATGAGCCAGAAGCTGACCTAGGCCGGCAGTGAATAGTAGTAAACAAGCCTCTGAGATTCTGTTCTTGCAGAGCCTACGTTTGAATGGAAAGTCAGGCTGGATTCTAACTGGACAACCAAGGGGAGGAAGCAGGCGCTGGGAATTGTGTCTAGAAGCTATGCCAAAGGTGGAACCCACAATGTTTGAAAGTCCATTTCTTCTGTCACTTAGTTAAATAAGATCCTTTTCTCTCCCTTGTTTTCCACCTTCCTGATCCCCACCCCCGACTCATCAGCTGACCATGTTGCTGCCTATGGCTTGGAGGTCTACCAGTCCTACGGTTCCTCTGGCCAGTACACTTTTGAATTTGATGGAGATGAGGAGTTCTACGTGGACCTGCAGAAGAAGGAGACTATCTGGCGACTGCCTGAGTTTAGCAAATTTGGAGGTTTTGACCCACAGGGTGGACTGAGAGAAATGGCTACAGCAAAATACAACTTGGAGTTCCTGATTAAGGACTCCAACTCTACTGCTGCTATCAATGGTATGTGTCCACCAATCTGGCTAGTCACTGAGTTTATCCCTTCATACCAGGCCTCACTCCCTTTTTCTCTCAGATAGATCCCCTTCACTACTCTATAAAATTCTCTCCTTTTCAAGGAGTCCCCAGATTTTCTCATGATAATTGCTGAACCTTCATCTTCTCCCTTTTTACAAATCACATATTTCCATCTAATACAAAGATTCTCATTCCCATATTACAGTCCTTGAATCCTTCAAGGACAGGCCCTGTAGACCTCATGCTTTAGCAAGCAGGCCCTCAGAGAGAAGGGCACGGGGATGAAACACAGACAGTGTATAGCAGTGCACAAACAGAATGGAAACAAGAGCTCTTCTGCTATCAGATGGGGAAATGGTGGAAGGGCTCCTCCAGGACACAATGGGAACCTCAGGGCAGAGCCATTCACAAGTCTAACTCTAGTGCTGTTTCCTCCCCATAGAGGTTCCTGAGGTGACTGTGTTTCCCAAGTCTCACGTGGAGCTGGGCCAGCCCAACATCCTCATCTGTGCGGTGGACAACATCTTCCCTCCTGTGATCAACATCACATGGCTGAGCAATGGGCACTCAGTCACACAGGGTGTTTCTGAAACCAGCTTCCTGTCCAAGAATGATCATTCCTTCCTCAAGATCAGTTACCTCACCTTCCTCCCTTCTGCTGATGACATTTATGACTGCAAGGTGGAGCACTGGGGCCTGGACAAGCCAGTGCTGATACACTGGGGTGTGTATGAGTTCCATGACTTTTGGTGCCTTCTTTTCTCTGTCAGGTCAGAACATCCTGCCTTTTAGCTCCTAAATTTCATGTCCTAAAGCTTGTTATCTAGACTTCAAATATTTCTGATGATAGACTTTATTATTCTCCCTAAACATGGTGCCAAGTCTTTGTAGAACCAACACCACCTTTCCCATCCCACATGCATGTGAACCAACCTTCTATATTCTGACCTCCACAACTTCCCTTTTACAGAGCCTGAGATTCCAACCCCTATGTCAGAGCTGACAGAGACTGTGGTCTGTGCCCTGGGGCTGGCCGTGGGCCTTGTGGGCATCGTGGTGGGCACCATCTTCATTATCCAGGGCCTGCGCCCAAGTGGTGCTCCCAGACACCAAGGGCCCTTGTGAGTCACACTGCAGAAGGGAAGGTAAGGATTCAGATTTGCTAGAACTGGGACCTGGAGACACAGTACAGGAGGAAGGGAAGTGGGAAGAAGTTGTGGACACAATTATGGTTGAAAAGTTGTAGAACTGTAAAGCAGCATGAAGGTATCACAGGATCCCCTACATCTATGAATCTCATGTCTGTCTTATTATTGCAGGTGCATTGCCGACCTTTGAGAGCAGAAGAGTGGAGGTGCTAGATGACCTAGCACTATTCTCTGACCCAGTTCATCATATTCCTTCTCTCCTCCAATACCCTTCTTGTCTGGGACTTAAGGTGCTTTTCTCTCAGAGCTCATAAACCCCTGGAATTTTCCTCCTCACCTCCTGATTTTTTTTTTTCTTTTCTCATTTGTTACTTACTATGTGGGTCCCTGGGATATTCCATCCATCCACCTAATTCCTTGTGACCCTGATCTGATATCTCCATGAGAACAATAAAGCTCCTTTATAAGATCTTTTATTGAATTTTTTCTTTTCTTTCATCACAGGGCTGACTAGGACCATGGCTAAAAATGGCAAACCCTTAATCTTCAGCCTCCTTTGATTTTATTTTCCAGATCATATTTCATGCTCAGTAACACAGGAACAACCAAATATACATGATAATATTTTGATATCTTAGATGAGGTTAAGATTTCTCTCTTGCCGTGGCTGGTGTGGCTCAGTGGGTTGAACATCAGTTTGTGAACCAAAGGGTCGCTGGTCTGATTCCCGACCGAGGCACATGCCTGGGTTACAGGCCAGGTACCCAGTTGGGGGTTGTGTAAGAGACACCAATTGATGTTTCCCTTGCACATAAATGTTTCTCTCTCTCTCTTCCTCCCTTCCCCTCTCTCCAAAAAACTAAATAAATAAAATCTTTAAAAAAAATATTTCTCTCTTCATTTGGTTTCTACCCTTGGCTACTGCCACTCACCCCCACCCCCCAGTTCAGGCATTAGTAAAGATAATATGTACCCTCTGCCATTGATGTGGATTTGTTGCAGCAGAAATACAAAAACCAAGAAAGAAGTCCATACTTATTGTAATATAGCTTTTAAAAGTTATGACAGAGAAATAAGGGAAAGGGAATTTGAATTTCAAAATTACTGAAAGTAAAAAATGTGGTACCCAAAAGTAAAAAATAAAAAAATTCCCAAAACTTTAAATTTGTAAAAAATGAATGATGTTATTAGAAGCTTTCCTCTCTTCTTTTATCATTGAGGAGATAAGTATTCTCTAGACAAGAGAAGAAATGGAAATTAATTAGGAAAGCATTAGAATAAAACACTAATCTGAGAAGGACCAAATTCTTTGTCCTTACTTAAGGTTAGTAACAAAAGGAAAAGGGGTGGGAGTAGAAACCACAAGATATATCTCGGGTCCCCAGAATATAGTTGTAGTTCCCCTCACCACCCAGATGAAGTCTTGCTATATAGCCGCGAAGATTTTTTCCTGTGCCACCATAGTGTGTCAGGGGCAGGAAAGTGAATGTGGCTGCAGGATGTGTCCAGGCAGATAAGCTGAGGTGAGGCCCACTGAATCCCTGGGTGTCCCTGTGCACCCTGGGAGCAGCAGATCAGCCTGACATACCCAGCACCCTGGCCCTCTCTGCTCCTGGCTAAGGAAAGCCTGAGCCTATGAGAGAGAAAGTACAGGCGGACAACACAATTGAGACAATGTAGCAGTAGCTGTGGGTGCTGGGTCCTCCTCTACATTCAGTCTCCCAGTGAAAACCCTTGCAGAGGAAATGGCATCACAGAGGGGATTCTCTGTGTGTCCGAGGCCTTACTCTTGAGAGTGTGTGACCTGACTTGAAGCCATTTTGCCTTTTGAAATTGTTTTTGGCACGTTGCCTCAGTCTTTCCACTCTAATTACTGCATCCATACCTTGCATCTAGGACGACATTATGAAAGAGCTACAAAATGTATGAGGCTGTCCCAGATCATGTCAGCTGCCTTAGTGAGCTTGAAATGAACTGGGGGAAAAGACAAATGCTAACATAATTGATACAGCATAGTTTGGTACAAAGAAACCTAAATCCAAATCCAGGACTCAGTACCCTCCAGCTAGTATTCAAAACTCTGTAACACTAGGTTAAGTATCTAATATTCTGAGCCCCATTTTTCTCACCCATAATGAGGGAATGCTTACTTTGCAGAGGTATTGACAGAATTTGAATAATCCTGATACACAGGCAGTGCCTTACAGGTCATATACAAATACATAAGAAAACATTGCTAGTGCTCACTTGGGCAGCACATATACTGAAATTGGGGCGATACAGAAATTAGCACAGCCCTTGCACAAGAATGACTTGCAAATTCAATTATGTGAATGTCTAACCGCTATGCTGTATACCTAAAACTAATATAATATTGAATGTCAACTGTAATTGAAAACTAAAAACTTTAAAAAAATAAACATTGCTAGTTACATGCATAATTTATTAAAAACACTGGATCACATTATATGAAAAGCACTTTTGCTTTTTGAGCCCTTTAATGATTTAGGAGATTCAAACATGGAGCTATAAATGAATTTCTTTTCATACACTAATTGGAGGAATTTTTCTCTCTAGAATGAGAAAGACTAAGATTGGATTAGGCTGAGAGAATAGACAGGATATAATAGTCAGTGACATAATATTGGTGAAGAGATTGCTAAGAACTCTTAGAACAAAAATTTCTAATTATAACTCTAGGTTTTTACTCTCAGATAAAAGATATGTCCCTTCTTTACGTCCCATAAACTTTTAGTCAAGGTATATGTGAAACAGATCTTTATGCATGTCCACTTTCAGGAAAAGGTGGGAAAGATTCAAGGAGAAAAAGTTACCTGACATAGAAGAGAATAATTAAAAATGCAGACTGGGAATTAGTATTACATGAAGGGTATCTGAACCAGAGACAATCATGATAAGCTCAGCAACAGAGCACAAAGGATTTTTAGGCAGTAAAACAACTCTCTATGATACTATAGTGGTAGACACATGTCATTATACATTTGCCCAAACCCATCTAATGTACAACACCAAGAGTGAACCTTAATGTAAACATTAGACTCTGGGTGGTAATAATGTGTCAGTGTGGGTTCATCAATTACAACAAATTTACCACTCTGGTAGAAAGTGTTAACTATGCATATAAGGCCAGGGCGTATTGTGAGGTTCCCTGTCCTGCAGCTTCCTTGACACAGATGAAAGAACTGACTCAGAAACTAATTGTCTGAGGACAGAGAAGGGTGAGTGTCTCTCATAGGAGATCACTGATCATTCCTTTCTCAGTCAGGGATTTTATTGAGTTTGCTACATGCAGAAATGCACAGGGTAAGCATGCAGACCCCCACCAAATGGTTGGGAGTAAAAACAAAGGGAAGCATAAATCAGCATAGAGAGATAGGCAGCAAGACTGTGAGGCACCAAGGCATATCATAGAAGTTCAGAAGCCTCTTTTTCCTTAAACATTTTGTTTCTACATCCTACTGATAAGAATTTGGGGCTACAAAGAGCAAGTAGGTTTTGTCCACTTCAAAGAGTACATTGCATTCCCATTCTACTTCTAAACGCCTCCTGGAGTGTGGAACTGGCAGCATGGTATGTGGGGCACATTTTGCCAGCCCGTTAAGTCTTATAGGTCCATATCTCAGGTCCAGGCTCCACTCGGTGGCCACAGCCTTTTATACCATACATACCAATCTCCCATAGCGTATAAAGGAAATCTTTGCACCTTCTGCTCAATTTTCCTGTGAACCTGAAATTACTCTAAAATAAAGTGCATTTAAAAAGACAACAAAAGATCAGCAATTACAAGCCCAAATGTATAAATAAAAATATTAGCAAGGAAAAATATATAGGTCAGCTGAAAATGCACAAATGTGCTGAGAAGAGTTTTCAATTTCAATGATTCATGAGATAAGAACTTGGCATTTTGGAGGGGGTGTGTGTGTGTGTGTATTACTGTAATATAAGCCTTATAATGAGTGTCATTATGACCAGTGTCCCAGAAATAACAAATGCTGCTGTACTCAGACTCCTAACCTATGAAGTACTGAGAAAAGCAAACTTACTTGTAGTTGCATTTTATTCAAGGAATCCATTTATAAAATAGCAAAATTATTTCATTTTAAAATAACAAAACTAATCTAAAACTATGAGTAATTCTTTATTTTTATCAGCTAGAAATTAAAAGATCATCACATAACATTACTATTAAAGTTTGAAATCAGTCTTCATCATTTTGAATTATGTGATTCTTTTTTCAAATTAATTAATTTATTTATTTTTAAGTATATTTTATTGATTATATTGTTACAATAGTTCCAATTATTTCCCCTTTGCTCCCCTCTGCCCAGCACCCCCCACCCCCCAGCAATGCCCCCCCAAGTCCATGACCATGAGTCATACATACAAGCTCTCCCACTTCTCCCTTTCATATATTCTTCTTTTTAAAAAAATGGTTAATTAATTAATTATTTTAACAATTAAAATAACAGTTCCTCCCTCTAAGACTTAAGACCCTTTATAATCTTATAAAGAACAATGGGCAAGATCCTCTAGCTGCTTCAAGCTGGACATGGTCATCATCCTACCTACCTTTGGGTCCAGAATTCCCTAATAAGAGTGGGGGTGTGGAGGGGAAGGTGGCCTTCCCACATGGAGAAGGATCGTGCAGACTCCAGATCAGTTGACTGTCCCCAGACAATGGCGTGCTTGGTTTAACAGGCTGGCATCCTTGTCTTATTCTGGGGGCAACAAATTTGGCAACAAGGTTAAAAGACATCATTCAATCCATAACCACTAGATGACAAACAGCAGGGATTAATTTTTCAATGTCCCACATTAGGGAAAAAAAGGGCTTCTTTGGAGGAAGGTGTGCTAGGCACATCTCACCTGTCCAAAACGCTTTTGCCCATTATACTTAGTTTAAGCTGAGGGGAATATTTTAGGTTTCCCCCCTCTCAGACCTCTGGGCCCTTTCTGTACAAGCCTTTAAGACAGAAAAGAGAAACCAGTTTTAAAGTGAAGCCCACAGACCACCCCATTCTTCACCAACCCAGCCACTTAGTTCAGCCAAACCATTGTGTCTCAGGAGGCAGCAATGCAGACAGGATTAAGTGAGGCCTATATGTACAGACAATCACTCAGGTAATATGATCATAGGCTTATGCCTTTTGAAAAGAGAAAATATATGTTAATTTATGTAACATAACCCACAAACAAGTCTCTAAATCTGTGGGACTGTCTTATCGGAAAGACATTCAGTTGCAAGGCATTTGACATTCTTCTTGCCTGTAATTAAACATCTTTGATGATACCACAGACATAGTTTAACTTTCAAATGAAAACAAATTTTAAATTAAAAGAAACTTTAAAGACCGTTAGCTGCACTACTTTATAGTCTACCACTGAGCATTGTGATTTTCCTTGAATCACAATTTTTCTCCCTAAGATTACCCTCCTTGTCATTTAAAGGGACTGCATTAAGTCCATTTTTAACTTATCCTGTTCATTTGCATAAACACAACAAGAGCAGCAAATGATCACTTATGACCTTTAGTTCTGCTTTGCTGGAACTTACACAAGAAACATTTAGGGTGACCTTCAGTCTGCCCTTCAGGGCACAGAAGCTGAGCCACATACCTGGCATTCAGCCTTGCCTGTAAACTACTGTCTTTTCCAAGTCCTTCTGGTTTTCCATTGTGCCTTAAGGTCCCTTCTAGCCATCTTTCAGGAAAGCAACCTTCATTCCTTCCCTGGAAAGATTGCTGTGAACCGCGCAACCAACCAAGGTACCAGGCCTTTTATCTCGTGGGCTTTTATTACCTTCAAAAGTCAATCCCTGTTCCTCAGGGTTTTTTGATAACAATCAGAGCCCAAGCATGTCTCCTTTAGGGATGACATTCCAGTCAAAGTCTTGGTCAAAAAAACCTCTATTAACGACTGGTCTTACTAGTTTTATGCAAAGAAACTTATGTCATTACTTACTTCTTTAGAATGCCAAACTCTGGAGGGATCAGATAGGGAGAAAAATATACAGTGTGAAGGAAAATCCTTATCCTTCTAATATTCACTGAACTTACATTTCCATTCTTTATATTTTCATTTTTCCCCCACTAAAAATTTTTTTGTTTGTTTTTCCATTACAGTTGTCCCACTTTTCCCCCCTTACTTCCCTGAACCCTGCACCCCCTTCTCCAACAGTCAGTGCCCACCCAGTTGTTCATGTCCGTGGGTCACTTATACATGTTTTTTGACTAGACCCTTCCCCTTCTTACCCCCTTCTCTCCCTCTCACCTCCTCCCTTGTTACTGTTAGTTTATTCCTTGTTTACATACCTCTGGTTCAATTTTTCTCATTTGTTTGTTTTGTCCATTAGTTTCCTGTAATAGGTGATAGCATAAGGTATTTTTCTTTCAATGCCTGGTTTACTTAGTTAAGCATAATTCTCTCTATTTCCATCCTTGTTGTTGCAAATGGTAGAAGTTCCTTCTTTCTTTCTGCTACATAGTACTCCATTATGTAAATGTACCACAGTTTTTTGATCCACTCATCTACAGATGGGCACTTAGGTTGTTTCCAGCACTTGGCTATTTTATATAGTGCTGCTATGAACATAGGGATGTATAGGTTCTTTTGAATTGGTGTTTTAGGATTCTTCAAATATAATCCTAGCAATGGAATTGCTGGTTCAAAAGGCAGTTCTATTTTTAGTTTTTTGAGGTAATTCCATACTGTTTTCCATAGTGGCTGCACCAGTCTGCATTCCCACCATCAAGGCACCAGGGTTCCCATTTCTCCGCATCCTCGCCAGGACAAGTTGTTTGATGATTTGTTGATGATGGCCATTCTGACTGGTGTGAGGTGGTATCTCATTGTGATTTTTATTTGCATCTCTCTGATGGCTAGTGATGTTGAGCATTCTTTCACGTGTCTATGGTCTTGAGGTTGATTTCCAATTTTAAGCCATTGTAATCCGAGAAGATGCTTGATATAATTTCAATTTTCTTGAATTTGTTGAGGCTTGTTTTGCTTCTACTATGTGGTATATCTTTGAAAATGTTCCATGTGCACTTGAGAAGAATGTATATATTGCTTCTTTGGGGTGAAAAGTTCTATATATATTGACTAAGTCCATTTGATCTAGAGTGTTGTTCAATGCCTCAATATCTTTGGTGTTTCTTTGCTTCAAAGATCTGTCCATTGTTGACAATGGGGTGTTAAAGTCCCCTACAATGAGTATGTTGCTGCCTATATCTTTCCTGGAGTCTTTCAAAATTTTCCTTACATATTTGGGTGCTCCTAAGTTGGGTACATATATGTTTATAAGGGTTATATCTTCTTGATGGAGTTTTCCCTTAAGTATTATGAAATGCCTTTCTTTGTCTCTTTTTATGGCCTTTGCTGTAAAATCTGTATTGTCTGATATAAGTATTGCTACCCCAGCTTTTTTTTCATGTTCATTTGCTTGAAATACTTTTTTCCATCCCTTCACTTTCAGCTACCTTATGTCTTTTGATTGGAGCATTTAATCCATTTACATTTAAGGTTATTATCGATAGGTACTTATTCATTGTCATTTTCCCCCTTTGTACTCGTGTTCCTCTCTGTCTCTCTCTGCTTCTTCATCTTCTTAAAGAAGACCCTTTAGCATCTCTTGCAATGCTGGTTTGGTGGAGATGTATTCTTTTAGCCTTCTTTTGTCTTGGAAAAATCCTTATTTCACCTTCCATTTTGAATGAGAGCCTTGCTGGGTAGAGTATTCTTGGTTGTAGGCCTTTGTTTTTCATTGCTTGGAATATTTTTTGCCTTTCCCTTCTGGCTTGTAGTGTTTCTGCTGAGAAATCTGATGATAGCCTTATTAGAGCTCCCTTGTATGTTATTGTTGTAGAGCAAGTGCAAGAACCAAATGATCGGAGACAACCAAATTAGAATTTAAAGAGCCTTTATTAGCTGGCCAGCGATTGCCCACCCGTCCACAAGCCAGACTTAGGTAAACAGCCCCAACCTTAGGGATTGTGGGGTTTATAAAGCATTTCAGGTGCATTCTTGTTCCTGCTGGTGCAGGAACTTGAACAGAAATAGAGCTTGTATAGACAAAAATTTTCCACTATTCCCCAGGTCATTGCTCAAAGGAATAGGTCATTGCTCAAAGGAATAACAGTTGGGTCAAGTTCCTTGTTCTGCTTGGTTGAAGCATGCAATTGCGGGGGTCCTGAGTCCGGGACACAAGTTCAGCTGATTACCCTACTGGCTGGAGATCTAAGAAATAACCTTAACAGTTATTAGTTGTTTCCCTCTTGCTGCTTTTAGGATTCTCTCTTTGTCTTTGAATTTTGCCATTTTAATTATGATGTGTTTTGAAGTGGGTCTGTTGGGGTTCCTCTTCATTGGGACCCTCTGTGCTTCCTGGACTTGCGTGACTCTTTCTCTCCTCATGTTAGGGAAATTTTCTGTCATTAGTTTTTCAAAGAGGTTTTCTATCCCTTGCTCTTCTTCTCTTTCTGGAATTCCTATGATACGGATATTACTATGTTTCATGTTGTCCTGAAACTGTCCAGAACCTCTTCATTCTTGTTCAGTCTTTTTTCATTTTGCTGCACTGTCTGGGAGTTTCTGTCTACGTTGTCCTCCAGCTTGCTGATCCGATCTTCTGCTTCCTCTAGCTTACTTTTAATTCCTTCTACTGTGTTCTTCAATTCAGAGATTGTATTCTTCATTTCCTTCTGGCTCTTATTGATAGCTTCTATATTCTTTCTCATGCTGATGTAATTCTCAGTAAGTTCCTTGTAGTTTCCCTGGAGTTCTTTGTAGTTTCTGCTGAGCTCATTGAGCTTCTCCATAATCCATGTTTTGAATTCCATATCTGATAGTTTGCTCCCCTCTATTTCATTTAGCACTCTTTCTGGTGATTCTACCTTTCCTTTCAATGGGGGGTTGTTTCTCTGTCTCCCCATTTTTGTGACTCTTATTGTTTGTTGGTGCTTCTTAGAATGATCTGCACTTCCTGGATCTGCCCCTGGTGGCATCAGATTGTGTACCAGTCTGGGCCTAGGCAGCCTGTTGGAAACTTCCAGGGATCTACTGTCTTTGTCTGTCTCCTTTAGTTGTTAACCTATTCAATCTGTGATTAGCCGTCAGGCTTAAGGACCAAGGGTATGGCAGCTTAATTCCTGTAGGCAGGGCTTTTGCTTCCCCTCAGGCTGACACCATTTGGAGGAGAATGGTCTGCCTGCAGTATGGGGAATGAGTCAGCACTGGGACCCGGTCGGCTGCTCCCCCAGTTCTCCCCTCAAAGCCACCCTACCAAATTCTCCCCAAGCGTCTCTAGTCCTCTCTGCCTTCCCTCTGCTTCAGCCCAGAGTAAGTGGGGGCCAAAATATTTTGTATGTGATCCGCTTAAACGCTCTTTTTCTCCAGCTGTTTCTCTCTGGCTAGCAAGAAACCCTGTGGCTTTTTACTTTTCACAGCTGGATACTATTTTACTTTTCACTCTGTTGCTGTAGGTTGGGAAGCCCAGCTGGGGGTTTAGACCCTGCCCTTCTCAGGGGGAACCCCCAACTGCTGAGCTGTTTCACAGTCCCTTCAGCTGCCATCCGTGGGAGCCCAGCCAGCCCTTCCGCGTCTCTGCACTCCCTACCAGTCACGTTGTGATGTAGCGGCCTTTTCTGTCTCTCCATGGTTATAAGACTTCTCTCCAGCTAGTGTTCAGTTGGTTATTCCAGATGATTTCTCCAAAATTAAGTTGTAAATCCAGGCTGGTCCTGGGAGGAGGTTAGTGTAACTTCCACTTACTCCTCCGCCATCTTGGATCTCCAAATTATGTGATTCTTGAAAATTATTTGAGTTACTTGAATTATTTTAAACTGTGTGCATAAAGTAAGGCATTATTAGTACTTACTGTCATACCATTTAAAAGTCATGTAACTCTAAAATTACATAAAATAGATCAGGTTTTTACTTACCACATGCAAACTAGGGATTTTTGAAGGATTAAACATTTTCTTACAGATCAAGCACTTCACACACAGTTTGGTGTTAATAATTGGTGTTACTGTTATTTTCTCAGAAAATTACAGACACAAATCTCAGAGGAAATGACCTCACAGGCATACAACCAACAAAATCCAAAATTAGGGGGAGTTCTACTAGGCAAACAACTATTCCTTCAGCAAATAGCTTGCAAGAAAAAAATACAGAATAGAGAAACCATGCATTTTAAAACTGCAAAAACATCGACCAACTGCTAGACTTTGTTGGGACTCATTGAAGCAGAAAAACTGTTATAATTTGTTTGTGGGAATCGCTGGGTCAAAAGGCAGTTTCAGTTTTAGTTTTTTGAGGAAATTCCATACTGTTTTCCACAGTTGCTACACCAGTCTGCATTCCCACCAACAATACACTAGGGTTCCCTTTTCTCTGCATCCTTGCCAGCACTTGTTTGTTTTGTTAATGATGGCCATTCTGACAGGTGTGAGGTAATATCTCATTGTGGTTTTAATTTGAATCTCTCTGATGGCTAGTGATGTTGAGCATTCTTTCATGTGTCTATGGGTCTTCTGTATGTCTTCCTTGGAGAAGTGTCTGTTCAGGTCCTTTGCTCATTTCTTAATTGAATTGTTCATTTTCCTGGTGTGGAGTCAAATAAGTTCTTTATATATTTTTAAGATCAAACTGTTGTCTGAGGTTTCATTGGCAAATATGTTTTCCCATATGGTTGGTTCCCTTTTCATTTTGCTGATGTTTTCTTTAGCCATGCAGAAGCTTTTTAATTTGATGTAGTCCCATTTGTTTATTCTTTCCTTTATATTCCTTGCCCTAGAAGATATACATGTAAAAATATTGCTGCGTGAGATATCTGAAGTTTTACTGCCTGTGCCTTCTTCTAGGACTTTTAGGGTGTTGTGACTTAACATCTTTTATCCTAAGCATCCTGAAACACCAAATCTAAAGAACCTATGCACCCCAATGTTCATAGCAGCATTATTTATAATAGCTAAGTTCTGGAAACAGCCTAAGTGCCAATCAATAAATGAGTAGATCAAAAAACTGTGATACATTTTCACAATGGAATACTACACAGCAGAAAGAAAGAAGGAATTCCTGCCTTTTGTGACAGCATGAATGGAACTGGAGAGTATTAGGCTTAGTGACATAAGCCAGGTGGTGAAAGATAAATACCATATGATCTCACCTATAAGTGGAAATTAATGAACAAAACAAACAAACAAGCAGAACAGAACCAGAGACATGGAAATAAGGAAAAAACTTACAGTGACCTGAGGGGAGTGGTAATGAGGGGAAGAAGGGTAAGGGTCTAGTCAAGGAACAAATATAAAGACCTCAGGGACATGAACAACCGAGTGGGGATTGACTGTGGGAGCAGGGGTGGGAGGGCAGGGCAGGGGAGATCAATGGGGGAAAACTTGGGGTAACTGTAATGGAAAAACAATACAATTTTCAAAATAAATAAATATAAAACGTGCATACTTGACTATTTAGTCAGTGGCTCTGACTTCTTTTCCCTTAGATTTCAAATAAAAAAGTGACAACAGCCAACACACACACACAAATAATATTTTGTAAGACAGGAAAATTGAATATTTATTGTATTAAGGGATTATTTATGTAATTTTAGGTGAGCTAATGATGTTATATTTCTAAAAAGTCATTATATTTTACATTTGTATAATAAAATATTTCTGAGAAAAATGATATGCTGTCTGAGATTATCTTCGAAATAATCCAGGAGCATGTGATTTAATTAGGGGTATACAAATATACTCACAAATTGATCATTGTTAAAGCTAGATTATTGATACATGGCATTATTCTCTCTATTACTTTATATAGTTGAATTTTCCAAAATATAAAAAATTTGAAGTACTCTAGGAAAGTCAAAATATAGGCAAAGAACCACTTTGTCTGAAGATATTTTGGTTTTGAAGACTTTCCTAATTTTTATCACACTTAGTAAACCCTGAGTATCCAAATTCTGCTGTAGACTAAAGAACCTCTCAGAAATGTAACTCTAAAGAATGTTTATGCTACAATGAACAATAACAAAGAAAAGCAAAGTAGCATTCTCTTTATTATTGGCTGAACTAAGCCCCAAAGTTTCTCAATATATTCACTAATTCAATCAATAATGCAGAACTAGTCATTGAATACTAGTGTTGTAATACATATCATATTGTGTGTTCTGAGTGTATTAACTTAATGTGAAAACAAATACATTCATTGTCTTTACAAAACTTACACTCTCAAGGGGGAAATATACATACATGAAATAATTTGACAACATAAGATTACAACTCTGGGTTTTGGACTTCTGGCCAAGATGCAGGCCTAGACAGATATGCTGCGTCTCCCTCCACAACTAAGAAAAAATATAACTACCTCAAATCTTGAGACAACCAGAAGTTCCAGAAAATCAAGCTGCATGGAAGTCCAACAAACAAAGATATAAAGAAGAAATACCCACTCAGGCAGGAAGGAGGGGCGGAACTGGGGCAGAGAGAATGGGGTGTGGTGGTGGCAGCAGCGGCAGCAGCAGAAGGCCAGAGGAAAGTGCAGTCACACATTTAAAAAAGTTGGGAGGGACAACTGGGGAGCACTCCCAGCAACAGACCAGACCATGCAGCTCATGGTTCCAGTGCCAGGGAAAATCAAGCCTCATTGCTTCTGACTATGCAAACCAGTGGGGGTTGGGTGGAGGAAGAAACTGACAGTCTATCAGCAGAGTCTGCTTGTTTAAAGGGTCCCCATGGTCCTAGAACGTCAGCAGACCCACCCACTCTTGGAATGATGGTCAGGGCAACAGCTAGAGAGGCACCAGTCACATATGGAAGAGGGAGAAGTGCCTGGAAAAGAGGCAAGTGCTGAGCAAGCAGTATTGTTCCCCCTCAGACCCCTCCCCAACACAACCCCACAATGTGGTGAAATGGGTCGCCCTATACTGACAAATACCTAAGGCTCCGCCCCTTACAATGTAACACATGCAACAGCTCTACCTAAGACACAGAGGCAAACAAATACAGGAGTCAAGACGAGGAGATAGAGAAGTATGGCCCAAAAGAGTGAATAAATCAAGGTTCCAGTGGGAGAACTAAGTGACGAGGATGTAGCCAACCTCACAGATGAGGAGATAGCCAACCTAAGAGAGGAAGAGTTCAAAACATTGGTGATAAAGATGCTCACAGGCCTGACAGATGTGCTTGAGTACGGCAAACGCATAAGGGAAAAAGTGAAGACTATGTTAAGTGAAATGAAGGAAAATCTATACAAAACCAATGGTGAAGGGAAGGAAACTGGGGTTCAAATCTATAATTTGGAACATAAGGAAGAAGAAAACAGTCAACCAGTGCAGAATGAGAAAACAAGAATTTTAAAAAATGAAGAGAGACTGAGGATCCTCTGAGACAACTTTAAACATGCCAACATTCAAATCATAGGGGTACCAGAAGGAGAAGAGGAAGAGCAAGAAATTGAAAGCTTATGTGAGAAAATAATGAAGAAAAACTCGCCAAATTATCAAAGAAAATAGACATACAAGTCCAGGAAGCACAGAGAGTCCCTAATAAGCTAGACCCAAAAAGGACCACACCAAGACACACCAGAATTAAAATGCCAAAGGTGAAAGATAAAGAGAGAATCTTAAAAGCAGCAAGAGAAAAAAAGAGAGTTACCTACAAATGGGTGCCTATAAGACTATCAGCTGATTTCTCAAAAGGAACTTTGCAGGCAAGAGGGGACTGGCAAGAAATAAACAAATGGTGCTGGGAGAACTGGACAAGGACTTGCAAAAAAAAAAAAAAAATGAAACTAAACCACCAACTTACACCAGAATAAACTCAAGATGGACCAAAGACTTAAATGTAAAATGTGACACCATAAAAGTCATAGAGGAAAACATAGGCAGGAAAATTTCAGATATCCCACATGACAATATTTTCACTGATACAGGTCGTAAGGCAAGGGAAATAAAGGAAAAAATAAACAAATGGGAGTACATAAAACTAAAGAGTTTCTGTTCTACTAAAGAAAACATCAGCAAGATCAAAAGAGAATCAACCAAATGGAAAAACATATTTGCCAATGATACCTCAGACAAGGGATGGATCTCCAGAATATATAAAAAAACTTACATGTCTCAACACCAAGAAGACAGACAGCCCAATTAAAAAACAGGCAAAGAACCTGAAAAAACACTTCTCCAAAGATGATATACAGGGGATCCATAGGCATATGAAAGAATGCTCAACATCACTAGCCATCAGAGAGATGCAAATAAAAACCACAATGAGATACCACTTTACACCAGCCAGAATGGCCATCACCAACAAATCAACAAACAATAAGTGCTGGCGAGGATGTGGAGAAATGAGAACCCTAGTGCACTGTTAGTGGGAAGGCAGACTGGTGCAGCCACTATGGAAAACAGTATGGAATTTCCTCAAAAAACTAAAAATGGAACTGCCTTTTGAACCAGCAATTCCACTGCTAGGATTATACCCAAAGAATCCTAAAATACCAATTCAAAAGAACTTATGCATCCCTATGTTCACAGCAGCACTATATAAAATAGCCAAGTGCTGGAAACAGCCTAAGTGCCCATATATAGATGAGTGGATTAAAAAACTATGGTACATTTACATAATGGAATACTATGCAGCAGAAAGAAAGAAGGAACTCCCACCATTTGCAACAACAGGGATGGAACTAGAGAGAATTATGCTTAGTGAAATAAGCCAGGCAATGAAAGAAAAATACCGTATGATATCACCTGATACAGGAGACTAATGAAAAACACACACAAATGAACAAAACTGAATAAGAAACAAAATAACAATTATAAGGTAGGGGAGGGGGAGAAGGGGGTTCAGTAAGGGAAGGATTTAGTAAAGGAACTAGTATTAATAACCCATGGACGTGGAGAATAGGGTGGGTATTGACTGTGGGAGAAGGGGTGGACTGGGTGAGGAGGAGCAATGAGGGAAAAAATTGGGACATCTGTAATAGAATAACAATAAAAGTAAAATTTTTAAAAATTAAAGTTCTTATTTTAAAAATTATTACAAACTATACTTTCTCCTCCGTAACACATACATATTTGGTATACAAAATTAACTAAAAAAAAAAAAAGTATTCAAAGTGATGAAAAGCAAGGACCTACAACCAAGATTACTCTATCCAGTAAAGCTATCATTTAGAATGGAAGGGCAGATGAAGTGCTTCCCAGACAAGGTAAAGCTAAAAAAGCTCATCATCACCAAGGTAGTATTATATGAAATATCAAAGGGACTTGCTTAAGAAAAAGAAGATAAAAAATATGAATTATAAAATGAAAAAATATGAACCATAAAATGACAACAAACTCACTACTATCAACAACTGAATCTAAAAAATAAAAACAAAATCCAACTAAGCAAACCAGAATAGGAACAGAATGATAGGAATGAGGATCATTTGGAGGGATATCAGCTGGGAGGAGAAAGGAAGAAAAATGGGAAAATGGTGCAGGGATTAAGAAGCATAATTGGTAAATACGAAACAGACAGGGGGACATAAAGAATAATATAGGAAAGGGTGAAGCCAAAGAACGTATATGCACAACCCATGGATGTGAACTAAGTGGGGTGGGATTGCTGGAGGGAAGTGGGGTACTGGGCAGAGGGGAAAAAAGGGGGAAAAAGTTGAAACTACTGTAACAATATAATCAATAAAATATACTTAAAATATTAGTCCTTATCTATCAATAAATACTATATATAAATGGATTAAATTCTCCAATCAAAAGACATAGAGTGGCCAGATGGATTAAAATATATATACAGAAATTTCATTCAGCAGAATACTCATTCTAATCAAGAGCAAATAGAACATTCTCCAGGACCAATCATATGTTATAATAATAACAAAACAAATTTTTAAAAAGTGAAAAGGTTAAAATTATATCAAGTATTTTGTCTAACTATAATGTTTAAAACTAGAAATCAAAAAAACAGGAGGAATGTGGAAAATACACAAATATGTGGAAATCAACACACTCTTGAACAACCAGTTTGATCAAAGAAGAAATCAAAAGGGAAATCATAAAATATCTTGAGACAAATGAAAATTGAAATACAACACACCAACTAATAGAATGCAGCAAAATCAGTTCTCAGAGAACATTTATAGTGATAAACACCTACATTAAGAAAAAAGAAAGATCTCCAAAAAACCCTAAATATACACCTCAAGGAGCACAATCCAGAAAAGAACAAATTAAATCCAAAGTTAGTACAAGAGAGGAAATAGCAAAGATCACAGTGGAAACAAATTAAATAGTGGTTTAAAAGACAATAGAAAAGATTAACAAAACTAAGAGTAGGTTTTTGAGAAGATAAACAAAATTGACAAACCTTTAACAACATTAAGGAAAAAAAAGAGCTGACTCAAATTAGTAAAATTATAAACGAAGAGGAAACATTCCAACTAATAGCACAGAAATACAAAGTATCCCAAGAATCTGCTATGAATAATTATATACCAACAAGTTATTAACTTAGAAGAATTGTGAAAATTGCTGGAAACATACAACTACCAAGACTGAATATTGAAGAAATAAAAATTCTGAACAGACCAATAAGAAGTAAAGAAATTAAATCAGTAATCAAAATCTCCTAACAAAGAAAATCCTAGATGACTTAACTAGTGAATTCTGTCAAATTTTATAGTAGAATTAATGATAATCCTTCTCAAATTGTTACAAAAATTTGAAGAGGAGGAAACACCACAAACTCATTTTATAAGGCCAGCATACACTTACACCAAAGCCAGATAAGGACACTACAAGAAAACTAGAGGTCAATATACCTTATCAAACTAGATGTAAAATCCTTAACAAACTATCACCAAACAGAATTTAATGGAACCTTAAAAGGAGCATACAACATGACCAGGCAGGATTTATGCCTGGGAGGTAAAGATGGTTCAACATATGCAAATAAATAAATGTGATACACAGTAGTAGAATAAAAGATAAAATTAACATGACCATCTCAATAGGTGCAGAAAAGCGTTTATTAAAACACAACGTCCTTTCATGATAAAAAAAAAAAAAAAAAAAAACCTCTCAACAAATGGGGTATAGAAGCATACTCAATGTTGAAAGGCTAATAGCTTTTCTTATAAGATCAGAAACAAGGGCGCCCACCCTAACCACTTCTATTTGAATAGTACTATAAGTCCTAACCATAGCAATTGGGCAGAAAATAAAGGCATCCAATTTAGAAAAGAAAAATATATGATATTATATGTAGAAAATCCTAAAGACTCCAGCAAAAAACAAAAAAAACAAAAAAAACCTGTTATATCTAATCAAGGGATTCAGTAAAGTTGCAGAATATAAAATAAACATACAGATTAGCTGCATTTCTATATATTAACAATTACCTATCTGAAAAAGAAAACAGTCCCACTCAAAAAAGCATCTAAAACAATAAAATACATAGAAATAAATTTAACAAGGAGGAAAAAATCTTCACATTGAAAACTATATGGCCTTGGAAGAAGACACAAATAAATGGAAAGATAATTTGTATTCATAGATCAGAAGAATTGATATCGTTAAAATGGCCATACCATCCTAAAGCCATCCATAGGTTCAATGTAATCCCTGCCAAGTTTCAATGGCATTTTCACAGAAACAGAAAAAAATAGTTATAAAATTTGTGTGGAACCACAAAAAACTCTAAATAGCTCTCCAAATCTCCTTTAAAAAGAACAAAGCTAAAGGCACTACAGTTCCTGATTTCAAGCTATATTACAAAACTACACTAATCAAAACAGTATGGTACCAGCATAAAAACAGACACATGGACCAATAGAACACAACTGAGAGCCCAGAAATTAATCCATGCACATAGGGTCAACTAATATTTGACAAGGGAGCCAAGAATACTCAGTGTAGAAAAGACAGTCTCTTCAATAAATGGTGCTGGAAAATTTGGATATTCACATGTAAAAAAAATGAGACTACATTTTTATCTTAAACTGTTTATAAAAATTAACTCAAAATGAATTAAATATTTAAATGTAAGACCTGAGACTTAAAAGTCCTAGAAGAAAACATAGGGGAAAGCTCCTTGACATGTTATGTGGCTCTGACTTTGGATGTGACCCCTAAAGCACAAGTAACAAAAGCATGAACAAACAAGTAGGACAACATCAGACTAAAATCTCTGCACAGCAAAGGAAACCACCATCAAAATGAAAAGACACCCTATAGAATGAGGGGAAATATTTGCAAACCACACACATTACAGGGAACTAATATCCAAAATATGCATATAAGGAACTCATACAACTCAATAGCAATAAAACAAATGTTTATTTTTAAAATGCGCAAAGGATCTTTTGCAAAGAAGATATACAAGCGGTGAATAAGTACATTAAAAAATGTTCAATATACTAATTATCAGGGAAATACAAATCAAAACCACAATAAGATATCACTTCACACATGTGAGAATGACTATTATCAAAAGGGCAAGAGCGAATAAGTGCTGCTGAGGTTGAAGAGCAAAGGAAACCTTTGTGCACCATTAGAGGAAATGGAAATTGGTACGGAGACTGCAGAGAACAGTATGGCAGTTCTCCACCCCACTTCTGGGGAAATGAAATCAGGATCTTGAAGAGATATCTGCATTCCCCTGTTCATTTCAGCATTATTCGCAAAAGCCAAGATAATACAGATACAACCTAAGTTGCTATTTATGGGTAAATGGATAAAGAAAATGTGGTATTGCAATGATTCTATGTATATTTTTCAACCACAAGAAAGGAGGTAATTTTGCCATTTGCAACAACATGGATGAACCTTGAGGGCATCATGCTAAGTGAAATAAGTCAGACAGAGAAAGACAGGTACTGAATGTTATTAGTTATACATGGAATCTGAAAAAGCCAAACTCATAGAAACAGTGAGCAGAATGGTAGTTGCCGAAACCTAGAGGGTGAGAGAAATGGGAAGATGTTGATTAAAGGTGCAAACTTCCACTTTACAATGAGTAAGTTCTTGGGAATCTAATGTACAGCATAGTAATTATAGTTAACAATCAATATTGTATTATATACAATAAGTTGCTAGGAGGGTAGATCTTAAATATACTCATCACCCAAAAAAAAAAAAAAAAAAAGGTTATGAGATGGTAGAAATGTTAGCCAACCCTATCATGCTGTAAATCATTTCACAATATATAGTGTATCGAATATCATGTTGCACACCTTAAACTTATACAGTATGTTAGTTATATATCATTAAAGCTGAAGAAAAGAAATAGCCACAAACAAACAAACAAAAAAAGATTTTCCTTATAGAGTAGTTCCCCCTTATTCATGGGCAATATGTTCCAAGACCCCCGGTGGATGCCTAAAACCAAACCCTATATATACTATGTTTTTCCTATACATACCTATGATAAAATTTAATTTGTAAGTTAGGCACAGAGGTTAATAACAATAACAAGTAATAAAACAGAACAATTATAACAATATACTTTAACAGAAGCTATGTGAATTCAGTCTCACTTCTCCCAAAATATTTTTCAGATTGCTTATTTCTGAAATTTTCTCTCCTTTTTTTAATAGATTTTTTAAATTGTTATTCTATTACAGTTGTTCCAATTTTTTCCCTTTGTTCTCCTCCACCCAGCCCACTCCCTGATCCACAGTCAATCCCCACATCATTGTCCATGTCCATGGGTCATTCATGTATTTTCTTTAATCCCTTCCCTTCTTTTCATCATTCCCTGCCACACTCCTCCCATCTGGCTGCTGTCAGTCCATTTCATGCTACTATGCCTCTGGTCCTATTTTGCTCATTAGTTTATTTTGTTCATTAGAATCCTCTTATAGGTGAGATCATATGGTGTTTCTCTTTCATTGACTGGCTTATTTCACTTAGCATAATATTCTCAGGTTCTATCCATGTTGTAGCAAAAGGTAGGTGTTCTTTTTTTCTTTCTGTTGCACACTATTCCATTGTGTAAATGTACCACACTTTTTTGATCCACTCATCTACAAATGGGCACTTCAGTTGTTTCCAGCACTTGGCTATTGTAAATAGCACTGCTATGAACATAGGGGTGCATAGGTTCTTTTGAATTTGTGTTTTGGGGCTCTTAGGATATATTCCCAGCATTGAAATCACTGGGTCAAAAGGTAGTCTCATTTTTAATTTTTTGAGGAAATCCTATACTGTTTTCCACAGTGGCTGTGCCAGTCTGCATTCCCACAAACAGTGCACTAGGGTTCCCATTTCTCTGCATCCTCCTCAGCCCTTGTTGTTTGTTGATTTGTTGATGATAGCCATTCTGACAGGTGTGAGGTGATAGCTTGTTGTGATTTTAATTAGCATCTCTCTGATGGCTAGTGATGTTGACCATCTTTTCATATGTGTATGGGCCCTCTGTGTGTCCTTCTCAGAGCAGTGTCCATTTGATTCTTTGACCATTTTTAATTGGATTGTTTCTCTTCCTGGTGTTGAGTCATATGAGTTCTTTATGGATTTTGGAGATTAAACCCTTGTCCAAGGTATTATTGACAAATATGTTCTCCCATACAGTCAATTCCCTTTTCATTTTGCTGATGGTTTCTTTAGCCATGCAGAAGCTTTTTAATTTGACATAGTTCCATTTTTTTTGGTTTTGGTTTTATTTCCCTTGCCCTAGAAGATATATCAGCAAAAATATTACTACATGAAATCTGAAATTTTAATGGCTATGTTTTCTGCTAGGACTTTAATGGTGTCACGACTTATATTCAAGTCTTTTATCCATTTTAAGTTTATTATGGCGTATGGTGTAAGTTGGTGGTCTAGTTTCATTTTTTTGCATGTACCTGTCCAGTTCTCCCAAGACCATTTATTGAAGAGACTATTTTTATATCATTGTATACTCATGCACCCTTTGTCAAATACTAATTGACCATAGAGACATGGGTTTATTTCTGGGCTCTCTATCCTGTTCCATTGATCTATATGTCTCTTACTACACCAGACCCAGGCTGTTTGGATTATAGCTGTCTTGTAGTATAATTTGGTATCAGGTATTGTGATCACTCCAACTTTATTCTTCTTTCTCAAGATGGCTGAGGCTATTCAGGTCTTTTTTGGTTCCATATAAATTTTGGGAGTATTTGTTCTAGGTCAGTGAAATATACCATTGGTATTTTAATAGGAATTGTGTTGAATCTATAGATTTCTTTGGGTAGTATGGACATATTAGTGATGTTAATTCTTCCAATTCATGAACATGGTATACAAGGTCTGTCTGGTAAGAATTCAGTCATTGTTAATATAACGAGAATGATTTGTGCACATTGATGTAACCTAGCGGTCAGGTAGAGTGGACTGGGATGCACTTGCATGAACAAGGTTGACTTCACTGTACTAGTCAGGGGGGTGGTAGATGCCACTGAGTGAGCGCATGTACTGTGTGACCATCGCATTTGAAATGACTGAGTCAGTAGAGCAATGAGTCTGCATAAAATTTTGCATTAAGCTCAAACATTCCTCCGCAGAAATTATTTAGACTATTCAGAAGTCTTTTGGGAAAGAGGCAATGAGTGCAATGCAAATAAAAATGTGGCACAAATGCTTCCCAGATGGTAGAGAATCTGTTGAAAATGATCCATGATCTAGAAGGTCTGCAACAAGCAAAACACCTGAGAATGTTGAACATGTACGGGCTGCAATCAACAAAGATCAGCGACTGACAGTGTGAGAACTAGAGACTGATCTGGGGATTCAAAAAACTGCTGTGTCTCAGGTTTTGATGCAAGTTTACATAAAACATGTCAGTAAAATTTATTCTGTGTCTTCTGCTATCAGAAGGAACATCATGCTGCAGTTGCTAATGACTTGATTCAATCTGCTACCAATGAACCAGATTTCCTAAAGAAGGTCATAAGCAGATATGAATCATGGGTCTACAGAGATGAGTGAGATCCAGAAATAAAAATCCAGTCATTCCAATGAATGTCGCCTGGCTCTCCATGACCTAAGAATGCAAAGCATTGTTCTAGTTGCTGAGAACACATATACATTGGGGGTGAAAGAAAACAAACAAAGAAATAAATGCTTTTAGAAATTTATCATCTCTTAATTTCCATTAACTCAATTGACTCACCTTATTAACTTATAAACTCTCTTTCTTAAGTTAAGCATTCCTAGATAGTTGAAGGGCAAGGTTATGTTGCAGTAAGATATTAACCTGCAGCAAAAATTAAATCTCAGGGCTTAACTCAATAAATGAGACTCAGTTCTACAGACATTCAAGGGACTCAGGTTACAGAGTCTCCTACATCTCACACACCTTCACCTCATTAATGGCTTTCAGAGTTGCAGTAATAGGAAAACACAAAGCAGACAGAGCTCACATCCACTTTCAAGTTCTATTGGCTGGTACTAGTTACATGACCCCAACCTAATCACAGAGGTATCTGAGAAGTATACAGAAGCTTATTAAATATTGTTGAGCACCATTAGTAGGCTTCTCTCTAGTATACCCTTACACTATCTCCAACATATATGACTACTAAGACTCAGATATTTTTTGTTAGAAAACTTGTTTATACTGTGTCCAGTCCATGTTCCTGCTAAGGGAGGCGGTGAACGTAGGGCTGTCTGTCTGTATCCCATGTACATGGTGATGTTTCTGAGAGGTGTACATATTACTGAGACATGGTCAATCATAATCTTTTCTAAAATTGTTTAAACTTTGGTAGACACTCTAGAAACACACAACAGAGACAGACACACACTTGCACAGAAACAAAGGTAAGTTGTGAGGTAATAAGAGAAATGCAGGAAATAAAGAGGGTGCAAAAAGAAAGACAGATGTATTTGTTGTTTTGATTAAATTATCAGTTAAAGATTATATTACCCAATAAAATTTGGTTGCAAAAAACAATAGTTGTCTCCATAAAACTGTCACTGGAAGGAAGAACCTCTCATTAAAAAGAATCTTCTAGCATGGGACCCGTACGACAATGTGAAACTATAAGAATGTCCCAGAATATGCTCTACCACTTACGCTTGTAATTGGGCTTATGTTTCAACTAGAAAAGTCAGATCTCAGTGTTTCCCTAAACTCTGGGTCTGGTTCAGTATCCAGCCCTGCCTCTTGTCTTTGCAGGGTCAAAAGCAAAGAACTACGTGTAAAGACTAAAGGCTTCCTGGACAACCAGCACAAATCCCCCATTTCCCTAAGCATCACTCCATTTTGACTTTTATGGTAAATGACAATGTCTTCCCCAAGGAAGACAACAAAAATCAGGACAAAACCTCTGACCACTCAGCACCTTGTTCTGAGCAGATTCAAACTGTGACCTTGGGAAGCAGAATCCTCCTGAGTGTATTTGTGCACACATTCATAGTGCCTATGTCTGGTGACCCACATTACAGCCTGGGGTACAGAAGACAATGGCCCCAAGAAAGCCTAATTCTCCATTCTGACTTTGTCCAGGAGAGGGAAGGTGCTGCTGTTGGCTCCTCAGCCCCAGTGAGTGGGTGGGGGAGCAGGGAGGAGGGGATGCCTGCTCCTCAGTCGCACAGCCTTCCATCACCTCAAAGATAAGCTCCCAGAGACTAAGATGGAGACCAGCTTTCAGTACTGGGCTCAGGTCATGGGTGCCTCAGTGTGTAGTGACCTCCTTAACCCTGTTATCAGGAATCAACAGGTCACTGTCCACCGACAAGGAATGCTCTATCATCTAGAATTCTAGCTCAGCAGTGCCATCACATGACTGTGCAGGAGACAAGGGAGGGGATGAGTGTGAATCAGCATCACCAACAATGCACCCTAGAAGCAGAGGAAACTGCCATTTATCTCCTGGGGTCCACAGGAAACAAACCTCTGTAGATGTAGTGTTGTATGTAATCAAGTGACACTGAGGTAATTCCAGCAGACAGAATTCTTGGACGAATGGGGGGCTGCCACACACTCAGGCAAGTCAGTGGAGAGCATGAGACCCCACCGTCCTTTTATTAGGATTTCAAAAGTTACAAAACATAGAACGGGGGGGGGGGGGTCGGGGGGGGATTGGCTCTACAGCCAATAGTGAAAGAATTCTTACAATGTATCATTAACATGTAAAATACAGCTAGGGTAACTTATGACTTAGATAGCACCTATCAAGGACACAAAGCAGACCCACTAGTCCTCAAGGCCAGCTCCAATTAAGACTTTATTTACAAGGAGGCAGATAGAGTACTTAACAGACTTCTTTGTTCTCAGGATTCCATAACTCAGTGGCCTGTTAGCCTAAAGCCGCAGGCAGAGACAAGGCCAGCTTATCTCTTGAGCCACAGGACACCTGGATGGAGGAGCATGTAAACATGCCCCTACCCAGAGATCTGAGTTCCTGCTACAAACCTCCCCTTGTGATACTCCACTGCAATGGGGTTAGGAGGCTGGTGCAGACACCTTCACACTGGGGAGTCATGTACAGCATCACCAAGGTCTGGAAGGTCTGGAAGGTCCAGTCCCTGTTCCTACTAAGTGGGGTGAACATAGGGCTGGCTGGCTGTATCCCATGTACATGGTGATGTTTCTGAGAGGTGTACATGTTACTGAGGGGTGGTCAATTATAATCTTTCCTAAAATTGTTCATACTTTGGTAGACACTCTAGAAACACACAACAGAGACAGACACACACATGCACAGAAACAAGGATAACTTGTGAGGTGATAAGAGAAATGCAGAAAATAGAGAGAGTGCAAAAAGACAGACAGAGAGGTCAAAAGATGCAGGTAAATAGGGACAAAGGTGCAGCTATAGAAAAATAGACAGAGACAGAGATGCAATGAAAGAGTGAGAGACACAGGGATGCAGAGACAGACAAAAATATGCAGAGAGATGCACTAAAAAAAATACGCAGGAAAAAAGAGAGAGAGAAAAAGAGAAAGAGGCATAGATAGAGACAAACAGAAAGAGGAGAGAAAAAAAACCTCATTGAATATCTGAATCTAGTCTCTTCTGAAATCAACTTGACCCCAGGCTTCCTTGTAATATGAACAAACTAAACTTCAGGTGGGTTTCGATCATTTGGAACCAAAAAATATTGCTTTTAATGTTGGTTATACTTTTCCAAAAATAAAAATTGACTTTCACCAATGTGACTTGCCAAGATATATTTGAAACATCAGTTTGGTTCTTTGTGACATCAGGGGCCACTCTTATTGTGCTCAGATAATTCCATTATGCTGACATACATGCTACACACCAAACTGAAAAGGAGGGCAGCACATCCTAACACCACTGCACTGGACATCAGTACTGAAGAGCCAGGAAGGATGACAACTGAATTGATTTTCTAACTCCTTTGTCCACTTTATTTGTCCATTTATTTTGTGTTTTTATATTCCACATATAAATGGATCATACAGCATTTGTTGTTCTCTGTATGACATATTTCACTTGGCATAATACCTTCCAAGACCAACCACATTGTTGCAAACGACAATATTTTATTACTTTTTATTGCTGAAAAATATTCTTCTGTGTGTGTGTGTATGTGTGTGTGTACAAATCCCATTTTTTTTACCCATTCATCTAATGATGGATGTCTAGGTGGCATCCATATCTTGGTTATCAGTATTGCTGCAATGAACATAAGGGTACATTCAAGATATTTCCAGAAAGTATTCAGCTATGTTATATGAAAAATAGAGATTTATTGAAGATGATACATAAACATTGTACACACGACAATCATGCCTCAGTCCTCTTCAAAGTAGACACCCATGATTCACCTCCAGTTATGAACTTCTTGAGGAAATCTGGTTCATTGGTAGCAGTTGCATCAAGTCTTTAGCAACTGCAACACAATGTTCCTTCTGCTCTGGTAGCAAAAGCCATGGAACAAATTTTGCCATGACATGCTTCATGCCAGGATCCTGAGTCAAAATCTCCGACACAGTAGTTTTTGGAATCTCCAAGTCAGCCTCTAGCTCTCACACTGTTGGTCACTGATCTTTGTTGATTGCAGCCTATACATGTTCAACATTCTCAGGTGTTCTGCTTGTTGCAGGCCTTCCAGAAGGTGGATCATCTTCAATGGATTCTAAACCATCTTTGAAGCATTTGTGGCACCCTTATTTTTTTATTTTACTTTTATTTTTATTATTTTTTATTTTGTATCAGTTTCAGGTGTACAACATAATGGTTAGACAATCATATACTTTACAAAGCAGTCCCCACGATATTTCAAGTACCTACTTGGTGCCATCACAATTATTACAATATTATTGACTATATTCCCAGCTGTACTTCACACACCTGTGACAGTTTTGTGTCTACCGATTTGTACTTCTTAATCCCTTCAGTTATTTTACCCAGTCCCCTAATCCCCCGCTTCTCTGGCAACCATCAGTTTGATTTCTGTATCTATAAGCCAGTCTCTATTTTGGTTTTTTTCATTTATTTTGCTCTTTAGATTCCACATATAAGTGAAATCATATGATGATACACTTACTCTTTACTGTTTGTTCCATCTTTTCAAGATCATGTTAGAAAAAATCTTTTATGATGTTTTATTTATTTTATTTTATTTTTTGGTTTTTCAATTACAGTTGTCCCATTTTCCCCCCATTGCTTTCCCCCATCCAGCCCACCTCTTCTCCTGCAATTATATACCTCCCCGTTGTCCATGTCCATGAGTCATTTATACACGTTCCTTGACTAAACCCTTCCCTCACTTATCCCCTTCTCTCCCTCCCCCTTCTCCCCTATTGACTGCTATTCTGCTCCTTGTCCTATTTAGTTTGTTTATGTTGTTCTTTAGTTTCCTGTATTAGGTGATATCATATGGTATTTTTCTTTCTTTGCCTGGCTTATTTCACTAAGCATAATCTCTCTAGTTCCATTCATGTTGTCGCAAATGACAGGAATTCCTTCTTTCTCTCTGCTACATAGTATTCCATTGTGTAAATGTATCACAGTTTTTTGATCCACTCATCTACAGATGGGCTCTTAGGCTGTTTCCAGCACTTAGCTATTGTAAACAGTGCTGTTATAAAAAGAGGGGTGCATAAGTTTTTTTGAATTAGGGTTTTAGGATTTTTCGGGTATAATCCTAGCAGTGGAATTGCTGGTTCAAAAGGAAGTTCCACTTTTAGTTTTTTGAGGTAATTCCATACTGTTTTCCATAGTGGCTGCACCAGCCTGCATTCCCACCAACAGTTCAGTACAGTTCTTGTTTCTCCACATCCTCTCCAGCACAAGTTGTTTGTTGATTTGTTGATGATGGCCATTCTGACAGGTGTAAAGTGGTATTTAATTGTGCTTTTTATTTGCATCTCTCTGATGGCTATTGATGTCGAGCATTTTTTCATGTGTCTATGGACCTTCTGTATGTCCTCTTTGGACAAGTGTTTGTTCAGTTCCTTTGCCCATTTTTTAATTGGGTTGTCTGTTTTCTTGATGTTGAGTCATATAAGCTCTTTGATATTTTGGAGATCAGTCCCCAATCTGAGATATCATTGGCAAATATGTTTTCCCATATGGTTGGTTTCCTTTTCATCTTGCTGATGTTCTCTTTTGCTGAGCAGAAACTCTTTAGTTTGATGTAATCCCATTTGTTTATTTCTTCCTTTATTTCTCTTGTCTTAGGAGATGTATCCATGAAAATATTGTTATGTGGGATATCTGAAATTTTCCTGCCTATCTTTTCCTCTAGGACTTTTATGGTGTCACGGCTTATACTTAAGTCTTTGATCCATCTTGAGTTTATTCTCGTGTGTGGTGTAAGTTAGTGGTCTAGTTTCATTTTTTTACACGTCCCTGTCCAGTTCTCCAAGCACCATTTGTTAAAGAGGGTCTTCTCACTCCATTTTATGTTCCTCCCTCCCTTATCAAGTATTAGTTTACCATATATTCCTGGATTAATTTCTGGACTCTCTATTCTGTTCCATTCATCTATATGTCTGTTCTTATGCCAGTACCAGACTGTTTTGATCACAGTGGCTTTGTAGTATTGTTTAATGTCTGGTATTGTGATTCCTCCTACTGTGCTTTTCTGTCTCAAGATTGGTTTTGCTATTCGGGGTCTTTTTTGGTTCCATATGAATTTTTGGAGTATTTGTTCTAGGTCTGTGAAATATGTCGTTGGTATTTTAATAGGGATTGCATTGAATCTGTAAATTGCTTTGGGTAGTATGGCCATTTTGATGATGTTGATTCTTCCCATCCAAGAACATGGTACTTGCTTCCATTTATTTGTATCTTCCTTAATTTCTTTCTTCAATGTTATGTAATTTTCAGAGTACAGGTCTTTTATCTCTTTGGTTAAGTTTATTCCTAGGTACTTTATTTTTCTTGTTGTTATAGTAAATGGTATTTTCTTTTTTGCCTCTGTCTCTGATATTTATTGTTGGTGTACAGAAATGCCTTAGATTTCTGTATATTTATTTTGTACCCTGCTATTTTGCCAAATTCACTTATTATATTGATTAGTCTTTTAGTGGAGTTTATAGGGTTTTCTAGGTATACTGTCATCTGCATATAATGATAGTTTTACTTCTTCTTTCCCAATTTGGATGCCTTTTATTTCTCTTTCTTGTCTGATTGCTGTGGCTAGGACTTCCAACACTATGTTGAATAGGAGTAGAGAGAGTGAACAGCCTTGTCTAGTTCCTGATTTCAGGGGGAATGCTTTCAGTTTTTGTCCATTGAGTATGATGTTGGCTTCAGGCTTCTCATATATAGCCTTAATTATGTTAAGGTATGCTCCCTCTATTCCCATTTTGCTGAGTGTTTTCATCATAAATGGGTGTTGTACTTTATCAAATGCTTTTTCTGTATCTATTGATATGATCATGTAATTTTTGTCTTTCATTCTGTTTAGGTTATGTACTATATTTATTGATTTGTGAATATTAAACCATCCTTGCATCCCTGGGATGAATCCCACTTGATCGTGGTGTATGATCTTTTTGATGTATTGCTGGATCCTGTTTGCCAATATTTTGTTGAGGATTTTAGCATATATGTTCATCAGTGATATTGGCCTGTAGTTTTCTTTCTTTGCTGTGTCTTGACCTGGTTTTGGAATTAGGGTAATACTGGCTTCATAAAAAGTTTGGGATTTTTCCCTCTTCTTGGATTTTTTGGAATAGTTTGAGGAGGGTAGGAGTTAGTTCTTCCCTAAATGTTTTGTAAAATTCGCCTGTGAAGCCATCCGGTCCAGGGCTTTTGTGTGCAGAGAGATTTTTGATTACTGTTTCAATTTCTTCTTTGTTATTGGTCTGTTGAGACTTTCCACTTCTTCTTGATTCAGTTTTGGAAGGTTATATGTTTCTAGAAATTTGTCCATTTCTTCTATGTTGTCAAATTTCTTGCCATACAGTTGTTTGTAGTAATTTCTTATAATCCTTTGTATTTTTGTGGTATCAGTCGTGATTTCTCCTTCTTCATTTCTGATTTTGTTTATTTGGGTCTTCTCTCTCTTTTTCTTGATGAACCTGGCTAAAGGTTTGTCGATTTTGTTTATTTTTTTCAAAGAACCAGCTCCTACTTTCGTTGATCTTTTGAACTGTTTGTTTGGTCTCTATGTCATTTAATTCTGCTCTAATATTGATGGTTTCCTTCCTTCTTCTTGCCCTAGGCTTTGCTTGTTGTTGTTGTTCTAGTTCTTGTAGCTGTAGGGTTAGATTTTTTATTTGAGATTCTTCTATCCTTTTCAGATATGCCTGTATTGCTATGAACTTCCCTCTTAGGACTGCTTTTGCTGTGTCCCATACGTTTTGGGTGGTTATGTGTTCATTATCATTAGTTTCCAGAAATTTCTTGATTTCTTCTTTGATGTCATTGTTAACCCATTCATTATTTAATCATGTTATTCATTCTCCATGAGTTTGGGTGTCTTTGAAATTTTTCTCTGAGGTTGATTTTTAGTTTCAAGGCATTGTGGTCTGAAAAGATGCTTGATATGATTTCAATTTTCTTGAATTTGTTGAGGCTTGTTTTGTGTCCTGTTATGTGGTCTATCTTTGAAAATGTCCCATGTGCATTTGAAAAGAATGTATATTTTGCTTCTTTGGGGTGAGAAGTTCTATATATATCATTAAGTCCACGTGGTTTAGTGTGCTGTTCAATGCCTGAATATCCTTGATGTTTCTTTGCTTTGAAGATCTGTCAATTGTTGATAATGGAGTGTTGAAGTCCCCTACTATGAGTGTGTTGTTGTTGATATCCTTTTTGCGGTCTTCTAGTATTTTCTTTATGTATTTGGGTGCTCCTATGTTGGGTGCATATGTGTTTATCAGTGTTATATCTTCTTGATGGATTGTTCCTTTTAGTATTATGAAATGTCCTTCTTTGTCTCTTTTTATTGCCCTTGCTTTGAAATCCGTTTTGTCTGATATGAGGACTGCTACCCCAGCTTTTTTTCATGTCCGTTTGCTTGGAATATTTTTTTATATCTCTTTACTTTCAGTCTATGTAAATCTTTTGTTTTGAGGTGTGTTTCTTGTAGACAGCAAATACGTGGGTACTGTTTTCTTATCCATTCTGTTACCCTATGTCTTTTAATTGGAACATTTAATCCATTTACATTTAAGGCTATTATTGACATGTATTTATTCATTTCCCTTTGTACCTGTGTTCCTCTCCTCTTTTTTTCTTCTTTTTTCTTAAAACATTCCCTTTAACATCTCTTGCAATGCTGGTTTGGTGGAGATGTATTCTTTTAGTCTTCCTTTGTCTGGGAAACACATTTCACCTTCCATTTTGAATGAAAGCCTTGCTGGGTAGACTGTTCTTGGTTGTAGGCCTTTGTTTTTCATTGCTTGAAATATTTTTGACCATTCCCTTCTGGCTTGTAGTGTTTCTGTTGAGAAATCGGTCATTAGCCTTATCGGAGCTCCCTTGTATGTTATTTGCTGTTTTTCTCTTGTTGCTTTCAGGATTCTCTCTTTGTTTTTGAATGTTGCCACTTTAATTATGATGTGCCTTGCAGTGAGTTTTTTTGGGTTCCTCTTCATTGGAACTCTCTGTGCTTCCTGAACTTGCATAACTTTTTCTCTCATCAGGTTGGGAAAATTTTCTGTCATTATTTCTCCTATCATCTTTTCTATTCCTTGTTCCTCTTCTCCCTCTTTAATTCCAATGACTCTGATGTTGTTTTTCCTCATGCTATCCTGTAATTCCCTTACATCTTCTTCATACTTTTTCAATCTTTTTTAATTTTGTTGTATTCTCTGGGAATTTTTTTCTCCACTATCTTCTAGGTAACTGATCCAATCTTTTGCTTCGTTTAGTCTGCTTTTAATTGATTCTACTGTGTTTTTCAGTTCTGAGATTGTAATTTTCATTTCTTCCTGGTTCTTGTTACTAGTTTCTATGTCCTTTTTTATGCTGGTGTAGTTCTCTGCAAGTTCCCTGTAATTTTCTTGGAGCTGTTGGTAACTTCCTTGAAGGTTGTCATAGTTGTTTTTGAGTTTCTCGAGTATATTGAGCTTCTTCACCACCATTGTTTTGAATTCCATGTCTGACATTTGGGCTATGTCTATTCTATCTATCTCTCTTTCTGGGGATTCCTCTTTTCTTTTCATTGAGAGGTTATTTCTGCGTCTTAGCATGTTGGATTCTTCTTGTTTGTTTTTGTTTTTTGGATTTGTCTGCTTTGACTTACCAGCTTTGTGGTATGAGATTTTTTATAGGAGATCTGGGTGTTTCAGTGGTGCCGTCTCTTTGATCTCCTGAGCCTGATGTTCTTGGGGTACCCATTATGTCGTTTGTTTATGCTGTCTGGTTATATTTCAGATGCTCTTTGGTAGGATCTTCCCTCTGGCTAGTTGATTGAGAGTCACTCTATCCACTTTTTCTTGAGTTCTTTTGTGGAAATGCTGTTAAAAACATAAACACACAGCCCAGGCAGGAGACCCTCACCCTCAAAAATATCCCCCACCCTCTATCCTGCTATTGTCAGTCAACGAGTATTAATATAAATGTAGAGAGATTAGAGCTTTTATACTATAGGAAGAATATATAAGAGTTGTTTTTAAGGAGGAAAAATATGATTTTTGAGAGAGGGAATGATAGATTAATAATAGTAGCGAATAGTGTCGAGACTATGCAAGACAGTAGGTAATATTTACATTGTATGTTAATAATAATTAAAGAAAGAGAGGGAAGAATGTAGAATATAGTAAGAAAGTGGGATTGTATAGTATTAAATTTATATAGTAGTTATATTCTATTTATTTAGTGTGAAAGGGAAGCTAAACTAGACTCACAAACAAATAAAAATTAAAGAGGAAGGATGAGAAGGAGAGATTGTATGAAACAAATTAAAGATATAGTTTTTAAGAGAAAAAAATTAAATTTAAATTTAAAATTAAAAATAAGAAATTTTAAAAAATTTAAAAAAAATAAAATACAAATTAAAAATACTAAAATAGAAATAAAAAATTTTAAAAATATATAAAAGGAATGTTTTTACTCCATTCAGCCTTTGTGTGTCATCTTCTTTTTCTGCACCCACAGCTGGTCTAATGAGGTGGGCCAGAGGCTCCTGTTCCTTGCAGCAGCGGTGTGCACAGTGCATTCCTTTGGCGCCTGTTGGAGCCAGCCAAGGTGCTTTTGTGTGCCTGTGCGTGCACAAGGTGGCCTGAGCACTAGCCTCAGGCCTGCTGAGCTGCACTCCAGGAGTTGATCTCTCACCTCTTGGGGCGGGGCCCCGAACACTTGTGCACAGTGGAAGTGAGTATCTGTGAGTCGCTGCCACCCACCATTCCCGTGCCGCAGCTGCCCGCCTTCCCTCACCCGTCTGGGCGGGCACAAGCAGAGCATGAGCTAGTGTTCTGCTTTCCGGCCTGGGGCCTGGCACCCACTGGAGCTGGCTAGGGGTGTCTGCGCACGGTCTTCTGCGTGTTCAGTGGGCCCTCCCTGTGCCCATTGGGGCACTGATCTTATGTCTGTTGGGGAGTGTCCGAGGGGCGCCTGGACTCACGGCCCTGTGCACCTGGGCCTGTGAATGAGGGCACTTCCCTATGCGCACCCCCGCAACCCAAGGGTAGGGTTGGGGAGTGAATGAGCGCACCTCTGCGCCTGCGCTCAAGAATGGCCTACCACCCTCAAATTTTCCTCCCCTCTCTGCAGTTCACAAGAGAAAAATATAAAGGAAATTATGTTCTCACATGCACAGCAGTACGCTGTTTCTTTTCTCTCAGCGCCAATGCCACCTGGTCGAGTTCTGTCTCTGCCAGGGGGCAGAGATCTGCTCTCCTCCCAATTCCTCTCTGGGGAAGCCTGTGGTCACCAAAAAGCCTTTGTGTACTTCCAGCTGCAGCTCAGGTAGACACCCCAGTCAGAAATCCCGTCTCGTCCCTTTTTCTTCTGCTATCCTCACCAAACAGGTCATTCCCAGGTGATTTTCTCTAATCCAGCAGTGCCAAGGCTTGACTCCTGCCAGTGTCCAGCTGCTCACTAAGATGTTCTGTCTGCAATTAGTCCAAACTACAGACAGGTCTCGAGAGCCTGAAAGCGCAGTCTTCCCTCACTCCTCCGCCATCTTCTATGATGTTTTATAATATTCCATCCTGTTTACTGCTTTCCAGATTTCTATCACTAATTAAAGGGCATTCTATTGCCATCCCCCCATCCTCCCCCAAAATGAACCTATTCCCCAACTGCCTATCAGAGATTAAATAAAAGTCCGTCTATCACAGCAGCAGTCATGGTCATGCCAACTTCACAATGTAATTTGTGCACTCATTTCATTTTGAAAATGACCCTGCCCTCCATCTGTCTAAGCCAAATGTCCTGCTTTTTCAAAGCCAGCACATTAAATGAGGAGGAAGACACAGGCAGCCTCACTCCTGTCCCCCTCAGCTGCCATGCTCACAGATAGGTACCAATACAAGGAAGGGGACCTCAACTGATGCCTGTAGGAATCAGAGAAATTTGAGGCAGAGAAGATAGTCCTTCTATTTTTTATATATTTCCAATGAGCTATTTGAAGGTGAATGCTTTCATGATGCAACTCTGGGGAACAGAGAGACAGACTAAAGATACAAAAGGCAGTATCTTCTTTCTATGTTCTATCATCTTACCTATTTTAAGAGCAACTTACCAAATGCAAACAGCTCCAGAAATAAGGGTTTAAAATACATAAGGATTTTAAAATATTGAGCCTTTTGGATAACTATTTCTTCCAAGAGATGTGTCCATCAGGCAGGCATAAAGACATACAATTAATTCCCTGATGATTAAGCGGTGCTGGCCAGCATCCCTCAAACCATGCACCCCCTTGGGTTAAAGCCAGTAAGAACTGCAGCCAGAGAACTGGTTGGAAAAAACCTCAGAGAAGGATTGTAGTGGTCTTGCTCAGCTACTTTCTCTGAGGGCTCCACTCAACCCTTTTGAAATCAGTGTCATTTGTCCCTTTCTTAGTTTTCATACAGAAGGTTCCTTGTCCAGTCCCAACCAGAACACACCTTTGGCAAAATTCTCAGCAATGGAGAAGAATGCATAAGTATATGAAGTCTGTCACTTGCTTGTTTAGCATTCAGCTGCCTTATTATTGTCTCTTTTTAACTATAACAGGGGACTGGGAACTATACCACCTCTTACTAATCACTTTGTAATGTCTGCTCACAACTGTAACTCAGGTCATGAGGTTCAAATTCTACTTTGTGCCACACTTTTATTTGCACTGCACTCATTACATCATCCTCAAGCTTTCTGAATCATCCAAATAATTTCCACGGAGGAATGTTCAAGCTTAACTCAAAATTTGATGCAGATTTGTTGCTCTACTTGCTCAGTCACTTTGAATGCTATGGCCACACAGTATGTTGCTCACTCAACGGCATCTACCATCCCCCCTGAATAGTACAGTGAAGTCGTTATTGTTCACACACGTGCATTCCAGACCACTCTCCTTGGCTGTCAGGATCCATCGATGTGATGAAAACCATTCTCATTATATTAACAATGACTGGACTTTTTCTAGACAAACCTCATATGTCTTTTACAATTAGTGTTTTTGTTTTCATTGAATAAGTACCCAGAAGTGGGATTACCAGATCATGTAGCAGGTTAATTTATAAGGTTTGAGAAATCTTTAGACTGTTTTTCCATTAGTGGCAGCAGTAATTTAAAATCCTACCAACAGTGTACGAGTGTTCCCTTTTCTCCAAATCCTTATCAGCACTTGTCATAAGGTTTTAAATTTTTGTATTGTATTGTTTATGCTATTTCAGTTGTCCCCGCTTTTCTGCCTCCTCTGACCACTTTTAACATGGCACCCCAAGGTGCCTCTAGTCTTCCTCAAGGAACAAAATATGTTCTTTCATTCTGCAGTAGTTTCCTGCCTCCATCCTGCTAAGAAGCCTCAGAATACATATAACACATAACATGTTTAATTATGACAAAATTCTATAGTCAGGTAAAGGCTTTAACGTGCTTCTCTTGAACAGTCTGTGGGGGGAATAGAAACCAAAACAAACAAAAAATGCCTGGGGGCCTTGAGTAGATTCAGCTGGGAGCCCACAGGCACAGACTCCAGGGTCACAGGAGGTGACCCACCAACTGTGTCAGAGTCACTGTAGGGCTCGGATCTCAGGGAGGGAGAGGCTGACAGGCAGCTGGGAATTCTGGGCAAGGATAAGAAGGCATTACAGAAGAAACAGCCAATCCCAGTCGAAGTGTCCGCAGGAGTCAGTGCAGGAGCCCTGTAGAAGAGAGCATGATCAGCACCCAGCACCCTGAGTACATACCCTCTCCCCTCCTCTCGGGGTCCCTATAGCATCAGAGAAAGCTGAGGTCTGGAGCATAAGGCCATCACCTCCCTAACAGCTATGTAAATGGACACACACTTCAGCTCCACACAGATGTCCAGGAGGCAGGGGAACAGCAGTTATCCTTTGGGGGGGATATGAGCACTTCAATCATTTTAGTGACTAATAACTAACCTTCCTTCTACTAGTAGTAGCCTCTTGCAGTCACATATAAATGCTCACAGGCAGTAGCCACCAATATGTGGCACAAAGTGGGCATCATCCTGGTGTCTTAACACCCAAAATATGACTCTGGCTCCAAGTTTCATAGAAAGATGTCACCAGAGTTAAGTCCTGGTTCTGCCTAAAAACCCCTGGAGCTTCCTACAGAAACTGGGTGAACTTCTCCCTTCTTGATTCCGTGGCAGAGAATAGGCAGGCCATGAACCAAGACCTTTGTAGCCAGGTACACTCTCCTCATGCCCCTCCCTCTTTTACCTCTCCTCACACCACACCACACCCCCATTGAATCAGAGCAGAAATAGTACCTGCTGGCGGAGGTCCATGAGATCCTACAAAAGAAAGTTACACAGAGAAAAGTCCCATTATACAAACAGGCAGTCCCTCACCCACCCCAAAGGGAAAGGAGACAAGCAACTTAATTAGAGTATTTATTCCCTCCCTATCCATCAGCCACAAGCCTTTAACCACCCTAAGCTAAAATCCCCATATGAATGAACATCACCAGAAGGAAGGGAGGCCAATGCTCTGAGGAAAGGGGCCAGTGGGATGATAAACTGTAAGTCCTAGGACACACGCCACCAGTCACATCTGTGGCAGGGCTGCCTTTTCAGCCAGTGAAATCGGAGTCCAAAGCCTCCTCTAGGCTGTCCCGTCTCCTCCCACCTCCAGCCCAGCCTCCTTCCTTCCAGGTCAGGAGGTAAGACTTTCACCTGAAAGCAGAGACCTCATCAACAGAGTGTCTTTGTCACAGCTCATTTCCCCCATTTCCCCAGACTTCTTTACCCTTCTGTTTCCTGTGACGAACAAAAAGGCCCAGCCCGAGGAAGATCAGTCCCAGCACGAAGCCCCCGACGCCACTCAGCATCTTGCTCCGGGCAGATTCAGACTGCGACCCTGGGGAGCAGAGCCTGAGTATCAGCGTTTGTCCCCACACCCACAGGCCCTTTGGGAAACCTAAAGTCCAGTGTGAGGTAGAGGAGGTAGAGGTGCCCGGGGAACCTAGTTCTCCATTCTGACCACCCCTAGGGCAGGGACCAGCCAATATATCTTTAGACACTGTGCGTGGGTGAGAGAGAGGAGGAAGTGGATCCCTGCTCTTTGAGACACATCCTTAACCTTAGCCCCTAAGACCCCAGTCACCAGCTGCACAGTTAATCCTTCAGAGCTCTCAGGGCTGAGTCCTGGGACCATGGTGTGTACACTGACCTCCCTAGTGTCTGGGAAGACAATGACATCAGGAATCTTCTGATGCCCTGCCATGGCTCTAGCATCCTATGATGTCCAGCTCAGTAGTGACATCAGGGACAGAGGATGAGAAGGGACAGGCCAGGGAAAGCTCTGTTTGCTCTCTGTGTGTCGGGCCCACAGTGAAAGGAAGCAAAGTGCCCCTTACGCCACTCCACTGTGATGGGGCTCTGGAGGCTGGGGTGCTCCACTTGGCAGGTGTAGACGTCTCCTCGCTGGGGTGTCATTTCCAGCATCACAAGGATCTGGAAGGTCCAGTCCCCATTCCTAATAAGGGGGGTGGACACAACACCGGCTGTCTCCTCGTGGTTGTTCCGGAACCACCGAACTTTGATCTGGCCTGGATAGAAATCTGTCACCGAGCAGACAAGCATGTTGTGGTGGTTTAGAGCCTCTGTCTTGGATGGGGAGATGGTCACTGTAGGTTCCACTGGGGGGAGTAACAGACAGGAAAAGACAAAGTGAGATGTGAGACCACACAGCAATTCTCCCCCTGGGGAGACTCCTCCTTGTACCATAGTGGAAAGAACCCTGGATTCCAAGTCTGAGATTAGCTTCTAAGCTGGGCTGCTTTATTAGCCCAAATAAACATATTAGTCAGTTTACTTTTCAGTCTCAAGAGATAGCAGTAATCATTTTGGGGAATTATTCTGTTGATGCCAATTGACAAAAATGAAGCCCATTAAAATTTTAAATTGCTATATTACATAGGCCACTATTCATAGTTTTTAAAATAAATATAATAAGTCTGGACTTCTTCTCCCTCACAGCTATTGAAGGTAACCATCGGGATCAGCTCGAGGATTTACACTAGGGCAGTGACACTGTTTTTTGTTGGTCTCACTGATCCTCACAGTAGAAAAAATACATAAATGAGTCTCCTGCTGGCCATGAGACCACCAGCACTAATCATGGCTCCACAAATAGTAACATGGACTGAGAATTAAGAATGTATAGGCATTTCTATGTCCAACAAAATAGGACAAGCAGTAACCATCACATCCTGATTCCAAAGTGATGCTTCTCAAACAGGATATATTCTGTAATCCCCAGTGTGTAATAGTAAGAGCAAGAGCACTTCTTATATGTCACCCATCCACAAAGCACCTCCCTCAGCTTTTTGCCTAATCTTACCTCAAATGCCATTCTGTGAAAAGCTCCCTATTAAATTTTATATTATTAAATGCATAATCTTCCATGTCTACATCATATATGCCACCTATATTATATTCACTTATTGATTCATTTATTCATTCAACAAATATGAATTTAGCACTAGGAGTAGAAAGATTAATAGATCATGGTCCCTGCCCTTACAGAACTTACAATCTAGTAAGAGACAAAATAATAAATGTTATTTCCAAAGTTTGTAATTTTTGAAGGAAAGGAAAGGGAAGCCTGAAAACAAGTGTCACTAATTAATATGTTTGCCCATGTCTCAATTCCTTTTTCTTCTCTGACTGCTACTCATGACCAAATACAGCACACTTCTGTCTACCTGTTTACATATCTTATCCTTTACCTCTCTAGCCATTTTACCGTATCTCCCTTATTCCCATAGTGTAAAAATACAGTAACTGTTTCATGTATGTTTTATCTATTTGATAATTGTTCACTTATTTTCTTTTTTCCCTAATTTTTTTAACATTCAAGTGAGTTGAGTTACTAGCAGCCTACCTTAATCCACCCCCTTACTATTAAAAATTACATCCTTATTCTGAAATCAGGCATTATTAACATGTATGTTCTCTGCAGAAAATATTCTGAGATTCTTGCAGACATGGGCCTAGGTTAATGAGAATGTAAAGTGAACAAGTAAGTAAATGACTTGCTGAGGTCAGCAGGCAGTCTTAGCATCTCCGTTATATGTATGGCACTCCTGAGCCATGGAAGGAATCGTTTTCAGCTTAGACTAACCCTTTTCCGGGTTCTCCCTCCTGGAGATTAAACTCATGGTCGACTAGATGGACTTATAAGATCTGTCAGCTTAGACAGATGAGAGTAAAAATAGAGGGCACAAGTTCAAGAGAGAAATAATTTTTATGAAAGAGATCTGAAATAACAAAAATATAAGTACTTGGTGGCATTAGGATGTGGGTCAGAAGGCAAGAGAGTGTAAAGTCAGCTAAAAGTTATGTGAACATGTATATCTAACACTGCAGCAGACTAGGGATTCATCAGTGAATTCTCAGTCCCCTGAAAGTACCATTTTGTCTCACCAACACTGAAAATAGGCAAGAACAGACTCATTTCCCTGCTCCTGGTCATAACTGGCTTTAATGAGGCTCTGCTTCCATTATACACATATGTATTTTGGGGAGATTTCAGGACCTGGTGAATAAATGTGGATTAAAGTGTTTATTATGTACCAATATTAGTATGTTAAAGTGGCTATGATGATTCCTAACACACAAGTAGTTATGGAATTAAATAGCATAATATATAGATGGTGTTTGGTAAGGTAATTGTCAAGAAATAGATGCTCATTAAATGGCTATAATTAACATTCAAAATAGCTACTCTTGAAGAGGATGATGATTCTGAGAGGAGTGGAGGCATAGGGAGGGAGGATAGGCAGGGTCTAGGGCAAAAGAAACCTGAAACGACTTTTATTCAGTAATTTAACAGCATCAATTTATTTACTTCAAAACTTCAGCTCTATTGCGCCACTAGTTGGGCTTTTCTAAGAAATTACACTCTGCCTTACAAAGCTACTGAAGTGTTGTTTTTGTTTTTCGCACTTTTTCCCTCAGATTTTGCAGTCACAAATTCTAAATTAAGACGTAAGTCAAGTAGAGTTTAGTTTAATGCATGAAGCAAAATAGCCCAAAATAATAAAGTCAGTTTTGAAAGGTTCTCCTGACCCTTCTGTTTCCTACCGAGCCTAGTGGACGGCAGCTGAGAACACTTACTCGTCCGTCTCACAAAGGCGTAGTGACCTGAGGACCCGAGCCCCCTGGTCAGTGCGGGTCGGAGGCGCACACCTGACTGACAGCCCCGACCCCGAAGAGGCCCAGGGCTAGCGACAGCCACTTAAGAAATCAGAACTTGGCTGAATAATAATTTGAGACCAAAACAGAATAAGTCACGACTCTGATACATTAGCACGTGTGCGTGGGGCCCTCAGGGCAGCTGTGCGATGGCGGAACCCGCCGGCCGGCGATGGAAACCTGCCTTGCCGGGCGCTGACAGCCGGGCGGGGGCCGGGGCGCAGAGGGGCCTCGGGGCGCGGGGCACAGCTCCGGCCAAGGTGAGGGCGGGGAGGGGCAGGATGGGTGGGAAGAGCCGCAGTCGCCGCGGGCCGCCCAGGGAACAGGAGCCCGCTGCGTCCGCCCCGCCGCGGGCCTCGGTCCCCGCCCTCCGCCGCCGGAGGCGCCGGCCTCCCCGTCCCCCGGCCACGGGCCCCGGGCGCTCACCTCGGTGGTGCAGGGTCATGGCTTCATCCATCGGGTAGTTGTGTCTGCACACCGTGTCCAGCTCGGCCCGCTTCTGCTCCATGAAGTCCTTATCCCGGTTCCAGGCCTCGGCGATCGGCCGCCCCAGCTCCGTCAGCGCGAGGTGCTCCCCCACGTCGCTGTCGAAGCGCATGAACTCCTCCCGGTTGTAGATGTGTCTGTCCACAGCCCGCACCCGCTCCGTCCCGTTGGTGAAGTAGCACAGGCCCTTAAACTGGAACACGAAGTCCTCTGCGGGGAACCGCACCCTGTCAGGCCGCAGCCCCGCGCCCCGCGCAGCCGCTGTGCCGGGGACCGTCAGCCTCCGACGCCGCTGCGACCCGGCGCCCTCCCCGCGCCTCCGCGGGGACCGGGATCCTCCCGCGGCTCTGCCCGCCGCCCCCTCCACCCCCCGGGCTTCCGGGCCGCCTGCGTGTAGGGAGGGGACGGAGCGAGAAACGCCTCTGGGGACAAGCCCAGGACCTGCGATCCCAGCCGGAACCTGGCACCTGGGCAGGGGGCAGGCGGCCGATTTCACATCCATCCTCGGCCTTAGAGAAATCGGGACGTTTCACAAGAAACCCCACTTTCCATAGAACTCCCGGGAACCTGAGTCAAGTGTCCACACAAGCACGAGAGTTCAAGGGACGCAGTGAAAAGAAAGGTCTACAATTAAGCCTGTCCTTTGCTGACAAGCATGTTCTCCTGGCGCCTGACAAATTACCCTCCTTCCCGGCACTGCCGCTGGAAGGGACGGACGCCTCCCGGCTCCTACAAGCGCCAAATGTTTCATGCGAAGAGCACAGGCATTCAAGTAGATGAATTAGATTCCAGTTAAACTGTGCCACTTACCAGCTTGGACAGGTTACTTAGAGTATTTGTAGCCTAAATAGAATTGTGTAAAAAGAAGACCATAATCCTACACATAGGGGTGTTAGGAAGATCGACAAAGAAGTTATGTGAAGCTAGAATCCTGTGTCTGAAATAAATGGTTTCTCTATATGTATTATTTCCCCTCTTTACATTCTCCTTTCTCCTAAATTCAGTCCACCATCAACCCAAGACTCCGAATCCCACTCAACTTACTATTTGACTCTAAATTGGTAAAACTTGAAGTTAAGCCTCCCTGTCTGTGGTCACTCAGCTTCACTCACATCCCAAGAGTTTGCCTCCAGAATCCTCCACTGGGACTCAAGGGTGTGGAGTCCTTTCCCTCAAATCTGAGACCACAGAGACATTTCCCCAACTCAGAATCCCTTAGTATTTTAGTCCAGACAAGATATTGGGGGGTGGGGGGGACCCTGAAAGGACAAATCCTGCTATGTCTTCCTTGGAGAAACTACCTTCGAAAATAACTGCTTTACTTATCACTGGTAGTGGGTGCACTCTGTCTCCTCCCTCCTATTATAACATCCCCAGGCTTGAGACGGTGGGGCGGCTATTATCCTCACCTTCTCTTTAGAAGGTGAAAGAGAGAATGTGACATCACTCTCTTTCCCAAAAGAGAGGAAATGAGTGATAAAATACTGTAATCTCAGGTCATAGCCCACACCCCAGCCCAAGAGTCCCTCAGAGCCTGGTCCCCAGGCTGGTGGCCCGGCACTCACGTGGAGAGTCTCTGCCCTCAGTCACTGGGACACTCAGCACCACCAGCGTCACCATCGCAGCTGCTGTCCAAAGGCCCCTGAGGATCTGCAGGACCATTTTCCCGGACCGGACACAGCTGAGAACAAAGGAAGAAGTAATGGTAGTGAACACAGCTCCACCCGATGACTCGGAGGTAGACTTTGGAGAATAAAAACCTGTGAAAGTGTTCTTGCAAGGTAGAACTGGAGAGTCCCCAGGAAAGGAACCAATCAGCACTGCAGATGAAGTCCCTCATCTGTCTCTGGGCAGATGTCTTTTATGAAGGTTCTTTACCCAGTGCCTGAACTGAGTCTTCATCAAATTGCACTGAGGATTTTCTCTGTTATAGAAGATCTGAAGATTGAATGCCTTAGGGGTCTACAGAACCAAGAGAAAAAAGATTTAAGAATAGACGTCTTTGTGATATTTAGTTAAAACCTATTGTACTTATACTTGAGATTTTTAGTAGAGGAAAATAAGTGGGGATCCTGTATCAGGGGAGAGAAAATTGTTGTCAAGGAAGTGTTCCCTTCTATTATCTTAAACACTCCTGGAGCCTTAAGTTGTGGTGGGAAGAGCAGAGCTCTGAGAGGAAATGGTTTGGGGCTGCAGCTCTACCTTCCATGTGCTTTATGAGAGTCAACAAATTACTCAACCTCTTTTTTGCTTCAAGCTTCTCTTTGGAGAAGATGGATCCTGTTTCATGCATTTTACATCTACATCTTCTTATATACAAACTTACCAGTAATACCACTGGGATACAAACTTACCAGTAATACCACTGGGTTAATATTGCAAAGTGTTCCTCTCTGCTACCATGTGTAACTGTTGGAAACATCACACACACACACACACACACACACACACACACACACACACAAATATGACACCCAGCCCTGCCAGCAAGTAATTCTTTATTATGCAAGAATCTATTGCATTTGTGCTATTTGAATGAAAGTATTTGAAAGTTAAGTTGATTGTTCCTGTTTTTGATGCAGCCTATTGCAAGCTCTTAAAATTATCCACGTTAGGGTTTTCTCAGCCTGCAATTGGGGCTGGCCACAAGAGTTGGGGGTTCAATGGCCCTGTTGGCTAATGAAAAATGGGAATCAGAGAATAAATAGCCCTGCTCCCTCACTTATTGTGGGAGATAACGCTGAGTGGGTTCTACATTAAAGTTGGTTTTTCTCTTTTAAGCTCTTCAGCTGCTTAAATCCTCCCTGAACCATGAACCAGTTCATCAGATGTCAGCAAAAGCACAATCCAGGAACATTCACGACATCAAGGCAGTCACCTTTAGCTTCCAGGACAGAGAGCAAAAGATGTGGAGAAGCATTTCCTGGGGCCTGAACAGTGCTACTGAGGAAGCAGATGTTAGAGTCACAGCTTGTACTGTGCCAGCCCCTCAGCATCAAGCCCCATGTGGCAGAACTATTGATGTGGGGTTTTTAATAAGTGTATTATTTATCAGCCTCCTCTAGCTCATCACTAGGGGTAGTGCTTGTTAGGGCCAGAGACCCCATGTTGCCTGCCACGAAACCTGCCACCTGAGTCAGGCCCTGCACTGTGTCCTCAGGAACTGTGACCTGCACTCACATAGGACTGAGCGACCAGCTGTGCTGAAACAAAGAGAGTCTGCAACACTGGCCATGCACCAGATCACAAGGTTCCCTGTTAACAGAGGGGACTAAGGGATGGTGGTTGGCATCCTGCTGACAACTAATTACACCCCCATTGCCCCTTCCCCTCTCCCTTAATCATTTCCCAGAAACAAGGACCATAAGTCTCCTGACAGCCATCCCTAATCAGGGCACGTTGTTGTTTTGCAAAAACCTATATCTTGGACTCTGGAGCTGACCAGCAGGGTGACCCATCCCCCTGAGGGTTTGCTCCACGCCCTTAAAAGTCCCTCTACTCCTTTCCTCAGTGCTGTAGTCTGTTGTTCAGACTCAGTCCATCTGACTGCAGTGTCTCCCTCCTAATAAAACTCTTAATGGACTTTTCTGGCTCTGGGTCCTTCCTTAGCCACTTTGCCTACCTAACAGTACTAATGGTTATACAGTAATTAAAACAATGCCTGGTAAACATTAATAAACAAGATAATAAGTATCGCCCTCTCTTCTCTCCTTCCTTGCCTTTCTTCCCTGTGTTTTAGGTTCTCCTTTTTTAAATTGAGGATAGGATCTAAAAGTAGAATACATATAAGGAGTTTGCCAGGCAAAAAGTAATAGGGAACAGTCAAGACAAGAAGTCTAATTAGCAGCACATAGAGGCCGTGAGCTGTTCCAGTTTTCTCTATTGGCTGCATCATTCCAGAGCACCTGAGCCTGGGGAATTTGTCTCCGGGCTTCCTCCAGCAGCGGTGTGTCAGGATTAGCATAACTCCAAAATAAGGGTGGAAACAGAAAGGACGAACATCCAACTCAGACCTGGATTAGGGTTTGGAACAAGAAAGACTAGTCAGAGAATAAACTTGAAAGTGCCTCGGTTTCCTCAATCCTGTCCACAGGGTCCTTCAGAATTAACAGAGGCCTCTGGTTCATCCTATTCCTGCTATCCTAAGGGGAAAATTCATCACTTCTGTTCTGGGCTGGGCAGAACAGGCTGCACCAGACCTGGGTGTTTCCAGTCTCACAGGCCTCGTCACCCAGACTTCTCTGCTAGCAACAAAAGTGTCAGCTTAGTCTCCTTTTTCTGATTGGCTAAAGTCTCATCTGAAAGGCCCTGGTTTGGACTCTGTGGCTGCTTCCCCTGACCCAGTCAGCATTCTCTACATTTTCTGGAGTTCTCTGCACTGTCCGTATCCTGGTTACATTCTTCACAGCAGGCACTGCTGGCCCAGCCTAAGAAGAAGGCCACTCAGACAGACATCCCCACTCCCTCTGTGCCTCTCCTGAATCACTCCATTGGCCCCAGGTTAGGATAAGGGCAGTATGTGCCCATGTGGGTACACAATGAGATAAAGAAACAGTCATTAATGTGTGAGGCTTACAGTAGGAGGACTCCCCCAGAGGACATCCTCTGTTCCCTCAGGGTGGAAGATTAAAGGTGTTTGTGGAAATTCAGGGAGAAATCATCTTCCCTGGTCAGCATCCCCTGGAATCTGTGCTTGGTCCGTTGGTTAACCATAGAGGTGGAGCTGCCTCCAACACACTATGCTTGGTTAGAAACTGCTCTGTCCAGCAGAGGTTTCATGAGCACGGCAGAACAAATCTATCCAGGACACTATGTTATGTCTGGGGGGAAGAAAGGTGGCTGCTCTCTCTAGTGGAGAACAGCAATCAGACCTTCGCCCCTGATGCTTTTTATTGAGGAGGATACACATGGGAGATACAAGGTCAAAATTCATGAATCATCAATAGCTTTTAGGCGTTTGGATTACGGTTGACAGTAACAGATTACATGTACCAGTACAGAGGGCACAGTGACCAGTCTGTGTCACGATCTACCAAACATCTTGATGTCACACTGGCATTAGGTGTGAAGTTTCATACATTTCTTGCTAGAGATTGTTTATATTACATAAAGAGATAAGAAAAGCAGAGCAAGTTCTAAAGCATAATAAGCATTCTTTAAATCCAATTCCCACGGAAACCCTCTGAGTGGCTTTAGGTTATGTCTCCTGCGCAGCCTTACATGGAGACTTAAAGACAAGCTGGGATAGGGGTGGGGGGCAAGTCATGCTTGGGCTGGGGCTACAATTCCCTAAACCACAAGGAGCGGTTCCCCACAAACCATGAACACGATTGTTATCTGGTCACCAGGATTGCCATCCAGGACCCCATTCTGCATTTACTTCAGGAATCAAGAAACTCTGTTTATTTTAAAGGGTTCTGTGGCCTCCTTAATGCCAGAAGTAATATAATTAGAAATACTGCCCCCAGAACCTTATTTCCTTTTCATAAAAGTTTATCAAACATTTACCCCTAAATTTTTCTAAATCTTTACAAAGCTACTCACATATGTTCCCATATGAACCCTTAGATAACCAGTTATATGAATTTTCCATGGCTACTCATATAAAGTAGGTCTTTTCTCTTTCCACAAAATTATCTCTTTAAAATCGCATTTTAGATAATAAAAAAAAAGTGTCAGATATTGGCAGCGGACACTCGGGGGTTGCAAGTGGATTTTTCCTGTGGCATGAAGCCCTTCGTGTAGCCCTCAATTCCAGTTTTTCTTCTCTGGAGCTGTAAAGTTCAGAAAACATGTCTCGAAGATATGACTCCAGGACCACTATATTTTCTCCAGAAGGTCGCTTGTACCAGGTTGAATACACCATGGAGGCCATCGGACATGCAGGCACCTGTTTGGGAATTTTAGCAAACGACGGTGTTTTGCTTGCAGCAGAGTGACGCAACATCCACAAGCTGCTTGATGGTTTTTTTCTCTGAAAAAATTTATAAGCTCAATGAGGACATGGCTTGCAGTGTGGCCGGCATAACTTCTGACGCTAACGTTCTGACCAATGAACTGAGGCTCATTGCCCAAAGGTATTTATTACAGTATCAGGAGCCAATTCCTTGTGAGCAGTTGGTTACAGCACTCTGTGATATCAAACAAGTGTACACACAGTTTGGAGGGAAACGTCCCTTTGGCGTCTCGCTGCTGTACATTGGCTGGGATAAGCATTACGGCTTTCAGCTCTATAAAAGCGACCCAAGTGGAAATTACAGGGGATGGAAGGCCACATGCATTGGAAATAACAACACCGCAGCTGTGTCTATGTTAAAACAAGACTACAAAGAAGGGGCAATGACCCTGAAGTCAGCACTTGCTTTAGCTATCAAAGTCCTCAACAAGACCATGGACGTGAGCAAGCTCTCTGCTGAAAAGGTGGAAATTGCCACGCTAACCAGAGAGAATGGAAAGACGGTCATCAGAGTCCTCAAACAGAAGGAAGTGGAACAGCTGATCAAAAAACACGAGGAAGAAGAAGCTAAGGCTGGGCATGAGAAGAAAGAACAAGAACAAAAAGAAAAGGATAAATAGAAGACAGAATTGGGGGTTTTATAAATCTTTTGAGCCCCATTTCAGCCGCCCTCTTCCACAGTGAGCACGTGTTGGCTTTTTAACCCGGACGGTGGGAAAGAGGGATGGTAGCATCTGATCGGGCCCTCGTCTTTCTGTAAGTTGAGTGATGACTGCTCTTCATGGACCTTTTTATCCCCCTCCCCCCTTTTTTGGGAATAAAACTTGGTAAGAATGGAAAAAAAAAAGTGTCAAATTAGTAGCAGAGTGACCACGGATAAAATATTTCAGCTAGGAAAGACTTAGTTTTGCCTCATCTATAAAAAGAATATATACCTTACAGGAGCACTGTGATGATGCAGACATAATTTGTAAAAGTTCTCTGTGACCTGTGGTGAGCTGCATACTTGTTAGTTCTAATAAAATAGTAGTGCGTTCATCTTTTTTGACATCGCTAACAAAGACAGCACAGTGTTCTTGTTGTTTCTCATCTCTGTTCACATGATGGAATTACCATGATTTTGAATCCTACCTCGTACCTCCTCATTACGGAGAGGGGGGCGGCGATGGGGGAAGCACATTAGACATATTTGATCATGAATCCCCTGCCTTTTCCCTCTGCAGTGCCACAACTATCCTACACAAAACTGCCATTTAGCTATAATTTCAGATCTCAGTACCTGGTCCTCCTTTCAGTGGGCTCACCAATGTGGAAACCTGAGTGCAAAACAGAGTCATAAAAAATTGATGAAAGAGGAACAAAGTGAGTGCAGCTTTGTGAGCTGCATGGACTATTATGGGAGAGTCCAGGACCACACTTCACCCAGGTGATTACATTTAGAGGAAGAGGAACTGGCTGCTCCTCCTTGTAGCTGCTGCCAAATCTCTAAGAGCCGTGTCCTGACCACAGGCTGAGCGCCCTGCATTTCCCATCCATGACCAGGGTCCTATATGCCTCAGCTCTGACATATCTATGCAGTCCTGTTTTCAGTAGCTTTGTCCCCATTCACAAGAACCCAGCAGGTCCCAGACAGTGTGTACTTTTACTTAACAATATTTTTTATATCCCTACAGAGCTAAGGTCCTGGGTTTCAAAGATGAAATATAAGACTCCTGCTCTCTAGGAGTTCACACATGGGTAGAGAGACATATATGGGAAAAAACAAAAATGACAAGTTTGCAGCTGCCACTAAAATGAATGGCATTTATGGTGACTAAAAACAGCGCTGATGGTTCAAGGACACAAAACTATAAACTGATAATGGTACTCATTGGTCCAGTTATTTTTTTCTCTTGGAAAAGGTTGGCAACATAGGAGTAGAAGATGAGTATTACCTGTGGATTAATTCATGAATAATAATTTTTCAAAATGAGGAGGATGAGGAGTTGATAGTGTAAAGGTCATGATGGTACTGAGGTGGATTTCTGGGTGTGCTTTCTCTGAAGAGATGATGGCTCAGCTGATAAAGGGTCATCCCAGGCAAAACAAAAAACAAAAAACAAAATACCTACCAGAGTGCAGACAGGAAGTTTGGCAAGCTTTCAAGGCTGGGGGTTGGGGTGGGGCAGACTCACATCATGAGGTTTGGTGTGAATAGAGGGTGGGTTTCAGGTATTCTGGTCTTTGCAAGGTTTAGCAACAGCACCATTGAAAGTCTCCTTATTATTCTACCCGGTATGACAAAAGAAAACAGAGGTAATTTAAGCAGAAGAGTGCCATGACATGCTTTCTGTTCATAAAGCCACCTGGGAAGCTGTGTGGAGGGGACTTTTCAAAAGGGCTATAGATTACTGTATGTGATTCAAAAAGGATCCAGGTTAATTGGAGGAACCCAATCCACCAAAAATGAGTTTACTGAGGAATAAATTTGCCAATGACCAGTTCGCTAAATTTACTGTATCAGTTCACCCCAAACTCATTTCTTTTTTTAATATCTCTAAAGTTGTTTAAAATATGTTAAACCATAGTTGGAGGTTTGGAAGTGTATTACAGGGCTGAGGATCACAGATCCCCAAGTTTCTGGAGCCCTCTTGCTCCCAACCCCCATTCTCTTGTTCTCTAGGACTCAGCTTCATCTTTCTGCCAACAAGTATCCCAAGATTTCATTAGACTTCATAACAAAATGAAAACTGGACAATTACAATTCACCTACAATTTTAGAACTTGTTTAAAATGCTTTGAATGTAAATTGGAATAAAATTTTAAATAGTTAAAAAATATGTTTTGGTTTAATTTGGTATATTTTATAAATTGATCCTTCAAAGAAATTAGCAAAAGAACCTTTAAATTGTTAAAAGTCATAAAAATAAAATATAATTTTTATAAAGAGTTGATACCAGTATAGATATAAAATGAAAATTTTCTATCTGAAGTGCTCACATTTTTGTAATGTTCACTAGACAATAAATAAATCCAACTGTTTATCAAGCAAAGTTTTGGTAAAGTGCTAACTTTACTAAATCTCATCAATATATCATTCAGCAAACCCATGGATGGACTAACTTATAAGACACACCCTTGAGAGTGAGCAGGAACCCCCACCCACAAGTTGTTTTTACACAATTCTTGTTTGGACCAGATTTTTCAAATATAAGACCCTCCATAGACAACCCCAGACACATGCAGAACCTAAGAGTAAGAGAAAGGGAATTGAGGTTTTGTACCCAGGTGCTTTCAAGCATTGGTTCCATTCTGATGGGTGTGCATGCAGTGTCAGACCCCCACCCTCTCCTCTTTCCATGCTCTGCCGCCTTTGATCAGTAACTGACCACATAGGCATATGGCACACCCTTTATACCAGTTGCCCTACAATGTTGATTCAGATTGGCAAATTTGTAGAATTTGACCGTTTGGAGAACCATAGAACACTGCTTTCTCAGAGACCAGTCTGGGCATCATGACTGAATGTTCCAACCCTGCCTACACCCTCTGCTGCCCCTCTGATGAATGGGCCCTTTCTGCATCACAGCTCCCCATGGAGCCCTGTGCCTTTCTAATCCCAACATCTGTTTTCCCAGAATTCCTAGTTCCAACCCATTTTCAGAGAAGAGAGGACCAGTTGCAGGGGTTGACATGGGCATTGTGGAGAACTACTTCCTTATCATCCAAGGGCTGTTCTCGGACAGTGCCGAGGATGTTGGGGGGGTGAAGGGACTGGGACTATGGGAGTAGGTTTAGCAGAAAGGTAGACAACCAGATGACAAGCTATTTTCAAAATCTGGAGATAAATAAGAAAAGTGCATGACCCTGGCATAGGAGCCGCAAACATCAATTTCTTGCATAGAAACGGGCCTTGAAAACAGAAGAGGAATGTGATGAGGACCCAGGGTGCCTGCTATGGACTTGGTGTATGACTGAGCCTTATCTTCTGATCCACTTCTTTAGGTTCTTTCTTCCCATCAATCTCCTTATCCACTCCCCACTTAGGGGAGTCACTCTTTCCTGCTCACCTTCTGTTTGTTTTCCTCTCATCTCTGTTTCTGTTTTGCTATTGATTCCTGGGATATTTCCAGCGGCCATTCTTCCCCCTGCTTCTAGATCTGTGACCACCATGTTGTTTCTTCTTCAGAAAAACCTTAAACACCTTTCCATGGGATCTTTATAATGTCACCCTCTTCTATGAGTTCTTACCAGTAAAGAGAAGCTCTTAATATCCAATATGTGAGATATATTTTAGCCATGCTTAAACTTATACCTACAGTCACGACTGACGCACAACAGCATCATCAGCAATAATATTTGTTGGAAAATGATTTTATATTCTCCTAAATGAAAACTTAAGCTATTCTGAGGGGTGAGGGACTGAGGTAAGTGTTGTACTACATCCACCATTACTCTCAGTCCTTCTGATAATCTTACTTGAAGAGGGATATGAAGTCATAATGAGATTACAATTCTGGATATATGACCAACCCCCACCATTGAGAGAGATATCTGGCTTGGGGACAGTTAGCTAAAGTGTCTGACTTCTCTGGGAAACTCTCTTCATCTAACATTCAGCAACTACATTGAACCTACAATTGTTCTCTGAACCATTGAGCACTGGCAAAACTTGACACAATCCTTGTTCATTAAATATTTGTTCAGTGAATTAGACTCTGTTCAGAAAAAAAATAAGCAAACAAAATATTTAAAGAAAAAGGTATACCAGATTTCCAAGGTGGAAAGTACATGAAGCTGTTTGCCCTGCCTTTCATGCAGGTATAACTGACAGGGCTTTAGTACGTTTGGAAGCCCCAAAGCTGTTGTAGAAGCCAAGTGAGCTCAAAAGCCTGGGTGCACTCCTTTATCCATTCTAAAGGGATATACAGTAGTCCCTCACTATATCGCGGTTCACTTCATCACGGCCTCACTGTATTGTGGGATTTTAAAAAATATTATATTTAATTATTTATCGCAGATTTTTTGCTATATCATGGGATTTTGTGGTACTGTATACATATGTTGTTAAAGTTACGTAGGTTTAAGAGTGTTGGATAAATGTAAGGTTCCTACTTCGTGGGGGGGGGGGGGTCTGGAACATAATACCCACAATAAGTGAGGGAATATTGTACTCTGGTCCTGTCAGTTTTTCCAGTTTAACAGATCTGTTGTAGAAAACGGAGTTTGTGCCCAGAAGGACTGAGAGTAATGGTGGATGTAGTACAACACTTACCTCAGTCCCTCACCCCTCAGAATAGCTTAAGTTTTCCTCTGTACCTACTTCCATTGGAAGTTTTCATAAAGAGTATTGCTCTGCCTTGGTAGGGGCTTTTCCTCCACCGAATTTGGTTCCCTTACAGGTTCGAGATGGCAAGACCAGATCAGGCTCACTTTCTCCAGTTCCCTCAGACGAATAAGGTGGAAGGTTCCCCAGGGCTGGAGGGGCCGTGCAATTCCTGACTATGTTCACAGCAGCCATAATATCTAGACCTTCCTGGGCCCTTTCCTCCGAGCTTCTGCTATCTTTCACAGGCAAATTCCCTTTTTCTCTAGATCATTAATCTGTTTCCTTTTAGTCCTGCATCCTGATTATGTAAACTCATGAAAGTTTCTAGGTAAGACATTTTGTCCCACTTCCCTCTTGTTACAGTATAATACAGTAATTTAAAGGCCCATTCAGCAGCCAGTGATCTCCTGACTCTAGATTATACAATACATATGCCAAACAGTATTACAACAAAAACCACTTTCATTTTAGTCATAGGTTTATAAGCATAGGTCAACCGAACAGCCAAAACTCAACCCAAAGGGCCGCTTCCTGGAACAGAGGCTTTCCCCCCATTTTACCAGACAGAGCTCTGTAATATCGCAAAAACCAGAAGACACCTTAGTTAAACCGAAAAACACCTTTTTACCAGACAGAGCTCTGTAAACCAGAAGGTGCCTTTATTCAAATGATCTTAGTCATGACCCGGGATTGTAACCAAATACTCAGACTTAACAAAGAGTTCCAAAGTCTGTCCTGGTGGAGTTACCAGAATATGAAACTGGAAAAGCTGGTGTTTATGCTGCCTGTCATATACCAGACCCAATAAGCAGACAGGGACTGAATCTCTGTGGGCACTTTATTCTGATGGTCGGCGATCTGAGAAGACGGTGGGTTTGTACCCTAACAGATTATCTTAAATCCCATTTTAAACTGACCCTTTTTACAAGGAGAAGAAAAGTATAGGTAAGTGTCAGGGCAGCGGTGTTACAGAGCCCCTGGGCTGCTCCAATTGAAAATAAACCCACGGGCTCTTTAGTTAGGGGCCCGATTGCCCACCGCCAAAATTATAACTCTCAATACCAGAGTTTAGTGAAAAGAAAAAGAATTGTTTATTTAACAGTTATATAGATTTAGTTATTTGCGGATTTCTGTTGTTAAGTCTTATATTCTTTAAAACACCCATAAACACATATCCTTGCCCCCCCGCTCCCCAGACCAGGCTAGTTTTAGAAAAGTTAGAGAAACCGTTTCCCTACTTTCCAAACACAGTTCAGCTTTACCAGCAGCTGCCAATCACTCAGTTCTGATTGGGGAGGTCCTTTCTGTGCTGTGGTGCCCTCCAGCTCTCAATGCAGAACCGCCTGGATTCTCAGCCTCCTTGCAAACTGCCTTCTTCCTGCAAACCGAATGGATCTCCTCTCCTTCTCAAAACCGCATGGTGAGAGGCTCTTAAAGCAACCTGGAGAGCCCTTCTCCAAGCCACATGGAGGGAGCACACAAGAGCAAGAGAGAGCTAAAATGTTCACAGCTGCTTATATATCCCTGACTGCGTCCTCTGACGCAGTGGGTGTTGCAAACAGTTCTGACCATTCACAGAACCTCACGCAGGCTCTGTCTGCTTTTTCCATACCATCCCCTGGTTCAAGACCCCTCCCATCTACCTGAGGCCTTGGAAGCATCCAAGCCATTTTGCATAAGAAAGACACTAGCCACCAGCCTCAGGCATGTGGCCGCAAACTCTGGGGAATTTTGGACTCCCCTGTTTCTGTAACAGCGAGGCTATGAGAAACCACCCAGAGACCACTGGAGGAGCAGGCAACGGGTTTATTGAGGGAAAAAGGGAAGGGAGGTGGAGGGGAAAGACAACTTCCAGACCAAGTCAAGGGCCTGTAGGAGTAAGGGGAATGGGGAACAAGGGAACAGGGATCAGGAAATGGGGACTCCCAGTCCTCCTCATGGGCCTGTAGAGTCCCATTAACACTTCTACAGGCACCTTTTTTATACTTGTCAACCACACATTTTGGTTAGGGTGAGTTTGCTTATCAACAACATATTCAGTAGGTTATTTGCATCTCATTGCTTCCCCCCCACCAAGTTAGTTAACATATCCTGCCAGCCTGCCCCCCCAACCCCTGCTAAGTTCATTAACATAACCTCTGGGAGTCCCTGCCAGGGCCAGGTTGATTAGCATATATCAAAAATCCAGGTGTCCGTCCTAGCTGCCTCCATCTTCTGACATTAAGGGGTTTGGAGTTCAGGGGAAAAGTTAATCTGATAAAAGCTGCAGCATTCTTTCTTCTGTGTCCTGAGTGGTAGTCATCTCACCCTGGAGAACAATGGCTCTGATACCACTTTGATTGCTTGCAGTCCTCCTGAGGCACAGAGGTGGGACCGCTTATGGTTTCCTGGAGTCAATTTGGGTTATACCTTCAGTTCCTGAAATAACAGCTTTTTATATACATTGATTACTAAGCCTATTAACTAGTACCTGAAACTAAAATTTTTCCAACATTTGAGTCCCCTGTCACTCTGTCATTCAATGTATTTTTTAAAAATATGCTTTACTGATTATGCTGTTACAGTTGTCCCAATTTCTTCTCCCTTTGTTCCCCTCCACCAAGTGACACCCCTCCCTCCAGTGGTCCCTCCCCCTTAGTCCATGGCCATTGGTTGTGCATATAGTTCTTCTCAACATTCTCCTCTCTACTCCACTCCCTCCTACTATGCTTCTTAATTCCTGTACCATCTCCCTCCCTTTCCCCCTTCCCCCTCCCCACTGACCTCCCCCAAAAATGTTCCCCATACCTATAATTCTTTTCCCACTCCTGTTGCCTATTTAGTTTGCCTTTGTTTCAATTCCCTAGTTTGTTGTTGGTTGTTGTGATACAGTTTTCATTTTAATGTTCATAGTTTTGATCTTTCTCCTAGACAAGTCCCTTTAACATTTCATATAACAGTGGTTTGGATCTGATGAACTTCAGTTTTACTTTGTTCTGGAAGCACTTTCTCTGCCCTTCTGTTATGAATGACAGCTTCACTGGATAGAGTAATTGTGGTTGTAGGTTTTTGCTTTTCATTACTTTGAATATTTCTTGCCAGTCCCTTCTTGCCTGCAGAGCTTCTTTTGAGAAATCAGCTGATAGTCTTATTGGGACCCCTTTGTATGTAATTCTCTTCTCTCTTGCTGCTTTTAAGATTCTCTTTTTATCCTTAATTTTTGACATTTTGATTATAATGTGTCTTGGTATGGTTCTCCCTGGGTTTTTTTGGAACTCTCTGTGCTTCCTGGACCTGTAAGTCTATTTCTTTCCCCAAGTTCAGGAAGTTCTGCTTCATTATTTTTTCACATAATATTTAATTTCTAGTTCTTCTTCACCTTCTGGCAATCCTATGATTCGGATGCTGGCCCGCTTATAGCTGTCCTATAGGTTTCTGAGCCTATCCTCATTTTCCTCACTTTTCATTTCCTTTTCTGCATTGGTTGACTGTTTGTTCCTTCCCTATATTCCGATTTGTTGATTTGATCCCTGGTTTTCTTTCCCTTACCACTAGTTTCGTATGTGTTTTCATTCATTTCAGCAGGACTAGCCTTTATTCCTTCCGTGTCTTGTTTAAATCTGCTGTTAGGTCTGTAAGCATTTTTATAACCAAAGCTCTGAACTGTGCCTCAGAAAGATTTCCTATCTACTGAGCCATGAGATTAGATATTTGCTGGCTGGTCAGCTGCATCACCGGAATTTCTATCATGATCTGTGCCATCCTGACAGTTTTGTGTTTACCTTTGCTTCCTGGTTGGGGCTATCACACCTCCTATGCTATAGAGGGTAGAGCCCCATGCACTCGTCACTACCAGGCGCCCTTTCTCACCATACTGTGGCATTTTCTGTGGGGGCAGGGGTCCAAGATGGATTCCTGTCATTCACTCTCCACTGAGAGACTGGGAGCCTCCTCCGCCATCCCCATCCCCTCCGGGCCTCACAGTTCAAGGCAATGGGGGTTTGCATTCCCTGGCATTGGAATCGCAAGCTGATGGGTCTGGTCTGTAGCCAGGGGTGCTCCCCAGGTGCTTCTTGCCTCCCCTTAAATATGGATGTTTGTGGTTACCGCTGTCCTGCCGCCATCACCGCTGCTGCTGCCACCAGCACACCTTGACCTCTCCACCCTGGCTTCACCACTTCTACCCATCCAGACAAACACCACTTCTTTATAACTTCATATGTTGGACTTCTATTTATTTTCTGGAACTTCTGGTTATTTCTGGTTTTGCGGTAGTGGTATTCTTTCTTAGTCGTGGAGGAAGATAGAGCATATCAGTCTAGGCCTCCATCTTGGCTGGAAGTTTCCTGTGTGTGTTTGCCTCTGTGTCTTAGGTAGAGCTGTCACTCCTGTTACATTGTAAGGGATTCGGAGCCTTAGGGATTCTTCAGTACAGGCCAACCTGTTTCACCATGTTGCGGCGTTGTATGTGGGGGAGGGGTCTGAGAGTGAACAGTGCTGCTTGCCCAGCACTCGCCCCCTTTCCAGGCACTTTACCACTTCTGTATGAAACTGGTGCCTCTCTAGCTGTTGCCCTGGTTGTCGTTGCCAGAGTGGGTAGTCTGCGGACATCCTAGGACTCTGGGGGCCCTTTAAACAAGCGAACTCTGCTGAGAGACCAGCAGTTTCTGCCTCCACTCTAACCCCCATTGGTTTGCACAGCCAAAAGCAATGAGGCTTGATTTTCCCCAGTGCTGGGACCATGAGCTGCGTGGTCTGGTGAGGAGCTGTGAACGCTCCCCAGGTGTCCCTCCTGACTTTTTAAAACATGTAACTGTCCTTTCCACCAGCCTGCCACTGCCACCGCTGCTGCCACCACCACACCATGTCCTCTCCACCCCAGCTCCGCCCCTCCTACCTGTCTGGATGAGTATTTATTCTTTATATCTTTGTTTGTTGGACTTCCATGTAGTGTGATTTTCTGGAACTTCTGGTTGTTTCTAGTTTTGAGGTAGTTATATTCTTTCTTAGTTGTGGAGAGAGACGCAACATGTCTGTCTATGCCTCCATCTTAGCCAGAAGTCTTCAATGTATTTTTATCCTTTTGAATTTGTGGTTCCCAGGTGTTGGGAAGTTGGGAGAAAGATGGGAGTGACTCTAGAGGTGTAGCAGAAGGAAGATCTTTGTGGTGATGGAATTGTTCAGTATCTTGATTGCAGTGGTGGTGACACAAATCTACATGTGATAAAATGACATAGAACTATATACACTCACACTGTACCGATGTCAAATTCTTGGTTTGATATTGTACTATAGTTAAGATAAAACAATGAGGGAAAACTGAGCAAAGTATTATACAAAACCCCTCTGTACTAGCTGCACCTCCCTGTGAATGTATAAACATCTCAAAATACTGTTTTTTTAAGTAAATCACAATGAAAATTTTATTTAAAAATTTTTAATTCAGGAAGATGGTGGAGGAGTGAGGAGAGGTTGAGGTTTCAGGCTCCCGAGACCCGTCAGCAGTTTGGGCTAACTGCAGACAGAACATCTCAGTGAGCAGCTGGACACTGGCAGGAGTGGAGCCAAGGCACTGCTGGATTAGAGAAAATCCATCTGGGAACAACCTGTTTAGTGAGGATAGCGGAGGAAAAGGGGACGAAACAGGATTCCTGACTGGGGCGGCTGCCTGAGCTGTGGCTGGAACTACACAAAGGCTTGTTGGTGACCACAGGCTACCCGGGAGAGGAGTTGGGAGGAGAGCGGATCTCTGTCCGCTGGCAGAGACAGGACTCGACCAAGTGGCATTGGCGCTAAAGGACAGGAGACAGCGTGCTGCCGGGCAAGTGAGAACATAATTCTCCTTTATATTTTTCTCTAGTGGACAGTGGAGAGGGGGGGAAAGTTTGGGGGTGGTAGGCCATTCTTGAGGAGCGCAGGCGCAGTGGTGCACTCATCCACTCCCCAACCCTCCCCTTGGGTCATGGGGGCGCGCATAGGGAAGTGCCCTCATTCACTGGCCCAGGTGCGCAGGGCTGCGCGTCCAGGTGCCCCTCGGACACACGCCAACAGACATAAAATCAGTGACCCAACGGGCGCAGGGAGGGCCCACTGGACATGCAGAGGACTGTGCGCAGTCACCCCTGGCCAGCCCAGTGGGCACCAGGACAAAGTACCAGGCCAGAATCCGGAGTGCAGAGCACTTGCCCAGGCTCTGCGTGTGCCCGCTCAGGAGGTGCGGGAAGGGTGGGCAGCAGCGACTCACAGTCACTCACGTCTACTGAGCACAAGTGTCTGCGGCCCTGCCCTAAGAGGCAAAAGACCAACTCCTGGAACAGGGCACGGCAGGCCTGAGGCTAGCTCCCCAGCCGCTTGGGTGCACACCGGCACTCAAGCCAAAAAAACACCTCGAGGGCTTTCTAGGAGTGCAGCGTGGCAGGTTGGAGCTTAGTTGCCCATACACCTTGGGCGCCCACAGGTGCTCGAGCCAAAAACACACCTCGAGGGCTTTCCCGGAGCGCAGTGCGGCCTGCTTTCTGGGAGCGCGGCGCGGCAGGCCAGAGCTTAGTTCCCCAGCCACCTTGGGCACGCACTGATGTTTGAGTGAAAAAAAACACCTTGCCAGCTTCCCCAGAGCGCGGCGTGGCCTCCTTTCCTGGAGCGTGGCGTGGCAGACCTGAGGTGGGCTCTTGGCTGACTTGCATTGTGCCCTGCCGGCCACCTTGTGCACACCACTGCTGCAAGGAATAGGAATCTCTGACCCATCACATTAGACCAGCTGTGGACGCAGAAAAAGAAGACGACACAAGAAGGCTGAACTGAGTAAAAACATTCTTTTTTTATTTTTATTGTTTTTTTCTTTTTCCCTTTTTCTTTTCTTCCTGAAAGAGGAGGGGAGGAGGGAGGAGGGGAAGGAAGGCGGAAAAAACAAACTATATCTCTAATCTGTTTTATATAATCTTTCCTTCTTATCCCTCTTCTTCAATTGTTGTTTATTTGTTTGTGGGCCTAGTTTAGCCTCCCTTTCACTCTAAATAAATAGACTATAACTACTATTTAAATCCAATACTATATAATTCCACTTTCCTACTATATTCTGCACTCTTCCCCCTTTTCTTTTTTTTTCTATAGTTATTAACATACAATGTAATTATTACCTACTATCTTGCACAGTCTCATCTATTATTAACCTATTATCCCCTCTCTCAAAAATCATATTTTTCCTTCACTAAAACAACCCTTATCTATTCTTCCTATAGTGTAAAAGCTCTAATCTCTCTACATCTATATTAATACTGGTTCGTTGGCTGATGATAGAAGGATAGAGGGTGGGGGATATATTTGAGGGTGCGGGTCTTCTGCTGGGGCTGTGTGTTTATGTTTTTAACAGCATCTCCACAAAAGAATTCGAGATAAAGTGGCTAGAGTGACTCTCAATCAATAAGCCAGAAGGAATATCCTAACAACAAAAAAAAAATCTGAAATATAACCAGACAGCATAAACAAACGATATAAAAGGTACCCCAAGAACATCAGGCTCAGGAGATCAAAGAGACTGCACCACTGAAACGCCCAGATCTACCATAAAAAATCGCATACCACAAAGGTGGGAAGGCAAAGCAGACAAATCCAAATAACAAAAACAAACAAGAAGAATCCAACATGGTAAGACGCAGAAACAACCTCTCAATGAAAAGAAAAGAGGAATCCCCAGAAAGAAAGGTAGATGGAATAGACATAGTCCAAATGTCAGACATGGAATTCAAAACTATGGTGGTGAAGAAGCTCAATATGCTTGAAAACCTCAAAAACAACTATGACAACCTGCAAGGAAGTTACCAACAGCTCCAAGAAAATTACAGGGAACTTGCAGAGAACTACACCAGCATAAAAAGAGACATAGAAACTATCAACAAGAACCAGGAAGAAATGAAGAATGCAATCTCTGAACTGAAAAACACAGTAGAATTAGTCAAAAGCAGACTAAACAAAGCAGAGGATCAGATCAGTGAGCTAGAGGATAATGTAGAAAAAAATTCCCAGACAATACAACAAAATTAAAAAAGATTGAAAAAATATGAACAAGATGTAAGGGAATTACAGGATAGCATTAGAAAAAATAATTTAAGGATCATAGGAATAGGAGAGAAAGAAGAAAAGGAGCATGGAATTGAAAAACTGATAGGAGAAATAGTGACAGAAAATTTTCCGAACCTGATGAGAGAAAAAGTTATGCAAGTCCAAGAAGCACTGAGAGTTCCAATAAAGAGGAACCCCCAAAAACCCACTCCAAGGCACATCATAGTTAAAATGGCAACATTCCAAGACAAAGAGAGAATCCTAAAAGCAGCAAGAGAAAAACAGCAAATAACTTACAAGGGAGCTCCAATAAGGCTATAGACCGATTTCTCAACAGAAACATTACAAGCCAGAAGGGAATGGTCAAAAATATTTCAAGCAATGAAAAACAAAGGCCTACAACCAAGAATACTCTAGCCAGCAAGGCTCTCATTCAAAATAGAAGGTGAAATAAGGAGTTTCTCAGACAAAGGAAGACTAAAAGAATACATCTCCACCAAACCAGCATTGCAAGAGATGCTAAAGGGAATATTCTAAGAAAAAGGAAGAGAAAAAACAAAAAAAGAGTAGAGGAACAGAGATACAAAAGGGAAATGAATAAATACATGTCAATAATAGCCTTAAATGTAAATGGATTAAATGCTCCCATTAAAAGACATAGGGTAATGGAATGGATAAGAAAACAGGACCCACATATTTGCTGTCTACAAGAAACACACCTCAAAACAAAAGATTTACATAGACTGAAAGTAAAGGGATATAAAAAAATATTCCAAGCAAATGGACCTGAAAAAAAAGCTGGGGTAGCAGTCCTCACATCAGACAAAACGGATTTCAAAGCAAGGGCAATAAAAAGAGACAAAGAAGGACATTTCATAATACTAAAGGGAACGATTCATCAAGAAGATATAACACTGATAAACATATATGCACCCAACATAGGAGCACCCAAATACATAAAGCAAATACTAGATGACCACAAGAAGGATATCAACAACAACACACTCATAGTAGGGGACTTCAACACTCCATTATCAACAATAGACAGATCATCCAAGCAAAGAAACACCAAGGATATACAGGCATTGAACAACACACTAAACCACATGGACCTAACTGATATATATAGAACTTTCCACCCCAAAGAAGCAAAATATACATTCTTTTCAAAGGCACACGGGACATTTTCAAAGATAGACCACATAACAGGACACAAAACAAGCCTCAACAAATTCAAGAAAATTGAAACCATATCAAGCATCTTTTCAGACCACAATGCCTTGAAACTAAAAATCAACCTCAGGGAAAAAAAATCAAAGACACCCAAACTCATGGAGAATGAATAACACGCTCTTAAATAACGAATGGGTTAACAATGACATCAAAGAGGAAATCAAGAAATTTCTAGAAACTAATGACAATGAACACATAACCCCAAACCTATGGGACACAGCAAAAGCAGTCCTAAGAGGGAAGTTCATAGCAATACAGGCATATCAGAAAAGGCTAGAAGAATCTCAAATAAAAAACCTAACCATAAAGCTACAAGAACTAGAACAGCAACAACAAACAAAGCCTAGGGCAAAAACAAGAAAGGAAATCATCAAGATCAAAGCAGAATTAAACGACATAGAAACTAAACGAACAATCCAAAAAATCAACAAAACTAGGAGCTGGTTCTTTGAAAAAATAAACAAAATTGACAAGCCTTTAGCCAGGCTCATTAAGAAAAAAAGAAAGAAGACCCAAATAAACAAAATCAGAAATGAAAGAGAAGAAATCACGACTGATACCTCAGAAATACAAACAATTATAAGAAATTAGTACAAACAACTATATGGCAAGAAATTTGACAACCTAGTAGAAATGGATAGATTTCTAGAAACATATAACCTTCCAAAACTGAATCAAGAAGAAGTAGAAAGTCTCAACAGACCAATAACAAAGAAGGAAATTGAAACAGTAATCCAAAATCTCCCTGCACACAAAAGCCCTGGACCGGATGGCTTCACAGGCGAATTTTACAAAACATTTAGGGAAGAACTAACGCCTACCCTCCTCAAACTATTCCAAAAAATCCAAGAAGAGGGAAAAATCCCAAACTCTTTCTATGAAGCCAGTATTACCCTCATCCCAAAACCAGGTCAAGACACAACAAAGAAAGAAAACTACAGGCCAATATCACTGATGAACATAGATGCTAAAATCCTCAATAAAATTTTGGCAAACAGGATCCAACAATACATCAAAAAGATCATACACCACGATCAAGTGGGATTCATTCCAGGGATGCAAGGATGGTTTAATATTCACAAATCAATAAATATAATACATCACCTAAACAAAATGAAAGACAAAAATTACATGATCATATCTATAGATTCAGAAAAAGCATTTGATAAAGTACAACATCCATTTATGTTGAAAACACTCAGCAAAATGGGAACAGAGGGAGCATACCTTAACATAATTAAGGCTATATATGAGAAGCCTGAAGCCAACATCATACTCAATGGACAAAAACTGAAAGCATTCCCCCTGAAATCAGGAACTAGACAAGGCTGTCCACTCTCCCCACTTCTATTCAACATAGTGTTGGAAGTCCTAGCCACAGCAATCAGACAAGACAAAGAAATAAAAGGCATCCAAATTGGGAAAGAAGAAGTAAAACTATCACTATTTGCAGGTGACATGATAGTATACCTAGAAAACCCTATAAAATCCACTAAAAGACTACTTGATATAATAAGTGAATTTGGCAAAATAGCAGGGTACAAAATAAATATACAGAAATCTAAGGCATTTCTATACACCAACAATAAAATATCAGAGACAGAAGCAAAAAAGAAAATACTATTTACTATAGCAACAAGAAAAATAAAGTACCTAGGAATAAACTTAACCAAAGAGATAAAAGACCTGTACACTGAAAATTATGCAACATTAAAGAAAGAAATTAAGGAAGATACAAATAAATGGAGGCAAATACCATGTTCTTGGATGGGAAGAATCAACATCATCAAAATGGCCATACTACCCAAACCAATTTACAAATTCAATGCAATCCCTATTAAAATACCAATGACATATTTCACTGACCTAGAACAAATCCTCCAAAAATTCATATGGAACCAAAAAAGACCCCGAATAGCAAAAGCAATCTTGAAACAGAAGAACACAGCAGGAAGAATCACGATACCAGACATCAAACAATACTACAAAGCCACTGTGATCAAAACAGTCTGGTACTGGCATAAGAACAGACATACAGATCAGTGGAACAGAATTGAAAGCCCAGAAATAAACCCAGGCCTCTATGGTCAACTAATCTTTGATAAAGGAGGAAGGAACATAAAATGGAGTGAGAAGAGCCTCTTTAACAAATGGTGCTGGGAGAACTGGATAGGGACGTGCAAAAAAATGAAACTAGACCACCAACTTACACCACACACGAGAATAAACTCAAGATGGATTAAAGACTTAAATGTAAGCCGTGATACCATAAAAGTCCTAGAGGAAAACATAGGCAGGAAAATTTCAGATATCACACGTAATAATATCTTCACGGATACATCTCCCAAGGCAAGAGAAATAAAGGAAAAAATAAACAAATGGGACTACATCAAACTAAAAAGTTTCTGCTCATCAAAAGAAAACATCAGCAAGATGAAAAGGAAACCAACCATATGGGAAAACATATTTGCCAATGATATCACAGACATGGGACTGATCTCCAAAATATATAAAGAGCTTATACAACTCAATATCAAGAAAACAAAAAACCCAATTAAAAAATGGGCAAAGGACCTGAACAAACACTTCTCTGAAGAGGACATACAGAAGGTCCATAGACACATGAAAAAATGCTCATCATCACTAGCCATCAGAGAGATGCAAATAAAAACCACAATGAGATACCACTTTGCACCAGTCAGAATGGCCATCATCAACAAATCAACAAACAACAAGTGCTGGCGAGGATGTGGAGAAACGGGAACACTACTGCACTGTTGGTGGGAATGCAGACTGGTGCAGCCACTATGGAAAACAGTATGGAATTACCTGAAAAGACTAAAAATGGAACTGCCATTTGAACCAGTGATTCCACTGCTAGGATTATACCTGAAAAATCCTAAAACCCTAATTCAAGAGAACTTATGCACCGCTATGTTCATAGCAGCCCTGTTTACAATAGCTAAGTGCTGGAAACAGCCTAGGTGCCCGTCTGTGGATGAGTGGATCAAAAAACTGTGGTACATCTACACAATGGAATACTATGTAGCAGAAAGAAAGAAGGAACTCCTGCCATTTGCGACAACATGGATGGAATTAGAGAGAATTATGCTTAGTGAAATAAGCCAGGCAAAGAAAGCAAAATACCATATGATATCACCCAATACAGGAAACTAAACAGCAACACAAACAAATGAACTAAATAGGCAAAGACTGGAATAGTAGTCAGTAGGGGGGAGGGGGGAGAGAGAGAAGGGGGATAAGTGAGGAATGGGTCTAGTCAAGGAGCGTATATGAATGACTCATGGACATGGACAACGGGGAGGGATACAATTGTGGGAGAAGGGATGGGCTGGGAGGGAGGAGCAACGGGGGAAGAATGGGACAACTGTAATTGAATAACCAAAAAATAAAATTAAAAAAAAAATAAAAATAAAAAATAAAATTTTTAATTAAATGACACCTTATAGAAATCGCCCAAAGTGAAATACAAAGAGAAAAAAGAACAGTGGTGGGGTAGGGAACACAATAGAGTATCTAAGAGCTGCAGTACCATATGGAATGGATTAACACATTTGCCCAAAAAGTCTTACATTGCCTTCACTTTAAAGGCTTTTTTCCTTTATTCTTTTCTCTCTTAATGATTCACTCTGGGTAATTTCTACTGATCTATTTCAAATTCATTAATTCTTTCTTTCTGTCAGGCTTGGTAATGAACTTGAATTCTTTTTTGTTTTTTAAAGTATATCTTATTGGTTATGTTGTTACAGTAGTTCCAATTTTTTCCCCTTTGCTCCCCTTTTCCCAGTACCCACTTCTCTCCAGCAATCCCACCCCCCTTAGTTCATGTCCATGGGTCATATAAGTTCTTTGGTTTCACCCTTTCCTATATTATTCTTAACTTCTCCTTGTCTATTTTGTACCAACTGATATGCTTCTTAATTCCTGTTTCCCCATTTCTTCCCCTTCCTCCTCCCAGCTGATAACCCTGCAAATGATCCCCATACCTATGATTCTGTTCCTATTCTTGTATGCTTAGTTGGATTTTGTTTTTATTTTTAAGATTCATTTGTTGATAGTTGTGAGTTTGTTGTCATTTTAGTGTTCATAGTTTTGATCTTCTTTTTCTTAAGTAAGTCCCTTTGACATTTCATATAATAATAGCTTGGTGATGGTGAAATTTTTTACCTTTACCTCATCTGGAAAGCACTTCATCTGCCCTTCCATTTCTAATGACGGCTTTGCTGGATAGAGTAATCTTGGTTTTAGGTTGTATTTCATCACCTTGAATACTTCTTGCCAGTCCCTTCTTGCCTGCAAAGTGTCTTTTGAGAAATCAGCTGATAGTCTTATAGGCACGCCTTTGTAGGTAACTCTCTGCTTCTCTCTTGCTGCTTTTAGGATTCTCTCTTTATCTTTCACCTTTGGCATTTTAATCATGATGTGTCTTTGTGTGGTCCCCTCTCGGTCCAGCTCACCCAGGACTCTCCGTGCTTCCTGGACTTGTATGTATGTTTCCTTTGCCAAATTTGGAAAGTTTCCTCCATTATTTTTTCAGATAAGTTTTCAATTTCTTGCACTTTCTCTTCTTCTTCTGGAACCCCCATGATTTGGATGTTGGCACGTTTAAAGCTGTCTCAGAGGTTCCCAAGCCTCTCCTCATTGTTTTCAATTCTTGTTTCCTCATTCTGTACTGGTTGACTTTTTATCTTTCTTATGTTCTAAATCATTGATTTGAACCCCAGTTTTCTTCCCTTCACCATTGGTTTTGTGTGGATTTTCCTTTGTTTCACTTAGCATAGCCTTCACTTCTTCTCTTATGCATTTGCCATACTCAAGCATATCTTTCAAGTCTGTGAGCATCTTTATCACCAATGTTTGGAATTCTGCCTCTGTTAGTTTGACTATCTCCTCATCTGTTAGGTTGGTTATTTCCTGGTCGCTTAGTTCTCCCATTGGAAGCTTGATCCTTTCCTCCTTTTGGGCCATACTTCTCTGTTTCCTCATATTGACAGGCTCCTGTGTTTGTTTGCCTCTGTGTCTTAGGTAGAGCTTTCGCTTCTCTTATGTTTTAAGGGGCAGAGCCTTAGGGATTCATCAGTACAGGGAGATCTGCTTCACCACGTTGTGGCGCTGTGTGTGGGGGAGAGGTCTGAGAGGAAACAATGCCTCTTGCTCAGCATTCGCTCCTTTTCCATGCACTTCTCCCACTTCCGTATGGGACCAGAGCCCCTCTAGCTGTTGCCCTGGCCGTCATTCCCAGAGTGGGTGGGTCTGTGGATGTTCTATGACCATGGGAGCCCTTTAAACAAGCTGACTCTGCTGAGAGACTGGCAGTTTCTGCCTCCATCCCTACCCCCACTGGTTTGCACAGTCAGAAGCAATGAGGCTTGATTTTCCCCGGTGCTGGGACCTGAACTGTTCAGTCTGGTTAGGAGCCGGGAACATTCCCCAGGTGTCCCTCTTGACTTTTTAAAATGTGTGACTGTGCTTTTGCTGGCCTGCTGCTGCCACCAGCACACTGTGTGCATCCTCTCTGCCCAGCCCTGCCCCTCCTACCTGTCTGGATGAGTATTTCTTCTTTATATATTTTTTTACTGGACTTCCATGCAGTTTTATTTTCTGGAACTTCTGGTTGTTTCTAGCTTTGAGGTAGTTTTAGTCCTTCTTAGTTGTGGAGGGAGACCCAGCGTGTCCTTCTATGCCTCCATCTTGGGTGGAAGTCTGAATTCTTTCTTTTTTCTTGATGTGGTTTTTTAAAAAAATATTTCTAGCCTTTCCATTTAATTCTTTATTATATTTTTTATTTTCTCTACTGAAAATACCTATCTTATCTTGCATGTGATTTACCTTTTTTATTACAGACTTGAACATGTTAGGCATCATTATCTTTTCTTATTGTTCCAACATCCATGTCATATCTGAGCCTGGTCCTGATGATTTCTTTGTCTCCTCTGACCTTTTGGAATGTTTCATAATTTTTGTTGGAAAGCCAGACAAGTTGTATAAGACAAAAGGTACTGAGGTAATTTTTTATTCTTGTAGATGAGCATGGATTTTCTATAGGCCTTTATTGTGTGGATTTTTATTGATCTAGCCATTAATTGTACTGGGTGTGAAGTTTGCTGCTACTATGGTCACCCTTGGTGCATGAGTGGCCTCAAGGTATCTAGTGATACCTTGTGTTGGTCTCCACACCCAACCTTGTGTCTTCCCTTTGCACCACTTCCCAGAGAAAGTCTCTTCTTGAAGCTCTCCCAGCTACATCCCACTTTTATTCATCAATTTTAATCAATGCCAGTTAGTACAGTGGTGGGATAATGTCATTCTATGATGTTAAGTTATAGGCAGTCACTGGGGACTTGGGTCTTATTACAATTACCTTCTCAAGACCGTGGGCAGGGCTTCTTCCCCCATTCCCCTCTCCAGATGCAGTTGGTTTTCACCAGTATCCACAGCCTATGATTTTGATGCACTTCCCCTTGCAGATCAAGGCTTTTTTACCTTAGAGATGGTGGTGGAGATGGATCCATCCTGAGAATTTTTTATTTCAGGTACTTTGTTTTCATTTATAAGTGTGTCTTTTATTATTTTTGTATCTTCCATTTTTTTATTTATCATGCCTTTTCTCCTGTAAATCCTTGAGCATATTTGTTATAGGTGTTTTAACATTCTTGTCTGCTAATTCCATATTGTTTCTTCTTGCTGTTTCTCCTTCCACTGACTTCATACTCTTCTCATTATAGTTCATTATTGTTCTCTTTCTTGGTATTTCTGGTAATTTTCATCAGAGGCTGAACATTGTAGATTTTATTTTGTTAAGTGTTTGATTTTATTATATATCTTTAAAGAATGTTAATTTTATTGTAACAGGAAGTAAATTCACTTGTAGATCATCTTAACCCTTTTGAGGTTTCTCTTTAAGCTTTATTATGGGTTAGAGTAATACTAGTTTAGGCTGTTTTGCTCCACTACTAAAGAGTGATCTTTTTGGTCAATATTGAATACTAGTTATTCAAAGAAACTTTACACTCTGCTTGACTAAAACTCTAATTCCCCTAGTGTGTGTCCTCTAGGAACTCCAGTTTACAGCTATTGGGGTGCTCTCTTCTAGGCCTTGTAGTTTCACTCTATGCATTTCAGCTTCATATTAAATGACAGACTCAAGGGTACACTCTGTAGATTTCTTGAACCTTCCTTCTTCTCTGAAACTCTGCTCTTCAAATTCTATTCTCCCCAGCCTTACCAAACTCAAATCACTTTTTCTTCAACTCAGCAAGTTTACCCTGCTCTGCTTGTGACCTCCTCTTCTTTTAAAGAGGTCATTCAGGCAGAAATCCAAGCCAATCATAGGGTTCCTTTTGCTTATGTCTCTTTCTCAGGAATTATAGTGCTGTAGGACCTATTGTTCAATATCTGAAAACCATCACCCTGTATATTTTTCCTGTTTTCTGGTTTTTCACATCAGTAGACTATGTCTGTTGTGAATTTTTCTATTATAGCCTAAAGCGAAAGTCACAGCTCAAACTCTTTTGAGCACTTCTATTACACCACATGTTCCAAAATAGGACCACAGGATAGCTTCTCTTAACAGTAACTTTGCATAAACTCGTACTCTAAAGATAAGACCAAGTGTGCATCTTCTTTCTGACAGGCACTTAGCACACTATGTGACTATGTGATTTGTTGCTGATGTTATAGAATTCATAAAGTCATAGTTTGGGCACATACAATCCACTGTGCTATTAGAGTGGTACATTTGGAACCAGACATGAAAAAATCCAAACTACATCAGTAAATTACAAGAATAGTAAGTCTAAATTCCCATTTCTTACCTACTTCCACTGTACCATAACCTCTCCCTTAACTTACATCTGTGTCATCACAGAATTCTGTTTAACTAACTAATTAAAGGAGAGAGAATTCTGGCTCTGTTCCCTACAGGGTTGGATTACACAGTGGCATTATTTGGAAGTTGACTGCTGATCTAGAACAGCCTCATTTTGTGATGGATCTCAATGTCCTGGTCACCCCCTTCGAATGTAGGGAGAGGTGACCTTAGGAATAGATACTCACTCTTGGGCAGTGGAGAATATTAGTTACAGAGGCCAGTTATAGCAGTGGGCACTGTAGCAAATTTCACTAACCTCCATGCCCTAGTCTTCTAGGAAATCACAATTGGCCATTCTTCTTGACCTCTCTTCTTGAGGAAAAGTTGAGGTGTCTTAATATTCACAGGGAAGAAAATGAGAGGAACCATATCGATGTATGGAAACCCAGGTCCCTAAATTACCACCTGCAGGGGAGGGACTCCTTAGTGATTACTACCTGCCTGTTGTTACATTAGTGAGATATAAACTTCTACTATGTTTGAGTCACCATACATTTTAGGCTCTATTTATTACAGCAGTTTTCTCTACTACAATAATAATAATATAAGAAGAAAAAAGTGTGGGCACATATCACTTTTCACTTATGAAATGGGAAGAATTCAAGAAACATGATGATACATTCTCACACATTGATAGTGAGTTGTAAATTGTTAAAATTTTTATGGAGGGAAATCTGGCACTGTCGATCAAAATTACAAGTGTACAGTCTTTGGTCTAGCAATTCCACCTATAACAATTTATTTTGATATATCTTGAATGTGTAGAAAGTAGTGTGTGTGTGTGTGTGTGTGTGTGTGTGTATACACACACACACACACACATATATGACTATTTATTGCACCACTGTTTATAAGTGCAAAGATATAAAACTACCTGAATGTCTATCACTATCAGACTACTAAGTAGCTATTTTCAAAATGAGCAGATATTTGTGTTCAGTTATGAGAACACCTGTAAGATATATGGTTAAGTAGAAAAAGTAAAGTGTGTAGCATACTATGGTTTGTGTTAATAGAGAGTTATTCAGATGATAGAGATATATAGGTTTTTGCTTGTCTATGTTTAGAATATTTATGGGAGGATAACCAGAAAGCACCAACAGTGGTTGCCTCTGCAGAGGCACATTTAATAGACGTAAGTTTGAGCTGGGAGACAGAAAAACTTACTACTGTAATACATCTCTGTGCTGAATTTTTGTCATAAACATGTTAGCTATTTAAAATAAGTTTAATGTAAAAACAAAAATGTGTGAGGAAAAATATGAGAATATACCTATTTAAATAATTTCTTGTGGGCCAGACTCACATGAAATGATACTCATTTTTTTTTTTTTTTTTGTCTTAGAATTTTTAGAGATATAAGACAGGATCTCATAAAAAACAGTCAAGCTAATGATGACATCAAATTAGCAGCAAGGATAGATGCCTAGAATTCAGACCATATCAATCCTTCCTGCCCCCTCCCCACCCTATCTTTCAGAGCAAGGCAGTTTTCACCAGCCTCTCTTCCTCTGGTGTGTTGTTGAATCAGACATGAGGCTTGCCTTTCATTAACATATTGCCTCCTGAGTCTACATCAATCAAATAGATTTTGATTATTTTGAAAGCACCAGACAGAAAGACTACCTTGTTATATTTGAATCTGGGCACTCTGTCTTATACTCTTATACTGATATTCCTTCAAAATTATACATACCTAAAGTCCTCACATTTGTGAGAAATTATTTTATTGTAGACCAGCCTAAAATACTCTGTGAATCAAAACTTACTGTGAGAAGAAGTGTAAATGTCCTTTTATTTTGGTAAGAAAGACTTTAGTTGGAAGTGAATACATAAAGTTATCAACTCAAACCCTGAGGACAAGAGAAGCAATGACTAAATGACCACAAAGGGCATTTTTTAAATCAAATGCCTGGCTCTTGCAGGAGGAGAGAGTTGCCTGGCTGAAGGAAGTGGTTACTGGACCAGGGAGTAACCAAATATGGAATGTTGCTTAAAAGTGGGGAGGAAGGAGTCACAGAAGCTGTGTTTAAGTTAAACCATAGAATAGCTTCCTCTCCAGCCAATGAGCAGATGTCAGGTAGCGTCACTTGTCTCCAGAAGACCACAGTGTATTTAGAAGCGCAATAAATATACAAACTGTCAAAGTAATAAACTCTACTAGCCATGTGCACAATCTACAAAGTTGACTTAAGGACAGAAAGAAGTTTTAAAAATAAATAAAGATACCCTGCTCTCAAACAGGACAGCCTGTGTCAGTTTCCCAAATGAGATACTTAGATTTGGTGTTGCTTTAATCTAACTATCAATAAGATCATTTTATAAATAAAATGTTTCTGCCTTTTCCTAGAATAATAAATGTACAGAAATAGCTATTAATAAAAATGGGGGGGTTCTAATAGATGTTTACAAATGATTATAAAGCTAAACAATAAAAATGTTTAAAGTGCTACAAAAAAAAACTGAATAAAATTGACTTCACAGAACAGAACTTAATTTATATCAAAATTCATGAGATTGGGAAATTATTACTATATTTCTAGGAAGTAGTTAACCCTTTGAGAAAATTTGAGGATGGGAGACAGAGACATAACCCTAAAAAGCTATCATGTTATAGTTTATATTCTTTACTTCTCTGTGGCAGAAGGACCCACTTCACTCTTCTGGAGTCCATCTTGGTTTGTGGGGTAAAGGGCAGTAGCTGGTGGGGATTGGAACTCAGTCAGGTGTGAGGGGTCCCAAGACAGGTGCTCAGTCATCATGGTACCCACAGGTAAAGTGGAAGGGAAAGCATGTGGTGGTGAGGAAACTGTAGGGAGTGAAGAAATTCTAGTGTGAGACTTTAGGGGAAGAAGATATTTTAAAAGAAATTCAAATCATTTTCTTAGTGTTAGAAATATAATTCAAATTTGAAATTTTTCAAGAAACTGCAGTAAAAGTTTGAATTGTTTTAAAATATATACCAGGGAATTTTCTCTTGTTCCTTTAAAAGAATGCCATACTGGGACTTCAAGGACAGAACAAGTTATCCTGCCTTCACATTAAATAAATAAAGTGCAAAATAAAAGTAAATTTTTAATTGGGGGAAATTTACTAAGAATAGCATTGTGGCAATTGGTTAATTACTTGAAAAGTAAAAAGAGCCCATATATAAACACACAGAGATGGTACTGAGATGTTTTAAAAGTTCAAATGTAAAAGAAGAAACTCCAGATATAGAGCAAAATGTGACATTTATTTTATTAAAAGATGGTGAAATGACTTTAGATAACAAAATGGGGAAAAAGTATAGAGAAAGTTTGTTTATTTTTAAGTTTATATGTAAAAATCATTATAAATACAGCCACAAGCAATATAAAAAATCACAAATTAATATGTGAAATGATAATTAATCACTAAACATTCAGCTATATAAAAGTGATTAAGATGTGGCATATGAAACTTAAATGAGCCAAAGATACTGTGCTAGTTTTCTACTACTGCCATAACAAAGTAGTACTAACTTAGCAGATTAAAACAACACCCCTTTATTGTCTCCATTTTCTAGGTCAGAGGTCTAGGCAGGGCTCAACTGGGCTCTCTGCTGAAGGTCTTAGAAGACTGAAGTCACAAGCTGAAGTTTTCATCTGAGGACAGGGGTCCTCTTCCAAGCCTTCTAGCTGTGAACAGAATTCATTTTCTTGTCTGTGTTAAGTTCCTGTTTCAGGCTGGTTGTCAGCAGGGAGTCCTCAGCTTCTGCAGGCCCTTCTCAGATCCTTCCACTGGCCCTCCCATATTCAAAGTCAGCAACAGCAAATCTCCCTCACATGGAATCTCTTTTCAGGGAGAGTTCAGCCCTTTTATTTTTTTTTTTAATTTATTTTTATTTTTTTAAGTGTATTTTATTATGTTGTTGCAGTAGTCCCAATTTTTCTCCCTTGCTCCCCTCTGCTCAGTACTCCCCTTCCCTCCAGCAATCCCACACCCCTTAGTTCATGTTCGTGGGTTGTGCATATAAGTTTTTTGACTTTACCCTTTCCAATATTATTCTTAACTTCCCCTGTCTATTTTGTACTAACCAATTATGCTTCTTAATCCCTGCACCTTTTCCCCATTTCTTCCCCCTCCCCCTCCCAGCTGATAACCCTCCAAATGATCCCCATACCTATGATTTTGTTCCTAATCTGGTTTACTTAGTTGGGTTTTGTTTTTATTTTTTAGATTCAATTGTTGATAATTGTGAGTTTGTTGTCATTTTAATGTTCATAATTTTGATCTTCTTTTTCTTAAGTAAGTCTCTTTGACATTTCATATAGCTTGGTGATGATGAGCTCCTTTAGTTTTACCTTGTCTTGAAAGCACTTTATCTGCCCTTCCATTCTAAATGATAACTTTGCTGGGTACAGTAATTTTAGCTGTAAGTCCTTGTTTTTCATCACTTTGAATACTTCTTGCCAGTCCCTTCTTGCCTGCAAAGTTTCTTTTGAGAAATCAGCTGATGGTCTTATAGGCACCCTTTTGTAGGTAACTCTCCACTTCTCTCTTGCTGCCTTTAAGATTCTCTCTTTATCTTCACTTTTGGCATTTTAATTATAACGTGTCTTGGTGTGGTCCTTTTTGGGTCTAGCTTGTTTGGGATTCTCTGTGCTTCCTGGACTTATATGCCTATTTCCTTCACCAAATTTAGGGAGTTTTCCTTCCTTATTTTCTCATATAAGTTTTTAATTTCTTGCTCTTCCTCTTCTTCTGGCACTCCTATAGTTCAGATGTTGGCATGTTTAAAGTTATCCCAGAGGTTCCTAAGCCTCTCCTCATTTTTTTCAAATTCTTGTTTCTTCATTCTGTACTGGTTGACTGTTTTTTCCTTCCCCATGTTCCAAATCATTGATTTGAACCCCAGTTTCCTTCCCTTCACCATTGGTTTTGTGTGGATTTTTCTTTGTTTCATTTAGCATAGCCTTCACTTCTTCCCTTATGTGTTTGCCATACTTAAGCATATCTGTTACACCTGTGAGCACTGTTATCACCAGTGTTTTGAACTCTTCATCTGTTAGGTTGACTGTCTTCTAATTTGTTAGGTTGGTTATCTTCTCGTCACTTAGTTCTCCCACAGGAACCTTGATCCCTTTCCCCTTTTGGTCCATACTTCTCTGTCTCCTCATCTTGACAGGCTCCTGTGTTTGTTTGCCTCTATGTCTTAGGTAGAGCTGTTGCTCCTGTTACATTGTAAGGGGCGGAGCCTTAGGTATTTGTCAGTACATGGAGACTCGTTTCACCACGTTTTGGTGCTGTGTGTTGGGGAGGGCTCCGAGAGGGAACAATGCCACTTGCTCAGCACTCACCCCTTTTCCAGGTACTTCTCCCACTTTGTATGAGACTGGCGCCTCTCTAGCTGTTGCCCCTGGCTGTCGTTCCCAGAGTGGGTGGGTCTGCAGGCATTCTAGGACCATGGGGGACCTTTAAACAAGCGGACTCTTCTGAGAGACTGGCAGTTTCTGCCTCCACCCAAACCCCCACTGGTTTGCACAGTCAAAAGCAATGAGGCTCTATTTTCTTGGCACTGGGACCATGAACTGCGAGGTCTGGTCTGATGCTGGGAGCACTCCCCAGGTGTCCCTCCCAACTTTTTAAAATGTGTGACTGCGCTTTCCACCAGCCTGCTACTGCCGCTGCTGCCACCACCACACTGTGTCCTCTCCGCCCCAGCTCCAGCCCTCCTACCTGTCTGGATGAGTATTTCTTTATATCTTTGTTGGACTTCCATGCAGCTTGATTTTCTGGAACTCCTGGTTGTCTCTAGCCTTGAGGTAGTTGTATTCCTTCTTAGTTGTGGAGGGTGATGCAGTGTGTCTGTCTAAGTCTCCACCTGGCCAGAAGTCCCCAGAGTTCAGTCCTTTTTAAGGGCTCGCCTGATTAGGTCATGCTCACCCAGAACAGTCTTTCTTTTTCAAGGTTAACTATGATCAACACAAACCCAATCAGGGTATGATTATCTCATCATATTTGCAGGCTTCACCCACACTGAGGGAAGAGAATTTTATAACGTAAGTGCACCAGGGGGCAATATTTTTAGGGGGCATTTTAGAATTCAGCTTGCCATATCCCACCCTCTGGCCCCAATATTTATGTCCCTCTCAAAGGAAAATACATTAACTCCCTCTAGAGTCCCCCAAGGTCTCATACATTACAACCTCAGCTTAAATCCAACATCTAATCTAAATCTTGTTAGCTTAAAATCCAAATTCTCACCACTTTCATGTCAAATTACAGGACCTGGAGGTGTGAGAACCAGGAACTTGACAGAATGTCTAGTTTATAATGGCTGAAGGAGTCATGCGATTCTTATTACCTGATATCTAGTGTAAGGGGCAAGGAAATTGGTGACTTTAAAACCAGTAGGAAATAATTAACAGCAAAGGACAAATGTAATCTTGAATCAGGGGGTCTCCAAGCCAGAGTTAACAGTATTAGCACACTTACAAGTCAGGAAGGGGGCATTCCACAGCTCAGCACAAATGCCTACCTCTGAGATCAAAGGGGGAAGATATTCATCACCAAACACAGAGAAATGGGAAAATGTAGCTAGATAGCTCAACAAACAAGTTAGGAAAATTTCAAAGGAGAGCTGGAGACAAACCTATAACCAGAGCACCTTTAGTTAATTATCACCCTTAGTTAATTTAGCTATCACGTGAGATTGTAACTTCAGAGTATGCAGCATGGAAAAACAGAGAGGGAGAAGGAGGGGGAGGGGGGAAGGGGGTGTTTTTACTTGGGTTAGGATAAAAACAGCCTGCTCCGTTTGTCGGTGTGCACCTTTGATTTGGCTGCGCCCGGAACTGCAGATCTGTGAATAAACAACTGCCTCAGTTACTGCTAAAGTCCTGTGTCCTGGTGTTTTTATTGTGAGGGTTTCTCACACTACGGAACCAAGTATGTAAAATGTCACTGGATCCCTTGAGTTAGAGATAGGGAAGCAAATGGATCTGGTAACTTGTAGAGATTTAACTAGAAGACCTGAATGCTAACTATTTTTTCAGCCAAACTAACTCCACTGGCAGGACATTGAGAAGGTACACCTGAGCAGGTAACTAACCATTACCCGCAGGACCCCTGCTCACCAACACAGAAATAAAAATAAAGGTACTGTTATTGGCATCACCTGCACTCTACATATTTAGGTTTTATGTACTTTACATATATTTTTTATGTACTAGAATACTTTGTAAAATTAATTTTATCTCCAATCAATTTATATTCTTGATGTTGATTTGCTGTCCATTGCCCACTCTCTTCCTCCCCTGTCCTCCTATACTCCATTCCCCCATGTAGAGTTTTTAGCTTCTTCCACCCCAGCCCAACTCTAAACCGCAGTTCTCTGGTGGCCATTGAGATGTATTGCCTTGTGGCCACAAATGGGACAACAACAATCCTCTCAGGGCAGTTGTGGTGGGGAAGCTATTCTCTATCCTCTCATCTCTATTATACACAAGTGTTTGGAAACATTTTCCTCAACCTCTGTTAAGATCAGGGAAGCTCAAAGTTAGCTCCCTGCTAGAAGCAGAAAATCCACCTTAGGTTCTCCTTCCTACATGGAGCATTCTAGTTTCTTTCTCACTTATTTAAATGTAATTGTATTAGTATTTCTTCTACATACTTTGAGTACCACTTCAAATGGCACTATAATTTTTACTTCAACCATCAAACTCAGGAGAATAATAATCTATTGTGTTTACAACTATTTTTACCCATTCTGTTGTTCTCTCTTTTCTGAAATCTCAAACCATCTTCTGTTATCATTGTCTTTCTGTTTGGGGAACTTCTTTTAGCCATTCTTTAAGGGCAGATTTTCTAGTGATAACATTTTTTTAGTTTTCCTTTGTCTAACCTATGAATGTATTTCCCATCATCCCTGAAGGATCGTTTTTCAGGTATAGAATTCATGGTTGACAATTCTTCTCTTTCAGCACTTTAAAAAAAGTTGTGCCACTTCTGCCCTGGCCAAGTGGCTCAGTTGTTGAAGCTTCCCAGTACACCAAAAGGTTGTGGGTTTGCTCCCTGGTCAGGGTACGTATGGGAGACAACCAATGAGTGTTTCTCTCTCACTTCTCTCTCTCTCTTTCTCTCTCTCTCTCTCTCTCTCTCTCTTGCTCTCTCTTGCTCTCTCTCTCTTTTCATCTTTATCTTTCTCTCTCACCCCCATCCTCTGTCTATAAAAAATCAATAAACATATCCTCAGGTGAGAATTTTTAGAAATGACATTGTGCCACTTCTATCTGGTCTCTGTGGTCTCAGGTGAAAAATCCACTGTCATATAATATGATATCCCCTGCAGGTAATATATCACTTCTCTCTGGATGCCTTCAAGATTTTTTTAGTCTTATGTTTCATAAGTTTAATAATCCATATGTCTTGGCATGAACTTGTTTATCCTATTTTTCTCTTACTCAGCTTCGTGAATCTGTAGGAGTATGTCTTTATCCAAAATTGAGAAGGTTCAGCTATTATTTCTTTGAATTTTTTTTAGCTCCACAGTATTTTTCCTCTTCTCCTGGGACTTTGATAATAAAAATGTTAGGTCTTCTGTTATTACTCCATAAGTCCCAGAATCTCTGTTCAAGTTTTCAGTCTGTTTTTTCTCTGTTGTTCAAATTGAGCAAATTCTGTTGATCTATCCTCAAGGTCACTGATTCTATCCTCTGTCATCTCCACTCTACTATTGAACCCATCTGGCAATTAGTGTACTTATTTTATTTTTTAGTTCTATAATTTTCATATGCTTCTTTTTTATAACTTCCATTCATTTATTTAGATTTTTTATTATTTCATTTGTTTTGAGGTCATTCATATTTGTTTATGAAAGCATTTTGTGATGGATGCCTTAATTTCTTGTCAGATAGTTAGTTCCAACATCTGATTCATCTTGGTATCAACTGATTGTCTTTTCTCATTCAAGCTGTTCTTTGCCTGGTTCTTGCTAGGACAGGAGCAATATTTACTGTATACTGGACATTTTGACTATTATGTTAGGAGACTCTGGATACTAGTAAAATCTTTTGTTTTAGCAGGCAGTCACCCTTTGGGGACTTAGCACATGTGTTCTGGCCTACTTTGTGTGGCTGTGGTTCTAAAGAGCATTTTGTTTTCAGAGCCCTTGTGGTGCTCTCCTGGTCTGTTTCATTTATTTTGTACCACTGGGCTCCCATTCAGTACCAGCTGGTGTTATTCATGGAGATGGAAAGTATTTCCCTCTATCTAACCTATGCTGCTAGGAGGGGGATGGGGTCAATCATTCTGGGGAAAGGAAGGAATTTCCCTTGATCTGGTCCCCAGGCTCTCCAGAACTGAAAAAATTCTCACTTGTTCTTTGCTGTACCACAGAGGAGGAAAAAGTACCTATCCAGGCTGCATCTTGATGCTGGGAGAAGGTCAAGAAAGGTTGGGCCCAGGTCATTCTCTGCCTCTAGGTGACCAAGAGACACTGCACCTGCTAGTGCAGTTGGGTGGGAGTGAGGAATGGGGTTCCCCACATCTAGTCCTTGTTAGTTCTAGCTTGAGCAGCACTGGTTCATCTGAAGCCCCTTTTTTGCTTCTTCCTCCCTTTTCATTTTATATATCAGAGCTGTGTCAACATAAGAAATATTCAAACCTGTAGAGAATATACATATATACTTTTTTAGTTTATTTGAGCCAAATGATGAAAATTGCCAGGAAGCAAAACCTCAATGAGTTGAGATAATGATCCAGAGAATGGCAGTTTAGCACCTTATTTTATACACTACAATCAAAGGAGGAGATATAAGGGGTTTGCATGAAATCCATTGGTGATAGATTAGGGAGACAGGAGAAAGCAAAGTGGAGAAATCTCTGGGACTGGATAAAAAGTAAAATGGAGAGACACATACTGTTACATTGGTGGATACACCATAGTTAGCAATGAAAATTTGCTGCACATAGAGATGGTGTGCAGGAGAACAAGATAACAATGAGGGGCTCTGGAGGTCTCTGCTCTGGTCAAAGATTGTGCCTCGAGGGGTCTGGATAAAAGGGGATTATCTTTTTTTTAAATATGTTTTATTGATTATGCAGTTACAGTTGTCCCAATTTCCCTTCCCTCTGCTCCCCTCCAGCCGGTGGCCACCCTCCCTCCAGTCGTCCCCTCCTTTTAGTCCATGTCCATTGGTTGTGCATATAGTTCTTCTCAACACCTTCCTATCTATTCCACTCCCTCCTACTATGCTTCTTAATTCCTGTACCATCTCCCTCCCTCTCCCCCTTCCCCCTCCCTGCAGACCTCCCCCTACTATGTTCCCCATACCTATAGTTCTTTTTCCACTCTTGTTGCCTATTTAGTTTGCCTTTGTTTCAATTCCCTAGCTTCTGTTGTTGGTTCTTGTGATGCAGTTTTCATTTTAATGTTCATAGTTCTGATCCTCCTTCTTCTAAACCAGCCCCTTTAACATTTCATATAACAGTGGTTTGGATCTGATGAACTCATTCGGTTTTATTTTGTCCTGGAAGCACTTTCTCTGTCCTTCTGTTCTGAATGACAGTTTCGCTGGATAGAGTATTTGTGGCTGTAGGTTTTTGATTTTCATTACTTTGAATATTTCTTGCCAGTCCCTTCTTGCCTGCAGGATCTCCTTTGAGAAATCAGCTGATAGTCTAATTGGGACCCCTTTGTACATGATTCTTTTCTTCTCTCTTGCTGCTTTTAAGATTCTCTCTTTATCTTTAATTTTTGACAATTTGATTATAATGTGTCTTGGTGTGGTTCTCCCTGGGTCCAGTTTTTATGGAACTCTCTGTGCTTCCTGGACCTGTAAGTCTATTTTCTTCCCCAAGTTAGGGAAGTTCTGCTTCATTATTTTTTCACATAGTTTTTCAATTTCTAATTCTTCTTCTTCGCCCTCTGGCAATCCTATAATCCGGATGTTCGGTCTCTTATAGCTCTCCCAGAGGTTTCTGAGCCTCTCCTCACTTTCCTTACTTTTTGTTTCCTCTTTCTGCTCTGGTTGACTCTTCCTTCCCTATGTTCCAGTTTGCTGATTTGATCTCTGGATTTTATTTCCTCACCACTTGTCTCATATGTATTTTCATTTGTTTCAGTATGAGTGGCTTTCCTTCCTTCCCTGTCTTGTTCCAAATCTTTTGTTAATTCTGTAAGCCACCTTATAATTATGGCTCTGAACTGAGCCTCTGAAAGGTGTTTTATTTGTTCATCTGTCAAATTCCTCATCTACTGCCTGGTGAGCTGCGTCACCAGGATTTCAATCGTTGTCTGTTTCATTTTGACAGATTTGTGTTTTGCTTTGCTTCCTGGGCAGGCTGTAGGGGGCGGAGCCCCATGCAGTCGTCACCACCCAGCTACTGGCAGTGATCCGCAACTTTTCTCGCTGCACTGTAGCGCTTTATGTGTGTGTGTGGGGGGGGGGGGGTCCAAGATGGATTCCTGATGTTATTCTCTGCTGTGAGACTAGGATCTGTCCCCCTGCCCTCTGGGCCTCACCAGCCGAGGCAATGGGGGGGGGGCTACCTTTCCCAGAGTTGGGGTCGCAAGCTGCTGGGACTCGACTGCAGCTGGAATTGCTCCCCCTGCCACTCTCCCCACTGCTACCGCAAACAGCACAGCCCAACATTTCTGTTCAGGTTTTTTGCCCCTCATACCCATCCGGACAAGCACCGCTGGTTTATAACTTCATACATTGGGTTTCCATGTAGTTTTATTTTCTGGAATTTCTGGTTATCTTTTGTTTCGAGGTAGTTGTATTCCTTTCTAGTTGTAGAGGGAGATCGAGTGTGTCAGTCTAAGCCTCCATGTTGGCCGGAAGTCCTAAAAGGGGATTACCTTAACATTCCAAAGACATGTTATCTTAGATGCAAAAAGACAACAGAAAGACTCAGGTAAGGTAAAGACTCACCTAGGTAAAGACTGGACTAGGATGTGACTGCGTGCCATGAACTGCTTTTAGTTAACTGTTTTAATTTCAGACCATCCTATGTGATTACTTTAGGTCTCTGAGTTTGTAAGTCTGCCATGCAAGCCTTCCCTGAACTTGTCAGGTTAATATATGGCCCATTCTCTTCCACAGCTGCATTTGTATGTAGATGGATTTATTAAATTTTGAAGTCTCAGGACCACTTTGACCAGACGTCCTTTCTTTAATCTTCATGTTGTTATTCTATGTGTTTAATGTTTTGGATTTATATTATTAACTGTTTTCTTATTTTTGTTAAGACTTTTGTTTTTCTCTTATGGTAGTTCTATATGTCCCTTTTTATATAAATGTCCCCAGCAAGTAGCTCTATTTTTCTATTACAGTCACAGAAATGTCATGACCCTGAACCAGTTTTTAGGTTAATTTTTTATTTTGGTATTTTTGCAGAAGTATAAGGTCAAGTCCTTATAGTCTCATTTTTATCAATAAGACAAATATTTTCATTCACATTAATAAGTAAGGAAAGTGAAGCCATGGAAACATGACAAAACTATGCTCATTTATCAATGTTGTGAGCAACTATTTTGCTGAATCAGACAATAGTTTTCAAATATCGGAAAGATGTTTTCTCATGTTTTTGTGCTATTCACAATATAGTGGCAACATACATGATACACTTTTAAGTTATAGCTGTATCCATCATTTTTTAAACTGTAAACCAGGGTCAGTAAACTGCACACAGTGTGCCTGCCACCTGTTTTTGTGAGACTTTGCTGGGACACAGCCTTGCTGAGTTATTTATGTACAGTAGTCCCTCTCTATATCGCGGCTCACTTATCATGGCCTCACTGTATTGCGGGACTTTAAAAAATATATTTAATTATATATCGCAGATTTTTTTGCTATGTTGTGGGATTTTGTGGTACTGTATACGTATGTTGTTAAAGTTGTGTAGGTTTGAGAGTTTAGAATAAATGTAAGGTTCCTACTTTGCGAGGTTGCCCTGGCTGGTTTAGCTCAGTGGATTGAGCGTCGGCCTGCGAGCTAAGTGTCGCTGGTTCGATCTTCCAGTCAGGGTACATCAGAGAAGGAAAACTCTGACTCCAAAAAACCTCCGCTGCCTTGCGGCATACCTCTTCAGGGGAAAGGCTAAGGGAGTAAACCCCGACAGAAAATCCGGAGCCGGAGTCCCTAAGGCAGTTTGACGTTGTAGTCAACACCGGCAACTCCTGCGGCGCACCTGAAGCCAAGCTGTATTGACTCCGTCTTTCCCTTGGACCCTTCAGCTGTGAAGAGAGGGGGGGTCTACTGCATGGGCAACAGCAGACCCTCCATATTACCCTGCCCAGGCTCTGTAGCTTCAGCGTCATCGCAAGATGTCGATTCAACACGGGAGGAGACAGATACCGTGTCACTCCCGAGTCGGACTGCACAGCCATTCTCGGCGGTGCAGATAGACTCTTAAGAAGCTACACCATCGTCTCTCGAGACGGACGGCTGCCGACGACTTTGCGAGGGAGTCTAGAACGTAATACCCGTGATAAGTGAGGGAATACTGTATTGTCTGTGGCAGCTTTAGTATTACAACAGCAGAATTGTGTAGTTGTGACAGAGAATGTATGGCCTATAAGCCTAAAATATTTTCTAAGTGTCTTTGAAATTAAAATCACTGGCCTCTGATTCAGGCACTCAATAAAACAGTAAGTTAAGCCCTGATTTATAGCATTTGCTGATTTTCATAGTATAAGTACTCTCACCCATAGTTGATTTCAAATTTCCAACCAGCCTGCTGTTTTCAACACATTTATATAGCATTTTCAACATAGACATATACCTACAATAGCCGTAAATAACCTGAAGAGCATATACAATCATATCAGGTGCTAAAATAATTAGAAAGTAAGGAATATGTATTTATTTCTTCTGTTTTGAATATTCATTATAAGTTTACATAATTTAATTTTCTATTAAATCTTTTTTATTGTTATTCTATTACAGTTGTCCCAATTTTTCCCCATTTGTCATCCTCTGTCCAACCCACCCCTTGCTCCCACAGTCAATTCCCACAATGTTGTCCATGTCCATGGGTCATTCATACATGTTCTTTGTCTAGTCCCTTCCCCTTCTTTCTACAATTATCTCCTACCTACTCACCTCTGATCACTTTCAGTCTGTTCCATGTTACCATGCCTCTGGTTTGATTTTGTTCATTAGTTTATTTTGTTCATTAATTCCTCTTGTAAGTGAGATCATATGGTATTTGCCATTCACTGACTGGCTTATTTCACTTAACATAATATTTTCCCATTCCATCCATGCTGTTGAGAAAGGTAGGAGTTCCTTCTTTCTTCTGCTGCACAGTATTCCATTGGGTAAATGTACCACAGCTTTTTGATCCACTCATCTACTGATGGGCACTTAGGTTATTGTAAATAACACTGCTATGAACATAGCGCCGCATAAGTTCTTTTGAGTTGGTGATTCAGAATTCTTAGGGTATATTCCCACCAGTGGAATCACTGGGTCAAAAGCCAGTTCTATTATTAGCTTGTTAAGAAAGTTTAATGCTGTTTTTCACAGTGGCTGCACCAGTCTGCATTCCCACCAACAGTGTACTAGGGTTCACTTTTCTCTGCATCCTCCCCAGCACTTGTTACTTGTCAATTTATTAATGATAGTCATTCTGACAAGTGTGAGGGGATATCTCATTGTGGTTTTAATTAGCATCTCTCTGATGGTTAGTGATGTTGACCATCTTTTCATATGTCTATAGGTCACCTGTATGTCCTCCTAGGAGAAGTGTCTATTCAGACCTTTTGCCCATTTTTTAATTGAACTGTTTGTCTTCCTGGTGTTCAGTCATATGAGTTCTTTATATATCTTGGAAATTAAACCCTTGTCTGATGTATCATTGGTAAATATGCTGTCCCATACAGTTGGTTCCCTTTTCATTTTGCTGATGGTTTCTCTAGCCATGCAGAAGGTTTTTAGTTTGATATAGTCCCATTTGTTTATTTTTTCTTTATTTCCCTTGCCCTAGCAGATATAGCAGCAAAAATATTACTACATGGGATATCTGAAATTTTACTGCCTATGTTTTTTGCTAGGACTTTATGGTGTCATGAATTATAGCCAAGTCTTTCATCCATTTTGAGTTTATTCTGGTGTATGGTGGAAGTTGGTAGCCTAGTTTCACTTTTTTTGCATGTATTAGTCCAGTTCTCCAAACACCATATATTGAAGAGGCTTTTTACTCCATTGTATGCTCATGCTCCCTTTGTCAAATATTAATTGACTGTAGAGACTTGGGTTTATTTCAGGGGTCTCCATTCTGTTCCAATGATATATATGTCAGTTCTTATGCTAGTACCAGAATGTTTTGACTACAGTGGCCTTGTAGTATAGTTTGATATCGGGTATTGTGATACCTCCTACTTTGCTCTTCTTTTTCAAAATCGCTGAGTCTATTTGGAGTCTTCTTTGGTTCTACATAAATTTTTGTAATATTTGTTCCAGATCTGTGAAATATGCCATTGGTACTTTAATAAGAATTGTGTTGAATCTATAGATTGCTTTGGATAGTATGGACATCTTAGTGATATTAATTTTTCCAATCCATGAACACAGTAGATGCTTCTATTTATTTGTATCTTCCTTAATTTCTTTCTTGTTGTTCTATAGTTTTCTAAGTACAGGTCTTTTACCTCCTTGGTTAAATTTATTCCTAGGTACTTTTATTTTTCTTATTGCTATAGTAAGTGGGATTTTTTTCCTAGTTTCTCTGTCTGATATTTCATTGTTGGTGTACAAAAATGCCTTCAATTTCTGAATACTGAGTTTGTAATCTGCTATTTTTCCAAATTCACTTATTAGGCTGAGTAATATTTGGTGGAGCTTATAGGGTTTTCTACACCAACTACACCAACTACACCTTCTACTGGCAAGGGAAGTCTCCGGACCAACCAAGACAGCACGGTGTTGGGTTCGCTGTGAAAAACACGCTTGTTAACTCCATAGAGCCACCCACAGGAGGCACAGAGAGATTACTTACCCTCCGATTGTCAACAACTTTTGGCCCAGTCAGCATTCTTAGCGCGTACGCCCCAACCCTCTGCGCCACCATCGAAGAGAAAGAACAGTTCTACCATGCACTGGACGAAGCGTTATCCAAGATCCCCAGAAGTAACGCTCTCTATCTCCTTGGAGACTTCAACGCAAGAGTAGGAGCCGACCACATGGCCTGGCCCACCTGCCTTGGAAACTTTGGGAGAGGAAAGATCAATGAGAATGGTCAGCGACTGCTTGAGCTTTTGTGTCACCACGACCTGTGTGTGACAAACACATTCTTCAAGTGTAAAGAGATCCACCAGGTGTCATGGAGGCACCCCCGCTCCCGCCACTGGCACCAGCTTGACCTCGTCATCACCAGAAGAACGGATATTGGCAGCACCCTCCTCACCCGCAGCTACCACAGTGCAGACTGCGACACGGACCATGCCCTCGTGGTAAGCAAGGTGCGCATAATGCCAAAGAGGTTGCACCACTCCAAGATGAAGGGTCGCCCACGCATCAACACCAGTTGTGTCAGCAACCCAGTTAAGACCCAGCAATTCATCAACAAGATGGAAGATGCACTCGGTGAGGGAGTGGCGGCAGATGACATTATCGAATCCAATTGGCCACGTCTCCGCGACGCCATATACAACTCTGCCATTATTGCTTACGGGAAGAAAGAGCGGAAGAACGCTGACTGGTACGAGGCTCACTGGGAAGAAATGGAACCCGTGATCGAGGCTAAGAGGAAGGCCCTACTGGCTTACAAGGCCACGCCCACTCCCAGTACACTTCAAGCTCTACGGGCTGCCAGGAACAAAGTCCAGAAGACCGCCCGCCACTGTGCCAACACCTATTGGCTAAACCTGTGCAGAAGCATTCAGGAAGCCGCCGATATAGGCAACGCACGAGGAATGTATGAGGGTATCAAGAAGGCAACAGGCCCAATCCCCTCCAAGATCGCCCCCCTTAAGTCCAAGACAGGTGAGGTCATCACTGACCAGGAACAGCAAATGCGGCGGTGGACCGAGCACTACCTCGAGCTGTACGCAACGAGGAACACCGTAACAGACACTGCTCTTAACACCATCCCAGACCTACCAGTCATGGAGGAGCTAGACACCCCACCTACTGCGGCAGAGCTCAGCAAAGCCATCGACCGCCTTGCTTGCGGGAAAGCACCAGGAAGCGACGGAATCCCTCCAGAAATCCTAAAGAGCGGGAAACCAGTCCTGCTACAGCCGCTCCACCATCTACTCTGTCGCTGCTGGAAGGAGGGTTACATCCCCCAGGATATGAGAGATGCCAACATTATCACCATGTACAAGAACAAAGGAGACCGCAGCGACTGCAACAACTACCAGGGCATCTCTCTCCTCAGCGTCGTCGGCAAAGTATTCGCCCGGGTCGCTCTTGCCCGCCTGCAGACCCTTGCTTCCCGCGTCTACCCAGAGCCCCAGTGTGGCTTCAGAGCTGGCCGATCAACAGTGGACATGATCTTCTCCCTACGCCAGCTGCAGGAGAAGTGTCACGAGCAGCATAAACCACTCTACCTCGCCTTTATCGACCTCACGAAGGCGTTTGATCTGGTCAGTCGAAGCGGTCTCTTCAGCTTGCTACGGAAGATTGGCTGTCCACCACATCTGCTTGCTGTGGTCATGTCCTTTCACGACAACATGCACAGCACGGTGTCCTACAACGGCGCAACCTCTGAGGCCTTCCCAGTCAGCAGCGGAGTAAAGCAGGGCTGCGTCCTCGCGCCTACGCTGTTCGGAATCTTCTTCTCCATGCTCCTCCAATACGCCTTTAAGGACTGCAGCGAGGGTGTCTTCATTCACACCAGATCCGATGGCAAGCTCTACAACCTGGCCCGTCTACGAGCCAAGACCAAAGTCAAAGAGGTGCTCATCCGTGAGATGCTCTTCGCCGACGATGCAGCTTTGACATCACACTCCGAAGAGGGACTCCAGCAGCTAGTCACTTGCCTTTCCCACGCATGCAAGGAGTTCGGACTAGCCATCAGCCTGACGAAGACGAACGTTATGGCTCAAGGCACGGGGACTCCCCCATGCATCATCATCGACGGATACACCCTGGAGGTTGTCAACGACTTCACTTACCTCGGGTCCACCATCTCGAGCTCTCTGTCAGTCGACCTGGAGGTCAACCGGAGAATCGCCAGGGCAGCCACAGTTATGGCCAAACTGAACCGGCGAGCGTGGAACAATTCCAGCCTCACTGAGAAAACCAGACTGCGCATCTACCAAGCCTGCATACTCAGCACTCTCCTCTATGGCAGCGAGACGTGGACCACCTACGCAAGGCACGAAAGGAAACTCAACAGCTTCCACATGAGGTGCCTGCGACGCATCCTGCATGTCGCCTGGCAGGATAAGGTCCCCAACACCGAGGTGCTGAAGCGAGCCAATATGAGCAGTTTGCATGCAGTTCTTAGCGAGAGACGCCTCAGGTGGCTCGGCCATGTCAAAAGAATGGATGCAGGCCGTATTCCCAAAGACCTCCTCTACGGCGAGCTAGCAGAAGGCAAGAGGTTGACAGGGCGCCCAAAACTGCGGTTCAAAGACATCTGCAAAAAGGACATGACACAATGCTCCATCAATCTCAACACATGGGAAGTTCAAGCAGACGACCGCCTAGCCTGGAGGCTCGCGGTCAGGCAAGGTACATCACGTGCAGAGGCTGCGCGCAACGAGGAGGCGGTCCAGAAAAGATCGAGGCGGAAGCAGCGTCAACAGCAGCAACAACGGCCATCTGCCTTCACCTGTAACAAGTGTGGCAGGGATTGTCACTCCCGAATCGGACTGCACAGCCATTCTCGGCGGTGCAGATAGACTCTCAGGAAGCTACGCCATCGTCTCTCGAGACGGACGGCTGCCGACGACGATAGGGTTTTCTATGTACACTATCACATTGTCTGTGAATAATGACAGTTTTACTTCTCCCTTTGCAATTTGGTGCCTCTTATTTCTTTTTCTTCTTTGATTGCTGTGGCTAGAACTTCCAGTACTATGTTGATTAAGAATGGTGAAAGTGGACACCCTTGTCTTGTTACTGTATTAAGGAGAAAGCTTTTATTTCTTGCCCATTAAATATGAGGTTGGCTGTAGGTTTCTCATATATGGCTTATATTAGGTTGAGGTATGCTCCCTCTATTCTCACTTTGCTGAGTGTTTTTATCATAAATGGATGCTGGATTTTTTCAAATGCTTTATCTGCATCTATTGATATAATCGCGTGGTTTTTGTCTTTCATTTTGCTTATGTATTGTATTACATTTATTGATTTGCAGATATCATACCATCCTTGCATTTCTGAGATAAATCCCACTTAATGGTGGTGGATGATCTTTTTAATGTATTTCTGAATCTGGATTGCCAATATCTTGTTAAGAATTTTAGCATGTATGTTTATCAGAGATATTGGCCTGTGGTTTTCTTTTTTTGTTGTGTCTTTATCTGGTTTTGGAATTAGGATGATACAAGCCTCATAAAAAGGGCTTGGGAGTCTTCCTTCTTCTTGAATTTTTTGGAATAGTTTGAGGAAGATAGAAGTTAGTTCTTCCTTAAATGTTTGGTAAAATTCACCTGTGAAGCCATCCCATTTGGGCTTTTGTGTGACATGAGGTTTTTTTCGTTGTTTTTTTTTTTTTTCAGATTTAATGTGTTTTATTGATTAAAATATTACATTTCTGCCAATTTCCCTTCCCTCTGCTCCCCTCCACCCGGTGGCCCCCCTCCCTCCAGTTGTCCCCCTTTTAGATTATGTCCATTAGTTGTGCATACAGTTCCTCCCAACCTCTCTCCGTCTATTCCATTCCCTCCTACCATGATCCCCAATTCCTATATCATCTCCCTCCCTCTCCCCACTCCCCCTCCCTGTTGACCTCCCCCCAATATGCTTCCCGTACCCACAGTTCCTTTTCCACTCTCGTTGCCTGTTTAGCTTGCCTTTGTTTCATCTCCCTAGCTTCTGTTTTTTAAACCAGTCCCTTTAACATCTCATATAACAGTGGTTTGGATCTAATGAACTCTTTCAGTTTTATTTTGTCCTGGAAACACTTTCTCTGTCCTTCTATTCTGAATGACAATTTCGCTGGATAGAGTATTCGTGGTTGTAGGTTTTGGATTTTCATTACTTTGAATATTTCTTGCCAGTCCCTTCTTGCCTGTAGGGTCTCTCTTGAGAAGTCAGCTGATAGTCTAATTGGGACCCCTTTGTACATAATTCTTTTCTTCTCTCTTGCTGCTTTTAAGATTCTCTCTTTATCTTTAATTTTTGACATTTTGATTATAATGTGTCTTGGAGTGGTTCTCCCTGGGTCCAGTCTCTTGGGAACTCTCCTTGCTTCCTGGACCTGCAAGTCTATTCCCTTCCCCAAGTCTGGGAAGTTCTCCTTTATTATATTTTCACTCAATTTTTCAAGTTCTAGTTCATCTTCCTCGCTCTCTGGCAAACCAATGATTCTTATGTTGGGCCTTTTATAGCTGTCCCAGAGGTTTCTGATCCTCTCATCGTTGCTTCCCATTTCCTCTCCCTGCATTGGTTGACTGCTTGTTCCTTCTCCATATTCCAGTTTGTTGAAATGAACTCTGGATTTTTTTTCCTCACCATCTGTCTCGTATGTGGTTTTGTTCCTTTCGTTATGAATGTTTTTCGCTTCTTTCTTATCTTTTTCCTGCTCTTTTGTGAATTCTGTAAGCCACCTGATAACAATGGCCCAGAACTGAGCCTCTGACAGGTTTCTTATCTGTTCATCTGTCAGGTTCTCTATCTGTTGCCTGGTGAGCTGTGCTACCGGGATTTCTATAGTTGTCTGCCTCATTTTGACAGATGCGTTTTGTTTTCTTGGGCCGGCTGTAAGGGGCAGTGCCTGTGTACGCGTCACAGTTCAGCGACTGGCGCCTGTCTGCGACCTATTTTGCAGCCCTGTGGTGCTTTCTTTGGGGGCGGGGGTCCAAGATGGATTCACACAGTTATTCAGTTAGGAGACCGGGATCCGTCCTCCCGCCCCCCCGGGCCTTACTGTTCAAGGCGATGCGGCGGCCGCTCTCCCCAGCGCCGGGGTCGCGCACCGCCAGGGGCTTGACCGCAGCCGGGATTCCTCGCCGCCCGCCGCTCCGGGTGCGACCGCAAACGGCACTGCCCTCTTTAACTCTTACCTGCCCAAATGGCACCGCTGGTTTGTAACTTCATATGTTGGACTTCCGTGTAGTTTTATTCTCTGGAATTTCTAGTTATCCTTTGTTTTGCAGTAGTTGTATTCCTCTCTAGTTGTAGAGGGAGACCTAGCGTGTCCGTCTAAGCCTCCGTCTTGGCCGGAAGTCTCACGACATGAGTTTTTTTTATTACTGCTTCAATCTCACTAGTTAGTATTGGTCTATTCAGGCTTTCTGCTTGTTCTTGATTGAGTTTTGGCAGATTGTATACTTCTAGAAATTGGTCCATTTTTCCCAGGTTGTCCAACTTCTTGGCATAGTAATTTCTTACAATCCTTTGTATTTCTGTGGTCAGTTGTAACTTCTCTTTCATTTCCAATTTTACTTATTTGGGTCCTCTTTTTTTCTTGATGAGTCTGGTTTAAAGATTTGTCAATTTTGTTTATCTTTTCAAAGAACCAGCTCCTTGGTTTACTGGTATGTTGAATTGTTCTTTTAATCTCTATGTCATTTAATTCTGCTCTGATCTTATTTCCTTCCTTCTACTTGCTCTGGACCTTGTTTGTTGTTGTTCCTTTAGCTCTTATAGATGTAGGATTAGGATGTTTATTAGAGTTTTTCTCTCTTTTTTAGGTGGACCTGTATTGCTATGAACTTTTGTTTCAGGACTGCCTTCTCTGTTTCCTATAGGTTTGGGGTTGTTGTGTGCTCATTTTCATTTGTTTTCAGATACTTTTTTATTTCTTCCTTGATCTCATTGTTGACCCATTCACTGTTTAATAGCATGTTATTCAGTCTCCATGAACTTGAATTTTTTTCCTTGAGGTCAGTTTCTAGTTTCAATTTATTGTTATCTGAGCACATGCTTAATATGATTTCAATTTTCATGAGTTTGTTGAGGCTTGTTTTGTGTCCTACCATGTGGTCTATCTTTGAACATGTCCCATGTGCATTTGAAAAGATGTATATTTTGCTTCTTTGGGGTGAGAGGTTCTGTATATATCAATAAAGTCCATTTGATCTAGAGTGTTGTTCAGTGCTACAATATCCTTGTTGATTCTTTGTTTGGAAGATCTATCCATTGCTGACAATGGGGTGTTAAAATCTCCTCCAATGACTGTGTTGTTACCAATATCTTTCTTGAAGTCCCCCAAGACTTAAAATATATTTAGGTGTTCCTATGTTGGGTTCTTATACATTTACAAGGGATATCTCCTCCTATTGAACTACTCCCTTAAATATTATGTAGTGACCTTCTTTGTCCCTTTTTATGGCTTTTTTAAAGTCTATTTTGTCTGATATAAGTATTGCTACCCTACTTTTTTATATGTCTATTTGCTTGGAAAATTTTTTCCATCCCTTCACTTTCAACCTGTGTAGATCTTTTGTTCTGAGGTAGGTCTCTTGTAGACAGCATATATGTAGGTCATGTTTTCTTTTCCATTCATCTACCTTATGTCCTTATGTTTTTTGATTGGAGCATTTAATCCATTTACATTTAAGGTTATTATCAATAGGTACTTATTCATTGCCATTTTTCCCTTTGTACCTGTGTTCCCCTCTCCCTCTCTTTCTCTCTCCCCCTTCCACCCCCCCTTCTTAAGTCAATCCCTTTAGCATCTCTGTAGTGCTAGCTTAGTGGAAATGTACACTTCTAGCCTTCTTTTGTCTGAGAAGCTCTATTTTTGCCTTCCATTTTAAGTGAGAGCCTTGCTGGATAAAATAGTCTTGGTTGTAGGTCTTTGCTTTTCATTACCTGGAATATTTTGTGCCAGTCTCATCTGGCTTGTAGTGTTCCTGTTGAGAAATCAGCCAAAAGCCTTATTAGAGCTCCCTTATATGTTACTTGCTGTTTCTCCCTTGCTGCCTTTAAGATTCTCTCTTTGTCTTTATAATTTGCCATTTTAATTATGATGTGTCTTGAAATAAGACTTTGGGGGTTCATCTTGATTGGGACTCTTTGAGCTTCCTAAAGTTATGTGACTTTTACTCCCACTAAGTTAGGGAGGTTTTCTGTCATTATTTTTTCGAAACAGTTTTCTATCTCTTGCTCCTTTTCTTCTCCTTCTGGTATTCCTATGATGTGAATGTTGTCACATTTCATATTGTCCTGAAGCTCCGTTAAACTGTCTTAATTTTCTTTGAGTCTTTTTTTGCTTTGTTGCTCTGACTTGGTATTTCTTTCTACCTTGTCTTTCAGCTTGCTGATTCAGTCCTCTGCTTCATCTAGCCTGCTTTTAATTCCCTCTAGTGTTTTTTCATTTCACATATTGTATTCTTCATTTCCTCTTGGTTCTTGTTCATAGTTTCTATGTCCTTTTTCATGCTGCTGTAGTTCCCATTAAGTTCCTTGTATGTCTCATAAAGTTCCTTGAGCTTTCTTATAATCAATATTTTGAATTCTATGTCTGATAGATTGCTTGCCTCAATGTCACTTAGCTCTTTTTCTGGGGATTTCTCCTTTCCTTTTGATTGGGGTTGTTTTTTTGTCTCCCTATTTTGGGTGACTTTTTGTTTCTTTCTGCATCTCAGGTTGCTCTGCTTTGCCTGCCTGCCTTTGTGTGATGGATATCTGTGGTAGGTTTGTGGGATTCAGTGGTGCAGTCTCTTTGATCTTCTTATCTGGATGTTCTAGGGTTGGCCTTTACTCAGTTTATGTTGGCTCTCTTGTAGTTGGGCTTTGATTATTGGTGGCTCATTCATTGGTGGTTTCTTCCCTCCAGCTGGGTACTGGGAGTCACACCTCCCCCTCATTTTGTATGTTGCTGTACAGGTCATGGTTAAGAAAGCATTATTACCCAGAAAACAAAACACATGCCAGCAAAAATACCCCCCCACCACCACATACCACACCAGCAATATCAATAGCAATTGAGCAAAGATTAGTAAAGGTGGAGAGAGATTAAAAATATTATAAGATAGGAAAAATGGAATATGAGATGACTAAATGAGAGAAAGATGATTTTGAGTGGGAAGAGGGAGAGGAAATCATAATAGTAAGGGTTAGAAATGAGGCAAAGAAAGGAAGAGAATAAAATTTTAAATGTAAGTAAAACAGACAAGGGTATGGCAAAATAGAGTAAGAAAAGGGAGACGTATACTGTGAGGTTTGAAGTAAAATTTAAAAGGTAATAAACCAAAGGAAACAAAATTGAAGAAAAACCACAACAGGGTCAATAACAATGACAGCTGAGCAAAGATTAATAAAGGTGGAAAGAGACTCAAAATATTATACAAAAGAAAAAAGAGAATGTGAGATGTCTACAATAAAGAAAAGTGATTTCGAGAAGATAGGGGGAGGAAAATTAATAAGAGTAAGGAATAGAATCCTGGCTCAGAAAGGGAAAAAATAAAATTCCAAACTCAAATAAGCAAGGGCAAAAGGAAGGTAAAATGGAATAAGACAGGGAAAAAGTAACCTTTGATTTTTGAAATTAAAAAATAGTGAATAAATAGGAATATGGTTAAAGAAGAACAGCAATAACTGTAATATCCACACCCAACAAGCCATAATTTATAAAGGTGGAAAGGAAATAATATTATCAGAGGGGGGAAAGAATGTGAGCTGACTAAAGGAAGGAAGAATGCTTTTGAGAGGAGAGAGGGAGAAGAAATAGTAAAAGTAAAAAATAGGAACAAGGTGTAGCATGGAAGAATATTTAATTTACAATAAAAATAAGAAAGGGAAGGAAGAAAGCACAATGGAGTAAGACAAGGGAAAGGTACAATGTGAGATTTGAAATAACAATAAAATAAAAAATAATATGAAATCTAAAAATAAAAGAAAGACAAAGAACAGTGAATTAGTTGGAATACAACTGAAGCAAAAGAAGAAATATTGAGGCTATGTGAAAGGAAGAAAAACATGCAAATTCTGAAGAAGAACAAGGTGAAATTTGTCTCAGCAGTTTGGTGTTCACCTTCTGACTTCTCTTTCTGGATCCACCGCTGGCTTTTTAACAGTTCAAGGTCCCACAGTGGGTCATCTAACTTCCTGCAGCACTGCCTGTATCACCTTCACTGCCTGTAGAGGGAACGTCTGTTGCAATCTGGAGGGTGGGACCCCTGGGTGTCCCCTGAGAGGCACTGTTCAGTCTTATGGGAAAATTGTGGCTATGTTCCCCCTGCCCCTGCAACACCCATCTTGGTCTGTTCCAGCTTATTTCCAATAATGTATAATATCAGATGAATTAACTGTCCATTTCAAGGGAAGGGCCAATCTGTGTAAGAGGGTCAGCTCTCTCCTATTTGGTGCTGAAGGCAGCTCTGTGTGTGAACTGAGGCTGGGCAGGGCCCTGATTCCCCCTTGCTGCACTGCTTTCTGATCTCCCTGCTTTTAGGGCCACAGTGAAACAGCGCCCTAGGAACCAGTGTATTTTGTTTCCATGGGAGAAGTTCAAAATGGGCCCTTTGGGCATTCCTCTTTTTGTCTTTCTCTTGAGGATATGCACCCTGCAGGGGATTCTTGACCCTGTTTTGTAGATCTTCCCTGTTGGTGGTGCTTTGGATCCTGCAGAAGGTGGGGGCTGGGTGCAACCATCCTTGCCTGGCAGTTTAATCTTCACTGGGGAAGGGGGCTCTGTCTGGCTGTAAATAATCTCAGGTGTTCAACTCCCGCCCGTCCAGTTCCCAGCTCACTGCTCTCACAGTAGAGTCCCAAACTCTCCAGCTCACTGCTCTCACAGTAGAGTCCCAAACTCTCCACTCTGCTCAGCATCCACCCTGCCAGCTGCACTGGCTGGGGCCAAGGAATCCTCCTCACTGTGCACCTGTCTGATCAATCTGCCCAGCTGCACTGAGGGGAGCAAACCATGCCCTCAGCCTACCCCCAGTGCAGGGCAGCTGCACACAGTGTCCCTGTCCAGCATGCCTTAGCTCCCCTTTTAAGAAGTCTCTCTGGTCACTCCCCTTGCAGCACTGAGTCACTGTCAGGCTTTCCATACATGCCACCTCTCCAAAAAGCCAAGAGTCTCTCACAGTCAAGGCTGGCCACAGCCTGCCTCCTCCATGAGACTCAGGTGCAGATAGAAGTCCTCTCTCTCCTTGGCTCTCTCCCAGTTGGTGTTTCCCACTGCAGCTGTGAGTGTGCGTGTGTGTGTGGCCTGGATCTTCCCAATTTTGTGTATTCAAGTCATTCCTGGCCCAGGTCTGGGGATTTCCTGCCCTGGGAAGGGAGGGAGCTGCAAAGCTGCAATCTCAGCAGCTGCTGGCACCACACATGGGGTATTTCTCCTTCCACCTAAAAACCTTCTTATCACCCATTGCAAAGCACCTTCTGTACTCCTTGGCTTCCAAACTTCATATCAGCTAAGATGCTGTTGAATGTTCAGTTTATTTTTCAGATCAGCCAAGCGTCTAAGTTGGGGACAACAGCAAGTGGATTCAGCTTCTGTTACAGAACCCCTGGGCTGCTCCAATTGAAAACAAACCCACGGGCTCTTTAGTCAGGGGCCCGATTGCCCACCGCCAAAATTATAACTCTCAATACCAGAGTTTAGTGAAAAGAAAAAGAATTGTTTATTTAACAGTTATATAGATTTAGTTATTTGTGGACTTCTGTTGTTAAGTCTTATGTTCTTTAAAACACCCACAAACACATATTTCTGCCTCCCCCCTACCAAAACTGGCTAGTTTTAGAAAAGTCAGAGAAACCCTTTCCCTACTTTCCAAACACAGTTCAGCTTTACCAGTAGCTGCCAATCATTCAATTCTGATTGGGGAGACCTGTGTTATGGGGTCCACCAGCTTTTAATCCAGAACCTCGTGGATTCTCAGCCTCCTTGTAAACTGTATAGTTAGTCCTCTTGTAATCCACATGTTCAGTCTGTTCCTTTTCAAAGCAGCAAGGTATGTCTCTTCCTTAAAACTGCATCGTCGGTCCCAGTTAAATTCACATGATCAGCCTGTCCCCAGTTAAATTCGCAGTCAGCCTAAACCTCAGTTAAAATGTCTGCCGCTTATTTTTAAATCCCTGACTCCGTCCTCTGATGCAGTGGGTGCGGTAACCAGTTCTGACCATTCACAGAACCTCACACAGGCTCTGTGTGCTTTCTCCATACAGTCCCTTGGTCCAAGACCCCTCCCATCTACCTGAGGCTTTGGATGCATTAGTCATTTTGCATAAAAAAAGACACTAGCCACTGCCTCAGGCATGTGGAGGCATTCTAAAAGCTGCTTCCTTTTCCCCATCCCCCAGCCGCAAACTCTGGGGATTTTTGGACACCCCTGTTTCTGTAACACTGCCACCTACTTGGTTGCCATCTATACCGCCTAATTTAATTTTAATAAATTAAAAATCTGTGCTTAACAACTCATTCTCAAAATTCATGAAACAATTTGCTCTTGCAAACTTGTATGCGCTAACTCCAGCACAACACAGCAGGTGTGCCTAGGTAGTTCAGATTTGGTGATGGTGCATCCTCTTCCAGTATCTCCATGAAATAGTTTCACCTTCCACTCAGCTGTAGCTAGGGCTTCCCTTTTTGTTTCTGATATATATAGATCTCGCTTATTGAAATTTTAGCTTTTTAAAAGGTATTTTGTGATAATCTTCCAGCACCATTATGTGTTTAATGTAGATAGAGGTATTTTCTAAGGTAATTCATTGCAATATTGATAGGTTGCCTGATTTCTTGCATCCTTACTACTCATTCCCCACTCTAAAAATTAAATTAATGTTTATATTTCTCATCCTAGAGCATAACTTGCTGTTACTACAAATAGAAATTTGGGTGTTTCCTGACCTGGCCTCATGACTGATGGCAGACATTAGGGTTTCTTGCTTTTATCAGGTTTGGGCACTGAACAAGTGGGACATTCTGGCAGGAAGGTGTCAGATCATGGACACCTGGACTTTGAACTTTGGTAATCAACCTGGCCCTGGACTTAGTGTTACAGAACCCCTGGGCTGCTCCAATTGAAAACAAACCCACGGGCTCTTTAGTTAGGGGCCCGATTGCCCGCCGCCAAAATTATAACTCTCAATACCAGAGTTTAGTGAAAAGAAAAAGAATTGTTTATTTAACAGTTATATAGATTTAGTTATTTGCGGATTTCTGTTGTTAAGTCTTATGTTCTTTAAAATACCCTTAAACACATATTCTTGCCTCCCCCTACCAAACCAGGCTAGTTTTAGAAAAGTTAGAGAAACCGTTTTCCTACTTTCCAAACATAGTTCAGCTTTACCAGTAGCTGCCAATCATTCAATTCTGATTGGGGAGACCTCGTCTGTGTTATGGGGTCCACCAGCTTTTAATCCAGAACCTCGTGGATCCTCAGCCTTCTTGTAAACTGCATAGTTAGTCCTTTTGTAATCCGCACAGTCAGCCTCAGCCTCAGTCCAATCCAAACAGTCAGCCTGGCTAAAATGTCTGCCGCTTATTTTTAAATCCCTGACTACGTCCTCTGATGCAGTGGGTGCGGTAACCAGTTCTGACCATTCACAGAACCTCACACAGGCTCTGTGTGCTTTCTCCATAACAATCCCCTGGTCCAAGTCCCCTCGCATCTACCTGAGGCTTTGGATGCATTAAAGCTATTTTGCATAAAAAAGACACTAGCCACCAGCCTCAGGCATGTGGAGGCTTTCTAAAAGCTGCTTCCTTTTCCCCATCCCCCCAGCCGCAAACTCTGGGTTTTTTTGGAACACCCCTGTTTCTGTAACATTAGCATTTCCCAAAAGACATGTTGATGGACTGAAACTTTCCCAGAGGAAATGCTAATGGACTTAGCCCGATATGTTAACTAAGCTGGTGTGGGAGGGGGAAAGCAATGAGATGTAAATAACCTACTGAATATGTCAATAAGCAAACTCCCCCTTACCGAAAAGTGTATAAAAAAGGTCCCTGCAGAAGTGCCAGGGGCGATTCCTACGGGCCCACGAGGAGGACCGGGAGCTACCCCCACCCCCTCCGCCACCGTTTCCCTTGCTCCTACAGGCTGTTGAGTCGGTCCGGGGAATTGCCTTTCCCCTTCCACCTTCCCCTTCCTTTGTTCTCTCAATAAACCAGTTATCTGTTCCCATAGCAGTCACTGGGAGATTTCTCAGAGCAGGGCTACCCTGACAGAAGGAAACAGCCAGATATTGGGTTTAAAGGTGTATCAGTTATGTTCCTGGTAGAAAAAGGATGGCAAACAAATTGGTTAATTTGAGCAGATTTTAATTTAATAAAATCTAAAACATATATGTGTTTAATCTTTACTCAAGAATATTCTTATTGATTCTAGAGAGAGAAAGGAAAAGAGAGAGAGAGAGAGAGAGATCAATGTGAGAGAAAAACATCAATCAGTTGCCTCCCAAATGCACCTGGACTGGAGATCAGACTCACAACCTAAGTATGAGCCATGACAGAGAATTTAACCCACAACCTTTTTGTGTATGGGACAACACTCCAATCAATTAAATCACCTGGCCAGAGCTAAAATTTAAAAACAAAAATCTTTTATCCTCACCTGAGGACATTTTTTAAAATTGCCTTTAGAGAGAGAGGAAGTGAGAGAAAGAGAGAGAGATAGAGAGAGAGAGAGAGAGAGAAACATTGATTGATTACCTTCTTGTACACATCCTGACTAGGGATTGAACCTGCAATCTGAGTATGTGTGCTGACCAGGAATCAAACCTGCCACCATTTGATTTATGGATGACATTCCAACCAACTGAGCAACACCAATCAGGGCTAAAATCTAAAATCTTTAATAAAAATTTAAAAAGCTCTGTTTATGAAAGTGTAGACAAAACAGGGACAGGGAGGTATCTTGAGCTAAAGAGAGTGGGGGCACTGTTTCACCCCTCCAGCTTGACTGGGTGAGGGTAGAGGGTGATAAAAGGGCCCCAGAGGCAGAAAGTATTGTATAGAGAGGGCCACCTGATAATATACATCACCTTTTAGTGAGTAAAACTGCCAGGCTTCCAAGACCTGCCCACTTTCCTCCCTTTCTCCCAATCCCCTAATTATGCTCTTCGTTGCTTGAATCAAAACAGGAGCCAGGAGGTAATCCATATGGATCGGCTGCAGGAGCATGGAGCAGGGCAGAGAAGGGCGGGGCATAAATATGGAGTGGTTAATGGAAGAACCGGGGTGCAGAGACCATGGAACCTGAGAAAAAGAGGGTCACAGATTAGGGGAGGAGAATGAGGTGATGCATACCCAGATCAGTCATTTGAGTGGTTTCTCCCATTTTTCAGAAGCTCAGGAAACAAGGGTGATTTGGAAAGGAAGCTTGTCAATCACTGGCTGGATTTCAGGTCTGTTTCTATTAAAATGAAAGGAAGAACTGTACTGAGTCAAATGTGTCCCAGTTTCCTTTATTTTTATTTTTCTCTCTTCTGAATACACACGTAAGGTGCAAAGATTTTTGAATGATCCTAAGTCTTGGTTTATAACTTACTCTCATCATTTGTCTGAGTATATTTTTTATTTTTTGTTTGTTTTCAATAATTTAATAAGCACTTGTGAATCCAATACCCAGCACATGTGTGAGAACTTTTATAATAACTCCACAATATATCTAAGTCCATTAGATCAAGCCTACTAATCATGTTGCTTACAACATCTATATTCTTTCTTTTGCCTGCATGATATATGAAGAATTGAGGGGGATATAATAAAATATCCTACTACAATGGTAGATTTATTATTTTCTACCTGTATACTGTGTTGATTTTGGCTTATATCTTTTATTGTTATATGTTAGATACACATATGTTTATATTTGCTATATTTTTCTTGATAAGGTGAATATTTAATATACAAAATGAGTCTTTCTATCCTATGATGTTTCACCCTTTAAAATTAATTTTTAAATTTTTTTTATTTAAGTATAATTGGTTTACAATATTATATTAGTTGTAATAATTTCAGATGTATAATATAGTGATTTGACATTTTTATACCTTTCATGTGACCACCTCACTAATTCTAGTAGTTATCTGTCACATATCAAACATCACAAGATTATTGACTATACCCCTCTCCACCTTTGTTTACCCATCTTCCCATTCCTTCCCTTATGGTAACTATGCCTTTGGTCTCTGCTTCTATGTTTTGTTTTGTTTTATTTGTTCATTTGGTTTTTTGTTGTTTTTTTTTTTTAGATTTCACATATAAGTGAGACCATACAGTATTTGTCTTTCTCTGCCTGACTTTGGCATAACACCCTGTAGATCACCCATGTTGTCACAAATGGCTATTTTTTATCTTAATATATCCATACCATTTTCTATTTACTTAGTATTTCAATACTTACATGATATACCCTTTCTATCTTTTACACACAATTTCTGAGAGTGAGAACACAAAAAGTAGATTAGAAAAAGTATTAAATTTAATGAAATCAATAGCTATACTCGGTTGTGTAAAAGAACATTCTTTCCTTGGTAAATACACACTGAAGTATTTAAAGATAAAAAACTATGATGTGTACAATTTCAGAGACAAATGTTATATCTATATATAGTTAGTATAAATAAGCTAATCTTATTCTTGCAACTTTCAAAATTTTACATTTTTTACAACTAAAACAGAAAAAACCCACATGAGGCTATGAAAATATTACCTCCATAGAATAAAAACAAAATTCTATGAAAATAGACAATCAGAGACCTAATGCTTCTAAAAGTCATTTAAAATGGTGATTAGGCAAAACTAACCAACTACATGCATTTCCTTTAATTACAGCAACATTATTTTTTAATTTTCTCCCTTCCCACTGAATGGGAGAGTGTATATTCACCAATACATCTGATAAAAGAGTTAATATCCAAAATTTATAAAGAATTTATAAAGCTCAACACCAAAAATCCCCAAACAATCTAATTAAAAAATGGGCAAAGGACCTGAATAGATACTTCTCCAAAGAGGACATATAGATGGCCAATAGATATATGAAAAAGATGCTCAATGTCACTATTCATCAGAAAAATGCAAATTAAAACCACAGTGAGATATCAACTCACACCTGTCAGAATGCCTAACATCAATAAATCAACAAACAACAAGAGCTGGCAACGATGTGGAGAAAGGGGAACCCTTCTGCACTATTGGTGGGAATGCAGAATGATGCAACCACTGTAGAAAGTAGTATGGAGATACCTCAAAAAATTAAAAATAGAACTCCCTTATGACCCAGCAATTCCATTTCTGGGAATTTACCCCAAGAAACCCCAAACACTAATTCAAAAGAACATAAGTACCCCTATGTTCATTGCATTGTTATTTACAATTGCCAAGATATCAAAGCAGTCTAAGTACCTATCAGTAAATGATTGGGTCAAAAAACTGTGGTACATTTACACAATGGAATACTACTCAATCATAAAAAAGAAGAAAATTTTACCCTTTGCAACAGCATGGATGTATCTGGAGAACACTATGCTAAGTGAAATAAGCCAGTCAGAGAAACACAAATACCTTATGATTTCACTCATATGTGGAATCTAATGAACAAACTGAACTAGCAAGCAAAATAGAGGCTGACTCATAGATAGAGAGCAGGCTGACAGCTCAGAGTAGGGTGGTTAGGGGGTAGGATGGTATGGTGGTTAGGGGGCGGAGGGATTGAGCAAAAGGAAAAAGTTCTCATGGACACGGACAAGTGTGGTGATTGTGGGGGTAGGGAGTATAAGAAGGATATATAGTAAGGGAAAAATACAATAATAAATATGAGAATGTTAAAATGTTTAAAAATAGTAAACAAAAAGTCCTTTCTACTGTTACATTTTCTAAGGAACTTTCTTTTTCTCAGGTTATTTCTTTTTTTATATCATTTCAAATATCTGAGAATAATACTTATTTTGTTGTTTGTTTAAACTGTTGCCTGCCTTACATCTAAGGTCACATTTTCATTTTAGTCTTTCTTTATCACATTGTTGGTTTTCCAGAAAATATCTGTAGTTCAGTTTTTAGTTCATGTTTTGAAATGAAGCACTTAAGAGCAATTTAAAAGATTGCAGCACTAAAGGGCTTCCAAGAAGATGGGCCTTGGGTTTATTTGGCTAATTTACTGGAAATATTATAATGTGAAGTCTCTCTACATATATCCAAAGCAGAAACTTTCAGGCCTTAGGTTGAGGGGCAGGGCAAGGGTATGACAAATGAATAGCAGCCCATGTTCTAGAACAGGAGTGGAAGGGGAGTTGAGGACCAACCATTCGGTAAAGATACTTTCTATTAATTCCCACAAGTATGCCAAGAACTAAGTGAATTATGGCAAAACTATATACAGTCCTTCAAAACAATGTTTTAGAAGGACCCTCAATCACAAAATAAAATTTGTTATATATTACATTTAAAAATAGTTACAAATTGGCCTATTTACTAAGATCTCAAGCCTATAAACAATTTTCTATTTATATCTATGTCTACATTTCTATCTTTGAAGGTAGAAAGAATAAAATGCTCTCCTCTTCCTTCTCTCAATATGGACAGACAGGTCCACTGTGACTGGCTTTAAAAACCCAACCATTAAATGAAATCTGCGTGTGGAGCTATTAGTCACCACAATGTATGGAACTGAGGTTGAGTAACCACCTACACCTATTCCGTTTCTTTGTTCCTTGCCACCAGGCTTGTGGGGCCCCCTACCTACTGCAACACATTTGCAGTTTCACTCCCTTTTGAATTCTCAACCCGCTGTTTTTCAATCGTTTTACATAGCTTGTGTCATCAATCTTTCTCATTTCCCTTGTATATAATTCAATACTTTAAAACAAAGATTTGTCACAAATGATTAAAACAATGAATTCATATCATACCTCACCAAAAAATGAGAAGAAAAGAGACAAAATTTTCACTTGATCTGAACCTTGAAGCCATAGACGGGCGTCTTCAGGTATTGAGATGGGACGGCTGAGCAGGACATGGCACTCCTCCGTGGGAGGAGTTGTCAGGAGCGTCCACGACACACTGGTGCACATGACCTGCCTCTCTCAGCCTAAACTGACGGCGGTAAATCATCTCTGTGTAACAAGACAAGTTTTAATAGCCACGAAAGGTGGTAGTTCATAAAGTGTCCACATAAGATAAAACTAGTTTCAGTTTCTAATCTGTGCAGATTCTGTACAGGATGCCTCTATATGCTCATGCCTACATGTATACGTTTACTTATAATTTATGTATTTTTGTTTTTTAGGCATCCACTTAACAGATACCAGGCATTATATTAAGTACTGAGAAAACAGACATGATCACCCAGACCTTGCCCCTTAGGGAACTGACAGAAAAACATACCAACAACATAACAAATTATCATCTCATGTGACAGGTCTGGTCCTGGCTTTGGGGTGAAGTGAAAAAATATCTAGGCAGTCCCGTGTTCATTTATCTCATTTGACTAATGAAAGTGGGGATTGTAAAGATGCCAGAGGCTGTGAGAGGAAGCGTGTCTAAAGCTTAAGCACACCCCTCTGCAACCAGACTACCTGCTTTTGAACTGTGGTATCACCTTTTAGTGATGTTATGACATCACACAAGTTATTTAACTCCTCTGGATCGGGTTCCTCATCTGTAAAGTGAATAATGATTATCGTAATACCTCTTCAAAGGAATAATGGGAGGGAAGGAGGACTGGATCAGCAGCCATTTTGTGCTAGAGCTCTACCATTCCCTTAGACTCCCTGAGAAAAATGAATTAGCTTCCAGGCAACTGGGGAGGCACTTGGGCACATTTTCCTAACCCTAGCCCCATCTCTCTCTTATTCACTACCACACCATGGAATCTTTGGTTGCCTAAAAGCTGTGGGAATCAGCTACTCGCCAATGAGTCTGGAGTCATCAAACATTTTCTTGATTAAGGGCCAGGAACAGGGGCACAGCTGGTTTATAAATGATGTTCATTTAACCCTGATGTTCATTTGACCCCTTGATATGAGACCTATCTCCTGGATTTCCCAGTAGGGAAATTAAGCTGCTGACATTTATATTCACTTACATTCACGTACTGCATAATGTTTCAGTCAATGATAGACCACATGCACTATGGTGATCCCATAAGATTATAACAAAGTAGAAAAATTCTTACCATCTAGTAATGTAGCAGCCGTTGTGACATTGTAGCACAACGCATTATGTGATCCTGGTGATGCCGGTATAAACAAACCCACTGCACTGCCAGTAGTGTAACAGTGTATCACGTACCATTATGTATAGTACATAATACCTGATAATGATCCTAAGTGTTATGTATTTAGTATACCATACTTTTATTGCTATTTTAAAGTGCATTCTTTCTACTTATTAAGAAAAAGGTTATGAAACCATACGCTGTGTCAGCTGGCAGCAGCCTCACACATCTCACGTTTACCGTGTCTCTTAATTGCATCTTTTTCTCTTGTGCTGGATTAGACATTGTGTTGTTTTGTACAGTCACACGCTTAGAGGCTTGTAGCCTAGGAGCAATAGGCCAGGCCATAGCCTAGGTATGTGGCAGGCTACACCATCTAGGTTTTTGTAAGTGCACTTTGTGATGTTTGCACAACAAAATCACCTAATGATGCATTTCTCAGAATGCATCCCCATCATTAAGCAGTGCTTGACTGTATTCTTGCAATTCCTGCAAGTGCACGACCACCCCTGGTTTAAGATCCATGACCTGACTGTAACTTGGAGATATGAATTGGTGTCTGTACCCTCATGCTACTGCTGACTGTTGCTTCCCTCTTAGATTAGGACAGCCTTGTAGAGGTCTGGGCAGGGCACCCTGGAGGATACACACATACAAAGGGGCTGCCTGCAACTACTTCACTTCCCCAAAACTCTGTCATTTAAATCTAACACTCAACCCTAACCCTCAAAGACATTGATGACAAAGAGAATTCACAGAAGCTATTCTGAGGATATAATGGTTTCCTGTCCAGCCAATGAGGAGCATATGTGAGAGGCAGCATCACTTTTCTCCAGCAGACTGGGTCACTAAGAAGGCCAACAAGAAGCATGGAGCTGCAATCAGGAGGAAATGTAGCATAAAATACACATATCAAGAAATGTGTAGAATCATTAGGACATTACAGACATCAGTGAGGTCTATAGTAAAAAGTTAATGAAAAGAGGTCCCATATTATAAGACTTAAAATAATAATCAAATCCACTGCACTTTAAGGAGCTGACCATGTGAATATAAAGGTCTATCAGCAAGTATAGATGAGCATGAATGACCAAAAGGTGTTTTTATTTTTTACTACACTTATCTTTTCATTGTATCATTAACTTTCTAATACACTGCACTTTTATTTTTCCCTGATTATTCCTTTTATTACATAATATTTTTTTGTTACATGGAGGCAATTGTTATGCAAATACTTCTGAAGTTTCTAAAAATATAATTTAGAAAAGTATTTAGAGCTGTTTTCTAACAACAGGATCAGGGCAGCAATGGAAAGAGGGTCATTCAAACACAGTGGAACGTCCTGGCCCACATTCCTGGCCTCGGTGCACACACTCTCAGGCAGCCGCAGCACTGACTACAAGAGCTATCCTACAGGCAGGGAACAACAACACATGCCTCTCAAAGATTAAACTAAGAAGGAACATAAGAAAAATTGCCATGGCTGGTGTGGTTCACCCGGTTTAGTGCTGGCCTGCAAACCAAAAGGTCACTGGTTTGATTCCCAGTCAGGGCACATGCCTGATTGTAGGCCAGGTCCCCAGTTGGGGGCATGCAACAGGTAACCGATTGATGTATCTTTCGCACACCAATGTTTCTCTCCCTCTCTTTCTCTCTCCCTTCTCCTCTCTCTAAAAATAAGTAAGTAAATAAATAAATAAATCTTAAAAAAGAAAAGAAAAATACATTTGGGGAATTAGGAGAGATGTTGTTTAAGGGTACAATAACTAAGTCCTGGAGATCTAATGCACAGTATAGTGAATATAGACAACAATATTGTGTTATAATCATCAAACATGAAAAATATATATATTTTCAGAAAACACTTTATTCATAATAATAATAAAAAGTAAAACACCAAGAAAGGAAATTAAATATATCTGAAATCTTGAAAAAATTAGGAAATTTAGTAAAGGCCCATAAAAAAATAGATAAATGGTACAATATACCTTATTCCTAGATGGGTTTCTAGATGCACTTTCTCTATGCTTTTACAGGTTTATTGATATATAATTGACATACAATAATCAGCTGATGTTTAAAGTATAATTTGATGAGTTTTGACATATGTATACATCTGTCAGGCCATCACTGCAGTCAAGATAGTGAACATAGCCAGTATCTCTAAAACATCTTTGTGGTCCTTTGTAAACCATTCTCATATCCAGTCCCCAAGCAATTACTTAACTGCTTTCTGTCAGTTTGCATTTTCTAAAATTTTATTTAAATAGAATCATACAATAACCCTTTTTTCATCTTTCTTTATCATAATTATCTTTAGGTTCACCATATTGTTGCACATATCAATGATTTTTTCCTTTTGATTGTTGAGTAGTGTTTCATCATATATATACTGATATTGTTTCCAATTTGGGGCTATTACAAATAAATCTTCTATGAACATTCTGTGCAAGTCTCTGTGTGTACATATATTTTCTTTTCTCTTGGACAAATACTTAGAAATGGAATGCTTTAAAAATATGGTATGTTTTATTTAACTTTTTAAAAATCTGTCAAACTATACATAAAATCACCAGTAGATTATGGTACATTTTACATTCCCACCAGCAGTATGAAAGTATTATATGTCCTTTGCATTTCATATAAATTTAAGAGTAAACATCCATTTATTTAATACATCTATATGATTTGGATTGCAATTGTGTTGAATTTTAAAATTCATATATTGACTATACTGATTTTCCAGTCTTTGAACATGGTATATGTCTCTGTTTATTTAGGTATTCTTTAATTTCTCTCAACAATGTTTTGTAGTTTCAGTATACAGATTGTACACATTTTCTTTCAAGTTCACCCTTGAGTGATTTATATCACTGATGACATTGTAAATAAGAGTTATAAATATCAATTTTTGATTATCCATTGCTAGTATATAAAAATAAAATTTATAATCTTTGCCTTAACTAATGTGGCTTGGTTGGTTGGAGTGTCTTCCCATAGACTGAAAGGTCATGGGTTCAATTCCAGGTCAGGGCACATTCCCAGGTAGCTGTTCAATCCCTGGTCAGGGTGCATATGAGAAGGCAGCTGATTGATGCTTCTCTCTCACATTAATCTCTCTCTCTTTCTCGCTCTCCCTCTTTCTTTCTCTCTCACCATCTCTCCTGCCCTCTCTCCCTTCCTCTCTCAATAAAAGAAATGGAGCCCTGGCTGGTGTGGCTTGGTGGATTGAGCACCGGCCTGCAAACCAAAGCATTGCCAGTTCTATTCCCAGTCAGGACATGTGCCTGGGTTGTGGGCCAGGTCACCAGTTGGGAGCCACAAGAGGTAACCACACATTAGTGTTTTGTTCCCTTTCTTTCTCCCTCCCTTCCCCTCTCTCTAAAAATAAATAAATAAAATCTTAAAAATAAAAATTAAAAAAAAACAGCAATGGAAAAAACATGTCCTTGGGTGAGGATTAAAAGTTGATCATCTTTATTGAATTTGTATTGTACCACCTTGCTAGACTCACTTTTTGCTTACAGAGGATTTTTTTCTATAGAGTCCATAAAATGTTCTATTATAGGGATTTACCACCTATAGCCAGTAAGCCAAGACCAGCCAATCACTGTTTTTTGTACAATCTCTGGGCTGAAAATGACTTTACACATTTAAATGGTTGCATTTTCAGTGGTTATGTGTAAGTATATACATCTAACCATAACAATATCCCTGATTTTGTCTCTTAAGTAACAAAGCCTAAAATGTCTATGATCAGAACCTTTACCAAAACAGTTAGCTAATCCCTATGTTATAAAGTCAATTATGTTATCTATAACAAAGACAGTTTTATTTTGTCCTTTCCAATTGATATACCCTTTATTTCTTTCTCTTGCTTTTTGCACTGGGTCTGCCACCATATTATACTGAGTGCAAGTGGTGAGAGCAGAAAATGTTGCCTTGGTCTCAGTCTAAGAGGGAAAGCATTCATTCTTTCACCAGTAAGTTTGAATCTTGGATCACCCTCTCTGACTGGAAGAGTTTGTTCTATTTCTAGTTTGCTGAAATTTCTGTCAGGAATATGTGTTGGGTTTTATCAAATATACTTTTCACATTAATTGACCCAAATGTTTTTTGGTTTTGTTTTCATCTGACAATATGGTGAATTACATTGATTGATTTCTGAATGCTAAAGCAACTTTGCATTCCTTGCACACACTCCACTTGGTCATGCTGTATTGTTCTTTTTACACACTATTGAATTTCACTTGCTAAAAATTTTGTAAAAAATCTTTGCATCTATGCTTATGAGTGATATTGGTATGCAGTTTTATCTTGTAAATGTCTTTGATTTTCATATAAGGATAACAATGGTAACAGAGAATGAGTTCGGATGTATTCTCCCCTTCTTGTATGTGCTGGAATAACTTATGTTACGGTGTTAAACCTTCATTAAATGCTTGGAAAAGTTTGCCAGTGAAAACAACTGGGCCTGGAGTTTATGTGAAGGTTTTCAGCTGCAAATCTTCAATTTCTTTATTAGATATAAGGCTGTTTTGGTCATTTCATTTTCTTGAGTGACCTTTTGTAGTTTTTTTTAGTTTTTTTATTTTTCAAGGAGTGTTTCATTTGTCGAAGTGGTCCAACTTATAAGGATAAAGTGTTTCATATATTATTTTTATTATAATTTTAATTTCTATACAATATGTAGTGATGGCTTTTCTCTTATACTTGATATTTGTAAATTGTGTTTTCTTCCTTTCTTTCCTGATCAGTCCCACTAGAAGTTTATCAATTTTATAACATTCTCAAAGAATTATATTTTGTTTCATTGATTGTTTCTATTCTTTTTCTGATTTCCATACCATTGATAACCACTCAAACCATTATTATTTTCTTTCTTTTGCTTAATCTGGGTTTAAGTTTTTATTCAGTTTTCCAGGTTCTTAAGGAAGAATATTAGTACATGGATTTGAGATCTTTTCTCATTTCTAATATATAAGTATTTATGTTGTAATTGTTCGTTGGAACACTGTGTTCCAATGTATAAACTATGATATATGAGGTCTGTCCAGAAAGTATCCATCCATGTACTATGAAAAATAAAGACATTTATTGAAGAAGATACAAGATATAAGAAACATTGTACATAGGACAATGACTCCGCAGTCCCCTTCAAACTAGGCACCTTGGGACCTCACACAGTGTTCCGAATCACCATCAGCTGCCCCATCATATTTTCTTGAATTTCATTGATGGTCTGAAATGTCTTTCTTTTCAAAGGTGGTTTTAGTTTTGGGAAAAGCCAGAAGTGGCAGGGTGTCAAATATGGGCTGTAGTGGGGCTGAGTGCCCTGGGTGATTTGATGTTTCACAAAAAAACTCTGCACGAGATGTGATGCATGAGCAAGTACATGGTTGTGATGAAGCTGCCAATCACCAGTTGCCCACAGCTGTGGCCTTCTGAATCATCCAAGTAGTTTCCACAGAGGAATGTTCCAGCTTAATGCAAAATTTGATGCACATTCATTGCTCTACCAGCTCAGTCATTTTGAATGCAACAACCACACAGTACACATGTTCACTCAATGGCACCCACTGCTCCCACTGACTAGTAAAGTCGTCATTATTCATGTATGTGCATTACAGTCCACTTTCCTTGGCTGCCAGGTTATATAATTGCTGTGCAAACCATTCTCGTTATATTAACAATGGTTGGACTTTTTCCAGACAGACCTCATATTGTGTTTTATTTCATTCCCCTCAAAATTGTTTCTAAATCCTCTTCTTATTTCTCCTCTGACACATGTTTTATTCAAAAGAAGTGTGTTTTTAAGTATACAAATATTTAGCAATAATTTTTGCATTAATTTCTGATTTAATTTTCTTTTGATCAGTGAATAAAATTTGCATGATTTTAATCCTTAAAAGTTCAGTGATCCTTAGATTTCCTCCATCAAAAAAAAATTGGCAATATTCAGAGTCCCCACATATTAAAATCATGCAATAAAAATAGGAATTTATGGATATTTCCTTGATTACGTGTGTGTGTGTGTGTGTGTTTCATTGGAGTAAAGAGCTCCAATGTTTGAGAAGCATGAAGGACTTCTCTATTGTTCAATTTTTAAACTATAGACATGTATCTTTCTGATGATTTTAAAATATAAAATGTCACCCTGACGTATGAAGAATGCACTAGATAACGGCAGATGGCCATGAAAGCTCACTGTGGAAGGGAGAGTGGCCTGCACTAGAGTGGTGGTACTGAAGGTTTTTTAAGCATTTAGTTTTGTAGTAGCAACTTCTTACCTGTTAGAACACATAAAAGACAGATCCTCTTATGACAACAGCAGGCTTTAAGATCTCCATTTCATGCTTCTTTGCTTTCCAGATGTCCAAAATGACATTTCAGATTGCATCATAGTTTGGAAATAGAGAAAGAATAGTTATAAAAATAAGAGCTGTGTGGGTTGCCACCCACTAGGAAGGAGTGCTGGCGTCTTCTAGGCCAGATCTGTGGGAGACAAAGGAAAAAGGGGAAGGCATAGCTTGCCTTGAATTTCTAAAGTGCAGTGTCTCCCCCTGCTGGTGGACGTTACCCAAGGAATAGAGCTGTCAAAGAGATGGTGCACTTCCAGCAGGATCAATGTGCTTTAAGCACAGTTTTACATCAAAAGAAAGACAAACTATAAGTCCAAACTTTTTGAAATATAATTTACATCTTCAAGGGTGTGTCAATTAGAATTTTTAATCATACCACACAGGAATTGCTAACATGCTCATGACTACAACTTGTGGCTCCTGCTCTCTTCTCTCTCCCTTGTCCCTTCCAGCTCCTAAAACCTCCTCTTTTACACTACCTTTCTGGCAACACCCAGCTTCTTGCATTTTTAGCTTTCTTATTTCCCATTTCTTTTCTGGCATCTGACACTTCAGATAGAAATCTATTTTCTGTCTTATTCGTGTATTTGAATGTATAATAATCTATTTGCTTGCTAGTTTTTAAAATTTCCTTTCTGGATCTTTAAGAGTAATTTTTATCATCATTTTTTTGCTTTTCTTCTGTTTTGATCTTATGGTCAAAAATGTCATCACTACATAAGTAACTACTGGTGTATTTTCATTATTTCTGCTTGATGCCTCTAAATTGCATAAATCTTATCCATCCAAAGGCTAAAGTATTCCCTTAGCTCAATCTTTCTACTAATATTTTCTAGAACACCTATTTTCTAGCAATTGGAGGTTGCTGTATAAAACTCCCTTAGTATATTTTCTCAGTTTTATGTGGCTCGAAGTAGCAAGAACAGGGGCTCTTTGTTCTTTGTTCTCTCTCACACATTCTTATTTGTTTTTTGGGGTTTTTTTCTATGACTGTAGGAACCTTTCCCAAGCAGTCTCATTGATAACTGCTCAGTACTTCTTCACATGCTTTAAAGACTGCTCCTGGACTTCTGGCCAAGATGGAGGCCTAGACAGACACGCTGTGCCTCCCTCCACAACTAAGAAGGAATACAACTACCTCAAAACTGGAGACAACCAGAAGTTCCAGAAAACAGAGTTGCATGGAAGTTCAACAAACAAAGAAATAAAGAAGAACTACTCATCCAGACAGGTAGAAGGGGCAGAGAGGACGCAGTACAGTGGTGGTGGTAGTGGCAGGCTGGTGGAAAGTGCAGTCACATGTTTTAAAGAGTGGGAAGGGACACCTGGGGAGCACTCCCAGCACCAGACCAGATTGCACAGCTCATGGGCCCAGCGCTGAGGAAAATTAAGCCTCATTGCTTCTGACTGTGAAAACCAGTGGGGGTTAGGATAGAGAAAGAAACTCCCTGTTTCTCAGCAAAGTCCACTTGTTTAAAGGGTCCCCACAGTCCTAGAACATCCGCACCCACTCTGGGAACGACGGCCAGGGCAACAGCTAGAGAGGTGCCAGTCCCATACGGAAGTGGGAGAAGCGCCTGGAAAATGGGCAAGCACTGAACAAGCTGCATTGTTCCCTCTCATACCCCTCCCCCACATACAGCACCACAATGTGCTGAAACGGGTTACGGTGCTAATGAATATCAAAGGCTCCGTACCTTACAACGTGACAGGTACAACAGCTCTACCTAAGACACAGAGGCAAAAAAACACAGAAGCCTGTCAAGATGAGGAGACAGAGAAGTATGGCCCAAAAGAGGGAATGGATCAAGGTTCCAGTGGGAGAACTAAGCGATGAAGAGATAGCCAACCTAACAGACATAGAGTTCAAAACACTGGTGATAAAGATGCTCACAGACTTGACAGATATGCTTAAGTATAGCAGACACATAAGTGAAGAAGTGAAGGCTATGCTAAGTGAAACGAAGGAAAATCCACACAAAACCAATGGTGAAGGGAAGGAAACCATGGTTCAAATCAATGATTTGGAAAATAAGGAAGAAAAAACAGTCAACCGGTACAGGAAGATAAAACAAGAATTTAAAAACATGAGAGACATAGGAACCTCTGGGACAACTTTAAACATGCCAACATCCGAATCATAGGAGTGCCAGAAGGAGAAGAGGAAGAGCAAGAAATCAAAAGCTTATGTGAAAAAATAATGAAGGGAAACGTCCCAAATTTGATCAAGGAAATAGACATACAAGTCCAGAAAGCACAGAGAGTCCCAAACAAGCTAGCCCCAAAAAGGACCACACCAAGACACATAATAATTAAAATGCCAAAGGTTCAAGATAAAAAGAGAATCTTAAAAGCAGCAAGAGAAAAGCAGAGACTTACCTACAAAGGAGTGCCTCTAAGACTATCAGCTGATTTCTCAAAAGAAACTTTGCAGGCAAGAAGAGACTGGCAAGAAGTATTCAATGTGATGAAAAGCAAGGACCCAGAACCAAGGTTACTCTATCCAGCAAGCTATCATTTAGAATGGAAGGGCAGATGAAGTGCTTCCCAGACAAGATAAAGCTAAAGGAGTTCATCACCAAGGCATCATTATATGAAATGTAAAAGGGACATACTCAAGAAAAAGAAGATCAAAATTATGAACATTAATATGATGACAAACTCACAACTATCAACAATTGAATCTAAAAAATAAAAACAAAATCCAATGAAGCAAACCAGAATAGAAACAGAATCATAGGTATGGGGATCCTTTGTAGGGTTATCAGCTGGGAGGGGAAAGGGGGAGAAATGGGGAAATGGTGCAGGGATTAAGAAGCATAATTGGTTGGTACAAAATAAACAGAGGAATGTTAAGAATAATGTAGGAAAGGGTGAAGCCAAAGAACTTATATGCACGATTCATGGACATGAACTAAGGAATTGCTGGAGGGAAGGGATTGCTGGAGGGAAGGGATTGCTGGAGGGAAGGGGATACTGGGTGCGGTGGAGCAAAGGGAAAAAAATAAGGACTATTGTAACAATATAACCAATAACATATACTTAATAAAAGAAAAAAGTGCTCCCTTATTACCTTCACGAATGAAGGCAGTTTAAAATGAAACCACCTATATTATCTTATTCTGTCTTCTCTTCTTTACAGGTTCCAATATACATATTTTACCTTCTTTTGTCTGCTGTTTATATCAATCCCTGTGTCACTGTGTCAGACACACTTTGGAGAGATCAAATGGGTAGAGAAATCTGTCACACAAAGGGCCCTCTCAAGAGATTAAAGGTGTGTCTCACCAGTTCTCTCAGGGACTGTCCCTCAAACATCTCAACAGAGAACAACACTGAGAAGTGATTGCCTCAAAAATACCAGATGTGGATTTTGTCTAATTGAAGGAATCCAAAAAAATCTACAGAAGACACACTAACTTTTTAAGAAATTCTGCTGCTAGGCTTAAAGGGAGGCAGTACAAAGTGAAAGGAGGCTGTTGGAATCCCCAAATTCCACCGGTAGGAAGCAGATGGATAAAACTACTAAACTGCACACAAGCGCTACTTCGTGCTATTTCCACAAAAAGATGGATGCCTCAGAGCAGAACCAAGAATCCGGAAAGGAAACCAAGAGACACTTCAAGGTGATCCCTGGATAATCTCCCTTGAAAGTTAATGGGAAGTGTGACTTGCCTCTAACCAGTAATATGGCAAAGGTAATGGCATATCACATCCCTGTTAAGGTTTTGTTATATAGAAAATGTGATGGGATTACCTTCTCTTGATTAGGATGATATAGGGCAAAGTGATGGGTTTTTATTCCGTGATTATAGTGTTTTGTTTATTTTAACATGATGGAGGGACTCTCCTTTGCTGGCTTTACAGTTAACTTTGTGTGTCACAGGGCCTGTGAGTGGGTCATGTGGCAGGAACACAGGTGACCTCTAACAGCTGAGCGTGGACCCTGGCCTCAGCCAGCAGAAACAAGGACCTCAGAGCTCCCCTCCTGAGTAGATGAAGGACACCAACAACCTGAAGGAGCTTGGAAGTGGATTCCTTGCCAGTCAAGCCTCCAGTTAGGAACACAGCCTGTGAGACCCCAAGTAGAGGAGCAAGTTAAGTTGTGACTGGGTTTCTGAACCACAGAAACTGTGGGAAAAGAAACGTGTGCTATTTTAATCTGCCATTTGTGGTAATCCGTTATGCATCAGTAGAAAACTGATACAGTACTGATACCTGTTAACCTATTTTCTCTCATTGTCATTCTCTCTACTCTTTTTTGCCATTTTGAAATGCCCCTTGCTGTGTTATAGTTTGAATGTAGTATCCATTTGTAAGTTAGTTCTCACTTCTAATATGATTCTGTCTTTTTAAAATTATTATTTCCTCTCCTGAGCTCAATTAATTCTCATTGAATGACTTCAATTCCCAAGACTTTTGTTTTTGTTTTTTCCAATTCATCAGTGCCTGGTTGCATTTGGGGCATTCTGTCACAAATGTTTTCTGTTTCTGGTATTGATGTGTTCTCATTGTTCTTGTTCCTGTTCTTATTTTGGAGAAAATATGCCTTATCCGACAGTAGATTTGGAGAACCACATCTGCAGTTTGGGGTTTGTTCTGTAGTGTTTTTTGTTTTTGTTTTCTGGACCAGCAAAAATGATTGTATGTGGGTTGGGGTAAGAATCTTTGTGGCTTACTAGGTTTCTTAATTAAATATCAACCTCTACCATTAATACAGTGAAGTGTAGTTTCATTAATAATAGGAATCACTGGAGAGAAGAGGTTGATAAGTCTTCTGATTTGGTGACTCTCTTTTGTTTCTCAAAGTAATTTGCTTCCTTTTTTCCTTTACTACCATGTTCCTTAGGAAGTCACCAAGATCTGTGAGCACTTCACTCCCCATATGAACACTTTGCCAGAACTATCCTCCAGGTCCTCTCCACAGCCAAGTTCCTGTTTTAGATTCTATAAGAATCAGTGCACTTGCATACCATGTTTCATAATTTCCCTACTCAGAAATGTTATTTTTGCAAGAATAATTTTCTCTCTGCCCATTCACCAGAGTCCCCAGGCCACTCGTTTCTTTTCCAGTTTTTGTGGCCATTTTGAAATGGTCTCCAAAGTTGTCTTTGCTAGATTTGAGTACTGATTTCCTTGCTTATATGTTAGTTCAAAGTTCATAGTATTTTCTTCTTCTAGTTACATTGTAACTGTGGGTGGCATGTGAGTTTCTTGTTTTTCTTAGAACATAAATCATAAGTTGGATTATTGCTAACAAAGTGAACACATTAGTTAGACCAACATTTACATCAAGATGAAATATTTGCCTCAAACTCATAAGTCCCCTCATGCTACCTTCCAGTGACTTCCTCCCCAAATATAGTGCTATTCTGATTTCTAGCAGTATGGATTAACATTGCCTGTTTTGAACTTTATATAAGTGAAATTGTATACTATATAGTCACTTGTGTCTGTCTTCTCTCACTCAAAATTATGTTTGTGAGATTCATGGTGTAATAATGGTTGATTTATTTTTATAACAAATATTTATTATATTTGTATTCTTAAATTTATATATTTTACTCTTAATGTATATTTTGATAGTCTCAAATTTGTATTTAGCATGACTAGTTTCATTTTAATCATCCTTTTATATGCTTTTTATTGAGCATATAAACACAGATTTAGTAGATTCTGCAAAAGAGAATATTTTAAAGTGTTTGTACCAATTTGCACTACCCCCAGTAGTATGAAACAAGTCTACATGACAAACTTAATATTTTCCTCTTTTCTCCAAATTCTGGTGAGCATATAAAAATATCACATTGTAAGTTTTAAATATCATTATCTGGTGATTAATGTGGTTGAGTCTCTGTTTGTATCTTTATAGGTCCTTTAGATATTCTATTTTATACAGAAGCTGTTAAAGTTTTTTGCTCATTTTCCTGTTGTGTTTTCTATCTTTTTGAAACTGATCTATAGAAATTTCTTATATATTCTAGATATGAACCCTCTTGTAGAATATTTGAACTGCAACTATCTTGTCCCACTCTTTGTCTTCAATTTTCGTTACCTTAATGGGTTCCTTTGATAAACAGAATTTCTTAATTTCTTTGTGACTATTGGCAATTTTTTCCTTTATTGTTAGCATTTTGTACATGGTTTAAAAAATCTTGACCCATGTGAACATCCTAAAAATATTCATTTCTGTTTTCTATTAATAGCTTTATTATTTTGCCATTTCCATTAAGATGCACAACCCACCAAGAAATGATTTACAGATGGGTATGAGATAGGGTTTATGATTCATTATTTTTTCTTATAGATATTACCTCATATGATCATTATTTAAAAGACAACTATTTCACCACTGCACAACAATGTCATTTTTGTCATAATCAGGTAATCATATATGTGAGAATTTCTTTCTGAATTCTATTTCATTCTTCTACTTGTCTATCTTGCAATAAGAATGCAATCTTAGTTGTAGCTTTTTAAATTGGTCTTGATTCTTAGTAGTGTAAGCCTTTCAACTTTAACACACACCTTCAAAATTGCATTGACTAACAAAAGTTAATTTAAAATGGAGAAATCCAAGATAACAGAGGAGTAGATGGAAGCTACACTAACCTCCTCCTGGAGCCAAACAACTAAATTGAAGAGAAATCATTCTGAATAACCAACTGAACACTAGCCGGAGAGAAGCTGTATAACCACAGGCAGATGGAAGAAACTACAATGAGACTGGTAGGAAGTGTGGAGGCACGAGAGAGCTTGATGCATTCCTGTGGGTGACAGCTATATTTCCAGAGGGATATTTTAGTTGTTGGAAGTTTCCCCTGAGAAATGTGGGGTCTACACCCCAAGCTGGGCTCCTCAGCCTAGATCACCAGAACTGGGAAAGGAACCGAAATAATATACAGCTGTGAAAAGCAGCAGGGGTTCTGTCCACCAGGGAGAGACAATTGGAGATGTAAACAACCTCTTAAAGAAACAACACAAAATTTCATTTGCAGCCACTTACCCCGGACTCCAGCAGAGGGAAGGCAGAGTGGAATAGAGACGTATGAGGAGAGTCTTGGGCTAGTGGCTCTGGGGAGACAACGGAAGGGATGCAGTCAAGATCTCTGTGCTGAGTCATTCCCCATACTACAAAAGCCATCTTTCTCATGCAGAACACTCCACTCACTGCAAGCAGCATCTGCTTGAGGAGAAGCAATAGCCCCCATGCAGGAATTACTCTGCCCCACCCTGTGTATCTTAAGCCTAGCTACTAAAGAGTACAGTTGGAAACTACCTCAAAAACAAAACCTAACAGAAAGTCTTCAGGCAAAGGGCCACCAGCAGTTCTGAGACTTTAGCTGAACCTCCTCCAGGCCCAGTACTGATAAAAGTCAGCTTTAGTATGCACTTGGTTTTTGCTTTCACCCACCCAGACCCAGCATAGGGAGCAACAAGCTGTCGACCACTGATAGCTCCAAACGGTTTGCCCAGGATCAACCACAAGCAGCACCTGACATAGGCTTAAACTGTACAGATCTACCTAATACATAGAAACAAATACAAAGAAGCAGCCAAAATAGGAAGACAAAGAAATAGACCACAGAAGAAAAAACAAGAGAGTTCTCCAGAAGAACTAAATGAAATAGAAGCAATGAATTTATGAGACAGACATTTTAGAGTAATGATTATAAGGATACTCAACAGCATGGAAAAAGACATAGAAACCATAAAAAAAGGACTAGCAGAAATAAAGAATGCCATATCTGAAATAAATACTACACTGGAAGGAATAAACAGTAGATTAGATGAAGCAAAGGATCTAATCAGTGATTCAGACAACAAGGTAGGAAAAAACATCCAAGCAGGACAAAAAAAAAGAAAGAAAGAAAAATTAAAAGGGATAAGAAGAGCTTAATAAACCTCTGGGACAATGTGAAGTGTAACACATCCACATCATGGAAATACAAGAAGGAGGAGAGAGTGAGAAAGGGATAGAGAACCTATTTGAAGAAATAATGACCAAAATCGTCCTGAGTCTTCTGAGCACAGAATCCCAAGCAAAATGGACCCAAAGAGGCCTACACCATGACACATCATAATTAAAATGGCAAAGCTTAAAGGCAAGGAGAGAATCCTAAAGCCACAAGAAAAAAGGAGGTAGTTACTGACAAGGGAGTTCCAATTAGACTGTCATCTGATTTCTCAAAAGAAACATTACAGGTCAGAAAGGATTGGTGTGAAGTATTCAAGGTGATTAAGAGCAAGGACCTGCAACCAAGGCTACTTTACCCAGCAAGGCTATCATTTAAAACTGAAGGAGAAATAAAGAGCTCCCCAGACAAAAAAAAAGTTAAAAGAGTTTGTTAACATCAAACCAGTACTTCAGCAAATGTTAAAGTGCTTGGAAGAAGAAAAAAATAAGAAGGAGGAGGAGGTGGAGCAGGAGGAGAAATAGATACATATTTATTACCATTTTATTTATCGTCGTCGGCAGCCGTCCGTCTCGAGAGACGATGGTGTAGCTTCTTAAGAGTCTATCTGCACCGCCGAGAATGGCTGTGCAGTCCGACTCGGAGTGACACGGTATCTGTCTCCTCCCGTGTTGAATCGACATCTTGCGATGACGCTGGAGTGTCCTCTCCAGTGAAGCTGAAGCTACAGAGCCTGGGCAGGGTGATATGGAGGGTCTGCTGTTGCCCATGCAGCAGACCCCCCCTCTCTTCGCAGCTGAAGGGTCCAAGGGAAAGACGGAGTCAATACAGCTTGGCTTCAGGTGCGCCGCAGGAGTTGCCGGTGTTGACTACAACGTCAAACCGCCTTAGGGACTCTGGCTCCGGATTTTCTGTCGGGGTTTACTCCCTTAGCCTTTCCCCTGAAGAGGTATGCCGCAAGGCAGCGGAGGTTTTTTGGAGTCAGAGTTTTCCTTCTCTGACCATTTTATTTATAAACTATCAATAATCACCTTAAATGTAAATGGCTCAAATCTCCAACCAAAAGACATAGGGTACTAAATGAATAAGAAAAAAAGACCCATAAAAATGCTGTCTACAAGAGACCAAGCTCAGATCGAAAGACACACACAGACTAAAAGTAAAGGGATGATGCCCTGTCTGGTGTGGCTCAGTGGATTGAGTGCCAACCTGCAAAACAAAGGGTCACCACTTCGATTCCCAATCAGGGCACAGGCCTGCATTGCAGGCCAGGGCCCCAGTTGGGGGCACACAAGAGGCAACCATATATTGATGTTTCGATCCCTCTCTTTATCCCTCCCTTCTCTCTCTCTAAAAATAAATAAAATATAATGTAAAAAATAAAAGTAAAAGAATGAAAAAAGATATTTCATGTAAATGGGAAGAAAAAAAGTAGGGTAGCAATATTTATATCCAACAAAATAGACTTTAAAACCAAGGTAGAGTAAGACATAAAGAAGGACACTACAAAATAATAGAGAATAATCCAACAAGAGGTTATAACCCTAGTAAGCATTTATGCACCCAACATATGAGTATCTAAATATGTAAAGCAAATCTTGATGGACATAAAGGGAGAGATCGACAGAAATACAGAAATAGCCCATTGACTTCAACAGATAAAAAATCAACGAGAAGGAGACAGCAGTCTTAACACAATTCTATGATTGAAGAACACTGAAAAATACACAAATACATGTAAGGTAAGCAACATGTTATTAGATACTGAATGGGTCAACAATGAGATCAGAAAGAAAGAAAATGATACCTTGAAAACAAGTAAATGAGAATACAACAATCCAAAATCTGTGGGACACAGGGAAAGAAATCCTAAGAGGAAAATTCATAGCATTACAGGCTTATCTAAAAACAAAGAACAAACAAACAAACAAATAAAAACAAACAAGAAAAAGCTCAAATAAACTATTTAACTTTACACTTAAAGGAACTTGAAAAAGAACAAATAAAGCCCAAAGTGAGTAGAAGGGAGGATATAATAAGTGTCAAAGCAGAAATAAATGAAAGAGTCTAAAAAAATTATACAAAAGATCAGTGAATCCAAGAGCTGGTTCTTTGAAAAGATAAATAAGACTGAAACTTTTGTTTGTACTCATCAAGAAAAAAAAGGGGGGGGGGACCCAAATAAATAAAATCAGATCTGAAAGAGGAGAAATGACAACTGATACCAAAGAAATACAAAAAGTTGTAAGAAAATATTATGAACATTTGTCAACAAATTGAACAACCTAGACAAAATAAAGTCCTAAAAACACAGTTTTCCAAAACTAGATCAGGAAGAATCAGAGAATCTGAATAGACAGATTACACCTAGTGAACTTGAAGCAGCAATTAAAAAAAAAAAACCCAACAAACAAGAGCCCTGGATCAGATGGCTTTACAGGAGAATTTTACCAAACATTCTGAGAAGAACTAAACCTCTCCTTCTCAAATTACTTCAAAAAATACAAGAGCAAAGGCTCCAAGCTTATTTTACAAGGCCAGCATTATCCTAATTCCAAAACCAGATAAAGACACTACCAAAAAAAAAGTTATAGGCCATTATCCCTAATGAACATAGGTGCTAAAATCCTCAACAAAATATTAGCAAATGAATACAGCAATGCATCAAAAAGATCATACACCATGATCAAATGGGATTATTCCAGGAATGCAAGGTTGGTACAACATTCACTAATCAGTAAATGTGATTCATCACATAAACAAAATGAAGGATAAAAACCACATTATCAACTTCAGGTCAAGATAGACCCATAGGTAAATGCGCTTTGCCTCTTCACACAACCACAGAAAGAATTACAACTAGACCTCAAAACAAACACCAAGAACCATCAGAAAATCGAATTGTATGGAAGTCTGGCAATCGAGGATTTAAAGAGGCCACATTCATTGAAATGGGTAGGAGGGGCAGAATGCAGAGATGGTGTGGCATGGAGAGGTGGCAGTGATGGAATGGGTGGTCCCACATTCACATATGGTAGATAAAAATTGAAAGGGATAGCTTGGGGGAGGGGATCTGTTCCAGACCCAGGACAGGCCACACAGCTGAGAGTTCAAGTGCAGGAAGATAAATCCCCATAACTTCTAGCTATAAAAACCAGTGGGAGTTGGGGTGGCAAAAGAAACTTCTGGATCTTCAGGAGACTCCAATAAGAGGGCCTGAATGGTCTTAGAATGTATGCTAACCCACCCCTCAAGGATTCATCAGAAGGGAAACAGCTAGAAAAATGCCAGTTGTATACAAGGAGTAAGGGAAGTATCAGGAAACAGGGTGAGTGCTGGCCAAACATCCAGAAGCCAGACAGTGGCATTGTCCCCCCTCCTAGCCCTCCCTCTACACAGAGCCACAAAATGGTGAAGCAGGTTGCCCACCCTGGAAATTACCCAAGTCTTTGCCCCACACAATTTAAGGTGCCTTTTCTACAATAGATCACACTGCTAAGACAGGGAGCTGAAGCAGCTCTACATAATACAGAAACAAACACAGGGAGGCTGCCAAATTGAGGAGACAAAGAGATATTGTCCAAATGAAAGAGCAGAGAGAAAAACCCAGAAAAATAAGTAAATGCAACAGAGATAACCAACCTATTAGATGCATAGTTCAAAACACTGGTGATCAGGATGCACAAAGAATTTATTGAATATGGCAAAAAATATAAAAAGACCCAGGAATAAATGAAAGTCTAAGTGAAATAAAGAAAAATATGCAGGGGTCCAATGGTGATGGGAAGGAAGCCTTCTTACACCACACAAAAGAATACATTCAAAATGTGTTAAAGACATAAATTTTAGACCCCAAACCATAAAAATTCTAGAAGAAAACATAGGCACAAAATCTCGAACATTGCTTGTAGAAATTTTTATTGAGTATATCTTCCCAGACAAGGGAAACAAAAAGAAAAAATAAACAAATTGGACATCAAACTAAAAAGTTTTTACACAGCAAAGGAAATCATCAACAAAATAAAAAGGCAACCCACAGGGACTTCTGGCCAAGATGAAGGCATAGACAGACACACTGCATCTCCCTCCACAACTAAAAAGAAATACAACTACCTCAAAACTAGAAACAACCAGAAGTTCCAGAAAATCGAACTGCATGGAAGTCCAGCAAACAAAGATTTAAAGAGGAAATACTCATCCAGATAGGTAGGAGGGGCGGAGCTGAGGCAGAGAGGACACGGTGTGGCGATGGCAGCAGTGGTAGCAGTGGCGGGCCAGCAGAAAGCGCAGTCACACGTTTTAAAAAGTCAGGAGGAACACCTGGGGAGTGTTCCCAGCTCCTCATCAGACCTCACAGATCATGGTCCCAGCACTAGGGAAAATCAAGCCTCATTGCTTCTGACTGTACAGACCAGTGGGGGTTGGGGTGGAGGCAGAAACTGCCAGTCTCGGCAGAATCCACTTGTTTAAAGGTCCCTCACGGTTCTAGAACATCCGCAGACCCACCCACTATGGGAACAATGGCCAGGGCAGCAGCTAGAGGGGTGCCAGTCCGGTGCGGAACTGGGAGAGGTGCCTGGAAAACGGGCAAGTGCTGGGCAGGCAGCATTGTTCCCTCTTGGACCCCTCCCCCACATACAACACCACAACATGGTGAAACAGATCGCCCTGTACTGACGAATCCCTAAGGCTCCACCCCTAACAATGTAACAGGAGCGACAGCTCTACCTAAGATAAAGAGGCAAACAAACACAGGAGCCTGTCAAAATGAGGAGACAGAGAAGTATGGCCCAAAAGGGGGAAGGGATCAAGGTTCCAGTGAGAGAACTAAGCGACAAGGAGATAGTCAACCTAACAGATGGATAAGGAGATAGACAACCTAACAAATACAGAGTTCAAAACACTGGTGATAAAGATGCTCACAGGCTTGACAGATATGCTTGAGTATGGCAAATGCATAAGAGAAGAAGGGAAGGCTATGCTAAGTGAAACGAAGGAAAATCCACACAAAACCAATGGTGAAGGGAAGAAAACTGGGGTTCAAATCAATGATTTGGAACATAAGGAAGAAAGAAACAGCCAACCAGTGCAGAATGAGGAAGCAAGAATTGAAAAAAATGGAGAAAAATTCCCAAATTTTGCGAAGGAGATAGATGGACATACAGGTCTTGGAAGCACAGAGGGTCCCAGGTGAGCTGGACCCAGAGGGGATCACACCAGGATGCATCATGACTGAGATGCCAAAGGTGAAAGATAAAGACAGAGTCCTGGCTGTAGCAAGAGAGACACAGAGAGTTGCCTACAGGGGGATTCATAGAGGACTATCAGCTGATTACTCAGAGGACACTTTGCAGGCAGGAAGGGACTGGCAAGCAGTATTCAATGTGATGAAAGGCAACCTGCAACCAGGATTACTCTATCCAGCAAAGCTATCATTTGGAATGAAAGGGCAGATAAAATTCTTCCCAGACAAGGTAAAGCTAAAGGAGTTCATCATCACCAAGCCATTATTATATGAATGTCAAAAGGGCTTACTTAAGAAAAAGATCAAAACTATGAACACTAAAATAACAACAAACTCACAACTATCAATAACTGAATCTAAAAAATAAAAACAAAATTCAACTAGGCAAACCAGAATAGGAACAAAATCATAGGTATGGGGATCATTTGGAGGGTTATCAGCTGGGATGGGGCATGGGGAGAAAAGGGGAAATGGTGCGGAGACTAAGAAGCATAATCAGTTGGTACAAAATAGACAAAGGGATGTTCAGAATAATATAGGAAAGGGTGAAGCCAACGAATTTATATGCATGACCCATGGACATGAACTAAGTGGGGTGGAATTGCTGGAGGGAAGGGGGGTACTGGGCAGAGGGGAGCAAAGGGGAAAAATGTTGGGACTACTGTAACAACATAATCAATAAAATATACTTCTTAAAAAATGCATTTTGTTAATGGAACTTAGTAACAATGATGAAGAAAACATTACTTAATTCATATTAAGATGTAATACTTTAATAAAGATATTTCTCTTAATTATAAAAATATAATAGTATGTTTTTTTAATTTTTGGAACCTAATCCCCCTCTTTGTACTAGTTCTTTGTTTCATGTAACATGGATTCACATAACACGGCATTTGTTAGGAACCAAACAACCATGTTATGCGGGGGTTACCTGTATGTTTCTTTAACATTTCATATAATAAGGGCTTGGTGATAATGAACTCCTTTACCTTTACCTTGCCTGGAAAATATTTTATCTGTCCTTCCATTCTAAATGGTAGTTTTGCTGTATAGAGTAATCTTGGTTGTAGATCCTTGCTTTTCATCACTTGGAATACTTCTTACCAGTCTCTTCTTGCCTGCAAATTTTCTTTTGAGAAACCAGCTGATAAGTCTTACAGGAATTCCTTTGTAAGTAACTCTCTGCTTTTCTCTTGCTGCTTTTAAGATTCTCTTTATCTTTAACCTTAGGCATTTTAATGATGATGTGTCTTGGTGTGGTCCTCTTTGAGTCCAAGTTGTTTGGGACTCTGTGCTTCCTGGACATCTATGTCTATTTCCTTTGCAAAATTAGGGGCATTTCCTTTCATTATTTTTTCAAATTAAGTTTTCAATTTCTTGTTCTTCCTCTTCCCCTCTGGCACCCCTATGATTTGGGTGTTGGTGTGTTTAAAGTTGTCCCAGTGGTTATTAAGCCTCTCCTTATTTTTTTCAATTATTGTTTCTTCATTCTGTACTAGTTGACTGTTTATTTCTTCCTTATGATTCAATACATTGAGTTTAACACTGACTTCCTTCCCTTCCCCTTTGGTTTCATGTGGATTTTTCTTCATTTCACTTAGTATAGCCTTCACTTCTTCCCTTATGCATTTGCTGTACTCAATTATTTCTCTGAGCATCCTCATCACCAGTGTTTTGAACTCTTCATCTGTTAGGTTGGCTACCTCCTCACTTAGTTCTCCCTCTGAAGCCTTGATCTGCTCCCTCTTTTGGGCCATACTTCTGTCTCTTCAACTTGACAGCTTCCCAGTGTTTGCCTCTGCCACACCTGTTACATTGTAAGGGACAGAGCCTTACCTATCTGTCAGTACTGGGCAACCCATTTCACTGCTTTGTGGTGCAGTATGTTGGGAAGGGGTCATAGAGGGGACAGTGCCACTTGCTCAGCATTTGCTTCTTTTCCAATTACCTTACCCACTTCCCATATGCGACTGGCACCCCTCTAACTGTTGGCCTGGTTCTCAGGGTGGGTGGGTTTGCATATGTTCTAGGACCATGGGGCTCTCTGAATGAACTCTTCTGAGAGACCAACAGTTTCTCCTGCTGCCCCAACCCCCACTGGTTTTCACGGCAAGAAGCTATGAGGCTTTTCCTGGGGCTCAAACCATGAGCTGTGCAGACTGGCCTAGGGATGGGATGGCTCTGCAGGTGTCCCTCCCGGCTTTTATGATGTGTGATTGCTCATTCCACTGGTCAGCCACAGCCACTGCCACCACACTGCATCCTCTCCACCCCAGCTGCACACCTCCACCCCTCCCACCAGTCTGGATGAGTATTACTCCTTTAAATCTTTGCTGTTGGACTTCCATATAGTTTGATTTTCTGGCAGTTCTGGTTGTTTTTTTGTTTTGTATTGAGGTATTTGTGGTCCTTATGGTTGTGTGAGGAGGCAAAGCGTGTCTACCTGTGCCTCCATCTTGCCTGGAAGTCCAATACCTCATTTCTAATCTGCTTATGTTCTCCAAAGTAATTTAATTTTTCAAAGCTATTTAATCAGTCCTCATGGATAAGAAAAAGCATGCCTCATTTGTAGAGCAGTATGCTATGATTTAAATATTACAGTCTCCCAAAATTCATATGTTGAAATTCTAAACCCCAAAGGAGATATTATCATTAGGTGGGGCCTTTGGGTGCTTTAGGTCATGAGGGTGGAGCCCTGATGAATGGTATTAGTGCTTTTATAGAAATGGCTCCAGAGAAATCCCTCACCCCTTCCACCATGTGAGACACAGTGAGAAGTCACGAGCTGTGAACCAGGAAGAGAACCTTCACCAGAATACGACCACACTGGCACCCTGATCTCAGACTTCCTAGCCTCTAGAACTGTGAGAAATAAAATTTCTACTGTTTATAAGTCACCTAGTCTGTGGCATTTTTTTGTAGTAGATCGAACAGACTAAGTGAGAGATATTTGTCTTAAATTTGGGGAATTGGGGAAGTTTAAGAGACAAACCAGTAAATGGCCTTGGGATAGTCTCAGTTGCTATGAGTTCTAGTTCTGAATCCAGTTGTTTTACATAGAAACAGACACTGACTCTCCCTGACTTGCTTCCCCACTGATAGGGGTGGGTTTGGGTTCACATCCAGCAATACTGAGGGAGAACTCAAAAGCATAGTATTGAGTGAGAAAAGAAATAAAATGTGATTCAATGTACAATGGCATCTGTTCAAATTTTAAAATGCTACATTTTTATGGCCACCCTCATACTTAAAGACATAACAGGCTATTAAAATGTATATCTATGGAAGAGTCGGAGTGAGAATGAAGACAAGGGAAGAGAGGAGAGGGTTTTTTTACTGACGAATGACTGCAATGCACTGTGAACTCAATAGGTAAGAGCAACTCCATTCTATGCACTTGAGAACAACAATAATAAAAGGAAATTCAGGTGGGTTAATAATGCAGGTTGGCAGGAAAGATCTCCCTGAAAGAAAAGGCATTGAAGTTGACACTTGAAAGATCATTGTTACTGATCTTGAGTTGTAAATTTGCTTTCATTTCTAAGTTCAGAGGCCTCCAGGGACCACTGAGCTGAGCGGTCAGGGTGGCAGCATCCTTCCTGGGTCAGCCACACTCATCTCTCCCTCAACAGCTAATTTCAGGCGAGTCTCTAACTTCCAGTTCTCTATTCCCTGTTGCATTCAAAATTAGGAAAAATATATTTTTTTATTTAGATCTTGTTCAGTCTTAAGATATGGGCTGAATTTATTTTTAATTTGTGTTGTTTAATGGACATTATAATCTCAAAGAGGTTTCTATTATCTAAGAACAATGGTCTCCCGCCCACTCTCCACCCACCCCTGCCCCCAGGTTTGTTTCTCTTTTTTAATTAATGAGACTTTGACATTCAAAGGGGTTTCATTTTTAGCACATTATATCCTGTTTTCTGCTGATAAGTATGTTTTCATGGTATAACATTGCTTCAGGTTTGCATAGCCTATCTTCTCAGCTAGAAAAAATAACAGCAATAAATACATGTACCCTGTGACCTGAGAACAGGGATAATGCACTCAACTTCTCTTATTTCTCAAAATTGTTTGGTACCATTCTAACCACATAACATGGGCTTAATAAATGCCAAAAGAAGCAACTTTGTTTCCAATTTCTTGTGTCCATATGTACCCCAGTTGGATAAATATAGAAACAGTCATAATGATCAGAGCAAATTCCCCATGAAAAATGGCAGCTTTGCACAGACTGCCTCCTGACTGACATTGATACAATAAAAACCATGAGCAGGCAAAATGTTTCCCTTCTTCCTGCCTCTCTACTCCTTGGATCTGTGGCCTAGTACAGGAAGTCCCTTCCCCAGCGGTCTATTGTGTGTGGTAAAGAGGGTAGAAATATTTTTCTGTCAAAGGAAAGAATAGTCTCTTGAAAGCCAGAAGCCACTTCCAATCCAGTCTGTAGCTTGGACCTATATGGAGAGGCACCGCTCCCCCATGCCAATTATTGCATACACACCTGAAAAAATCACTCTGTTCTTACCTGGAGAGTCTCCACCTTGAGTCATAGAGGCATCCAGCCTGATTACATGCACTAGCAGAGTCACCACCCAGGAAATCCACCCAGAAACCATTCTGGAAGGAAAAACTGAGACAGGAAAATCATCAAACTCTTCAGAATGGAGCTTGCCCTTTCACAACTCAGTCAAGAAATATTCAGTAAGTGTGTTCCTTGCTGGTCTCCCCTGGACTGGAAACTCCCCGCATTGATAACCAACCAAGATAGAGACGTTTTGCACCATTAGGTGCTGAGTAGAATACTTTCATAAAGTTATTATACCAATCAAGAATTACTTACCTGCAGAACCACTGGCAGTAGTTTAGGTGTGTGGAAAATGGGTTGGGTGAAAAAGTAAAAAAAAAAAAAAAAAAAAAATCTACATTGTAGGTGGTCCTAGAAGAACTGAGCAGACTGTTCATTATGTCTCCTGATGCCCTCATTTGGCACTGTCCCTGGCCTGTCCTAACCAATAGGTCTTCCTTCCTATGGGTTGGTTGACATTGTCAACAGAGAGTTTGTTAATTAAGAAGGAAGAAGACAAAATTCTGAAGAATATGCCTTAAGAGGAGTTAGTGAAGGGATTATCAGAGAAGAAATAGAAGAGATTGGGAATAACCTAGAAAATGGACTTTCCTATAAACCGAACATGGCCACAAAAAAGGGTGGGGGGACATGAAAAGAGAATGCTCAAGAGAATAAAATGATGCAAAAATGTTCACGAGGATAAAATATTTATAAAGTACTATTGTATTTTATGATTATTGGGGCACCAATAACCTTCATTGGGATATGGAGTGTTAAAGGCCGAAGCTGTATTTCGAAAGAATAAAAAGTATATTGGAAATGAGGAAATGAAGGCAGCAGGTGTAAACAATCCTTCAAATTTTGCAAATAAAAATAAAGGAAAAGATGAGACTCTTACTTGAAAGAAAAGCAATACCAAGCAAAAATTACTTTCAAGGTGGGAAATACCTTAACAGGTTTCTGAAGCAAGTGGAAGGCATCTGTAGGTAGGAGAAATTAGAGATAAAATAGAGAATAAAGGAGAAATTTCCCCCAAAATGCTGAATGAAATCCAAGAATGAAAGAAATTGTCATGCTTGGCATAAAAAGGGGTACTTCTTCAGATACAAGAATAGAGACAGGAAGATTTGAGATGAGCAAGAGAGAAATGAAGAAGCTCCAGTTGTACGACTTCAATGAACTCAATTTAGAATAAGGTAAGATTTTCTGCTAAAAAAGAGCTGCAAGCAAATATATTTGATAACTAAGAAGAGCATGACTCCTTTTTCACCAAAGTGGTGTCTAGGTGCATTATCATGTATTTGGCATAGACCTATCCATGCTCAATATCATGGGCTCTACAATGACTTATAGACAAGTCCCTTGTCCTCCAGAAATGGATAACCTTGGTGCAATGACAGGGAAACAATCCATTAAAATGTCAAGAATAATGAAGCTAACTTTGTAATGTCTTGGCACACAAAAAGAGTAATTTTAACTTACTCTAGAAAGTTTGTAGTGAAGTTGATAACAAACAGAATTTTAGAATTCAAAATACCCAGTACATGTGGACAACAGAGAGGAGATATACAGTGAAACAAACAAAAAAAAGTTTATTTGGAACCCCTGAAAAATTACTTACTACCCTCAATAAATAAATATATGCATACTACTTCATTGATGGGAGCAAGTGCAATAGAATTTTTCTTCACTTCCCTAAAGGAACACAGGCTTTGATGGGTAGGTAAGGTGGGATTATGATGATAGTTGACCAGGAGGCCCAGGAATACTTGAGTTGTACCTTGCCAAATATTCTGGGATGTTCTTGGGAAGGCTCGACCCATAAATAGTAATAGTAAATTGTAAATCAAAGGTTTACTCTATAGTTAGCTGGCCAAATCCCTGACATGCCAATTGTTTTATGGTAAGCCTTTCTGAAGCATGTCACCCCAAGTAAGATCTCATGCTCCCTCTTAAATCTCACTGTGCCACTAGCCAACTGTAAATCCTCAAGGATTAAGAACATCCAATGCTGTGGGAAGAAGAAAGATGATTGGGTCACAAAGGGACTCTGTTCAAGGTGACAGAATAGGATCCAGAAGTGAAATGCCACTATGTAACCTTTTAATGTATTATGACATGCCCCCTTCAACTCTTACTAAACATGCCCTGCCCTGGAATCTGATCAATCAGAATAATTTCTTCTCTTGAAGATCATGACAGATAAAGAAAAAGATGGGGAGATGGGGAAGATATCCTTGACTTCCTAGGCACATGAGAAACTATATCTCCTAGCCTCCTGGGACTATGTGACTAGTTCTAGCCAATGGTTAGTGAAAAAAAGGGTTCTTGGTAAAAAAAATTAAACTACCATTGATTGACTCTTCCTCTCCCCTCCCAAGTCAACCAAGACAGCCTTGTGTTGAAATGTGGAGTCAGAATATATAAGTAGTCTAATTCACTGAGTCATCATGGAGGGTAGCTACCCAGAGAATCACCCAAACCTACAACAGGTGCTGAATGAATGAGAGATAACTTTTGATCATTAAGGCACTGGGAGTTGTTTGTTACCACAGCCTAGCCTAACTTGACCTAACTAATCTAAGAGAGGAATAAGGATGTTGACCTAGCCCCACCACATACCTCAGGTAGATTTGAATATGCATGAATAAGAAGTCTGTCCACAGGTCAGAAACTGGTAGACATTATGCAGAGAACATGCCTGCAATTGTGAGTACTTCTAGTGGTGGATGGCTGTGTTGCTCCCATTTGGGAGGGCATGTGTGAAGCTGAATAAAAAGACAACAGACAAGGAACTCAAGCCACTGAGTTTTAACTTCCTCCCTTCTTCCTACCCACACTACTTTAGTCTTTCTTGTGTGTGTTAGCTCATTTGGTAATGGAGAAAAACATTTGACTTAAGGCAGAGTGAATGAGGTTATCAGATGCAGTAAAGCCTGACAGGGTAGATGAGACATACATAAGTTTAAACCTTTCTGTTCCCTGCAGGCAGTACCCTGGCTGGCCTTCTGCAGCTGCTCTCAGAGATAAAAGAGACACCAAGAGGACTGAAGAAAGAGTGGGGCCTAATGAATAGAAATTAAGTGGGGGCTTGTATTTGGATTTAGAGGGAAGAGAAGGAGTTGTCAGATGGCAAAGGGTAGCAAGGGAAGATTGGAGGATATGGATGCTGATTCAGAAAGTTAGGAGTACTGTTCCTTCTTACTTCTGGGGTGAATGTTTCCAAGGCCCATAAACACTAAGACCAGACTTGCCTATAATAAGAAGAACTAATATTTGCTGATTGCTATTATGAGTCAGTTTTCTAAGCACTATATGAATATGTGAGGGTGAGGGAGAGAGAAAGAGAGGAAGAGAGAGAAAATCATCACAACAACTCTTCATAGTAGATACTATTATGATCCCATTTTATAAATTAAGTAATGAAAGAATGAACCAAAGATTACATAACAGTAAGTCCATAGGCTGTGCTTATTCCATTGCACTGTATTTATTACTTGGGAAACCAGGAAAGCTTTATTTCTAAACTTCAGCATCTCTAACGATAGGATGCACAAAGAGGCAAAGTAACTGAAGATTTTTATTATAACTATTTGGTGTTAGGACAGACTTCCATCATATTCTCTCTTACAAAAGGAAGCCAGTGGTCTCATGTATCACAAGCAGGGATGGCACAGAGCCTATCTGTAGCAACTAAGAAGAGAAAGCAAAAACAGCCTGTGAATTGCCCTTGCCAATGGCCTCCAAAACATCTTGAATAAATTGAAGCATCTGATTCATCTAGTTGGAAGCTTTGTTGAGTCATTTTCTCCACTTTGTGTCAGTGTCTACAGTAGAAGCATCTGGGGTCCCCAGGTTTACCAGAGAGGCTATGCAGTTCTGGGGAGACAGCTAATAAAGGGGGAGGTTATGGCCTGGTTCCTTTCTCCCATATTTCTGTTTTTGTGTTCTATTTGTACAATATGAGCTTGGAAATAAGGCGGGGCATTTTAATCTTCTCATCCTGTCTGACTTCAGGCAAGAACCCTACCTAATATAGATATGGGCTTTCCATGATTTTTCACTCTGGCTCATATTTTGCATTTCTCTTCCTCTTCCTCTCCCCATTCCCGAAGAATGAGGAGTTGAGTGTGATACATGTGGTTGTTTTTGACAGTGGTAACAAATAATTCTCCCTGTTACTTGACACAATTACCCCTCCGATTGCTATTTTTGTGGCCTTGAACTTGAAATAAATTGTCCGTTTAAATTCATGTTCCTCTTTTGATACCCTCTTATTACCAGAAATATAAGCTGCCTTACGGAAGTTAGAAAAATATTCTGAGATACTACACAGGAAATTAAACACATTTTTAGAGAACACTGTGCTGAGCTACAGTTTAATTGAAGGGATTGTACTACGCTAAGGACATTGCCAGTTCAAAGCACTTAACTCTGCCTCAGTGGTGATTTTAGTCCCAAACCAGAGGGAGATGTCACATGAGGGGTAGGTAAAAAGGAAAGGACATAAGAAACAACAGAAATAGGTGGAATTTAGGGAGTCAGAAGCAAAATCATGATTTCATCCAAAGAATCCTTTTGGGAACTGAGGACCTAAAGGTTCTGGGTTCCAATCAGCAATCACTCCTTTGATATGATGTCTGATATGAATCCACCCACATATTGATTTCTGTGTATTACATGACACCATTGTCCTTTGATTTTTTTTTTTTATCACCTCATCCTGGGAAAGTGAATGTTTGTGGTCTTTTGTCCTGCTAATTTGTTCATTTGAACTCATTGTTCCTAGGAAATAGCCAGGGAACTTATAATACAATGGACTTCAGACAGGTTTTCAAGAACAAACCAAATTTGGACCTGATGAGGTTTTTTAAATCTGTGCTAGATTCTGTTTGCAATATTTTAGCACTTTTGCATCAATAAGTAAATTTATATATAATTTTAGTGCATTGTCATAGTTTAATATCAATATTATACTGTTTATTAAAAAGAATGCTTTTTATGCTATTGAGCCATTTAATTAGAATTAGAATTATCTTTTTTTCTCTTTAAAGACTTTATTACATTCCCTAAATATCTAGGGGTAACTCTTTTACAGTTTCTCAGTTTCTTCTATGGAAATTATTCTGATATTCTACCTCTGTAGGAGTTGGTTTTGGTAGTTATTTATTTAATCCATAAAATTGAGCAAAATAGTCTCTTCTGATTTTTCCTCTGTTCTTGTATTAATTTTGTCCTTGCCATTTCTGATTTTCTTTACTTGCAACTGCTCTTTTTTATGATGAGACTAATCTTACTGAAAAGAATGTTAAAGTTTATGTTTTTTAGTTTTCTAACTTTTTAATATCTGCTTTTATCTTCATGACCTACTCTTGCTTTTATTTGATTGATTTTGTTGTTCTTTTCACTTAATTCACTCTGTTCCATTCTTTCCTTTCACTATTATAAGACTACAAATTCTCCTCTGAGTATTGCTTTAACTGTATCTCAAATATTTTGAAATGTGATTTTTGTCATTTTTCTAAAATTTTTTTAGGTTTTTTTTTTTTTTTTTTTTAATTTTTCTCTCTGGCCCAAGAGAGGAATTGTTTCTTTAAGTTTTTATGTGAATGAGCATTTATATTTCCTGATTTTCATGGAAGAGAGCATTTACTGTTTCTGATTTTCTTATTATCATCTTCCTTGTTCCATTATGGTCAGAGAATAGTATCTATATCACTCCTGTTTTGGGGAACTTATTGAAGTTTTTTGTGCCATAAAAAATAGTCTATTTAAAAATATATTTTATTTATTTACTTTCAGAAGGAGGGAAAGGGAAAGAGAGAGAGAAGAGAAACATAAATGTACAGGAGATACGTAGATTGGTTGCTTCTAACATGCCCCAAACAGAGGACCTGACCCGCAACCCAGGCATGTGCCCTGACTGGGAATCAAACAGGCAGCTTTTTAACTCCTAAATTTAATCTGCTTACATTTATTGTGGTAACTAAGTTTTCTGGATTTATTTCCATTATCGTACATCATGCTTTTTGTTTTGTTATGTTCTTTCTTTGCTTTTTCTCCTTTTTGCATGTTTTACATTAAATTGATTAAATTTTTAAGTAATTTCTAATGTCCCCCTCCTGGCTTAGAGGTTTTAAGTTCTATTAGTTAAGAGTCACTCCTACACTTTTAACATGACAACTTGACAACTGACTTAACAATTGGAGTTCATTGGTACCTCTACCCTCCTTCCAGACAAGACAAAAACTTTATAATGCGTTTACTTTATCTGCCTCATTCTCATCTTATTTGTGATTTTTCCCTCTTATTCTTAAATGTAATAGTCATGATTGCTAGTGATTTTTATGGTTGCAGTCATTTTTCATTTTCCAGTTTAATTTACTGGGATTTTAGACAGGTTAGTCATTGTTGGTTGTTGTCGTATCTGTGTGTGTTTCTCATCTTCGCTGCTTACATCCCAAGTTTTTCCTCTGAATTCTCACTTAAGTGGTAATAAAAGAAAAGCAAATGACAACTACAGTATGATGCCACTTTTTGTCCACAAGAGTGGCAAAATCTAAAAAGTTAACAAAACTGTGTTGGTGAGAATGTGGGGAAACAGAAAACCTCATACTGCTGATAGAACTGTGCAGCAGTGCAATAGCTAGGAAGGCAATTTTGCAATATCTATCAATATTAATAATATATGTACACTTGAACTCAGCATCTCCCCCATCAGGATTTTATCATCGTGAATTTCTTGCACATCATGTATTACAATGTCTATGCAAGACATTACTTATAAGAGTGAAAAACTTCCAATAGCCTAACTATCCATCAATAGGAAGAAACAGGCTAAATGAAATACGGTACTTCTATTTTTTAAAAAAGCATGTATTTCTAAAGCCTAAAAAGTAAAGCTCAGAACAAGGAATTTAGGCAGTTGCTATTTGTAAAAATAGGAAGCCAGCACATACACACAAATATATATTAAACTTCTCTGGAAGGATAAATAAAGCATGGATTACCTATCAAGGGGTATTGGCAAACGGTAGAGAAGGATAGGAGTGAGACTTTCCTTTGTATACCCTTTTCTGTCTTTCACATTTTAAACCACATTAATATATTGCCTATTCAAATAAATTTCTTCTTTTAAAAAAAGAGAATAATCGGAGGGTACGTGGATGCAGGAAGTATAGGCAACTGTTTTGAGGAGTTTTGTGCTAAAGTTGGGCAGAGTTCACCTTTTCCTAATTCTGTAACCCTGGCAACTTAGTAAATGTTTCTAAATCTCCATTTTTCATTCCTAGAATCAGGGATAGTAACGCTTGCCACATAGAATTATCTTGAAGACAAAGAAAGAATATATACATATATCAGGCACTTAGCACAGTACTAGTGCACAGGAAGGACTCAATAAATGATTGTTATTGTCTGAATTATTAAAGTTCATGAGTCCCTAAGACTAGGTAGGAAAACCCAGGGTTTCCTAGAACCACTAGATGGCATCAGACTCAAATAAACGATGTTCCTGTCACTCACTGAGCACCCCAATCGGGAAATCTTTGTTGTCCTTATTCCCTAGTCCTTTCCCCCCAAAGTCTGACAATGCCACTGCCATTTGGTGGCCACCCCACTCAGCTAGGGCACAAAGGACTTGAAATTCAAGGCTGAGCAGAGCAGATGAGGTGAGGGTTTGGGGGGCTATGAAGAAATTAGTTTCTTAAGGCTTCCCCTTTCCATTCATATTTTCCTTTGGAAAAAGTAAAACATGATTGAGTGGGAAAGATTCTCACTCAGAATAAGAGACAAGAATAAGAGAAAATCAGATGGTGTTCGGGTGGGAAGGGTAAGTGAAAAGAACTAGAACTCTGGGACAAACGGAATCACTACCTGTGGTTACCAGACAGACCACACCTGTAGGGTTCGTCTGTAGAGGCTGACTACCTTGAGTGTCAGGAAACATTCTTCTGTGTCCCTGACATAAGGTGTACCTGGGAGGTTCTCTTGAGATAACAAAGTTTAGGGACATCTTAAGACCCTACGGTCTGCTGCATCTTCCAGTACTGCCATTGGATTCCCAACTTTTTCTCCCAGCTCTGTTGCCAATTAGCTGTGTAATTTCAGGCTCCTTTCCTATTCTATAAAGTAGGATTTGACTGCTTTATTGTTTTTATAAAGCCTTCCAGGTTTAAAGTATTATGAGTCTGTGGGTGCAATGTACTGAGGATGTCACAGAATTTTAACAGATCATTTTCCATGAGGGCTACATACAGTTTCCATAGGTTGGGAGATACAGGAATTATATAATTCCCATTGTAGAAATACAGGAAGGGCATTTGGTGGGAAGGGGAAAAAACCAGGCAAGCCTTCCCTCTCTTCAAAGGCATATTTCACCGTCATGACATTTGAGAGACTGAGGTGTAGAACTGCAGGGTGCAGCAGAATGAAGCAAAGGCTTCTCTGCATAAGGAGCTCCCAATCCTGCTGCCTACAGTTGCCAAGCAGAACAAAAGCCCACGCAGCAGAAGCTCTGGCTAGTTCATTACCAGCACTGGAAAGTACCTGCTATTTCTGGGAATGTGAAACTTCTGTTTCTAGAATAGGAACCTGTAACAGTAAGTCCCTCCCAGTAACCAGTTAGGTGTACAGCTTTGGGGTTTCATTGGTTGGTTCATTGGTTAAGAACGAGTACAGTGGAGGAAAGAAATTTATTCATTTATCCAACAGACAGTTATTATTGTCTACTAAGAATCGAGCTCTGTGCCAGATTGTAGATATAAAGCTTATTATGATATACCACCTAGTGTGGACTCTGTGGTCAGGCCTGGATTCAAAGTCCAGCTCCACCACTGTGTAAGCTTGGGAAAGTTATTTAATCTCTTTGAGACTCTGTTTGCTCATCTATAAAATAGGGATACTAATAATCAGCCTCACAGGATTAAGAATAAGGACTCAAAATGGTAATACACACATGCAAAAAAAAAAAAAAAAAAAGCTTAGCACAGTTCCCACTCATGTTAAATTCTATAAATAGCAGCCAGTATCAATTTTTTTTATTTGATTTAATATTTTTAGGGAGAGGAAGGGCGGAGAGAGAGAGGGAGAAGTGGGGAAGGTGGGGGGAGAGAGAGAGAGAGAGAGGCATCAATTTGTTGTCCCATTTATTTATGCATTAGTTGGTTGATTAATGTATGTGCCCTGACCGGGGATCAAACCCAAAACTTTGGTATGTGAGGACGATGCTCTAACTGACTGAGCTACCGAACCAGGGCCTGTTATCAAATTTTATTAACACTTAAATTATGAAACCCTATTCTGCTCCTCCACACCCTAACTTTCAAATACCAAACACTGGTGGGAATGGGGAAGGGTACAGAAAGGCAACCTCATAAATATTTGTGTCAAATTGGCTAGTCGTCGGCAGCCGTCTGTCTCGAGAGACGATGGTGTAGCTTCTTAAGAGTCTATCTGCACCGCCGAGAATGGCTGTGCAGTCCGACTTGGGAGTGACACGGTATCTGTCTCCTCCCGTGTTAAATCGACATCTTGCGATGACGCTGGAGTGTCCTCTCCAGTGAAGCTGAAGCTACAGAGCCTGGGCAGGGTGATATGGAGGGTCTGCTGTTGCCCATGCAGCAGACCCCCCCCTCTCTTCGCAGCTGAAGGGTCCAAGGGAAAGACGGAGTCAATACAGCTTGGCTTCAGGTGCGCCGCAGGAGTTGACGGTGTTGACTACAACGTCAAACCGCCTTAGGGACTCTGGCTCCGGATTTTCTGTCGGGGTTTACTCCCTTAGCCTTTCCCCTGAAGAGGTATGCCGCAAGGCAGCGGAGGTTTTTTGGAATCAGAGTTTTCCTTCTCTGATGTGCCCTGACTGGAAGATCGAACCAGCGACACTTAGCTTGCAGGCCGACGCTCAATCCACTGAGCCAAACCAGCCAGGAAAACATTGTAGATGTGACTGTGAGAATGTGCACAGGCAAGTGGCTCCTGACCTAGGGGTGGGGATGGGGGTGGGCGGAGTTCATACAGTGCCTGTGTAAGCTGCAGGGGCCAGATGCTAAACCCAGGATTAATAGATATATGTGCGCCCAACTGTGGCTGGGAATCTTTTGTCTTGACTAAAAATGGCAGCTGAAAGAGTCAAAGACACCGGGGAGCCAACAAAAATGGTGGACACTGACCCACTAGAGGAAAATCTGGACATTTCCACTGGCTTCCTGCACATGTGGGATTTCAGGAGGGCCTTCTTTTAAAGAAAAGAAGCAGAAAAGCTCTCTCTCTCTCTCTCTCTCTCTCTTACACGTGCGCTTCGTATGGAGAAGTAACTCTTCCTTTGGAGCTTGGTGCAAGCTCTTTCTCTGGGCTTTTGGCATTTTGGATATTCTGGGTCTCTGGCTCTGCTCCCTGCACAGGAGCACTGGTGGGATCAGGATGTGCCAGGCTCACCAGGGATTTAGGCCCAGCAGAGGATGGGAGCCCACTCCTGGAGGCAGGGTCCCATGCAGGGATGTGTACCTCCCTGGGCTCTAGCTTCTGGGACACTATGACCCAGTGCAGCATGGCACATGGTTCCTGGGCTGCTACATGGAGACTGACAGCAGCGCACCCCAGATCCAGTGGCTGCCAATCATTCAATCTGATTGGGGAGGTCCTTTCTGTGCTGTGGTGCCCTTCAGCTCTCAATACAAAACCGCTGGGATTCTCAGCCTCCTTGCAAACTGTCTTCTTTCTGTAAACCGTGTGGATCTCCTCTTCTCCAGAGCACCCCTGCGAACACCCGCTAGTGAGGGAGACCACCCCAGAATGCCAATTGGCTAGTACATATCTCAAAAAAAGATAAAAATTTAATAGGCTAGACAGCAAAATATTAACCGTGGTATCTCTGGGAAGTGAAACAAAGGTTAGATTTACCTCTCTATATGAATGTGTACTATTGTATAATAAGCAAAAATCTTTTAAAGTATGTTTATTATCCACAGTACACTACTCAGCACCAGCCACAGCTCTCTTCATCAAGGAAATAAGGTCCTTGGACATAGACAGGAACCCCAACTTCCCATCAACTAAGGCACATGTGGCCCAAATCTCCACACAGAACCACCAACAACCCAGAAGCACAGCCTGAGGGAGGCTCAAAGCGGAGCTGCTCAGGTCATGAGACGGCCACGAGAAGGGTCAGTGTCCAGGGCCTCAGTCCTCCAGCTGCTGCTGCGCCAGGCGGGAATAGAGGTCCTGTCCTGCCATGAGCTGGGAGCACTCCTGCAGCCGACCCTGCCTGAGCACCAGGACCTGGTCAGCACTCTGGACCGTCTGCAGCCGGTGCGCGATCACCAGCACCGTCCGGTCCCCGCAGGATTGCCAGTCCTGCAGCTGAAGGGGGGTGGTCATGATGCCTCAGGAAGGGGAGAACGGAATGGACACCACACTCCCACTGACCCATCTTCTGATTTAGGGTTCAGAAGTTGTGAAACAAGAGAAGGTAGGAAAGAGGGGAAATAAAGGGCTGCACTGCCCTTCTCTCAGCTGCACTCTGGCAGCTGGCGTGTGGGAGAGGCAGAAATGCCCGTGTGGTGAAGTCCCCACAGCACCACATTCTCCATTCCATTTCCCACCACCAAAAAGGCACAGATACTGTTTCCACTAATGGGCCACTTGTTCCCTCACTGCCCAGTTCTGCACAGGCTTGTCCTTCAAACATGACCAGCCAGGTCCCACTGTCCCCTGCCCCAGCTACTCACGGCCTGCTCACACTGGGTGTCCAGAGCACTGGTGGCTTCGTCCAGGATGAGGACACGTGGGTCCCGCACCAGGGCCCGGGCAATGGCCAGACGTTGTTTCTGGCCCACAGCCAGCAGGTTCCCCTTCTCCCCTACATCTGGGGAAACCGACAGGCATCCTTCCTCAGACACAAGTGACTATAACGACAGTGTCCCCACAGGCAGGGACAAGGGCACAGCTGGTATTTCCACTGGCACAGCTAGGAGGGCCCTGGGTAAGGAGGGAGTAGGGTGCGCACCTGCTGGGCTGCCCCTGTAGAGCTCCTGGGGGTGAGAAGGGAGGCACTGGGAGCCAAGGAAAGGGCGAGGGAACAACAAACATGGAGTTACAGGGACACAATCCTCACCCAGAAATAAGCTTGTTTCTGCTTTGACAGAAGGTACCTGTATGTAGTCCATACTCCATTTCTTTAATGAACTCATCTGCTTGGGCTGCCCGGGCAGCTGCCATCACCTGCTCATCACTGCAGCCCTTCAGCCCATAAGCAATGTTGTCCCTCACAGAACCCGAGAACAGCACAGGTTCCTGCCCAACCAAGACCACCTGCACAGAGGGGACCGGATCAGGGGATGGTATGTAAATCCCGGCGGCAGGATCCTCCTTGCCTCCTCCCCTACCTCCCTCAGAATGGACTCTGAGTTTGGCCCCACAGATCTCCTGTGCTGTCTGCACTTGCTTCTTCTCTCTCCCCTCCTCTCCTTTTCCTCCCCACACACCTGTCTGTGCAGGTAGCGGTGCTCATATTTGGAGATGGGCTGCTCGTCCAGCAGCAGCTGCCCCCCGGTGGGCTGGTACAGGTTCTGCAGCAGGGCAGCCACTGTGCTCTTCCCAGACCCATTGGGCCCCACCAGCGCTGTCACCTCACCAGGCCGCAGGGTGAACGTCAGCCCCTAGAAAAGCCAGGAAAGAGTAAGGGGCCTGCCTCTCCTCCCTCAGGACCCTCCCCTTCGCTTTCTATCAGAGCTAAGATCAGCTTCTCAGAAGCAGCTGATCTACAGGATCTGCTGCGTGGCCACACTTAAGCCGCTGGGAGTGAGGGCTCCAGTTTCCTCCCCGGCCTCTTTCAGACACCTCAAGCACAGGCTGGTCAGGGCGGTTGGGATATGCAAAGGAGACATCATGGAATTCCACTAGCCCCCGCAGAGTGGGAGGTTCCAGGGTCCCTGGTGGAGGCAGGTTTGGTTGTCGGTCCAGGTAGCAGAAAACCTTCTCAGCAGCCCCCACATTGCTCAGCATATCCCCACACATGTACACGAGGGTCTGGAAAACAGAAGTGCAGGGTCAGCTAACCAAACACAGAGCCCCCGGAAACCAGCTTCTCACCGGCTCACATCCCTCTGCCGCACCTCACCCCGACACACTGCCCCTCGTCCAGAAGACTCTCTGCCTTTAAATGTGCAATTTGGATGGAATTTAAAAGCAGCACCATTACCCTCCCATCCCATTCTAAATGTATTGTAAAAGATGACCTGTCCATCCATCCATACCCTCCCCCACAGCATGACTTCTATCCCGTGACCTTCTCAGTTACTGTTCTGTGTAACTTGTGCACAGGTCCATCCTGCCTGATTAGACATGGAAGTCCTTAAAGGCAGGCACTGTATCTGTTGTGTGTTAGTAGCCACCCGGAGCCTCCCACAGTTCTTCACACACAAAAGGTGTTTAACAAATGTCTACGAAATTCATAAAATAGATGTAACCAACTATTTCTGAAACTTGGTAAATATAGGGAAAGGGCTGAATGCTCATTCTGTCTTCCCTACTCAACTACATGACTGGGTAACCAAGTAGTAGGTGAGGGAAAGTCTGTTCAGCTAATGAATGAAGGGATAGTAGGGTGTGGTCATTTTTGTAGCCCTAGTAAGTTCATGGATCTAGGCATTGAGCACCAGATACACCTGAGAGAGAAATGTAATACATACACATATTATATATGAGACAAGTGGAAATTTGACCACTAACTGTATTTGACGAATTTTAGAAATTGTTGTTAATTTTTCAGGTGTGATAATGGTTTTGTGGTTATATTTTTAATGTTTATACTTTAGAAATACAATTGAAATATTTACAGGTGAAATTATACCTTGGATTTTCTTCAAAATAGTATAGGTGGAGGGAAGAGGGTGAGGGTACAGATGAAACAAGATTGGCCCTGAATTGATAATTGTTAAAGCAGGTGATGGGTACATGAGGGTTCATTATAATTTGTCTTTTTTCTCTTTCTTGTATGTTTTAAACTCTTCATAAGACAGTAAGCTGGTGGTTTGTATTTTTTAAAGATTTTATTTATTTATTTTTAGAGAGAGGGGAAGGGAGGGAGGAAGAGGGAGAGAAACATCGATGACTGTGTGAGAGAAACACACACCCAGCTGCTGACAGGCTCTCCTACAAGACCCCAATGGCAACCAGGGATCTGGCCTGCAACCCATTCACGTGCCCTGACCGGGAATCAAACCGGTGACATTTAGGTTTGCGGGAGGCTGCCCTACCCACTGAGCCACACCAGCCAGGTTTTATTTTGTATTTTTAAGAGAAACCAATAAAGCACAAGGCCCAGAGGCCAGAGAGAAAAAACAAGAACAAAGAGAGCATGTGCGGGCTCCCAACTCACCTGCACATAGCGGCCCACGTCCTCCTGGAAGAGCAGAAAGGAGAGCATCCCGCCCCGGGTGAGGTCGCCGGCCAGGATCTGCTGCAGCCCACAGCTCAGCATCAGCACCTGCGTCGCCAAGTGCAGCATCTGGAAAGCAGAAGAAAGGTGGGACTGAAAAGCACTCCTCCCATTCCTTCCTCTCCCTGCCCGTACCACACTGTGCAGCAGAGACCCAGGACTCCCTGGAGGTCTCCCAAGGCTTTCCAGGCTTCCTCCCAGCCCCCTTCCTGTACCCTACCCTGTCCCCACCCCCAGCCACTCAGCCTTCTCACCCTCTGTAAGAGCAAGTAAAGGGCCCGTTCCAGGTCTCGTTGCCACCACAGTTGGCGGCATCTTTCAAGGGCCTCCTCATAGCGACAGACTTCGTGCTCCTCAGCCCCAAAACTGCGCACCGTCTGCAGCCCTCCAACTGCCTCCCGCACCACCTGCCCTGCTTTGGCCACCGCGTCCTGAATCTCCAGAAGCACCTTCTGGAAAACCAGGGCAGAAGATATACAGGGTTCACTCGGCAGAAGACAGCAAACCTTACGTCCCATTCTAACCCCTGGATGCTCCCCAATCTACCTAAGAATATCAAAGTGTCTTCTTTCCCTCTTCCTTACATTTATTTCCAGAAGTAATAATGAGAATGAAGAAGGGAGGGTACAAATTGTAGCTGAGCTCTCAATGCTAGTTAATGTGGGAGATGCACACTATTATATTTTTTTATCTTCATTTGAGCTCATTCACCCCACCCCTGTGTCTGAATGAAGAGAGAAGGGGTAGTTTCCCAAGCAGCCACAGCTAGTTAACAGAAGGTGATGTAACTTAAAATAGATCAAAGGCCTACACCTGAAAGCTAAAACTATAAAACTCTTAGAAGAAAATACAGAGGAAGAACCTCATGACACTCGATTTGGCAGATGTTTCTTCGATATGACACTAAACGCACAGGTAACAAAATAAAAAAGATAAATTAGACTGAATCAAAATTAAAAACTTTTGCGTATCAAAGAACTCTATCAATAGAGTGAAAAGGAAATCCACAGAATGGGAGAAAACATTTGTCTATAGCTGATAAAGGGATAATACACAATATATATAAAGAACTCCTACAACTCAACAAGTTAAAAACAACTCAATTTAAAAATGAGCAAAAGACTTGAATAGACATTTCTCAAAAAAATATGTAAAAATGGTCAATGAGCATATGAAAAGATGCTCAACATCACTAATCTTTAGGGAAATGGAAACCAAAACCACAATGAGATATCACCTCACAATCATTAGGATGTTTATTTTAAGATATATATCATTCAGTCATTAAAAATGGAAATCCTGCCTTTTGCAACTGCATGGACCTTGATGGCCTTATGCTAAGTGAGATAAGTGACATAGAGAAAGACAAAAACTGTATGAGCTCATTTATAAGTGGAATCTAAAAAAAGAAAAAAAAAACAAAACACCAAATTCAAAGAAGAGATCAGATTTGTGGTTACCAAAGTGAGTGTGGAGGGCAGAGAAATTGGATGAAGGTGGTTAAAAGGTACAAACTTCCAGTTATAAAATAAATAAGTACAAGAAATACAATTTAAAGAAACAGAAAATAACAAGTGTTGGAGAAGGATGTGGAAAAACTGAACCAAACCCTGTGCATTGCTGGCAGCCGCTGTGGAAAACAGCACGGTGGCTCTTCAGAACATTAAAAATAAAGTTACCATACAATCCAGTGATCCTATTCCCGGGTATATGCCCAAAAGAATTGAAAGCAGGGATACAAACAGATATTTGTACATTTATGTTTGTAGTAGCATCATTCACAATAGCCAAAAGGTGGAAGCAACCCAAGTGTATATCAACGGATGCCTGGATTTAAAAAAAGTGCTGTCTGCACTGATGGAATATTATTCAGCCTTAAAAAAGGAGAAAAATTCTGACACATACTACCACATAGATGAACCTTGAGGACATTATGCTAAATAAAATGTCGGTCACAAAAATAAACATACTATGTGAACCCATTTGTAGGATACCTAAGTCATCAAATTCATAGAGACAGAAAGTACAATGGTGGTTGCCAAGGGCTGGGAGAGAGGGAATGGGGAGTTATTGTTTAGTGGACACCAACTTTCAGTTTGCAAAGATGAAGAGTTCTGCACATGGATGGTGGTGATGATAGTACAACAATGTGAGTGTATTTAATGTCACTGAAATGGCACATTTAAAAATGGTTTACAATGGTAAATTTCACATTATGCATCTTTTACCACAATTTTTTTTAAAAAGAGAGAGAAAGTGGGGCTCACTTTCAGATTCAGGTCTTCCTGACTGCATGTTCTACTTTCTCTACACTCCTGCTGATTATAAAGGGAAAAACTCTACCTAAAACCCTCTAAGATGGCGTTTTTAATCTTTTGTGGGGAAGATATGTATGAACTCCTTTGAGAACCTGATGAAAATTATTGTCTCCCCAGGAAAACATGTCTTCCCTCCCTCCTTCCCTCTCTAACACACACACACGTTTGCATACAGTCCCACAGGTCATGGACCTTCTGAAGCCTGTCAGAACTGCTGCTCTAAGGGCTGAAAAGAGAAGACCTCCAGGACTGATTCTTCTCTGGGGATTCCCTAACAGCCACATATACCTGATGGCGGACATTGTACACCTTTTCAGTCGCTATTGTGAGAGGCATCTCCAGCAGAGACAGAAGAGTGAGTCGAGGCGACAGCTTGAGCATGAAGCTGTACAGTCCCACCACTTTCACCAGGCTTTGCAGCAGCACGTTGGCATTCAAAGGAAGCCAGGAACTCATCAGCTTGGTATCCGAGTTTAGCCGTGAATTCAGCTCCCCTGGGCAGGACATAGTGGATGAGGAAGCCCTGCGCAATGACAGCCCCAGAAATTCTCTCCTGACCTTCCCCTCTGACACAGCCCCCTGCTCTAAGCAGCCTCCCTCACTTGAGAAGGGACAGATGCAGGCAAGGGGACAGGCTGTGTGCAGGTGGAGGGAAACCCCACACCGGGACTCCAGGCCCCACCTGTCTTAGTCTCCTGGAAGAAACCAAGGTCCTGGCGCAGAAGGGAGGAGAAGAGCTGCTCCCGGATCCGCAAGTTGATTCTGGACATGGTGAAGGTGAAGCAACCTCCTCGGCAACCTGCAGACAGCGAGCTGTGTGGTAGGGAGTCGGCAGGAGAACGAAGGGGACAGAGAACAGAGAAGGAGGGAATAAGTGCAGGAAACAGGGGAGAAAGCACAGAATGAAAAGAAATGCAAAGTTGGGGGAAGTATACCATGAAAAGCAGGAGAGAAACAAACAAAAGAAGGAGGGTGGCAAGAGGGGCAGAAATAAGCAAAGGAAGAAAAAAGGGCATGGTGAATTACACATCAGAACAAAATCTAACCCCTAACCTGCACAAATTAACCAGCATTTGTGAAGTTCACTCTGTGCTAGATGCAAGGAAAGAATACAATAGAAGTGAAAAGATTGTAAGTAGAAATAGGCTATGGCTGACCTGGCCTCCCTGGGAGTTAACCCTCCATCCAGGCTTCCCCTCTGTCTTGGTCTTTTTCCTCTCCAACCTCAAAGTCCTTCTTCCTAGTCCTGGATACTTCAGATACTTCGCTGTGGGAATCACAGCAATGAACTCCCTGCCCTCCCAAGCTCCTGTGCCCTAGTCATACTGTTTCCTATTGCTATAGTCCCTGGAGCTGGACAACTCCTCATAGACCAACCAGATTTTTACAATAAAATGTGAAGGAAAAATGTGAAAGCATGGAAGCAGGAATTTTACAAAATATGGATTTCTCATATAAATCTAGTTACTATGTTTAGAAGGATGTTAGGATATAAAATGATGGACTTTGGTGATCACAATGAGAATGACGAGAAAGGAGCCACAGGAGAAACATTTTGAAAACAAAATGAAAGGGGTAGTTTTGAACATGAGAAAGGCATCAATGATGCTGATGCTTTTAGCCTAGGATACTGATGACTTCATAAAGGGGAATAAGAAGAGAAAGCCACTTTCAAGAAGACCAAGAGGGGGTACAATGTATTTGGAGTTCTGGGAATGTGGAGTGTGAGATGAGAGAGGGTTATCCAATGAGAATGTCAAGGCGGCTGGATTACAAGACTGGAGCTGGGCATGGAAATATGGATGTTGGAGTCACCTACAGAGATGAACTGCGTTAGCTCAATAGGAAAAATGTTCTTAGACTTATGGTGAAGATGGAGGCATAGGTAGACATGCTTTGCCTCCTTCCACGACCGTAAGAAGGATGACATCTACCTCAAAACAAAGAACAACCAGAGCTACCAGAAAATCAAACTGTGTGGAAGTCCAACAAGCAAAGACATGAAGAAGTAATACTCATCCAGACAGGTAGGAGAGGCAGAGCTGGGCACAAAGGATGTGGTGTGGTGGTTGTGGTAGTAGTGGCGGTGGCAGCAAGGCAGTCATTGGAAAGAACAGCCACACGTTATAAAAGTTGGTCGCAGGCCAGACTGCATAGCTCACAGTTCCAGAGCCAGAAAAATAAAGTTTCATTGCTTCTGGCTGTGAAAACCAGTGGGGGCTGGGGCAATGGAAGAAACTGCCAGTCTCCCATGAGAGTCTGTTAAGAGGGCCCCTGGTCCTATAAAGTCTGCAAAGCCACCCACACTGGGAACCATAACCAGGGCAACAGCTAAAGAGGTGACAGTTGCATACAGGAAGCAGGTGAAGTGATGAGAAAAGGGGGAAGTGCTGAGCAAGCAGTATTGTTCCCTCCCTGCCCCTCCCCCACATACAGCACCACAAGGTGGTGAAATGGGTGGCCCCACACTAATGACTACCTAAGGCTCCCCTCCCTTACAACATAACAGGTGCAACTGCCCTACCTAAGACACAGAGGCAAACACAGGAGGCTGTCAAGTTGAGGAGACAGAGAAGTATGGCCCAAAAGAGGGAACAGACCAAGGTTCCAATGGGAGAACTAAGTGACGAGGAGATTGCCAACCTAACAAATGAGGAGATAGCCAACATAACAGACGAAGAGTTCAAAACACTGGTGATAACATTGCTCACAGATTTGACAGACATGATGGAGTATAGCAAATGCATAAGGGAAGAAGTAAAGGCTATGCTAAATGAAATGAAGGAAAATCCACACAAAACCAATGGGGAAGGGAAGGAAGCGAGGGTTCAAATCAATGATTTAGAACATAAGGGAGAAATAAACAGTCAACCAGTACAGAATATGAAACAAGAATTGAAAGGAAAAAAAAAAAAAAAAACAAGGAGAGGCTTAGGGACCTCTGGGACAACTTTAAATGTACCAACATCTGAATCATACAGATGCCAAAAGGAGAAAAGGAAGAGCAAGAAATTGAAAACTTAGTTGAAAAAATAATGAAAGTAGACTTCCCTAATTTGACTAAGGAAATAGACATACAAGTCCAAGAAGCACACAGAGTCCCAAGCAAGCTAGACCCAAAGAGGACCACACCAAGACACATCATCATTAAAATGCCAAAGGTTAAAGATTAAGAGCGAATCTTAAAAGTAGCAAGAGAAGAGAGTTACCTACAAAGGAGTTCCCATAAGATTATCAGCTGATTTCATAAAAGAAACTTTGCAGGCAAGAAGGGACTGGCAAGAAGTATTCAAGGTGATGAAAAGCAAGGACCTACAACCAAGATTACTCTATCCAGCAAAACTGTCATTTAGAATGGAAGGGCAGATAAAGTGCTTCCCAGACAAGATAAAGTTAAAGGAGTTCATCATCGCCAAGCCGATATTATATAAAATGTTAAAGGGACAGATTTAAGAAAAAGAGTAGCAAAACTATGAACAGTAAAATGACAAAAAAAAATTCATAACTATCAGCAAATGGATCTGAAAAAAAAAAAACTATGCAAACAACTAGAACAGGAACAGAACCATAGATATGGAGATCATATGGAGGGCTATCAGTGGAAAGGGGGGGAGAAGGAGAATGGGGAGAATGGGGGAAATCGTGCAGGGATTAAGAAGCATAATTGGTAGGTACAAAATAAACAAGGAGACATTAAGAATAGTAGGAAACGGAGAAGTCAAAGAACTTATATGACCCATGGACATAAACTAAGGGAGGGGAGGATTGCTTGGAGGAAAGGAGGGGCCTGGCAGAGGGGAGCAAAGGGGGGGAAATTGGGACAACTGTAATAGCATAATCAATAAAAATACTTTAAAAAAAGGAAAAATGTTCTTAAAGGTCAAAGAATTGAGTCATGAAAAAAGTCCATATTTATGGGTCCAGAGGAGGAAAGTTCTCCTGAGTAGAAAGAGTAGGTTGGGAAGTAGAAAGGGAGTTCATAAAAGCTGACTTGAGAAAGAGATCAACCATAAGAGATTACTCTAATGTCAAATGCTACAGAGAAACAAAGAAAATGGAGGACCAATGTTTTAAAGCTTGACTTTAATAAAAACTTTTGAGTAACTGGCTTCAGCAAAAAGTAGCAAGAATGAAATGAAGACATAATGAAGAATTCATTTCTGTAATAGTCTAACTGAAGTATGACCATAAAAGGAGTGTTATCAGGAACTAGGGGGAGGAGAGTGAGGTGCTGGTAGAATCCAGAGAGTGAGCAACTCCTTAAATTTTGCACCCTAGGTCTCTCACTCACCTCATCCTAGTCCCTGCCTAATTAGTTTGCTAGTTGACAGTAGATTCCTGTCTAAAAAAAAAAAGAGGGAAAGCAAATGAAGTGGAAAAGAGTAAAGATGCCTCACAGTAAGAACTTCAGAGAGTGGGAAGATGAGTCAGGGGAGAAGGGTCAAGGTCAAAGGAAGAAACATGTCCACTCTAACAAGAGGATAACTTGGGAAACAAACCTAAGGTGGGATGCAGAAGACAAAAGAGAAATGGAATTTCATGGAGATAAAAAATGTTAAAAGGTCACTGAGAGACATTTCATTTGACACATGAACATCTTTTGCACCACATTCACTGTATTTGTACTATAATAACGTAATGAAGAAATGAAGGAATGGACGCATGAAATAGAATTAATAAATACATGCCTGTTTTAGTTTTAAGTATTTTGTGTTTTGTGCACAAAAGCATCTGAAAACAGAGTAAGAAATGTGTGGGCTCTTGTAGAGATTTGGGGCTTAGCAAATAGACCCAATAAAATAGCCCATCACCTACCTTGCAACGGAGAAAAGACACAAGAAAAATATGGCGCTGGTGAAGGCTTCAGGGTCAAAATCACCTCCCAGGATGTCAATCACACGACCAGAATAGTAAGGGATTAATGTCTCACCTGAAAGACCAGGCAGGATGACATATGAAGGTGCTGGTGCCAAGCACCTTTACCACCTCCACTGCCTGCTCCTGACTTACCCAACACCGCAACCCCGAGGAAGAAGAAGGCAGCGATGAGGAATGGCAGATCCGGTCTGGAGAGCCTCAGCAACCGCCACATCAAGGCTTTGTTGTTTTTCTGGCCCTGCTCCGCCTCCATCTCCAGGGCTCCTGGAGGGCTCAGCACAGCCCACACTGCCCAGCCTAGCGCAGCAGCCCCATATCCGACCAGCAGCCAGTTCCAAGGGGCTGACGCCACTCTGACCGGGGGGCCACTCAAAGCCCCTGGGATCAGGGCCCTCAGGGAGAGGAACAGGGGAGTCACGAGGCAGAGTGGCGGCAGCAGTGTTCCCACGAATCCCAGCATTCCCCCCAACTTCAGCAGCCACCACAGCCCTCCAAGTCGCAGAGTCCCCTCCAGCCACAGGCCTGGAAGCCCTCGGGGTAGCAGACCCCCGAGAGTCCCCTGAAGCAGCCAGAGTAAAGCCGAGTCCGCCAGCAGCAGGGAGGCCCAGGGTCTCAGGTCGGGGAGCCGCATGGTGTGACTACGGGATGGAAGGGGAGCAATTACAGAGGTAGAGCCCCAGTCCTTGTCCCTACGCTCCCCATCTCCACTCCGCCGAATGGGCTTCTCATTTTACCTACTGAAAGCTGCCCTGGGTATCCCGCGCTCATCAGTACATCGCTCCCCCGACAGAAGGAAATGGGGAGCCTGGCCTTCGGTGGCCTTCACCCCCTACAAGGCCCCCGCCTGCCCCCTCCGAGTTCCGAAGAGCCGGGTGGTCCCTGCCCCACCCTCTATACCCCCCGGGTTCCTGGGGGCAAGAAGCAGGGGATGCGGGGTGCTGGCGGGCTGGGATGTGTCCTCGTAGCGCCCCAGGTTTCCGTCCACACGAACTCACCGGCTTCTGCTTCAGGACTGCAGCTCCGACGCTTTGGGTGAAGTGCTGAGGACTGAGCTCGGAAACTGCTCCCTCGGCCTCGGCCTCCTTTCGCGATGCGTCTGCCCGCGACGCTCCCCGACGAGGGCTTCCCCGCGCCGCCGCTTTCACTTTCGCTTTAGCTTCCCCAGCGCCCAAGTTTTGGGGCCTGTTGCCAGCGGGAGGGGGTGGGGCGCGACACCTGCAGACACTGCACCCGGGCCTTAACCCTTGCCGGCACTTGCCAGACATTTAGCAACTGTTACTCTTACTAGAAAACTACTGCAATTTTCAAAAATTGTCACTAAGTAAAATAAAGGTGTTTCAAGGATTGGGATGTTTTGTAATTGCAGGACCACTGGGTACTCTTACTTCAAGGTCTTCCTACGTCAAGCTTTGAACCTGTTTTGAGAGTGCCCTCATCCCCTACCCAAACTCCAGTTTTAGGGTCTTGGGGTAAAAACAGCCAAGTTCTGAGCGAAAAACACAGAAGGCTGAGCAGCCACTCTTGCGGGGGGCCTAAGTGGGTTTACACTCAAGGGGATTTTGAACTGAGAAGACCCTGACCCTTTGTCCTCAGCACAGCACCTTGAGCACAGCAACTGTTCAGAGGCCTCTAAATGTGTGTTTCAAATTATGTTGGAGCACCTTCCACAAATGAGAGAATGGACTTGGTTCCTTGGCTTAGTTTAACACTAACTAGAACAGTGATCAGGGTTCCCTAGGTCCTGCCTGACCCAGAGCCTATCTATGGAGTATGCAAGTTTGTTGATTCCAGAAATGACTCTTCGGGTTGAAACTACCTCCCACACTCAAAATATTCTCAAAGAGGTGATAATGCTTTTCGTGTTATTGGTGTGACTACCAATAAATCACTTCAACTGGAAAATAATGGGGAAGGGGAGAAATTTAAAGTGGGGGATTACCAAAATTTGTCCAAGTCTGCCCATTCTGAGAATTTAAGGATCTCTCTCCCTAATGAAAAAATCTTCATGCTCAGCTACTTTTTACTTCAAGTTTTTCTTTTTACTAACTTTCTTTTGAGAGATGACATTATCTATGTTTCTTCCTGCAGTTCCAGCATGATCCAAAAAATCTCAATATGTTTGCCTCATTTTTCTAACCTCCTTACTTTTTCCTCAGAGTCCCCACTTGAGGGCATCCTTCGTATCTCTTCCTCTTCAGTCATGCTCCTGTCATCTTGCACTTAAGCGTGACACACCATGAAACTGACTCTAATGTCTATCTTTACATTCACTATCCAGTATCTCCAAAGGGCTATCTGAGGTCAATGGTACCATGTTTGCAATTACCACACACATTCAAGAAAGAAGCTTTTTCATCTAAGTCTACAAATTAAAAAACAGTTGTTCTGGGTGCCTAACCTAAATTAAAAATTGCAAATAAGAGTCCACGGATAACAATGGAAAGGCTTCCTGAGGTCCTGAAGAGATGAGCATGGAAGGAACACCCAGGAGAAATACGTTGTGAAGCCCCATTTCTTATGTAGGGGTGTGAGTCTGTCTTCTCAGGGAAAGCTTTTCTTTATTTCCTGTTCCCTCCCCCAATCACAACAGTCCAAGCCCACTCAACCACAATACAGAGGCTTTTATAACCGTTTTTTCCTTTATTGTGCTTAGTGGGGCATCCAGATGTTGAGGTGGGGGCAGGGGATGCTCTTTGAAATAGAGAAGAACATGCATAGGATAAACTCTGCCCCAACTCCCACCCCACCCTACCCCATGCCCGATGTCGGTTCCTTATCCCTGGGCTCAGGTTAGGCCTGTCTTTCTCCTGGAGGGGAGGAAAGAAGGTCCCAGAGTCTGCCAGACTTTCCCAGAGGGGGCCTGCTCAGCTGCCACCACTGTTACTGACTGGTCCCCCGGTATTGGTGCATCAAGTCACTGACATCTGTACTTTCCACTTTCACCCAACCATCTTCCTTCATGTGGTACACTGTGGACAAATGAGAAAGAAAATGGAGTCACCCTTCACTTCAGCAAGTTCTTGTTAATGATCTTATGTTGAAGACCCTGACAACAGCACACACACCATAGCCCTTGTTACTGGGACTTTAGTGTCCCTCTTTGGACCCTGAAAACCTCCTCCCTGCCACTGTGCCTCCCCCAGTTTCCCAATGTCAAATCCCACTTCCCGGACCTGGGCTTGCTGGTGGGAACACTGGTCTTACTATTGACAACGCCTCCAGAATAGCTGTCTCGGTGGGTGGCATGAACAATAGCCCTGCGGCCCAGGTCATAGGCCTCTTCAAGGCTAAGATTGGGCCGGTAGCCACTATCCATGACTCCGTAGGCATAGGTATTCCCACTACCAGTGGAGAACATACTTCCTGAGAGCCGAGTTCCATTTTCATCCACATAGTAGAGTCCCGGACCCTAATGGATGCAAGAAGGGTCCAGATTGGAAACAGAGAGGGAGCTGTTGGTCACACAGTTTCAAGTGTTGGTCATAAAAAGTGGACAAAAGAATAAGAATTTACCACAAGAATATCTGAGCTAGGACAGCACTTTAGTAGCAATCTTAGAACTTTGGAGGAGTGGAGAACAAACTTCAAATCAGCTAGTATATCAAAAAGGACAAACTTATGAAACAGTGGTCCACATCTGGACCCAGAAACGGTCGTGGACATGCAATGCAGGAACAGCCTTATATCAATAACTGAGCACTCTGTGTGCCACATATCTTGTGGAGGAGGGAGTGGGAGTGTACAATGGGGAAATGATCTCTCATCAACAGTGGGGCAATATGGAGAATGAGAGCACCCACCTTCTTGTCCCAGCCACAGATCATGCTGCCCATGGAGAGGCCCATGCCCCGATACTGGCACATCATATTGGAGAGCAGCTTGGAGGCTGCTGACACTGAGATGCGCTCGCCATTTCGCAGATAGTACAACCTGGATGAGAATAGGGCAGCAGGGAGAGAGGGCTTAGAGGTGGCAGAAGGCTGGCTCTCTAAGCAGCCCACTTGATGGGCAGGAAGTGATTAAAGAGATAAGGATCAAGGGGAGATTTGAGAGTTAATGTATCAAAATCACATAAGGAAATCCTAGTAATGATACTATCCCACCAGGATTGATGGTGTCAGTGCTAAATAAATGACAAATTATCTGGCTTATTGATAGGAACACAAACTGACATTCTAGGGGAAGGTTATCATCAAAAGGTTATTTTATGCAATCCTACATTCACACTGAGATTCTACATTAGCACAGGGGGAAAGGGTGAGGAGCAGTGATCTGGAGGACCCAGGATCCAGAACTGATCAATAGCCTTTGAAGGAAGATGAGAGGCCTCACTTACCTGCACTCCTTTGCCAGCAGCCGCTCCCAGTATTGACAATCCGCTGCACAGCCAGACATTGTGCCAAGCAAGTAAGGGTTAATCTCAATCACCTTATTCACCCTTAAGGTGGCTGGAAGAAAATGGAGTTTTGAGGGAAGAGGAATGACCCCACAGCTCTCCCTGTGTGTCCTAAGTCAACATCTGCTTCCCTTTCGGTGCAGAGGTTGGACTCCTGCTGAGAAGAGGGCCCAGCTCCCCAGAGGCAGCCTGCTGGATGGAACAGGGCACTCACCGATGTAACTCCCAGCCGAGGCCCGAGAATCCACAGCCACAATCACTCCATGTTGAAACTTGAAGGCGAGGGTGGTAGTGCCATGGGCCATCTCAATCCGAACGTTCCTTTCTCCATTCCCATTCAGGGACTGGAAGAATTCAGTGGGCTAGTCAGAGAGAAAAGGCAGAGGAAGGGGCAATGAAAACTTCTGATGCAGAAAGCCCCCGGAACGCATTTTAGAGAGTGTTCTAGTGAAGAGATACATAGAGGTTCTCCAACCATGAATAAATGAAATAGTTAATAATCTGTCTCTACAAGGAAATGGCCCGGGAGAAGGAAAAAAAGAGGCAAGCGACACCAATCTTTCCCATTTTTCAACACAACAGAAAAGAAAATAAATGTTACCACAACTAAAATTTTAAGGGCGACTTTAATGTTTTTTATTAATCAACCACCTAATCCTTACAAAACATATTTATTACTAGTATCTCTACTAAACCGAAGAGACCCAAAATCTAGTCTAAGTGACTTGATCCCAGTAACCCAAGTGAGTGACTAAGGCGAGGCTAACCGTTCAAGTTTCTAGGTTTTACAAGACACCACACAGCCCCTTATCATGTGACAGCAACGTGAGAAAGGATTCGTGCTCCGTGTCTGGTGCGGCCCAGGCAGGAACTCGCTCCTGTCTTTCGATGGGCGCATCCACCTCACCTCTCTTTGTCCTAATCCACACTTCCTAACCCTCAGATGGTCAGCTGCGGTTCCCACGTGGCCCCTTCCGTGGACAAGGTTCTCCCACAACTCAAGGATGGCCCCCTCCGCGCTTCCTCGCCTCTGGGCCGTCTCCAGGCAGACCCTCGGTTCTTCCGCGCCCTCCTCCCGTCGCCCCTAGGGTTCTCTTACAGCCCTGACCTGCATTCCCCTGGGGAGGGCGAGCTCCGGAGATCGCATAGAGAAACTGTAGTGTCCTGGGTCCGAGCAATGCCGGTTTCCCGAAAGGGGGAAAGCCCAGTCCTCTGGTTGCCCTCGGGGGGCTCCGCACACCTCCAGCAGCGCCATGACCGCCTGGCACACGGAGATCTGCCCGCTCTCGCAGAAGGAAGTGAAAGCGAAAGCCTGCAGTCTTAAGGGGAGGGAACCAGATTTTTTTCCACAGTCCCCTGTCCTTTCCGAGAAGCCAGTGGGGGTCTGAACACCAGGTATATTATACTGGGGACAAGCTTCTCTACTCCGCCTTTAGGGAGGTTGGGGAAACAATGGGTGATAGACAGAAGAAATGAAGAGATGGAGCATCTTTGAAAGCCCCCTTGGCGATAAGATTATTGTGAAAGACACCAACAGGTCGGGGCTACGGAATGGACAGGAGTCCGTATCATGTAAAGACGTAACCTCAACCAGAAGGCTGGAAGTCAGCAAGAAAGAGGCTGGGAGCAGTTTCACGTCTGGGGGGGGGGGGCGGTTGGGAGGGGTGTTCATATGAGCATCATTTTATAAAAGTGGAGGAGGTATAGAAGTTAAGTGGGGGCACGAGTTTTGAAGACAGGTCTTGAGGCAACAAAATATACCGGCAAAGTGTGGGGGAAGGGAGCACCCAGGAGAGGGCGCAGTCTCTGCATCTTTCCACGTGGTCCTTTCTCCGGGTTCAGCGGTCTGCCAAACTTGTAGCCAACCACGAGAACTGCCCTTCCTACTCACATCTCCTGGCATAATTCTTACTTGACTGTGCAAAGCTGAGTTTAACTCCTCTAAACCCCGCCTCTTTTTGCAACCTGTGTTGGCCCAATCTGCCCAGCAACTGTTCACGTTAGATAACACGGCCCTCTCTGATTGGAAGAGATTTTCTAGACAACCCCGGTCACTGCGCTGAGATTTTCTGGGGGCGGGGCGGAGTGGGACAAACGGGCTACAGGAAGGACCTGGACAGCGAGGTGAAGCATGAGATCCTCTGCTCGCACACTTTTGCTTCCTGCAGCCACGATTGCCCTTATCTTCCACCTCTGAAAGGCCAAGGCTAAGAGCGCTGACTACTGCCTTGGAGAGCGCCATATCCCAGTCTGGCCCATTCTTGGGGATGGGCATGGGGGGATTGGGAAGTGGAGTGGCAACCATAGGAAACAATACTTAAGGTAAGAGATGGCGCACTCTGGGCTGTGAAACACGGAGGATACTAAAGGAGAGAAGACCCTAGGCTCCTGAAACGTGCGCTGCAATAGTCGGTGAGCCCTTTGGTGCGCTGAAAACACGAGGAACCACAGTACAAAACACCATTTTTATTAAAAGTATCAAGAATCCACACGGTATTTATGGGACAGCATATATATGCCTTTGGTTATACTGGAAAGTAGCTGATCTTTCTTTTCTGTATACTCTAAATATTTTCAGAGTGCTGTCCACACCAACCTCGGCTGTAAGTCTAGTTACACTAAGGAGTTAGTTATAAATCAGATTTTCTTCCAGGAAACCTGTATTTTTCAGGAGCTTGGAGAGAAGGTAACACTCCTGGAAGAACTTCAAGTATCACCTTGAGGGGGTTACTTTTTAGGATGTCACTCCTGACTACTATGCAGCTCTGGTGAGATCTTTGTTCCAAACTCACCAGTATAGAAAGGAGGAAAAAAGGAAGGGCAATGAGTCCTTCATTCTGGAGCACCCAACCCACCAGGAGCCTGCACCATGGTCCAGTAGCGTCCCCTATTCTTCATGAGCTGCTGGTGGGTTCCTGCCTCACAGATGGTGCCTCCTTCCAGAAAGAGGATGTGGTCAGCCTGCTCCACGGAACTGAGACGCTGAGTGATGAGAAGCACAGATCGAGAGCACCGCTCTGGGCTTTGATACAGGAGCTGCTCTACCTGAGAAAGAACATGGACTCTGTCAGAGCTGGGGGCCACTCCCAGCCCAGGGAGACATCTGTATTTTCAGAGCCAACACAGACCTCATCAGGATCATCAGCACTTGCATGTCAACAACCCCAAGGAGATCAAAGAAGACTCAGTTCTGAGTGCTTCTCTGTAAAACCTTTGATTTGTTAAGGGCTGTTAACACAAGGAACAATAGTGGAATAAAAGTCAGAGTCCTATGGTGAAACCAATAAGAAAAAAGGGAATAGTATTCTGTTTTAAAGAAGTATAACTTAGTGGTAAAGAGCATGAGCATTCAAGTCAGGAAGATTTGAATTTGGGTCCAGGCTCTGCTACTCAACAGATGGATGACATTGAGCAGGTTATTCGACCTCTCTTAGTCTCCGTTCCATCATCTGTAGAAAAAGGATAACAGCGTCCAGCTGACTAACATTCATGATGAATAAATGAGTGAGACAGTACATGCAATGGGCCTAGTAGCATGCCTAGCAATAGTATAAGCTCAGTTAACATTAATATTGATATTAGGTTGTTTTTCCCTTATTTCTGGCTTCAGAGATTCAGAGAATATAGATATTCTATTGTAACTGGTTCTAGGCATCTTGAGGAGATGCTAATGGGAGCTGAAAATTACAAAGACCAGTTTGAATAATTATGATGTTAGTATAACTAACATGATTTGAGCAAAGAAAGGAAGACTGGTGGGGTGCCGGCATTAAGAAGATGACCGTCTCACCTGTAATTGGCTTTTTGCATCTAGGGCACTGGTAGCATCGTCCAGGATGAGTACATGTGGTTTTCGGATCAATGCTCTAGCCAAGGCCACTACCTGTCGCTGACCCCCTGATAGCTGGCTCCCAGCCTCACCTACCTCTGCAGAGACAAGAACCAAGGTGACAGCTGGATAACCACATGTGAACCCACGTGCACACACACACACATGCACACACATGCACACACGCATGCACACACCCCAAGGACTGCAGCCACCTAAGACAAAATATGACAAAGTCATGGAGCAAGGAGTACATGGATGCAGTTGGACATGGAAGGTTCTGGGAAGGTGAAAGAGTTCTGAGGATGTGAGGATGAAGGAACAAGATCTCAAAACTTCAAATTGATGTCAGTGGGATGGGAAGAACTGATGAATAAAGGCAAGACTACTGGGGTTTCAATGGTCCCGATGCCTGGGTGGGGACACGAGTGGAGAGAGCACCTGTGTCATAGCCCTGAGGGAGTTCAGAGATGAAACTGTGCGCTCTGGACTCCACTGCAGCAGCTGTGACTTCCTCCATAGTTGGCTTCTGGATCAGGCCATAGGCAATATTTTCTCGAAAACTTCTTCCAAATAGCAGTGGCTCTTGTCCCACTGCAGCTATCTGGGACAAAATATGACGAAGAGTCATAGAACAAGGAATACCAGAGTGGTTATATAGAGATTAAAGACTCAAAATCAGTACTGATATCTTAACATAAAATTACACACCCTCTTGCCTGACCACAACCCCATCTCCACCCAAGGTATCCCATTATTCCCTAACCCTTCTTTCAGAGTTTTCAGTGAGAATATTCTTACTTGGTGCTCCCCACCCTCCCCCAGACCACCTTCTTGCTCACCTGTCGGTGCAGGTAGTGGTGCTCATATTGGGGAAGGGGCTGCCCATCCAGCAGCAGCTGCCCCCCGGTGGGCTGGTACAGGTTCTGCAGCAGGGCAGCCACTGTGCTCTTCCCAGACCCGTTGGGCCCCACCAGCGCTGTCACCTCACCAGGCCGCAGGGAGAACGTCAGCCCCTGGAGACCAGAGCATCAATCACACAGTAAGAGGCAGACTGAGGCCCCTAATTTTGAGACTGTCATTGTTCTGTTACAAAGCGTGACGTCTTGCCCCAGGGGAAAAAGAAGAAAAATGGGGAAATATTGTCACTACTGCCCTCCCACATGCACACAGTAAAGATGGAAGATGAAACAAAGACAGGAACAAAGAGTAAGCACCACTCTGCCACACCCTTGATATCAGATACCATGAGAAAACGGAAAAAAATCACATTCAAAATCACAAAAGGAAAGAAAGAGGAAAGATGGAAGGCTGCATTAGCAATTCCTTAGGATGTGAGAGCTTCCTGTGAGAGCCCCCTCTGCCATACTCCTTGGAAATCCAAACTGGTTCTTCAGTTTGGGGCAGTTTTATAGAATAGATGATACTCATCTCTGCCTTTGAGGGGTTAGGAAGGAGCTGTCTGTACCTGGTGTTAAGCAGGCTGAAGTGAAGAAGACAATATAGAATGGCAGAGTGGAAAGAGTGGTTGGTGGAATGCAAGGAGTGGAAGGTTATACCTGCAGCACTGGGACATCTGGACGGTTGGGATAGGCAAAGGAGACATCTTGGAACTGAACGAGTCCCTCCAAGTTTGAAGGAGTCAACACACCACTGGCTGAGCAGCAAGGGATCCGGTCCAGGTACTCAAATATTTTCTCTGAGGAGCCCACGGCCTTCTGCACACGGGGGTAGGTGGAGAGCAGTGCCTGGAGGGGAGATATGACTAGTGAGTGGCAGAGGCACCTAATCTGTCTGCCAGGGTTATGTGATGTGAGAAAGGAAAAGAATGGAAGGAAAGTGACACGTGACATGGATGGTGATGGAACGGGGGAAGGAGGAGCACTGGGGAGTGAGACAGGAAGGAGCTCACCTCAATGGCTGTGGTGAACTGGATCTGGTAGAGGACAAATGTGACAAGTTTCCCACTGCTCACAACCCCACTTGTCACCAGCTGCCCACCGACATACAGGATTCCCACCTTCAGCAACATCCCTGAGATCTGTGGAAGAACCACAGAAAAAAGGGATTGTGGTAGAAATTTAATGGGGTACAAAAGCACCAGAATCCTTAGCATTAAGGAAATACAAAGTCCCTTTGTCCCTAGTAATGGCAGGAGGCTCAATAACTAGAAAGAAAGAATGAACCACAGAAACCCATGGAGTCTTACTCAGTTGCACATGATATAAGTCATCATTATCACCATCACCATCACTATTATCACCTTGTTTGGGAATCATTTTCCTCTTCACAAAAGGCTTTCATGAATAATCTAACATTCATATTAAGAGCTCTATAAACAAGGTTAAATCACTTCCATTTTTTAAAATGAAGAAACAGTCTCAGAGAAGGTAAGTTACTAAGGCCATGGTCACAGAGCTAGTAAATGGCAGCACCAAGCAAGGAACTTGTGATTGCTGGTCTAGTTCCTTTTTTAGTACATCACAGATGCCCCCCCTCCCCCATGCTTGGCTTCTGCTACTTCCATGGCTCTCACTAGCACATCTACACAGTCCCAGCATGAGGCAGGTCCAGATGTAGGAATTTATGGCTCACTGAGCGCCCCCTGAGAAGCAAAGGAAGATCCTAGGATTGGAAGACATGGCATCTTCCTAAAAGGGGGGTTAGGTAGGTTTTTGTGTATTGCAGTGAAAGGAAGCCCTCTAGCCCAAAAAGAGGGAGTGGGTCAGAAACACCAAGTAGCGTGATTGAGCCTCAGATTGCTAGGATGAGAACACTACACCAACCACTTCCCAGGGAAAGAGGAGTGTGGAGCAGCGTCATGGAAAAGGACTGGACCCAAGGCATCTCGGGGACAGGGAAAGGGCATTCATCTCTAGGTGCTCACACAGGTGGTCCAGAGGTTAACTGCATAGGCCAGCGCCTCTTTCTGGTTGAGTGCTTTCATTTCCTGCTGTTTTTGCCTGAACTTCTGAGCCTCACCCTCCTCATTGGCAAAGCTCCGGACTGTAGGCATAGCTGACAAAACCTCAATGGCCACTTGGCTGGATTTTGCCAGAGATTCCTGCACCTGTGCTGCCAGCACCTATAGAGACATAGACAAGAGATGTCACACAGGGTTGTCAAACCACAAAGAAACTAGTACCCAAGTTACCTGGTTGGAGGTTAAAAGTGAGAAGAAACAGAGGAACAGGAGAGAAGAGAAAGGGACACAGCTCTACCCCTTTGGATACTAAAGGGATCCAGAAGAGAAGAAAATGACTCGGGAGGGTGATGTGGAGATCATATTCTTGAGATTAGTGATCATATTCTTAAAGACAGGTTGTGGGCAGAAGTTAGAAGACACAGAGAATACAAAGATCAACATTTCCACTGAGTCTGGGAACACAGACTACAGGGACAGGGAGTCCATGAATGAGAATCACTGAGGCGCCAGAAAAGAAATCTGAGAGGAACCAAATCTGCCAAGTGGGAGATGAGGGTCTGTGTAGGTTGAAGCAATTCCCTGGACATACCTGGTACCACTTTGCCAGCTTCTTAGGCAAAAGGAAAAGCAGAGGCAGGGCAACCAGGGTGATGACGGTGAGGGACAGTGATCCCCAGAGCATGAGCCCCAGGAGACACAGCCCCCGAACCAGGTACCACAGCAACAGGCTCAGCTTCTCACTCAGAGACTCACTCAGGGTGGACGTATCCTCTGTTACCCGAGATGTGATGGCACCTGCCAGGCGTTGGGCAAAAGAGAGTGGAGTGAATGAGAGTCTCAGAGGAATGGGAGGGACTAGCAGTGAGCCAGGGTACCGGGGGAGGGGTATCAACATGGTCTTCTAAGGATGCTGGGGATAGCAAGGTCAGGGGGTACAAGGAAGTTCTCGGATTTCAACACAGGGAGAGTCTGTCAGAGCGGAAAAAGTCCAGCCAAAAGCCCTCATTTTAACTACAAAGAAATTGACACCCATGTAAACTCCCACTTCTCTGGAAGATTTCTGTTCCCTGAAGAACTTGTATATCCCAGGCTGCACATGTAGGCAAAATAGCTTAAGCTAATCGTGTAATGGAGCTGGAGAAAAATGGAGGGTCCAGCTAGATAGCAATCCAGGAAATTGATGTTGATGACTTCTATCATGTAATTGAATAAGACTCCATGGGTCTCTGTGGTTCATTTTTCCTTTCTAGTTATTGAGCCTCCTACTGTATCTAAGAGGAAAGAGACTTTACACTTCTGTAATGCTAATAATTCTGGTTCTCTGAACCCATTAGATTTCTACCAAGCACTGGATTGGAAATCAAGAGATGGGTTCTGTCCCCAAGTTCATTTCTATCCATATGTGACCATGAGCATTTCAGCATTTAGGGTCTAGGCCTCAGTTTTCTTCTCTGTGATCTTGGACTTAGACTCTGTGATCTCAGACTTTGTGATCTCAAAATTTCTAGGTTTACTATTCTATAAAAATGCACATAGTGATAAATTTGTGTAAAAACTTTGGGTGGAAAATTAGGTTTTTCTGAAGGTACATAAAGAGTGCAATATTTTGCCTGGAGGTACACTAAGAATAAGGAATGACAATGTCTATGTGTGTGAGAAAGATCAAGGTTATAAGTAAAAGGGGACATGTCGTGATATAACTAGCATGCAGATGTATAACGAAGAGGTTTCATGATAAACCTGTTTGGTTCTGTTGGAAAAACTCTGTTTCCTGGCGTAGGACAGCCCGAAACACTTCGCCCTGCAAGCGGCTGTGCATGTGACCCATGGTGCTGTTGTAGATCCCATCACCCACGAACTCCAGCACTGCACTAGAAAGAGAAACAGGAGAGTCAGGGTGTGTTCAAGGGACAGAGAGGTGCCCAACACAAGTGCACTTCGGATAGCACTTTTCCAGGGCCCCCCATTCTCAGCTTTCCACCTTGGGCCCACAGACCTGGCTATGGTGAGAATGGACATGAGAGTTATGTTTCGAGTGAAGGCAGTGGCTGCCCCATCTTGTAGAACCCAGTCAGTGAGGCGGCCGGTGAAGAATGGAATGGCCATCTCGCCTGGGGAGGGAGAGGAGAGACACGTCAGTCACAAATATCAAGTCTAAACAGCGCAGCCCTCTCCCACCCCTCACCAATATCCTAGAAGGCTGTGTAGATACAACACTGAGAGAACACAACCCTGCACCTGAACAGGATGCCCTGGAACTCAGCTTTGTGACCCCACCAGACCCCTAGGAGTTGAATTAGGAAGCCTAGAGATCATGGAGTAAGATTCTGGTGTAGTAAAGGCGCTGCCTCAGAGGAAAGGCCCTGCCCCGGGTAGCCTCACGAAGCAGTGTCTGGGGCAACACTGTAGTCCTGACTCCTGACTCCCACGCGGTCCGGTCCGGAGGTAGTATCCTCAACACCCGGAGCTGGGCCGCCTTCCCCTGATCCATATTTCCCAGAACTCAGGAACCTATCTCACTGGCCATGCCTCTTGATTCCTGCCCAGCACCCTAGCGTCCGTCCCTCTCCCCTGAATCCCCTACCAAGACAAGAGAGGGTCAGCAGGAACAGAACGAGCGGGAGGCGGCGTATCTCTGAGCCCAGGCAGCCTAGAAGCCGACGCACGGCGTCTCCTGAACCGCCGTGATCTCCCCACACCCAAAGGCTCCGAAGTTTATGCCACAGCGCGGCTGCGGGCAGTGCCGCCGCGTAGCTGAGGGCGAAGGCGTCGAGGCGACTTCCCCAGTGCAGTAGCCGGGTGCTGTCGGCGTCCCTGGGGCCTCCCCACGAGCTCAGCTCTCGGAACAAGGCAAGTCCTGGCAGCGCCAAGCCCAGCGCCGCCGCCAGTGGTTCCAAAGAAGCCATCCATCCCTGGACTCCTCTGCTTTCACTCTTGGTGCCAACTGTTGCCCTAAGGACTTCACGGGCCCCCAGCCACAGCCCAGCCCAGCGGCTCAGACCCACCACCCAGACCCGGAGCAGCGGCAGCGCGGCGGGCACCAGCAGGGACGATACTCCCGGCAGCGCCGGCCGGAGCAGCACCCAGTCGGCGAGAAGCAGCAGCGCTGTCCCCAGCCACGTGAGGGAAGCTCGAGAGAGGCAGAGGCACCCATAGGGAGCGGAGGGCCCTGAGCGGGCCATTGGCGCACGGGGGTCGTGCCCGAGCCTGGGACTCTCCGCGTCCCGGCTACGCGGGAGGCTCTGGATGCTGTCCGAGTCGGCGCCCGAGCGCGCGGTGACGGGTAGCTGGGGAGGGAGAAGGGCGGGCTGCAGCGGGCCGGGGCGGGCCGGGGCTGGCCGGGGCTCCCGGAAAGTCCCGAGAACCGGCTGAGCCTGGTCGCCCTGGCTAGAAGCGAGCGGTTTATGGGAAAGAGAAAACGAAAGCGCCGCGGGCTCACTAGATCCGCCCACTTACCACCGTGCCCGCCCAGACTGTTTTGGGAGAGGGCGTGGAAATCAGATCTGAGATTCCGGGGACCAACCTTGGTGCTCCACCTTCTCCACCACGCACACCTGTCCCTCCTCCTTTCCTTGCCCGCTCGGGTGGCATCCACTAGTCAGGACTTCCCAACCCTAGTCTCAGGGCGAGGCTCTAGGTCACCTGTCTCCAGGCAGATCTGCCCCACACAGGTTAGGCCGGAGTGCGAAGCCTCGCAGTGCGGACATTGGCGCCCCCTGGCGGGTGTGGCGAAGGGGCGGGGCTGCAGGCTGTTCGCCTAGCGCCGTCTCAGGTCGGAATACAGTGCCCCAGGCAGCGAGGAGCAAGGAGCGAGGCGCTGAGATGCTGCGGGCGGGAGAAGTCTGCACTGGGGTAATGAGTCTGGGTTTAAGAGTTAGCAGAAGGGTGGAGAAGGTGGAGCGACGGGGGTCTCTGGAAGCACCAAGGAGTGAATGAGGAGACCAACAAGAGTGAGGAGGTAGTTTGTAGTCCCCAGTGCCCCAGGCCCCACAATGAATACAGAGCGTTTCCATTCTGCAGGGGATTATCTAGGGGCCCGCAAAGGGACTTGCCCGCGAGGCTGGTGGAAAAGGGGTGCATTGGCTCTTAGCTGGAAGTGTCGGAGGGGAAGCTGCTCTAAAGCGCTTTCGCTTTCATTCTGGACTAGAGATAGGGGCTGGTTAAATCAAGGGACGGGGTTGGAGGAGGTGCAAAGATAAAGAAATGGTGCCCTGGGTGAAACCGGACATTTGGGAAACGGGAATATGGGCACTGATTTGAAAAGGGCCAACTCATCACACAGACTTTTGATAAACTGGCACCTGGGTAATCATGGCCCAAGAACTGATAATCGAGGTTCCACGTGAGCCCGTGGTACCCTTCCCCAGGTTGGCCCAGTAGGGCTCCTGCTTGGCCCCAATACTGCCAGCTGCCTTCCCTGCCCATCCCCGTGCATGTGCTGGGGACTTGGCTGGAGGGGTGGGCGATGGCAGCAAGGCTGGCTGGCTTCTGCTCCCAGACTACTGACTGCCACCACACTTGACTTGGGGGCACTTTGTTCAGAGAAATAACCCTGAAGATGTGGTTGTCCCTGTCCTCTGGGCCTCTGTTCACGGTGAATCGGTAGGTAAATCAGTATGTGAGAAAGCACTGCCCTGGCAGTATCCGGAGGGCCAGAATAATTTATGGAGCATTGAGAAGTTAGAAAATTGTCCCTCGCTGACAATGAGCTGCAGAAAGCGGGAAGTACAAGTCCATCAGGAGATGGCATTTAGACCTGGATTTTAGTCCCAGGTCTGCTGTTAATTGTGTGACCTTGGACAAATCACTTACATTCTCTGACTCAGTTTCTCATTTGAATCAGGGATCTTTAAGGCTTTTTCCAACTCGACAGATGTAGAAAAAATGTAGCTTTATCCTCCTTTACTCTTCCTTAATTTCTTTTCTTGACCTGGAAAAGTAAGCTCAAACTCTTCAATCAAATCCTCGCTTGGTACAGATCTCTTCTCCTGACTACTGAGATATCTATTTACCTTTTGATCAGAAAGCCTTAAATGAAATCTTTATTTTAAACTGCCTCATGTTCCTTTCTGCTTTTCTCCTTCCTTAAGACATGGCCAGGCTGACCACCGTTACACTCGATGTTTTCCTGTGTTCAGCAAACTGAATGGCTCAGTTCTGATTAAGAAGGGTTTGGTGGAGGATTCTGGGTCCAAAATAGACCTGAGCTTGTTTTCAAGGCCACAGTAACTTGCTCTGTCAGGTCCCTACCACATCTGAACACACAAGCACATGTGATGGAGATTGTAATTCATTTGTGAGGCTGCCCCACTGGTGCTTGGGAAGGCTACCTGAGCCAGACTTCTGCCTCTAGGAGCCTCATCCCTACTTCTCTCTTTAAGGTGAAAAGGATTCCACTAGGAAGTTGGGGCTTACACTGCAGTTCCTCCTGTGCTGTCCCATGGCCAGGCTGTGACATTCTCTTGCAGCCAGGAGAGACAACAGAAAAAATGGAAAGATGGAGAAAAGGTCCTATACTGGGAGTCAGGTCTGGCCTGAATTACGGTGTTACCTTGAGCCAGTCCCCTCCCCTGTCTGGCAATGTTTCCTCACCTCTGACATGAGGGGATCAAGACTCATCCTGCCCTGACATCCCATTCTCTGTGCCTCTGCAGACAACCATCATGGCAGTAGAGTTTGATGGAGGTGTTGTGATGGGTTCTGATTCCCGGGTGTCTGCAGGGTAAGTATCAGTGAAGGTATATGCTTTGGGAAGAAACAAATGGCCTCCAAAATGCATTTTTTAAAAACCCATTCATGAAGAGCCTGGTGAAGTACAGCTTTGGAGAAATGGATTTACCCTTTCAGAAAGGTCATTATAATAAGATATTGGGTGGGTGTTTGGGTCCCATCCATCTATATTTAGAGATAGAAAAAGTCATTCTGACCAGCAGGTATCCTAGTTTCTCATCTATCACATGTTGAACTAATTTTGCCTTTCTCCCTGCTGGCCAGTTTCCTCACATGCAAAATGAATATATGAGATTAGAGCAATATTACTTTATGTTCCATAGAACATATAACTTCCTCAGGACGATTAACAGTAAAGAAAAATTAATGAGTGATAAAAGTAGCATTATTCTTAACTTAGTATTTTTTATTTTATTATAAAATCTAAGCCAGGAAATAAGTCTAATTTTGATTGCTTGCAGTGTTTCATTTACTTGAGAGGGTTATTTGCTTCCTGCTTTAATCCAAGCATTAAATTTCATGCATTCTATGCTGTTCTCTTGCCAAATAAATTTGAGAAACACTAGACAATTAACCTCAAAAATTCCTGCAACTCTAACACTGATGACTGTTGACTCCTTCCCTACAGAGATGCTGTGGTGAACCGGGTGTTTGACAAACTGTCCCCCTTACACCATCGCATCTACTGTGCACTCTCTGGTTCGGCTGCTGACGCCCAGGCTGTGGCCGACATGGCTGCTTACCAGCTGGCGCTCCATGGGTATGAAGCTTTGGGGTCCTCATACTACCCCCGTTAGAGCTCCTCATACAGTGGATGCCAATTTCCAGGAGCACTGCAGTGGAAAAAAGAAAAATTCTGGTTTAAACTCCTGCTTTTATTAACTTTTAACTGGCACTTGAATCTCTCCAAGTTGGTTTCCACATCTGTAAAGTAGAGATAATAGTACCTACCCTATATCACCACATAGTTGTTTTGAGAATTATATGATAGATAGATGTGAAGGCAGTTTGAAAACTGTAAATCACTATCCTAATATAAATAATGAGGAAGAAAAGGATGATGTGGCCCAAGGTCATTGGGGCGAAGTAATGCTTATCTGCTTTTACCCATAAGGGCAGGGCCCTGGTAGCCCAGGGAGTTATATCATTGTGGGGGTGGGGGGGGTAGGGGGGGACAGGGTAAAGGAGGAGCATGATTGAAATCTTCTTACTAGTTGGTGGTGTGAGGCTCGATTCCCCGGCACATGTGGGAGGGGAGCTGGAGTTTGACCCCTATGGAAGTTATAGGTTTCAGGTGTCACTTGGCAAAGATGATGGTAATGGCACACAAGAGTGGAACTTCAGGAAATTATATTGACCCTTCTTTCTAACATTTCCTTCAGGATGGAACTGGAAGAACTGCCACTTGTTCTGGCTGCTGCAAACGTGGTGAAAAATATCAGCTATAAATATCGGGAGGAGCTGTCTGCCCATCTCATGGTAGCCGGCTGGGACCAACTCCAAGGTGGCCAGGTGAGTCTCTCCCAAAGCACTCACCCTTAAGGTTCCCCACTCCTCTCAAGAGGGAGCTGGAGTTATTTGTTCTTCCAAAGACACTGCCTCTTAAAACACGGGACAGTCTCCACTGATTGGGGTAGGAAATACTGGGGCTTCACTGCAGGGGAGACCACCTGCTTGTCTCAGTGACAAGAAGAGGATTGGTGCTTCTTCAGTCTGACTTGAGGATGCCTCCCCCAGGTATATGGAACCCTGGGAGGAATGCTGACTCGACAGCCCTTTGCCATTGGTGGCTCTGGCAGCACCTATATCTATGGTTATGTGGACGCAGCATATAAACCAGGCATGTCCCCTGAGGAGTGCAGGCGCTTCACCACAAATGGTAATTAACCAAGCGGAAGGGTACCAGGGGAGGGTTTTTAACATGGGTAGGAGGTAGAGTAGGAGGAACAGGAAGAGGAATATATGGGTAACCATTTAATTCAATGTCCAGACTGGGACACTTTTGAAAGTGAAAGGGACAAATGCTCAACTGTATAGATGGGAGTTCAGGACAGAGTTCTGAGTATAGCAAATTAAGATAATGGGTTACCGTAAGAACCAGTGGTGTGTTGGAGCTGTCTTAACAGCTCATAGGTTGGAAGGTGGTGGTAAGCATATGGACAGGAGGGGAAGGAAATGATTTTTGAAGTTAAGCCATTCTCTCTGTCCTTCTCTCTCCAACTTGAACCCTCTGCAGCTATTGCTCTGGCCATGAGCCGGGATGGCTCTAGTGGGGGTGTCATTTATCTGGTCACTATTACAGCTGCTGGTGTGGACCATCGAGTAATCTTGGGCAATGAGCTGCCGAAATTCTATGACAAGTGAATCTTCCTCAGATGCCCCTCCTTGCTTTGTAATAAATTCTCTAATATGTGACACAGTCTGATCAATGGGAAATGGGTGCTCAGAGAGATGAAGCTTAGGTGTGGGGCTCCTTCCTTCCCAGGTGTCAGCATACCCTTTTTATTCTTTTGCCCCCATCTCTAAAACATCTTTCCCAAGGGAAGGAGGCTGGGGAGTATACTGGGAAGGGCCCCATACATGGCAGGTCATCATGTACTGAGTGATTCTGAAATACTGGAAACAACAAAAATTTATTCTGGTGCCCCAGGGATGAGGGTGGAAGTTGAGGAATAGGGACTCATGCCTTTAAGGCTAAGACCAGCAATTTTCAAGTGGTGTGCCACAGCAAACAGTGTGTGGCAAGAATTTTTAAAACATGCAGTACCTGACTAGTCAGGGCACTGACCACTTTTCCCTTAGATTGTCAAATAAAAAAATAAAATAACGACATCCAACACAACAATAGCTATACCTATTTTTTCTCAAACCAAGAAAAATGCATTTTTTGGTGTGCTACAGAATTTTAGCGATCAGCTTATGTGTGCCAAGAGATGAAAAAGGTTGAAAATCACGGCTAAGACTAACAGATAAGACAGCGACACACGTGAGAGTTCACCAAGAGCACCAGCAAACTCACCTGTAAAAGAATTCCTTTTATAATGCATTCATTTACACCAAAGCTCAATATATGATAAATGCTTAAAGTTTTTAAAAAAGCATTTCAAAGGTGACACTTGTGAATTTCAAAAGATAATAACAACAACCAAAAAATCTGTATTTATTAAATGTGGCATTTGCTAAGTGCTTATAAACTTTCTCAGAACCCAAACAAAAAAACCTGTATAGTGTCAACTGATGATTGCACTGGGAAACACAATTTTGGTTGAGTTAGACCTGACACTTGTTTTTGACTAACTTTTTTCATCTGAATCCAAAAATGACCGCTTTTTCTCTATCACATCAACTTTTTAAGGTACAAGATACCCCTTCTTTGTCCCCAAAATCATACAAAATGTACAAAGGAAAATAAAGAAAAAATTACCTGAATATACTGTTCATTTAGAGTTGTTTTATTCATGTAAAGGCTATATATTGTTACTGTAAGTCAAATTGTGTACAAGTAGTAAAGTTCTGCTATCAGACATACACATTAAGGTAAAAATTTACACTTACAGCATTTTGAAGCTCTCCAAGAGTTTCTGAAAATTTCAGTGTAATTCTGTGTTCGTGTATTTCCAATAAATTCCTTGACAAAGTTTTTGAATGACAACCAAGAATTCTTTTGGAGTTCTGACGTCGTCCCGATGAAATGTTCATCTTTAATGAGCTGATGAATCTGTGGACCATCAAACACACCAGCCTTTATCTTTTCAAACAACAGGCTAGGAAATGCCAAAATGAGATACTTGAAAGAGTGTCCTTCAGTTGGCAAAGCTTTACAAATTGCTTCATGAGACCCAGTTTTATGTGCAGAGGTGGGAATATAATGTTCTTTCTGTCAACAAGTGCCTCATGTACAATGTTTGGATCACCAGGTTTGAGGTCAGATCTTGGAGACCAATTCAACTCCACCCAATGCTTTTCATGAGCTCTGCTGCCCCACATACACAGAAAACAGGGATACTTGGTGTATCTGCATTACTGACCAAGAAGGAAGAATACCATTTTAAGGTCAATACAGATGATCCAGTTGTGCTTGTGATATTGCAACAGATCAATGACTCTCTTTATGTCTTCATAGTCTTCATGAAAACAAACTGAATGGCCAATTGGGACTGCACCAAATAAATTGCCATTGTGGAGGAGGACACACTTCAAGCTCCGCTTTGAGCTATCGATGAACAGTCGCCATTCAGTTGCGTTATAGATTGGAATTCCCAAATCCTCCATTAAACCATGTATGTTATGGCAATACACAAAGCCACCATCACTTTGAAAGTACTGCAGAAATGCACTTTCCCTTTATCAAAAGTAGGATACCTTCACTCCTTTTTCAAGCAAGTTTTTCTTGTGCAGTCTTGATGCTAGGAGTTCTGAAGCCTTTTTGGATAGTCCCAAATCTCATGCCAAATCATTCAGCTCATGTTGATCAAATTCCTTATGAACTAAGTCATCTTCAATTTCAAAATCTTCATCATTGCTGTCACTTAGTTCTTCACCGTACTTCTGTTTTTTGAAAGAGGGTAGTTCAATGAAAACTGCCACTGGGATTTCAGCTGAATGAGGCGCTGGGCATAGAGCTGATGGTAGACTAGGATACTCTATTTTACATTTATTTTTCTTGTTATAGTCTGACATTTTCACTATACAAAAGTAACAGTCACTTGAATGATCTCTGGGCTCTCACCAAACCATAGGTATACCAAATGGCAATTTATCACATGTTCCCTTCTTCAACATCTGTAAACTCTCAACACACCTTGTAAGGGGCCCAAGACTGATCTTAATCACCAAGTCTTACTTTAAAATATGCAAAATAGGCTTACCTGACAAATGCACTGATGTTTGTCCTTTGACTGGGAATGGTGAAACTGCTGCAGATATAACAAAATGAATCAGGGTTGTTTAGGCACTTACAATGAGAAATAGCAGAGGCAGACATGATCTGAAGGAAAGGAAATAAGTACATATGTAAATTTTTTTAAAAATTCTGCTAACTCCTTGTATACAGACAAGAACTCAGACTATACTTCGGAATATGATTCACTATATAGAGCGTCACACAACCTCTCACCACACTGTCTCATGTGTAACTGAATAGCCTAGACAAGTATGAACCTATCACTGGTCTCCAAGGTCATCCCCCACCCCTCCCCATTTGAGGGAGGTTTGCTCTCAGCCAATAGGAGAGCACTAGTGCTTCCTTCGATTCAGGCTTGATCCAGCTTAGAGTGGTCGCATTAAGATAAGCTGTAGAGAAAAAACTTGATGTGTTAGAAGAAAACTAACTGCAGTTTTGAAATCAGCATGCCTATTTAAGTCTAAAACAGCTGAAAAATCGAAATCAACAGGAATTATGTTAGAAATTGTTCCCCAGTGGTGTTGGTACAATTCAATGCCAACAGTAATTCTCAATTGAGCTGCGATGAAGGACACTTCATTCAGTGCAAAGAGCTCAATGATGGAAATAGGATTCCAGGAACTCTTTTATAAGGTTTGGCTCTGCTGGCAGGAACATAGTGTAGGCCTCTCCCTGAAGTGCAGTTTGTGTGAGAGCCCCTCTGCAGAAATTACTACTAGGCATTTTTTTTTTTTTTTTTAATTTGAGCTCAGTTAGCCACCAGGAGCCCTTCTTAGTAGGTGTCTTTTTTCTCAGGTTCACAAAAGGTACTTCTGTTTAAGGACAGAGGGAGGCTTAGGAAGAGTAAGTCACTTGATCAAAGTCACGGTGAGTTCAGAAGCTGAAATCAGCCCTTCCTCTACCAGTACATCAAACTTTCCATTCCCTCAAACTTTATATATCATCTCCTCCTTAAAATCTGCAATAATTAGTCAAGCACATTAGTCGCCACTTAGGAAATTGAAGTTGTTACCAGATGCCTGAGTTAACTGTATTAAACAAGCTGAGTTCTGATCCTACCTTTGTTGTGCACTTCCTGAGTGAAAGGACACATTGTTCCTCCTGGGGGGCAGCATTGCCTCTTCTGTCAAATGAAGTTGTTGAGCGACTTCTGTGGTGGTTTAGAGCTTTGACATCCAATGCCAGTTTGCTAATAAGTGAACAGTGAAGAGATATAGGACTACTTAACAAAAATCTTATTAGGCTCCCCAGGAAGCTTCTGCCTGCTTTTCTTTCTGGACCTCAAGCTAAACATACAAATTCAAAGTACCCTAAAAATAGTCTTATGCCTTTGGGGGGAGGATCTAAAATTACTAAAGCCTTGAGTTCTTTCTAGCCATGATATTTAATTTGTTTTAAAGTTTAAAATAATAGTTTAGAAGCCTACCTCACCTGGTGATCACAACTAGAAACTGGAGAGTAGACCAAAAAGAAGAAACAAAGCAGACAGACTGTGAGTCAGAACTTGGAGTGGCAACTCCCTGGGGTGGTTTTCAGTTGTTTTTCCTCTTTCTTCTCATGGCCTCGGGTGAGAGCTGCAGTGCAGAGCCAGGAGACACCCCATGTTCTGGCCAAAGGAACCAAGAAAAGAGACCCTGTCGATGGGAGAGGGCAGGGGAACCTCCGAATGAGAGCAGGAAGAAGGGGATTCCTTCACTCTAGATGTAAACCTCATGAACACTGGAGACCACTGAGCTGCACGTGCTCATGATATATCTTAAACAGCATAGCAAAGATTTAGATCTTTTAAAATCAGAAGGCTATCTTGGCCAAAAAATTATGTTTTTATGCCCCTTATTCTAAAATGGGCTTCTAGTAACTTCCAGAGACAGACACAATTTAAAAAGAAGAAAGAGATGAAGAAGAAATTGAAGCAAAGAAAAATAAAGTTTAGCAATAAGTGAAGCCAAAGGAACTCACAAATAATCGAGTCAAAGTGCAGAGAAACCAAGAAGGGGGAGAATTGATGTATCAAATGTGCTATTAAGAAGTTAATTTTATTGGCCCTGGCTGGGTAGCTCAGTTGATTAGAACATCGTCCCTAAAGGCCAAGGTTGCAGGTTCCATCCCCGGTCAGGGCACGTACAAGAATCAAGGAATGAATGCATCAATAAGTGAAACAACAAATCAATGTCTGTCTCTCTCCCTCCCTCTTTCTCCCTCTCTCTCTTTCTCTCTCTCTTCCCTCACCCTCTCCCTCTTCCCTCCTCTTTCCTTTCCTCTCTCTCTAAAATCAATTAAATTTTTTAATTCCTTAAAAAAAGTTAATTTAATTAAAAGTTATATTACTTTTAAAAAAAGAAAAGAAAAGAAGTGAAGCCAAGGGGTAAAACTAATATAAAACCTAAGTATCTTTCTTTTTTTTAGGTGTGTGCTGGAACTGTCTTATAGTGCCTAACAAGAGCTGATTGTAAAGTATTCAGGAACTTTGAAGGGCAGTTGTTAAGCAGTGGTAGTTGGACCTTGACCATGGCAAAAATGTTTATGCCACAGAAACCAACAATGCTACCAATCAGACCTTTCCCCACAGAGAGCCCGTCTACCAGGACACATTTATCAGCCAACTATAGATGGGTGGGAACCAGCTGGCTCTGAGCTACAGGATAGTGAAAGCAAAGAAGGAAATGAAATTAGGTACAAGATTCAAAAGATTCATTAAGAAATGAAAAGCCATAAAAAACATAAATTTTTTCAAGTCACAAGACATTTACTGAGAGAGAATATGCACTATGCCATATAGAACACTCCAATAAAGTCCAATGTATTAGTATCTTTGAAACTATATATGTTCTGTGGACAGACTGTAATAAAATTAGAACAACAACAAAAGGATACCTGAAGTCCTCATGGTATGCAAACAAAGAAAAAATTGATAAATTACATGGACTTAAAAAGCAATCATAAAGGAAATTAACTCATTTAGAACAAGGTAGTAAAAATGTTATATATCAAATTTTGATATGAATCAAACACAGTTAAAATAGTACTTAGAATTTTATAGCTTTGAATATACAGTTATTAGAACAAGAAAACTTAAAAATAAGTAACCTAAAAATTCTCCTAAAAAGTCTGGAATAAGGGCAATTGAACAAACCTAAAGAAATAAGAGGGAAAGTATAAAGAATGGAAAGTAATTTAATAGAAAACAAAACTATGTAGTAAAGATTCACAACTCAGAGCTGCTTCTTAAAATTTATTTGTGGGATATTCAGACTTAGAACCAGACTGACCATGAATAAAGGGGAGAAAGGAATGAACGAACAAAATACAGAATGAAAAGGAGGGAATAGGTATCAGATGTAATAAAGATATGAAACATAAATGGTTTTATGAATAAGTATATGCTAATAAATATGAAAACTTCTGTGAGATAGAAAGTTCCTAGAAAAATTTAAGCTACCAAAATTATAAGAATACAAAATTTGACTATGCCAAAAAGCATTGAAGAAATAAAAAAAGTTGCCAAAGGACTCTGATAAAAGTAATTTAAAAATAAACCTGTCCAGATGGTTTCACAAACGAGAAACCTCAAACATTCAAGTAATATGCAACTCTTACTTTATATATTTTTTCCAGAAAATAGAAAAAAATTAAAAGATACTCAGCTAATGTTATCAGGCTAGCATAATCTTGATTCCAAGTTTAGGTTTGGCGAAGTCAAGAAAAGAAAATAGGCACATTTCACCTTGAACATTGTTTGGAAGAATAAATACTTACTTATAAACTGAATTCAACAGTATTAAAAATAATAATGCTATATCAAGATCAAATAGAAAATCCTTAGAATGCAAGGATACTTCAATATAATAAAATATATTACTATAATTCACCATATTCATAGACTAAAGAGGAAAAATCATCTGCTTTTCTCAGTCAATTAATAAAGGCATTTTAGCCCAGGCTGGTGTGGCTCAGTGGATTGAACACCGGCCTGTGAACCAAAGGGTCACCAGTTTGATTCCCAGTCAGGGCACATGCCTGGGTTTCAGGCCAGGTCCCCAGTTGGGGGTGTGCGAGAGACAACCACACATTGATGTTTCCCTCTTTCCCTTCCTTCCCCTCTCTCTGAAAATAAATAAATAAAACTATTTTTAAAAATAAAGGCATTTTATAAAGTTAAATATCAGTTTATGATTTGTGAAAAACAGTTAAGGAACCAGGAATCAAGTAAAACTTTCTTATCGTGGTAAAGGTTATATTCCAAAAGATCTATGACAAGCAGCATACCTAATGGAAAAAAATCTTAGGTGCACAAGATAAGAACACTCACTATAATTACTAGTCAAACAGCAGTGGAGCTCAGGCTAATGCATAAAGAAAGAAAGAGAAATAAGAGGACTGAAAAAAACTATTGTTACTCGAAGATTATATAATCATCTACTTAAAAATAAAAAACAACAAAAGCAGCAAACTATCAAAATAACAAAAAAAACAAACCAAGATTTTTAGCCATAAGAACAACTTACAAAAATTAATAGCATTTCTCTACACCAGAATAACCAATAAGAAATACAATAAAAATTAGAAATAAGTTAAAATAGCTGAAAAACTATTAAAGTATTTACTAACTCAATTAAGAATTCATAGAAGAATTTAAAACTCTTAGTTATTGAATATAATTTGAAATAATAGAAAATAATTTTGCATTCTTGGATGGGATCATGATCTTATGAAGATAGCAATTGCCCCCCCAATTAATCTTTAAATTGAATGTAATCCCAATTGAAACCTCACTTAACCTTTTTTTAAAAAAAGGTTTTTTAAACTTATTTTTAGAGAGAAGGGAAGGAAGGGAGAAAGAGAGAGAGAGAAACATTGAGTGAAAGGGATACATTGATCAGTTGCCTCTCCCATGCTCCCAACCAGAGACCTGGCTCGAAACCCAGGCATGTGCCCTCACTGGGAATTGAACCGGTGGCCTTTGGGTTTGCAGACTGCACTCAATCCTCTGAGCCACACCAGCCAGGGCCCATTTGACCTTTATGAGGAAATTTATAAATTTACCCTGAAGAATATATAATAGGATAAAGGTCTTCAAATATCTAAGCAAACCCTTAAGTAAAAGCAATATAAAGGGAGACATCTTAAGAAACATTAAGACATTCTATGGAACTATGGTTGTTATGGCCAATAAACATGAAAGGATGTTCAATGTCAGTAACCATCAGAGAAATTCAAACTAAAACAACAATGACATACCATCTCACACCTGTCAGGGTAGCTATCATCAATAACTCAACAGACAACAAGTCCAGGTGAGGATGTGGAGAAAGGGGAACCCTTTTGCACTGTTGGTGGGAATGCAGACTGATGCAGCCCTGCAGAAAGCAGTATGAAAATACCTCAAAAAAATTAAAAATGGATCTGCCTTTTGACCCAGCAATCCCACTTCTGGGAATATAGCCAAAGGAAACCAAAACACTAATTTGAAAGAACCTAAGCATCCCTGTGTTCATTGCAGCATTATTTACAATCTCTAATATATGGAAGCAGTGCAAGTGTCTATCAATAGATGAGTGGGTAAAGCAACTATAGGACATTTACACAATGGAATACTACTCAGTCATAAAAAAAAATTTACGCTTTGTGACAGTACAGATGGACCTGGAGAACATCATGCTAAGTGAAATAAGCCAGTCAGAGAAACACAATTACCATACGATCTCACTCATATGAGGAATCTAATGAACAAACTGAACAAGCAAAACAGAGACAGACTCATGGATGGAGAGCAAATGACAGCTGGTGTGGGGGGTGGTGTTTAGGGGGTAGAGGGATTAAGCAAAAAAGATAAAGAACCCATGGACATCACAGAGTGGTGATTGCTGGGTGGAAAGGGATATGAGGGGACTAAATGGTAATGGAAAAAAATACAATAAAGGTTAAAATTTTTAAAAGAGAAGAAAAAGCATACTATAAATCCAGTAATTATTTTTTTTTAAAGATAAATTGATAAAGGAATGGAAATCCAAAATGAGGTCTGGAAGTAGAGGACTGACAGACAAGCCCATAAATGTATACATGGGAACCTAATATACAATAAAATTAGCACCATAAATTAATGAGGAAATAATGGATTGTTTAATAGGTGTTATTATAAAAAAATGGCTCACATATAAGGAAACACAAAGCTGGATCCTAACCTAATGTTACATACAATAGAAGGTGAGTTGAAGCCCCAAAAGAGAAATGGGAAACTTTAAATGTAATAGGATAAAATACAAAAATTACGTTTGTCACCAGAGACAAGGAAGGACTTCTTTCTATAAATTCCCTGAGATGATAATAGGAAATGTTTCATTGCATCAAAATTAAAGACTTTTTTTAAACAAAGGCCATGGACAACTCTTACAGACAAATAACAGAATGTGAGAGGATAGTTGCATTGTCTCACACCAACCAGGGATACTATCCAGAATTGCATGCAATGAACTGCAAGTCAGTAACAAAAAAGCAGCAACCCCTAGAGAAAAATGCACAAGGGACAGACAGGGACTTTACAGAAGAGGAAACAAAAAAAATAGCAAGCATTTGAAGAGATAATTAAACTCAACAGTAATCACAGGGAAAACAAATTTATACATAACTTTAGAGCTATTAGACTGGAAACATTAGGGTTAAATAATACCAAGTACTGGTGAGAAAACAGGGATAAGGGAGCCTCTTGCTCTGCTAGTGAAAACAAATGGGGACAGCCCTTCTGGAGAGAATTCTGTGATAATAAAATTCAGTGCAAAACATACTATGATCCAATAATTCTACTCTTGGGAATACACACACCCCCCCACACCTCCTGCAGGCCCATGAGAAGACTTGTACAAGGATGTCATCTGTAAGTTATTGTGGTGGCAGAGAAATAGAGGCCAACTTCGTGTCTACCAGAGAGACGGTAGGAAAAGTGTTGTGAATGCACACCCTGGAGTATTATGAAAAGGTTAAAAAGAAGTACATTAAATGCACAAACAATAACATGGGTGGATATTTAAAACAGAGGGTAGAGGGTACATACAAGTAACAGAATGAGCTTATTTAGCACAAAATTACTCATGTTAAATAAAAAATAAATATACACAAAACCACACATTTGTAATAATACAAATAAGAAAAAGATACATATAAAACATTAGAATGCTTGCATTTAGTGAAGGAAAGGAAATTGGAAGTGGAAAATGGGGATAAAAATGAATAAGTAGTAAAAAACATAGGATATTTTGTATGGACCAATGATAAGCATGTACCATGAACTGAAGAATATAATTAATTCTACCTTATTGTCTAAAAATTTTAAAAAGTCAATGACTCAAAGAAAATCAAAGCTCTGAGAGCAATTTCTTCTATATTTTCACGACAAATAATAGATAATTTCATATTTTTCCCATCCAATAAATAAACAGGAAACATAAATGTTCCATTGAAGATCAGGATTTAGAGAGGATAGGAATAAAAAATACTTAGATTTTCCCTACATTTGCAGCACCTCTCTCCAATGCATATGCATGCATAATTTTATTCTAAATCTTTCAGTATCTAGTTAACATGTTCTACTTTTATTTATGTATGTATGAATTTATTTATTTATTTAAATTCTCGACACTATTACAAATGTCCTCCGTTCTCTTCCCTTTGCCACGCCCACCCAGTCCTCACCCCCACACACACCCCCACCCAGTCCTCTGTCCCCTGCCATCACCAGATATGTTGTCCATGCTCATGGGCTATGCATATATGCATATATGTTCTTTGGATAATCTCTTCAAGTCCCCCCCACCGCTCCCCTCTGAGATCTGTCAGTCTGTTCCATGTACCCATGTCTATGGTTTTATTTTGTTTGTTAGTTCATTTTGTTCATTAGATTCCACATATGAGTGAGATCATATGGTATCTGTCTTCTCTGACCGGCTTATATGGACTAACTTTGGTCCTTATCAAATTCTTTTCTTTTTTAAAAATTTTATTTATTTGTTTGTTTCTTTGTTTATTTTTAGAGAGAGGGGAAAGGAGAAAGAGAGGGAGAGAAACATCACTGTGTGGTTGCTTCTCACTCGCACCCCCAACTGGGGACCTGACGTGCAACCTAGTCATGTGCCCTGACTGGGAATCGAACCAGCGGCACTTGGCTCACAGGCCGATGCTCAATCCACCTTACCAAATTCTTAACCTTGCTCTTTATGTGCATGCATTATAAGAATAAAAATGTTTCAACTCCATTGGGCTTATTCAGAAGCATTGAAAATAGGGTCTGATGATAAAGGTTGTAAAGTTGTAGAAATATTAATCACATAACCCCACAGGGTCTCTTATGCTAAGGTAAGGCTACCAATTGGGATGGATTTGGACCCTGAGATATGAAATGGAGGCATATGAACAGATACAGGGATGTCTGAGGACTATGAAGCACCAAGTTCCCTGGACATCTTTGTGGAAGAAGCAGACCCCGTGCTCTACAATGGGCATTATTGAGATAATCGAAATTATGACTATAGATGTGAGTATTTGATCATATTGAATCAACTTTAAGTGTCTTGGGGTGATGATGGTATTGTGGTTATGTAGGAGAAATGTCCTTGTTCTTAAACTATGACAAACTATTTCAGGGTGTAATGTCATTGTGTCCACAGATTACTGTCAAATGTTTAACAAAATAATCCCTCAACAGTAAATGGATAAATAAAATGTAGTATATTCATATGATGGAATACTATGTAAGCCATGCATTTTAACCAACTTCTGACAATGCAGCAACATGGATAAATCTTATAGAAATAATATTGAGCAAAAATGCCAGATGCACACAAAAATATACAATATGTTTCAGTTGTCTACTGCTGTGTAGAAAACCACCCCTAACTTTGTGGCTTAAAACAAAAACAATCACTTTATTATTTTTGGTGAGTCTGCAGGTTAACTGGGCTTTAAGAACATTGATGTATCCCGTGAACCAAAGCACGTCTCCATGGCAGCCATACATACAGCACCTTACATTCTGTTATGGACACTGGCTATGCTATCTGGCTGACCAGCAGATTTGAACATCTTTAGAATGCTGTAAAAATGTCCCCTACATTATGAAGCTTGTCTCCCCATAGCAGAGTTCAGAACATTCACTTCCTCTAGTCCTCTTGGAAGCTGGGGCCTTTACATGGACCTAAGTCCCACCATCAAATTCATCCACAGGAAACTCCAGTTCAAAACTGAGCAACAGGAGGAAGTGGGAATTCGTCCTGCATTCATCTCACTGACAAAAATGACTAAAGGCACAACTGGCTTTGGGGGAAGCGGTGGTCAAAAAGGGGAAGTTCCTGGAACAGCAGTGGCTTAGGAGGTGTGTTCAGTACTAGTTGCAGTAAAGTCCCCTTCCTGACAAGGGAGCAAACACAGCAGCAGTGATATGGTTTATCAGACCTGTGTCAGGGGTGGGAGGATTAGAGGGCGCCTTTATCTGTTTATAATGATCCACCCATCTGTTGTTCCAATTCTGGAAAAAATTTGATAGACTCTTCAAAGTTTTGTCAAACCAATTAACCAGGAAGAATACAAAACACTTGATTCAAAGAGTACTTGTAGAACAAAGTATGTATGTAGTCAGGAAATATTGCTACCTTAGAGATTCAAGATGTTTACTATACTACAAGGCAATAAAATCATAACCTTGGTGTTATCTTCTTTACCAGAGAAAAAGCAAAGCCATCATACCTTATCAGCTCTCTACTGGTACAGGGCCAGCCGGGTTCTTTTTAGTCAATTTTACAGTTCCTAAAACACTCAGATTTTGATCAGGCAGGATTATGAGAAAATGTTCAAGTGTGGTATTAAATAAGCAACTACCCTAAGGTACAGAATTTACCAAATAAGACTTTTCCAGAAATGTCCTAATTCAGTATCATTAATTGGGTAATCTCTTTTATTTGGCCTGTTTTAGGATTAAGATGTAAAGACCTCTTTGTTGTGTAGTCAACAAAAAAAAAAGAAGAAGAAAAATATAGAAAAGGGTATGGCCAAAGAACTTACATTCACGACCCATGAACATGAACTAAGGGGGGTGGGATTGCTGGGGGGTGGGGGTACTGGGCAGAGGGGAGCAAAGGGGAAAAAATTGGAACTATTGTAACAATATAATCAATAAAATATACTTTACAAAAGGATATTAAGACTAGAGGGTTCACATCTATCTGGAAGGATTCAGCCCATAAAGTCATAATTTTAATCACTTCTATTATAACCAGAAATATTTATATTGCCACTTGTCAGCTCATTGATTCAGAGAACCCTTCCTCAACTCACCTCTACAATTTTGCTTGCAATGCCTGTACCTGTGGATGAAATCCCATTTTCTCTGAGATGCCCAAAGTTCACCAGTGATCCTGGCTTCTCAGAGCATCATCCTCGCCCACCTGTCAGTTGGGGACTTAAACCATGAGTGCTAGGGAATTGTGTAGGCTTTGTTTCCATACATGATTTGTCATACCCAATTGAATGAATTTTCCTTTAAATGTGACATTTCTGGCATTATCATGGTCCCAGTTTGGAGATAAGACTATTGAACCACTACACGTCAGTACATTGCCATAAAATACAAAGCAACCCATAAAAGTATTTTGCATAGTATCTGAAGAAAAGAACTATATATCACATTTGCTATAGAATCACCATACATTCTACCAGTGACACTGTCTACAAAAATGTTTGATTATTCGTAGATGTGTGGTAGTTATAAAAAGCAAAATTTCACTTAATGTCCTTTAACAAAAAATAACTGATTTTTCTTTTTAGCGTAAAAAGGTGTAGAAGCATTTCTCAGAATTTTAATTAATAGGGTCATCATTATCTGTAATTTTTCCTGATATTTATACTTCGTAATCTCTATTAAGATTTGCTATAGGATATTTTTTCCTAAATTCTGAGGTTCCACTGGGAAAAAGACGCCATTCAAAGAACATTTGGTTTCAGTTTCCACAAACATAGACTAAAATTGAAGGTTATAGACAAATCCAGAAGAAAATTAAATAGTTTTTTCATAAGCTCATCAGAATGTGAAACATTTAAACAATATTCTAAAATAATTATCATGATTAAACATTGGATAACAATTTTATACAGTCTTCTTTCTTGTTCTACTGATCTTGGTCTAACAGACATCAATAAATTCATCTGCTTCTGTCTTAAAAATCCTGTAAATTCCAATGCTTAAACCGGGAATTTTGTTCTCATGATTCTACTCTCTGCAAAAACCTGGCAGAGTCATTTATACTGAGCTTCTGAGATTGTCCTTTCTGTTGTTTCTCTCAGAAGATCTTCTTCTTCTTCTTTTTTTTTAATCCTCACCTGAAGATGTATTTATTGATTTGGGGTGGAGGAGAGAAACATCAGTTGGTGGCCTCCCATGCATACCCAGCTGGGGATCAAAGCTGAAACCTAGGTATGTGCCCTGAAAAATGTCTGCTTGGGACAAGACTGGATAGCACTGTTCAATCAACCACAGTAACCAACAATATCAGAACAAAAGAGGAGAGTCTTCTATCCACAAAAGTTTCACAGACTTATTAGTCATTACTCAGAATATAAGCACATGTTCTAGGCAGTGAGGGCACTGATAGCTCTCCACAGTAAGCTAACCATCTCATTAAGTTTGTACTGCATTAGGATTCCTACAAATTCCTGCCAATTCTGGGTATCTTAAAACCGGAAACAAAATCTTCTTAAAAATGAGAGTATTAATGCCCAACCTGGAATATGAAAAGAGTATGCTTTTACCTATCCTGAAAGATACAGTAATTAAAACATATTACTATTTTTACCTGAACAAAATCAATCAAGAAAAGTTTTGTTTTGTTTTAATTTGTCAGCTTTTTCCACATTGTAGGTTTGCTACACAGGGTAGCTCTTTGATAGTATAGAATTAATTTAAAATATATAAATCATGCCAACTGTACCTTGTTAGTTCTAACCTCCTTCATTTTATAAGGTTGTTAACCTAAAAATAAAAGCCTTTCAAAGTGAGAGGCAGCAAGTATTTAGTTGAGATTAATAAGAATAGCTAGTCAGGATGCAGTGATTCAGGCAGAAGCCCAAATAGCGCTCAGGTAAACAGACAAAGGCAATGGTATTTAAGAAAAGGGGAAGGGGAACAATTCCACCAAGAGAAGGAAGGCATTTCTATAAGGTGTAGAAAACAACATAGACATTAATTCTAAAAAATGTTTTAAAGTTGCAGCCCCATAGTCCTTAGTCTGGTCACAATATCTGCTTTCTTGTTATCTTTGCAAACAGTTCTTTGGAACACAATGTTACTTTAGGTGCAGTCCAAAGGTTTGAGGCATAAGACGTGCAATGAAGCTCCTCTGGCCTGGCAGCTACAACTCCATTCACATATATTTTCCACAAGGTAAAATATTAAGCCTTTGGTGCTATCTAGTGGTCAAGTGGGTAGTGACTAAAAGATAGTATGACAGCTTAACACGTTGAATTCAGGGTCTGGGTTTCAGGAAGGCAATAATAAAAAAGAATTTTCATGGACACTGATCACTTAATTAACATAAGTGCACAGGTACCTGAGAATGAACAATTTTTAAGCTTTTTCTATCCCAATGACCAGTGACAAAACATTTTAAAATAAATATAAAGGCCCTAGCCAGTGTGGCTCAGTGGTTGCTGGGCTGAGGGTTTAATTCCCAGTCAGGGCACATACCTGGGTTGCGAGTTCACCCCCCTGGTCTGGGAGCATAAGGGAGGCAACCAATAGGTGCTTCCCTCCCACATTGCTATTTCTCCCTTCCTCTCTAAATGCAATGAAAAAAAAAATGTCCTTGGGTAAGGATTAAAAAAATTAAAAACCAACTGATTTCTTTAAAAATAAAATAAGCCCAGGCTGGTGTGGCTCAATGAATTGAGTGCTGCCCTGCAAACTAAAGCGTTGCCAGTTTGATTCCTAGTCAGGGCAGAAAATTGGAAGGTTGTTGGTTTGACTTCTGGGCTGGGCACATGCCTGGGTTGCAGGCCAGGTCCCTGGTTGGGGGCGTGCAAGAGGCAACCACACACTGATGTTTCTCTCTCTCTCTCTTCCTTTCCCTCTCTAAAATTAAATAAATAAAATATTTTTTAAAAATAAAATAAATATAAAGAATACTCTATAATAATTATAAGAAGTTTTAGAGCCCAAGTGCCCATCAATAGATGAGTGGATAAAACAACCGTGGGACATTTACACAATGGATACTACTTGGCCATAAAAAAGAAAATTTTACCCTTTGCGACAGTATGGATGGACCTGGAGAACATTATGTTGCTAAGTGAAATAAGCCAGTCAGAGAAAGACAAATGCCAAATGATTTCACTCATATATGGAATCTAATGAACAAACTGAACAAGGAAAATAGACAGACTCATAGGTGGAAAGCAGATGACAGCTAGTGGAGGGAGGGAGGTGAAGGGGTGGAGGGACTGAGCAAAAAAGAAAAAGGACTCATGAACATGGACAGCACTAAATGATAATGAAAAAAATACAATAAAGATTAAATAAAAAAATAAAATAAAAATAAGTTTTAGGTCTCTCAGAAGCAAAGGGCATTTGTTATCTGTTTTCAGACTGGTTTAAGAACATGACAACATCAATACAAAGTACTCAAACTTACCAGAATATTAAGTGAAGTTATTCTGATGAGAATAAAAATCTGCTAGCTAGGCTGATTATACCAAAGTGTGGGGGGGGGGGGACTTTTCCTACTTCTTTTTAAGAGTCCAATGACTATTCCAAGACCAATCGTGAACTACAAGTCCTCTCTCTTTTTTTGCTTATTAATTATAACTCATCATTATGTGTGTGTTTTAAACTTACAGAAATGTGCATATAGTAGAAGACAACATTTAAAGGTTTCAACTTCAGTTTTAAAATGTAACTAACTTTATTAATACAATACAATAATGGTTATGCCACATTGAATTTACCACCTCAATTTGAGTTTTTCAAAAAGTAAATAGACAAGACTGTATATGTAGAAGCTTCATGACCCAGTAATTTTTCTTTGTCTCTATGAATTATTATATTTTTAAGAATTTTGCAGGTAATAAAAAGTCACTTATTAACTCAATTTAAATTAGTCCAAAATCATAAAAATCATTTAGATTGACACTACAGAGCAACATAATAACTATCAACCTTAGAAGCTTTTTTAAAGAGGTGAAACTTAAATTCTACAAAGAGAGTAAGTGGAGTAACTAAGTCAAATGATTTGCAACACTATCTAAAGTTCACAAGAGCATCACTTTTCTCAGCCTTTTGGCTAAGATCAGCCATAGAGATCTGCTCTCACCAGCTTCAAGTTCACAAGAGCCAATAGCTGAAATAGATAAAAGCATCTGTTATGATAACTTAATTCAATTAAATGCTTACATTTACATTTAGGTTTGCTTCCCAGGAATTGAGACAGCAAATTAGTCTAAGGACAAAGAACTTTTCTTTTTTCTTTTTTTTTTTTTTTAACTGTTTACATTGGTAGAAAGCAAATAAGTAGCTCCCTAGAGTGTGGAGAGGGCTAAGAAGTAGGAAGACTGGCTGCAAAAGGGCTCAAAAGACCACCCTGGCTGGTGTGGCTCAGCAGATTGAGTGCCAGCCTGAGAAGCAAAAGGTTGGCAGTTCAATTCCCGGTCAGGGCACATGCGTGGGTTGCAGGCCAGGTCCCCAGTTGGGGGCACATGAGAGGCAACCACACATTGATGTTTCCCTCTCTTTCTCCCTTCCTCTCTCTCAAAATAAATAAATAGATAAAATATTTTTTAAAGGGGGCTCGAGAGAACTACTGGGGCAACAACAATGTTCTGTGTGTTGATTGGGGTGGCTGTATAGCTATATACATTTATCAAAACTCATCAAACCAAAAACTTTAAATGTTTTCATTTGTTGTAAAGTTTATTTAAAACCATATAATGAGACCAAAAGTTTCACTTGTAGAGCTTGTGGACTTTAGCAACAGAGAACCAAATAGGTCATTATGTCAAAGATAGTGCAAACACCTTTTTCCTTTTTGTCCCCTAATTCAGTAGATCAGTCCTTTTTTTAATTCAATTTACTTAAACAATCAAACAAAAATACAGTTTACTTAATTCTCTCACCCACTCAAATCCTTTTTGTAAGTTGGGTAATTTCCAATTCTTTGCCCTCAAAAGAATAGAAAGAGGACTTAACCAAGCTGTCAGCTATTACACCACTTAGAGTAATTTTTGATGATTTAGGAAATATAATTCCACAGTATTTCAAACAGCTAAGTAAAAATGCTTAAAACTCCATCTGTTACCATCTACTTACTTATGTGCACTGTTTCCAAGTATATGTATATAAAAGAAGAATTCAAAATAAAACTGATACTAAATTTTGTCTTAATCTAGAAATAAGTACAGCGATCCCTCACTTATCATGGGTATTATGTTCTAGACACCCCCCGCCCCCACGATAGGTGATAATCCACGAAGTAGGAACCTTGCATTTATTTTAGTATTTACTGTACAGTACCAAAAAATCCTGCAATATAGCGAAAAATCCGCGATAAATAATTAAATATAATATTTTTTAAAATCCCACGATACAGTGAAGCTGCAATAAGTGAACCATGATATAGAGAGGGACTACTGTATTATTTATCCAGAGATATATTAAACTAATTGGAAAAGCCCTGTCTGTTCAATTAAGAGATTCACTGCCATACTTTTATGGTTGACAATTACTTATAAAAATGTGTAATAAATTTATACTTTTTTGAACTGTTGTGTACTGTACCTAATTGCAATAAGTCAAACAAAATAAATTAATTCTTAGAACTTTATAGCCATAGAAACTTTATATTGTTTGACTCTGTTGTTGCACAGAGAGGTATGATATGGTGATCAACCAAAAACTAATTGGGAGTTTAAATTTAGGATAAAATTCTAGTAGATAAGTTGAGAATGAAATTGGAAAAAAGAGAAATGATGCAAAATGTCTACATGTTTATATTTATGAAACAGAAGATGGCATGTATAAAATCTTGGACACATTTTTTAAATGATGTAGCAATTTTATTTTTTAAATGCCAACATTGACCAGAAACTTACAATAAGAATCTATGGGGGAAAGACTTCTGCTTCCAATATCCTGGCTGCTTATAATAAATAGAGTAGATGTATTTTTTCCTTTTCCTCTTGCTAAATACAACTAAAGATCCTGAACATTAATGCAAAACAAATAGGAAAACTCATAAAAGTGGTGAGAAGAAGACAGATCGGCTAGGGACTTCAGGACCCAAGGAACCACGTTTTCTCTTTGCCTCATGTATCTCAAACTTGGAGCTCAAAAAGCCAGCAACCCAGAAACACCAACAGCCACAGGGAATAAAGGGGCCAGTAGGCAAGCCACCTAGCAAGACACAGAAAACTTTTAGATAACTGTTTCACTTCAGCCAAACCCCACGAAAACTTGACTCCACCCCCACCGGCAAAGGACCATTGAGAAACATAGACTTCCACCCTCACAAGGCAGTGAAGACCACACACACACACACACACACACACACACACACAACCAGGATGCTGTCAGAGAAAGTGAGTAGGAAGCCAGAATGTTCATCTCTTCCCAGTGAAAATGGGCCCCTCCCCCAATTATCAGTGTCACTGGAGATGTAGACATCGCCCCAGCACTGCAGCACCCTGTGGGCTGGTGTCACACAACACCTAGAACACAGTCAGGATTTTTATCACCCCCCAGAGCTAATCAGGAAACCTCAAGACCAGAGACCCACATCCCCATCTTGGAGTCAGTTCTGCTCTCATGTGGGGAGTAGTAAGAGGTACTCCTACCCCAACCAGCAGGGAGGTTCCAGCAAAGGCCTAGTAGAGAATCAGAATTCCCACTCCAGTAATAAGGACCCCTCTGGGGTGTCAGTGGAGGCTGAACAGGGAACCTGGAGTTCTGGAAGCAATGAAGCACACCTGCCTACCCCTATTGGAGTGCTGCCTGGAGAAGTCATACATACTGTATGATTCCATTCATATAACATACATGAAATTATAAAGATATAGAAATAGAGAAATAATCAGTGGTTGTCTGGAGTTAAGGAGGTGGTGGGAGTGGGAGGAAGGTGGGGAAACCACAAGAAGGCAAGATGAAAGCTACTTGATATGAAGAAAATGTTCTGTGACTGGACTGTATCAATGTCAACATCCTGGCTGTGACATTGTACTACAGTTTTGCAAGATGTTACCATGGGAGAAACTAAGCAAAGGGTAGTGTTCTGTATTATTTCTTACAACTGCATGTGAATTTACAACTATCTCAAAATAAAGTTAATTTTAAAAATGTATATAAAGATGTTTATAGTTTTTCAAAATAATTTTAGGCAATGCCTGAGTAGAAAGTGAACCAAAATTATATTTTGGAATTCTGGTTGCAAATAAACCTGGGAAAATTTAGCTCAACTCTTGTGCAACCCAGTCCTAGACTAGTTCTCAGTTTGCTTGCTGTTCACGTTGAAGCCAGATATCTCCTGAGTTGCAGAAGCACCCAAACATCATTTTGCAATTTGCTCTCATTCACCATGGCCTTTGGGAGGCAAAAGAAAAGGAGATGCAGGAGGAGGATTTTCCCTTTGCCCTACCATCCTCACTTATGAGCTGAATTGCATTCCCCCACCCCTCTAAAACTCATGTATTCTCGAAGTCCTAACCCCTGATACCTCAGAGTGTGACTTCATTTGGAGATAATGTCTTTAACAGGTAAATAAGTTAGAATGAGGCTGGGACCTAATGCAGTATGGCTGGTGTCATTATAAGAAGAGATTAGGACACAGTCACACGCAGGGGGCGGACCACTGTAAGACACAGGTAGGAGATGACCATCTCCGAGCCAAGAAAAGAGGCCTCTGGAGACCCCAACCCTGCTGACACTTTGATCTCAAACTTCTAGCCTCCAGAACTGTGAGAAAATCAATTTGTGTTGCGTAAGCCTCCCAGTGTGTGGTGCTGTGTAACGGCAGCCCTAAGAAAGCCAATACTGCTCCCTATATTTGCACCAAGACCCAGTACTTATTAGTTAAGGAACAGCTACATAAGACTGTAACATTTAATAAGACTTTACTGAATGTTTGGACACAATTGAAGAAAGTGACACTAGAAAAGCTTTAGTTTTGATGGCGAATATAATGGATCTTAGAGACCACAGGCCAAAGCCCACCCAGGGTTTCCCAACTGGAAACAGACCAGAGGAGGCTGATGCCCCCCGAGGCTGCCCATGTCCCTGGGCCTTACCACTGCAGTGCACACGGGCTGGACCTCTTACACCAGCAATTGCATCTCTTTCCTGAAGGCTTTCTCAGAAGCCATGGAGGCCGTTCTGCCTCGCTCGCAGCAGCCTGGACAGTACAGGGAATTCACATGCCAGGAAGCAGCTCCCTCACTCCTCAGCTGCGATAACTCTGAGGCACGGGTCCCACATCATTTCCCAGGGTTTCTCCATGAGTTAAGCTCCAGTCATTTCCCTAACTTTTCCCCCATCGCTGCTGAATATTTCTGCACTTCTAAAATTAACTACTTTCCCTTGTTCCTGTCTCAGGAACTGCTTCTGGAAGAAACCAAACTAAGGCACTGAGCTGGTATTTTATTTGCTTCACAGCAATACAAGTCACCTCCTCCCTATCCGTTACCGAAGAGTCATTACCATCACTCTCTAACAGGGTGCCGGGGTGTCCAGCACCCAGTCTCTCAAGAACTCCATATTTCTTTCTCTCCTTGCCAAGATCTTTCTTCTTCAGCGTGGATGACAGCCCATTCCACTAAATATTAGGCAAAGACAGTTTAAATACTGTCAGAAATATTTTATTTTGTTCAAATTTGTAATAAGACAAAGACGATACACCTCCCTCCTATGGTCCGGCCCCTTATGCCAAGTATCTGAGTTGGGGAAGCGCTGATCACCTGTGAGAGTGGAAAGGAAGTACAGAGTGTGGGGGCCCCCAGCCACACCCCCACTCCCTCTCCTCAGCCCAGGGACTCTGTGTCAGCTCCCAGGCAAGAAAATTGGCTCTAACTTCATCAAAAGTCTTTCCCAAATCTGTTACTCATGGCATAAGCATTGACTTCAGATATTTACTAATCTAGGCCTTTCTTTCACCTTGTCTCTACCATGGTTTTCAAAAGTAAATTTTAAATTCAAGAGCTTAATCTTCTGATCACCATTGTTTTGCTGCATTCACCAAAGGCATGGAGGGAAAATGCTGTACCTGCTTCTGTAGTAGAAAGACAAAACAATCCTCTGTGGATATCTCAGGACTTTTGGTGCCATATACGTGAATATGTAAATGCACAGGCAATGTTCCAGCAGGACATGACAGAGTTGTCTCTGGTGAGCAGAGTGAGATGGGGGAGTGGGGGTGGGGGAGGGATGACAAAGGGAGACCTTTCACCCTACACTGTTTGAACCTTTTATAACAAGAATGAATTTAGGTGTATATGTGGAATTTTTTTCCACTAGGTGGCAGTAAAGAACCATATAAGTCTGAAACTGAAGGGCAGAAGGAAATAGTCATTAAGCTGAGGATCAAATTACAGCCCATTGGCAGTTACAAGAATGTATTAACTAGTTCAGTCTCTGGTTATCTTTTCCTAAATACCAGGTGATATGTAGTATGCTCTTTTGAGCAATGCGTTTCTGGTTATGTCCTCCCATAACTTGTTTTTCTGTGAGCTGGCGTGAGATGCACACCACTGCCGAAACTGAACAGCCAGTGCCCACTACCGTCAGAAGGCTAGGAACTTGAGAACAGATACAGACACTGATAAAAATATATGTACTCTTTTTCCTCAAGTGACATAAAAATGCAGTTATACACACTGGACCAGCACACATTCCTCTCCCTAAGTCTCCCAGGAATGAAAGGAGGAGCAAGGAGGAGGGGGCTGCATCACCCACACCTAACTTCCCCAGTGTTTAACCAGGCTACTAAATGACCATTACGTCTTTGCCCAATGGCTTTGCCCATTCCTTTTACTCTACTCCATCCCTAGCTGGGCCTCAGCTCTGATCTGGTCAGTAGGTATAAGATCTGGGTATTCTCACCTGTGGCATGCTATTTCTTTTCTCTAAAGGCCAGATCTGGTTTCTAATAACCACCTATATCATCTTGCAGGGACCCTTTGAAGTGGGCGCCAGATTCACTTCCCTATGCCTGGGTCTCCCATGACCCCTCAGATCTATTTCCCTTGGGATCTGAAATCTGCCAGAACTGGACAGCAGTTTAATCCCTCAGTGTGTTCTGTCAGACCTGGTTCATGACCTTTGCTGCTCACCCTGCCTCACCCCAAACTGGAACTTAGTTAATTTTCCTTAATTCTAACTAGTGCCAATTCCAGAATAGGCACAAGTCAGGCTTCAGCATCACTGGTCAGTGTTCCCAACAAAATTGGGCGGGAAAACTTTAGCATTTTAACAACGGAAACAGTGCTCCCCTGTGACTAATGGGCAACCAGGCTTATTTCTTTTTTTCTTTCTTTTCTTTTTTTTAGAGAGAGAGAGAGAGATTTGTTGTTCCACTTATTTATGCATTCAATAGTTGATTCTTATATGTGTCCTGACCAGGAATCAAACCCCCAACCTTGGCATATGGGGACATGATCTAAACCAACTGAGCTATGTGGCTAGGGCCAGGCCTATTTTAAGTTCAAAACTCTCTCTCTCTCTCTCTCTGTACTTACTTTTAATAGTTTGGTCCCCACGGCATTTCAATCCCCATGGCATTTCACTCATTTGCCATTTATTTTCAAATTTGACAACTCGCTTGTTCCTGTGCTCTTTCTCCCACTTCAACACACTGACCCCCTTGCCATGTAAACTAGAGAATGTTAGACATTTTGATTTTTGTTTGGCTAGTAATTTTACTTTTTAATTATTTTTAATTATATTTTATAGATTATGCGATTACAATTGTCCCAATTTTCCCCTTTCCCTCCATCCACCCAGCACCACCCACTCCCTCAGGCAATCCTAACACCATTGTTCATGTCCACAGGTCATGCTATAAGTTCTTTAGCTACTCCATTTCCTATACTGTACCTACATCCCCATGGCCATTCTGTAACTATCTATTTGTACTTCTTAATCCCCTCACCTCTCCACCCTTTCCCCCACAATCCCCTCCCACCTGGCAACTATCAAAACCCTCTCTGTACCCATGATTCTCTGTTCCTCCTGTTTGCTTAGTTTGTTCTTTAGATTCAATTGTTAATAGATATGTATTTGCCATTTTATTGTTCATAGTTTTGATCTTCTTTTTCTTAAATAAGTTCCTTAAATGTTTTATATAATAATGGTTTGGTGATGATGAACTCCTTTAGTTTTTTCTTGTCTGGGAAGTCTTTATAGGACCTTCAATTCTAAATCATATCTCTGCTGGGTAGAGCAATCTTGGCTGTAGGTCCCCACTTTTCATGATTTTGAATATTTCTTACCAATCCCTCCTAGTCTGCAAAGGTTCTTTTGAGAAATCCGCTGACAGCCTTATGGGAACTCCCGTGTAGATAACTAACTGCTTTTCTCTTGATGCTTCTAAGATTCTCTCTTTATCTTTAAACTTTGGCATTTTAATTGTGATATGTCTTGGAGTGAGCTTCTTTGCATCCATCTTATTTGGGACTCTCTGTGCTTCCTGGACTTGCATGTCTATTTCTTTCAACAAATTAGGGAAGTTTTCTTTTATTATTTTTCAGATAGATTTCCAATTTCTTGCTCTTTCTCTTCTCCTTCTGTCACCCCTATGATGTGAATATTGGAACACTGGAAGTTGTCCCACAGGCTGCTTGCACTATCCTTGATTTTTTGGATTCCTTTTTCTCCTTGTTTCTGCTTGGTTGTTTTTTCCTTCCTTACATTCCAAAACATTGATTTGATTCTCAGCTTCATCCACTCTACTGTTGTTTCCCTGTAAACTGTTCTATATTTCAGTTTGTGAATCCTTCATTTCTGATTGGTTCTTTTTTATGCTTTTGAAGTACTCACTGAGTTCCTTGAGCATCCATATAACCAGTGTTTTGAATTCTGCATCTGATAGAATGTTCATCTCCATTTTGGTTAGTTCTTTTTCTGGAGTTTTGATCTTTTCCTTCATTTGGGTCATGTTTCTTTATGTCCTCATTTTGGCAGCCTCCCTGTGTTTGTTTCTATGTACTAGGTAGAGCCACTATGACTCCCTGTCTTGGTAGCATGGCCTATAAGGGCCAGTGGCACAGTCTCCCCTATCACCCAAATTGGGTATTCAAGGTTTGCCCTCTGTGTGAGCTAAATACACCCTCCTCTTGTAGTCGAGCCTTGATTGCTGTTGGCAGGTCAATGAGAGGTACTTGCTCAGGCCAGCCAGCAGCAAAGACTGGCTGTGACCACTGACCACCAACCTCCATACTCCCTGGAGGATCAGCTGTGCAAGGGCAGGGTGGTGGTACTCCAATGTGGTCTGCAGCTATCCACTGGGTGCAGGCTCAGGGATCTCCTGGGTGGTGCAGGCCAAGGTCAACCCCAACCTATGTTTTGCCTGGGGCCACTCTGCTTGGGGCCACACTGCCTGGGCTATAAAGCAAATGCGATGGTTGATACTTATACGGGGCTTGGAGACTCCCAGGTGAAGCCAAGCTGTGACTCTAGTCTGGCCACTTCTAGTGCCAGGCTTGGGGCCACTTAGCAAGAGGTACGGAGGTTGGGGGCTCACTGATCCTGACAGTTGCTTGTTTGAGAGAATTTAGGATGTCATGAAGTATAAGCCAAGACCAGCCATTGATATAGAAAAGTCTCTGTTAAAAGCTTGAGTGGGCCTCAGAGTTGGGTGGGATGGATTCTCAAGGGATCTCACTTTCTAATAGCGCTGGAAGTCTTCATGGCTAGTAATTTTAAAATATAAGATTTCAAAGGCAGTTCTAATTCAAATTCCTGGTAACTGTTATGGATGTGCATAATTTTAAAATATATTTACTGGTTATTTATATTTCCTTTTTCATTAAATGCATATTCACATCTTTAGACCATTTTTCTTCTAGATTATTGTTAAATATTCTGGATATAATCCTGTGTAAATTATGTGTGAGGCAAATAAATTTAGTTCATGGCTTTTCAGTTTTCTTTCTTTAGAGTGTACTTTGATAAAAGTTTCTGACTTTAATGTAGCCAGATTTCTTTTACTTTTATGTTTGTTGTTTTTTAATTTGTGTCTTAGACTTCCAGTCAAGATGGAGGTGTAGGTGAACACACTTTGCTTCCCTCCACAACCATAAGAAGGATTGCATCTACCTCAGAACTAAAAACAACCAGAACTACCAGAAAATCAAACTGCATAGAAGTCCAACAAACAAAGATATAAAGAAGTAATACTCATCCAGACAGGTAGGAGGGGCAGAGACAGGGTGGAGCGGATGCAGTGTGGCAGCAGTGGTGGCAGCAAGGCAGTGGTTGTGACCATCTGGTGAAAAGCACAGTGACACATTATAAAAGTTGGAAGGGAAAACTGGGGAGCAATCCCAGCTCCAGACCAGACTGCACAGCTCACAGTTCCAGTGCCAGGGGATATAAAGCCTCATTGCTTCTGACTGAAAACCAGTGAGGATTGGGGCAGCTGAAGAAACTGCTGGACTCTCAGCAGAGTCCATTTGTTTAGAGGGTACCCACGGTCTTAGAACATCCACAAACCCACCCACTCTGGGCACCACAACCAGGGCAATAGCTAGAGAGGCACCAGTCCCATATGGAAGTGGGAGAAGTGCTTGGAAAAAGGGCGAGTGCTGAGGAAGCGGCATTGTTCCCTCTCAGATTCTTCCCCCACATACAGCACCACAACATGGCGAAACAGGTCACCTCTCACTGATGAATACCTAAGGCTCTGCCCCTTACAATGTAACAGGCACGACAGCTCTACCTAAGACACAGAGGCAAACACAGGAGCCTGTCAAGTTGAGGAGACAGAGAAGTATGGCCCAAAAGTGGGAACAGATCAAGGTTCCTGTGGAAAAACTAAGTGACAAGGAGATAGCCAACTTAACAGACACAGGGTTCAAAACACTGGTGATAACAATGCTCACAGACTTGACAGACATGATTTGATTATGCCAAACGCACAAAGGAAGATGTGAAAGTTATATTAAGTGAAACAAAGGAAAATCCACATAAAATCAATGGTGAAGAAAAGGAAGCTGGAATTCAAAGCAACAATTCGGAACATAAGGAAGAAATAAGCTTTCGACCAGAACAGAATGAAGAAACAAGAATTGAGAAAAATGAGGAGAGTTTAAGTAGACTCTGGGACATCTCCAGAAGTGCCAACATCTGAATCATAGGGGTGCCAGAAGAAAAGGAAGAGCAAGAAATTCAAAACTTATGTGAAAAAATAATGAAGGAAAATGTCCCTAATTTGGTGAAGGAAATATATATGCAAGTCCAGGAGCACAGAGTCCCAAATAAGCTAGAACCCCCTCCCAAAAGAGGACCACACCAAGATACATCATTATTAAAATATCAAAGGTTAAAGACAAAGAGAGAATCTTAAAAGCAGCAAGAGAAGAAAAGACAGTTACTTACAAAGGGGTTCCTATAAGACTATCAGCTGATTTCTCAAAAGAAACTTTGCAGGCAAGAAGGGACTGGCAAGAAGTATCCAACAAAATGAAAAACAAGGCCCTACAACCAAGATTACTATATCCAGAAAAGCTATCATTTTGAACAGAAGAGCAGATAAAGTGCTTCCCAGACAAGGTAAAGCTAAAGGAGTTCATCATCAGCAAGCCATTATTATATGAAATGTCAAAGGGACTTATTTAAGAAAAAGATAAAAATTATGAACAGCAAAATGACAACAAACTCACAACTATCAACAATAGAATCTAAAAAATAAAAACAAAAACAAACTAAGCAAACAACCAGAATAGGAACAGAATCATAGGTATATGAGGATTTTCTGGAAGGTTATCAGTTGGGAGGGGGAAGAGGGGGAATAGGTGAAAAGGTGCAGGAATCAAGAAGCATAACTGGTAGATGAAAAATAGAGGGACATTAAGAATAGTATAGAAAGGGTGAAGCCAAAGAACTTATATGCCTGACCCATGGACATGAATTAAGGGGGAGTGGGGTTTCTGGAGGTAAGAGAGATATATCAGGCAGAGGGAAGCAAAGGGAAAAGAAATTGAGAGAACTGGAGCAGCATAAATCAATAAAATACACTTTAAAAAATTTGTGTCATGTTTAATCAATATTTTTTTCTTGAAGTTGTAGTTATTTCTTTTACATTTTAGTTTGAAGTTTTTAATGTTATGTCTTCAACACTTTAGACCTTAGTTCACTTGGAATTTATTTTTACGTATGATGGATGTATATACAAGTATTCCAGTGTCATTTATTGAATAGTACATCTCTTACTCCCATCCACTCATCATATAGAAAGGGGCCTGCTGTTTTTTCATTCTATTATGTTGGTCCAGTTTCCCACACATCCAATCACCATCAGTGCACGGTCTCAACTACAATGTCATTATACCCTCTTGTTATATTTTTAGGAAGCCCCCAACTTTATCTTTGTCTTCAGTTGTATCTTGCCTCTTCTTGTCTAAATTCCACAAACACCCTGTAGAGATTTTTGTAGAAATTGCATTGAACCTGTAGATTATATTGGGAAGACTAACATTTTTGTAATATTGATGTTTTCTAACCATGATTATGATATATCTCTTCACTTATACAGGACTTTGGAAACATCTTTCAATGTTTTTAATGTTCCCCATTAGGATCTTGCATGTCAAAAAAAATAAGGTACTTAGGAATAAATTTAACCAAGGAGGTAGAAGACCTGTACTCAGAAGATTATAAGATACTGAAGAAAGAAAGCAAGATACAAATAAGTGGAAGCATATACTGTGTTCATGAATAGGAAGAATTAACATTATTAAAATGTCCATGCTTACTAAAGCAATCTATAGGATCAACACAATTCCTATCAATAAACCAATGATGTATTTCACAAAACTAGAACAAATATTCCAAAAATTTATATGGAACTGCAAAAGACCCCAAATAGACACAACAATCTTGAGATAGAAGAAGAAAGTTAGAGGAATCACACTACTGATATCCAACTATACTACAAAGCCATAGTAATCAAAATAGCATAGTACTGTCATAAAAAAAAAGACATACAGATTAATGGAACAAAATAGAGAGCCCAGAAATAAACTCACATCTTTATGCTCAATTAGTATTTGACAAAGCAGGCAACAACATACACTGGGTTGAAGACAGTCTATTCAGTAAATGGTGTTGGGAAAATTGGACAGACATATGCCAAAAAATGAAACTAGACCACCTCACTACACCATACACAAGAAATAACTCAAAATACATTAAGGACAAGTGTAAGACTTGAAACCATAAAAATAATAGAAGACCTCTAAGGCAGTGAAACCTTGGACATTTCTCAAAGCAGTATATATATATATATATCCTGGGTCAAGGGAAACAAAAGAAAAAATAAACAAATGGCACTACATCAAAATTAAAACCTTTTTCACAGCAAATGAAATCATCAAAATGAAAAGACAACACACACTGAATGGGAGAACTTATTTGCCAAGCATACTTCTAATAAGGGGTTAATATCCAAAAAATTTTTTAAAACTCAAACAACACCAAAACAAAACAAAACAAAAGACAAACAATTCGATTAAAAACTGGGCAAAGAACTTGAATAGGCACTTCTCCAAAGAGGACATGCAGATGGCCAATAGACATATGAAAAGATGCTTGATGGCACTAATCATCAGAGAAACGCAAATTAAAACTACAAGATGTCATCTCACACCTGCCAGAATGACTATCATCAATAAATCCACAAATGACAAGAGTTGGCGAGGATGTGGAGAAAAAGAAACCCTCATGCACTATTGGTAAGAATGTATCTTGGTGCAACTACTGTGGAAAACAATATGGAGTTTCCTCAAAAAATTAAAAATGCAGCTGCCTTATGACCCAGCAATTCTACTTCTAGGAATGTATCTGAAGAAACCCAAAACACTAATTCAAAATAATAACCTTGACAGGGCAACTCAGTTGGTTGGAGCATTCTCCCATACACCAAAAGGTTGCAGGTTCAATCCCTACTCAGGGCACATACATAGGTTTGGGATTTGATCTCCAGTTAGGGCATGTATGGGAGACAACCAACTGATATTTCTCTCTTCCCTTTTCTCTCTGTCTAAAATCAATTATATATATATACATCCCCGTGTTTATTGCAGCACTATTTACTATAGCCAAGATTTGGAAGCAGCCCAAGTGCCCATCAGTAGATGAGTGGATAAAAAAGCTGTGGTACATTTACAACAATGAATACTACTCAGCCATAAAAAAGAAGGAAGTCCTACCTTTCATGAGAACATGAACGGACCTAGAGGGTATTATGTTAAATGAATTAAGCCAGTCAGAGAAAGATAAATACCATATGATTTCACTTATACGTAGAATCTAATGAACAAAATAAACAAAAAAAAAATAGAAACAGACTCACAGATACAGAAAACAGACTGACAGCTGTCAGAGAGGAGTGGGACTGGGGGACTGGGGGAATGAAATAGGTGAAGGGATTAACAAAAAAAAAAAAACAAACAACAACAAAAAAAACTTCAGACACAAACAACAGTCTGGTGATTACAGAGGGAAAGGGGGATGGGGGTCAGTAGAAGAGGGTAAACGGGATAAATGGTGACAGAAGCAGATTAGACTTTCAATACTGAACACAAAATATGACGTATAGATGATGTATTTTAGAATTGTACACTTGAAACATACATAACTTTATTAACCAATGTAACCGCAGTAAATTCAATTTTAAAAGATTCTGCATGTCTTTTCTTTCTGAAATTTTATTACTGATTACTATAACTTTGCTATTAAATGAGGTTATTTTATCACATTTTCTACTTTTTTGTTTTGATTTAAAAAAAGCAATTGAGATTTTTCATATTTATTCAACCATCATGCTAAACCCTCTTACTAATTCTTGTCTTAGTCTTTTGCATTTTCTCTGCAACCATATCACATCATCTATGAATAATGAATGCTTTCTTTTTTTTCTTATTCTTCTGAATTTTCTTTCCTTCTTTTTCCTTTTCATTATTCCTTTTTTCTTTCCTTTTTATTTTGCTATTGTTAAAATTCCCCTATTCCCTACCTAACTAGTTCTACTATAGCATTTTCCATTTCACATTATAATATTTGACTTTCTAAAAGTGTCTGCCTCTTTTTAATCCAATGTCAATAATGAAATTTTAGTTCTTAGCCTTGAAATGCTGGTGTCAAAATTCTCAGCCAGATAAGAAGGAAAAAACGTTCTTTCCTGCCCCCAAAGCAGGGAAGAACAATGAATATATTTTTTAACATAAATCTGTCTTTGTAAATATTATTTTTAGCAAGGATAATCTGTCAAACCTCTACACCTCAAAGACCTTTTGAACAAACCCTTAGCCTATAAAACATCTGTAATTTTGACCACTCATCTTAATAATTAAATGCTCTGCTGACAATGTTAACATCTCCATACAGGAAGATAAAATTTTTTTGTGAACTTTTTTGTCAAACCAGAAAAGAATCATTGGCATTCCCCTTTTCTCACACACATAGAATAAAATGGCTCTACTGGATTTGTATTAAACAAAGTGTGAGAGACTGCTGGATGACTGAACCAAGCAGAGAGTAGTGGCATAAGGAGGGTGATTCCATGCTAAGCCTAAAAACGAGCCCATAATAAAAAAACTTCTTTTTTATTTTAAAAGTCAAGATGAATCTTCATTTGGCCCTCAGTGGGAGGCTGCTCATCCTTTCCTAGCTAAATAAAAAATTTGTTAAAGAATTATTTGTACTAGAAATCCAGAGGTATTAGAAAGTGAGACAATTATGAGATTTTATTTTGTCGTTGATTTTTGTCAAGAGGTTTTTGCAAGAAGTCACTGGTGGTACGGGCAGCAGTTGAATCAAAGCAGACAGTCCCAAAGTTGAGTGCACCAATCACCTGGAGGGCTGTCAAAATGCGGACTCCTGGGCTCCACATCTACAATTTCTGATTCAGTGGTTCTGAGGTCAGACCTGAGAATTTACATTTTAATACATTTCCAGGGGATGCTGAAGCTTCTGGTTTAGAGACCACATTTTGAGAACCACTGATATAGAACAGTTGTTATTCCAGCATGTTCTATCATTTGCCTTTCTGCATTGATCAGGTAATAATTTCATCTGATTTGAAATGATTCTTTGTAAGAAATGAGGCTGAGATGGGGTGTATTCCCACCCTGTGGGTGTATGTGATACAGAACACCGAGGTTCCAACTGTTGCTTTTCCTCAGTATCTGAGATCCACAGCCCACCACCCCAAGACTTAAAAAAAAAGAAAAAGAAAAAGAAAGGGAGGAAGGAATGTTCCTGAGCAAACTGGGGCTTGTTCACGTGGCACCTTGGTGTATGACCTCACAATTAGTGTTGAGAAAAACAGGTCTTTATTTACATTATTTCAACCTTGGGGGGGCTGGGAGCACTTCAGCTTAGAGCCCTGTTCTCCCCCAAGAGCCAGCACTTCCCTTGCTCCCCAAAAGGCTATAAACCAAAATCAAGCCAAATAGTTCCCTATTCTTTATCTGGCAGCTCTCTCCTTCAGGATCTGGGGTACGATGTCATCAGCCTCTATATGACAGTCCAGGAAAGCATGTGCCATGTTACTCTGGATCATGGTGAAGTCCCAAAAAGCACAAGTCCTAAGAAAGTGTCTCTCTATATGTCCTGAGTTCCAAGAGCCCAGACAGAGTCCAGGTCTGCAAGGCAGGGTCCTTGGTGGCTTCAGAGTCAGTGATGAAAGACAACCTGCAACCAGGATTACTCTATCCAGCAAGGCTATCATTTGGAATGGAAGGGCAGATGAAGTGCTTCCCAGACACAGGAAAGCTAAAGGAGTTCATCAGCACCAGGCCATTATTATATGAAATGTCAAAGGGACTTAAGAAAAAGATCAAAACTATGAACACAAAAATAACAAACTCACAACTATCAACAACTAAATCAATAAAATAAAAACAAAATCCAATGAAGCAAACCAGAATAGGAACAGAATCATAGGTATGGGAATCATTTGGAGGGTTATCAGCTGGGAGGGTGGAGGGGGAGAAATGGGAATATGGTGCAGGGACTAAGAAGCATAATCGGTTGGTACAAAATAGACAGGGGGGAGTTAAGAATAATATAGGGAAGGGTGAAGCCAAAGAACTTATATGCATGATCCATGGACATGAACTAAGGCAGGTAGGATTGCCGGAGGGAAGGGGGGTACTGGGCAGAGGGGAGCAAAGAGGAAAAAAATTAAAACTATTGTAACAACATAATCAATAAAACATGCTTTAAAATATTTTTTTAAATAATTTTGGCCATTTATATAGTTTTTTTTCACCAAAAATAATAATTCACTAAATGTTAGTTGGTTTTAACTTTATCACAGAGTTCCTTTAAACCCTGAGATTATTCAAGTATATTTCAACTGTTCAGAAAACATTCTCCAATATTCACCATGAGGTATTCACAGTGCCAGAGATACAGCATGAACAACACAGGTACACTCTCTTTGCCACAAAGCTTGGTTGAATTAATCTTATTAAAAATATCATTCATATTTCAAGTATAAATCAAGGCACCCAGTCCATAAAGTAATAAAGTAATAAAGTAATAAAGAGAAATGTTTCCAATACCAAGAGTCATTGACAAAAATAAATGAACGCATAAAAACTAAATTATACATTTTTATTTTTAAGTAGATGAAGAAAACATGCACTATATAATCCTTAAGTAAAATATCTGGCAAATTGTAGCCTATAGACCCATCTGAGGGCAGGGCAACGGTCTCCTGAGGAAGCAGTGCTTTTACATTTCAATCTTGTATTTCTCTCCCCTCTATATATTCACTTTTGTCCTGTGTTTTCTTGGTCTCCCTTATAAGAGCCTATTATCTATACCCAAAGCAAATGTTTCCTTTCTTTCATTATTTTATTTTTTAAATCTTTTTAGTGCATTTTATTGAATATGCTATTACAGGTGTCCCAAATTTTTTTACCCTTTGCTCCCCTCCACCTGGTACCTCCTTTCCCTCCAGCAATGGCCCCTCTTAGTTCATGTCCTTGGGTCAGGCATATAAGTTCTCTGGCTCCTCCTTTTACTTACTATTCTTAATGTCCCTCTGTCTATTTTGTACCTCCCAGTTATGTTTCTTGATCCCTTCACCTTTTCCCCTATTCTCTCCTTTCTCACCCCTGCTGATAACCCTCCAAATGATACCCATACCTATGATTCTGTTCCTGTTCTAGTTGTTTGCTTAGTTTGTTTTTGTTTTTTAGATTCTTTTGTTGATAGTTGTGAGTTTGTTGTCATTTTAATATTCATAGTTTTGATCATCTTATTTTTCTTAAATATGTCCCTTTAACATTTCATTTAATAAGGGCTTGGTGATGTTTAATCCCTTTAGCTTTGCTTTGTCTGGGAAGCACTTTATCTGCCCTTCCATTCTAAATGAGTTTTGCTGGATAACGTAATCTTTGTTGTAGGTCCTTTCTTTTCATCACTTTGAATACTTCTTGCCAGTCCCTTTTTGCCTGCAGTTTCTTTTGCGAAATCAGCTGATAGTCTTATAGGTACCCCTTTGTAGGTAATTCTCTGCTTTTCTCTTGCTGCTTTTAAGGTTCTCTCTTTATATTTAACCTTTGGCATTTTAATTATGACATGTCTTGGTGTGGTCCTCTTTGGGTTCAACTTGTTAGGGACTCTGTGCTTCCTGGACTTGTATATCTATTTCCTTCACCAAATTAGGGAAGTTTTCCTTCATTATTTTTTCAAATAATTTTGCAACTTCTTGCTTTTCTTCTTCTCCTTCTGGCACCCTTATGATTTGGATGTTGGCACATTTAAAGTTGTCCCAGAGGTTTTTAAGCCTCTCCTCATTTTTCCAATTCTTGTTTCTTTATTCTGTAATGGTTGACTGTTTATTTATTTCTTATGTTTCAAAATATGATTTAAACCTTGGCTTTCCTCTCTTTACTATTGGTTTCATGTGGATTTTTCTTCATTTCACTTAGTGTAGCCTTCACTTCTTCCCTTATGAATTTGCTGTACTCAATTATTTCTCTGAGTATCCTTATCACCAGTGTTTTGAACTCTGTATATCTTAGGTTGGCTTTCTCCTCCTCGCTTAGTTTTCCCTCTGGAGCCTTGATCTGCTCCCTCTTTTGGGCCATACTTCTGTGTCTCCACTACTTGACAGGCTTCTGTGTTTGCCTCTGTGTATTAGGTAAAGCTGCTGCACCAGTTACATTGTAAGGCATGAAGCCTTAAGTATTTGTCAGTGCTGGGCAACCTGTTTCCCCACCTTGTGGTGCTATATGTGGGGGAGGGATCAGAGAAGAAACAATGCCCCTTGCTCAGCACTCGTCCCTTTTCCTGTCACTTCACCCACTTCCCATATGCGACTGGCACCCTTCTATCTGTTGCCCTGGTGATGGTTCCCAGAGTGGGTGGGTTTGTGGATGTTCTAGGACTGTGAGGTCTTTCTAAATGGGCTCTCCTGAGAGACTAGCAGTTTTCTTCCTCTGCCCCAACCCCCCTGGTTTTTAAAGCCTGAAGGGATAAGGCTTTACTTTCCTGGAGCTGGAACTGTGAGCTGCGGGGTCTGACCTGGGGCTCGGATCACTCCGCAGGTTTCCCTCCTCGCTTTTATGTGCGATGGCTCATTCTGCTGGCTAAGCCACTGCCTTGCCACTGCTGGCACTGCCACACCGCATCGTCTCTGCCCCAGCTCCCCAGCTCTGCCCTTCCCACCCATCTGGATGAGTATTACTTCTTCGTTTGTTGGATTTCCATGCAGCTCGATTTTCTGGCACTGCTGGTTGTTTTTTGTTTTGAGGTAGATGTAATTCTTCTTATGGTTGTGCAAGGAGGTGAAGCATGTCTACCTACGCCTCTATCTTGGCCAGAAGCCCCTGTTTTCTATTTTTTATTTTCAAATAAAATACTTGAATGTATTTTATTTTCTGAATTTTATGCCATTCATTGACCAGTTCTGGTAGTCTAGGTTTGCTCTTATTTCTCTCTACTCTGAAGTACTTTTCATCTGTAGCATAAAATGTAGCACTTGGTGATGTGCAGGCAGGAACTGCTGTCTAAGGCACTCATTTCCTGTGGAGAGTGCATGCTTCAGGGAGTGCACAAAATATCATTTGGAGTATGGGAAGAAAATATTAGAATTTCCACTTTAGTTATTTGGCAACTTTTAAACTTTCTATTTGTGTGTATTATAGTGTGTATAATCAAATCATGTGCATAATTTATGAATAAACATATGTATATGTTCTTTTATCTTTATTAATATTCTTTACTGAGAGAGCTGACATTTTGTTCAAACTGTTATACCCAAATGCCAGAGACCAGGTGGCTTATAAACAACAGAAATTTTTTTCTCACCATTCTGGAGACTGGGAGGTCCAATATCACAGTGCCAGCATGGTCTCAATCTGGTGAGGGCCTTCTTCCTGGTCTACAGTGTCAGCTTCTCACAGTGCCCTGAAATAGTGGAAGGGCAATGGTTCTCTGTGTGGTCCCTTTCATAAGAGCACTAAACCCATGCGTGAGGGCTCACCCTCAGGACCTAAACACCTTCTAAAGGCACCACCTTCTTGCACCATCACATTAGGCATTAGGGTTTCAACATATGAATTTGGCAGGGAGACACAAATATTTAGATTATAGTCTTTTCTGGAAAAGTTTGAACAGCACAGCTCAAATGTGTGTTTAGTCTTTTGTCTACACAATTGGAGTATATGTTCTTCCAGGGAATGGTGATATCTTATATCTCTTACTCTGCCCAAAGGACCTTGTAATATAGATGTTAATGAGTATTTATCAAACACACTGACATGCAAGTCAGTTCTTCAGACTGTCAGTCTACTGGCCACCCTTTGAACATGCTTTGGAAACATTTTTATTAAAGCTAAGAATATTTTAGAAATTTTAAACTATAAGTTAAATCTAAATGGGAAAACAAAAATGTTTCTTTGCACCAGCATAAAGAAGACATTGTGAAAAATAAACTTGAATAGTAAATGTAAAATATAAAAAATTCCAGTTATAAAATGAGCACATCATGGGGATGTAACGTACAGCCTAGTGACTATAATTCATAGTAACGTATTGCATATTTGAAAGTTGCTAAGAGAGTAGATCTTAAAAGTTCTCATCACAAGAAAAAAAATGTAACTATGTATGGTGATGGATATTAACTAGTTTTATTGTGGTGATCATTTCATAATATATGTAAATATCAAATCATTATGTTGTGCACCTGAAACTAATATAATGTTGTATGTCAAGTATGCCTCAATAAAAAAATAGTAAATGTAGAAGTAATGCTGAGAAATAGCGCAACTGAAAAGTATTAGATAATAAAGTCATCATCAGTATCCTCAAACCAAGGAAATGTTCCATTACTCAAGTTAATTCATATTTGGTGTAATTTTTCCTTGATAAGAATAACATAATTAATCCAACTTGCTTACACATGCTTCTTAAACTTTAGTGTACATAAAAATTACCAGGAAGTAGGCTTAAATACAAATTCCCAGGCTCCCACCTCAGGGACTCTAATTCAGCAGGTCTAGGGGATTCCAGAAAGCAGTACCCCAGACTATTCTAATGCTGGTTCTCTGTGACAAGCACATTCTGTCTTGCTACCAGCATGAGGATTCGATCAAAGAAACAGATCTAAGAGCCCATCTACCAGATCATTACTCTAGCTATCCCTTATTGCCAAATGTGATCAGAAGTGTGAAACAACAGTCCATGTTCTTCATTTGGAAGTGATCATATTTCCAACTATGCAATTGTTTCAGTCCCTCAGGACTGGGTATGGACTGTGATCCTGATGCCCCAGGCCTATCACTGCTCCTTCATATGCCAGCTGGCATTTCATGATATTTACTTGATAAGCTGTTACTCAGTCCTGAGTCCTGAGCCTCTTTGCCTCCTGATCCACCCCATGTAGCCCGGCTGCTCTTCCTTTATCCATTAGGTGGACCATCTTCTGGCCCTCCTGTCTTTCCAAACAGATGTGAACATGAGGAACACGGGAGCAAGGTGAAATGCCCCAGTGTGAAAATAGTGGAACCTGGCCTCTCCTAAGACCTTTAATAAAACATGCCCTAAATCAGTCCCAACAATGCCCTTCTCCTATGTTTTCTTTATGTGGATTAAATCACTATTCACTCAACTGTCCAAACCATGAATTGGATACAATCAGTTTTAAAGTCCTATCAGATCTCTTGCTCTGAGTCATTTCATTGATTTCATCTCCTTTGCTTCTAAATAATAAGTACTGAGTATAGTGGTGGGTTCAAAATTAGAGAAATGAATTTAGAAGGCATCTTTTTATAGATAATAAGTCTTGATAAATCAGAGGAGAGGATAGATGGGAAAATAGGGTCAAGTAAAATAATGTCCATGAAAGCACTTTGGAAAATTCAAAGCATTACACAAATGTAATGTTTTATTATTAACTCTGATTTTATTTTTGTTCCAATTCTGTAGAGAGAAATTTGGATATGTGACAGAATTTTAAGGCTTTGGCCAAAGAATACTAGATGGTCTTCTAGTTACTACTTGATTATTTACAATAAAATTTCAGCAACAAAGAGAAAGTTATTTTAAAGAAAAAAAACTGCAATGCCCACTCTGTACAACTCAGCTTGGGTCTTGGGTTCAGATTAATATACATACTCAAAAGACAATAATGAGTAATAAACTAGAGCCTGGAATCTAGTTCACTTAACTTTGTGGAAGGATATAGGACATGATACACAGCTTGCCGGCCTGACAGCATTAAACACATCTTCACAGGGTCTTTATAATCATCTAGGTGTTGCTTCTCAACCCTCTCATTCCAAAGGAATATGCTTGATTGTAACAGACTGCAAAGGTAGATGGGAGACATCCTGTGACAGGAAAGCCTTACACACGACAATGACCACATATTGTAACAGCCTGTGAGTGTGAATTCAAAGCCAAGGTCACATTCAGATTCAAGAAACACCATACATGGAAACCAAGGTCTGTGTTTCCCAATAGGTTTTTATACATTTCTTGTTGTGCAGGCCTACAAACGCTAAAGCCTCCTCAGTCTTAACCCATGCAAACATAGCTCACCAAAAAGATCATTTCTACAATGTAAAATATTGCTTCGTAATACAGCTAACATTCCACATTTAGCTAAACCCAGTACATTCCAAAGAAACAGTAAAAACAGGGTAAACTCGAGTTTATCTTCCCATAGTAGGGGATGGGGGGGGGGTGTGGAACTGGTTTAAAACTGCTATTGAGTCTCCCTCCATGTCTCTCTCTCTCTCTTTCTCTCTCTCTCTCTCTCTCTCTCTCTCTCTCTCTCTCTCTCTCTCTCTCTCTCTCTCTCTCTCCAACACACCTGAACCTTTCCTGTCCCTCTCTTCTTCCTGCCAGGTACATTACCTTTGCCTTTTCCTCTCCTAAACTCCAAGGGCTCTTTATCTGCCTCTGTAACTTGTTTCCTGAGCCTACCCAGCCCAGCTGGCTCACTTCTGCCTCTGTAATTTTGTAAATAAATTTTCTCTTATAATTTGGAAAAAAACCACTGTTGATCCTTTGGCCCACCACCAAATCTGGTTTGCTCCCACTGAAGGGCTCACTCCAGTTAGGGTATGTCCTGGTGATGGCACTTCAGTGATAGCAGCTACTGAGAACTGAAGGGAGAAAAAATTGGATGGGTGTCTGTAAAGAGGAAAACCCTCTGCATTTTTCACCCTTCAAATATAAAAAGCACAACCAATTCAACAAGAATTTGCTGTATACCTAGTGCCAAACACTGCCATCTCAGTCAAGATCAACTGAGAAGAGGGATGAAAGTGGAGGCCAATGAGGAGACAGGAAGAAAGAGGACCAGCTGGGATGGTTGCAGCAGACTGCCCACAGGGGCCTGAACACACACCCACACTAATCTGAAAGAATTCATAAGACATATGGATGCTTCTGAATTAGAGAAAAGGAAGACGCAGCCAAATACATCTTAAAGACCACAGGCTATACCACCTAGCAGTGTTATGTAGCCCCCATCACACAGCCTCCCCAAAAACTAGTCAACATCCTCCTGGAAAGAACGAGCTGAAAGCATTTCCTCTGAACTGTGTGAAGTAAAACACCCAGCACTGGCTCACTGGTGTACACTGTAAGTGCTCAACACAAATGTATCTCCCTCTACTGTCACACGCACCACCGCCTCATGAATCTCCAGGTCTCTTCTCTGTCCTGTCCCTTATTCACAGATGGATCAGAATTCCCACTCACCACCCCGTTTGGTGTCAGGAACAGAGACCTTTGGAACAGGCACAAGAGTACATTAGTTTGGGGCCACATGCATAAGACTCCAGGGATCAGAAGCTTTCGATTACAAGCTATTGAGTGTTGCCTGTCGTTCTGTCCTTTGAGAACCAGAAATAAAGCTTCCAATTCCCATTGAAATGGCAAATAGGTAGGTTTTGGCCCCTGGCTTCCTCGTCCAAATTAATTTCAGTAAGGCTATAGAAGCAAAGGGAAACAAGGATTTGGGGAATTAGCAACAATAAAAACAGCAAATAAAATGTTCAGTACTTACCAGGAAGACAGAACTGCTGTCTTGAACATGCATGTGTACAGGGAATGGGGAGGTCTGCATCCTGGGTTGGAAGCTACAGTAAGAGGCTGGCTACAGGAAGACTTTTCTAAATGCCACCCTTGTAACCAAATGCATGTCTGGCTGCCTGCCCTTAAAAAAGCCAACACTAAAGAGGCAAATGCTGATGGAAAGGAAAGTGGTTTTATTGAGATGCTAGCCATCCAGAAGAGGGGTGATTCACATCTCAAAGCCCATCTCTACCCTTCATCTCTTTTCCACTGCACATTACCCCACAACCTAGCTGTTGCCCCATGCAGCATGAGCACACAGACCCACAGAATTAGACAGCAACAGAGCAAAACCACTGCAAAACATGGGTAACAAATTGAACACCATATACTAATGCAGGATTGCGACAAAGGTGAACCAAGACCTGAAAGTACATGACAAACATACTTAAAAGATAACAGAAGGTATCAACAACATAAAACAAAACCAATAATTTCTAAAAATAAAATATTATTTTATACTAGAACAGTGTAAGTGACAACTACTATAGATGGACAAAGTAGCAGTATGGATGGAGCTGACGTGTAATTAGTGAGGTGGAAGTGAGATGAAAGTGGCCCATTGAAAAGGAAAAAGAGTTCAGCAAAATAGAGGTTAGGGACAGAAGTATTGGTTGACATCCGGATGATGAGAGGTCTCTTAATGAGAGAGAAAAAGAGAAGAATAAATATCTGAGGAGACCATAAGTAAGGAATTTGCCTATATTACAGAAAGATGAAAGATCTCAGAATAAAGGGCTGAAAAATTACCAAAGAGGAACAAAATGAAAAACTCCACACCGAGGCTCGTTATACTGAGACAAAGAAATATGCAAAAAGTTAACAGGAAAAAGAACAGATTACCTACAACAGAGTAAGAATAACATTGACATTAGATTTTCAACAGCATCACTGGATTCAAGAAAAAAATAAAATAATAGTTTATAGTGGTGAAGGAAAATAAGTTTGAACCTACAACTTTATATATGTCTAAGTTGCTATTCAAGTGAGATGGCATAATAAAGATATTCTTATGCATACAAAGCCTTAGAACACAAAAACCTATATTGACAATAGTCTTGGAGGAAGTATTCAAATTCAAAGAGAGTCAAGTCAATGAGGTTACAATGAGGAATATAGGAATAAGGGTTCTTTGTCAACAAATTCAGAACCATATTAATGAAGAGGTGTATGTATAACACCAGGTTTTAAAATCTAGACAATATTCACTGGGTGGGGGGGGCGGTTGAATTTGCATGAAAGAAGGAAAACAAATCAAAAGGGCAGGTGATGGGTGTATTAACTTAACTTGATTGTGGTAATCATTACACAATGTATATGTATATTAACTCATCACATTGTACACATTTTTAAAAGTTCTACTGTTGCCAGAATGGCCATCATCAATAAATCAACAAACAAGAAGCACTGGTGAGGATGTGAAGAAAAGGGAACCCTTTTGCACTGTTGGTGGGAATGCAGACTGGTGCAGCTACTGTGGAAAGCACTATGCAGATACCTCAAAAAATTAAAAATGGAGCTGCCTTTTGACCTAGCAATCCCACTTCTGGGAATATATCTGAAAGAACCCAAAACACTAATTTGAAAGAATGTAAGCACTCTTATGGTCATTACAGTGTTATTTACAATCACCAAGATATGGAAGCAGCCCAAGTATCCATCAATAGATGAGCAGATAAAACAGCTATGGGACATTTACACAATGGAATACTACCTGGCCATAATAAAGAAAAATGTATCCTTTGTGACAGTATGAGTGGGCCTAGAAAACATTATTCTAAGTGAAATAAGATAAGCCAGTCAGAGAAAGACAAATACCATATGATTTCACTCATATGTGGTATCTAATGAGCAAACTGAACTAACAAGGAAAAGGGGACAGACTCATAAATGGAGAACAGATGACAGCTAGAGGTAGGGGGATGTTAAGGGGTAGAAGGATTGAGCAAAAAGGAAAAAAGACCAGGGGACTAAATAGTAATGGAAAAATACAATAAAGATTAAATTAAAAAATAAGTTATATTGTATAACTTAAATGCATACAATTTTATTTGTCATGCATACACCAATTAACCTGAAAGAAAATGTTTAAGTAAATAACATTTTTAAGTCAAAAGAGCATATGAGTGTGCTAGAGAATTTAGGCATAACATGTAAATGATAAGATATTTAAGAAATTAATAAAGGTAAGCAAACATAAGCATATGCCAAATTAAAAGCAATCATCATAAGAATGTAATCAGTATATGTAACTTAAAAAATTTTTTTATCCTCACCCTAGGACATTTTGTTTTTCATTGCTTTGAGAGAGACAAAGAGAGAGGTGGTGTGAAACATCAATTGGCTGCCCTTCCTCAAAAGCCTTACTAAGGGTACAACCCACACCTGGGTATGTGCCCTGACCAGGAATTGAACCAGCAACATTTCAGTCTACAGGACAATGTTCCAACCAGCTGAGTCACACCACTCAGGGCTATATAACTTTTAATCCAGCATAAAAAACAGTTCGTTTATTAAATGAAAAGCAAGAAAAAGGGAGAAGCAAAATACTTTAAATACAAAGTGTGAAATGAGTTGCAAAAATAAGTCTTAACATGTCAGCAGTTACCAGTGGAAAGACAGAGGCTATTATAATGGAGGAAATAAAAAGACCAAACAACACATTATTTACAATAAATACACTTAAAAGAAGAAGACACATAAAGGTTGAAATTAAATGAAGGAAAAAGACTTACCAGGTGGGAAATATGACCCAAAAGAAAATTGGGTGGCAATCGCAATAATATACAACAAAATAGAATTTAAGACTTAAATAAAAGTGCCTACAGAACAAAAAAAAAACTATTTCTTATAATTAAAAAGAAACAGTAGATATGGTAGTCATAAATATATATAACATCATCTCCAAAGAGGACATACAGAGGTTCCAAAGGCATATGAAAGAATGCTCAACATCACTAGCCATCAGAGAGATGCAAATAAAAACCACAATGAGATACCACCTCACACCAGTCAGAATGGGTATCATCAACAAATCAACAAACAAGTGCTGGCGAGGATGCAGAGAAAAGGGAACCCTAGTGCACTGTTGGTGGGAATGCAGACTGGTGCAGCCACTATGGAAAACAGTATGGAATTTCCTCAAAAAACTAAAAATGGAACTGCCTTTTGAACCAGCAATTCCGTTGCTAGGATTATATCTGAAGAATCCTGAAATACCAATTCAAAAGAACCTATGCACCCCTATGTTCATAGCAGCACTATTTATAATAGCCAAATGCTGGAAACAACCTAAGTGCCCATCTGTAGATGAGTGGATCAAAAAACTGGTGCATTTACACAATGGAGTACTATGTAGCAGAAAGAAAGAAGGAACTTCTACCATTTGCAACAACATGGATGGAACTAGAGAGAATTATACTTAGTAAAATAAGCCAGGCAATGAAAGAAAAATACCATATGATATTACCTAATACAGGAGACTAATGAACAACACAAATGAGAAAAATTGAACCAGAGAGCATAAGCCTATGATCTCATTACCCGAGTGATTGTCTGTACATATAGGCCTCACTTAATCCTGTCTGCACTACTGCCTCCTGAGACTCAACAGTTTGGCTGAACTAAGTGGCTGAAATATAAGGATAGCAACCTGTTCAACCAAGCACGCCATTGTCTGGGGACAACTAACTGACCTGGAGTCTGCAAGATCCTTTCCCATTTGGGAAGGCCACCCTCTTCACTACACTCCCATTCTTATTAGGGATTTCTGGACCCAAGGGTAGGTAGGACGACGACCATGTCCAGCTTGAAGCAGCTAGAGGAGCAAGAGATCTTCACTCATTGTCCTTTGTAAGATTATAAAGGGTCTTAAGTCTGTGAGGGGGAAGTTGTTATTTTTTATTGTTATAAAAATTAATTAATTAATTAATTAAAAATAATAACATAGGAAAGGGTGAAGCCAAGAAACTTACATGCATGACCCATGGATATGAACTAAGGGGGCTGGGATTGCTGGGGGAAAGGGGGTACTGGGCAGAGGGAAGCAAAGGGGGAAAAAAATGGAACTATTGTAACAACATAATCAATAAAATATACTTAAAAAATAAATGTGTGTATATATAACATCAGTAATAGAACTTCACAATTTATAAAACATTAGCTGAAACAATAACTACAGGTAGAAGACTTTTGTTTTTTAATTGCAGTTGGTGATTTTCACACACCTCTCCCAAAAATTGGTATGTAGACAGAAAAATAAGCAGAGATTTTGAAGGACAAAACGAACAAACACACAAAATACAACCAGAGTTATGGAAACAAGAAACAGACTGACAGTGACCAGAGGGGAATGGGGAGGCGGGTAAGGAGGGAAAGAAGGGGAAGGGTCTAGTCCAGGAACTAGTATAAATGACCCATAGACATGAACAACAGGGTGGGGATTGACTGTGGAAGGGGGAAGGGCAGGGCAGGGAAGAGCAATGGAGAAAAGTGGGACAACTGTAATAGAACAACAATAAAAAAAGAAATTAAAAAATAAAGATGATACACAAATGGCAAACAAGCATATGAAAAGATGTTTAACATCATTAAATCATTACAGGAATTCAAGTCAAAACTACAGTAAAGTATCGCCTCACACCCATTAGGATGGCTACTATCAAAAAAAAAAGGAAAAGCAGGGATTTGAAGAGATATTTGCACACCCATATTTATAGCAGCACTATTCACAGTAGCCAAGAGGCAGAAATGACCCACGTTTCCATGATGGATGATTGGATAAACAAAATGTACTATAAATATACAATGGAATATTATTCAGCATTAAAAAAAGGAAAGAGACTTCCAGCTAAGATGGAGGCATAGGTAGACACACTGCACCCCCCTCCACAGCTAAGAAGGAATACAACTACCTCAAAACTAGAGACAACGAGAAGTTCCAGAAAATCGAGTTGCATGGAAGTTCAAAAAACAAAGATATAAAGCAGAAACAGTCATACAGGTAGGAGGGGTAGAGAGGAAATGGTGTGGTGGCAGCAGCTTTGGCCAGCCAGCAAAGGCACAGTAACACATTAATGTAGGAAGGGACACCTGGGGAGTGCTCCCAGCACCAGACCAGACCACGCAGCTCACGGTTCCAGCGCCAGAGAAAATAAAGCCTCATTGCTTCTGACTGTGAAAACCAGTGGGGGTTGGGGTGGAGGAAGAAACTGCCAGTCTTTCAGCAGAGTCCATTTGGTTAGAGGACCTCCGTGGTCCTAGAATGTCCACAGACCTACCCACTCTGGGAACCACTGCCAGGGCAACAGCTAGAGAGACACCAGTCCCATACAGGAAGCAAGAGAAGTGCCTGGAAAAGGGGTGAGTGCTGAGCAAGTGGTATTGTTCCTTCTCAGACCCCACCCCCACATACAGTGCCACAACATGGTGAACAGGTCGTCCTGTACTGATGAATACCTAAGGCTCCACTGCTTACAAGGTAATAAGTGCAACAGCCTTACCTAAAACACAGAGGCAAACACAGGAGTCTGTCAAATTGAGGAGACAGAGTACTTGGACCAAAAGAGGGTACAGATCAAGATTCCAGTGGAGAACTAAGTGACGAGGAGATAGCAAACCTAACAGACAAATAGATAGCTAATGTAACAGACGCAGAGTTCAAAACACTGGTGATAAAGATGCTTACAGATTTAACAGATATGCTTGAGGCAAATACATAAGGGAAGAAATAAAGGCTATGCTAAATGAAATGAAGGAAAAAACACACAAAACCAATGGTGAAGGGAAGGAAACCGGAGTTCAAATCAATGATCTGGAACATGAGAAAGAAATGAACAGTCAACCAGCATAGAATGAGAAAACAAGAATTGAAAAAAACAAGGACAGGCTTAGAAACCTCTGGGACAACTTTTAACGTGCCAACATCCTAATCATAAGGGTGTCAGACAGAGAAGAAGAATAGTAATAAATGGAAAACTTATCTGAAAAAATAATGAAGGAAAACTTCCCAAATTTGGCAAAGGAAATAAACATACAAGTCCAGGAAGCACATAGAGTCCCAAACAAGCTAGATCCAATGAGGACCACTCCAAGACACATCATAATTAAAATGCCAAAGATTAAAAATAAAGAGAGAATCTTAAAAAGAGCAAGAGCAAAGCAGAGTTACTTACAAAGGGGTGCCTATAAGACAATCAGCTGATTTCTCAAAAGAAACTTTGGAGGCAAGAAGTATTCAAGGTAATGAAAAGCAAGGACCTACAACCAAGCTACTCTATTCAGCAAAGTATCATTTAGAATGGAAGAGCAGATAAAGTATTTTCTAGACAAGGTAAAGTTAAAGGAGTTCATCATCACCAAGCCATTATCATACAGAATGTTAAAGGAACTTATTTAAGAAAAATAAGATCAAAACTATGAACTAAATTTCCTTTAATATGCGCATTAAAATGACAAGAAACTCAGAACTATGAACAACAGAATCTAAAAAAACAAACAAAAAGAAAAACTAAGCAAACCAGAATAGAAACAGAATCATGTGCATCATTTGGAAGGGTTATCAGCTGGGAGGAGGAAGGGGGAGAAGTGGAGAAATGGTGCAGGGATTAAGAAGCATAATTGGTAGGTACAAAATAGACAAGGGGAAGTTTAGAATAATATAGGAAAGGGTGAAGCCAAAGAACTTATGTGCACGACCCATGGACATGAACTAAGGGGTGGGATTGCTGGAGGGAAGGGGAGTACGGGGTGGAGGCGAGCAAAGGGAAAAGAAATTGGGACAACTGTAACAACATAATAAATAAAATATACTAAAAAATAAAAATTAAAAAAGTACTAGGAAAAAAAAAGAAAGAAATCCTGTCACATACTACAATGTGGATAAACCTCAAGGACATTATGTTAAAATAAGCCAGTCACAAGAAGACAAATACTCTGATTACTCTTATATGAAGAAAATAAAATCAGCAAATTCATAGAAACAGAAAGTAGCATAGTGGTTACCAAGGGCGGGTGAGAAAGGGAAATGGGGAGTTGTTCATGCATACAGAGGATCAGTTTTACATGAAGGAAAAGTTTTGGAATTTGTTGCACAACGATGTGAATGTACTTAACTGCTAAAATGTACATTCAAAATTGATTAGGGGAAGAAACAAGATGGCGGAGGAGTAAGTGGAAGGTACACTAACCTCCTCCCAGAACTAGTCTGGATTTACAACTTAATTTTGGAGAAATCATCTGGAATAACCAACCGAACACTAGCTGGAGAGAAGTCTTATAACCACGGAGAGACAGAAAAGGCCGCTACGTCACAACGTGACCGGTAGGGAGTGCGGAGACACAGAAGGGCTGGCTGGGCTCACACGGGTGGCAGCTGAAGGGACTGAGAAACAGCTCAGGAGCCAGGGGTTCCCCCTGAGAAGGGCAGGGTCTAAACCCCCAGCTGGGCTTCCCAGCCTACAGCAACAGAGTGGAAAGTAAAAGAGTATCCAGCTGTGAAAAGTGAAAAGCCACAGGGTTTCTTGCTAGCTGGAGAGAAACAGCTGGAGAAAAAGAGCTCTTAAGCGGATCACATACGAAAATATTTTACCCTCACTTACCCTGGGCTCAAGCAGAGGGAAGGCGGAGAGGACTGGAGACGCTTGGGGAGAGTTTGGTGTGGTGGCTTTGAGGGGAGAGCTGGGGAAGCGGCCAACTGGGTCCCAGTGCTGACTCATCCCCAGTACTGCAGGCAGACCATTCCCCTCCAAGTGGCAGCAGCCTGCGGGGAAGCAAAAGCCCTGCCTACAGGAATTAAGCTGCCACACCCACGGTCCTTAAACCTGATGGCTAATCACAGATTGAATAGATTAACAACTAAAGAAGACAAAGGCAGTAGATCCCTGGAAGCCTCCAACAGGCTGCCTAGGTCCAGACTGGTACAGGATCTGATGCCACCAGGGGCAGATCCAGGAAGTGCAGATCATTCTAAGAAGCACCAACAAACAACAGGCGTCACAAAAATGGGGAGACAGAGAAACAACCCCCCATCGAAAGGAAAGGTAGAATCCCCAGAAAGAGTGCTAAATGAAATAGAGGGGAGCCAACTATCAGATATGGAATTGAAAGCATGGATTATGGAGAAGCTCAATGAGCTCAGCGGAAACTACAAAGAACTCTAGAAAAACTACAAGGAACTTACTGAGAATTATACCAGCATGAAAAAGGACATGGAAGCTATCAATAAGAGCCAGGAGGAAATGAAGAATATGATCTCTGAATTGAAGAACACAGTAGAAGGAATTAAAAGCAGGCTAGAGGAAGCAGAAGATCGGATCAGCAAGCTGGAGGACAACGTAGACAAAAACTCCCAGACAGTGCAGCAAAATGAAAAAAGGCTGAACAAGACTGAAGAGGCTCTAAGACAGCTGCAGGACAACATGAAACGTAATAATATCCGTATCATAGGAATTCCAGAAGGAGAAGAAGAAGAGCAAGAGATAGAAAACCTCTTTGAAAAACTAATGACAGAAAACTTCCCTAACATGAGGAGAGAAAGAGTCATGCAAGTCCAGGAAGCACAGAGGGTCCAAATGAAGATGAACCCCAACAGGCCCACTTCAAGACACATCATAATTAAAATGGCAACATTCAAAGACAAAGAGAGAATCCTAAAAGGAGCAAGAGAGAAACAACTAATAACATACAAGGGAGCTCCAATAAGGCTATCATCAGATTTCTCAGCAAAAACACTACAAGCCAGAAGGGAATGGCAAAAAATATTCCAAGCAATGAAAAACAAAGGCCTACAACCAAGAATACTCTACCCAGCAAGGCTCTCATTCAAAATGGAAGGTGAAATAAGGAGTTTCCAAGACAAAAGAAGGCTGAAAGAATACATCTCCACCAAACCAGCATTGCAAGAGATGCTAAAGGGTCTGCTTTAAGAAGATGAAGAAACAGAGAGAGACAGAGAGGAACACCAGTACAAAGGGGGAAAATGACAATGAATAAGTGCTGAAAGAAAGAAGGAACTTCTACCATTTGCAATAACATGGTTGGAACTAGAGAGAATTATGCTTAGCAAAACAAGCCAGGCAATGAAAGAAAAACACCTTATGCTATCACCTATTACAGGAAACTAATGAACAACACAAACAAAGGAGCAAAATTGAACCAGAGGTATGTAAACAAGGAATAAGCTAACAGTAACAAAGGGGGAGATGGGAGGGAGAGAAGGGGTAAGAAGGGGAAGGGTCTAGTCAAAGAACATGTATAAGTGACCCATGGACATGGACAACTGGGTGGGGACTGAATGTGGGAGAGGGGGGGCAGGGTGCAGGGAAGGAAGAGGGGGAAAAAAGTGGGACAACTGTAATGGAAAAACAAACAAAAAAATTTTAGTGGGGGAAAAAATGAAAATATAAAGAATAGAAATGCAAGTTCAGTGAATATTAGAAGGACAAGGATTTTCCTTCACACTGTATATTTTTCTCCCTATCTGATCCCTCCATAGTTTGGCATTCTAAAGAAGTAATGACATAAGTTTCTTTCCATAAAACTAATAAGACCTGTTGTTAATAGAGTTTTTTTGTTTTTTTTTTAACTAAGACTTTGACTGGAATGTCATGCCTAAAGGAGACATGCTTGGGCTTTGGTTATTACCAAAAAGCTCTAAGGAACTGAGATTGACTTTCAAAGGTAATAAAAGTCCACAAGATAAAAGGCCTGGTACCTTGGATGGATGCACGGTCCATGGCAATCTTTCCAGGCAAGGAATGAAGGTTGTTTTCCTGAAAGATGGCTAGAAGGGACCTTAAGGCACAATGGAAATCCAGAAGGACTTGGAAAAGACAGGTGTTTACAGGCAAGGCTGAATGCCAGGTATGTGGTTCTGCTTTAGTGCCTTGAAGGGCAGATTGAAGGTCACCCTAAATGTTCCTTGCGTAAGTTCCAGCAAAGCGGAACTAAAGATCATAAGTGATCATTTGCTGCTCTTGTTGTGTTTATGCAAATGAACAGGATAAATTAAAAATGGGCTTAATGCAGTCCCTTTAATGACAAGGAGTGTAATCTTAAGGAGTAAAATCGCGATTCAAGGAGAATCACAATGCTCGGTGGTAGACTATAAAGTAGTGCAGCTAACCGTCTTTAAAGTTTCTTTTCTTTTCATTTAAAATTTGTTTTCATTTGAAAGTTAAACTATGTCTGTGGCATTATCAAAGATGTTTAATTTACAGGCAAGAAGAATGTCAAGTGCCTTGCAACTGGATGTCTTTCTGATAAGACAGTCCTACAGATTTAGAGACTTGTATGTGGGTTATGTCACATAAATTAACATGTGTTTTCTTTTTTCAAAGGGCATAAGCCTACGATCTCATTACCTGAGTGATTGTACGTATAGGCCTCACTTAATCCTGTCTGCATTGCTGCCTCCTGAGACTCAATGGTTTGGCTGAACTAAGTGGCTGGGTTGGTGAAGAATGGGGTGGTCTGTGGGCTTCACTTTAAAACTGGTTTCTCTTTTCTGTCCTAAAGGCTTGGACAGAAAGGGCCCAGAGGCCTGAGATGGGGGAAACCTAAAATATTTCCCTCAGTCCAAACTAAGTATAATGGGCAAAAGGGTTTTGGACAGGGGAGATGTACCTGGCACACCTTCCTCCAAAGAAGCCCTTCTTTTCCCTAATGTGGGACATTGAAAAATTAATACCTGTCTTTTGTCATCTAGTGGTTATGGATTGAATGATGTCCTTTAACCCTGTTGCCAAATCTGTTGCCTCCAGAATACAACAAGAGTGCCAGCCTGTTAAATCAAGCATGCCGTTGTCCGGGGACAGCCAACCAACCTGGAGTCTGCACGATCCTTCCCCATGTGGGAAGGCCACCCTCCCCTCCACACCCCCACTCTTATTAGGGATTTCTGGACCCAAGGGTAGGTAGGATGACATCCATGTCCAGCTTGAAGCAGCTAGAGTAGCTCGAGACCTTCGCCCATTGTCCTTTATAAGATTATAAAAGGTCTTAAGTCTGAGAGGGAGGGATTGCTATTTTTCATTGTTAAAATAATTAATTAATTATTTTTTAAAAAAGAAGAAGAAGAATGTATGAAAGGGTGAGGCAGGAGAGCTTGTATGTACGACCCATGGGCATGAACTTGGGGGGGGGATTGTAGGGGGAGGGGGTGCTGGGCAGAGGGGAGCAAAGGGGAAAAATTGGAACTATTGTAACAATATAATAAATAAAATATAATTTAAAAAATGATTAGGATGGTAAATTTATGTTACATGATTTTACCACAATTTTCACTTAATTTTTATTTTTTTTGTTTTCATTTTTATTGTTGACGCTATTACAGATGTCCTCATTTCCCAACCCCCACTTTTCCTGCCTCCAAGCATCTCCCAACCCCCACTTTTCCTGCCTCCAAGCATCTCCCACCCCCCTTCCCTCTGGCAATCACCACACTTTTGTCTGTGTCTGTGTGTTATGTATATATGTTTTTTGGCTAATCCCTTCACCTTCTTTCATCCAGTCCCCCTCCCCTCTCCCATATAACAACTCAGTCTGTTCCATGTGTCCATATCTCTGTTTCTATTTTGTTCATCAGTTGTTCATTAGAGCCCACATATAAGTGAGATCATATGGTATTTTTCTCCTCCTGACTGGCTTGTTTCATTGAACATAATAATCTCCAGGTTCATCCATGCTTTTGCAAAAGGTAAGATTTCCTTCATTTTTATGGCTGCCTAGTATTCCATTGTGCAAATGTACCACATCATTTTATCCACTCATCTACTGATGGGCACTTGTGATGTTTTCAGATCTTGGCTATTGTAAATAACGCTGCTATGAACATAGGGGTGCATATATTCTTTCAAATTGAAGTTTCCAGATTCTTTTTTTTTTTAATTTTTTTAAAATTTACTTATTTACTTGTTTGTTTGTTTATTTATTTTATTTTTAGAGAGAAGGAAAAGGAGAAAGAGAGCGAGAGAAACATCACTGTGTGGTTGCATCTCACTTGCACTCCCAACTGGGGACCTGACGTGCAACCTAGTTATGTGCCCTGATTGGGAATCGAACCAGTGACACTTGGCTCACAGGCCAATGCTCAACCCACTGAGCCACAGCTGCCAGGGCCGAAGTTTCCAGATTCTTAGGGTGTAGTCCCAGCAATAGGATCACTGGGTCAAAAGGCGGTTCCATTTTTAATTTTTTGAGGAAACTCCTTACTGTTATCCACAGTGGCTGCATGACTCTGCATTCCACTCAGCATTTCCTTTTTCTCCACAACTCACCAGGACTTGTTGGTTGATTTATTGATGGTAGCCATTCGGGCAAGTGTGAGGTGGTACCTCATTGTAGTGTTAATTTGCATCTCTCTCATGATTAGTGATGTTCAGCATCTTTTTGTATGTCTAGTGGCTATTTGCATGCCCTCACTGGAGAAGTGTCTATTCAGGTCCTTTGCCCATTTCTTAATTGGATATCTCCTGGGTGTTGAGTTGTATACATTTTTTATATAGTCTGAAAATTAACCACATACCAGAAACATCTTTGGCAAATATGTTCTACCATACAGTGGGTTCCCTTTTCATTTTGTTGATAATTTCTTTGGCTGTATAGAACTTTTTAGTTTGACTTAGTTCCATTTGTTTATTTCTTCCTTTATTTCCCTTGCCCTAGGAGACATATTGGCCAAAAATATTGCTACAAGAGATGTCTGACATATTTTACTGCCTGTGTTTTCTTATAGGACTTTTGCAGTTTTGTGACTTACATTTAAGTCTTTTATGAAGTTTGAGTTTATTCTTATGTATGGTGTGAGTTGGTGGTCTCCTTTTTTCTTTTGCACATACCTGTCCAATTTTTTCTACACCATTTATTGAAGAGACTGTCTTTATTGTATGCTCTTGCTTCTTTTGTCAAATACTCGTCGTCGTCGGCAGCCGTCCGTCTCGAGAGACGATGGTGTAGCTTCTTAAGAGTCTATCTGCACCGCCGAGAATGGTTGTGCAGTCCGACTCGGGAGTGACACGGTATCTGTCTCCTCCCGTGTTGAATCGACATCTTGCGATGACACTGAAGCTACAGAGCCTGGGCAGGGTAATATGGAGGGTCTGCTGTTGCCCATGCAGTAGACCCCCCCTCTCTTCGCAGCTGAAGGGTCCAAGGGAAAGACGGAGTCAATACAGCTTGGCTTCAGGTGCGCCGCAGGAGTTGCCGGTGTTGACTACAACGTCAAACCGCCTTAGGGACTCCGGCTCCGGATTTTCTGTCGGGGTTTACTCCCTTAGCCTTTCCCCTGAAGAGGTATGCCGCAAGGCAGCGGAGGTTTTTTGGAGTCAGAGTTTTCCTTCTCTGATGTACCCTGACTGGAAGATCGAACCAGCGACACTTAGCTCACAGGCCGACGCTCAATCCACTGAGCTAAACCAGCCAGGGCAAATACTAATTGACCATATATGCATGGGATAATTTCTATTCTGTTCTGTTCCACTGTTCGATATGCCTGTTCTTATGCCAGTACCAGGATGTTTTAATTACAATGACGTGTAGTATAGTTGGGTATCAAGTATTGTGATCCCTCCAACTTTGTTCTTCTTAAGATTGCTGAGGCAATTCAGGGTCTTTTTGGGTTCCACATAAATTTTTGGAATATTTATTCTGGAACTGTGAAATATGCCACTGTTATTTTTGACAGAAATTAGATTGAATCTATAGACTGCTTTGGGGAGTACGGACATTTTAATGATGTTAATTTTTCCAATCCATGAACAAGGTTTATGATTCCACTTATTTGTATCTTTCTCAATTTCTTTCTTCAATATACTATATTTTTCAAGTACAGTTCTTTTACCTTCTTGGTTAAATTTATTCTTAGGTACCTTACTTTTCTTTGTTGAATTAGTATACAGAATTATTTTCTTAGTTTCTCTTTCTGATAGTTTATTATCGGTGCATAGAAATGTCATTGGTTTCTGAATATTAATATTGTATCCTGCTACTGTGATGAATTTATTTACTAGCTCTAGTAGTTTTTGGTGGAGTATTTAGGGTTTTCTATGTACAATATCATGACATCTGTGAATAATGACAGTTTTATTCCCTACTTTCAAAATTGGATGCCTTTTATTTCTTTTTCTTGTCTGATTGCTATGTCTAGGACTTCCAGTACTATGTTGAATAAGAGTGGTGAAAGCAGACATCCCTGTCTTTTTCCTGATCTTAAGGAAAATACTTTTAGTTTTTGTCCATTGAGTATGAGTTGGCAGTGGGTTTGTCATATATGGCCTTTATTCTGTTGAGTTATGTTCCATCTATTCCCACTTTGCTGAGAGCAACTGTCATGAATGGAGACTGGATTTTATCAAATCTTTTTCTCCATTTATTGATATAATCATGTGGTGTTTATCTTTTATTTTGTTTATGAAGTGAATCACATTTATTTATTTTCAGATATGGTACCAACCTTGCATCCCCAGAATAAATCCCACTTGATTTTGTATGATATTTTTAATGTGTTGCTGGATCTGGTTTGCTAATATTTTGTTGAGGATTTTTAGCATTTATGTTCATCAGGAATATTGGCTCATCATTTTCTTTCTTTGTAGTGTCTTTACCAGTTCTAGAATTAAAATAATTCTAGCCTCATAAAATGAGCTTGGGTTTTTCCCTACTCTTGAATTTTTTGGAGTACTTTAAGAAGGATAGATGTTTTTTCTTTGAATGTTTGGTAAATCTCCCCTGTGAAGCCATCCAATCCAAGACTTGTATTTGTTGGGAGTTTTTTGTTTGTTTGTTTGTTTGTTTACTGCTTCAATTTCACTATTTGTAATCTACCTATTCAGATTATCTGACTCTTACTGATTCAGTGTGGAAGATTGTATGTTTCTAGGAATTCATCCATTTCATTCAGGTTGTCCAATTTGTTGGCATATAATTGTTCATAATATCCTCTTACAATCCTTTGTATTTCTTTGTGTCACTTTTTACTTCTCCTCTTTCACTTCTGATTGTATTTATTTGGTTCCTCTCTCTTTTATTCCTGATGAGTCGGGTTAAAGTTTTGTCAATCTTGTTTATCTTTTCAAAGAACCAGTTCTTGGTTTTATTGATTTTTTGTATTGTTTTTAAGGTTCTATTTTATTTCTTTTGTGGTGATCTTTATTAGTTCCTTCATTCCACTCACTCTGGGCTTTAGTTGTTGTGTTCTCCAGTTCCTATGAGCATAAAGTTAGATTGTTTATTTGAGTTTTTTCTTATTTCCTGAAGCAGGCCTGTAACGCTATGAATTTCCCTCTTTGGACTACTTTTGCTGTGTCCTATAGATTTTGGGTTGTTGTGTTCTCATTTTCATCTGTTTCAAGGTAACTTTTGATTTCTTCCTTAAGCTCATTGGTAACCCATTCATTGTTTAGTAATATATTATTTAGCCATCCAGACTTTGTGATTCTTTCAGTTTTTTCCTGTGGTTGATTTATAGTTTCCTACCATTATGGTCAGAGAAGGTGCTTGATATTATTTCAGTTTGCTTAAATTTATTGAGGCTTGTTTTGTGTCCTAATGTTGAGCCTGAAAAGAATGTATATTGTGCTACTTTATGGTGAGTTGCTCTGAAGGTACCAATTAAATCCATGTGATTTAGTGTATCATCTAAGGCCACCATTCCCTTGTTGATTATCTGTCTGGAAGGTCTATCCAATGATGTCTCAATCTCTCCCTTTATGTCCATCAAAACTTGTTTTACATATTTAGGTGCTCCTATGTTGGTTGCATAAATGTTTACCGAAGTTATACCCTCTTGTTGGATTAGCATTATGTAGTGTCCTTCTTTGTCTCTTAAAGTCTATTGTGTCATATATAAGCATTACTACCCCAGCTTTTTTACATTTCCATTTGCATGAAATATCTTTTTCCATTCCTTTACTTTTAGTCTGTGTGTGTCTTTTGTTCTGAAGTGGGTCTCTTGGGGGGCAGCATATGTATGTGTCTTGCTTTCTTATCCATTCAGCTACCCTATGTCTTTTTTTAAATTAATTAATTAATTTGTTTGTTTGTTTATTTATTGGTAGAGAGAGGGGAAAGGAGAAAGAGAGGGAGAGAAGCGTCACTGTGTGGTTGTCTCTCACTTGCGCCCTCAACTGGGGGCCTGACGTGCAACCTAGTCATGTACCCTTACTGAGAATTGAACCAGCGACACTTGGCTCGCAAGCCAATGCTCAATCCACTGAGCCACAGCAGCCAGGGGCTACCCTATGTCTTTTTATTAGAGCATTTAAGCCATTTATATATAAAGGGATTACTGAAAGGTATGCATTTATTGCTATTTTATGCTTTTAACTCTTCCTTTTTTCCCCTTTCTTCTACTTCTTAAAGCAGGCCCTTTACCATTTCTTGTAGTGCTGGTTTGGTGGTAACAAACCACTTCAGCTTCTTCTTGTCTGGGAAGATCTTTATTTTTTCTTCAATTTTAAATAATAGCCTTGCCAGGTAAATTAGTCTTAATTCTAGGTTCTTGATTTTCATCAATGTGAGTATTTCATTCCAATCCCTTCTGGCCTGAAATGTTTCTGTTGAGAGATCAGCTTACATCTTCTGGGAGCTCTCTTGTAGGTAATTATCTGCTTTTCTCTTGCTACTTTTAAGATTCTCTCTTTGTCTTTAAACTTTTCCATTTTAATTATAATGTGTCTTGGTGTGACCTCTTTGAGTTTATTTTGTTTGGAACTCTCTGTACTTCCTGAATTTGTGTGTCTTTTTCCTTCACCATGTACTCCTATGATGCAGATGTTGTTACACTTCATGTTGTCCCAAAGTTCCTTTAAACTATCCTCATTCTTTTCAATTCTGGTTTGTTTGTTTTTTTCTGGTTTCACTGGGTGTTTTTTGTTTGTTTGTTTGTTTTTCCATCTTGTCTTCCAGATTGCTGATTTGATCCTCTGCTTTATCCAAACTATTTTTTATTCCTTTAGTGCATTCTTGGTGTCAGATATGGTCTTCTTCATTTCTGACTGTTTCTTTTGCATAGTTTCTATGTACTTTTTCTGTGCTGTTGTAGTTTCCACTAAGTTCCTTGAGCATCCTTAGAAATATTACTTTGAAATCTATATCTAACAGATCTTGCCTCCATTTCATTTAGCTCTTTTTCTTGAGATTCCTCCTATTCTTTCATTTGAGCATGTTTCTTTGTCTCCCCATTTTGCTGGGTTTTTTTTTTTTTTTGTATTTGTTTCTATGTATTAGATAGATCTGCTATGACTTCCAGTTTTAATGAAGTGGCCTTATATAGTAGGTGACCTGTGGGACCCAGTGGTGCAATCTCCTTGATCTCCTGAGCTGGGTGCTCTAGGAATGCCCCTTCTGTTTAGTTAAGTCTTGACTACTGCTGGCCCATTCATGCATGGGATCGACTCTCAGGCTGGCTGACTGAGGCTCAACTTCAACCATGGTATGTGAGCTGCTATATGGGTGCTTAAAACAAGGGAAGTCCAGAATTCCAAGGGAACTCATGCAACCTCATCCAATGCAAACTAAAGAGCCAGTGGGACACAATGGGCCCCTGTGTGTACCTAGCATGGGTCTGGATCTGTGATGTGGTCCTGCATGGGCTTCTCTGGAGTCTTGACACTCTGTGCCACAATAAGACAGCCTGATTCATGGCAAGTGAGCCAGCTCACCTGGGTAGGCTCAGGAAAGCTTTTCCATAATTTTTATAACATTGATTACATTTTAAAAATCATTTACATTTCTCTACATCAGAAATAACTGATTTGAATGTAAAAATACAATAAAATAATCATCACAGTAGGATCAAGAGCTATAAAATGTCTAAGAATTAACTGAGCATACATAGAACCTCTGTCAAAAAGTGAATTTTAAAAATCATTTAAATGGCTGAACTAAGTGGCTGGGTTGGTGAAGTATGGGATGGTCTGTGGGCTTCATGTTAAAACTGGTTTCTCTTTTCTATCCTAATGGCTTGGACAGAAAGGGCCCAGAGGTCTGAGAGGGGGGAAAACCTAAAATATTTCCCTCAGCCCAAACTAAGTATAATGGGCAAAAGGGATTTGGACAGGTGAGACGTGCCTGGCACACCTTCCTCCAAAGAAGCCCCCTTTTTCCCTAATGTGAGACATTGAAAAATTAATACCTGCCTTTTGTCATCTAGTGGTTATAGATTGAATGATGTCTTTTAACCCTGTTGCCAAATCTGTTGCCTCCAGAATACAACAAGGATGCCAGCCTGTTAAACCAAGCACGCCATTGTCCGGGGACAGCCAACTGACCTGGAGTGTGCAAGATCCTCCCCTCCACACCCCCACTCTTATTAGGGAGTTCTGGACCCAGAAGTAGGTAGGACGATGACCATGTCCAGCTTGAAGCAGCTAGAGGAGCTCGAGACCTTCGCCCATTGTCCTTTATAAGATTATAAAGGGTCTTAAGTCCAAGAGGGAGGGATTGTTATTTTTTATTGTTAAAATAATTAATTAATTATTTGTTTTTTAAAAAGAAGAATATATGAAAGGGTGAAGCCAGAGAACTTGTGTGTACAACCTATGGACATGGACTTGGGGGGGGGGGGTATTGCTGGGGGAGGGATGGTACTGGTAAGAGGGGATAAAAGGGGAAAAAATTGGAACTATTGGAACAATATGATCAATAAAATATACTTTAAAAAATCATTTTAAAGAGCAAACAAAATAGAACAACAATTTTAAAAAGAGCAAACAAGATGATGTGAATAAACAAGAAATACCCTCTGCTTTTGCATGGGATGACTTAATATTAAAAAATAATCATGCCCTAGCTGCTGTAGCTCAATGGATTGAGCATCGACCTGCGAGCCAAGTGTCGCTGGTTCGATTTCCAGTCAGGGCACATTACTAGGTTGCACATCAGGTCCCCAGTTGGGGGCGCAAGTGAGAGGCAACCACACAGTAATGTTTCTCTCCCTCTTTCTCCTTTCCCCTCTCTCTACAAATAAATAAACAAACAAATAAATAAATCATTTTTTTAAAAAAATCAATTATTCCCAAGTGGCTCTATAAATGCAGTATAACCTCAATCAAAATTCGAGTTTAATTGTGAGGAACTCAATAAGCTTACTGTAAAGCATGTATGAAAAAGTAAAGATCCACAAAGAGTATGCAAACCTTGGGAGTGGAGAGAACCAGAAATGAGTGTCCTCCCAGAGCCCCCAGCAGGAAACAAAAAACTTGGTCTTCTCATGTTACTGAGGTTTGGCCTTGTCCAAGGTCAAAGAAAACCTAAGTTTTGTATCTTTCCCCACAACCTTGTCTTCTTTCCTTCATATTGCAAATGTGCTAACTGTTCTTTATCTGTTCTTCTTAATCCACACTCCTCCACCCTGGTGAGTGCCCAGGGTGCTGGCCAGTACAATATTACAGGCTCCCACACTCCTTGCTTCAGGCTCCTTTCTTTCAGCCTTGCCCCAAAGGCGAAGGGAGGAAGGCGAGGTCAGGGATTTTGTTCCCTTGGCTCCCTCCCTGCAAGGTTACCTTGGGCTGGCTGTGTCCCTTGGCTGATGGGAACTGCTGTTGGCAAGGTGGTGACGCTATAGAACTTGCTGTCCTCCTGAGTTGATAACTCCTCCAGTCCCTTGTCTCTTCAGGCCTTGGGGTAGTGAGAGCTCAGCTACTCTGTGCCAGATCACTTAGCATCCTTCACCCACTTCTTGGTAAACACTTCCTTGTAAAGAGACCCTCCTTGAACTATCCTACTTTGAGTGTGCCCTGTTTTCTGCTGTGGCCCTGATATAAGAAAGCCATTTATTTCTTCATTCACTGCCCTAGACCAGTCTGCCCAGGGGCTCTTGGAAGCCTCATATGCAATGGAAAAATGAGAGAGGAAGGGCTGGGAGAGCCAGTAAGCCCCTGACTGGGAGCAATCTCTGTGGGTTTGGGCCCTCTCCACTCTCGGCAGCTCCTGGGGATTAGTTTGGCTAAGGAGTGGCAGGAATCATCAAGACGGTATGAGGTCCTTGGAATGTCAGGCCCTCCATGCAAAACCAAAGTGGGGATGGGGTTAGACTCCACCCTCATCTGTCATTCAATTTCCTCAATTTTACTTTGCAAACAGAATTACTTGAGAAGATGATCTAAATATAATTTTCCTAAACACACCTTGAGATTAAATACCAGTCCTTGTCTGTTCCTTTCACATGAATGTGTGCATGAGTGAGGAAAAGAGAACCTGGAACACAGGAGCATGCTCTCCCTCAGGAAACAACACTGAGGATGCCCACCCCCTACTGCTGTTTGTTTGGGTTTTATTCTCATTGTCTTCAATGGTCAAAAGAAAAACCTCATACTTGATGTCAACACAGTTCTCTAAATTAGTGTTATCTGCACTGATGGTTGAAGATTCTCCCTGCAGTGTGCATGCCCTCCTGGACACAGAGCTAGTGATTTTATGAGTGGAGAGTGGGGCTACATGACCTTCGAAGTCAATTCTAGCTCCAAGTTCAGTTGTTAAAGCAAAAAGACATCGAAGGGAAAGAATCATTTGTTGTACCACTTGGATTAGATAACCCAAAATCCAACTCTCTCTCTCTCTCTCTCTCTCACACACACACACACACACACACACACACACATACATACACAAGCCCCCTTTTGACATTTCATTATGTTCCACATTCTACTGTCTTCACACAGTCCTGGGGTGGCCCTAGTAACCCCTCCTCTACCTTTCTTCCAGGCACCAGTCACTCCCCTGTGTAATGATACATACATCCTCCCTTTTCTCCCTGTTGCAATCTGGTGTCCTGGATCCCAGGAGACCTACCTACATAGCACTTCCCTGCTCCCCATCTCGATGGGAACATACAAGGTTATAGCAGAGAAAAGACTGCATGGGAGTCTCCAGAGGGGGACTGGAAACTATCCAATTAGCTGATCCTTTACTTTCCCCTGGGGGACTTGTCACTTTTCTTCCCACTGCTGTGACCAGACCCAGACCCTTCAGATGTGCAGCTTCTTCAAAACCATTTAGGCACAGACAAGACCCAAGGCCCTACCCTTGGACTAGACTAGAATTTCAAATGATATTTGCTTTGTCAAACAAACAAAAACAAGAACAGTGAATGGAAAAATAGAAACATGATGAGACTTCAAACAGGAAGTTATTAAAGAAAACACATAGTCAAGTAGAGGTGGAAGATTATTTACATGATACTCAAGCTAAGTAATTAAACACTATATTAAAACTTAAAATGAAACATAAAATTGATTAATTTATGGAGATTAATTAGCATAGCACACTGCACTCTCTCTTCCTACCTTCATGGCCTTGCTCAGAGAACCACCATTTTGAATTCATGAGCACTTTCCCCTCCCATTGTCTTCTTCAGAACTTCTTCCAGAAGAGATGCCCTAGTCACAGGATCCTTCTGAGGAAACTATGGGTGTGGAGATTAGTTCACGGGCTGGACAAACACTGAGCACTTACTTTGGACATAACGTCTGTATGAACAGCACAACTCCCACTCTTATGCAGGCCCCCAACAGCATAGAAACTGTGCAAGGATGGAGAGATCTAGTCCCCATGGCCAGCCCTCCCTCCCACCCACAACCATGGACATCAGCACACAGGAAGATTCCATAGTCGCCTGACCCTCCCAGTTCATCAGATTCTGATCCTGTGTGTTCCTGTACAGACACCCTCCCCCAGCCTGCCTCCATAACTCCTGGCCCTCCCTCCACAATCCTCTGTTAGGCTAAGTTCATTGAGTACTTGTCTTCATTTCTGGCTTTTCTTTGCCTGAAGTCCAGTATCCAACTCTAATTTCAAAAACAGTTGCACAGCCCAGCTTTCTGTGACTCTCCCTTCACTGGACACAAACAATGCCTGGCTTCTGCAGTCTGAAATCCTGTACCCAACAGTGGCTGCCCCTTGGGTGTGGGGTAGTAGGGAACAGAGAGGCTTCCTCGGAAGAGCAGTGTGCTCACCAGCATGAGGGGCCTCAGAATAAAACAGTCTGGTTACTTCCAGCTCGGGCAAACATCCTGTAAAAAATTTGTTCTTATACCTTAGACAAATTATTTAACATCTCTGAACCTCACTCTCTTCATGTGTGACATGGAGGGAGATAATTTTTTCCTTGTGGGGTTATGCTGAGATATTGTACAAACATAAAGTTCTTAACCCAGTGCTAGGTCATGACTGGCGCTCAAGCTGTGTTCTCTTCTCCACTTAGGATATAGAAGAAATAACCCCCAGAACTCAGATCTGAAGTTAAGCTCTACCCCCTGAATCTTGACTGTGTGAGGGCCGCTGTCAGGGCTGTGATGAGGCTCAAATGAAATAATGCACGTAAGCACCTAGTACAACGCCTGGCCCAGAAAGCTGAGTCACTATTGGGGGCTCGCTTTGTGCCACCCAATGTTCTCAGTCATATTCAAGTATGAGCTCATTTAATCCTCATAAAATCTTTTTTGAAGTAAGAAAAATAAATTGTTAATCCCTTCCTCTACTTTACTCTGTGACTCTATCCCACCACAGTTCAATTTCTTCTTATGAGTTATATATTTCAAAACTGCCCCAAATTCTGCCTTTCTAGATGAAGAAATGGGAGGACTCCTCCACTCAAGTAGGTGAGAATCCACCCCAGTCCCCAGCTCTGCCCAGAGTGCCTCCCCAGCGCCTCAGGAAGAGGCAGGGAAAGCAGTACTTCCACCAGAGTTTATTCTTCAGAGGTCTCACCGGTGACTCACTGCTCTGGGTTGCAGTGGGGCTCCCAGGAGGGCCTTTAGCCTTCCTCCCCAGATTATGTTCACATCAGAAATATAGCTTTGGACAATTACTTAATTACAGAATATTCCCAGAAATGAGTTCCCCCCAGTTGCTAAGGTTTACACAAAGACTGGGAAATACAAAGAACTGGATGGAGAAACCAAGTGATCCAAGAAAAACTGGAGGATTTGCGAATGTTAGAGGGCACAGCAGCATCACTGAAATTTGAACCTCCTTCTCACTTGGAGTAGAAGTTGTAGAATCCTGCCTCTAGGAAATGTGCCGACCTGCAGGAGAAATAAAGAGATAATAAGGCTCCAAACCAATATGACCCCATTTATCTCTCAAACTTCACCCCTTCCAAAGCACCCCCATAGGTAAACAGACCAACAAAGACGTTACCTTCTGGAAAATTGGACCCAGGGAGGGAAGTATAGCCTAGGAGAGGAAAGTATTTGGTTAGAGGACATTCTTTGAGGATAAAAGTATCTGGCATTATTCACAGCAAATGAGGTACCAATGGGAGAACCAATCATAGACAGAAAGTGAGCAGAGATTGGGAGTGAGATCAGGAAGGTTACTCACCAGAGGAGCCAGCTCTCCGCCAGCTGAGCAAACCAAGAGAGAAGATGATGAGACCCAGGCCTAGAGTCGCTACTGACACAGAAACCTTCACTGTCTGTACTGGGGACAGTCCAGGCGCTGCAGAAACAGAAGCTTACTAGAACCAATTTCTGTTGCTCATTCTCAGAGCAACTTTATTTATTTCAACCTCCACTTACCAGATTCAAAGGTGCTTTATCCCAACAACAAGGGTCTAGCTCACACCAACTCACTTCTCAAAACTCCCATCCTGTGACTCTCTATTCCTAGAATATTCCTGGGGGATCCCTAGAGGTAGCACCCTAGCTTCTAGTTCCTCTCTAATATGGTGGGGTCCTCTCAAGGTATCCTACTTTCTTCCTTCCCCCCAAAGAATACAGTGTTCCTCATTCCCTCTCCTTTTACCCTATGGTGACAATGTTTGCTCCATTACTTACTCTGAGTTTTTCCTATTAAAATGTCTTGCCACCTTTCCTAACTTCCAATGGTTCTATTCTGTAAGTCATATGTCTCCTCCTGTCCACATCCAGATTTCCCATGTGTTCTTCCAGAACCTGTCTCTACCCAACTTCACAGTCCTGGAGCTGCACCTACTCTAAATCCTGTCCCACCTAGATCCTTCCCCATGCTAAGATGAACATTCCACAACCAAAGGGAACTCCTTGGGCAGGCTGTGAGGGAGGCTTTCCCAGCAGAGCCTGTGGGTTCCACTCTCTGATCCTCATGCCCTTCTCAGCTGCCCAAGAGACACATCTCCCCACAGGGGGAGGTGTTGTCTCAGCAGCCAGTCTGGGATCCTGTTCCCGGGCCCTTTGTAGACACCTTCCCTCTTCCTCATTTCTTCCTTTTCTCTTTCCCAAGAACTCCCAAATCTGTGTGTAACTTCTCTCAGTTCCCTGAACTACTTCCGATCCTGGGGTTTGAGCAGTCATGATCGGTTCCTCGTTCATTAGCCCCCCAGACATGCACAGCCAAGTGTTTAGCAGCCGCAGCTTTTCCTCCCTGACTGAGCAGCCCAAATCCAGTACCGCCCCATGCCAGGGAGTCCTGTTTCTTCTACCACCTTCTTTATTTCTCCAGTTCCCATTCCTGATCTGACAAAAGAATAACTGAAACTCAAGGATCCTAGAATATTGCATCACAACTTCTACATCCCCTTTTCAAGACTGCCCTGCTTCCGTCCCACCCTCAGACAGGCACATGGTGTCACCACCACAGCAACAACACGAACAATGTTCCGTCCTGCACCCCACTGGCCCGTCTCTGGTCACAAACCCTCCATAAGTTCCCCCAGACCCACTTCTCATTCTCAGCACCTCCCCTGCTGCCATACACTACAGACCTCCCCACATCGCACTCCCTCTGCCCAAACACGGGTGTTCGTTCTCAACCAGCCACCGGCAATAGCTTTCTGCTTTAACCTGCTCCCTCCCTCCTGCCAGGCACTTACTCCAGTCCTGAAGGATGGGCTCAGGAGCCCCAATGTGCTCCACCACACAGGTGTAGGTGTCCCCAAAAGAGGGGTTTGTGGCTAAATGGGAGAGGGTCTGGTATGTCCAGTCTCCATTGGGCTGGGCAACCTTATGGATACTGCCATGAGGGGGCACAAGCTGCCCGTTCTTCCTCCATGTGATGGTCACATCCGCAGGGTAGAAGCCCCACACATAGCAGGCCAGCATCACGGGCTCCCTTGTGTTAAAAGGAGTGGTTTTGGCTACTTGCACAGATGGAGACCCTGCATAGAGGAAAACGTGGTCATGAAGGAGGGAGGGCCTTTTCTCCAACCTGGCTAGGAAGCCTTCCTCAATTTGTCATGGAGTTTGCCAAACTATGATCCCCACCACAACCCCAGGCCACCACATATCCCTTTGAAAATAAGAAATTAGAATTTACTCCTGCTTCAAGTTTTCTTTTCTCCCATTCCATCACTGCCCCTCCTTTTTTTCTTCTCCAAAATTAGGTTTGATCACAATAAGTATAAGCCTGGTCTGAACTGCAAGCTGTTTCAGACATCACTGTGTTTATCTCAAGCACACAAGTTGGGGTTTATGTTAAGGCAGAAAAGGACTTCTGTCCTCAAACCTCATTTAACAAATTAATTTGCTAAATAAAGCCCTCTTTTCCTCAGATAGTTTAAGGAAACAAGCCTAATTCAGGCCTCTCTTAAGTTTGGATAGGTGTAGTTCAAATTAATGAGATTGTTAATTTATACTTTCTTTTTTTTTTTTTTTTTTTACAATTTTATTCTCCTGAGTGACCCTCCTGCTTGTCTTACTCTTGGTCTTTTCAAACAAAAATTTTAAAAATTGTGTAAAAGTGCAGATTCCCTAGCCCACATCCCCAGATATTTCCACCACTTGGGTCTGCAGGGCTCTCAAGGGCTGGCATTTTCTCAGGCAATTCTGAGAAAGGTGGGTCAGAAACCACACCTCAAGACGCAATACTCTGTCCTATAGAGATCAAGTTTCCTTTTACCAGTCTCCAGTCATTCTCAACACATGATAGTAAGGGTTAGAGAGCATACATGGTTAGAGGCTTTCTAAATACTCCATGCCTGGGTCCGTCCCAGACCTAGAACATCAGGCCCTGGGATAGAAAGGCAAGCAATTGAGGCAGGCTGTTCTGGCTATCCTGACACACCTCTGGGCAAGCTGGGGGCTGCCTCCTGAGATGCCTACCTAGGAGGCAAACATGTGGACTGTCCCCTCAAGAGCTCCTTCTGGGCTCAGACATCACCTCGCTTCCTTTGTCCCTGCTCCACCCCCACCAACCACTTTGTGTCCCCTTTAGTGTCAATTCTCCCTCTTTCTACTTCCAGGTCCACACATTTTCTGCTTCTTTTCTGCCCAAAGCTCAGACCCCTTGCCTGCTGAGAGATCCTCCCTGGCCTCCCTCTCTTAACTGTGCTTCCTAAGAGCCCCTCAGTACCCCTCTCTCCTTACGTGTCCTTTGGGTCAGTGATCCCCAAAAGGGCTGTGTGTGTGTGCCACAGTCCTGGAGCCCCTCAGACAAGCGCTGGAGCAGGTCGCCCTTTGCATTGAGGTAACTGGAGAGGTAAGTGGCCAACCCATTCAGCACCCCAAATTCACAAGGGACCATTGCTTTCTCCTTCGGATCCCAGCAAGTGAGCAAATCTTTGTTGAAGGAGATACAATATGTGAAATCCTGTGGAGCCCCGTCATCATCCAACACACAGGTGCTTTCCACATGGGCCACAAAGCCACCTGCAGGAGCCAGAGAAGAGGGCAGGTCAGAGGCCAGGCTCAGTGACACCCAGGGAGCCGGGCACACGTTTCCCACCTCAGGCAGCAGCTACTGACCAAGCTCATGAACTGGAGTCCCCAAGAGCCCTGATGAAAGGACTAGATAGTAGTAGCAGAGGCATTTTTAGAACCCATTTCCTCCTTAAGTGAGACTAAGGAGTGGCGCAAGACTATTTGCATGTTTAAAAATGATGATTTACCTAGGACAAGACCTTCAATACGCCACATTGTTGAGTGAGGAAAGGGGTCAAGGGAAAGAGTCAGCCTCGTTCTGTGCTGGATGTGTTATTAAACATTCTTGCCATACATACTTATTAATCATCTCTGTGTGCCAGGCACTGTGCAAGGAGCTGGGGATGCAACAAACAAGACGGATGGGGCCCTCGCCTACATTCCAGCAGGAGATCTGCATTACACAAGTAATTACACAGCTTAATTACAATTAAAATTGCTACAAAGGTACAGTGCAAGTGCTATTGGAGTATATAATAGGGAGACAAACTAGCTGGGAGTGTCCAAATCCACTAGCAAAACTGAATTCCCTTACCCCGAAACAGGAGCCAAGGAAGGCAGGTCCCAGGAAGGAAAGTCCTTACCTGCTCCGGTGCAGCCCAGGCTGAGGCCCAGCAGCAGCTGCAGGAGTGTGATCATGATCTGCTCTGGGAAGACACAGGGAACTCGGTCCCCTGGACCAGCTCTTCCAGGGACCTTGAGTTCTCACCTGCCCCAGAAACCCCGGCCTGGGTGGATGATCTCCAGACCCTGAGCGGAATATGATATCGCCCGGGCCCTTGGATCCCCACTACACAAGTAGTCTGGAGCTACAGAGCCCCTAGATTATAACTTCTTCCTCATCTAACAGGGTTGTCAGATTGGCTAGTAAACGTAGAGACAAATCAGTGAATGTCTCAGACTAGTGTCATCAGTTGCTAGGTAAATCTCACCCTGCTCTAGACTCTAAACAGCTCCTGGTCTTTCTTAATTCTTGCTGTGGAACAACCAGTCTGTAGGTGGATTTCCCTGGGTCAGTGGAAAGAATACTCCCAGTATTCCCAGGATGCATGTGACCTGTCCTGCCCACTGGTTGAACTGTTTCCTTTCAATGTCCTCCCCCAAAACGAACTAGATAACCTCTTCTGTTCCTTAAAGGGAAGTTACTTGGGAAGATATTCCATAACACTTGGCCTGCCCTGTCACTCAGCAGATGGAGCACACAGGCCCTTCTGGGGCAGGTGGCAGAGGCAGGACTGCTGAGAAGGAAGGAGACATGGGAGAGTACAGGGTTCTCTCTGGCCTCAAAGCAAAACAGCAGAATAAGGAAGTCTGGTCCACCCAGGGTCAGGGACATGGGCCTGAAAATCCCTGCCGGGCCTGCAGTCTTCCTTTATCCAGTCATTGGAGTTTCATTTCCTCCTTTCTCCTTTCTGGAGCAGGAGACCCTATCCTCCTACTCTCTGAGCCATCTCAGGGCACACCGCAGACTAACTCCACTTAAATCCCTTGATAAATACTGGTGACAGGCCAGTACCCAAAGCTCACCTGTCTCTGCCAAACTCGAAACTTCACTGTGTGTTTCCCCCACTGGTCCCATCTGAGCTAGGACAGGTCCCTGCATATGAAACCATGAGAAAAATAAGATAAAGCTTCTCTACTTTTCTTTGCCTGGAAAAGGCAGATTTTAAATTTTTTATTTATTTTTTAATCAAATTTATTGGGGTGATGTTGGCCAGTAGGATCATATAGTTCCCAAGTGTACATCTCTGTGACATAAATCTGTACATTGCACTGTGTGCCCACCACCCAAAGTCAAGGCATTCACCATATATTTGGCCCCCTTTACCTTTTACTACTCCCTACCCTCTTCCCTCCGGTAACAACCATACAGTTGTTTGTGTCTATGAATTTTTCTTGTTTGTTCATTTGTTGCTTTCAGTTATATCCCACCTATAAGTGAAATCATACAGTTCTTAGTGTTTTCTAACTAACTTACTTCGCTTCGCATAATGTTCTCAAGATCCATCCACGTCGTCACAAATGGCAATATTTCATCTTTTCTTATGGCTGAGTAGTATTCCTTTCGGGGGGGGGGCAAAATGGAATTATCTTCTGGAGGGGGGGCCCCTTGTAGTACAAGCTTCCCCCGCTAGGTGAGTGTTGTAGGAACCCATCTGTATCAGCTGACATTGTTGTGAAAGGCTGCATTTGACTTCAGTGAATTTTTTTGAAGACTCAACATGTTTACTCATTTCATGATGGGTGATTTACAAGTGCCCCTGCCCACACTGCGCTGAGTGTTCAGCAGTTTTTGACCAAAAACAGCATCACCTCTGTGCTCCCCGCTCCCTATTCACCCAATCTTGCCCTAGGTGATTTTTTTGTTTGTTTCGCCTGGATTAAAAACAATTCCCAAAGGGAAGCATTTTGCAGATGTGGAAGAGGTGAAGCAAAAAAATGGCAGAAGCACTGAAAGGCGTCAAAATCAACAAGGTAAAAATTTGTTGTGAGCACTGGAAAAAAAATAGGTGTATCGCATCAAATGGAAAGAAAGTACTTTGAAGGTGACTGAAGTTTAAATATGTAAGAGTAAATACACAATTTTTATAAATAAATTCCTGTTTTTGGGGTCCCCCCCTCATATGTACCACATATTGTTTATCAAATCACCTATTGAAGGACACTTTAGTTATTTCCATGCCCTTGTCACTGTAAATAATGCTGCAATGAACATAGGGGTGCAAATATCTTTGCAAATAAATGCTTTCGAGTTTTTCGAGTAGATACCCAGAAGAAGGATTGCTAGGTCATATGGTAACTCTGTTCTTAATTTTTAAAGAAACTTCCATACTGTTTTCCATAGTGGCTATACCAGTTTACATTCCTACCAGCAATGAATGAGGATTGCTTTTTCCCCACAACTTCTCCAACATTTGTTATTACTTGCCTTATTGAAAATAGCCATTTTAACAGGTGTGAGCTGTTATCTATCATCTCATTGTAGTTTTGATTTGTATTTCCCTAATAGCTAGTGAAGTAGAACATCTTTTCATGTATCTGTTGGCTGTTCGTATCTTTTCTTGAGAGAGGTGTCTGTTCAGGTCCTCTGTCCATTTTTTAATTGGATTGTTTGTTTGGCATTGAGTTTTATAAATTCTTTATATATTTTGGATATTAACCCCTTGTAGGAGCTGTTACTTGCAAATATCACCTCCTATTCAGATGGTTGCCCTTTTATCAATATTTTCTTCTCACTTTCTTTTGCTCTGCAGACGCTTTTTAATTTAATATAGTCCCATTCACTTATTTTTGCCTTTACTTCCTTTGCCTTTAGTTGTAAAATTCATAAAATGTTCTCTACGACCAAGGCCCATAAATTTAGTACCTATGTTTTCTTCTATGTAATTTATTATTTTAGATCTTATATTCAGATCTTTGATCCATTTTGAATTAATTTTTGTATATAGGGACATACTATAATCTAGTTTTATTCTTTTGCATGTGGCTTTCTAATTTTTCTACCACCATTTATTAAAGAGGCTCTCTTTTCTTCATTGTGTGTTTTTGGCTCTTTTGTCAAAAATTATTTGCTTATGTGGTTTTATTTCTGGACTCTCAATTCTGTTCCAATGGTCTGTGTGTCTTTTTTACTGCCAATACCATGCTGTTTTGATTATCATAGCTCTGTAGTATAATTTTAAGTTAGGTAATGTGATACCTCTGGCTTCATTCTTTTTTCTCAGGATTGCTTTGGCTGTTCAGGGTCTTTTGTGGTTCCATACAACTCTGATGACTTTTTTGTTCTATTTCTTTAAAAAATGACATTAAGATTTTCATGGGGATTGCATGAAACCCGTATATTGTTTTGGATAATATGGCCATTTTAACTATGTTAATTCTTCTAATCTGTGAACATGGAACATCTATTACCCCGGAAAAGACAGATTTTTAAATGGCAATTCATCCTCCTATCCCATTGTGAACTATACCACTGGTGGCTTTTTCTGTTACAAATTTAAAACCCTAAATTGGTTTCTCTCTGTTCCCCAGCAGACCTCAGGGCTGCCCTTGTCACCTTGATTTCTGAAAGCTCTTGGACTTGATTGAATAGCGAGTTAAACAGGAGGATTAGGAGGAAGCCCCTGCCACCACACTTGTCTGTCTGCCACCAAAGTCCTGACCCCCCAAGAAATTTCTGATCTTTATGAAGAAAAATGGAAGGAAAAAAAAACATGGATGAAAAGTAATACTAAGATGAATGGATGTCTGAAACAAAAGGCTTGTTTCATATAATTGAGCTTAACTGAAGGTCCATGTTTCTTGGCCACCTGCATTCTCAACCCCACCCTGGTGATAAGATTGTTCTAGATTCTACCTCCTCTAATGAACCATCAAATATGTTGGAGTGAGCAGAAAATAGGGTGGGAGTCCAAAATTTGTTGAGTTTCTACTTTGTAACAGATTCTATACTAGGCAAGTCTTTTATACACTGTCTCATTTAACCTTAAAAGATCTGTTAATTGTCCTCACTTTAGTTTTGGAAATAGGTCCAAAGATACACACCCAAGGTCTGGAGGTATACATACACACACACTTGAGTGTGTCTCACACTTGCTACCTCCTGGGACTGAGATGACACACACAGCTAGTGGTGGCCTCCAGAATTCCTTTCGCTCTTAGAACTAATGTCTCTTCCACTTTCAAAGTTTTCAAACTGGTGAAATCTCCTACACACACACACACACACACACACACACACTTCCCCAATGTGCCCTTCCCCTTCCCCTAGGTATGAGGGAGCCTAATCTTGCAAGAACTAAGTCTTGGGATCCTTCTCAATGTTTGCAAAGCCTGGCCTAGCACAGGAGTTCTCACTCGCCGTGTGGTCCTGTGCTCACACTGGTGTGGCCCTCGGCCAGCACACTGAGGCTGAGTGGAGTTCCCTCTCGTGCCTACGTCTCCGCTCTGGCAGTCAAAGGAGATGTGAAACCTGTAAGGCAGCAGCAAGAAATATAGATTTCACTTCTCTATTAATGAGAAAACTGAGGGTGATTTTTAGAATAAAGAACAGAAAAACCCAGAGACCTGTGCTCAGTGAAGCAGTTTCTTCCTTCCCCTCTTTCTCTTAACCCACCTTTTTTTTTTTTTTTTACAGGCATAGCTCTGTCCCCCACCTCTAGTCAACCCAAAAGAATATTTCAACTGCCAAGTCCATTGCTAGTGATTTGATGACTATTTATGTAGCACTAGGACTGAAGCGGTTAGGGAACCCCAGCTGGCTTTCCACACACTTTCCCAATGTCACTGCCACTATGCAAGGACCCCTAGAGTGAGTCCTCCCTTTCCCATGTGCCAAAAGTATACTAACTAAGATGTTTATGTGCAAAGCACTACAGGGAATATCCAGAGCTAGGAGATATGGACTCTGCTCCCCATCATTCGTCATTCACTTAGAAGTCTGTTGGGGGTGAGAATAAATGTCTATAGAGAGAAGCATTTATGTTAAAGTGAGTAAGCAATAAATCCAGTGGACTTAAAAGAGAAAAGAGAAATCATTGTGGATGTGGTGGACAGGGAGTCCTCTCCATCGAGGGGTCTGGAGGTGAACCCTGAATACAGGGCTGGATTTGTGTCAGAGAAGAGGAAGGCAGTTTGTTCTCAGTCATGGCACATAGCTCCACAAGCCTGGCCATGTTATGAAGTGCTATCCGAAGTCTACCAGGAGCCTGAGCTGGCTAAAACAAAAATGAACTATAATAACGTCACTGGCATTGCACATTGAAGGAGGTCACAAACGTAGTCTCATGCTTTTCCTGAGAGTATGGCCATAATAACACATCTCTTCCAGGTACTTCCTAATGTCGCTCTAAGTTCTCAGGTTCCTCTACTGGACAGATGGTCTTAACTCAAGCCTCCACTTTATAAACTCAAAACTTGCTCAACCCATTAATTATCTGTAATCTAAAACCAGTAGCATGAGACCACATTTGTGACTTCTTTCAATGTTTTTTCAAAACTACACACACCCACACCTCCTAGGATTACCCTACTCTGCAGTCTGACCAACCTCACTCCACCCCTCCTCCCACTCCTTCTTCCCTATCAGGATTCACCTCTCGAGTCTAGACCCTGACCTTTGGGTTACAATTGCTGTAACTAGTGCATCATCCTTCCATCCTGCAGCGAAATTACCTGAACTACTAGGGGATATTTTACATGATTTGTCACAATGCTTGAAGAATGTTATCTCCATTTTAACTGTGAGAAAATAAAGCAGAGAGAGGTTAGTGATTGCCCAGATTTACCCAGATATGAAGTAATAAACCATAACTTGAACTCAGGATTTATGATTCTAAATCCTATACTCTTAATCGATTAAAAATAATTGAAACTTCCGCAGCAAGATGGAGGCCTAGACAGATATACTGCATCTCCCTCCACAACTAAGAAGGAATACAACTACCTCAAAACTAGAGACAATGAGAAGTTCCAGAAAACTGAACTGCACGGAAGTCCAACAAACAAAGAAATAAAGAAGAAATACTCATCCAGACAGGAAGGAAGGGCGGAGCCAGGGTGGAGAGGACACGGGGGCGGCAGCAGCAGGCTCGTGGAAAATGCAGTCACACATTTTAAAAAGTAGAGAGGGACAGCTGGGGAGCACTCCCAGCACCACACCAGACCGCACAGCTCACATTTCCAGCACCGGGGAAAATAAAGCCTCATTGCTTCTGATTGTGCAAACCAGTAGGGGTTGGTCTCTCAGTAGAGTCTGATTGTTTAAAGGGCTGCCACAGTCCCAGAATGTCCGCAGACCCACCCATTCTGGGAACGATGGCCAGGGCAGCAGCTAAACAGGCACCAGTCTCATACGGAAGTGGGAGAAGTGCCTGGAAAAGGGGCGTGTGCTGAGCAAGCAGCATTGTTCCCTCTCAGATCCCCCCCCACACACTGCATCGCAACATGGTGAACTGGGTCGCCCTGTACTGATGAATACCTAAGGCTCCATCCCTTACAATATCACAGGTGCAACAGGTCTAACTAAGGCACAGAGGCAAACAAATACAGGGGCCTGTCAAGATGAGGAGAGAGAGAGAGAGATGGCCCAAAAGAGAGAGCGGATTAAGGTTCCAGTGGGAGAACTAAATGAGGAGATAGCCAATCTAACAGATGAGGAGATAACGAACCTAACAGATGTAGAGTTCAAAACACTGGTGATAAAGATGCTCACAGACTTGACAGATATACTTGGGTATGGCAAATGCATAAGGGAAGAAGTGAAGGCTATGCTAAATGAAATGAAGGAAAATCCATAGAAAACCAATGGTGGAGGGAAGGGAACCGGGGTTCAAATCAATGATTTGGAACATTAGGAAGAAAAAAACCAGTCAACCAGTACAGAATGAGAAAACAAGAATGGAGGAAAATGAGGAGAGGCTTGGGAACCTCTAGGACAACTTTAAACATACCAACTTCTGAATCATAGGGGTGCCAGAAAGAAGAGAAGAGGAAGAGCAAGAAATTGAAAGCTTATGTGAAAAAGTAATGAAGAAAAACTTTCCAAATTTGGTGAAAGAAATAGACATACAAGTCCAGGAAGCACAGAGAGTCCCAAACAAGCTAGATGCTAAGAGGACCACACCAAGACACATCATAATTAAAATGCCAAAGGTGAAAGATAAAGAGAGAATCTTAAAAGCAGCAAAAGAAAAGCAGAGAGTTACCTACAAAGGGGTGCCCATAAGACTATCAGCTGATTTCTCAAAAGAAACTTAGCAGGCAAGAAGGTATTGGCAAGAAGTATTCAAGGTGATAAAAAGCAAGGACCTACAACCAAGATTACTCTATCCAGCAAAGCTAGCGCTTAGAATGGAAGGGCAGATGAAGTTCTTCCCAGACAAGGTAAACCTAAAGGAGTTCATCATCACCAAGCTATTATTATATGAAATGTCAAAGGGACTTAAGAAAAATAAGATCAAAATTATGAACATTAAAATGACAACAAACTCACAAGTATCAACAACTGAATCTAAAAAATAAAAACAAAATCCAACAAAGCAAATCAGAATAGGAACAGAATCATAGATATGGGGATCATTTGGAGGGTTATCATCTGGGAGGGGGAAGGGGGAGAAATGGGGAAATGGTGCAGGGATCAAGAAGCATAATTGTTTGGTACAAAATAGACAGGCGGGAGTTAAAAATAATATAGGAAAGGGTGAAGCCAAAGAACTTATACTCACGATCCATGGACATGAAATAAGAGAGGGTGGGATTGCTGGAGTGAAGGGGGATACTCGGTAGAGGGTAGCAAAGAGAAAGAAAAGGGACTACTATAACATCATAATCAATAAAATATACTAAATTTTTTGAAAATTGCCAACAATTTATAATAGTAATAAAACCCATAATATGTCTAGAAATTAACATATAAGTATAAGAACTTTATAGAAAAAAACCTTTGTTAAATTATATAAATTAAGACCTCAAGAAATAACAGATACATCATTTTCATGGATGGGCATTCTAAAAATAATGATAAAGTCCATTTCTCCCATATCTCTAACCAAAATGATGTCCCAACCAAAATGATAGCAGGATTTGGGGAGAACATGACAAACTGATTAGAAAATATACATGGAAACAAAGTCCATGAGTATCTTGGACTATTTTGATAAAGAAGGGCATATTAAAAAGCTTTAATAATTAAAACAATATGATACTGACACAGGAACTGAATAATCCATAGACAAGTCCATGCATATAGGGGAACTTGATGTAAAATCCCTGGAAGTAAATGGAATGTTTGGTAAATGGTATTAAAAAGATCAATTTACTATTTGTGTTACAGAACCCCTGGGCTGCTCCAATTGAAACAGAAACCACAGGCTGTTTTCTTAGGGGCCTGATTGCCTGCCACCAGAATTATAACTCTCAATACCAGAGTTTAGTGAAAAGAAAAAGAACTGTTTATTTAACAGTTATATAGATTTAGATTATTTGCGGATTTCTGCTGTTAAGTCTTATTTTCCTTAAAACACCTACAAACACATATTTCTGCCAACCCCTACCAAATCAGGCTAGTTTTAGAAAAGTTAGAGAAACTGTTTCCCTACTTCCTAGACACAGTTCAGCTTTACCAGTAGCTGCCAATCATTCAATTCTGATTGAGGGAGGTCTTGTCTGTGTTAAGGTGCCAGCCAGCTTTTAATCCAGAACCTCATGGATTCTCAGCCTCCTTGTAAACTGCATGGAGTTCTCCCTTCTCAAAGCCACAAGGTCAGTCCCCTCCTCAAAACCGCATGGTCAGTCCCCTCCTTTCTAATCTGCATGGAGAACCCAATTAAAATGTCTGCCGCTTATTTTTAAATCCCTGACTGCGTCCTGTGACACAGTGGGCATGGCACCCAGTTCTGATCATTCACAGAACCTTACGCAGGCTCTGTGTGCTTTTTCCATACCATCTCAGGGTCCAAGACCCCTCCCATCTCCTTGAGGCCTTGGAAGCATCAAACCATTTGCATAATAAAGGCACCAGCTACTAGCCTTGGGCATGTGAAGGCATCCTGAAAGCTGCTTCCTTTTCCCCATCCCCCAGCCACAAGCTCTGGGGGTTCTTGGACACCCCCATTCTGTAACATTTGGAGGAAAAGAAAGTTTTATCCTTACACCACATAGAAAAATTCCAGATCAATAAAGATCTCAATGTGAAAGGAAAGCAATAACACTAATAACAGCACAGTAGGGTATCATACACAGCCAGATAATTATAAGCACAAGCTTTTTTTACATAAAATTATTCATCAGAAAAAAAGGAACTACCTTATATATTTAAGTCCTTAGGGTTTTTTCTTTTCAAATTAAGGTCATTTTCTTAAAGCTATTTGGAGAAGATGAGTTATCCTAAAATTATCTCAATGAATAAATTCATGAGAAGAATTAGAATAAGATTGTTTATAAAATGCGAGGGTGGAAATAGCAATATGCCTACATTAATATGTTATATTATAAACTGTAGTTTTAAATTTGTGAGTTGATAACTAAATATAGGTAGTTTGACTATTTGACTATTCCCCTATTACTTCTATATCACTAACATTTTATATATTAAAATTTGTCAAAAAAAATTTTTTAAATATTCTCATTGAGAAAATGGAGTATTACCTTATCACTTTATAGTTCAGCAAAAATTGTAACTTTATTGCCTTATGATTAGAAAGCATTCCTCAAGATCATAAAAGCACAAACCATAAGTGTTTTGAAAGTCAAAACTAAATCTATGCAGGGACCTGGCTGCTGTGGCTCAGTGGATTGAGCATCGGCCTGCAAGCCAAGTGTCGCTGGTTCGATTCCCAGTCAGGGCACATGACTAGGTTGCACTTCAGGTTCCCAGGTGGAGGCATGAGTGAGAGGCAACCACACAGTGATGTTTCTCTCCCTCTCATTCTCCTTTCCCCTCTCTCTAAAAATAAATAAACAAATGGATAAATTATTTTTTTTAAAGAATAAATCTATGCAGGGAAAAAACTGTATAAATTTAACTGATGAGCAGCAAACTGGAAGAAGGCATTTGCAATATTTATATTGACATAAATTACTATTTAGAGTATATTAGAAATCCCCACAAATTTACAAGAAAGATAAGGAAATGCAATTAAAAAAAACAAAAGATATGAATCGGCAATTCACACAGAGAGAACCCTATGAAAAGATACCCAGCCTCACTAGTAATGAGAATGGCAAATTAAAATGAGATACCACCTTATACCACCATATTGCCAACATTTGAAAGTCAAATAATCTTAAGTGTTAGTGATGATCAAGGAAAATGAGAATTACCTTGCTCTGTTGGTGGGAGCATAAACTGTTTATAGTCCCCGAATTACAGAAATTGCAAACTAGTTGAGTGAAAAAAATTAACATATGAAACAAGGCAGGATATCCTTGACAGTAAGACCTGGGTTGAGTGCTTCCAGGATTCCAGCACCGCCTTGGAAGAGTTCAATAAAGACCAATTAGGGCTGCAGGATTAAGGAGGGGCTCATAGAAGAGGTCAAACCCAAGTTGAATCTATAGCGCTGGTTAAGATGGGAACAAGCAGAAAGGTATTCCAATAAGAGGGAAAAGCCTGGGCAAATGCCCTTACGTAAAGCACACATGATACTATTAAGAAAGAGGGAGAAAACATATTCATTGAAGAACAGGACTCCAGCTGGAAAGAGTGAATAATATTTTTTATTAGAAGGGGACCCAGCCCTAGTTGGTGTGACTCAGTTGGTTGGAGTGTCATCACACACACAGAAAGGTCGCAGGTCCGAGCCCCAGTTGGGGCACAGAGAGGAGGCAACAGAGGCAACTGATCACATCAATGTTTCTCTCTCTCTCTCTCTCTCCCCCTCTCTCTTTCCCTCTCTCTCTAGAATAAATACATAAATTTAAAAAAAAATTTAATGGTTAAAATGGTAAATTTAAAAGAAAAAAGGAAGGGAACCCAGAGTAGAGAGGGTCTTGAATTCTTCTTGAGTATTATAAATGACAATCTAATAGGATTCTTGATCATGTAAGAAACAAGGAAATAGTGACTCCCAAACCAATAGAAAATCATTAGTAACAAAGAACAAATGTAATTAGAGGGTCTCAAGGGCAAATGTAATTAGAGGATCTCTGAGAAGGGAGTTGACAACATTAGCATATTTACAAATCACAAAAGGGGCATTTAGATAATCGTGTTAGATTGAAACTCCGGAGTAACCAGTAATGGAGAAACGGGGAAAAGGGAGAGGGGAGGGGAAGTTAATCGTGTTATGGAGGGGGAGCTAATCGAGGTAGGGAGGGGGAGCTAATCGCATTACTATAAAACCAGTTTTCTTTGTCTACTCAGCGCACACATTCTCCTGGCTGAGGGTGCCCCGGACTCTGCAGACTCGTGAATAAACGCCTCGCTTTGCTGCTCAAGTCATGTGTCCCAGTTTTTATTGTGAGCATTTCTCACAATTAGAAAGCACCTACTCTAAGCTCATCATTTTACAGATGAGGAATTTGAGGCCCAGAGAGGGAATGAGAATTGTTTAAGGTTACACAGCATAACAAAAGCAGCTTTAAGGCTGGAACTTCTGGATAAGTTGGAAAATAGATAGAAATCAGGAAGAAGTTGTAAGCAATAACAGACAGATGTTGAATAGTAAAGTGAAAAGAAAAACATCTCAAAGGGAGAGATACAATACTTAAAGGTAGATTCAAAATAGGTTCTAGTAAAGAGAAAGAAGTCAATGACGTTAAGTTCCCTTGCGAAAATCTTTGCTAAGTTATTGAGCAACCTTTCTATATGCCAAACACTGTTCTAAACATCTGATAGTAATTTAATTAAGCTTCAAAAAAATCTTATTAAGGTGGGCACTACTGTTATCATCCTTTTACAGAATATGATACCAAAGCACAGAGAGGTTAAGTAACTTGCCGAAGGGCACACAGCTAAAATTTGACAGTCACAATCGAATTCCCAGCAGTCTGGTTCCATAGCCCATACTCTTAACCTGTATACATGTGGCTCTTAGAAATAAGGTGGTTCAGAGAGGTTCCAGCTCCTGGAAAGAACGGGTGTTTTCCCTTAGATTAGATCCTGGTACAGTGCAAAGAACAGAGACTCCCTCACCAAAATAATTTCACTTTTAACCTTAATGCCACCCCCTCCTCCAGAGCAACTCCCAGACCCTAAAGAAAGCAAGAAGCCAAAATGCAAAGTAATTTAGTCCCAGTAGCCATGTTCCCCTGGCCCCACTATCCTCCCCGACTCGGGACAGCAGGAAGAGCCACTCGGGCCAAAGAACAGACCGTTTGGAAGGACACGTGAATTGTGGACCATTCCAGGCTGCTCAGTCATCGCTTCCAGAGTCTGAATATCCTGTTTTCACAGAACCAATATGACGGCGTTAGAATCGCATCTGAAGGCTCACTTTTCCCACTCCTGCACTCCTGTTTCCTCGGCTACAGCGAAGGTGGGACGGAGTCCTATACTTCTCACGGCAGTGAAGTGCGACAACACCCGCGCGCAAAAACCCCACCATTTTGTGAGCTGATGATCAGAAGTAGCTCTGCCTTTGTTTCCCACATAGTTTGCCACACCAGTGGTAGTGGAAGCCATCTTGTGGTGCTGAGACCAAGGAACAGAGGTAGCTGAGGAGTTAGGGGGTTTCCCATTTCCCTCCCTAAGGAGGACAAGCTGTGTTCAGGTTAAGGCATGTTGAATTTGAAATGAGAACCCACTCAAGTTGAGATATCCAGAAACAAACATTGTGAATTAAAACAAATTTATTGCCTTGAGTGGGAAGGATTGTGGTCGTGATAGAAAGGCCACTCGGTTCCCCTGGATGCAAGCCTGGGGATGGCGGAGACCCAAGGTGAGAAACCTGTACACACACATACAGCAGGGGAAGTCCCAGGCCTGCTGCTCTGAGAAGGAGCAGTCCTAGGCAAGATGTGAGAAACCTGAGCGCCCCCTGCTAGGATAGCTGAAGGTGTTGGCATCAGACTCTGACCAGGAAGAATCAGTCTGAGGAGAGAAAAGAATGGAGGAAAGCCATCAGGGGGATCCCCTCCTCCCTGCACGCCCCTCCCTGCCTGCAGCCCACCCTACAGAGAAGCTGATCTCTCCTTGTCCCCAAATCACCTCCAAGCACCCTTCCAACAGCTCATGTCAATCCTCTGCCACTCAAAACCATCCCTGTCACCATAGCTGCGTGTGTAACCAGGACCCCACAGGTGGATGTCCATGTGCCCGATAGAGCCCCCCACCCAAGGGCCCGAGGGTCACCCTAAGTCCCCTCCATGCCGGGGATAATCCAAGCACGCCTGCCCACACACCACTGTATGGCTCCCATAGCTCACCAGCCCCTCCAGACGCCCCAACGTACCACCTGAGCAAGGCTTCCGGAAGTGGATGATGAGAACCAAGCCAACAATGACGCCCAGCACGCCCAGACCAAAGGCCACACCGCAGAGCACATTCTCCAGAAGATCTGAGGGCAGTGCGTTGTGGGGCACTGGAGACAAAGGGGAGCAGGTAGGCCCTGAGACCTTGTTGGGGAGCCCCCCTTCCAGGGGAATGATGTGTGTGTCTGGGAATACAAGGCTGAAACTGAGGCATGGAAGGCTGAGGTTGGCTCAGAGTGAGAAGGGACTAAACAAGGTCCAAGTAAAGAAAGAAGGCCCTCCCAGGGGTCGGTCCCTTTTTGTCCCCAAATGAACCAGGCTTCCAGGGAGCAGGGTCTCACCCCAATAGGCAATTGCTGTGAAGTCATCAATCTCGTGAGTCACAATGCAAGAGAAAAGGTCAGAGGGTGCCGGTGTGAAGTTTAAGTAAGAAAAGGCCTGGAAGCTGAGTCCATCAATGGCTGAGACAAAAGTGGGCCCGGCGCCTTCCACAGGGGCCGCGTGATGCTGCCAGGTCACTGTCAGCGTGGGTGGGAAGAGATTACTGACAAAACAGACGAGCGTGTTGGGCTTGCCAAACTCCAGGGGCTTCAGCGTGAACACCTCAACGACAGGAAATCCTGAGAGGGAATTGAAGTATGAGGGGAAGAAGAAACAAGTTTAGATGGTATCCCAGTGTTTGGAGGAGTGGGCAGAGACATAATCGATGGGGAAGGGCTTTGTGGGGAGAGGTGAGGGAGGTGCTGGGGCTCTGAGGGGATCTTCTTTTAGGTGAGAACCAGAGCCGGACCTAGAGGCAGAGCCAGATCCAGGCCTCTCTGCAGCCGTCCCCCTGACTTCCCGCAGCACGTCCTGTCTAGGCCTCACTATGGCATCTAGTCACCCGCTGTGTTCTCATTAAAACACAGGCACATCATCAGGTATTTCCACTCTCCTCTTCCAAGCTGCTGAGCACAGTAACACAAGCACTGATATTCACTAGGCTTCGACTGCTCTCTGCTGACTTCATCAAGTGTAATAAATACAATAGCTTTGAATGCCTCTACATCTGGGCAGTTGTCTCTGACCCACAACGAAAACGGGCACCAGGAGTGGAGAGTTGGTGTGAGGTGGAGCAATTCAGAGTATACATTAATGAGGTTAAGAATGCAGCCCCCACCCCACTCCTGAAAAGCCCCCGACCTCTAGACACTGGGATTTTCCCTTCAAGTTGTGGGCCTATTTCACGAATCATGACTTGGCAGAATCCTTTGTCAAAGAAAATGGAGTGGGTATCTCCAGACTTCTGAGCCCAGTCAGCGAATTCAGGCAGGCGAGGCACTCGAGTGTTCTGGGAAAAGTCAAAGGAGAAAAGCTGGTCCTCGTCGTAGGCCTCGGAAAGTCCCACGTTGGGACTCCAGTCCTGACAGTACATTGTGTGCTGGAACGTGTGGTTCTGCAGATTATCTCGCCACCCTGCAGTAGGGGTGCAAAGGAGACAGGGCAGGGTCAGGGGAGGAGGCCTCCTCCTTTTCCTCTTTAGTTTAGAAAACAGTCACCTGCAACCTGAGGGCAGGGGTGAGGTATAACCCCCTCTAGTGTCTGTTATTTGGGCTCTTCCACCCAGTGGGAGTGAAAAAGAAATGACTGGGATCTCTCCATAAAAAGGCCAACCCTCTAAAGTTGTAAAAAGTAAAAGTGGCTACTGTCTGAAGTGTCAGCGTTGGTTGTGTGTTTGTGAGCTGCGCAAAGGCACCCGGCTAAGGAGGTAGCTGGAGGCCAAAATCCAGCCTGCATTCTGCTCACCGAGTCATGCATCCTGGCACAAGGGGGCATCCTCCCAAAAGGGAGAACTCTGTCTAATTCACAGACCACCACGGTCACTTGTGGATGTCCTGGATGGGTTCCGCAGCCTTAGAAGCGAGGGTGAAGGAATGGGCAAGGCCTCCCCATACTGTAGATAACACTGCCCCTCCTCCACCCAGACACACATGGTAAACTGAAAAATGGTCTCCAGGCTTTTCAGCCACTTCCTTGGCACCAGGCCTCTCTGAAAACGTCTTCCCCTCCTTGCTCAACCATCCAGCCTTGCAATGACAGTACTGGGGGAAGTGATCCCACAGCTGCCAGAAATAATCCCTCTTCTGTGAAACTTCTAGCAAGAATCCCTTCAGCTAGCAGGAAACCTACCCAATACCCAATACTTAGACTAATAGACATTTAGAGTAAGAGGGATCTTCCAGATTATTTTTCCATTCTGTCCCATCCTTATCAGAGAAGGAAATTAAGGACCAATAAAGACTGTTCCAGAATTGCAAGGTGAGTTGATGACAGACTACAGAGTGACTCCTGAGTGGAACAATGGAAAGAACATTTGCTTTGTTCAAATCCCAGCTCTACCACTTCCCACTGTGTGAACTTGCACGAGTTACTGAAATTCTGAGTCTCATTTTCTTCATCTGAAAAATGGATGTTATAATCTGTGCTTCAAGAGGCTCTTAAATGAAATAATATAAAGTACCCCTGACACTGTCAGCCATCCGTCCATACTAGCTTTTTCCCAATTCTGCTAGTCTCCACTATCCCAGAGTACTTCCAACCACTTACTAAGCGTGGGGCTCTTCTTCCTGTGCTCTGGGTTGGCTCCCTAGGCTGGAGCCCCGACAGGACTGAAGCAAAGGGGAGGTGCTATCATACCTTGAGGGGCGGTCCAGGAGTGGGGCAGCAGCCAAAGAAGGTGTAGCAGCCGCAGCAGCACAGGTCCCGGGCCCCGCTCCTGATCCATTGCTTCACCCACACTGTGGGCTAGGAGCTTGCCCACCAGCTCGCCAGGCTCCGTCCCCAGATCATGTTCTACCAGCTCACTTCCAATAGTGTCCTTGCCCTTTTGGCTAAACCAATCACAGAAGTGAAGGCTTTCACATCACCAGTCTCTGGGGAGAGAGGCCTGGAGGCCAGCAACCTCCTGAAGACTGCTCTCATCCCAGGCCTGGGTAGGGTGTGAAACTGGGCAGGGTAGGCGTGCAGGAATGTCTGCCTCCCGGTGGGGATCCCTCTCAGTGCCGGCTATAGCCTCAGCCTGGAATCTAACTCCGTGCCGGGCGTATGAAGTGCCTCTTTCCACCGCGACCCCCCAGGGCTCTTCAGACTCTGCTTTCTGCCTGCTCTCTGGGGCCCCTTTGGGCCCTCTCCTCTTTCTCAGAGAATAGTCTCCCTCCATCATAAATGCTCCAGTGCCTTCTGCAGCGCTTGAAAATACATGGGTGAATAAGGCATATTCCTGCCTTCAAAGAGCTTCAAATCTAGTGTGCGGGGCGGGGGCAGAGGGTCAATAAATAAATACACAACAGTGTAATGTATTTAAACGAGAATGTGCCATGTGTTTTGGAAGTAATAATTTTATTATGCTGAAGGAATCGGTGAGGCATATCAGGAAGGCTTCTAAGAGTTTTGAAGAAAAAACAATTTAACCAATAGAACACGAGGGAAGAGAAAAGCATTCCAGGTCAAGGGACAGGCAAATGTGTAAAAGTCTAAGGCATTCAGAGCGCCTTCCTTTGGAGACCCCTGAGAAGTCAGATGTGAATGTTTAGACTGCTCATATGTCCCTGTTTGGTTCTGGGGAGGCAGAGGGGAGTGTCAAGATGGGCTAGAACCAGATCATATAAGCCCTGCTATGCCACAAGGAGGGTTTGGCTTATACTAAGCAGATGATGGCGATACTAAAACTGAGGAGTCAACAATTATTCCAACATTTTAAAAGAATTGTCCTGATATTTCAAACAATGGAGCTTAGAAAGAAGTGAAGCAAAACTGTTGGTCACAAGTCTGTAGTATGTGACATCAAAAAAAAAAAAAAAAGTTGCACACATACACACTACCCTCTTGTAGCAATATAGCAGTATTTAGGGGACTCTTTTAGTGTCCAAAAGAAAAGAATTTCCTGACACCTGCACGGGAGGATGTGGCTCTGTGGCATGGTTTATGGATGACACACAATTAAGGGGGCTCCCCTCCTGACTTCCCAACGTCCCATCTCTGTCTTTCTCATTTGAGAGTCATCGACACAAATGTTGAAGCAGAGGTGGTAGATAATATCTCCCAAGCAAACTGTGCAGGGATGAATGGGGGGGACACAGAACATGGTCGGCATGAGTTTACCCAAACCTCACACCCGTCAGGATCCAGGATCCAGTAAGGAGTATATAACCACACTAGGTATTTCAGACTGAGAGATTTAATATAAAGAATTCACTACATTTACACAATGGAATTCTATGTAGCAGAAAGAAAGAAGGAACTTCTACCATTTGCAACAACATGGATGGAACTAGAGAAAATTATGCTTAGTGAAATAAGCCAGGCAACAAAAGAAAAATACCTTATGCTGTCACCTATTACAGGAAACTAATGAACAACACAAACAAATGAGCAAAATTGAACCAGAGGTATGCAAACAAGAAGTAGACTAACAGTAACAAGGGGGGCGGGGGGGAGGAAAAGAAAGGTGTAAGGGGATGGGTCAAGTTAAAATATATATATATATGAATGACCCACAGACAGGTGCAACTGAGTGGGGACTAAATGTGGGGGAGGGGAGGGACAGGGTGCAGGGAAATAAGAGGGCTAAAAAAGTGAGACAACTGTAATGGAAAAACAAACCAAAATTTTTTAGTGGGGGAAAAATGAAAATATGAAGAATGGAAATGCCAGTTCAGTGAATATTAGGACAAAGATTTTCCTTCACGTTGTATATTTTTCTCCCTATTTGATCCCTCCAGAGTTTGGCATTCTAAACAAGTAAGTAATGACATAAGTTCCTTTGCATAGAACTAATAAGACCAGTTGTCAACAGAGGTTCTTTTCTTTTTTTTTTTTTTTTTGACCAAGTCTTTGACTGGAATGTCAAGCCTAAAGGAAACATACTTGGGCTCAGATTGTTACCAGAAAGCCCTGAGGAACTGGGAATGACTTTCAAAGGTAATAAAAGCCCGTGAGATAAAAGGCCTGGTACCATGGTTGGTTGTGCGGTCCACAGCAATCTTTCCAGGGAAGGAACGAAGGTTGTTTTCCTGAAAGGTGGCTAGAAGGGACCTTAAGGCACAAGGAAAGACCAGAAAGACTTGGAAAAAACAGGTGTGTACAGGCAAGGATGAATGCCAGATATGTGGCACAGCTTCTGTGCCCTGAAGAACAGACTGAAGGTCACCCCAAATATTCCTTGGGTAAGTTCCAGCAAAGCAGAACTAAAGATCATAAGTGATCATTTGCTGCTCTTGTTATGTTTATGCAAATGAACAGGATAAATTAAAAATGGACTTAATGTAGTCCCTTTAAAGACAAGGAGGGTAACCTTAGGGAGAAAAATTATTATTCAAGGAAAATCACAATGATCAGTAGTAGAGTATAAAACAGGGCAACTAACCATCTTAAAAGTTTCTTCTCCAGATTTAGAGACTTTTTGCGGGTTATGTTACATAAATTAACACGTGTTTTTTGTTTTCAAAGGACATAAGCCTATGATCGCATTACCTGAGTGATTATCTGTACGCATAAGCCTCACTTAATCCTCTCTGCAGCGCTGCCTCCTGAGACTCAACAGTTTGGCTGAACTAAATGGCTGGGTTGGGGAAGAATGGGGTGGTCTGTGGGCTTTACTTTAAAACGGGTTTCTCTTTTCTATCCTAATGGCTTGGACAGAAAAGGCCCAGAGGTCTGAGAGGGGGAAAAACCTAAACTATTTACCTCAGCCCAAACTAAGTATAATGGGCAAAAGGGTTTTGGACAGGCGAGATGTGCTTAGCACACCTTCTTACAAAGAAGCCTTTTTTTTTTTTTCCCTAATATGGAACATTGAAAAATTAATCCCTGCCTTTTGTCATCTAGTAGTTATGGATTGAATGATGTCTTTTAACCCTTTTCGCCAAATCTGTTGCCCTCAGAACACAACAAGGACACCAGCCTGTTAAACCAAGCACGCCGTTGACCGGAGGCAGCCAACTGACCTGGAGTCTGCACGATCCTTCCCCATGTGGGAAGGCCACCCTCCCCTCCACATCCCCACTCTTATTAGGGTTTTCTGGACCCAAGGGTAGGTAGGACGACGACCATGTCCAGCTTGAAGCAGCTAGAGGAGCTTGAGACCTTCGCCCATTGTCCTTTACAAGATTACAAAGGGTCCTAATATTTGAGAGGGGGGGGATAGTTAATTTTTACGAACCAGGGGTATGGACTTGGGGGGGATTGCTGGGGGAGGGGGGTGCTGGGTGGAGGGGAACAAGGGGGAGAAAATTGGAACTGTTGTAACAATATAATCAATAAAAAACATTAAAAAAAAAAGAATTCACTACAAAGGCAAGAAGTACAAAAGGGAAAAAGAGAGTGGCTGGAGGTGCACATAGGAGAAGGGAACACCTGGAAATTAGAAAACTGCTGTTGCTGGAGCTGGAATCCATGTCTACACCTGCTGTTGCCCTGGGGCACACAGTCAGTCCAGTTCTGGTTCTACTGAGAAGCTGTCATCTCCAGCAGGGCTGGATCATTGAGAAAGTACTTCCTCTGCCCAGCAGCCTAGAGTCCAGAATCACCTATTCTTGCTGCCAGTCTGTTAAGAGACTACAAAGCAGGAAGCTTCTCAGTTTCTCCTGCCTTCTGAGCTTTCTCCTACTGACAGAATCTAACAGGAAGCCTAATGGCCACGAGGCCTGGAAGTACACACCTTGCAGACTCCTGGGCACGGTGTAGGAGGGTGCATGAGGCACCGTCACTACATGATAAGCAACACTCTGAAACGCACTAACCTCTGAGAATCTGATGGCAGCAGGTGCAACCAGAGAGCTAGAAGAATAGGAGGAAGCAGATTAAGAGATAGAGGTGTTCCATAAAGAAGGGTAAGGTCACCATTATCAAGTGCTACTCAGAAATCAAGGACTGAAAGTGTTCTTTGGTTTGGTTATTATGAGATGGTTGACAAATCTCAGTGTTGCAGTGGGAGTGACTCCAGACGGTGGTGGGCTGAGAAGTGGGAGGTGAGGAAGAAACTGTCAGCATATAGCTGCAAGTTTGACAGAAAAGAGAAGGACAGAAGGGGTGGGGGAAGAAAGAACTAATGTGGCCATTAAGTGATCTTAGAAATTAATCTATGTGAATACGGTCCGTAATATGGTCTGTCGGTTTCTGAGACTTTCAAAATCTATACTCCCTTTAGAAAAGCAAATAACAGCAATAAGAGCCCAAAATTAAAGTGACCTCATGATCTCCTAGACATTCTGAGGGGTATGTGGCAGGGGTATGTGGAACTAACCCATTTAGTTGCTGTGGTGGGAAGATTCAGGCCCCTAGGAAAGAAGAAAGTCTGTGACATCGCCAGGCCTGGAGGGGGGAGATATACAGCATCCAGCCTCTTAAGGTGTCAGCAATCTTTTTCTGTGAAGGAGCAGATAGTAAATATTTTAGGCTTTGTGAGCCACTTTGTCTCTGTCATTACTCAGCTTGGCTCGCAAACAGCCCCAGGCAACATGTCAATAAAAGGGCAGACTGCTCGTCCTGCTTCTCCTCCCACTTCTTGGGTCTGTCCTTTGGTCTCCTTCCTGGGCTTTCTTTCAGCTATTTTTTTAAATATTGGTGTCCCTGGAGTTTTGTTTTTAACCTTCTTTTACCTATGGACACTGATATTTAAAATTCATATAACTTAGACACGAAATATAATTCTTTTTCAACTATTTAAAAATATAAAAACCATTTAGTGCTCAGGCCATATAAAAACAATGATGGGCCGGATTTTGCTCACAGACCATTTGCTGAACACTGTTCTATGCCTGTAATCAGAATTGGGATGGGGGACCCAAAATAAACCCATCCTCCAAAAAAGAGCCTCATTAGCCCTTGAGAACGACAACTGGTTAATGAACACATTGTGCCCCAGATATAAAAGACTGTTTGGAAGGAGAAGAGCAGATACTGCAACTACTCTGTGTGGGATGAACAAGGGAAAGGGTAGAGAGTAGACAAGACCAGCATGAGAACTATAACCCCCATCACCAGAAGGCTAACTCCTCGCTCAAGGAACTATAAACTACCCTTCCTTCTTCCTGTCAGAACTCCAACAACCTACATAAGATTTTCTCAAAAACAGTATCTCATCAGTTTGGGAAAGTGATAATGATGGGCAAAAGAGGAGCAAGGGAGCCAGTATGGCCTCCCAGAAACTCTTTGCTTTGGTCTTCAGATACGAATGTCTCTGAGAACAGCAGCAAGACACTGTAAATCCAGGAGGCCAAGGCTTTCTGCCACTCAGCTCTCCCATCCTTCCTACTACTGCCATTTTTTTCTTGGCAGAGCCAGATTTTCTGGAAAAGTTGTGATGACTATCTCTTCCCTTCGATACTTACCAGCTAATCCTTAACCCTCCACAATGAAACTGTTCACTAGCATTTGTGTTGCTAAATCAAGTGGACTCTGCAGTCTCTGCAACATTTGACGCTGTTGGCCAGGCTCTCCTTCCTAGTTTTTTGGCATCTAGATGGTACTCCCTCCTGGTGGGCCCTCCCATTTCTCTAGCGACCCCTTCTCAGTCTCCTTTGTGGAATCCTTCCTTTCAGCTACCCTTTAAGTGTTGGTGTTCCTGGAGTTTTGTCCTCAGCCTTTTCGCGCACACTCTACAAGTCCTGGATGGCCTTTACTCTCACATGCCTTCCCTTACCACCCATTGGCTGCTCAGCCAAATCTAACCCTGCAGCTCAGCTCTGCTCCCCACCCCTTGCGCCCAGTTGCTTGTAGGTGGCTCCATTTGGATGTTGTGCAACATTATTTCCCACAAGTCTCTCCCAAGAATTTTTTTATGTATTTTTTATTTTTAAGTTTATGTTAACACAAAACACATTTACATAATAATTATTGGAAACAATTTATTATATTTAATAAGGCTATTTTGGTTGTAAGCAATAGAAACCAATTCTGGCAAACTTAAATTTTAAAATGGCAATTTATTAGATGGAAACTGAGTGAGCTCATGAAATCAAAATTAGAGGGGAATAAACTAGCCCCAGCAGGGGGAGCCACAAAGGCCCTAGCATTAGTGATTACTTGCCATTAATATGCCTCACCTTGAATTAGCTATGGCCAGGCACAATATCACCTCTATGCATTAGAGCTATTTCCAGAGAACAGAGAATCATCACAAAACAAACGACCACCTCGGCACAGCTCTCTTGAACTTAAAGCATCCCAATTTCATGAGATCACCTGAGGCATAAAAGGAGGTAAAATCTACATTGATGCTCAGAGAGCACTTCCCAAGTAACTGCCTGGGTGATGTTATCTACTTGATGATCTTTGGTTTGCCATAACTCTTGTCACAAACTCAAAATATACTTATGATATGATTCAATGTTGATTTATGAATAGAAATATTTATATTCCACTAACTGATTTCGTTTGGACTTATGACTAAAAGGATTTTTTAAAATTCTACTATAAAAAATTTCAAACATACACAAGAATCTAATAAACCCCTATGTACTCTCTTAATTTTCAACAATTTTCAGCATTCTGAAAGTCTTCCCTCATTCGATCTATTCTGTTGTACTTTTTTTATGCAGTATTGTAAGCAAATTCTGTCATTATATTCCACAAGAAAATATTTCCAAGGGTATCTATAATAAATAACTTTTCTTTGCAATAACTATAATATTATCACCAAAAACATTAAAAATAATTACTTACCTTCATTTAAAACAATCTGTGTTCATTTTTCCCCCAATTATCTCAAGTGCCTAAAAGAGGTTTTAAATGAAAAAGTGTCTTATGGTTTTCAAACTGCGCTTTCATTAAAAAAAGAAAATGGTGAGTTTTCTATTTTATATTGTCTCATAAACCCTTCTTGATGGTTCAATAATGAATTCTAGTAGACAAAACAGGCTTAGCAAATACTACTCTGAATGCACTTCCATCTCAAAATTTACAAAACTAAATTCATCACCTCCCCTTCCCAACATGTCCTGACTCTTATATTCAAGAACTTAGTAACTATCCAGCCAAATCTCTGAGCTATAAATATGAAAGTCAACCTTGACAACTTCATCTTCCTCAAAACTTATCATCCCATTGTTTACCAAATCCTATCAATTCTACCTCTTCAATAACTAACTCTTAAACTTGTCCTCCCTTTTCTTTCCATTCTCACTGTTCGGGCACTCATTGGTTTGTTCCCTGGATTACTGCAACTTTCTTATAATTGGTCTCTCTGTCTCCAAACTTCTTTTTTTCCAGTGCTGCTAAAGGGATATTTTTATTTTGCATATTCAGTCATATCATACTTTTGATCTGGACCCTATTTAACCTACTTCTATATTCCTTTGAAACAAAAATCTCACCTCTCTCAGGATGCCTTCTCGGAACTGAATAGATTAGTGCAATGTTTTCAGTATTCTTCCACAGCACCCTAGCCTGCCATTACCATCTTTTTTATTATTGTCTTTTATTAATGTCTGCTTCAATCACCTCACCCCCACTGCAAGGTCCTTAAGGGGATCATGTCATATTCTTTTTTACATTCTCAGCATCCACCAAGGTAGCCCACCAAGTGCCTGCTCATTGGACGAATAAATGGGCTGCTAGTTACTGAAGGTGTTGAAGCTGAGCCTGGAAGCCTTCTAGCTTCAGAAGAGCAAGCATATGCACCAGTTTCTTTTGTGTATTGATCTGGGAGTGGAGTTGCTGAGTTTTAGCTAGGCTATGTTTTGCTTTAGTAGCTACTACCAGTTTTCAGAAGTGGCTATAATAATATACACCCCACAAGCAGTGTATAGAAGTTTTAGTTGCACTGACGTTCTAAAAATACCCAAGTTGTTGGTTTAAAGTTAGTGCTTAGAGTGACATTAAAATGATTTCACTCATCATGAATTTATTGAATTAATTTAACTGTTCTAACAGACATTTCAACAATAAATCTTACCAGGAATGTCTCTGGGCTACTCTGCAAACACCTTCACCCCTACTGCCTTCCCTGTACACCCCACCACTCTTCCCATTCCATTCTAAGTCCTTCCCACCTGCCACTTTCTTCCTAGTCCCTGCTACCTCCTACTTCAGAGATCAAACCTAGACACCCAGTTCCCACATTTACCTTCACTCCCAGCTCAGTTTCTCTTCATATCCATATTCATCCTCTCCTTTAAGCTACATTACGAGTAGCAATCTTCTCGACTGACCTACAAGGTCGGGATTTATCCTCACTATATAAATTAGAACTGTGGCTCAAAGAGGCTCATTAGCAAATATTTATTGACCACCCTCTATGTACCTGGAAGTATGCTGGACACCAGACACCCACCATGAAGCTTGTAATCTAATGAAAATAAAGATACATTAAACAAGTAAACATACAAATCTATAAAAGTGAATTGTAGCCCTGACCGGTGTGTCTCAGTTGACTGGGCATCATCCTGCAAAGTGAAAGGTTGCCAGCTCAATTCCCGGTTAGGGCACATGCCTGGGTTGCAGGTTTGGTCCCTGATCAGAGCATGTGCAAGTGGCAACGATCGATACAACCGATGTTTCTCTTTCTCTCTCCCTTTCTCTCTCTAAAAATAAATAAAATCTTGTTTTTTTTTTAGAGCAAATTGTAAAAGGTACTATAAAGGAAAAGAACTATGATTTCCTAAGAGACTAACTGGAGTTGGGACTCTCCTGATATTGTGATGGGACGTGAAGGGCAAGTAGGAGTTCGGCAGAGAGGGCAGAGTGCATCAACAGAGGAAATAGCATGCGTAGACCCTGAGGTAGGAAAGGGGCTGGCTTCTTCTAGGAAGTGAGGAAGGACCAATGTGGCTGGAGCCTAATTCGTGAGTAGGAGAGGATAATAGATTAGAATGGAGGCAGGCAGAAGCAAAGCTATGTGGGACCTTGTGGACCACAGAGTATTGGGTTCTCTTCTGAGTGCAGTTAGTTCTGATGCTGCAACTACTTTATTCTTTCTCGTCTCATGCATGAATGTGTGCTAAGGTTGCTAGCTGACCCAACTCCAGTCTCTCCCAAGCCAATCCATGGTGTACACTATTGCCAAGTAAATATACCTACGAAGGTGGCTCTCACTTTCTCAATCAAAAAACTTAAAATAGCCCCCTCCTTTCTACTATATTCAGTCTGAATTAGTTGGTGTGGCTCACTTATAATCTTGAGTTCTATCCCCAGAGGACAGAAACTGCTCTCCAATATCAGTAGTGAGCCCCATACCAACTAGTGATTGTTCCCCCTTTCTTCATTCTCCCAGACCTATCTGTGGGGGTCTCACTTCCTCATCAATAAGAATAAGGGTTCTTATCCTGCAGTCCACATGCATAAAATTCAGGTATCCATGAACTTGGATGGAATAAAAGTCACCTTATTTTCAATAACATCTAACTAAAATTTAGTTTTATAAATGTAGAAAATAAATCTTTGTAGTACTAATGTTAGTGTCATCAATAGAAATCATCAATTAATATTTTCATATCACATATAGAGACATCTCAAAATATTTCTACCTTGCAATTATGGAAGTTGTTAGACCTGCCAGTAAATCATTTTATTTAATGTGTGAGTTGAGAAACACGTGTATTATATTAATAAGAAAACACATATTATGTGAGCTTAAAGCGGTTTCTATATTTCAAATTATCTCTATAGAATAAATACCTATAAATTAAAATTCTGAGTTAAAAACAAAACAAAACACATATTGGTATACCACCACACATTTCTTTAAATATTTTGATAATTGTATATTTTATTTATGCATTTACAAATAATATTGTTGGACAAAGTCCAAAGGTGCCACCAAACTGCCAAAGACATTCGCGGCAAAAACAAGCTTAAAAACTCAATAAACAGCTGACTGACACTGACAAGACTTAAAACAGAGGGAAGATGGCGGACGTGCTTGATCTTCATGAGGCTGAGGGCGAGGATTTCGCTATGGATGAGGAGGGGATGAGAGCATCCACAAACTGAAAGCAAAAGTGAAGAAACAGAAGGGCCGTGGCTTTGGCTCTGAGGGGTCTTGTGCACGAATGCATGAGAATTATGACAGTGTGGAACGGGATGGAGATGAACCCAGACCACAGCGCTCTGTTGAAGGCTGGATCCTCTTTGTCACTGGAGTCCACGAGGAAGCCACTGAAGAAGACATCCATGACAAATGTGCAGAGCATAGGGAAATAAAAAACATCCATGTCAACCTGGAGAGGTGTACAGGATACCTGAAGGGGTATATTCTAGTTGAGTATGAAATGTACAAGGAGGCCCAGGCTGCTATGGAGGGACTTAATGGCCAGGATTTGATGGGAGAGCCAATCAGCGGGGACTGGTGTTTTGTTCGGGGTCCACTCAAGGGCAAGAGGAGAGGTGGCCGAAGACGAAGCAGGAGTCCAGACTGGAGGCGCCGCTGACAGGTCCTCTGTTGTCCAGGTGTTCTCTCCAGAGATTCAATTTAATTATGCAGTCTTGGAGAAATAGGGCTGGGTGGAACTCACTATTTATAATTACTCTCTTACCCTATTGCTTAGTGTTGGGGTTTTCTGTTGTTTTTTTCTTTTGAGTTATGAATAAATGTCCCATTGTTTTCTTAAAAAAAAGAAAAAACTCAATAAACATTAAGTCCTTGCTAGAGCCCTCTCTTTTTCTGCCCTACTCATATGTTGTTCTGCTTTTCCTTCCTGTTTGATGCTCTTCCGTTGGTTCCGCTTCCTGTTCTTGCTCTCTGGGGAGCTAACCCAAAGCTCAATCCTTGACTCAGAACCAAATTGTTTCATACCTCCTCCCTTATAAATCTCACCTACCTGTACGACTAATCAAACACTGCCTCAAAGATGACTTCCAGATCTACCTCCATTTTTTCTCCAACTTCAATTCTAGATCTTAGAAACTACCTGCTGTGCTTAGCAACCAGAATAACACACCAGACAGGGCAGACTGCCTGGGTTCAAATCCCAGCTTTGGTCACTAACTAAAAGTGTGACCATGGAAAATTATTTAAAATCTCTTGCTTCAGTTGTTTCATTTGAAAAATGGGTATGATAACGACAATACCTACATCATAGGATTATAATGACTAAGAGAGTTAATACATGTAAAGGTCTTATAACAGGGCCTGACGCATTTCAAGTACAAAATAAATATTAAGCTATCATCAGTCTCATCTTCCTTCAACCCACCATTTTAACTTTGTGGGTTTTTAAAATTTTTTCTTGAATTTATTGGGGTTACACTGGTTAACAAAATTGTACAGGTTCCAGGTGTACAAGTCTATAATACATCACCCGTATATTGTATTGTGTATTCACCACCCAAAGTCAAGTCTCCTTCCCTCACCATTTATCCCCTCTTTACCCTCTTCATTTTGGGTTTATTAACAGGTATAGTGCTAGCTACTAGGGATTTGAAGATAGAGTTCCTATCCTATGACATAATCTTGATTAAGTCATTGCTCAAAAACTTCTAGTGGCTCCCCACTGAGTTCAAACTTAACAGCACTAGGAATCCTTCAAAACATCACCTCAAATACATTTACCTCCCAGCCTTCTCTGCTACTGCTTTACTTCTTGTAGATTATATTCTCTTCTGGCCAGACTGGAATGGACTGCTCTCTGTAAAAATTATCTTTGCCATATTGCTTCTAGCTTTCCTCACACCATCCCAATGTCTCAAATATGTATTTGAAAGCAATGATTATCTTACTATGATTATTTCCCCAATACTACGCATGATACCCCATAAACACACCATAGTCTTACTAAATCACAAACTTATGCTTTTAAGCATCAATTTCCTTCATGTTTGTTCACTTTGTGAGCACTTTTTACTGGCCAGGTGCTATACCAGGAGCAGGGGATATATACTGAAAAACAAACAAACAAACAGAAAACAAAGAAATCCATGGTCCGTTCTCAAGATCAGCAACATGTAATCACATCACTGCCATTCACTGTGAAAGGTGCAATCATAAGGACACCAAGGAATGAGCAGTAAGTTCAATCTGGAGGCAAGAGTAGGCTTTTCAGATGCTTTGGTGGCTTACATGGATTGGGGAAAAGCCTATTATATGTTAGACTGCATGTGTAAAATACAAAGGTATAAAACAATGGTGTGTCTAGGAAACAGTTCATTATAGCTGGAGTATAGGGCACAGGAATTTGGACTTTATCTCACAGGTAACGAGGAATTAATATAGGGTTTAAACAGTAGCACGTGGCCAGAATTGTACTTTGGAAACCTCACTCGTAACAGTACTGCAGCAGAGAGCAAAATCTAGAGCAATATTGTTCAACAAAACTTTCTGCCATGTTGGAAACGTTTTATAATGTGTGTTGTACGACAGCCATTAGCCACATGTGGCAATGAGAACTTGAAATGTGGCCAGTGCAACTGAGGAACTAAATTTAAAGTTGTATTTAATGTTAACTGAAATAGCCACATGTGACTAGTGGCTACTGTATTGAACAGTGCAGCTTTAGCAATAAGAAAAATCAGTTAGGAAGCTGTTGATGTAGCTCAGATGATAGGATAAGGATAGAGTGTGATTCAACAGATATTTTAGAAACAAGATAAGTCTAGTGCATATAAAGCTGTGAGAAAAAGAAATCAAGAACAAACTCCCAGATTCCAGGTTTTGTGACTAAATAGTTGCCATCAACCAGGGTAACATAGGAGTAAGTCTCACATGCATAGATTGCATCAATTTTGTACAGGTTGACATGTCTGGGGGTTATCCAAGTGGCAGTATTTAGTAGCAAGTTAAACTCAGGAGAGTTGTCTGAACTAAAGATACATATTTGAGAAGTTTTAAGTCATTAAGTTAAATTACTTAAAGAAGATGGACAGAACTATAAGTAAACTGAAGCAAAATCCTGGCAAACATCAATACGTAGGAAAGAATAATGGAGAGGCCATGAGGAGACTGGAGAGGAACAACTGGACAAGTAAGGAGAGAAACAAGTGAGACTGGTCACAGAAATCAAGGGTGTCGAGAATTTCAGGAAGGAAGAAGCATGATCAAGTGTCAAACGCTTCAGAGAGGTCAAGTAAGGTAAGAACTGAAAAGTGCTTCCTGACTTTGCCAGTTAAGAGGTCCTTGGTGACTGACATCTGCCAGAACAGTTTCAGTAGTGGAAGAAAGGGGCAGAGAGGAAAATTTAGGTAATTTCAGGTGTTGACTGTGCAGGGGAGCTGACAAATAAATAAGTCTTTAAGGTTACACAATATTGATAAGGTTACGTATTTCTTTCTTTCCTTTTTTTTGTACTGGGAAACTTGTAGAATTAAGTTAAAAATGCCAATTGGTAGAAAATGGAGGATAGCTTCAAAGTAATAGATAAGGTCAACCAGGTCAAAAGAAAAGGAATTGTCTTAAACAGAAGAGAGGGCTTGTAACAGGCATGGCCCTGTTTGTTGTTATTGGTGGGGAGTAAGGGGGTTACAGACTACAGAGCGAAAATATTAAATATACTCTGAGGGTCAAGGGAGGGATTATTGTGTATGAACAAGTAAAAGGTCTGCTTTAAGTGGCAACTCAATCACTGTAACATCCCTAGATTAGATTTTTATGGGATTGACTCAAGATTGAAAGACTAGCGGGGCAAAGCCTTAGGAAAAACTATTCGTTTTAATTTCAATGGTCAAGCACGAGATGAATAAAGAAGTAAAAGTGACCAGAAAGTTGGTAAGTTTTGAAGGCAGAGGAATCAGTGACTAGCAGGTCTCAATGAAGTTAGAAGTTTAGTTAGATTCAGGGGAAATAAAGAGATTGTAAAGACTGCCTTAAACAAAGCTGCAAAACAAAACGTCCCCGCCGCGGGCACCACAAGGGTGGCCAAGTCCCTCTCACACGGTCGATTCACACTACTAAACCGGAGAAGGGGTCCCACCCTGCAAACCCTCACATCTCCAGATTCAGGCCCCATTCTCCTTCACTGACTACAGCTCCGTGGGTCGCATTTCCCTAAACTACGTCCGAACGTATCGAGCTGCACCGGAAACCTGCGGAAAAGCAAACGAGTCACGCCGCCCTGGTGGCCGCAGGCACTGCGGAAAAGATCAGAGAAGCCGGAGGTCCGTGGACACAGCCGGCTTTCGCCCCACCCGTCGAGCGCTTCCCGAAGCGCCCCGAGAGCTGAGGTGCCTGTAACGACGCCTGCGCTCTACCACTCTCTCTGCCACTCTCCCTGCCCCTCCAGCGCTCCTTTCCCCCTCTCCAAAGCTGGTCGCACCCTTGCGCCTGCGCAGTGCAACGTTTCCGGGTTACGGCAGCCATGTTCAATCCGTAAGAAGAGGCGTTGGGGGGCGGGGACAAGGTCGGCGACAGCGGGGTAGGAAGCTGGGGGTTATAGAGAAACAGCTGCATTCGAGCACTCTGAGTCTCTGGAAATAGACCTGGGCCATACAGTTCCCCTGGCCCCTTGAACGACCCCCAGGAACCTTCGGAAAACTGGTTCGGCCCGGTAGAGGGGAAGGAGAGGCACAGCTGGCACGTGACCCGGCTCAGCCAATCTGGGTGTTGCTGACGTGGCCTCGGGGCCCAGAGGATTTCCCCACCCCCCACTCGATCGGGAAGGGAGGGGCTGGGGGCTACGCCCCCTCCCCCAACAGCTTCAGTTTCCGGGGTGGGGGGGGTGACTCCCCGGATCACATTCTCCCCCCGCACCAAGCCGAGGGGAACATTGGATCCCCCCGGAAGGTCCCAGAATCCAGGTAAGAAGGGGCCCTTAGGCGGGGATGTTGCCAGTCATTTACGTGCTTAACCAGTGGTGGGGAGTCCGGGAGGGAGATTCTTGGGGTTCAGAGTAGAATCCTGAGGGTGGGTTTGTCCTTCAAGTATTTCACAACCAATGGGAGCGTGAGTAGGGGCGAGCGGGAGAGGGCATCTCTGATGGGGGAGGGGAATGGCCAACCTCAGGCCTCCATACCAATCGGAGGGCAAAGGGGCTTGGAGCGGTGTGCCCCCCTAGCCCCCCCCCCCAAGCACAATGCAATTCCCTTCGTTCCCCGGCGGTAAGGAAACCCAGAGTCAGGTAAGGTTTACTTTTGGCGGCCAGGGCCGGGATCGGGGGGAGCGTGACCTAGTGGGTTGAGAAGTGGAAGTGATTGTATCTACTCATGGGTGTGAAGGGTTAGTGGGCATCCTGGGGTGTGAACTGAGATTGTTCACAGGCGCCCACTACCTTTCTCCACAGACTATAGAAAGAGCATTTCTATGCTCTCTTTGTGTCAGCGGTTGGAAGCTCGCAGTCATCATAGGGCATGCTAGAGGTTACGCTTCGTGTTGGTTATCAAAATTGTGTGCATTCACATGGACACGGCCTATGGAGCTTTCTGTCCAAACTTTCGTTGCCCTGTTGGGGTCTTAGGCTGAAAGCTCGGGGTCTGCTTAGGAGCAGACACCAGGCCCAAGGTCAGTGCTGGGAGGGCGTCTGAAACTGGAGGGAGCGAGGCTTAGGACCTGGGATGATTTCAGAGCTCACAAGGTTTCGGGTTTCTCCAGGGTGGTGTTTCACCTCTATTCCCCTCCCCCATTTCTAACAGTTTTCTCCTTGTGTATAGCGGGGGAGGGAACGGGAAGGGGGGAAGAGTTACTTTTCCAAATTACTGGGTAGCTGTAGCCTCCTGTGTGACTCATGTGGGGGAAGGGAGGGTTGGGAGGCAGCGGGGAGCAGTGATTTTCCGGAATTCAGGGAAGCAAGCCAGGGTAATGTCTGGCTGCCCTTTCGCTTTCTGTAAGACTCAGTGTTTTCTCGGCCTCCTGTTTTTCTTTCTTTGCTGGTGGCTGTGCAGATTTGTATGGTCCCGGTTGGAGAAAAGCAGATTTGGGAGGCTGGGCCACTGGGGGAAGGGAGGCTTCTGCAAAGTTGCTGTGTCATTGCCCTCCCTGCTGCAGCGGTGGGCCCGCATGTACTTTTGGGGCCGAGACCTGATCCCTGGCGGGAGCGGAGGGGGGCGGTGAATCTTCTTTCTCGGGGTGCATTTCCTCCGCAGGGTTTCCCTAACTCGGGAGGTCGTGAAGACAGAGCGATGGCCGTTTTAGACGCAGTAACGACGTTGGGGCTCAAGAACTACTGCAGAGGGAGGGTGACGTGGTTGGAACTCAAGGATCTAGGCCATCGGGAGCCTTCCCGAGGGAAGGAAGCTCTTATATTCGTGGACTTGATTGAATTTCCCTTCTGATTTTGCAGTCTGTTTTCTTCCTTGGTACCCAGAAAAGGGGAAGTGGTGGTATTTATTCTCCCGCAAAGGGACAGGGAGCCCCAGCGATGGCTCTAGAGATCCTGACCTTGATGTTATGCTCTGGCTCTTTATTCATCCGTAGTCTAGCCTTATTCAGATAAACAGATGGGGGAGGGGGCGAAACAGCTCCCAAAATGGCTCCTGCCCCTCCTCGGAGGCGGACGGCCCGGGGGGAGGGGAGAAGGGGAGAGAAGGAGGGGGAGGGCTAGTGAGCCGCAGCGGCCGCCTCCTCCGCTCGCCCTCCTCCCTGGTGCTGACCGATGGACCAGCCGCTCCGTGGGGAGGACTCCGGACCTTGGTGGGGGGATGGGGGCCCATTTGCCCCCACAGCGGAGGAACCCTAAGAGGGGTGCGGGCAGGCCCCTTGGGATGGGGGAGACGGGCAGGGTCGGGGAAAGTCCGAGCTCTCGGTAGGGGAGGGTGTTCACCCTGATTCGCAGGACTTAATTCTTTTCAGCTCTGAGCCAGACACTGGAATGAAATTTGGGGAGGAGGTGGGCTTCTTAGGAATTTCTGAGGATTTTGCTCCCACTTCAGGGCTGCCGAAGTTTTGTTGAGAAGGCAGGTATTTGTATTGGTTAACAACGTATGAGTGGGTAGGGACCGGAGATGCGCTTGGGATGCAGGTGTTTGGAATGTGTTCTAGGTTTGGTTACTTTGTTGATAAAAGCTTTGGGGAGTTCAAAAATAGATTGAGGAATGTTTTGCTTTTCGGTTGGTTATTTGACCTGGGGAAAGGCAGGGACGATTTTAAGACTCCAGCAAGCCTGTGGGTTGGTTGGTTGGTTTTTATTGTGGAACATAGGGACGTTAGATCACGATCTCGCTGCGTTCCGGATCCCTTAGCTGTTTTCCAGTGTCAGGCCGTGGCTTTTAAGATGGCGTCTTCTTCCTCATTTCAGATTCATCACCGCAGCGGTCTCGCTGTCGAAAACAACCATTCGCCAGGCGACCTACGGCCACACCCTGGCGGCCAAGGTTGGCTACGCCGGCCCCCACCCGTTCTGCTGGTCTGATCTGTGGAGGAGCTACGAATGGCACGGCCTGCCCGAGTTTGGCAGTTTCCAGTCGCACCAGGCCTGGACGCCTGGGAAGACTTTGTTGGAAAGGAAGGTGGGGAGAGGGTGCTGCAGCCTGCCAACCTCCTCTTTCCTTGGAGTCGCCGAACCACAGCGCAGCCAATTGGCTCAGTAATATGGCGGATTGCTGCTTCTCTATGGGCCAATGCAGCACTCTTCTGCCTGGCGACTGACGCTTTGGAAATAAAATTTATGACATAATGGCTTCAGCTGACCAATAGAAAATGCTCCCGCGGAGAGGCGTTCCTTCTGCTTCCTCTGGACTTCTTCACGCGCGTGAGCGAGCGAGCGCGCGCGGAGGGGGTGGGGGAAATCTCGAGCACGGTGGCGCGCATGAGCGGCGAAGCTCCTCCCCCCTGCCTATATATAAAGGGCTGGCGCGGGGCTTAGCGGCGCCATTTCGCGCTGGAGTGGAGCAGGCTCTAGGACGGGCTGGAGGATACTGCCTACTGATACCGAGCTCTCCAGTCGTCGGGGCCGCCATTACAATCCACGTCCATCCTCTTGGAAATGGCCTTCGTCTCGGCCTATGACCAGTCCTGGGGGACAGTACAGACCCCATAGAAGCCCCTGAAGCTCCCCTTTTTCGGGCCCCGCCCAGTCCTCGGATTCTGTCCACCCCCTCTACTCCGCCCTCAAGAGGATTTCAAAGATGGAGGCGGCGGCTCCCTAAACCACTTTCCGTGTTCATCCGCCTCCATCGAGATCGAAACGGGATCTCGTCCACCCTGGATGGTCCCTGCAGGAAGAGGGGATCCTGGCAGACCAACATCGGGCAATATTGACGACGCTGTCTGGGATCGGGGTCCTTCCTAGGGTTTGAAGAGCCCGTCTCCTCGCTCGCCCACCTCTGCTGGGGCCGCCGCCATTTTCTCGCTGTCCGCCTCTTGTGGAGCGCGCCAAGCTGCTGGGAGATTTCCGTGAAGCAGCGGAGGGGACTGCTTTCGTGCCTGCCCTGTGGGGGGGCGGTTGTCGCCTAGAGGGCAAGGGCAGCGGCCCCCCCACCCCCATTACTCGGGTTATGCTGTACGGGGCGACTAGGGGAACCGAGGCCACCCGGACTTGCCGCGGCTGAGTATAGCGCTGGTTCCCCTCTTGTCAGGATGCTGCAAAACGTGACTTCCCACAACAAGTACGTCGCCGTGAGCGGGAAGGGGACGTTGGGGAGCTGTGGCACGAGGGTTGTGGGACATCGGGTTCGGAGGGAATACAGACTCGAGCGCGTTGCTCTTTAAGTGGCGCGGCTATTGACTGGGCTCGCGGAGGGGATTGAGCGACGGTTTTGAAACCGTGGTGCTGTCCCAGACGCTTCGCGCGGAGGGAGTGCAGGTAGTCCATGTCTGTTACTTCCCCCGCGATGACCCAGTCTCAACCGAGTCGGTCAGAGCTAGGTTGGCGCCGGAATGTAGTGGGGAAGGACGTTGGGCAGCGGGTCCTGCGGTTAATGGGTCTGATGTTTAGCCCTTTTGGGGTGTTCCTGGCCACATCTAGTGTCTTACTGAGTTGCCATGGTGACAGCTTCAGAGACTGGCAACGGGAATTCCCAGGGTAGGATAGAGGGATTATTGTTTTAGCCTGTGGGTCCCTGGTGTCTAGGGTAGGTCATTAAACCCCGGCTTGTTTTTTGAGTGACTGGTTTGGTTTTGTGTTGGGGTGTGTGTGTGTGAGAGAGAGAGAGAACATTTTTGATAGCCTTGAGTTTCATTCAAGGATAGAGGGTGGAGCTAAGGCTTCTCCAGCGTAGCTGTGTTCAGGTGTAAACAATGAGATATCAGGGTAGTGGTTTCTTTCATCTTTGGCCCAGAGAAACACCTGGTCCTGAGGAACACCAAAGAGAATGTAAACTTGAACCACTGTTGGCTTTTGATCTCCAGAGTTGATGCTACAGTGGGATCTGTCGTTGGAATGGTTTTTGGCAAGGTGGGGGGAGGGGAGTCAGTCCCTCTTAATGAGGGAACTTGCTGACCTTGACTAGGCTCTTTTTTTTTGCGTCCCTTCTTTGGAGGAAGAAGGAGACAGGGTATGCAGAAAATTTCTGAAGGCTGGCAACTGGCTTATTCCAGGCTGTGAAGTCCCACAAATGCTTCTTGCCGAATTTTTTTTATTTTATTTTTATTTTTTAGTTGTATGGGGTTCTGTTAGACTTCTAGTTCATTTTCTGCTTTGACGTTAACTATGCAAAGCTTAGGAGGCTGATCTCTTCTGCCCAAATGGATTCTTAGCTGTCCCATCAGCATTTAATGAAAATCTCCTTCATTTATTTCCTTCCTCTTCCCTCAGGCTCAACCACCATGGCAAACCATCAAGCCCCTAGTGACTGAAATCCTTCTCATGCTTGGGGCTTGAAATAATAGGCTCCACCCACTTTGCCTAAGTCTCTTCCCCCATAAGCCTGAGGTTCTGAGTTGTTAAGCCCTGTAAGAAACCGTTTGGGGGCTTCCCCCCCCCCAATGTAAAAAACATGATAGAACCCATCATATTCTAGAAAGGTAGGACCTAGGTAGGTGAACTAAAACAAGGAAACAAAAAACGTGGGAGCTGGGACAAGAATAAATCTCCAAGGGTGTTTGAATACTGTGGTTAAGCTTGCCCACCTCTCACTAGGTCCCAAGCCTGGATTTCTTGGTGTAGAGTGTAAATTGCACTCTTATTTTCCGTGAGATTACCACATTAATTTTGTCTTCCAGGCTCCCTGGAGAGGGGAATGCAGGGTTACTGGGGCTAGGTCCAGAGGCTGCAGCACCTGGGAAAAGGATTCGAAAGCCTTCCCTGTTGTATGAGGGATTCGAAAGCCCCACAATGGCTTCAGTGCCAGCCTTACAACTGACTCCTGCCAACCCACCACCCCCAGAGGTATCCAATCCCAAAAAGCCAGGACGGGTTACCAACCAGTTGCAATACCTGCACAAGGTAGTGATGAAGGCTCTGTGGAAACATCAGTTTGCATGGCCCTTCCGGCAGCCTGTGGATGCCGTCAAACTGGGTCTGCCGGTGAGTTGAGAAGTTGGAGCGGGGAGGTGTGGGAATGAACAAGAATGTGTGTGCGTGGGGGGGGGTGGGCTGTTTAGTATAGATGCTGCGGCCCCTAGGGATTTCCCATCCTCCCCCCTCCCCCCATAGGGCAGATAGCCACCACATTACCAGATTTCTGGATTCTTGGTCCTTTGTGATTGATCCATCCTTTTGCTATCTTGGCATCTCTCATTGTGTCCTCCTTGTGTCCTTCCTTAACTTTTGTGCCCTGGCTCCATTTTACAGATTCCCACCCCGGGTTGGGAGAGGACCACGGTGGCAAAAATTCTTAGCTTCTTCCTCTCCCTCATGCAGCCCATGGATAGCCAGCCCCAGAGGTAATGTCACAGGATGGGAAAACTTCCAGAGTGGGTGTGGGAGGTGGGTGGTTAGAGGAGAACAGTAGGGGCCTCCTACTGGATGTTAAGAATCCTATTCCATTTTTTTCTGTCCTGTAGTTTAATTGGGGCCGCAGTTTAGGGGGACTTATGTACTCCTTTGATATGGGGTATGTATGTGAGTGTGTGTTGGGGTCAGTAGTTTGCCTAGGAAAACAGGCATACATTTTTCAATGGTTCTGACCTAGGTTTGTTTATTTGTTTAGGATTATCACAAAATTATAAAGCAGCCTATGGACATGGGGACTATTAAGAGGAGACTTGAAAATAACTATTATTGGGCTGCTTCAGAGTGTATGCAGGATTTTAATACCATGTTCACCAACTGTTACATTTACAACAAAGTAAGTATTTTTCTGTTCATTAGTAGATGGGGGGAGAGTGCTTTTATTACGAGATGTTTTGACTACACGAAGTCTAAATCTTTTACTATAGGAGATGTTCTCAGTCAGGATCTAGAAAATCTGAGAAAGGGTACCACTATACTCAGTGATGTGGCTTCAGAAATCCAGAGTTAAAAGATTATTTAAGTAGAACACTTCATACTTGGGGATGGTGGCCCTGTTAGGAATTTCCAGAGACCTGAATAGAGCAGGATCTATTTTCCTTGTCAGATCTCCTTCCCTTATTTCTGAATTATCTTTCTTTGTTGTATTATGAAAGGCAGAGTTGGGAGAGGCAGTGAGAATTGGTGTCCTAGTGTAGGAAATTCCTAGTGCTCAATGACACACACATCTAAGGGGGTGGTGGTGATGCCTGGTACTAGGAATTCCTTTGAGAAAAAGTTGGGGGGGGGGTTGGTTTTTTGCTGGCATTTGAACCTTTTTGTTTTCTGTAGCCCACTGATGATATTGTCCTGATGGCACAAACGCTGGAAAAGATTTTCCTACAGAAAGTGGCATCAATGCCACAAGAGGAACAGGAGCTTGTGGTGACCATCCCTAAGAACAGCCACAAGAAGGGGGCCAAATTGGCAGGTAGGAAGAGTGGGAGTTTTGCTAATGGAGACCAAAAGATGGGAAAGATGATCAAACTAATCTTTTTTTCTCTTTTAGCACTTCAAGGCAGTATCACCAGTGCCCATCAGGTGCCTGCTGTCTCTTCTGTATCTCACACAGCCCTGTATACTCCACCTCCTGAGATACCTACCACTGTCCTCAACATTCCCCATCCATCGGTCATCTCTTCTCCCCTTCTCAAGTCCTTACACTCTGCTGGACCCCCGCTCCTTGCTGTCTCTGCAGCTCCCCCAGCCCAGCCCCTTGCCAAGGTATAGATCCGTGGATTTCTTTTGGACAATGGGGAGGAAAAGCTTGAATGAAGTGGACCTGAGATGAAAAAGGCTTTTTTGTCTTATCTTTTGCAGAAAAAGGGGGTGAAGCGGAAAGCAGATACTACCACCCCTACACCTACAGCCATCTTGGCTCCTGGTTCTCCAGCTAGCCCCCCTGGGGGTCTTGAGTCTAAGGCAGCACGACTTCCCCCTATGCGTAGAGAAAGTGGCCGCCCCATTAAGCCCCCACGCAAAGACTTGCCTGACTCTCAGCAACAACACCAGAGCTCCAAGAAAGGAAAGCTGTCTGAACAGTTGAAACATTGCAATGGCATTTTGAAGGAGTTACTTTCTAAGAAGCATGCTGCCTATGCCTGGCCTTTCTATAAACCAGTGGATGCTTCTGCCCTTGGCCTGCATGATTACCATGACATCATTAAGCACCCCATGGACCTCAGCACTGTCAAGGTATCCACTGCATGGGGCAGATGGGATGCTCAGGCAGTGATTACAGCCTAGGGATCAATAAATATTATCAGTAACTTCTCCTTGGGGGCATGTAGCAATCATTGGTTCTTAGGATTTTACGAAATAGTAATGTGGCAATTGGGCAAGTACTTGATAAAGAGTCCGTAATTTCTGGAGTTTATATGGTGGGTTTTATATTCAGAACAACACTACTTGTATACAGTTAAGTCCTACTTATTGAAGATACTCAGGGAAGTTAAGAGGTGAAGGATAGAGGCTGCTGATCCTCCCCTGTCACTTAGAAATGATTTTTCTTCTAGACATAGATATTTCTTCAATCCACCCAAATTCCTTTGACTTCGGGGCACAAATCCTTAAAGTCATCCCCAATATGCTTTTGAGAGGGCTGCTCTTGCTCTGTCTGGGGTTGGCAGGGAATGGTGAGTCTCCCTGCCTATGCAGCTTCTGATGCTGCCTCCTTCTGCAGCGGAAGATGGAGAACCGTGATTACCGCGATGCCCAGGAGTTTGCTGCTGATGTGCGGCTCATGTTCTCCAACTGCTACAAGTACAATCCCCCAGACCACGATGTTGTGGCCATGGCAAGAAAGTTACAGGTGAGTGTCAACGTTGGGGTTTGGGAAATAAATGGGTCTGGGGAGACTTGTCACCTGCACTGCATAATCTCAATATGAGGATCTCCTAATCTTTATAGTTGTAAAATGGTGCGCCATCACCAGGTAGCTGGGTATAATTGGGGCACTATTCCCCCAGCATAGTTTTGAGTCTGCCTCTTTTTCTAGGATGTATTTGAGTTCCGTTATGCCAAGATGCCAGATGAACCACTGGAACCAGGGCCGCTACCAGTCTCTACTGCCTTGCCTACTGGCTTGGCCAAATCATCCTCGGAGTCTTCTAGTGAGGAAAGTAGTAGCGAGAGCTCTTCGGAAGAAGAGGAGGAGGAAGATGAAGAAGATGAAGAAGAGAGTGAAAGCTCTGACTCTGAGGAAGAAAGGGCTCATCGCTTGGCTGAGTTACAGGAACAGGTATATTTGTCACTAATGAGTTTACTAAGACATTCATGTCCTGTCTTTGATTATGCCTCCTGTTTTCCTAATATTCTTTTTAAATTGCTTTACTTTATGTGTTTTTCCCATTTCACATCTTGATTCTGTTTCCCCTCTAGCTTCGGGCTGTACACGAGCAACTGGCTGCCCTGTCCCAAGGCCCAATATCCAAGCCCAAGCGGAAGAGAGAGAAAAAGGAGAAGAAGAAGAAACGGAAGGCTGAGAAGCATCGAGGCCGATCCGGGGTAGACGAAGATGACAAGGGCCTTCGGGCACCCCGTCTCTCTCAGCCCAAGAAGTCCAAGAAAGCAAGTGGCAATGCTGCTGCACTAGGTCCCCCTGGCTTTGGACCTTCTGGAGGAAGTGGCACTAAGTGAGTTGTAACGGGAGAAAGCTTTCTTCCATTCCTTGCAAAGCTTTCCCTAAGCCAGGGGTCAACAAACGTTTCCTTTAAGTGGCTGGGTGACAGGGATGGACTTTTTGAGGGCCACAGGGTCTCTTAAGCTACTCAGCTCTGATGGGACAGTACAAAAGGAGCTTTAGGCAATAAAGATGAGAACATGAATGTATCTTCCAATAAAACTTCATTTAAACAAGTGGCAGGCCAGATTTGGCCCAAGGTCTATATCCCATTCTGTAAACCAGTGAGTCCATCCTTGTTTGTTCTTGTTTTCCATGGTGGGGTGTGGGGTAGGTTAGTAGTGCTTTAGGGAACAATAAGATAGATGTACTGATGCCAGCATATTTATATCTAATTTTCAAAGCCCAAATTAAATGTTAAATGGTTGGCATTCCCTAATGTAGTGTCCCAGCTCTGACTCACTCCTTTGCCTTAATGGGAAACCAAGCTGCACGCCAGGTAGGAAGTCCAAATTATTGGATTGAGCAGTGGGAACATACTGGGAGAGGTTAAGGATGCTTCTCTAATTGAGAGGGGTTTTTTTGCCCATAGATTGCCAAAAAAGACCACGAAGATGGCCCCACCTACTCTGCCTACAGGCTATGATTCGGAGGAGGAGGAAGAAAGTCGGCCCATGAGTTATGATGAGAAGCGGCAGTTGAGCCTGGACATCAACAAATTACCTGGGGAGAAGCTGGGTCGAGTTGTGCACATAATCCAAGCCAGAGAGCCCTCTTTACGTGACTCAAACCCAGAAGAGATTGAGATTGATTTTGAAACACTTAAGCCATCCACGCTTAGAGAGCTAGAACGTTATGTTCTTTCCTGCCTTCGAAAGAAACCTCGGAAGCCCTACAGTGAGTATAAATGTGGTCCACCCGTCTTCATGAGATTCTGAGGACAATTTGGAAAAGGGGTCGGTGTTCAAGAAAGGAACTTGGCCACACCAGGGTGCGATAACACTAAGATGTATGCTTTCTTTTTCTAGCCATTAAAAAACCTGTGGGAAAGACAAAGGAGGAACTCGCTTTGGAGAAGAAGCGGGAACTAGAAAAGCGGTTACAAGATGTTAGTGGGCAGCTCAATTCCACCAAAAAGCCCCCCAAAAAAGGTGAGTATCCTGTAAACCACTGTAAGTTCACTGTATTTTGCCCTACTGTCTTGTCTTCACAAATGGAGATCAGAATTAACACATTTTTAACTTTGTTATGCAGCAAGTGAGAAAACAGAGTCCTTGTCTGCTCAGCAAGTAGCAGTGTCACGCCTCAGCGCTTCCAGCTCTAGCTCAGACTCCAGCTCCTCATCTTCATCTTCCTCCTCTTCAGACACCAGTGATTCAGACTCAGGCTAAGGGGCCAGGCCAGATGGGGCAGGAGGCTCCGCAGGACCGGACCCTTAGACCACCCTGCCCCACCCCTTCCCCCCTTGCTGTGCCGCTTCCTCATCTCACCCCCTACCTGCACTGTAGGAGAGCTGGCTCTGCCGGGGTAGGGATGCAGGGACATTTACTGAAGGAGGGAACAATGGACAAAATAAGGTTGAGTTCCCAGCCCCATAGAAAGTGGCCTCTTGGGCATAGAGCCTCCATTCAAAATGTCTTGAGGCAGGGCAGGTAGACTGAGTGGGCAAAGACCCTAATAGGGGGTTACCTGAGGCCATAGCTACCCTGTTTACTTGTAAAGGCCCAGTTTTGAGGTTGATTGGTTCTAATTTATTTTAAGCTAGGTAAAGCTGAGGGTAGAGGGGACATGGTCACCCTCAGCCTCCATGGGGAGGGAAGAAGGGGGAGCTCATTTTTTACGTTGACATTTTTCTACTCCGTTTTCCCTTTTTCTCAAATTGGGGCCCCTGGGGGTTTCTGTCATCTACCCATTTGGTCCCCTGGATTGTCTGTTGATTCTAACTTGTAAATAAAGAAAGTATTATTCAAGTTTGACTTACCTTAATGTTGTTTCTATGGTACTTAAGAAATAAATCATGGTAGAATTGTCTTGAGAATTTTGATGCAATTATTTTTGAGATGAGAAAAAGGCAGAGCCATCATGTAGTTAGATTGTCTTGGGTTTTATACACACACCCCCATAGGGTGTTGATGTCATAAAAGTATATACATCTGCTCCTTGTAAAGCGAGTCCATCAAAATAACCTTTAGGTTCATGATTTGCTGTGGTTTAGAGGAAGAAAAGCAAACCTGGCTCATGCATGCCTTAATCAGGAGTTTAGATCTCAAGACTTGAGGGGAGGCTGAAGTTTTCCTCTGCTGAGTGGGTGTGTAGATTGAATACACTGTGTGAAGGGGATGGGAAGTAGCCAACAGCAGGTACTTTAGGGCATTGGGCATCTGCCTACTTGTATGATTTGCCACTTTAGTTTCAAATTGCAGGTTGAGAGAGCCCTGCATAGTTTATTAGTATGCCATTTCAGAGCATGACAGCAATTCTCACCAAGTTCAAATCACAAAAGCACCTCCATAAGTTGTAGCCCTTCTCTTGCTTCAGGGGGAGAGGGGCTGCTAGTTCAGGGATCTGGGACATGTGAGTTCTGAAATTTGGGCTTTACAGAATAAGACATTTAGTACAATGGGGCATAGTAGGAAAACTGAATTTTGAAATAAGGCTGTGAATTGGGAATAAAGCAAATGGTTTATACCATAAATAATGTTGAAAGAAACAAGGTATAGGGTGGAGGTATAGTGAAGATTTTGAAAGCCATGATTCTCCAGCCCTCATTACATATTAGGACTTGCAGAGCTTTTAAAAGCTGCATTTATTTCTGGATTCCGTGGTTATGAATTCTCAGCAAATTGGGGCCTTGGCAACAATTTTTAGAAGCTGAGAAGATGGATGTGCAGCCAGGATTGAGAACTTGCAAAGTCCTTTACTTAGTATTAAAAGAGAAGAGAACCTTGACTGGGCTTTTTGGCCAACTTAAGAGTTGTGAGTGACCTCAACTTCCTTTTGAATTCTGGTCCTCTTGAGTGTTAGAAAATATTTTGAAAACTACAAGTATTTTATAGAGTTTTGTTGTGGGACAGGAATCCAAGTCTTGGAATAAATGTTGAGGTTACAGTTTCATACAGATGCATGTCTGGGACTACAGGCAAATCATGACAAGCAGGGTTCTTTGGGAAAGAAGACTGAGTTCTTGGGAAAGTGAAAGGCAGCAAGAAAAGAAGACCCAAACATGAGATGGATTGACTCCCATGAAACAAGCCATAGGCCTGACTACAGGAGCTGAGCAGGGCTGTTGAGGATCAACATTGTTAATAGGGTTGCCAGGCTTCAGCTGACTCCAAGAGTATGTAACGTTTCAGAAGGAATTTCAAGTTAAAGTTGGGTTAATTTGGGGAGGAGGCTACATATATTATTGTAGAACCATTGTTTTTAAATTTTTTGGAAAATCTTTTAGGAAAGGAGAGAGAACATCGATTTGTTTTATTCATTAATGGTTGCTTATCGTATGTACCCTGACCAGAGTTCAAATCCTAACCTTGGTGTATTGGGATAACACTAACCTACCCATCTGCCTGTCCAGGGCTTAGTTAATAGACTCAAGACAGACTGTAGCTGCAATCCCCTTATGTTCATATACTCTTAAAATTTTTTTAATTGTAAAAAGTTTTAACTATTAAAAGGTGAGTTTCTCAAGCACTGGCTAGGATGTGGAGGAAAGGGAACCCTGTCGCCCTGTTGGTAGGAATGCAGACTTGTGCAGCCACTGTGGAAAGCAGTATGGAGATACCTCAAAAAATTAAAAATGGACCTGCCTTTCCATCCAGTGATCCCACTTCTAGGAATATATCCAGAGGAACTCAAAACACTTAATTCAAAAGAACATAAGCATACCTTTATGGCAGTGTTTACAATTGCCAAGATAGGGAAGCAGCCCAAGTATCCCATCAACAGATGAGTGGATTAAGCAACTAGGGGACTTTTATACAATGGAATGCTACTTGGCCATAAAGGAAAATTTTACCCTTCGCCAACAGTGTGGATGGACCAGAACACTATGCTAAGTGAAATAAGCCAGTCAGAGAGAGACAAATACTGTATGAGCTCACATGTAGAATCTAATGAGCAGATTGAAATAACAAGGACAATGGGGACAGACTCATAAATGGAAAGCAGGATGATAACGGGGGGGGGGTTGAGGGGTGGAGGGATTGAGGAAAAAGGATTCATGGATATGGACAACTGGTGATTGCTGGGTGGAGGTGGGTATAAGAGGACTAAATGGTAATGGAAAAAAATACAATAAAGATTAAATCGGGGAAAGAAAGGTTTCTGACATTGTACCTTTGGAGGCACCTTAGGATAGTTTCCTATATAACCTGACTTGAAAATAACCCTAAATGCTGTAAGAAGGAGGCCTGGCTTATCTGCTTGACTGCAGTCTGGCTGAGACTGGGAAAGTGGCCCTGAACATGCAGTACACCCCCCACCCTGCTACATCAGTAGGCAGTTTACATAGTATGTGGACTTGCTGATCATCAACCTTTTGGGAGAGTCCCTGACCTGTTCCCTGTCTGACCCTTGAGGCTTGTTTGAGCCAGTCTGTCTTTTGATTTACTTTTCTCCCTTAGTCCAAGCCCCAGCTCTATCCTGTCCCATCCTCTTTGAACATTGTAATGATTTCAGGAGTCAGACTGAGTGCCGTCTTGGTTTGTACAACTGCCTTCCACAGTAACTGATCTCCAGCACAACTAACACTGCGCGTTTTCCTCCATGCTCTTCCCAGCTCTTGGAATTGTGTTCCGCTGCCTCTGCTTTTTATTTTTTTTCCTTCTTTTCTTCATCTCTTGCCATTTGCTCCCTCTTGAATGTTTCCATAAAGAGTATATATTCAGTCAACATATTTTATCGAATTTCCTATATTGCTTTTTATTTCACAATAAACTCATGCTAAGTTGAGGTGTAGGGATGAAGTCAGAAGCCTGTTCTATCAATAGAATCCAATTATTAAGCATGGTAACAGTGGTTGTATTGACTGACTTCAAGATAAAAGGATGACTTTTATCTTCCCAGACTATTCAACCTGCTTGAACCCTATTGTGGGACCTCAGTCTCAGCTCTGCAAACCTAGCTCTTAGGTTTGCTCAGGACTATCCTTACTGGAAAGCCCTGCTTCCCTGAGGGACCAGCATGAGGGGCTCCCAGGACAAGGACCAGAGATTCTTTGGAGCCTACCCAAAATAAATTTGGAGGTCTCCCTGGGCAACTAGAAAGGGAGGTGGGAAGGAGATGTGGAAATGGTAAAAGGGAACTGATCCGATATTTCATGATCTCACATCCTTCTTTCCCCTTTCCTGGTTCACCTAGGTTCAAGCTCTTTCCAAAGTCCCACTAGCTGGTCTCCAGCCCAGAATGAGACAGATTGCTGCCCCATAATTTGCATGCTGGGAGTGAGGAAAGGGACAACATTAGGCAACTGCAGGGTTTATTTGTTTGTTTGTTTTTAAATTTAAGTGGTTCTAGCAGCACAATATGCAGAGATCTATAGAGAATTTAGGAGAGTTCTGACCTGAGAGTGCTAATCCAAGATCTGTGAAGGCAAATTGCCTGAATGCCGGTGGTGCTGAAGCTGCAAGAATGAAAGGGTTAGTGCTTTCAGAAAAGGCTAGAAAGTTGGAAACGCCACGATAAGGACTTGAATTTTTATCCCAAAGACTTGAATAGCTCACATTTATTGAGCATTTACTACGCCAAGCACTGTACTAGAAAGAAAGAAAGCAGGAAACTAATCTCATTTAGCTCTGTGAGTAAGTCTTTTCTCCATTTAACAGATGAGGAAGTTAGTTGCCCAAAGTCGCAACAGCCAGTGAGCGGTGGAGGGGGGACTTGAACCCAGAAATCTGTCTCCAGGAGCTACTACACTAGGGTCCCAATACTGTGAGCTGGTGAGCAGCTAGGAGACACATACTTTGAAGAAATTACAGTAGAGAAAATCGTGGGTTTGTGAGGGGTCAGGAATGGACGCAGAGTGATAATTTAGAAAGCAGTTGCTGCACTTGGCCCCGGCAAGTAGGGATACTGGTTTGGGATGGAGAGGCAGTGATGTAGATGCAGAGACACGGAGAGACCCAGAGCTTTGCAGTAGTGGAAGTTTGATAGTTTGTTGACTAAATGAGTGTCACCTGGCTGACTGGCGGTGGCGAGTGAAACCCCAGCAGCTAGCAGAAAAGGCTGGCTCTGAAACACTTGTTGATCTGAGTCACAGAGGGTCTTTGGCGCCACCTGGTGAGCATGTTATTCATGACTTCCTGAATGTGCAGATATTTCTGTGCCCACCCTCCCATCTCTAGGTTCTTTCCTTTCCTTCTTTCTTCCCTACACTTTAACTTTTCAAACATGAGCTTCACTGTGACGGCGCAGAGGCCTCATCTCCTGTGACCTCTGAAGCACCTCCCGTGCTTCCCCTGGTCCCGTGACGCCGCTTGTACCCTCCTACTTTTCACACAGCCTCTCCTAGTCTGCTCCTCAAGTCAGCCTCAGCCTTCCACAAGATATTGTTGTCCCTGTTACTTTCTTTGGTCCTCTTCTCCTTATTTGCACGATGTCACTAAGCAATTCTACCCATTCCTCTGGAGGCAACTCCCACCCATAAAATCTGTCTGTTCAGACCTTTCTCCAATGTTTCAAGTCCGTTTCTCAGCCCCCTGATGGCAATGTCCCACAGGCTCCTGGCACTCAATACATGTCCAGAAGATTCTATCTTTTTCCTGAAACTGTCCTTCTATGACTTCTCTGTTTATGTAATAAGCACTTATACAAAATTCATTAATATGTCAGACACTTAGGAGAACCTTTACAGTTTTAAGTCCTCACAATAACGCCATGAGGTAGTCATCATCCTTTACAGATGAGGAAATTGAAGCTCAGAGATATTCGGTAACAGAGCCAGGATTATTAATGTATCATTGTTCTCCCAGTCATTTAAACCAGAGCCTGGTGATCTGCCAGGATTTCTGCCCCTTGTTCTCTTGCCCCTCACTGTTCACCCATCACACCTGTTCACCTTCCTCTGTCACTTCTTTCCTATCAGCGCCCCCTTTGGGCCATGACTCTCTTCTTACTAGTCTTCCGTCCACAACCTCATTTCTATCTGATTAATCTAGGTCCCACACTGTAGCTGCCAGAGAGATTCTTCAGAAAATAAATCTGCCTGATCATATTGCTTATTACCTTTAAGTTTTAAAGTTCTTTGCAAGACTTACAAGGCCTTTATATAGCCCTTTTTACCTCTATGAGGTTATGTCCCTCATTCACCCTTCCTTGAACTCTGTGATCAACTCAGAGCAAAAGACGGGCATTCTCAGATTCTCTCCCATGCTGTTTATTGCCACTGGGACTTGACACATGCTGTTCGCTCTGCCCAGAATATCCTCCTTCTCCCATCAGCAAATCCTACAGAATCTCCAAGAACAACTTGTTATCTCCAGTATAAAGACTTTTCTAACTGTCCTTTCATCCCCTATGATCTCACACACACACACACACACATACACACACACACACACCCTTCCAAGGGACCTCACTGAGCTAACTATACTGGGCCCTCTCCATTCAACCACTCTCCTACCTCCAAACTCCAGCAGCAGGGTCTTGTATTGAGTTAGCATGGCCTATCGTGGCTGTTCTGCTCATCAGCCATGGAGGAGAACTCTCCCAATGAACAATCAGACTGACCTTCCATTTTCAGTTCACACTTAAGCACTTCCTTCCTCCTTAATTTTGCCCCCTCGTGCATACATGTCTCCCACACCTGCCTTTTGTGGTGGGGACTGTGTCTTGTTCTTTATAGCCTTGACCCTCCCAGTGCCTGGAGACACAGTTTAAATATAAGCATAAATGATGGTTATACCACCTCTTGGCATTTGTATTCATTCAGGTTCCACAGCACAGATTCCAACAGGAGGCTCATGAGCCCTGCTCTAGGGCTTGCGGATCCAAGAGCTGAGGTTTGGACAGGTGTATCATCCAGGTGTGCTAACCACACGGTAACCAACTCTATCTGATTTGCTCGAGGCTGAGGAACTTCCCAGGACATGAGACTTGTAGCAATAAAACTGAGGAGATCCCGGGAAAATTGAGACAAGTGGTCAACTCATGAATGGGAGAGATTATTGTCATTTTAGTCATGTAGAAAGATAGTGAGAACTAACGTACACTAGGCATTTATCATTTTCCAGTCCCTATTTCTGCCACTTTACGTACATCATTTCATGATTCTCAAAATATCCAGTTCCTGGTCATTAGATTATATTATGCCCACTTAAAAGAAAAGAAAACAGAGGTTCACAGGGGTCTATTAACTTGGCCTAAGTCATCGATTCCAAAGTCCATGCCTTCTTGCTGTGCCATGTTGTCTCTGGGGGCCATCAGTCACCTTCCTCCCTCACACCCTGCCCCACCCCCTGCCAATAGACCTCTCTCCCTGAGGACCAGGCCTGTCACCTCCAGTTAAGGTGGCCAAGATAAGAATAGCTCTTTATGCAAGTAAGAGGAACCAATCATCCTTGCCAAATTTCATGTATTTTGAGGTTCTCGTATAACAGGTAAATATCTATACATAATCTTTCTTGTGTGTGTTTGCCAAATGAGGACACTGCAAATCTTGCCAGTTAAGTTAATGTTTGATTCGAGGTTGGAGGAGAAAAGGAATTCTCCAGGAATAAGAATTTTTGTCAGGTATTAATTTGAAAAAAAAGAATGTTTCTAAAGTGAGCCTCTACCAACTACAACTGTCATCCCTCCAAGAGGCCATTGATAATTCTTGAGACTATGAGAATGGGTCAATTGATAGATATTTTCTCCTCTTCTGTACCTGCGATGTATATATCAGAACTGGCTTCCCATAAAGGCAGTTTGTAAAGACACCGAGAGTTCTTCTGAAAATGGTTATTACCTGTCTGTCCTCCTGCCTAGTCTGTATTTCTCAGCCAGAGTTGCTGCAAAAAAGGGGACAGTTTTATAATTTCCTCATCTTTTTGCTTCTTTCTTTCTCTCACTATCTCAAAAAAAGCAGTTATCACAGTTTTCTAAGTTTGTTTGTGTGCTTTTAATTGTAAGTAACCCCAGGGAACTAAAAGCTGAAAAGTTACTAACAGAGTGGTAGTTACAAACAGCCAGGAGTCCTCACCCCTATCAGCCTGAACTGTAGTGCTCTTTGATGGGAAGGAGAATGATGGTTGTTCTAGATCCATGGTTTTTTGTTTTGTTTTTATAATTTATATGTTTGTTTGTTTATGTTTAGAGAGAGGGGAAAGAAGAAAGAGGGAGAGAAACATCACTGTGTGATTGCCTCTCACTTGCACCCCCAACTGGGGACCTGACGTGCAACCTAATCATGTGCCCTGACTGGGAATCAAACCAGCGACACTTGGTCCGCAGGCCGACGCTCAATCCACTGAACCACAGCAGCCAGGGCTTAGATCTATGGTTTTTTATTTGAGAAAGAACAGCGGTGCCCAGTCCCGTAGAGTTCCTGTATCAGATTTCTGATTACACCTGCTGCCTTCCCTAAGGGACTCTCCTACGTGGCCCCCAGTTTTCTAGGGTCTAGTCAATGACCTGTTCTTGAGACTGGCCATGAACCTGTGCTTAGACTTTCCCTTAAAATTCTGCATCCTGTTCTAGACCTGATTCTAACCACAGTGACCCAAACCACTGATCTGCTGTTCTTGAGTCCATCTCCTGCTCCTCAAGCTGATCCCCAGTATCATTTTCTTCCATCACTAACTTTGGTCTCTCAAAGAGATCCTGCAGAACCCCATTGTGACTTGATCAATGATTTGGCCAGGAGAAAAAAATTGAGTGCAGGAAAGAATGATGAGCAACTCCGGGGCCAGCTTGGGGTTGAGAGGCTAGTTCAGAGAGCAGTCTGTGAGTGGGAGTGGTGGTGAGGGCCCATTTCAGAGAGATATACAAAACAAAATAGAAAAGACCTTGTTTCTGGGGAGTCTAAGGAAGCTGAGAGTGAAGAAGAAAACTGGGGAAAAGGACACTGACACTGAGCTCTTGCTAACTGCCAGGTATTTTGATGGACACTTTTTATACTTACCTCTTTCAGTCTACACAACAGCCCTATCACCTATGCATTGCTATTCTTGTTTTAGAGATAAGGAAAATCTAACAATGTGCATAACATCATTAAGCTAGTGAGACAGGATAATGCTGATTTCACAGTTTATATTCTTTCTTCTATTCCAAAGGTGTGTGACTATGTTCTAGATATAAGCAAGAAAGAAATTCAAATGTGAAACTTAGAAAAAATATCCAGATATGGTCAATTCTACCAATTTGAACCAAAGAATAAGGCTGAGGGCGTGCACACACACACACACACACACACACACACACACACACACACAATTCTTTCTCTCTTCTCTCTCTCTCTATCTATCTATACCTTTTTAAGTGTAGCTTCTGCCCAAGATTCCTCCCTGCTGTAGGAAATTAATTTATTTCACCAAGCCCAACTAATTGAACTTAGCTGAAGGACTGTTAGGAAGTGTGAAGACACAATGAAGAAATGAAACAGCCTTTTCCCCAAATACAAGCGAGGGAATTCCCAGCGATTGCTTTTGCTGTGTGAAGAGGAAGAAGGCTAAGTGGAAATTATTCACTTTGGACTGAGTAATACCTGAACAGTGATTATTTGTATCTACTATCTCTCCTAATCCTCCCTTCAGGCTTGGCTTAGACACTGGGACCTTTATGAAGGATAAGGCGTATGGGAACAGGGGTGTAGGAGGTGAAGGAGATGGAGCTGTGACTAGGTGGGCAGGACTGTGAGAGGAAAATGGGGTGAGGTGGTGGTCTCTGGGCTTGCATTGACCATGAAAGAAGGACAGAAAAGGATGACAAAAATTATAGACCAGGAGTAAACAATTACAAGAACTATGTAAGATTTTGTATCTTCTTCATTTTTACTATGTTTTATTAATCTTGTCTGTTTTCTGAATAGGATTGACAGTAAAATCTTTAACATGGAGAAAAGTAAAAAATTATAAACCATCTTATTATTTTTACAATTGAATTCCCTCTTGGTGTTCATAAGATGACTATAGACAGCGTTATAGTACTTTTGACTATAGTAGATTTTTTTCAAAGGATAAGATTAACTGAAGCAATTGTAGGACTCCAAGATAAAATGAGACTGTGCTTTGAACCTATGGATGAAAAAGTCAAATTTCATGTATATATTTAATCATGCAATGCAGCAAAATGTTAAAGGCATTACATAATGCTTGTTTTATTTTAGTTAAAATATGAGAACTAAATATTTTAAATATTTAAATATCTATTACAGAGGAGTAATTACTTGTTCAATAGGTGGCATACATCAATTCATGGGTTCAGATTCCAGTGACCTCTCATTTAGTCTTCTATTTTCAAGTATGGCATAGCATACACACACACACACACACACACACACACACATTGTGAAAATTCTAAACATACAGAGAAGCTGGAAAAAGTACCAAGAATGCTTGAATACCCATAACATAGATTCAATGACTGCCAAGATTTTTCTATTTGTTTCAACTGTGTAAGTTTGTGCATCTGAAACCATTTCAATAAAGACATCATGGCATTTCATCACTAAATACTTTAGCATTAAGATGTCTTGCTATGTATTCATAGTACCATAATCATAATGAACAAAAATGAAAGTAATTTCCTAATATTATTGATTACCCAGTCCATATTTAAATGTTCCTGTTTGTCTCAAAAAGTGTCTTTACATGTGTTTCCCCCCAATCATGTTGCCTAGAATCATCCACTAAATTGTATTGTAATGTCTCTTAAGTCCCTTTTAATCTCTCCTCACCACATTATTTTTAAAAATATTTTTAAAATTTATTTTAGAGAGAGGGGAAGGGAGGGAGGAATAGAAAGAGAGAAACATCTCCCAGGGACTGAATCTCCAAACCCACAACCCATACATGTGATATGACCACGACTCGAACCAGCGACCTTTCTCTTTGTGGGTCAATGCCCAGTCAACTGAGCCACTCCAGTCAGGGCCCCACCTGAAGATTTCTTACGCTGCCTTTTTAAAGAAACCAAGCAGACTGTCTTGCAGAGTATCTCACATTCCGAATCTGTATGATGTTTCTTAATGGTTTCACTTGACTTATTCCTCTAATGTATTTTCCACAAATTAGAGCTTTGAGCCAAAGGCTTGATCAGATTTAGATTAAAGATTTTTGCAATAATTCAGATCTCTCTCCTCTATAAAGATATTCTCTCCCTTTTGCCACTAGCAAGCAATCTATGGGCATGAGACTTTGTCACAATGTGACTCTAGTTCCCCATCACCTGTTCTCCTAATGGTTTAATATCTACAGTGCTGTCCCTGATTGTTGGATCACATTAGAGTGCAAAATGCTAACTTTCTAGTTCTATTATTTTGTCTACATTTATTAGCTGACAGTCATCTAAAGTGAAGAACTTCTCTCTTCGTAGTTCCTTCTGAAAAGTTAGGATAGATAGGCTTGTTTTCTTCAAGTACCAATTTTCTGTGTTAGGAATTCAAATATGACCTCCAGTGGTGACAGTAAAGTTCTGTTGTTGCCTGTTTGTTCCATCTTTATTGGGTCATTATTAGGGACACATGGATTTTTATATATTCAATGATTTAAGTCGATTGTGGTCATTTTTCTGATGCTCAAATTGTCCAAAATAAAACCCCTTCAAGATGGCTGCTCATTTGACAAAACTCTATTAGTCTTTGAACACGTCCTTGTTTTCTAAAACATGCTTGTCTTATATTTTCCCTAATCCAGACTTCTCCAAGAAGCTCCATCTCTTTTGTGAATAGTGGTATTTGGAAACTACAGTTGGTTGGTGCACTAGGGATGCTCATTGCTGCTGAGGTATCATTGGTTCCAGGCTCTTCATTGGTTAGGACTAAGATTTATAGATATATAATAAATTATTATTTAAAGTTGACATTTGTTATAATTCAGCTTCTTTTTTCTTCCTTTATATACACTCAAGATCTTGGTTCCTAATTACATTACATCAGTAATTACTGATTTGCTCTATCCTATAATATACATAACATAGTTTCAAAATGACATACAATATTACTATTAACAATGACTATTAAAACTATTGAGTGATACTTGACATTTTTGGTATTTTTTGTCCTTAAAATAAATTCCACTAAAAATATACAGTATTTTTTCTAATTACCTTAACTAATATTTTAATTAATTGCTTTAACTAACATTTTCTCTGTGTGCTTCTGTTTTAGATTTTATAATTTTTTGTTTAATTTTTATAAAAATTGTAAAGCATTTATATGTTCCAAAAGTCAATGTTGCCCTGGCTGGGTAGCTCACGTGGTTAGAGTGTTGCCCCAATATGCCAAAGTTGCAGATTCGATCCCTGATCAGGGTACATATGGGAGACCACTGATCAATGTTTCTCTCTCACAATGATGTATCTCTCTCTCCCTCTCCTTTCTTCTCTCTCTAAAAGCAATAAAAAATGTCTTTGGGTAAGGATAAAGAAATCAACAACAACAAGAAAGATCTTCCTCATTCTGTCAACTCTTTTTTACCCCATTGTGGATGTGCCATAGCTTTTTCAACTATTCCACTCTTATTGAATATATTTCCAATCTTTTGCAATTGCAAAAAATTGGCATGTCCATCTTCAATGGCAGATGACTATTTAATAATGACTACTTACATAAGTTTGGCATTCCCTTACACATATTACAATATATTTTAGAAGAAAAATATTACTTATTTTGATTTGTTTTTAATTAACATTCTTCAGAACACTTGAGTTTCATGATAATTCAGGAATACTAGGTGTGCTTCCTGGTGAATGTGCAGACCAATAAATTTGACAAAAGTAAGATGTTTAGACTAGTGCTTGGCACAAGAGTTCAGTAAATGAAAGATAATAGTAATGAAAGTAATAACAGCAGAAATTTTATTATTTATTTTTCTTTATTTGGGCATGCCATTAGAAAATTGAGAGCTGAATGGACACATTTTACTTTTTAGTCAGTTTGTGGTTTCAACATTTATTGAGTGATCACCATGGTCCAGGTGTCATGTTTTGAACTTGTACTTGGAGCAGAGTCACAGACCGAAGGCCTGAATGAAGGGGTGAAGGGCAACTGGGAATCCATCCACATCTCAGGAGTGGGTTTGAGGCTCTAGGGAGGAGGCAGCAGAAAGTTTCCAGGGGCCAGAAATGCCAGGAAGTCCTCTCCTTGGGAGACTAGGGCTTGCTCAGATTTGGAGCCTCTGACCAGGGGAAGTCAAACCACAAGATGGAGCCAGATCACAGTTAGTGCACCCTGAGAAGTGACTGCTCCCCTAAAGGCATGGTCACTTCCCAGGAGGCTTCCCAGGAGGTTAAAGAAGAAAAGGAGCCTGCGAGGATGGCTGCAGAAGCATCATCCAGAACTTGTCCAAGACCAGAGACTCCCTGTCCCTTCCCCTCCCTCCCCTGAGAGCCTAGTTCAGTAGATCTGGGTGAAGCCTGCACTTTATAAAGGGCTTCCTTTATGTTCATTCTGATTTGAAAACCACTACTCTATACCACTCATTTGGTCCTTGACATAAACTAGCTTTTCTCTGTGTTTGTATTTTTTATTTTATTCACAGTAAACCAAAATCTTCTAGGCCACATATTTATGAAACCAGAAAAATCAGCATTTGTATTGCCTGTCACTACCAGAACCAATAAGTAAAAACAAGAATTGAATCTTTATGGTTGCTTTATTCAGATGGCCAGCAATCTGAGAAGATGGCAGGTTATGTACCCTGAAAGACCATCTTACATTTCATTTCTAGCTGACCTTTTTTATAAGAAGAAAAGTGTAGGTAAGGGGTTTGGAACTCAGAAAAAAGGTTAATCAAATAGGAGCTGCAGTCTGGCAATTTTCCTAGCATCCTTCCATCTGTTGACTGGTGATTCTTCATCTGTGTCCTAGGCTGCAGACATCACTTCCCTGGAGCACAAGGGCTCAGATATCCTCTTGATTGCTTGCAAGTCCTCCTAGGGCACAAAGGTCAAGTTGCTTATGATCTCCTGGAGTCAGGGTGGGTCATACCTTCGGCTCCTGGAAGAATAGTGTTTTACATGCATTAATTACTAAGCTTATTAACTATAACTTAAAAATTTTTCCAACTCTTGAGTTCTCACATCATTTAGAGTGTTCAAGTCAGTCTTTCTTACACTTCCCTATTTTTTTCTCTTTAATCCTCATCAGAGGAGACTTATTAATTGCTTTTTAGAGAGAGAGGAAGAGAGGGAGGAAGGGAAAGAGAGAAGAAAGGAGGAAGAGAAACATTGATTCGAGAAAGAAGCACCAATTTTATCCAGGCTCGGACCAGGTCTCGCATGTGCCTGGACATGGGACTGAACCTACAACCTAGGCATGTGCCCTGACCAAGAATCAAATCTACAACCTTTCGGTTTTGGTACGACGCTCCACCCAACTGAGCCACACCAGTCAGGGCTAGACCTCCCCTCTTACCAGACACCTGCAGAGCTACTCTGCTGCCTTCTTAACTGATATGACTGATCCCAGGATGAGGAAGTAGCCATCTTATTTAAGCATCAATACACTCTTTGTCATGCAAACATCTCTAGGAAATGTAGAAAAAGATGATGCTGTAGGTCATAGCTAGACACCAATGACCTCTTCATTACAGGGTAAATCTGGTCAAGAATGGAATTCTCATGAAACTTTCCTCTTCCTGCACCTTTCAGAACTGGTGTTGGTTTCACATAGTTGCAACAAACAGACTATTCTGCATCCCATTCACTGCACATCTGAATTCAGGATGCAAATTTCTTGAAGTCCTTGTGAAACAGTTCATTCACAGTAACAGACAACAAGCCTTGAATTAGAGTCAAGTGAAGCTGGACCAGCCTGAAGTTAACTGCCAATCCCTAGTACCAGGTGGTCACACTCAGTGGCCATCACCCAGGATCCTCTCTTCCAAGTCCCAGCATCCCTCACACCCTGGGAGAGGTAGCGAAGGGCTGGTGAAAGGATACAGTGTAAACATCACTAATAAATTTTTTGCTGCTAGCCAGGGCTTTTGGTAGAGCAAGAATGCGTGTGTGTCACCTGTCAGGATGGCTATCATCAATAAACCAACAAACAAGTGCTGGTGAGGATGTGAAGAAATGGGAACCCTTTTATACTGTTGGTGGGAATGCAGATTGGTGTAGCCACTGTAGAAAGCAGTATGCAAATACCTCAAAAAATTAAAAATGGATCTGCCTTTTGACTCAGCAATCCCACTTCTGGAAATATATCTGAAGGAACCCAAAACACTAATTCAAAAGAAATAAGCATCTCTGTGTTCATTGCAGCATTATTTACAATCATCAAGATATGGAAGCAGCCCAAGTGTCCATCAGTAGATGAGTGGATAAAACAAGAATGGGACGTTTACACAATGGAATACTACCTGGCCATAAAAAGAAAATTTTACCCTTTGCAACAATATGGATGGACCCAGAGAACATTATGCTAAGTTAAATAAACCAACTAGAGAAAGACAAATGCCATATAATTTTATTTATATGTGGAATCTAATGAACAAACTGAACTAACAAGGAAAATAGGGATAGACTGATAGATGGAGAGCAGATGACAGCTAATGGGGGAAGGTAAAGAGATGGAGGAATTGAGCAAAAAGGAAAAAGGATTCATGGACATGGACAAGAGTGTGGTGATTGCTTGGAGGAGGGAGGTATACAGGGACTAAATCATACTGGGAAAAAATACCATAAAGATTAAATCAAAAAAGAAACAAAAAAGAAAGTGTGTGTGTGTGCAGCTGCATGAGTATGTGTGTACCTGCGTGTATGTGTCTGTGTGCCTGCGTGTGTCTGTGTGTGTATGTTGGGAGAAGGAAGGGTTGCTAATTGGTGCCCCACAAGTCCATAGGAGTCCATGTTGTCACCTGAGTTAGGTGAGTTCAGGGGTCAGGGAGAGAAAAGAGAATGTGTCAGTCTCATCCAGAATACATGATATGCTGAGTCTCTGAGCTTGTGTCCCATCCTGGGTTCTCAGGAGACAAGCCCTGTACTGACCTGAGCTGGTCCTCGGAGAGAGGAAGGGTTGCTGGGGGCAGAAGGGAAAGGACAGAGGGAAATGAGCGCGTGCCCAGCACCGGCCAGCACAGGTGCACAGGTGCAGCCTGGCCCACCAGGCTGGGAAGAGGAGAGGCTGCCTAACACCATGCTTGGGATCCCCAGGTGAAATCCTGGCTGTGACCCTCTGCTCTAGTTGCGCTATCAGGGCCTGTGGGTGGGATGAGGTGTGTGGTGTGGGGTGAGGAGACGATGATTAAGGACAGGAGCACAGGGGCGCTTTGGGCAGAGATGCAGCGTGAGTGGGTGTGAGGGGAAAGCCGATGGCGGCAGGAGGAAGATTTGTGACACAGAAACCAAAGGGCTAGGACAAGGCAGCCCAAGGTATAGCTGAGAACACTGGAAAAGGAGTCAGAAAGTCAAGGTTCATGTCCAACTCTCCCATCTCAGAGTATCATGATTGAACGAGTCTTCCCATAACTGAAGTTCAGTTTTCTGGAAATTAAGGGTTAGGATTTAATTTTACAACAATAGTGGTTAGACAATCATATACTTTATAAGTTGTTCTCCCAATATTTATTTTTTAAACATTTTTTTGGTTTATGCTATTACAGTTGTCCCAATTTTCCCCATTTGCCCACTACCCCCAGCCCACCCCTCATTCCCACAGTCAATCCTCAGACTGATTTTTATGTCCATGGGTCATGCATATATATTCTTTGTCTAATGCCTTCACCTTCTTTCAACCAGTTCCCACCTCCTATTGCCCCTCCTACAGCTGTCAGTCTGTCCCGTGTTTCTGTGCCTCTGATTCTGTTTTGCTCATTAGTATATTTTGTTCATTACATTCTAGTTATAAGTGAGATCATATGGTATTGTCTCTCATTGACTGGCTTATTTCACTTAGCATAATAGTCTCCAGTTCCATCCATGCTGTTGCAAAAACTAAGAATTCCTTCTTTTTTACTGCTGTGTAGTATTTTATTGTGTAAATGTACCATGGATTTTTTATCCATTCATCTACTGAGAGGCACTTAAGCTGTTTCTAAATCTTAGCTATTATAAATAACATTGCTATGAAGATAGGGTTACATATATTCTTTTGAACTGGTTTTTCAGGATTCTTTGGATATATTCCCAGAAGTGGAATCACTGGGTCAAAAGACAGTTCCATTTTTAATTTTTGGAGGAAATTACATACTGTTTTCCTGTGTGGTTGCCCCAGTCTGCATTCCCACCAACAATGCACTAGGGCTCCCTTTTCTCCACATCCTTGCCATCACTAGCTGTTTGTTGATTTATTAATGATAGCCATTTTGGCAGGTGTGAGGTGATATCTCATTATGGTTTTAATTTGCATCTCTCTGCTGGCTAGCGATGTTGAGCATCCTCTCATATGTCTGTAGGCCCTCTGGATATACCTCTTTGGAGAAGTGTCTATTCAGGTCCTTTACCCATTTTTTAATTGGTTTGTTTGTCTTCCTGGTGTTGAGTCATATTCATTCTTTATGTATTTTGGAGATTAAACCCTTGTCCGATGTTTCATTGGCAAATATGTTCTCCCATACAGCCACTTCCTTTTTTATTTTGTTGATGGTTTCTTTAGTTATGCAGAAGCTTTTTAATATGATGTAGTCCAATTTGTTTATTTTTTCCTGTTTCCCTTGCCCTATGAGATATATCAGCAAAATACTGCTACATGAGATATCTGAAATTTTACTGCCTATGTTCTCCTCTGGGATTTTTATGGTATCACAACTTATATTTAAGTCTTTTATCCATTTTGAGTTGATTCTGGTGTATGGTGTAAGAAGGTAGTCTAGTTTCATTTTTTTGCATGTACCAGTCCAGTTCTCCCAACACCATTTACTGAAGAGACTGTCTTTACTCCCTTGTATGCTCTTGCCTCCTTTGTCAAATATTAATTGACCATAAAGACATAGATTCATTTTTTTATTTAAAGATTTTATTTATTTATTTTCAGAAAGAGCAGAAGGGGGGAGAAAGAGAAGGAGAGAAATATCTGTGTGGGGGGGATATATTGGTTGGTTACCTCCTGCACACTCCCAACCGGAGACCCAGCCCGCAACCATGTGCCCCGACTGGTTTTGCAGGCCAGTGCCCAATCCACTGAGCCACACCAGACAGGGGAAGGCATGGGTTTATTTCTGGGCTCTCTATTCTGTTCCACTGATCTATGTGTCTCTTCTTATGCCAGCACCAGACTGTTTTTATTACAGTGGCCTTATAGTGTAGATTGATATCAGGTATTGTGATCCCTCCAATTTTGTTCTTTCTCAAGAGTGCTGAGGTTATTCAGGGTATTTTTTGGTTTTGTATAAATTTTTGGAATATTTGTTTAGATCTTGGCATTTTAATAGTAATTGCATTGAAGCTATAGATTGTTTTGGCTAGTATTGACAATTTAATGATGTTAAATCTTCCAATCCATAAACATAGTATATATTTCCATTAATTTGTATCTTCCTCAATTTCTTTCCTCACTGTCCTACTGTTCTCCAAATACAGGTCTTTTATCTCTTTGGTTAAATGTATTCCTAGGTACCTCGTTTTTGTTGTTGTTGTTGTTGTTGTTGTTGTTGCAATAGTACATGGGATTTCTTTCTTAGTTTCTCTTTCTGATAGTTCATTATTGGTGTGTAAAAATGCCACCAAGCCCTGGCTGGTGTGACTCAGTATATTGAGCATGGGCCTGTGTATGGAAAGGTCACCAGTTCAGTTCCTACACGGGCTGTCCATGATTGGGGGCATGTGAGAGGCAATCAATTGATGTACCTCTCACATGTCGATGTTTCTCTTCCTCTCTGTCTCCCTCCCTCTCCCTTCCTCTAAAAATAAATAAATAAAAAATATTTTTTAATGCCACTGGTTTCTGAGTATTGATTTTGTATCCTGCTACTTTGCCAAACTAATTTATTAATTCTAGTAGCTTTTTGGTGGAGCCTATGGGATTTTCTATTTACAATATCATGTCATCTGAGAATAATGACAGGTTTACTTCCTTTTTTCCAATTTGGATGCCTTTTATTTTTTCTTGTTGTCTGACTGTTGTGGCTAGAAATTCCAGTACTATGTTGAATAAGAGTGGTGAAACTGGACATCCTTATCTTGTTCCTGATCTTGAGGGAAACACTTTTAGGTTTTGCCTATTATGATGTTGGCTGTAGGGTTAGGTTGTTTATTTGAAATTCTTCTATCCTTTTTAGGTAGGCCTGTATTTCTATGAACTTCCCTCTCAGGGCTGCCTTCACTGTGTCCCATAGAGCTTGGGCTGCTGTGTGTTCATTTTAATTTGTTTCCAGACACTTTTTTATTTCTTCCTTGATGTTGTTGTTAACCCATTTATTATTTAAAAGCATGGTATATAGTTTCCATGAATCTGAATGTTCCTGAGTTTTTTCCTTGAGATTGGTTTCCAGTTTCAAGCCATTGTGATCTGAGAAGATGCTTGATATAATTTCAATTTTCTCGAATTTGTTGAGGCTTGTTTTGTGTCCTGCCATGTGGTCTATCTTTGAAATCATTCGATGTGCATTTGAAAAGAATGTATATTTGGCTTCTTTGGGGTGAAAGGTTCTGTATATATCAATTAAGTCCATTTGATCTAGAGTGTTTTTCAATGCCACAATATCCTTGGTGTTTCTTTGCTTGGAAGACCTGTTTATTGTTGACAATGGCATGTTAAAATCCCCTACTATGAGTGTGTTGCTGTTGATATCCTTCTTGAAATCCTCTAAGATTTTCCTTATGTATTTGGGTGTTTCTATGTTGGATGCATATATGTTTACAAGGGTTATATCTTTTTGAATGATTGTTCCCTTAAGTATTATGAAGTGTTCTTCTTTGTCTCTTTCATGGCCGTTGTTGTGAAATCTATTTTATCTGATATAAGTATTACTACCCCAGCTTTTTTTTCATGTGCTTGAAATATTTTTTTCCATCCCTTTACTTTCAGTCTGTGTAGATCTTTTGTTCTGAGGTGGGTCTCTTGTAGACAGCATACTTGTGTGTCATGCTTTCTAATCCATTTAGCTACCCTATGTCTTTTGACTGGAGCACTTAATGCATTTACATTTAAGGTTATTATTGATAGGTACTTATGCATTGTCATTTTTCCCCTTTGTACTTGTGTTCCTCTCTGTCTCTTTATCTTCTTAAAGCAGACCCTTTAGCATCTCTTGCAATGCTGGTTTAGTAAAAATGTATTCTTTTAGCCTTCTTTTGTGTGGGAAACCCCTTATTTTGCCTTCCATTTTGAATGAGAGTCTTGCTGGGTAGAGTATTCTTGGTTGTAGGCCTTTGTTTTTCATTGCTTAGACTTTTTTCCCATTCCCTTCTGGCTTGTAGTGTTTCTGTTGAGAAATCTGATGATATCGTTATCGAAGCTCCCTTGTATGTTATTAGCTGTTTCTCTCTTGCTGCTTTTAGGACTCTTTCTTTGTCTTTAAGTTTTGCCATTTTAATTATTATGTGTTTTGGAGTGGGCCTGTTTGGGTTCATCTTCATTTGGACCCTCTGTGCTTCCTGGACTTGCATGACTTTTTCCTCTCATCAAGTTAGGGAAGTTGTCTGTCATTACTTTCCAAACACGTTTTCTATTTCTTCCTCCTCTTCTTCTCCTTCTGGTATTCCTATGATATGGATATTATTACATTTCATGTCATCCTGCAGCTGTCTTAAAACCTCTTCATTCTTTTCCAATCTTGTTTTGTTTTTGTTTTTTGCACCGTCTGGGAATTTTTTTCAATGTTGTCCTCCAACTTGCTGATCCAATATTCTGCTTCCTCTAGCCTGCTTTTGATTTCTTCTACCATGTTATTCATTCAGAAACTGTATTTTTCATTTTCTCCTGGCTCTTACTGATAGTTTCTATGTCCTTTTTAATGCTAATGTAGTTCTTAGTAAGTTCCTCATAGCTTCCCTGGCATTTTTTGTAGTTTTCTTTGAGCTTGCTCAGCTCATTGAGCTTCCCTATAATCATTATTTTGAATTCCATGTCTGATAGTTTGCTTATCTCTATTTCATTTAGCACTCTTTCTGGGGATTGCTCCTTTCCTTTTGATGGGGGGTTGGTTTTTTGTCTCCCCATTTTTGTTACTGTTCTTCTTTGTTTCTCTTCTTAGATTGATCTGCTTTGAGTTCCTCTCTTTGTGTTGTGACCTTCTGTGGTAGGAGACCTGTGGGATTCAGTAGTGCAGTCTCCTTGGTCTCCTGAACTTGATGCTCTTGGGATGCCCTTTATACCATTTATTTGGGCTGTCTGGTTGTACTTGGGTTTTGGTTGTTGTTGTCTTGCTCTTTGGTGAGCCCTTACCTCCAGCTAGCTGAATGAGACTCACTCCTCCCACTGTGTCTTGTGTACTGTTACAAAGGTGTACTTTCTTTACTTCCCAGATCTGCCCCTGTCAGATCCTGTCCCAGCCTGGGCCTAGGCAGCCTGTTGGAGACTATGCTTCTTAATTCTTGTACCATCTCCCTCCCTTTCCCCCTTCCCCCTCCCTGCTGACCTCCCCCCATAATGTTCCCCATACCTATAATTCTTTTCACACTTTCATTGCCTACTTAGTTTGCCTTTGTTTCAGTTCCCTAGCTTCTGTTGTTGGCTGTTGTGATACAGTTTCATTTTAATGTTTATAGTTTCGATCCTCTTTCTCCTAAACAAGTCCCTTTAACATTTCATATAACACTGGTTTGGATCTGAAGAACTCCTTCAGTTTTACTTTATCCTGGAAGCACTTTCTCTGCCCTTCTATTCTGAATGACAGCTTCACTGGATAGAGTAATCATCGTTGTAGGTTTTTGCTTTTCATTACTTTGAATATTTCTTGCCAGTCCCTTCTTGCCTGCAGAGTTTCTTTTGAGAAATCAGCTGACAGTCTTATTGGGACCCCTTTGTATGTAATTCTCTTCTCTCCTGCTGCTTTTAAGATTCTGTCTGTCTCCTTTAGTTGTTAATCTATTCAATCTGTGATTAGCCATCAGGTTTAAGCACTGAGGGCAGGGCAGATTAATTCCTGCAGGTGGAACTTTTGCTTCCCCTCAGGTTGACACCACTTAGACGGGAGTGGTCTGCCTGTAGTATGGAGAATGAGTCAGCACTGGGACCTGGTGGGCTGCTCCCTTCGTTCTCTCAAAGCCACTGCCCCAAATTCTCCTTAAGTGTCTCTAGTTCATTCTGCCCTCCCTCTGCTGGAGCCTAGGGTAAGTGAGTGAGAATATATTATTGTATGTGGTCGCTTTATGAGCTCTTTGTCTCCAGCCATTTCTCTCTGGTCAGCAGAAAAACCCGTGGCTTTTTGCTTTTCACAGCTGAGTGCTATTTTATTTTCTGCTCTGTTGCTGTAGGCTAGGAAGCCCAGCTGGTGGTTTAGATCTCACACTTCTCAGGTGGAACCCCTGGCTCTGAGATGTTTCTCTGTCCCTTCAGCTGTCACCCATGGGAACCCAGCCAGCCCTCTTGTGTCTCTGCACTTCCTACCAGTCACATTGTAATGAAGCAGACTTTTCTGTCTGCCCATGTTTATAAGGCTTCTCTCCAGCTAGTGTTTGGTTGGTTATTCCAGATGATATCTCCACAATTAAGTTGTAATTCCAGATTGGTCCTGGGAGGAGGTTAGTGTAGCTTCCACTTACTCCTTCACCATCTTGGATCTCAAATTCTTTTTTTTTCTCATTGTTCTGATTGGTTTTTTTTCTTCCACATGTTCCAAATCATTTGATTCTCAGTTTCATCCACTCTACTGTTGATTCCCTATAAATTATTTTTTATTTCCATTAGTGTGTCATTCTTTTAAAAAATTTTCTCCCCCCACCTGGCCCACCCCTTCTCCCACAGTCAATCCCCACCCTGTTGTCCATGTCCACGGGTCATTTATACATGTTCTTTGACTAGACTCTTCCCCTTCTTACCCCCTCATTTCTGACTAGATCTTTTTTATGCTGTTGAGGTACTCACTAAATTCCTTGAAAATCCTTATAAACAGTGTTTTGAACTCTGCATCCAGTAGCTTGCTTGTCTCCATTTTGTTTAGTTCTTTTTCTGGAGTTTTTCTCTGTTCTTTCATATGGGCCATGTTTCTTTGCCTCCTCATTTTGGCAGGCTCCCTGTGTTTGTTTTTATGTATTAGGTAGAGCTGCTATGACTCCCTGTCTTGGTAGCATGGCCTAATGTAAGAAGTGTCCTGTAAAATCCAGGAGCACAGCCTCCCCTATCACCCAAGTTGGGTATTTGAGGTGTGACCTCCATGTGAGCTGAGTACATTTTCCTCTGTTTTTTTTTTTTTTAGTATATTTTATTCATTATGCTGTTACAGAAGTTCCAATTTTTTCCCCTTTGCTCCCCTTCACCCAGTAACGCCCTTCCCTCCAGCAATCCCATCCCCCTTAGTTCATGTCCATGGGTTGGGCATAGAAGTTCTTTGGCTTCACCCTTTCCTATATTATTCTTAACTTCCCCTGTCTATTTTGTATGAACAAATTATGCTTCTTAATCCCTGCACCAATTCCCCATTTCTCCCCCTCTCTCCTCCCAGCTGATAACCCTCCAAATGATCCCCATACCTATGATTCTGTTGCTATTCTGATTTGTTTCGCTGGATTTTGTTTTTATTTTTTAGATTCAGTTGTTGATACTTGTGAGTTTGTTGTCATTTTAGTGTTCAGAGTTTTGATCTTCTTTTTCTTAAGTAAGTCCCTTTAACATTTCATATAATAATGGCTTGGTGACGATGAGCTCCTTTAGCCTCACCTTGTCTGGGAAGCACTTCATCTGCCCTTCCATTCCAAATGATAGCTTTGCTGGATAGAGTAATCCTGGTTGTAAGTTGCCTTTCATAACATTGAATACTGCTTGCCAGTCCCTTCCTGTCTGCAAAGTGTTTGCTGAGAAATCAGCTGATGGTTCTATAGGCAACCCCTGTAGGCAACTCTCTGCCTCTCTCTTGCTGCCCCCAGGACTCTCTCTTTATCTTTCACCTTTGACATCTCAATCATGATGCATCCTGGTGTGGTCCCCTCTGAGTCCAGATCACCCGGGACCCTCCATGCTTCCTGGACCTGTATGTCCATTTCTTTCGCAAAATTTGGGAAGTTTTCCTCATTTTTTTCAATTCTTGCTTCCTCATTCTGTACTGGTTGACTTTTTTTTTTTCCCCTTATGTTCCAAATCATTGGTTTGAACTCTGGTTTCCTTCACTTCACCATTGGTCTTGTGTAGATTTTCCTTCATTTCACTTAGCATAGCCTTCACTTCTTCTTTTATGCATTTGCCGTACTCAAGCATATCTGTCGAGCCTGTGAGCATCTTTTCAAGCATATCTTTCAAGCCTGTGAGCATCTTTATCATCAGTGTTTTGAATTCTGTGTCTGTTAGGTTGTCTTTTTCCTCATCTGTTAGGTTGGCTATCTCCTCGGCATTTAGTTCTCCCACTGGAACCTTGATCTGTTCCCCCTTTTGGACCATACTTCTCTGATCCTCATTCTGACAGGCTCCTGTGTTTGTTTGCCTCCATGTCTCAGGTAGAGCTGTCATTCCTGTTATGTTGTAAGGGGCGGAGCCTTAGGGATTCGTCAATACAGGGCGACCTGTTTCACCACATTGTGGCGCTGTATGTGGGGGAGGGGTCCTAGAGGAAACAGTGCTGCCTGCCCAGCACTTGCCCCTTTTCCAGGCACCTCTCCTACTTCTGTACCAGACTGGTGCCCTTCTAGCCGCTGCCCTGGCCGTCATTCCCAGTGTGGGTGGGTCTGTGGGCATTCTAGGACCATGGAGCCCTTTAAACAAGCAGACTCTGCTGAGAGACCAGCAGTTTCTGCCTCCACCTCAACCCCACTGGTCTGCACGGTCAGAAGCAATGAGACTTGATTTTCCCCAGTGCTGGGACTGTGAGCTGTGAGGTCTGGTGAGGAGCTGGGAACGCTACCCGGGCATCCCTCCTGAGTTTTTAAAACGTGTGATTGCACTTTCTGCCAGTCTGCTGCCACTGTTGCTGCCATCACACCGCGTCCTCTCCACCCCTCCTACCTGTCTGGATGAGTATTTCTTTTTTATATCTTTATTTGCTGGACTTCCATGTAGTTTTATTTTCTGGAACTTCTGGTTGTTTCTAGTTTTGAGGTAGTTGTATTCCTTCTAGTTGTGGAGGGAGATGCAACATGTCTGTCTACACCTCCTTCTTAACCGGAAGTCCTTCAAGGTATCTTTTGATTTCTCCCTTGATCTCATTGTTGATCCATTCATTGTTTAATAACATGTTATTTAGCTTCCATGTCTTTGTGTGTTTTTCAGTGTTCTTCTTGTGATTGATTTCTAGTTTCATAGCATTGTGGTCAGGTAAGATGCTTGATATGATTTCAATCTTATTAAATTTATTGAGACTTGTTTTGTGTCCTAACATATGGTCTATCCTAGAAAACGTTCCATGTACACTAGAAAAGTATGTATATTCTCTTCTTTGTGTTAAAATACTCTGAAGATATCAGGTAAATCCATTTGACAATGGGGTGTGGAAGTCCCCTTCTATGACTGTATTACTGTCAACCTCTTTCTTTATGTTCATCAGTATTTGATTTATATATTTATTTAGGTGCTCCTATGTTGGATGCATAAATGTTTACAAGCTTTTTGTTCTCTGAGAAGTTATTTAACTCTCCTTCAATTCTAAATGATTACCATGCTGGATAGCGTAATCTTTGGTACAATCTTATTTTTAATCACTTTGAATATTTCATACTAATCCTTCCTGGCATGAAAACTTTCTGTTAAGATATCAGTCAACAGTCTTATAGTAGCTTCATTGTAGGTAACTGTGTGGTTGCTTCTCACTCGCGCCCTCAACTGAGGATCTGACGTGCAACCTAGTTATGTGCCATGACTGGGAATCAAACCAGCCACACTTGGTTCACAGGCCGATGCTCAATCCACTGAGCCACACCAGCCAGGGTTGATCTCTTTATTTTTAACTTTTGGCATTTTAATTTTAATGTGTCTTAGTGTAGCCCTCTTTGGGTCCAACTTGCTTGTGACTCTCTGTGCTTCCTGGACTTGTATGTCTATTTCCTTCATCAAATTAAGGAAGTTTTCTTTCATTATTTTTTCAAATACGTTTTCCATATCTTGCTCTTCCTCTTCTCCTTCTGGCAACCCTATAATTTGGATGTTGGTGCATTTAAAGTTGTCCCAGGACTTCCGGCCAAGATGGAGGCTTAGACAGACATGCTTGGTCTCCCTCTACAACTAGAAAGGAATACAACTACCTCAAAACAAAAGATAACCAAAAATTCCAGAAAATAAGGCTACATGGAAGCCCAATGTATGAAGTTATAAACAAGCGTGCTTGTCCGGATGGGTAGGAGGGGCGAAATCGGAGCTGCAACAGAAAGGTCGGGCGGCGCTGTTTATGGTAGCAGTAGGGATAGCGGCAGGGGGAGCAATCCTGGCTGCAGTCGAGTCCCAGCAGCTCGCGACCCAATGCTGGGAAAGGCAGCCTCAGACAGAGAGGCCCAGAGGGCGGGGGTGGGGGGGTGGATTCCGGTCTGCCAGCGCAAAATAATGGCAGGAATCCAACTTGGACCCCAGCCCCCACACAAAGCGCTACAGCGCAGCAAAAAAGGTTGCGGAGGGCCGCCTGTCGCTGGGTAGTGATGAGTACACAGGGCTCAGCCCCTCACAGCCTGTCCAGGAAGCAAAGCAAAACACAAATCTGTCAAAATGAAACAGACAACGATTGAAATCCCGGTGACATAGCTCACCAGGCAGCAGATGAGGAATCTGACAGATGGACAAATAGGAAACCTTTCAGAGGCTCAATTCAGAGCTATAGTTATAAGGTGGCTTACAGAATTAACAAAAGATTTGGAACAAGACAGTGAAGGAATGAAAGCCACTCATACTGAAACAAACAAAAACACATACAAGACAAGTGGTGAGGAAATAAAATCCAGAGATCAAGTCAACAAACAGGAACATAGGGAAGGAACAAACAGTCATCCAGTACAGAAAGAGGAAACAAAAAGTAAGGAAAATGAGGAGAGGATCAGAAACCTCTGAGACACCTATGAGACTGAACATTCAGATTATAGGATTGCCAGAGGGCAAAGAAGAAGAACTAGAAAATGAAAAATTATGTGAAAATATAACAAAGCAGAACTTCCCGAACTTGGGGAAGGAAATAGACTTACAGGTCCAGGAAGCACAGAGAGTTCCAGAAAAATTGGACCTAGGGAGAACCACTCCAAGACATATTATAATCAAATTGTCAAAAATTAAGGATAAAGAGGGAATCTTAACAGCAGCAAGAGAGAAGAAAAGAATCATGTACAAAGGGGTCCCAATTAGACTATCAGCTGACTTCTCAAGGGAGACCCTGCAGGCAAGAAGGGACTGGCAAGAAATATTCAAAGTAGTGAAAATCAAAAATTTACAGCCACAAATACTCTATCCAGTGAAACTGTCATTCAGAATAGAAGGGCAGAGAAAGTGCTTCCAGGACAAAATAAAACTGAAGGAGTTTATTAGATCCAAACCACTATTATATGAAATGTTAAAGGAACTGGTTTAGAAGAAGAAGGATCAAAACTATGAACATTAAAATAAAAACTGCATCACAAGAACCAACAACAGAAGCTAGGGAATCAAAACAAAGGCAAACTAAATAGGCAACGAGAGTGGAAAAAGGATTATAGGTATGGGGAACATACTGGGGAGAGGTCAGCAGGGAGGGGAATGCGGGAGAGAGAGGGAGATGGTACAGGAATTAAGAAGCATAGTAGGAGGGAATGGAATAGACAAGAAGAGGTTGAGAAGAACTATATGCACAACCAATGGAGATGGACTAAAAGGGGGGATCAACTGGAAGGAGGGGGGCCACCGGGTGGAGGGGAGCAGAGGGAAGGGAAATTGGGGCAACTGTAACAGCATAATCAATAAAACATTTTTAAAAAGAAAAAAGAAAACCAGTAGGGGTTGGGGTGGCAGAAAACACTGGCAGTCTGTCAGAAGAGTCCATTTAGAGGACCCCCACGGTCCTTGAACATATGGAAACACACCCACTCAGAGAACCATCACCAGGGCAGAAGCTAGAGGGGGGCCAATTGCATACGGGAAGCTGGTGACGTGACTGGAAAAGGGGCAAGTGCCAAGCAAGAGGCATTATTGCCTCTCTGATCCCTCCCCCTCATACAGCAGCACAAGACAGTGAAACAGGTCACCCAGCACTGACAAATACCTAAAACTCCACCCCTTACAATATAACAGGTGTGACAGCTCTACCTAAGACAGAGGCAAACACGGGAGGCTGTCAACTACCTAAGACACAAAGGCAAACACAGGAGGCTGTCAAGTTGAGGGGACAGAAACATAGCCCAAAAGAGAGAGCAGATCAAAGAGCCTGAGAGACTTCCAGCCAAGGTGGAGGCATAGACAGACACGCTGCATCTCCCTTCACAACTAAGAAGGAATACAACTACCTCAAAACTAGAAACAACCAGAAGTTCCAGAAAATAAAACTACATGGAAGTCCAGCAAACAAAGATATAAAGAAGAAATACTCATCCATACAGGTAGGAGGGATGGAGCCCAGGCGGAGAGGACGTGGTGTTGTGGCAGCAGCAGCGGTGGCAGTGGCAGTGGCAGTGGCAGGCTGGTAGAAATAGAAATAGATATACAAATCCAAGAAGCAGAGTCCCAAACAAGTTGGATCCAAAGAGGACCACAGCAAAATACATCATAATTAAAATGCCGAAGGTGGAAAGATAAAGAAAGAATCTTAAAGGCAGCAAGAGAAAAGAAGAAGAGTTCCCTACAAAGGGTTGCCTATAAGACTATCAGCTGATTTCTCAAAAGAAACTTTGAAGGCAAGAAGGGGCTGGTAAGAAGTATCAATGTGATGAAAAGCAAGAACCTGCAACCAGGATTACTCTATCCAGCAAAGCTATCATTTGGAGTGGAAGGGCAGATGAAGTGCTTCCCAGACAAGGTAAAGCTAAAGGAGTTAATCATCACCAGGTCCTTACTATATGAAATGTTAAAGGGACACATTTTAAAAAAGAAGATCAAAACAATGAACAGTAAAATGACAGCAAACACAACTATCAACAAATGAATCTAAAAAACAAAAAGAAACTAAGTGAACAACTAGAATAGGAACAGAACCATAGATATGGAGATCATATAGAGGGTTATCAATGGGGAGGGGGAAGGAGGAGAAGGCAGGGGAAAGTACAGGGATCAAGAAGCATGACTGGTAAATACAAAATAAGCAGGGGACATTAAGAATAACATAGGAAATGGAGAATCCAAAGAACTTTTATGCGTGACCCATGGACATGAACTAAGGGTGGTGGTGATTGCTGGGGAGAAGGGAGATACCAGGCAGAGGGGGACAAAGGGAAGAAAATTGGGACAACTATAATAGCATAACCAGTAAAATATACTTTTTAAAAGATGAATAAATTTCTACAAAAATATAGAGGTCAAAACTACAGGAAGAAATAGAAAACTAAAATAAGGACATGAATATCAAAGCTATTGAACTGCAAGGCAAAGAATACCTTCCCAAAAGCCCTGTCCAGATAACAGTGTAGTTGGGTAAATCCAGCCACATTTCAAAAACAATTCATTCCTCTCCTGTGTTTTAAGTGTTGTTCTAGAACATAGAAATAAAAAAAAAAAGCTTTCCAAATCATTTTATGAGGCTGATACATCTTTATTTCCAGAGACAGCTAAGAATAGTACAAGCAAAGATAATAATAGAATAACTTCATCCATGTCACTGAATCCAACACTGTCTTACAAAAGTAATTCATTTTTAGCAAATAAGAGCTATCCTAGCACAGTGTGAGTGCCTGACAATTAGCTTTCTTGATTGTAAAGTAAGTGCCTGACATTAAGCTTTGAATGCAGAGGCATCTATTCAAATCTACCCAACTCAGATACACACACGACCAGCGACTACACAACCAGATAAAGTTCCCCTTTGGAAAGCCCTGAGAGAACTAGACAACTGACTGCTTGAGGGACCCTGTTGTTGCCTTCTCGTGCTTTAGGTCTTGCTCTATTGTTTTATTGTTTTAAATTCACCAGTAGAGTGAACCATGAAACCCTAGGCAACCTACCCTCAACCCCAGTAAAGGAAGACCCCCAAGTCTCTCTCTCTCTCTCTCTCTCTCTCTCTCTCTCTCTCTCTCTCTCTCTCTCTCTCTTCCTCTCTCTCTCTCTCTCTCTCTCTCTCTCTCTCTCCCCCTCTCCCTCCCTCTCTCTCCGCCTCCCTCCCTCCCATTTGTGCAGCCCTGGACATGCTACCACAACACTTCAGGACCTGTCAGTAACAAATCTTGCTTTTCAAAGTTCCCTTATGGTGATTGCTTAGATGCATCTTGCAATCATAATAAAACCACAAGGGCCAGTCCATCCACGACAATGGCTCTGCTTGGGGGAATGTCTGGGATGGCTCTCCACAAGAGGTAAGGGCCCATGTAAGGGTCCCAGGCACTCAAATCTGATGGCCTCACTATTGATAGGCTGAGACCTACACAAAATGCTCAGGAATACAATAATGGTTCAATGTCAAGAGAGCTATAGCGTGACCAAAAAATTAGTAAATCAAAAAAATTCCATATTAATGTCAACTGTATTCAACTCAATAAATGCATAAACAAAATCTGATAAATTCACCACATGGCAAAGATTATAAACCAAAAATCTATAACAAATATATTTGTGGAGAAATTAGATGTGTTCCCTCTGAGAGTATACAAAAAGTAGAATGTCCCTTATTATTACAAATGTGAAACTAGTATCAGAGGTTCTAGACCTCATTATGAGAACAGAAGAAAATCAAGGCTATGAAGATTGTAAGGAAGAGATATACTGGCTGCAGATAATAAAACTAAGTCTGCAGTCTCTGGAGCCCTAATGCCCAAGTTCAAATCCACGCTCTGCACTTATCAAGCTGTGTGACCTTGGACAGACTCCTTCACCACTCCTCATGTCTGTTTCCCCATCTGTACCATGAGAAATAATGGTACCAACATCCAAACATAAGTAAGGGAATACATAAGAAGCATACAGAATAGTGCCTGGTTCATAGTAAGCAGCTCAGCTGAAGTACTTCACATGGCATTTGTTGTTGTTTTCATGTAGCTCAGAGACTAAACACTGTTGAAGTGTTTCTCCTTCCCATCTGTAACACAGAACTAGCTCAAACTGGACCTATGCTGTCTCTAACATGACCCAGACCAGAGTTTAAACTGTAGATGCATAACTTACCAGTAGCAGGTGTGAAATACCACTCACAAGTAACACCCGTGAGAGTGTAAAACCTGGCCCCCAACCTCTATCCCAAGAGACACACTTGATCCAGCCTCATGTTTCCTTGCCAGTTGACTCACAAATAAAGCCTTTTCTTCTCTTAGAAGCTATTGCCAAGGTAATGGCTTCTATGTGGTATGGCAGCAGGCCCCTCTTCAGTAAGACATGCCACCTCCTCTCCCCACTGTGTCCCTAATACTCCCACACTTGGGATGACTCACTGGGGTCCCTGCACCCAGGGATGCTGTTCGGTCTCCTGGTCTTCAGGACGATGGCACCAGCAATGATTCCCGCCAGGCCCACCACCAGGCCCAGGGCACAGACCACAGTCTCCATCGTCTCAGGCACCTGGATCGGCTCCTGGGCCTCTGGGAACAAAGGAGAGATGAAGTCAGAAGTGCAAAGAGCAGGAGCTGGCCTCAGGTGTGGGGGCATTAAGAGTCAGAAACCATGCGACGTGAAGTTTGGATAAAGTGACAATAAACCATGCAATTAAGGAGAGCAGGTGCTGAGGAGAGATGAGTGCCAGGGATAAAGATGGTGTCAGGATGGCATTGGCAAAAGGCGGGCTCCCTACCCCAGTGCCGGAGGAATGGTCCATCCAGGCCCCAGTGTTCCACCTGGCAGTCGTAGACATCATCCGCTGAGGGCACAAAGGTCAGGTAGTGGAACTTGTGGAATTTGAATTCTGTGCTGGGCAAGAAGATGGTCTCAGCCACCCCTTTGGTTACCACCTGCCCATTTTGCAGCCAGGTAACACTGATCACTGGTGGGAAGAACTTGTCCACGTGGCAGATGAGAGTGTTGGGCTGCCCCAGCTCAACAGGCTCCTTGGGAAACACAGTCACCTCAGGGGGCTCTGTGAGGGGACAGCAGACAGGAGACAGGAAACAGGAAGTGGTGAGTCTACTGCCTTCATCTGCAACTCAAAGGTTCACCTCAGGCCCAATATTCTCAGATTAGAGGTCATGTGTGTCCAGCCTACCCTGTGCCCCCAGGGCTCCCGGGTCAGAGTCACAGCTTCTCATGTTCCTGACCTGGCCTTCCTCAGCCCAGTCTCTTTCTTGAGTACAAGAAAAATGCCTCCTCTGATGGCCTAAGTGTCCTGCTTTGTGGACCAAACACTGCTCACTCTTGGGGGCTCCTCACAAGTGGGCACTGGGTTTCCCTTCCCCTGTGCAGCACAGGGGTTCCCCCACCCTGCACGGAGCTGGAGAGGAACAAGCAAGGGGAAGCAGTACCATTTGTGGCCCTGCTGTAGTTGGACCGTTTGATCAGGGTGTTCAGGTTCTTTCTTGCCATAACGATGTCAGCAATACCCCTCCGAGCATCATAGTCAAAGGCATGAATAAACTCTGGCAGATGCCAGACAGTCTCCTTCTTATCCAGGTCCACATAGAACTGCTCATCCTCATTAAATTCGAACATGTACTCTCCGGAGGGTCTGTGAGTCTGGACAAACTCAGCGTACGTTGACACATGGTCCACTGCATGACGTGCAAGAAGGGAGATTGGAGGACAGGTGAATAAGTAGGCAAAGTAAACGGAGCACAGAAAGCAAGTAAATAAAGGAAGTTTGTTGGCAACATGAAGGAATAACACAGAACATGAGAGATGCAACAGGGAAGAAAAGAAAAGAAGATAAAAGAAAAGAGAAAAGCAATGAGAGAAATGACTTCTTGAAAATCAGGTTGTTTCTCTTATTCCTGAAGACTTAAGCATCCATTGCTCCAGTACAATAATAATAATATTGAATACAATAATAAGATAGTATTTATTGAGGACTTACCATGGGCTCAATTTATTCACTGAATCTTCACTCCTTCCCACCCGCTCCCCACCAGGTGAAGCATTATTTTGCTTATTAGGGCACTGACCACAGAGGTTAAGTAACTGGCCCAAAGTAACACAACTCCTGGTAGAAGCAATACTGAATCATCCCGATTTCCACCCCACTCCCACAGTCTCTCAGAATCCTTACAGGACCAGACATATAATTAGTGATAACGCCATAGAGCAGGGCAGAGGTAAGGGGAATAAAAATCCTTCAGAGTGGAAAAAATTTTAAGTAGTGAAATAAATGAAAAGACCTCCAGAGCCTTGGTGCTATTTATAGACTTCAAGTTACCTTCTTTATTTAATAAGAATGGTAAGTTATCTAATTTTTTATAACACAATTCATTTTAGGCATATTAAATTTAAAACTATTAATATTCGCACAGCATTCACAAATTTTCTTATTGAATTTATGTCATAAAATGAAATTGCCATTGGAAATAAAAGTTGTTGCATTCAGAGATCCAAGATGGCAGAGGGGTAAGTAGAAGCTACACTAACGTCCTCCCACAACCAATCTGGAATTACAACTAAATTGTGGAGAAATTGTCTGGAATAACCAACTGAAGACTAGCAGGAGAGAAGCCTTATAACCACAGACAGGCAGAAGAAACCACTTCATCACAACATGTCTCGTATGGAGTGTGGAGAAGACATGAAAGGGCTGGTTGGACTCCCACAGGCGGCAGCAGAAAGTATAGAGAAATATTTCAGTGCCCTGAGGGATCCCCCTGAGAAGTGTGGGGACTAAACCCCAAGCTGGGCCCCCCAGTCTATAGTATCAGAGCCAAGAGTAAAACAGATAGCATCCAGCTGTGAAAAGCAAAAAGCGATGGTTTTGTTGTTGTTGTTGTTGCTGTTGTGGGTCTGAGAGAGACAGCTGGAGACACAGGGAGATTCTTAAAGGGAAAACACACAAAATTTTATTTGCACCCAATTACTCTGGGCTCCGGCAGAGGGAGGGCATAGTGGACTAGAGAGGCTTGAGGAGAGTTTGGGGCAGTGGCTTTGGGGAGAGAACTGAGGGAAGAGCTGATGGGACTCCAGTGATGACTCATCTCCCATACTGCAGGAGCCAAATAGCTCAGGAATACCACTCCCCTTCAAGTGACATCACCTTAGGGGGAGCAATAGTCCCGTCCACAGGAATTACTTGACCAAATCCTGGGTGCTTAAGTCTGACTGCTGATTATAGGTTGAATGGATTAATGTTTGAAGGAGACAGACACAGAAGGTAAATCTCTGGTAGTCTCAAACAGGCTATCTAGGCCCAGACTGGCACATGACCTGACATCACAGGGGGCAGATCAAGAAAGGGAAGAAAGTGGTCTCCTAAACAGAAGATCACACCACAAAGATAGGAAGTCAAAGCAGATCAATCTAAGAAGCAGAAAGAAACAAGAAGAGTCACCTAAAATGTGGAGACAAAGTAACAACCCCAAGCAAAATGAAAAGATAAATCCCCAGAAAGAATGCCAAATGAAATAGAGGCATGCAAACCATCAGACATTGAATACAAAATGATGGTTATAAGGAAGCTCAATGAGCTCTGAAAACTCAGAGAAAACTGCAAATAATTCCAGTGAAGCTACAAGGAACTTACTGAGGAACTACGCCAGCATTAAGAAAGACATAGAAACTATCAATAAGCGCCATGAGAAAATGAAGAATACAATTTCTGAATTAAAGAACACAGGAGAAGGAATAAAAAGAAGGCTAGATAAAGCAGAGGATTGGATCATCGAGCTGGAGAACATGGAAAAAAATTCCCAGACAATGCAAAAAAATGAAAAAAAGAATGAAAAGGATGTAAGAGAACTGCAGAACAACATGAAATAAAATAATATCTGTAGCATATGGATACCAGAAGGAGAAGAGATGCAAGGGATAAAAAACCTGTTTGAAAAAGCAATGACAGAAAACTTCCCTAACTTGATAAGAGAAAAAGTCACACAAGTCCAGGAAGCACAGAGAGTTCCAATGAAGATGAACCCAAAGAGGACCGCTCCAAGACACATAATAATTAAAGTGGCAAAACTCAAAGACAAAGAGAGAATTATAAAGGCAGCAAGAGAGAAACAGCTAATAACATACAAGGGAGCCCCAATAAAGCTATCAGCTGATTTCTCAACAGAAACCCTACAAGGGAATGGCAAAAGATATTCCAAGCAATGAAAAGCAAAGGTCTACAACCAAGACTACTCCACCCAGCAAGACTTTCATTCAAAATGGAAAGTGAAATAAGGAGTTTCCCAGACAGAAGAAGGCTAAAAGAATACATCTCAAAGAAAACAGTTTTGCAAGAGATGCTAAAGGAATGCTTTAAGATTAATAACCTTAAATGTAAATGGATTAAATGCTCCAGTCAAAAGGGATATGGTAGCTGAATGAATAAGAAAATGTGACACACATTTATGCTGTTTACAAAAGACCCACCTCAGAACAAAAGATATACACAGACTTAAAGTGAAAGAATGGAAAAAATATTTCAAGTAAATGGACATGAAATAAAAAAGCTAGGGTAGCAATAATTATATCAGACAAAATAGATTTCACAACAAAGACCATATAAAGAGACAAAGAAGAACATTTCATAATACTTAAGGGAACAATCATTCAAAAAGATATAACCCTTGTAAACATATATGCACCCAATATAGGAGCACCCAAAGACATAAGGAAAATCTTGGAGGATTTCAAGAAGGATATCAACAGCAACACACTCATAGTAGGGGATTTTAACATGCCATTGTCAACAATAAACAGGTCTTCCAAGCAAAGAAACACCAAGGATATTGTTGCATTTAACAATACTCTAGATCAAATGGACATAATTGATATATACAGAACTTTTCACCCCAAAGAAGCCAAATATACATTTTTTTCAAGTGCACATGGAATGATTTCAAAGATAGACCACATGGCAGGACACAAAACAAGCCTCAACAAATTCGAGAAAATTGAAATTATATCAAGCATCTTCTCAGATCACAATGGCTTGAAACTGGAAACCAATCTCAAGGAAAAAACTCTAGAACATTTAAATTCATGTAGACTAAATAACATGCTTTTAAATAATGAATGGGTTAACAATGACATCAGGAAGAAATCAAAAAGTGTCTGTAAATAAATGAAAATGAACACACAGCAGCCCGAGATCTATGGGACACAGTGAAGGCAGCCCTGAGAGGGAAGTTCATAGAAATACAGGCCTACCTAAAAAGGATAGAAGAATTTCAAATAAACAACCTAATCCTATAGCTACAAGAACTAGAGGAACAACAAACAAACAAAGCCCAGAGAGAGTAGAAGGAAGGAAATAATCAAGATCAAGCAGGATTAAATGACATAGAGTCTAAAAGAACAATTCAAAGGATCAATAAATCCAGAAACTGGGCCTTTAACCAGACTCATCAAGAAAAAAAGAGAGAGAACCCAAAAAAGGATATCAGAAATGAAAGAGGACAAATCACCACCAATATGACAGAAATACAAAAGATTGTAAAAAATTACTATGAATAGCTATGTGATGAGAAATTTGACAGCCAGGGTGAAATGGACAAATTTCTGGAAACTTATAATATTTTAAAACTGAATCAAGAAGAAGCAGAAAGCCTAAATAAACTGATAACAACTAGTGAAATTGAAGCAGTAATCAAAAAATTCCTAGCACACAAAAGCCCCAAACCAGATAGCTTCACAGGCAAATTATACCAAACACTTATGGAAGAACTAACTCCTATCTTCCTCAAACTATTCTAAAATATCCAAGAAGAGGGAAGACTTCCAAACTCTTTCTATGAGGCCAGTATTATTCTAATTCCAAAACCAGACACAATAGAAAGAAAACTACAGGCCAGTATCATTGATGAACATAGATGCTAAAATCCTCAACAAAATATTGGCAAACTGGATCCAGCAACACTTTGAAAAGTGGGATTCATCCCAGGGATGCAAGGATGGTATACTATTTGCAAATCAATAAATATAATACACCACATAAACAAAATGAAAGACAAAAATCACATAATCATATCAATAGATGCTGAAAAAGCATTTGATAAAGTACAGCACTGATTTATGATAAAAACTCTTGGCAAAATGGGAATAGAGGGAGCATACCTCAATATAATAAAGGCCATATATGAGAAACCTGCTACCAACATCATGCTCAATGGGCAAAAACTAAAAGCTTTCCCCCTAAGATTAGGAAAAGACAAGGGTGTCCACTCTCCACACTTCTATTCAACATAGTTTTGGAAGTTCTAGCCACAGCAATCAGACAAGAAAAAGAAATTAAAGGCATCCAAAATGGAAAGGAGGAAATAAAACTGTCATTATTTGCAGATGACATGATAGTGTACATAGAAAACCCTATGACTCCACCAAAAACTACTCAATCTAATAAATAAATTTGGAAAAATAGTGGGATATAAACTCAGTATTCAGAAATTGAAGGCATTTTTGTACACCAACAATGAAATATCAGAGATAGAAACTAGAAAAGATAAATCCCACTCACTATAGCAACAAGAAAAATATAGTATCTAGGATTAAACTTAACCAAGGAGATCAAATACTTGTACCCAGAAAACTAAAGAATGCTGAAGAGAGAAATTAAGGAAGATACAAATAAATGGAAGCAGAGACTTCCGGCCAAGATGGAGGCTTAGACGGACACGCTAGGTCTCCCTCTACAACTAGAGAGGAATACAACTACTTCAAAACAAAGGATAACTAGAAATTCCAGAAAATAAAACTACACGGAAGCCCAACATATGAAGTTATAAACCAGCGGTGCCATTTGGGCAGGTAAGAGTTAAAGAGGGCAGTGCTGTTTGCGGTCGCACCTGGGACAGCTGCGGGGCGGCGAAAAATCCCAGCTGCAATCAAGCCCCTGGCAGTGCGCGACCCCAGCGCTGGGGAAAGCAGCCACCGCATCGCCTTGAACAGTGAGACCCAGGGGGGCGGGAGGACGGATCCCGGTCTCCTAGCTGAATAACTGTGTGAATCCATCTTGGACCCCCGCCCCCAAAGAAAGCGCCACAGGGCTGCGAAATAGGTCGCCGACAGGCGCCGGTCGCTGAATTGTGACGCGTACACAGGCGCTGCCCCCTACAGCCGGCCCAAGAAAACAAAACGCATCTGTCAAAATGAGGCAGACAACTATAGAAATCCTGGTGGCACAGCTCACCAGGCAACAGATAGAGAACCTGACAGATGAACAGATAAGAAACCTGTCAGAGGCTCAGTTCTGGGCCATTGTTATCAGGTGGCTTACAGAATTCACAAAAGAGCAGGAAAAAGATAAGAAAGAAGCGAAAAACATTCATAACGAAAGGAACAAAACCACATACGAGACAGATGGTGAGGAAAAAAAATCCAGAGTTCATTTCAACAAACTGGAATATGGAGAAGGAACAAGCAGTCAACCAATGCAGAGAGAGGAAATGGGAAGCAACAATGAGAGGATCAGAAACCTCTGGGACAGCTATAAAAGGCCCAACATAAGAATCATTGGTTTGCCAGAGAGTGAGGAAGATGAACTAGAACTTGAAAAATTGAGTGAAAATATAATAAAGGAGAACTTCCCAGACTTGGGGAAGGGAATAGACTTGCAGGTCCAGGAAGCAAGGAGAGTTCCCAAGAGACTGGACCCAGGGAGAACCACTCCAAGACACATTATAATCAAAATGTCAAAAATTAAAGATAAAGAGAGAATCTTAAAAGCAGCAAGAGAGAAGAAAAGAATTATGTACAAAGGGGTCCCAATTAGAATATCAGCTGACTTCTCAAGGGAGACCCTACAGGCAAGAAGAGACTGGCAAGAAATATACAAAGTAATGAAAATCCAAAACCTACAACCACGAATACTCTATCCAGCGAAATTGTCATTCAGAATAGAAGGACAGAGAAAGTGTTTCCAGGACAAAATAAAACTGAAAGAGTTCATTAGATCCAAACCACTGTTATATAAGATGTTAAAGGGACTGGTTTAAAAAAAACAGAAGCTAGGGAGATGAAACAAAGGCAAACTAAACAGGCAACGAGAGTGGAAAGGAACTGTGGGTACGGGAAGCATATTGGGGGGAGGTCAACAGGGAAGGGGAGTGGGGAGAGGGAGGGAGATGATATAGGAATTGGGGATCATGGTAGGAGGGAATGGAATAGACGGAGAGAGGTTGGGAGGAACTGTATGCACAACTAATGGACATAATCTAAAAGGGGGGGACAACTGGAGGGAGGGGGGCCACTGGGTGGAGGGGAGCAGAGGGAAGGGAAATTGGCACAAATGTAATATTTTAATCAATAAAACACATTAAATCTGAAAAAAAAAAAAAACAAATAAATGGAAGCATATACCATGTTCATGGATGGAAAGATTTAACATCATTAAAATGTCCATACTACCCAAAGCAATTTATAGATTTAATGCAACCCTTATTAAAATACCAATGGCATATTTCACAGATCTAGCACAAATAATTCAAAATTTTATATGGAACCAAAAGAGATCCTGAATACCCTCAGCAATCTTGAGAAAGAAGAACAAAGTAGCAGGAATCACAATACCTGATATCAAACTATATTTCAAAACCACTGTAATCAAAAGAGTCTGGTACTGGCCAAAGAACAGACATATAGATCAATGGAACAGAATAGAGAGCCTAGAAATAAACCCAGGTCTATATGGTCAATTAATATCTGACAAAGGGGGAAGGAACATAAAATGGAGTGAAAAGAGCCTCAACAAAAAGTGTTGGGAGAACTGGACAGGGACATGCAAAAAAATGAAACTAGACCAACAATTTACACCACACACCAGAATAAACTCAAGATGGATTGAAGACTAAATGTAAGCCATGGCAGCATAAAAGTCCTAGAGGAAAACATAGGCAGGAAAATTTCAGATATCCCATGGAGCAGTATTTTCACTGATATATCTCTTAGGGCAAGAGAAAGAAAGGAAAGAATGAATAAATGGGACTACGTCAAACTAAAATATTTTGCTCAGCTAAAGAAAACATCAGCAAAATGAAAAGGGAACCAACCTGTACGGGAAAACACATTTGCCAATGATACCTCAGACAAGGGTTTGATCTCCAAAATATATAAAGAACTTACATGACTCAACACCAAGAAGACAGACAATCCAATTAAAAAATGGGGAAAGGACCTAAACAGACAATTCTCCAAGGAGAACATACAGAGGGTCCATAGGCATATGAAAGAATGCTCAACATCACTGGCCAACAGAGAAATGCAAATTAAAACCACAATGAGATACCACCTCACACCGGTCAGAATAGTCATCATTAATAAATCAACAAATAACAAGTACTAGTGAGGATGTGGAGAAATGGGAACCCTAATGAACTGTTGGTGGGAATGCAGACTGGTGCAACCACTGTAGAAAACAGTATGGAATTTCCTCAGAAAACTAAAAATAGAACTGCCTTTTGATCCAGTAATTCCACTGCTGGGATTATACTCAAAGAATCCTGAAACGCCAAGGCAAAAGAACCTATGCACCCCTATGTTCGTAGCAGCACTATTTACAATAGCCAAGTACTGGAAACAGCCTAACTGCCCATCGGCAGGTAAATGGATAAAAAAAAAAAATGGTAATACATTTACACAATGGGGTACTATGCAGCAGAAAGAAAGAAGGAACTCTTACCTTTTGCAACAATATGGATGGAATTGGACAGTGTTATGCTTAGTGAAATAAGCCAGGCAGCAAATGAAAAATAGCATATGATCTCACCTAATACAGAAATTTAATGAACAAAACAAATGAGCAAAATGGAACTTGAGGCATGGAAATAAGGAACAAACTGACAGTGGCCACAGGGAATGGGGAGGGGGAGAAGGAAGGAAAGAATGAGTAAGGGTCTAGTCAAGGAACTAATAAAAATGACCCATGGACATGGACAGCAGCATGGGGATTGACTGGGAGAGGGGTCAGGGGTGGGTGGGGCAGGAGAGAGCAATGGGGGAATGAAATGGGACAACTGTTACAGAACAACAATATAAAAAATTGAAAAAAAATGTTGTTGCATTTAAAATACCTCTGGGATCTTAGTTTTAACTGATATGTAAGAAGCAGCAACAGGTTGACAATAAAAAAATCTATTAGTATTACAGTAAAACAATAAAAATTTCAGAGTTTGGGGTTGATAAAGGTAGAGGAAGTCAGGGGGGATTGACATCACAGGGTTCAATGGTCTAACTTCCTAATTAAAGATTTGTTCTTACAGCCCCAATCCATGTGTAACAGTGGAAAAAATGTAACGGTGAAAATTGTAACAGCATGTTTGTATAAGAATCATAGGAACTAGTTCCAAAAGATATAAACTCCCACCTTCAATCATCTCGGCTCCAGGAGATTTGCTGACTGACTTTTAACCATGGAGCCAGGATGACATGAAGGCAGGATGACGCACACCAGACCATCACTTGTCTTATCAGAATGGACTGTGCTCGTCTGCACATAGAGAATTTAGCAATTCCCTTCCTTGATCTCTTTGTTCTGGTCCCTTCTCCATCCTTATAAAATCCTCTGCCTCCACTGAGAGAGGGAGGTGGGCTTCGTGACATGGATCCCCCATCTTCCCAAAAGATGGGCTTGAGGCATGAACCCCCCCATCTTCCACGTGGCCAATACCTGAAAATAAACCACTTTCTTTTACATCAGCACCTGCCTCTCAAGCATTGGCTTTCATAAGCAGCTGGCAGCTGGACCTGCTTTCAGTTACACACGGAAAACAACTCTCTCCTTAGACACTTCTAGTGACAGTATTCATTGTCACGCATGGCTGCTTGGGGTCATTTACAGTACTTAGTGGCTAGTTAATTGCTCACCTACACAAAAGAAGCTAAAAGAAAAAGGCTGAGGGGAAAAAATGGTACAGACTTAGCTATATGGATGTAGTTTGCTCACCTTAGGATATTTCATTTTTATCATTTTCACAAATTCTTAAAACTGAAGGTCTGCGTTTTGAAGAAATAAAATGTTGATTCTTATTCAGTCAAGAAAACATTTGTTGTGAAGTTCCACTCTCCAGGTCCCAAGAATATATATAACTCAGAACACATGGTCCTTGTCCTCAAACCGCTTGGGATGCAAAGAATAAGAAAGACAAAGGAAAATGGCTACTGTACATACTACGTACAGTCTGATCACTGCTGAGGAATCACAAGGTGCACCCAAGAGGTTGCTTGGGAGCAAAAGGAAAGCATTAACGTCAAAATGAGATCTGAGTGAGGCTTCCTAGAGGTGGGGTTCACTTGTGGTTAGCGAAGCAGAGAAAGGGGGAAATGGCTTTGCAAGCAGGAGACGTGGGCTCAGGAGCAGAGAGGCGAGAAAGTGCCTGGAGAAGTGAAGACGTCATCGGTGTGACGGAGCTGAGGGGGTGGGGGCTGCACCGTGACCTGCCCTGTGCTGAGCAGGTGCTTGGATTTTATCCCACAGCCCCCGGGAAATCACGGGAGGCTTTCAATCAAGACAGTGACATGGTCAGATTTGTACTTGGAAGTGGCAACAGTAAGGCAGGTGAACTGGAAGAGGCCGGTGTGAAAGCAGGGCCCTACTACCAAGTGTCGCTGGTTCGATTCCCAGTCAGGGCACATGCCTAGGTTGCATGTCAGGTCCCCAGTTGGGGGCGTGTGAGAGGCAACCACACAGTGATGTTTCTCTCCTTCTCTTTTTCCTTTCCCCTCTCTCTAAAAACAAATAAATAAAATAATTTAAAAAAATTTTTTTAAGGATGAATCTTGCACTAGACAGGACTAGGGATGTAGCCTAAGTTCTCTTGTGGGTGAAATTATAAATTTGGATTTGGTCACCCAAGAAAAGTATATAAAGTCATGATAGCAGGGTCTCAGTGTGCGGTCCTGTGTCTTGGCAAAAATGGACATTTTTTTAAAAGGTTGTAAAGGACAGGTTTAAAAAGCAAGAAGAGAGCAAGAAGGAAGTGTGCTCATAAAAGATAAGGAACAAGAGAAAATTTCCAGGCAGGAGGAAGTGGTCACATTGCAAATATTACTAATCACACAGGTAAGATACACATAGAGAAGTGATCACCGGTTTCGTTGTATGGAGACTATCAGAGGTGGGGGAGGCTTAGGGAGAATGCAGTGGGTTAAGGACTCAATGAAACAGGAAAAAGTCAAAAACCGACATTGCAGACTTTTATTTCAAGAAGTTTTCCTCTGAAATGGCAGAGAGACAGACTGTCCTGGAGGATGCAGAGCTGTGACTCTTCAGTCATCAGTGCTGCGACATGGGGCTCATGAGATATTTATTCATCTCTTTGAGCCTCCATCTTTTTACTTCTAAAATGAAAATAATAAATGCCTTCCTGAAAAGGTTGTTGTGAAAATGGAATGAGATTTGGCACTTGGTACGGTTCAAGAAGCGGTGAGTATTACCATTGCTAGAACAAGAGGAAAAAAGATGGCCTCACATGAGAGGGGAAAAAACAAAGAGACTCAGAATGGAAAACAGCACCTGTGGACTACAAAACCTTCTGCAGTCCCCACCCTCTGTGGCCCACCTGAGCACTCACCCCTGATGGCCCCATTTCCATAGGGACTCAGCAGGGCAGCCAGGGCGATGGCGGGCAGGATCATGGCTCTGGTCTGGCTCCTCTGTCTCCAGGTGCGTCTCAGTGGCTAGTGAGCCAGGCGGTGAGGAGGAAAGGAGGCCGTGCAGGGCAGTGAGGAACTGACTCCTGCCTTTACTTCCCTCCCCTGTGGAGGGAGAAGAGGGAGGTGGAACAGCTTGATGGGGCTCAGCCAGCAAGACAAGGTGAGAGGGGGCATCTCAGTCGGAAAGCAGGTGCTGGCCCCACTGGGAGAGGAGGTAGGAGAGCTGTGAGAACCTGCATGTGGGATTGAGGATAAGAGAAGGAACACTAAAAGGACACATCATGATCACCTTCCTTTTATGGGGATGCTTGGAAATATGTCATTGAAGTTGACCCTCAAGTGTTTTTATTTGTAATGACTTTTCTGAATGGATAATTCTTTATAATTTCATGTTGATTTTTAGTATCATATAGGAATTCATTTTATTGTTATCAAATGATATTATATTTATCATTTTATAGCTTTGATAATTTTAGATGAATTCTTTGATGTTTCCAGACATATAAACAGAAGGCAATTATTTCAATCTTTCATTCCCAATTATTACTCTTTATATTTCTTCCTCATGTGAGAATATGCTTATATAAAGTACCTTTATTTAAAACTTATTTTTAACAACAATTTCTCTAATCATTTCATATTAAGTCTAATTTTAGATCTTTCTTTTATAATCTTTGTTTTATCACAGAGAGGTTTGAAACTATAGTAAAGGACAGTAGAACTATAGCAAGTTTCTCTGGTATTTATTGTAAAAAACTAGAACTTATATTGTTGGATTAAATAATGTGTTGTATTGAATAAAGACTTTTTTGGTGTTCTGAACTAGCCTTGCATTGTAACAATTAACATTTCTTGAAGCCTTGCTTTGTGCAAGGCTGTATTAGAGATTCACAAATACTGAGTATGATCCCAATTAGTTTTCCCAATAAACCAGTGCCATGGGACCCACAATAATCTTCATTCTACATGAGAGGAAACTAAGCCACAGATGGTGAAATAACTTGTCCATGGTCAGGAACCCAGGAAGCAGAAAAAAACAATGGTCCCTGGTAACTTTGTTGGTCTATTCAAAACTTCTCAGGTCTTCTTTGAGTTTCCGAGGCATTTCACATGGTGCTCCCTCCTCACCCTCACAGAGTTACGGAGGAGGCAGGTGCTACCATCCCCGTTTCAAAAATGAAGAAACTCTGGCCCAGAACAGACAAGAAATTTGCCAAAAGTTGTACAATTACTTCCATGCCTTCTCTGGTATTAAAACGCAGAGACCTTATTCCACACCTTATAATTCTAAGATCAAATGGAACCTTGGACAGGAGAGGACGGACACCAGACACCTGCATGACTGCTGTACACCCCAGGGTTAAGTCAGAGCTCTGCAGTGGACAGTCTAATCCCCCTGGATTTTTTATCATCACCCAAGGACATTTTTTAATTGATTTTTAGAGAGAGAGGAAGGGAGAAAGAGAAGTATCCACCGGTTGCCTCCCATATGCATCTGGACCAGGGATTGTTCCCACCTGGACAAGAGATCAAACCCACAACCCTTCTGCCATGAATGACACTCCAACCAAGTGAGCCACACCAGCCAGGGCACCCCTAGATCTTTAACACATTGTTTAGTACCCACTTATTCCCAGAACACAGCCATGAGAGGGTGGGGTGGGGGGTGGTATTCACCATGGAGGGAGGATGATGTGCCTGGTGTCTGAACCAGAGCGAAGAAAACAATAAACAAACCCTCGTGATGCACCCAGTTGATCAAAGCAAGGATCACTTTTCTTACACTGTTTCCTTACACCTTGAAGGATAATACACTTTACACCAAACCTCTGCCTAGAGAGTAACAATTCCTACTAATTGGTTCCTTTTGTGGAACCTGGCCACACCCAGGGGATGTAGGAGGCTGTCCTGGCTCATCATCTCTAATGTTTTAGGAGGGACGCCCAAGGAGTGAGAGCTGCTCTGACTGTGATCCTCTCACCCCACCTTTCCCAGGCTCCAGGATGGTGGTCCTGCAGGTCACTGGGGCCCCCTGGATGACAGCTCTGATGACGTCCTTGGTGATGCTGAGCCCCCCTTTGGCTCAGGGCAGAGACACCCCAGGTAAGTGCAGAGCTGCTGCTCTTGGAGGCCCTGGATCAGGGAAATGACCCTGGGGGCTCTCCCATGTGGGCCTAATCCACAGAGAGGCCTCAGGGGTCCGACATCACCCAGGGCCACTGTTCCCAGCAGAGAGAGGAGGAGATCAGTGTGTGTGCATCTGCTGGACACAGTGGTACCCGGTGGTCTGGACTGATTTTGGAGGGACAGGGTTCTCACAGAGGGGGCAAGATGACATTTCAACATTAAAGATCAGGAACGGGAAACCGTGGTCACTCTGCAGTGTCCGGGATCCCAGGAATATGCTGTACAAACAGGACTTCAGGTGGAGGCCCTTCCACAGTCCCGGGCAAGACTCATACAGTGAGCAGCGATGGCCAGAGGAGCAGGAGGGCAGTGGGGACAAGCAGAGGTTAAGGCCCACAGGATAGTTACTGCCGCTGACAGTCCTCACGTCAGGAAATAGATCAGGCATATCAGGATAGGACCACAGAGGAAGTGAGAAACAGGAAACTGCCTCTTTTAGTTCCAATTTACCACCAAGCCCATGCATAACAGAAGAGGGACTAGAACAGTGAAGTCGTTTATGTTAAAATTCCCCAACCTCTCCATCTCCACCCACAAAGCCAGCCCCACTTCTTCCTGAGAATCAGGTTCTCTCAGGTTTCTTCCCCAATTTCCATGGTTAATAGCCTTTGAAATCCCCAATTCATCTGCTCAAACTCCATCCTGCTGTACCCATGTCTCAGCTAGAGGGAAGGAGAAGGTTTTCTGCCGTTCATCACTCAGGTGGGCAGAGAACCGGACAAGGGCAGCCCAGCCGTGCAGCCCGCAGGTGAGAGAAGAAATGGGGATTGAGTCTCGAGGGCAGGACGGGCTGCGGGAGCAGCTGGTGAGATGGGACGATGCCCAGCAGGAGGTGAGAGGAGAGGGGGTGCAGGAGGAGCACAGGAGAAGCTCTCCTGGGAGCGGGGGCAGTGGTGGGCATCGGTGTGAGGTCGTTGAAGTCAGGGCGTGGGGCTTCTTTGGGGTGAATAGTGAGCAGCGTGGTGGGTGAAGGTGGGAGAGACCGATGGGTTCCGGTCAGTAAGAGGAAGGAGATGAGTGTTCATCATGTGAGAGTCTGCTGGGGGAAGGGGAGGAACTCCAGAGCTCTCTGCACAGTTTCGATGCTGAGGAACTCCCTGCTGAGAGGAATGAGTAGTCCAGGGGCTGGACTCCAGGGGGCTGTCAGACTCTTCCAATTCCTTCTTCCAACTCCTCAAGGTTTCTTCAACTTCCAACAGAGCATGAAAAAAGAGGTGGAAACAAAGATACTATCAGCATGAAGTTAATAAAAACTCCTTTTGGAGAGTTAAGGCTGTGCCCCAAGGGCAGCGTTTTTGAGTCATTCTGAACAGACCAGGGCTCTGTCTTTGTCTCCACATAAGCCAACCCATCACAGCTTGACAAGGGGAGGAGCTCTAACCTGCAGTGAGTGTGAGCAGGACAGACACTATGCTCTAACTTTTATTTGCATCATCTTCTTTAATTTTAACAGTAGTCCTTTAAGGTAAAAGAATAAGAATAACATTCCCTTTTATAAGTGAAAAGACTGAGACTTCAAGAGGTTGCTTTATTTGTCCCAGGTTACACAGCTGGTCTTGGACATCCTTTGTGTGCTGCCAACATTGCCTTCCTTATGTCCTGGAGTAATTATATATTCTTAATATGATATGGTCTGAAAAGATGATTTATTTATAGAAGTTTTCAAGCTTTGCTCTAGAAAGTTCAGACATCTTCAAGTTTCACAAACTCTAATATTTTTCTTAAAAAAAAAGATTTTATTTATTTATTTTTAGAGAGAGGGTAAGGGAGGGAGAAAGAAAGGGAGAGAAATATCAATATGCAAGAGATACATCCATCAGTTGCTTCTCGCACACCCCCAGCTGAAGACCTGGCCCGTAACCCAGGCATGTGCCCTGACTGGGAATCAAACCACAACCCTTTGGTTCACAGGCTGGCACTCAATCCACTGAGCGACACCAGGCAGGGCTGTAATATTTTTCACACACACACACAAAACAGGAGTTTTGAGAAACCCTTCTGTGACATTTACCTGCTTTGCAAATAATGTTCATTAAAGAGGGAAAATAAATGCTTTTAAAAATAAAAATTCAAACCACTATTCAGAACCAACAAAAATGTGTCTTGATTGAAAACAGGTGGGGAAAGCTATTAGTAGAACAGGAAATGAAGTTAGACATGAGGGAGTAGAGCAGAGATAGCACGTATATGACAGGTGTCACAGGGACCCCCAAAATGGATAAGGCCAGGAACTCACAGACTGAGGAGCAGGGCATTGGACAAGAAGGCAGGCTCAGAAAGTCAGAGAAATGAAGTGAAGCTGGACACCGATAGGCTAAAAGTTGGGTGTGTGTCCCTGAGGCTTGTGTGGTGGCTCCTGAGGCTAGCTCTCCTTCCTCCCACCTGAGCTTCCAGTGGAGAAGCTTCAACGTGGGGCAAGTGGGACACTGAGGAAGGACAAGAACTGTGACAAGATCACCCAAATCAACTTGGGCCCTCTTTGCAGTGACAGAGACAAAGGCCAGACCCCCCTCATACTCTCTTCCTTCTGTTCCTGGAACCTCCACGGTCCTTGACAGCCACTCAGTGAGGCTCCTGAGCAGCAGGAAAACAGGCACAGAAGTGTCATATGGAGCCTGGTTTCCCTGTCTCAACCCTCAACTGACATGGTGAGCCTTGAGTTGACATACTTTTCAAATTCCTTCCTCTGCCTCTGGGAAGCATTGCCCTCATTTCTGTGGCCTGGAAAGTTGCATGACAAATTCAACCTGGAGTTTCCATTTATGATACATTTTAAGTAATATAGAGAAGCTGAAATTTAAAGACTCCTTCAATAGGCAACCCCCAATTAGATTACAGACAGTCATTTATAATCAATTCTCTCTGGCTATCATCTTGAGCAAGAACAAGGAGGAATCACACTTCCTGATTTCAAAATATATTACAAAGCTGCAGTAACCAAAAGAGTATGGTACTAGCATAAAAATATATACACCAGTTGAATGAAATAGATAACCCAGAAATAATCTACACATCTAGTCAATTGATATTTTACAAGAGTTCCAAGAACATACAATGAGGAAAGGATTAGTCTCTTTGATAAGTGATATTGAGAAAACTGTATATCCACCTGCAGAAAAATATACAATAAGACCCTTACCTCACACCATATACAAAAATCTTCTTTTTCTATTTTACTTATTTACGTTCAGAGGAAGAGAAAGAGGGGGAGAGAGGGAGAGAAACATCAATGTGCTCAAGATGATGGCCCCCCAACTGGGGACCTGGCCCACAACCCAGAAATGTGCCCTGACTAGGAATCAAACTGGTGGCCTTTCAATCTGCAGGCTGATGATCAATCCACTGAGCCACACTAGCCAGGGCATGAGTCTATTTCTATTCACTATCTATTAACTTGTTAATGCTACTTCTGCTTAACAGAAGTATTAAGTTTTAATGTAATCCATTTTGTTATATTTTTGCCTTGTGCTTTTATATTTGCTTAAGAAATGATTCCTCACTCCCATGTTATATTCTCCTGCAAAAGCTTACATTTATCTTATAGTTTACTATTTATATTTATGTCTTTAATCCTTCTGGGGTCCAAGGTGTGGGTTTTTTGTTTGTTTGTTTGTTTTCTTTTGTTTGGTTTGGTTGAGTTTTTTTTTACCAAGGGTTTTTTTTATTGCTTTTCTATTATGGTTGTCCAATTTTACTCCCCTTTTTCTCCTCTGCTCCACCCAACTCCTTCCTCTCCCACAGTCAATCCTCATTTAGTTGTCAATAGCCATGGGTCATTTATACTAGTTCCTTGATTCTGCCCTTTAGGGTCCAAGTTTTTATGTTAAGTACAGATTGGGGGGGGGGTCCTTCACATCAAGGCCAGTTTTTCCCACTCCATCTACTAAGTAACTTTTTTTCTCCTCATCTGCTGAGGACTTCTTTTGTTGTGTGTTAAATCCCATATATCCATAAACTCTGAGCTCTCTATTCTGTTTCGCTTCACTATTGGTAAGTTTTGCACCAGTGCTTCACTGATTTTATTATGTAGGCTTTCTGAGAGGTCATATCACAGGAAGCATCATGGTGTATAAACTCCCAGGACCTAGTTAGAGTGGGAAAAGTAAAAAGAGTTAAAGTTAACTCCTACATTTCCAGTTTGCTGAACCTGATGGATGGTGTTGTTCACTCAACCAGGGATTGTTGGAACCAAATTCAAGGGAAAGAATAAAGATTATGATTCAATCTGTAAACAATGGGAAACAGGATGTAGAGTTATACACAGAGAACATTTACAGGTATACAAGGAGTTACTGTGGATGTGGGAGCAGAAAACGTTGGAAAATCTCTCAGAAAAGTTAATATCCAGCTTGGTATTGAAGGATAATATGGAATTGGGCATTTTTAGTTTGAGCACTAGAGCCAAAGTATATTATTTAATTTGCATTTTATTTTAATTTGGATAATATGCATATATTATGCAATGTGAAATAAGCAACACAAAAAGGCAAAGAAATCACAAAGATAAAACCATAGAATGACTGAATGGAAGGGTGGGGGGCAGGAGGAAAGGAACCTGGTTCAGTAAGCACGGTTGGATTGTAAAGAGCCTTGCTTATTATGTTGGAAGCCTGGACGTCACACTGAGGCAATGTGTGACTTTGAGTCAAAGGATGAACTGGCGGAGGCACAACTGAGGCAGGGAGAAGGTAAGTGGCCACTGAATGAATCTAGGTTGGGAGTGACAGCAGTCTGAGTTACCTATCATGGGGGACAGGAGGGACTAGAGGCAAAATAACAGTCTTGTTATCTGATCAGAAGTGGTGAGTGAGGAAGAGAGTGAGCTCCGGGTGACTGAAAAGTCTTAGCTAGAGGATGAGTGACTGATAACACCACATACCAAGGACTTGGGAGGAAAAGCAGGTGTGAGGGAGAAGTGGGTGTCATCTGCATGGGCTGATGTTGAGGCTCCTGTGGGATGTCCAGCTGGAGGCGCCCAGTGGCCATGTGGGCAGACATGTGTAAGACTCAAAAGAGGACTAGGTGGAAGCGTACACGTGTGAGCTACTAATTATGGTTGATAGGCAATGATATAAGTGAAATAACCCTCATTGAGAATATTCAGAAGTGTGTCAGGAACAGAGCATGAGGACACACCAATGTTTAAGGGGCATGTAGGCGGGTTATAAGATACAGTTGACATTGGCCTTTGACATGGCTGTTTGGGGACAGTAAGGGCTGAGAAGTGTACACTTTAAATTGGGTGAGTTTGGGGACTTCTGGCCAAGATGGAGGCCCAGACAGACATGCTGGGTCTCCCTCCACAACTAAGAAGAAATACAACTACCTCAAAACTAGAGACAACCAGAAGTTCCAGAAAATCAAGCTTCATGGAAGTCCAACAAACAAAGATATAAAGAAGAAATACTCATCCAGGCAGGTAGGAGGGGTGGAAAGCATGCAGTGTGGTGGCGGTAGCAGTGGTGGTGGCAATGGCAGGCTGGCAGAAAGCTCAGTCACACATTATAGAAAGTGAGGAGGGACACCTGGGAAGTGTTCCCAGCTCCTGACCAGACTGCGCAGTTCATGGTCCAAGCACCAGGGAAAATCAAGCCTCATTGATTCTGACTGTGAAAACCAATGGGGGTTGGGGCAGAGGCAGAAACTTCCAGTCTTTCAGCAGAGTCCGCTTGTTTAAAGGGCCCCCACGGTCCTAGAACGTCTGCAGACCCACATACTCTGGGAACGACGGCCAGGACAGCAGCTAGAGAGGCACCAGTCCCATACAAAAGTGGGAGAGGTGCCTGGAAAAGGGGCGAGTGCTCAGCAAGCGGCGTTGTTCCCTCTCAGACCCCTCCCACACATACAGCACCACAATGTGGTGAAACTGGTAGCCCTGTACTGATGAATACCTAAGGCTCCGCCCCTTATAACATAACAGCAGCGACAGCTCTACCTAAGACACAGAGGCAAACAAACACAGGAGCCTGTCAAGATGAGGAGACAGACAAGTATGGCCCAAAAAGGGGAACAGATCAAGGTTCCAGTGGTAGAACTAAGTGACAAGGAGATAGCCAAAATAACAGATGAGGAGATAGCCAACCTAACAGATGAAGAATTCAAAACACTAGTGATAAAGATGCTTACAGGCTTGACAGATATGCTTGAGTATGGCAAAAGCATAAGGGAAGAAGTGAAGGCTATGCTAAAAGAAATGAAGGAAAATTCAAACAAAACCAATAATGAAGGGAAGGAGACCAGGGTTCAAATCAATGATTTGGAAAATAAGGAATAAAAAAACAGGCAACCAGTACAGAATGAGGAAACAAGAATTGACAAAAATAAGGAGAGGCTTAGGAACTTCTGGGACTACTTTAAACGTGCCAACATTTGAATCATAGGAGTGTCAGAAGGAGAATAGGAAAAGCAGGAAATTGAAAGCTTAAGTGAAAAATAGTGAAGAAAAACTTTCCACATTTGGCAAAGGAAATAGATATACAAATCCAGGAAATACAGAGAGTCCCAAACAAGCTAAACCCAAAGAGGACCACACCAAGACACATCATAATTAAAATGCCAAAGGTGAAAGATAAAGAGAGAATCTTAAAAGCAGCAAAAGAAAAGCAGAGAGTTTCCTACAAATGGATGGCTATAAGACTATCAGCTGACTTTTCAAAAGAAACTTTGCAGGCAAGAAGGGACTGGCAAAAAATATTCAATGTGATGAAAAGCAAGGACCTATAACCAAGATTACTCTATCCAGCAAAGCTATCATTTAGAATGGAAGGGCAGATTAAGTGCTTCCCAGACAAGGTAAAGCTAAAAGAGTTCATTATCACCAAGCCATTATTGTATGAAATGTTACAGGGACTTATTTAAGAAAAAGAAGATCAACACTATGAACACTAAAATGACAACAGTCATGACTATCAGCAACTGAATCTAAAAAATAAAAACAAAATTCAACTAAGCAACCCAGAATAGGAACAGAATCATAGGTATAGAGATCATTTGGAGGGTTATCAGCTGGGAGAGGGCAGGGGGAGAAATGGAGATATGGTGCAGGGATTAAGAAGCATAATTGATTGGTACAAAATAGACAGGGGGAAGTTAAGAATAATATAGGGAAGGGTGAAACCAAAGAACTTATATGCACAACCCATGAATATGAACTAAGGCGGGTGGGATTGCTGGGGGGAGGTGGGTACTGGGAAGAGAGGAGCAAAGGGGATAAATTGGCACTACCATAACAACATAATCAATAAAATATACTTTTAAAAATTTGGGTGAGTTTGGGAAGGGAAAGGTCAGGGTGGAAGTGGACCTGGCAGATGTTCAATACTGTTAAGGAGCTTGAAAGTGAACAAACCCGAGTGATGGGTGGCAGCCAGGCAAGAATGTAGTGTTGACAGAACGCTGTCATTCTATGTTCTCACTCCAGCTTCATGAATAAAAGCCTAATGTGATCACAGCCACTGTCAACTGAACTGGTACTTTGTTGCAGGCCCAGTGTTATAGCTTATCTTCTCTATCTCAGTTAATCCTCACGGTGCTATCAGGGAAACATCATTGTCCCGTCCTAGTACAAGGACACTGTATCTCACTGAGGCTGCACAGCTACTCAGTCATTGAGATGGAAGAGGAGCGAGGTCCTCTCCACCCAGAGTCCATGATCTTGAACATCACAGCTACTGCTCTTGGCACTGTAACTGGGAAGAGGCTGTCCTCCCGCTCCCTCGTTCGTATAGACTTTGCTTCATAATCTCTCTCGTTTTCTTAATTCCAGTCTACGCCCGTCACTTCTTGCCTGTTGTAAAAACATCCAACCCATTCCCCACACTCCCCGCAGGACCTTCCTACTGCACAGATCAGATGACACCTATTCCCTGAAGGAAAAAACCCCCAACCTCCTGGGCACAGACAGCTGGCAGCACCATTGCCCACCTGTCCCGTCTGCTGTCACCTCAGCCACCCACTACTCACTTTCCTGCTGCTCCCTCTGGTCCCTGGGCACCTCTGCCAGCGCGCTCTTGCCCTCTGCTGCTCCTTAGACCCCAGATGCAGGTCAGCTCCCTGCACATCTCCCTCAGCCTCCAACTCTCAGAGAAGTACAGACACGCCTCCTGTGCCCCTGCACCGGCCCCCATGCCTCGGAGACCCCGCCAGTCACTGCAGCCACACAGTGTCCCCTGAGGCAGGCCTCTTTATTATTAATGCTGGAAATGACTTCAGATATTATTTAGCTAAGTCCCCCATTTATTGGGTAAGAAAACTTCAGTCCAGAAGGGTCTATGATTTATCCACGATCATGACTGGGTGTGAGAAAAATGTGTATTTTCTAATTTAACTGTGGAAGGTGACAGGAGTAAAGCAAATTACATTTATAGCAACAGTAATAAATAATAGTTATCAGTTTCTTGATTTATTGAGAGTGACAGAGATTAGAGGTGAAGTGAAGAGACAGAGAAAACCCTGAGAAGGTGGTGAACACAAAGAGTATTTCAGCCAAGCTTAGGCCCTGAGTCAGAGGGCAGGGTGAGCCCTCTGGGTTCTATAGTGGACACTCTTCTGGAAGGGAGATGGGGAGCCAGAAGAAAAGACAGAGCCAGGGACTATGTAGCCCTGGCTGTGCCGCTCAGCAAAGAGGTAGGGGCCCACACGGGGACGTGCGCAGCGTGTCTTGCGGGGGCATCAGGGCCTCTCTGGCTCAGCGCTGCCCTGGTCTTTCACACTCACAGAGCTTTATGTGTACCAGAGGAGGAGCGACTGCTTTGAGTTCAATGGGACGCACCACTTCTTAGAGCGATACATTTACAACAGAGACGTGTTCGTCCAGTTTGACAGCAGCGTGGGGGTGTTTGTGGCTGTGACTGAGCTCGGGCTCATAACCGCTAAGAACTGGAACCTCCAGCAGGAGTTCCTGGAGCTGAGGAAGAGCGCCGTGGACACGGTGTGCAAACACAACTACGAGTTGGACAAGGGTTTCACCCTGAGGCGCAGAGGTGAGCGGTGGGAGGAAAGAAAAGACCCTGGGAGGGCTGCGCTTGGGCAGCAGAGGTGGGGGGAGGTCTCCTTCGCATCTCCAAGCCCCAGTGTGTCCCAGACTGGCTGGCCTGACCCAAGGGTTTCATGATGCACAGGGGCCAGACCACAGGGGAAAGGGCCGGACTCCCTGCTAATCATACACAAAAGGACTAAAGACGTTGAGTTTGTGGATCTTGCTAAAAACATTTTTTGGTAGAGATGACCAGGAGATGTACAGGTTAAATGAAGAATGAATCACAGTACTTCATTTCTTCACCTCTTTTTAATGAGGATGTCAGACTAATAGATCAAAGGAATGCTATTGACTATTGAATATATTCTGATTCCAAGATAATATTTGGAAGGAGTATGTCTTGTCCTTTTGAACAGGACAGGAAAATGTAAATTTAGGTAATTTCATAGCTGGTTCAGCATTTCTGTTCAAAGAACATTAGTTACTGCCTCCTACGTTTCTGGCAAAAGTGTTACAGAGTGCCCGCTTTCCCCTGTCCTATTCTTCTCTGCTCTCTCTTCATTGTGTATGACAAGGTCGTTCTTGGAACATTTGAACATTTTATTCTGTTTTTCCTGTTTATTCTGTTCCCCATCTCCTGCCTCCAAATGGCTTAGCAGACAATATATTGATCTTTAACCTCTAGAAGTCAGTTTGGCAAGAAAATTGCTAAATGCACTGTGTTAACTCTCGGTTATCCTAAAAAGGTTCTTTTTCCCACTCCTAGTCCAGCCTAAAATGAACGTGTCCCCCTCCAAGAAGGGGCCCCTGCAGCACCCCAACCTGCTTGTCTGCCACGTGACAGATTTCTATCCAGGCAACATTCAGGTCCGCTGGTTCCTGAATGGACAGGAGGAAACAGCTGGGGTTGTGTCCACCAACACGATCCATAATGGAGACTGGACCTTCCAGATCTTGGTGATGCTGGAAATGACTCCCCAGCAGGGAGACGTCTACACCTGCCAAGTGGACCATGCCAGCTTGGACAGGGCTGTCACCGTAGAGTGGAGTGAGTTATCTCCTGAGGACCCTCTGGGCTTCAGGCTCTGGGACCCACTCACGACCCATCTGGGTCACACATCCCCATGTGTCCTCACCAACCCCCTCACTGTGGTCTAGGCTGGGAGCAGCAGGGATCTGGTGATTCTAGAGGGCATTTATCCCGCCCTGGGGGATCCTAAAGAATCTCCCCTTGTCAGAAAACCCCAGAAAAGCAAACAACTTCATGACTGGCCCTCACACTGGGACCTGGCCTCTGCCTTCCATCTCCCTATAGTCCCTTATTCTTGAACTTAATGTATTGGCCTAAAAGCAGCATTTGCCTCTTACTGGCGACATGTCTGAGATTCAGAACTTTGGGGTGATTTCCACATCTACTCCTCCCCCACAGTGGTTCTATCTGGCACTACCCTCTCCCTTTGTCTCCAGAGTACACTATGTCAGTCCCCAGGTGTCAGGCAGGGCCAGGGGTCACAGCAGGTGGAGGTGAGCCTGATTGTGGGTCTGTTCTTCCCAGAGCCTCAGTCAGATTCTGCCCGGAGCAAGATGCTGACTGGAGTTGGGGGATTTGTGCTGGGGCTCATTGCCCTCGTGGCGAGCTTCATTCTCCATGTTAGAGGCCAGCAAGGTAAGACGCCTCTGGAAAATGGTGGATATGGCCTTTCCACTGTCTCATTCAGTGATGAAGTTGAGACAGAAAAGCGAAACAATAGAGCAAAGGAGGCCACTGAAATGAGGTTCTGACCAGCCATGCACGGAGGAAGATGCCTACATGAAATCTGGGCCCAGTGACACCGCTGAGACTGCTGGCCAGTGACCCCTCCTGCAGGGGCTCCTTCTAGGCCTGGGCTCAGCTTAAGTCCACAGATGGGCCCTGCTTTCGTTCCCGGTGGTGTGGGCATGGGATGCAAAGCTTTGCATAACTTTCCAATGTGATGTTGCTCTTTACTCTCTCAGTCACAGCTTCTCTTTCACTCTCATTTCAGGACAGCAAGGATCTCAGTCAGTAGGTGGTACCGCTGCTCCCTTCTTTCTGCTGGGGTGCAATTCCTTTCATTGCAACAGGAGTTTGGGAGCATTTAATGAGTACTCTGTGTTTAGGATGTATCATAGGAAGTGTCTGCAATGAGGAGAAACACACAGAGGCTGACCCTCTTTCTCAGGTTGGGCCGATGGTCCATTTTCACTTTGGGTGGGTATAAGCCATGAACTTTGCCCCATTTGCTCAAGGAAGCACCAGAAACTCTCTTCCACTGTTCATCAGATCAACACTCAGCCTCTCGCTATAATTTTTTTCTCCTGGGACTCCAGAGAGAAAGGAAATGTAGCCTCTGAACTTGATTTACCTTTAATTCTTTTTCTTCACAGGGCTGCTGAACTGACTTCAAACATCACCTGTGGCCTTGGAACAAGGATTTCTGGTACTTCTGTTGCCCAGCAACCTCCCATCTCCAAAAAGGACATTACGACAGAATTGTGCCCTTGACACCAGTTTCTGAGTCTCTGCATTTTAATTCGATGTACTTTCTCCTTCTCAAGTTCTCCAGTCTATAGAGTGCCCTTTCCTAAGGAACAGAGACCACCTAAATCCAATATTATGGTCCTCCTTTCTTCTTGTCATGTGGACATCTTTATGCTTTGGTGACTGGCTGTCATTGTTATTTTACCCGGGCATGGAGAAATAAACTTCCTGATGGCAATCAATTCTTCTTATTGAATAAGAGGGCAACAGGTAGAAGACCTCCTGAAACTTGCTTTATTTTATTGTAGATGCCCAAGTTCATGTTATACTCTCACCTGTGAGAGTGGAACCGTTATTCGTAGCAATCCCAGGTGAACCCACACTGAGCCTCAGTTTGCCACTGAAATTCACACCAGGCTGATAAAACATGTCAATCACTAAGAATATGCTTTCCAAGTGTAATAATCAACATAAGATCAGGATTATACATAACAGGCATAAGAGCATAAGGTGTTATACTTCTTTTTTGGGGGGGGACCCCGCTCTTTAACAATTCCCCCCTCTCAGACCTAAGACCCTTTATAATCATATAAAGGATAATGGGCGATGGTCTCATGCTCCTCTAGCTGCTTCAAGCTGGACATGGTAATTGTCCTACATACCCTTGGGTCCAGAAATCCCTAATAAGAGTGGGGGAGTGGAGGGGAGGGTGGCCTTCCCACATGGGGAAGGATCTTGCAGACTCCAGGTCAGTTGGCTGTCCCCGGGCAACAGTATGCTCGGTTTACGTGTTATAGTTTTTTATATTGCTGTTTGCATCAGCTCATAGAGGCGGACTTGCCCCGTGACGCTTTGTTCAGAACACCCTAAACTCCCTCCCTCCTGAGTCAGTCCGTGGGAGGTACGTTTCCAGTTTCAAAAGAGTCAAAGATACGTGTAGCTCAGTTTTTCATACATAGGTCCAGTTTAGAATATAGTTCATTATAATTTTTGTAAGTCGTTTTAATTGATATTTAAGACAAAACCAGAAGCCATATTTGCTTTAGCCATTTCATGGCATGACCGCCCACATCCAAACTCTACATAACAGTGACCAGAGAACTTCTAGTCCCTGCAGAGCTCATAGATGAACATCAACCGTCAGACTCAGCAAGGCCCTCACCAAGCTAAAGGGGGTTTCCTTCCTTAACTGACTTTATTGCATGGGCTTATGGGAAATCATTTTAATGAAATATGTTTATGAATTATGACTAGAAGTTGGTTTTTGGTGATTTTAAACATTATGAGATACTAGTTCCTAATAAGGGGTTATGTTGAGGGTCTCCAAGACCAGCCCAGGTCGGATGATTCACTAGGACTCACAGGTCCCATCATGTGGTTGTACTCACGACTGTGATTTATTAGAGCAAAAGGACATAATGCGAAGTCAGCAAAGGGAAAGGGTACATGAGGTGAAGCCCAGGAACCAGACGCAAGCTTTCAATTGCCTCTCCCATTGGAGCCACAAGAGGCACCTAACTCCTCCAGAAGTGAGTTGTGACCACACATGAAACTGTCTCCAGGAAAGTTCAGCAAAGGTGCAGCGCTCAGGGGTTTTCCTGGGGGCTGGTTACATGGGCACCCTCCACCCAGTACAGACCAGAATCCAGACTCCCAGAAGGAAAGGTATCAGCATAAACCACATTGTTTGTACAGTTTAGGGACATCCTTGTCAGTCCTGGGAATGGTGGGAACCCTCCTGAAATCCAAGTTCCTGGCTGCCAGCCAGGGGCCAACCCTGTCAGCAGGCCTTTCACAGGGTGATAGTCGGACCTGCCAGGTTCATGCTTTTCTGCACAGGAGCAAACCATCCATTTTGTTGACAATGTTCAAGGTAATGTGAGAACCCATTTTTATTAAAGAAAGTTATATATTGATACAGAAAACACTCTTAAATCCTAGTTTCCTAGAAACATTGGTTATTGCAGAAGGCAGAGCTAAATTCACATAATTAGTTTTCATTATTATTATTGCGAAATTATTATTGCAAATGTTTTATGAGTCCTGTGAGCATTTAAGCAGTTTTTGAAAAGCTAAAGTTACAAACCAAGGATGCAAATGAAAGTATTGTATGAAATTTTTGCTTTGTGCTCACTGCCATGAGAAACTAAACACGCTTTCTGTTCTGTGATATTTCTAGTTGAGAATCAGTGCCTCAAATGAGAGAGAGAAGTTGTAGTTTGATATATCCACTGTCAGTCATCCTGGTAAAAGGAGAGGCGGTCACTTTGTGCCCAAAGAACTTCACAGCCATGGACTCTGACTGAACGAGCCTCTCACTGTGGGCCCTGCAATGAGAGAGGCTTCAGGACTTGGGATTTTGAGGGAAAAGAAATAAACAAATCCATTAGCAGAGGACTGAGAATCCAGTGTTTGTAACGTCTGATAGTTAATTTAATATTATTATTTAGTAATAATGAAAAGGGACTTAGTTTAAAAACCATTTTTCAGGTCCTGCACAAGGGCCAGTGAGAGGCGTTTACACATTTCCACCCTCTGCCCTCGCCAGCCAGCACCACGGGGTGTGAGATGTGTGTCTGTGGTCTGGGACCCGGAGGAGCGGTCCAAAGTGATGCTTCAGGTGAATGGGGAGGAGCTCTCCAAGCTGTCTCTGGAGCAAACTGTGGAGGCCTTATGCTCCTACAGGGAGTCTCAGGTGATCCAGGTGCTGAGATGCAGCCCCCACCTCCCGGGGGACAGCTCCTGTGACAACCTGCAGCTCGTGGACAGTGGCACTCAGACTGAGATCACCTTCGGGCACATCATGGTGCTGAGCAGGCTGCGCCCACTCACCCACCCATGGTCACCCCGGAGCCTGCGTCCTGTCGGAGCTCCCCCTCCAGCCACAAGTATTATGACACACCAGAGTCATGGAGAGCGGCCCGCAGGAGGCAGCCTCTGTGGACCAGCAAGAGTGTAAGGACGTGGAGCTGTGTAAAGCCAGCCTCCAGGACAAGCTGGGTCTGATGGTTTGCTACCACACAGATGATGAAGAGGACCTGGGCATCAACATTGGAGAGGTGAATCCTAACAGCTTTGCAGCCAAAGACGAGATCTGAGAGGGAAACCGAATGATCCAGATAAATGGTGTGGGCGTCCAGAACCGGGAAGAGGCAGTGGCCATCCTGAGCCAAGAGAACACCAACATCTCCCTGCTGGTGACCTGGTCTGCGATCCAGTTAGCAAAGTGATAGAAGGACAGCGACCGGATGACTTCCTGGATGACTTGGACTCAGAGAGTGAGGGGCGCCTGCATCTTTGGAAGTTGAAATCATCCTTACCCAGCAGCTCAGAAAGGAAGAGGAGCAAGCCTCCGCCCACTGTGGGCCCAGGCCTGAGCTCAGCCAGAAGCCGGACAGTGGGGTGGGTGGATGGTGAGAGCATCCAGGACAAGGAGAGCTCTGAGCATGACCTGCTGGGGAACAAGCCTGTGAGAACCAACATGCCTGGGATCCTGTGCAGTTTGGCCTGCAGGGGGCGCCCTGCAGATCGGGGACTTCCACTTCAGCATGGACTACCTGCTGGCTGAGGGGACTGGGCTGGGGGTGGCCAACACCCAGCTCACCTACGAGGAGTACCACCACTATGGGAAGCTGCTAGAGATCAAGAGCCACCTGGAGAACAGCAACCAGTCCAGTCCGGCCTCCTCTTCCCTGTTCCTCAGGTGGCAACAGAGCCCAGTACTCATCGGCAATGAGAGCCTGGGCCATGAGACCACCAGGCTGGAGGAGGAGCTAAGGCAGCTGGAGTTCAAGTGCCCCAGCCTCCTGTGGGCGAAGAAGATGCAGCAGCTGCAGGAGCGCTGCATGAAGGCCTGGCTTCAGGAGAGGAGGGTAGCCAGAGAGCATCTATGAGCGAGGGCAGGGTGGGGGGGAGGCAGGTGAGAGGCCGGCAGTAAGCCCAAGAAGCAGGAGCTGTCCTATAACTGAACAGCAAGTTGGGATCCTGCTATCATCATCACCCTCTAGGCAAAATTCCAGAGGCAAAGGTTTGGTGATAAAGGAGAGGAATCTTTATTCAGAGGCAGTTACTTAAGCCTATCAGGTCCAAGCTTTAATCACTTAAGCCTTTCAATTAAGGCTAAACTCTAACACCTAGGTTCCCCTATCTTTTCCCCTGTTAATTTCTATAGGGTTAGTTTACAAACTAAAACATAAGATACAAAAGCTACACAACTCCAAAAGAATGGCAGGCTTCTACCTCAGAGCCTGTTCCCTCTAGAACACCCAAAGAATAAACCTGCCACCCTCTGCCAGGCCAGCCTGATCCTACGCTGTGCCTGGAGTTCCTTCCCATCCAAAATACCCTCTGTTGGGAAAGGCAGACAGCTGCAGCATGGTCATCCAGGCATCCTTGAGGAAGAGAGTCTGAGAACCTCAGCCAGAGCCAAAGCCTGAGGGAGAGCCAGCTCAGGAGCCAGAAAAGCTAGTGAGCCAAAGCGCCAGCCCTCTTTTTATTTCCATTGGCTCTGCAGGCATCTAGCTTCTCAGCCAATCCCGTCTTAGACTGCTTTCCATTGCCTCAGCAGACTCCTCCTCTGGCCCCTCCTACTTCTCCCCAGTGATCTTAATGAGATCTCTCTGTACCAGTCTGACACCTCTGAGCTGCCAGACAAGGACAGCTCCAGAGCCCACAGTCAAGCAGGAGAGCCGCTGCAGCACTCAGCTGCTCACCAAGCCCCTGCTGGAAGAGCCCCTTGAAGTGGGCGCTGCGGACAACTCCAACTTGAACCAGAGCCACCACCCACCCCAAAGGAGAGCTCTGCAAAGTTCCGATCCCTCTCCCAGGATCCCGAGGTGGGCCAGAGACAGCACTCAAAGGACCCAGTCTGAAGCCCCAAGATGGGGGTGACCCTGGCCCCGAGGGCAGCCCTTACCTCTGTAGGCGCCACGGAGGCCACGGTCATAAGAGGAAGCACTACCACAGCTGGGTGCAGCGCGGCCTGGAGGATCTGGGCCATGCCCCTTGAGTTGGCCATTGGCCCTCAGGTAGGCAGAGCACCCCGCACGGAGTGGAAGGTCAGGGTGCACAGCGAGGGAACCCGCTATGCGACCAAGCAGTCTATGCACGATCGCCTCCAAAAAGCCCAGGCCCTGAAGGTTTGGGAGGAGTGCAGTGGCATGACTACTGACGGATGCAGGGAGCAAAATGAAGATGGGCAGCTACTGGAACAAGGAGGAGTGAAAGCAGGACCTGATTCAGGCCCAGGAGCAGCAGAAGTGGTGAGTTCCTGAGGCAGAGCTGGCTGGAGGGCCTGAGGGAGCAGCAAACAGGGAGAGCAAGGCTGAGCTCAACATCATTGCCTTTAGCCACTGCAAAACCATGAAAAAGCAGAACAAGAAGATTCCAGACAACTGGATCAGCATCCAGTTGCTTTATTGTTATTCTGGCTCACAGCACTCACTTGGCTGACAGCAAATGGATCTACAACCCTCTGCTCCCAGCCACCGTCTGAGCTGCCCAGTTGGGGGCCAGCTGCACTCCAGGGCATGTCCCTCTGCCCAGCCCAGGTCCAGTGAGCCTCTGGGGACCCCACCTCCTACTCTCCCTTAAAATCCAATGTGTGTCTGTGTGTGCACAGGTGTGCATGCACCTGTCTTCATGTGTGTGCACAGGACTTTGTTGCCAGAGAGAAGCCCCTGAGGAGCAGGGGCACCCCCTCAGTTGTGTGCATGTGTGTGCACAACACAAGCCCAGGCACATGCAGGTGCACGCACCACGCACACTATGCAAAGCTCTCTCATTGTGGGTTCTTGGGGATGGGCAAGTTGAGCTGAAAAGGAGGGGAGAGGATTCATTGTCCTAAACACCAGAGAACGTCCAGTTTCCTAGCTGAGCAGTCTCTCCCCCTATTGGGAGCCTCCACTATTTGTAGACAAAGCAACCCTGATGGGTTTTCTCCCTTCCTGTACTTACCAATTGTTTTTCTGTTTTCGGCGCCTACCCTCGGGGCTGGCCGCTCCTTCAGGCGGCCTGACACAGGTGGTGCTGCCTAGTGAGGGCTGGGAGGGAGCTGGGCGCCAGGAGTCAGAGAGCAGAGGTAGAGGTGGGAGGGGAGGGGTGGGGAGGAGGGGAAGAATGGGAAGCAGCTTTCCTGCTGACCTCCACTCTGAGGTGTGGGGACAAGGAGCCTCTGATGTCGCTTGTGAGGCTCACCCTGGGAGCTACCACCCTGTGAACAAGGGGGAGCCTAGACTGGAGGGCTGAGGGGGCAGTACCCATCCAAGAAGAAAAAACTGAGCCCAGGGCTTGGCCTGACTCCATGTGGAGTGTGGCTTCCCTTCTGAGGGTCCTGCTCAGATGTGACAGGTCCAGAAGCCCAGACCCATGAGTAATAGCAGAAGACCTTCGTGACAAGACCCACATGGCATTAAGGGTGTGGCCTGGACCACAGTAAGAGGCGTGCTCCTCCAGCTGGGCTGACTGGGGAGGTGTCCTGCACCCCACTGTGCAGGTGAGGACTGGGCAGCCCTGGGGACAGGAGCACTGAGTGAGAGCTGGCCTCAAGCGCCCTGGGGCCCTGAGCCTCAGAGCCTCAGCCCAAAGTCAGACACGCTGCTTATTTTACCCCCGCCCCCGCGGGCTTCAGGACAATAAAGCAAGCTGCCTCTTTGTGGTATTAAAAAAAAAAAAGTTGTGACTATTCACTTAGACTCTTGAACATTTCACCTTCTGCTTAGAAAGCAGAGCCAATAGATTAATTTAGGATTTGATAAGGAGAAGGTCTCCCTGATATTCTCTTCTATCAAGAACTCCTCCGAGAAGGAACCCAGGCCTGCACTTTCTAAGGTGAGTTGCTGGGCCCCTACCCCAGCCCAGCACCTCGGGCTGCATGGGGAAGGGACGCTGGCAGATCAACTCAGTAGCAGGGATCCAATGGGGTGAAGAGCGAAGGCCAGGGAAGTGCAGAGGCCTGGAGGCTGCCCTCCCACCTTGGGCGCCTTGTCCAGCAATATCCAGGAGGGACTCAATGAAAAGGTGTGCTGACCTTCCCCTGGGTCTGGATCCTTGGCTTAATCGTTGAGAAATCATATGTATGAGCAGTGGACACTGCCCAGAGTAGATCCTTGTGGCCGTGGGAGGATGCAGGAGGCTGCTTCCTAGTGACCTGTCGGGTGCAGATGGTGGAAGAGACACTGGCGGGAACCCAGTGTTGCCAGCTTGGCGCCTGGGGGCATTGGCTACGGGCACAGAGATTTTCCAGCACCCGGAAGATTTTCCCTGAGAGGTTTGGGGGCTGAAACTCAGGCTATGCCCACACTGACAGAGCTGAGAGAAAGCCAGGAGGGGTCTGACTCTAAGAGGCATAAAGCAAAGTTTTTGTTTGTTTGTTTGTTTGTTTAGTTTGTTTTTGCCAACCAGGGAGGAACAGCTGGAGGCCCAGCGAGATTCTTGAGGGGAGCTGGCATGCGCACTTGCTCCGGACTTCAGCAGGGGCGCAAGGTGGACTTTGAGTGCTCCGGGAGAAATCATTTGGGGAGATCGCTACCTTCCTGGTGGCTCTAAGAGGCAAAAAGCAACGTGTTTTTTTGTTATTGTTGTTGTTTGTTTGCTTGTTTGTTTCTTCATTTGTTTTCACTGAACCAGGAGGAACAGCTGGAGGCTCAGTGAGATTCTTAAGGAGAGCTCACTAGCGCACTTGCCCTGGGCTCTGGCAGGGGCACGAGGTGAACTGGAGAACTTGAGTGCTGAGAGAGAAATCCTTTGGACAGATCGTTCCCCTCCTGGTGGCAACAGAGGGACGGGAAGCAGTAGCCCGGCCTAAAGAAAGTACTTGGGCCCCATGGTGTTTAAGCCTGACTGTGGATTTCAGAGTGACTAGAGTAAACAGTGAAAGAGAGAGACTCTGACAGAACAGCACTGATAGTCGAGATTAGGCTGCCTAGATCCAGACTTGGATACAAACTGAAGTCATTAGGGTGGTTCCAGAAAGAGAAGAAAGTGGAAAAAATACAGAAACTACAGAGACAAATTCCACTGTGACCTTCTGTGGGAGTTGTCTCCTACATATCCTTTTAGTTGTCATTCTTTGTCCTCCCAGTCTATGCATTATAAGTAAATAGTCTTTATGTTATAGTTTATCTTAAATCTCATATTTTGCTTCTCCCTTTTCTCAATCAATTTTACCATTTGATTTCCTCCTCTTGTTTTTGTTTTAAATTCTATATTTTCTCTTACTACCACTCATTTTCTATCTGTACTCATTTTTCTCACCTCTCCAGCCTCTTCTTTTTCCCATCATAAAATACACTTACTCTATCCCCACCTTGATCAATCTGTGACATTCCTGCAACTTTATTCATAGATCTTCACTATTCTGGTATTTCAAATCTCAAATCTTATCGTTCCCCTCTCCTAATCCATCTGTACCTTCCTCCAGCCCTTTCCTTCTTTCACTTAAAATTTGAATTTTTCCCTGTCTGAGCCTGGTTTTCATTCCTCACTTTAAGTATTCCTTCTCCCTCTACCATCTCAAAATCACTTCCTTTTCCTCTAGACATCTCTTAAGCTTCTCTTTATTTCTCTTTTACCTCTTACTCCCATCCCACTTACATTAATCTTAGCTCATAGGTTACCGTTAGTGCTATGGTGAAATTTTTTCTCTAATTTGTGGCCTATTTTTTTTCTTTTTTCTCTTCTTATTAATCTTCCTTTTTATTCCTGGGTATTTGTGTTGGTTCTCTCACACACACTAGATATATACTTACAACTTCTGTTTTAGCCTAATACTACACGTTTCCCCTCTCTTAATTCATTCCATCTTCATCCTTCCCTTTTTAATATATGATATAAATTTTACTTACTTTATCTCATTGCCTTGTCCCTACTTGCTGCTATTACTGCTCCTCCCTCTCCCCTCTCAAAAATCATTTTTCTTTCAGTGAGTCAACTCTTACTTATCTTTCCTTTTTTATAATAGCCTCAATCTCATTACATCCTTATTAATACTGGCTCATTAGCAGTTGATACAATGATTGAGGGTGGGGGATATCTTTGTGGGTGTGGGATTCTTGCCTGGGCAGGTTGCTTTGTTTTAGCCGCAGCTCAACAACTGTTTACAAAATGAAGTGGGTGGAGTGACTCTCAGTCATTTAGGTGGAGGGAAGGACCCACCAAAGAGCAACACAACAGCAAGCAAAACAAAAAATCTACAAGACAGCCCAAATAAATGGCATAAAAGGCATCCCAAGAGCATCAAGTTCAGGAAATCAAGGAGTCTGCACCACTGAATCTCAGAGAACTCCTACCACAGAAAGTCACAACATGAAAGCAGAAAGTTAAAGCAGATCAATCTAAGAAGCAGAAACAAAAAAGAAGAGCCATATAAAATGGAGAGGTGAAGAACCAACACCCCATTGAAAGGAAAGGAGGAATTCCCAGGAGGCATAGATGAAATAGAAGCATACAAACTGTCAGACATGAAATTCAAAACAATGCTAATAAGGAAGCTCAATTAACTCAGTAAACTCAGAGAAAACTACAGCAAACTCCAAGGGAACTACAAAGAAATCCAGAGAAACTACAGAGAATTCCAGAGAAGCTACAGGGGACTTACTGAAAACTATGCCAGCATTAAAAGTGACATAGAAACTATCAATAAGAGCCAGGAAGAAATGAGAAATACAATTTATGAACCGAAGAACACAGTAGAAGGAATCAGAAGCAGGCTAAAAGAAATAGAGGATTGTATCAGTGAGTTAGAGGACAACATAGAAAAAAATTCCCAGACAGTGCAACAAAATGAAAAAAGACTAAAAAAGAATGAAGAAAGTTTAAGAGAGCTGCAGGACAACATGAAATATAATAATATCTGTATCACAGGGATACCAGAAGGAGAAGAAGAGGTGAGGTGGAGGTGCCTCACACACCCTAGGCCCTGTTGGAAGCTGCTCTGTCCAGCAGAGTCTTCCTGACCATGGCGGAACAAACTTTTACCCAGGACATTTCATTATGTCTGGGGAAAGGAAGGTGACTGCTCTCTCTAGTGGAGTACAGCAATTAGACTTTCTTCCCTCATGCCTTTTATTGAAGAGGATACACATGAAAGATACAAGGTCAAGATTCATGAATCATCAATAGTTTGGAGGCGTTAGGATTACAGTCGACAGTAACAGATTACATGTACTAGTACAGAGGGTACAGTGACCAGTCTGTGTCAGGGTCTATCAAACATCTTGATGCCACACCGGCATTAGGTGCAAGGTTTCATACATTCCTATCTAGAGACTGTTTATGTTATACTACATATAAAGAAAGCAGAGCAAGTTCTAAAGCATAATAAGCATTTTTTAAATCTAATTCCCACAGAAACCCTCTGAGTGCCTTTCAGTTATGTCTCCTGCGCAGCCTTATGTTGAGACTTAAAGAGAAGCACGGCCGGGATGCCGGCAGCAGTCATGCTCAGGCTGGGGCTACAATTCCCTAAACCACAAGGAACGGTTCCCTAAAAAGAGGAGCAAGGGATAGAAAACCAGATTGAAAAATTAATGACAGAAAACTTCCTGAACATGAGGAGAGAAAAAGTCTCACAAGTACAGGAAGAACAGAGGGTCCCAATGATGATGAACCCAAGGAGGCCCACTGCAAGGCACATCATAATTAAAATCACAACACTTAAAGACAAAGAGAGAATCCTAAAGGCAGCAAGAGAGAAACAGCAAATAATATACAAGGGAACTCCAATAAGGCTATCAGCTGATTTCATGACAGAAACACTACAAGCCAGAAGGGAATGGCAAAAAATATTTCAAGCAATGAAAAACAAAGGTCTACAACCATGACTACTCTACCCACCAAGGCTCTCTTTCAAAATGAAAGGTGAAATAAGGAGTTTCCCAGACAAAGGAAGACTAAAAGAATACATCTCCACCAAACCAGCATTGCAGGAGATGCTAAAGGGTCCGCTTTAAGAAGAAAAATAGAGGGAGAGGAACACAGGTACAAAGGGAAAAAGTGACAATGAGTAAGAACCTATCAACTTAAGGTTTTAAGTGTAAATGGATTAAATGCTCCAATCAAAAGACATAGGGTAGCTGAATGGATAAGAAAACACCCACATATATGTTGTCTACAAAAGACCCACTTCAAAACAAAAGATCTACACAGACTGAAAGTGAAGGGATGGAGAAAAGTATTTCAAGCAAATGAACATGAAAAAAAAAAGCTGGGGTAACAATACTTATATCAGACAAAATAGATTTCACAACAAAGGCCATAAAAAGAGAAAAAGAAGAACATTTCATAATATATAAGGGAACAATCCATCAAGAAGATATAACCCTATGCACCCAACAGAGGAGCACCAAAATATATAAGGAAAATCTTAGAGGATTTCAAGAAGGATATAGACAGCAACACACTCATAGTAGGGGACTTTAACACCCCACTGTCAACAATGGACAGATCTTCAAAGCAAAGAAACACCAAGGATATTGAGGTATTGAACAACACTCAAGATCAAATGGACTTAGTTGATATATATAGAACTTTTCACCCCAAAGAAGCAAAATATACATTCTTTTCAAGTGCACATGGAACATTTTCAAAGATAGATCACATGGTAGGACACAAAACAAGCTTCAACAAATTTAAGAAAATTAAAATTATATCAAGCGTCTTCTCAGATCACAATGACTTGAAACTGGAAATTAACCTCAAGGAAAAACTCAAAAACATTCAAACTCATGGAGAATGAATAACATGCTATTAGATAATGACTGGGTTAACAATGACATCAAGGAAGAAATCAAAGATTCTGGAAAGAGTTCTGGCCAAGATGGAGGCCTAGACAGACACACTGTATCTCCCTCCACAACTTGGAAGGAATAGAACTACCTCAAAACTAAAGACAACCAGAAGTTCCAGAAAATCGAGCTGCATGGAAGTCCAATAAACAAAGAAATAAAGAAGAAATACTTGACTTCCGGCCAAGGTGAAGTGTAGACAGACACGCTGCCTACACAACTAAGAAGGAATACAACTACCTCAAAACTAGAAACAACCAGAAGTTCCAGAAAATCAAACTGCATGGAAGTCCAGCAAACAAGATACAAAGAAGAAATATCCAGACAGGGAGGAGGGGCGGAACTGTGGTGGCAGCAGTAGCGGCAGCAGCGGTGGCAGCGGCAGGCCGGCAGAAAGCGTGGTCACATGTTTTAAAAAGTCAGGAGGGGACTTCCGGCCAAGATGGAGGCTTAGACGGACGTGCTAGGTCTCCCTCTACAACTAGAGAGGAATACAACTACTTCAAAACAAAGGATAACTAGAAATTCCAGAAAATAAAACTACACGGAAGCCCAACATATGAAGTTATAAACCAGCGGCGCTCTTTGGGCAGGTAAGAGCGAAAGGGGGGCGGAGCTGTTTGCGGTCGCACCTGGGACAGCGGCGGGGAGAACAACCCTGGCTGCAGTCGAACCCCCGGCAGCTCGCGACCCCAACACTGGGGAAAGCAGCCACCACATCGCCTTGAACAGTGAGGCCCAGGGGGGCGGGAGGACAGATCCCGGTCTCCGAGCGGAATAACTGTATGAATCCATCTTGGACCCCCGCCCCCAAAGAAAGCGCCACAGGGCTGCGAAATAGGTCACGGACAGGCGCCGGTCGCTGGCTTGTGACGAGTACACAGGCACTGCCCCCTACAGCCGGCCCAAGAAAACAAAACGCATCTGTCAAAATGAGGCAGACAACTATAGAAATCCCGGTGGCACAGCTCACCAGGCAACAGATGGAGAACCTGACAGATGAACAGATAAGAAACCTGTCAGATGATCAGTTCTGGGCCATTGTTATCAGGTGGCTTACAGAATTCACAAAAGATCTGGAAAAAGATGAGAAAGAAGCGAAAAACACTCATAACGAAAGGAACAAAACCACATACGAGACAGATGGTGAGGAAATAAAATCCAGAGTTCATTTCAACAAACCGGAATATGGAGAAGGAACAAGCAGTCAACCAATGCAGCGAGAGGAAATGGGAAGCAATGATGAGAGGATCAGAAACCTCTGGGACAGCTATAAAAGGCCCAACATAAGAATCATTGGTTTGCCAGAGAGTGAGGAAGATGAACTAGAACTTGAAAAATTGAGTGAAAATATAATAAAGGAGAACTTCCCAGACTTGGGGAAGGAAATAGACTTACAGGTCCAGGAAGCACAGAGAGTTCCAAAAAAACTGGACCCAGGGAGAACCACTCCAAGACACATTATAATCAAAATGTCAAAAATTAAAGATAAAGAGAGAATCTTAAAAGCAGCAAGAGAGAAGAAAAGAATTATGTACAAAGGGGTCCCAATTAGACTATCAGCTGACTTCTCAAGGGAGACCCTGCAGGCAATAAGGGACTGGCAAGAAATATTCAAAGTAATGAAAATCCAAAACCTACAACCACGAATACTCTATCCAGCGAAATTGTCATTCAGAATAGAAGGACAGAGAAAGTGTTTCCAGGACAAAATAAAACTGAAAGAGTTCATTAGATCCAAACCACTGTTATATGAGATGTTAAAGGGACTGGTTTAGAAAAAGGAGGATCAAGACAATGAAATCTAAAATGAAAACTGCATCACAAGAAACAACAGAAGCTAGGGAATTGAAACAAAGGCAAACTAAACAGGCAACGAGAGTGGAAAAAGAACTTTAGATACGGGGAACATATTGGGGGGAGGTCAACAGGGAGGGGAAATGGGGAGAGGGAGGGAGATGATATAGGAATTAAGGATCATGGTAGGAGGGAATGGAATAGACAGAGAGAGGTTGAGAAGAACCGTATGCACAACTAATGGACATGATCTAAAAGGGGGGGACAACTGGAGGGAGGGGGGCCACCGGGTGGAGGGGAGCAGAGGGAAGGGAAATTGGCACAAATGTAATATTATAATCAATAAAACACATTAAAAAAATAAAAATAAAAATAAAAAGTCAGGAGGGGCACCTGGGGAGCATTTCCAGCTTCTTATCAGACCTCACAGCCCACAGTCGCAGCACTGGGGAAGATCAAACCTCTTTACTTCTGACTGAGAAGACCAGTAGGGGTTGTTGTGGAGGCAGAAACTGCTGGTCTCAGCAGAGTCTGCTTGTTTAAAGACCCCCCATGATCCTAGAATGTCCACAGACCCACCCACTCTGGGAACGACAGCCAGGGCAGCAGCTAGAGGGGCGCCAGTCTGGTGCAGAAGTGGGAGAGGTTCCTGGAAAAGGGGCGAGTGCTGGACAGACAGTATTGTTCCCTCTTGGACACTCCCCCACATACAATACCACAACGTGGTGAAACAGGTCACTCTGTAATGACAAATCCCTAAAGACTCCGCCCCTTACAACGTAACAGGAGCAACAGCTCTACCTAAGACACAGAGGCAAACAAACACAGGAGCCTGTCAGAATGAAGAGACAGAGAAGTATGGCCCCAAAGGGGAAATGGATCAAGGTTCCAGTGGGAGAACTAAGCGACGAGGAGATAGCCAACCTAACAAATTAGGAGAAAGTCAACCTAACAGGTGCAGAATTCAAAACACTGATGCTAAAGATGCTCACAGGCTTGACAGATATGCTTGAGTATGGCAAACGCATAAGAGAAGAAGTGAAGGTTATGCTAAGTGAAACGAAGGAAAATCCACACAAAACCAATGGTGAAGGGAAGGAAACTGGGGTTCAAATCAATGAGTTAGAACATAAGGAAGAAAAAAACAGTCAACCAGTGCAGAATAAGGAAGCAAGAATTGAAAAAAATGAAAAAAACTTCCCAAATTTTGAGAAGGAGTTGGACAAACAGGTCCAGGAAACACGGAGGGTCCCAGGCGAGCTGGACCCAGAGGGGACCACACCAGGACGCATCATGACTGAGATGCCAAAGGTAAAAGATAAACACAGAGTCCTGGGGGCATCAAGGGAGAGGTGGAGAGTTGCCTACAGGTGGTTGCCTATAGGACTATCAGCTGATTTCTCAGAGGACACTTTGCAGGCAGGAAGGGACTGGCAAACAGTATTCAATGTGATGAAAGGCAACTTACAACCAAGATTACTCTACCCAGCGGAGCTATCATTTAGCATGGAAGGGCAGATGAAGTATTTCCCAGACAAAGTGAAGATAAAGGAGTTCATCATCACCAAACCATTACTACATGAAATGTCAAAGGGACTTAGTTAAGAAAAAGAAGATCAAAACTATGAACACTAAAATGACAACAAATGAACCAAAGGGGTCGCTGGTTCAATTCCCAGTCAGAGCACATGCCTGGGTTGTGAGCCATGTCCCCAGTTGTGGGCACATGAGAGACAACCACACATTGATGTTCTTCTCCCTCTCTTTCCCTCTTTCTCCCTCCCTTCCTTGCTCTCTAAAAATAAATAAATAAAATCTTTTTTTAAATACTGTTAAAAAATTTTAAAACTCATTTTTCCTCTTTTATCCTGTTTATATATGCATATCACCTATTTTAAAAACTTTTTATTATAAAAAATTTCAAAAATACAAATTTATAGAGAATAGCTATCCATTAGTCATGAGCTGAAAAGAGATTTTTACTCATGGCCAATTTTGTTTCATTTCTACCTCACTCCTTCCTTGTCATTTGGATTTTTCTGAAGCAATCCCAAATATATAATTTCTTTTTTTTAAGTATATTTTATTGATTATGCTGTTGCAATTGTCTCAATTTCTTTTCCCTTCACTCCCTTCCATCCAATACCCGCTTTTCCTCCAGCAATTCCACTCCCCTTATTTAATGTCCATGGGTCTGGCATGGGTTCATTTCCTATACTATTCTTAACATCCCCTTATTTTGTACCTACCAATTATGTTTCTTAATCCCTGCACTATTTCACCATTTCTCTCCCTTCCCCCTCCCAGCTAATACCCCTCCAAATGATCCCCACACCTATGATTCTGTTCCTATTCTGGTTGTTTGCTTAATTTGTTTTTGTTTTTATTTTTTAAATTCTGTTGTTGGTAGTTGTGAGTTTGTTGTCATTTTTAATGTTCATAGTTTTGATCTTCTTCTTTTCCTTAAATAAATCCCTTTAACATTTCATATAATCAGGACTCGGTGATGATGAACTCCTTTAGCTTTACCTTGTCTGGGAAGCACTTCATCTGCCCTTCCACTCAAAATGATAGCTTTGCTGGATAGAGTAATCTTGGTTGTAGGTCCTTGCTTTTCATCACTTTAGATACTTCTTGCCAGTCCCTTCTTGCCTTCAATGTTTCTTTTGAGAAATCAGCTGATAACCCCTTTGTAGGTAATGATCTTCTCTTGCTGCTTTAAGATTCTCTCTTTATCTTCCACCTTTGACATTTTAATTATGATGTGTCTTGGTATGGTCCTCTTTGGGTGTAGTTTCTGTGGGAACCTCTGTGCCTCTTGGGCTTGTATGTCTATTTTCTTTACCAAATTAGGAAAGTTTTTCTTCATTAATTTTTTCACATAAATTTCCAATTTCTTGCTCTGCCTCTTCTTCTAGCACCACTTCGATTCAAATATTGGCATGTTTAAAGTTGTCCCCGAGTTTCTTAATCCTCTCCTCATTTTTTTCAATTCTTGTTTCTTCATTCTGTGCTGATTGTTTATTTCTTCCTTATGTTCCAAATCGTTGCTGTGAACCCTGGCTTCCTTCCCTTCACCATTGGTTTCATGTGGGTTTTCCTTCATTTCATTTAGTATAGCCTTCACTTCTTCCCTTATGCATTTGCCATACTCAGTCATGTCTGTCAAGTCTGTGAACATCTTTATCACCAGTGTTTTGAACTCTGCATCTGTTAGGTTCATTATCTCCTTGTCACTTAGTTCTCCCACTGGAACCTCGACCTGTTCCCTCCTTGGGGCTATACTTCTCTGTCTCCTTATATTGACAGGCTCCCATGTTTGTTTGCCTCTGTGTCTTAGGTAGAGCTGTCACACCTGTTACATTCTAAGCAGCGAAGCTTAAGTATGCATCAGTGTGGAACAACCCATTTCACTGCATTGTGGCACTGTATGTGGGGGCGGGGACTGAGAGGAAACAATGCCGCTTTCCCAGCTCTCGCTCCTTTCCAGGCACATCTCCCTCTTCCCATATGGGACTGGCACCCTCTAGCTATTGCCCTGGTTGTGGTTCCCAGGGCAGCGTTTGCAGATGTTCTAGGACCATGGGGACCCTCTAAATAAAGGGACTCTGCTGAGAGACTGGCACTTTCTTCCTCTGCCCCAACCCTCACTGGTTAGCATAGTCAGAAGCAATAAGGCTTTATTTTCCTGGGCTCTGGAACCATGAGCTGGGATTGCTCCCCAGGTGTCCCTCCTGACTTTTGTAATGGCTGTGCTTTCCACTGGCTGGCCACAGCCATTGCCTTGCTGCCACCACCACCAGCACCACTACTCTGGGTCCTCCCCATCCCAGCTCCGCCCTGCTACCTGTCTGGATGAGCATTACTTCTTTATAGCTTTATTTGTTGGATTCTCATGCAGTTCAATTTCCTCGTAGCCCTGGTTGATTTTAATTTTAAGGTAGTTGTATTCCTTCTTATGGTTGTGGAGGAAGGTGAAACGTGTCTACCTACACCTTCATCCTGGAAGTCCCAAAAGGGTTTTGTTTTTTGTTTAACATAGATAAATTATATTAATCAAGACCAATGATTTTCATCCTTTTTCATCTTATACCACACATAAACTAATTACTAAAATTCTGTGGCACACCAAAAACTATATTTTTTGCCAATCTGATAAAAGTAGGTATAATTTTTGATTCGTGCACACAGGACAGCTATTGTTGTATTGGCTGTTGTCATTTTTTTATTTGACATCATAAGAAAAAAGAGGTCAGTCCCCCTGACTAAATAGTCAGGTATTGCATGTTTTAAAAATTCTTGCAGCACACAGGTTGAAAATTTCTGACCAAGATAAATCCAGTAAACAGTAAAAAGGTTTTTTTTTAAATTAATAATGTATAAAATCTTCAACAAAGGCACAATCATGGCCCACTAATCCATTAGGTACAGTAGACACAGTGCTTAGGACTCACAATGCTTTTCGGGTCCATGAAAATTTTTACATTGCTTTTAAAGTACAAAATAAACTTTTTGGTTGAAGAAAATATCTTAATAAAATATTAATATATTTACCCGTATAATATTTATATATTTATCTGTATATCAACAAAATCATCAAATACAATTTGTTTGTTTGTTTGTTTGTTTGTTTGTTTGTTTGTTTTGGGTAGAAAGGGTCCAGGAAGGACAAAGGAGCCTAGGGCCCATGGAAGTTAGAATGCAGTCTTGGATCTAATGGCCACAAACATTTACATACTGAAGAGCAAAGCAGCGAAATACAAACTAATAGAGATGCTGGACTCCAAGGATAGAGAGCCCATGACATTGTGGCCACAACAGCTGAACATGACTTGGGGTGCCCCCTGGGGAGAGGGGGATGGGGGAGCATAACTGTGGTCATGAAGAGGCTGGTTGGATCATGCTGGTCAAACATTCAGAAAGGAGAAAGACAGCAGACACCTCTTGGGGTATCTCAGTAATTCCACGTTATGTGGGAAGAGTGCCCCCACCACTTCTCTACCCCCACTCCAGTGCTTCATATATATTTCATATATATAGTTCATATCTATTTTATTGGATCCCCTGCCACAGAAGAGTGGGCTCGTGGGTTCTCAGGGAGACAGCTGACCCAACAGCTAGGCCAGCCAGATTGGCACTCAGGAATCTGAGCCTTGGCGCCCAGAGACACACAGATTGAGAGCAGATCAGCTGGGTGGTGTTTGTGGCCCTGCTCCCGGACAAGGTCCACAAAGAACCCATGAGGTCCCAGAACTGCCTTTGCTCTTCCCAGATGAGTCAACCCTTCCTTCAAATCCTGAGAACCCCAATATTTTCATAATAAACTCCCTTTGGAGCTTAAGCTGTTCTGAATCAGATTTTTGTAATAAAATCTGTTTGTAACAACAGATTACAAATAGCTGTTTGTAACAAAAAGAAATTTAAGAAGTATGGGGTCTTGACAGCACAGAGACCAGAAGGTAAAGGGGAGTTCTGTGCCCCAGACGCCAGTGTGTCAGCAGTAACCAGGGCAAGGACATAGGACCAGCGCAGCATGACAGTCCCCTCTCTTGTCTTTCTGGTGCAAAGGTGTCATTAAGGGGAAATTACTCCCTTACAGAGCCAATACTATCCTATTCTGCAAATGAGAAAACTGATGCTCAGATTAAATAAGCAGCCCAGTAAGAAACAACGCACCACTGGGAAGCTAAATGAAGGAGAAGCCCTTACTTAGGAACACAGAGCGGTCTCCTGCCAGCCACCGTCACTGCCACCATCAGCCCCAAGTCTGCTCAGCCAGGCCATCTGCTGCTGCAGGCTTTTCTGTCTGACTACCAGGGCCCCAATCAAACACCCACCATTTCCCATCTTCTCTTAACCCTATGTTCCCTGAAATATGTTTCTTAGTTTTAGTTTTTATTGTTTGTTTCTATAGATTTTCAACTTTGAAAATATTTTCATTTTTTTAAGATTTTATTTATGTATTTTTAGAGCAAGGGGAAGGGAGAGAGAAAGAGAGTGAGAGAAACCTCGACATGTGAGAGATGCATCAATCAGTTGCCTCTCACACACCCCCATCCGGGGACGTGGCCCACAACACAGGCATGTGCCCTGAGTGAGAATCAAACAGGCAACCTTTCAGTTCGCAAGTCGGTACTCTATTCACTAAGCCACACCAGCCAGGGTAAATTTTGAAAAATCTTGAGATATTAATATAAATAACCACAAGTGGAAAGTTGCAGAGTTATAAGAAATCTCTGCCAGCACTAGTAATATAGGTTACTTTAACAGTGAGAAGAATTAACCCACTACCTGATTCAGCAATACAGCCCAGTCCCTGGGGAGACGTGAACACAACAGGAACAGAGAGCCATGACACACATTCTTTGGCCCAAGTCCATGGAACGCGAGCTCTTATAGATGAAGTGGCAAGGCCTGGAATGTGACTTTTGTACCAGCTGCCATAGTATCCAATGCAGCTTTTACCTGTTGTGCTTTGAGAAACCGTCCATCTATTTCTGGGAAATCAAAAGATTTCAACCTGGAAGCAAGATGTTACTAATAGAAAGAGAGGCCAGAACAAAGTAAATAAAATGGATTGCCATGTTCTGCCAACTGAGGGTAAATGGCGTGTTGTGCTGGCTCTCACTGAGGCCGATCTACCATCCTGGCTGTTTGCGGGTGACCCTATGGAGGTGCCACTATAGATGTCCCTGGTCTTCAATCAAGGAATAGCTGGGACAGCTAGTAGGTCTTCCCTACTGAGATGGCACTCTGCTGGCAGTGCCAGTTTCCATGAAACCACCTGGAGATGAGAAAAAGATAACGGAAACCAAGTGCAAGCACCCGGGGTGGCTGCTCCTTCAGCAGGTTTGAATGGGGAACATGATCGTGCCCTGCAAACTGCACTCTGGCCAGGACGAAGCTAGGATGTGGCCCTGACCCCCCCTGCTGACCACACCAAACTTGCAGGAATAGGGGCTACACCACCCCGACTACATAGAAACTTCCTTCTGAGGCATCTAAAGCCTTGCTTTGACCTACTCCCTTTCCTATCTCATCTCCACCCACACCTCTCCTGACCATTCAGAAACTACATAACTACAAATCCCAGAATGCAACATGACCAAGGGAGGAAATGTATATATATATATATCCCTTTCTTCCTGGGATATGTAATGTTCCCAGGTACAGTGAATGGTCTAAGTGGTTCAAATTTTACAAGTGATATTTTGACCATAGTCCCAGAGGCCAAAAATATCAGTCCAAGTCTGAGAAGCAGCTCCCAGGCTGTAACAGGCTAGAGGACCCATCCCCACAGCCTTCCCGCTATAATCTCACTGCTCTCCCCACCCACTCCAAGTCCTCCTCTCCTAAACCTCCGAGCCTGTCAGCTGGTTGCCTTCCTCTGGTTCCTTCACATCCTCATCCACCCTGGGTGGGGCCTTCGTAGCACACAACTCCATCATATCAGTTACCTTTCAAACACTATCAATACTCCCCTCTTCCTTTTGGGTTTCAAATTAAATTCCTTTGAGAGGCAGTCAAGATGTTTCAGAATCCAGCCCCTCCTACAAGTTTATATTCTTGTTACAGAAACAGGGGAATCCAAAAATCCCCAGTTTGCGGCTGGGGGATGGGGAGAAGGAAGCAGCTTTCAGAATGCCTCCACATGCCTGAGACTGCTGGCTAGTGTCTTATGCAAAATTGCTTGGATGCTTCCAAGGCCTCAGGTAGATGGGAGGGGTCTTGAGCCAGGGGATGGTATAGAAAAGGCACACAGGGCCTATGTAAGGTTCTGTGAATGGTCAGAACTGTTTGCAACACCCACTGCATCAGAGGACGCAGTCAGGGATATATAAGCAGCTGCAGACATTTTAGCTCTCTCTCGCTCTTGCGTGCTCCCTCCATGTGGCTTGGAGAAGGGGTCTCCAGGCTGCTTTTAAGAGGCTCTTGCCATGCGGTTTTGAGAAGGAGAGGAGATCCATGCAGTTTGCAGGAAGAAGGCAGTTTACAAGGAGGCTGAGAATCCAGGAGGTTCTGCATTGAGAGCTGGAGGGCACCACAGCACAGAAAGAACCTCCCCAATCAGAATTGAGTGATTGGCAGCTGCTGGTAAAGCTGAACTGTGTTTGGAAAGTAGGGAAACAGTGTTTCTGACCTTCCTAAGACTGGCCAGGTTTGGTAGGGGGGAGGCAAGGATATGTGTTTATGGGTGTTTTAAAGAACATAAGACTTAACAGCAGAAATCCGCAAATAATCTAAATCTATATAACTGTTAAATAAACAATTCTTTTTCTTTTCACTAAACTCTGATATTGAGAGTTATAATTCTGGCGGCGGGCAATCCGGCCCCTAACTAAAGAGCCCGTGGGTTTGTTTTCAATTGGAGCAGCCCAGGGGTTCTGTAACATTCTGACCCAATCAACCCCAAAGTCCCCAAAGTCTCTGCCTCTCTCTCCTTTATTTCTTTCCCAGAAGCCTCCACTGCCCATAAGCCAGGGGAGCCACTGACAGCACCCACGTGTCCCAACGCCAGGGCTTCTGCACTCACACGCCAAGCCCCACCCCATACCCTCAGCTCTGGAGCCCCGCCCTTAAACTGCTCCCATCTTTTCTTCGAGCTGGGACTCCGCTTGCCCTGGGGAGGGCTGTGGGCTGTGGTTCTGGCTTCCTCAGGCAGCAACTTGGCACAAAATCGCTCATAAAACAAGCTTTTGTGGGTGGCCAGGGGACCTAACCGCCATGTATAAATGTTGTCTGAATGACTGTATGGCCTTGTTTCCGTGGAGAAAAGCCCTCTGAGCTCAGGGCATCTGACCAAAAGTGACCTCTGGAATCATTCCCCTTTGCGCTCAGGGGCTACCTGTGTGGGTTTGGCTCCAATGCAGAGAGAGCGCTGAGAAACCTCAGCTCTCCGAGGTCTTGCCTGGGAGCGGGTGCCGGCGGGGAGAGCGGGGAGCGTCTTTTTAGGTCTGGTCACCTCTACAATGGAGGCCTGGGAGGGAGGGTGGGAAGGGAGGAAGGCGGCCTGTTTGAAGCCCTCAGGACTTGGAGGTTGAGACGGAGGGCGTGGGTGGACCCGGAAACAACTGACCCCAAATAGATGAGATCGGGAGCTTCCCCTCCATGCGGCCCTCTCCTAGGCTGGGCAGAATGAGAAAGTGAGGGTTCAGAGGTGACGAATGAGGGGCAGCGGTTTCTGCACGTCTTATGGGCCGGAATTTCTGCCGGCCGGTTAGCGGGCGGAGGTCTCGGCGCCGGCACCAGGGGGCAGAAGAGGCTGAGAGATGCGCGGAGTCAGAGGAGAGAGCGCGCGGAGGGGTTTTCACCTGCCCTCTGGTTTCCTGCTCAGACTTCTAGACGCCTGTCGGAGAGCTTCCTGCACAGAGGAGTAGCTCCAACACTCCAGGGTTTCAAAACTGGGGTTTGTCCTTGGGATCAGAAAGATCGAGGTGGTGCAGTCGAAGACCCACGTTAGAAAGAAGTAGGAGTGGAGGGGTGGGGGGTGCCCACTCCAGGTCGGGGGTGCAAGGCAGCTCCGGGTTTTGAGGACGCGAAACCAGAATACACACCCGTACACACGTGCTCACGCCCATCCTGCTCCTGCCCTCTACAGCCAGGCGTCCAGCAAGGAAAGGGGTGTCCCGACTGGGATGAGGCCCTGGAATAAATTTTAATCCACTGGCAGGATGGGCGGCAGCCAGGAAGTGCTGTGGAAGGATGGGAAGTCCCAGGAGAGGCAGGGAGGCCAGGGAGGGATGCCCGGGGAGTGCGGCCGCCCTGAACAGAAGGGACAGACCCGGACCATGGCCCGGACCGAAACCAGCTGCGGGAAAAATAAGCCCCGGGAGGGGCCGCTGGGGTAGGAGGGAGTGGGGGCAGCACAGAGTGGGAGGAAACGGCAAACACTCTACATCTTGGCACAGCGGGAAGCCTGGGATGACTTCCACGCTGACACCCGCAGTGGCACAGCATGGGGGCCGCCACAGCCCTGCCTTATTGTGACCAGACACGGCCAGCCTGAGGGGGAGAGGTGAGATGACCAGACCTACAGGCGCAGAAAACGTTGCAGGGAAGGAGCCTCAGCCTCCACATTTGCAGAGTTGACACTGGGCCATCTAAGGCTCCTTCCAGGCCTTTACTCCCTAAAGATGGGGAGGGGTGTTTGAGGGACACCCTTCCCCTGAACCAGTCCCACACCAGCATCAGGCAGAACAGGGGATTCATTTGTGATTCTGGATGTCAGCCAGGCTTTGTGACCCCAGCAGGGCAGGCCCTCCAGGAAACAGGGACTAAGCCACACACTCCTGCCTACAGCTCATAAGAGAAGAATGGGGGTGGATAGAGGTTTGGTGGGGATTGAAGTAACAACACAAGCATCACATGCATACACCCCAGGAGGAAGCAATCACATTTTTTTAACCGTCTGAATGGATGCTGGTCATAGGGAGTCCCTGCGAGTCCCTTCCATCCGTATAGCACACATTATCCCTTCAACTGCAGGATCAGAGAAGGGGGGGGGGATGCCTGGGGACAGACTGGGGTGGCCAGAATGGCAATGGGATATTCAGGGGGTTCAGGGCCATGGTGACTTCTCAGCCAATAGAGAAGATTCTGATGTTTCAATCATCCACTGAATACAGGCCCTGCACACAGCCCCTCACTGTCCTTGCCTCCCTGGGGGCAGCGGCCTGGTCCCCAAGCAGCAGGCTGTTCCTCTGACGCCCAGACCAGATGAAGGAGAGCAGTGTGAGGGTCGGGGAGCCAAACACCCAGGATGTGGAGACAAGAGAGTCAGAGCCCTGAGGCCAAAGAGACCATGTATTCCAATGTTCACAGTGGGTGCTACGAGTGGGGTGCGAGGGAGCTGGGGTTGGGCCCCCAACCCCCACCCCCAGTCACTGAGGAAAAGCCCTGAGGCAAGGAGGAGGGTCAGGGGCTCATCCCTGGAGAGCCCTGTCTCCAAAGTCCACCGACTTTTGTTGACATTTCTCTCTTTATCTGTTATTTAGTTTTTCACTCTTTAAATAATTATTATAATTACTTTTAAATACAAAATACACAGTGTCCTTTCTCCTCCTCTTCTTGTTTGGGGTGATGGGGAGGTCAGTTTTAAATAAAGGTGTCAGCTGTCTAACAGGTCACGGGCTCCAGGTGGGAGGGCCATGAGCCCAGATGCCACCCCTGCCCTGGGGTGTCCCGGAACCCCACTTCACCCCTCCTCTGGTCTGCCCCTGAATAGGGGCTCTCAGTGCCCTGGCCCAAGGTCCCCAGATGGTGAGGATCCCTCTTGGTAGGTGATGTGGAGCTGATGCTGTGGGGTTCCAGGTGGGCCTAGTTTCAACTGACAGTGTCAGACAGAGAAGGTGCTAGCCCATGAAGCACACAGGCCCCAGCAGCACCCCTCCCCGCCTCGGGGGCGCCCCCAGGTCTGAGAAGGAAGCATCCAGCACTGGCAGCTGCTCCAGCACAGGGGTCCGCACCTCCAGCACCGTCCGGCCTTGCTGTGTCTGGAGGGGGAGTCAGAAGAGTGGGGAAGTGAGCGTGGTGGAGGGGCCACACCCCACAGATGCCCCATGCTCAGGCCTCGGCAGCCTCCCCTCTGAGCACCCCGAGAAGCTTTCCCCCGACCGCGTCACAAGTTCTGACTTGCTGAATGTTCTTCCAGAGAGTCAGGCCTGGGAAAGCCAGGAAGCCTGCATGTGCCTGTGTGCGTGGTGTGTGCGTGCTCGTGACCAGTGTGTGCAGCTTCGGGTTTGTCTTTGAGATTATCTGCCAGTGGTGGCGACGTGAGTCTGTGCGACTCCCCAGGGACGTGTGTACTCGTGTCTGTGGGGGGGCCTGTGTGATATTAGCCAACATGATTCCACACATGTGGGGGGATGTATGCACAGATTGGGGGTGTCTGTGCCCCTGTTCCCCCTCTGCCCCATTCATGTTCCTCTGCTGGGCAACCTGTGTAAATGTGTATATTCAGGGGACTCTGCTGTTTGCACAGAGGTGAACCCCACTTCCGTCCTCCCCACCCCTCTCCCCATCTGAGCTCACTCAGCCATATCTGACCAGGAAGCCCGGCTCCTGCTCTCCCTGGTGCCCCTGCCCAAAGTGTCTTCCTGCAGCCTGAGCCTGGGATCTGGCCCCGCCAGGCTCTCCCCACTTCCCACCTGACAGCCCTCTCTGAATTCCTTGACATAGGGGCTGGTGTCCGGGGTCAGCTCATCCTCGTTGGCGCCCCTGAGCTTCAGCTGGCCTTCCGGGGTGACCCCAGAGCAAGGGTAGGAGATGTCCTGGTGGGCGGAGACGCTGAGCAGCCGCAGGAAGGTGAGCTGGACCACGCCTACTGGGGAGCCCCCGGAGTCCACATAGGAGAACTGGCAAGCAGAGGGGCCGGGTCAGGGCAGGCAGGGCCGCCAGAAGAGGGCGGCTGGGCTAGGGTGGTGAGCAAGGAATGGGTGGGAGGAAAGGACTGGGGAGAAATGAGGAGCTTAGTGGGAGCCAGGAGACAGGGGTAAACTACAGCGAACGTTTGTCTTGGGTTGCCAAGGAAGGAGACGAAGTGAGCATTGGAGGACCGTTGAGAAGGAAGGAAGAAGGCGCAGGAATGGAGAAGGGCCAGGGGACTTGTCACATAAGCCCAAGCCATTCAGCCCTGAAAGGAAGAGGGCAGTCCCAGGCCAGCCCTCACCTGTGTGACGTCATCGCGTGGCAGCACACAGGTCTCCCCACCTGCGGTGAAGTTGCAGAACACCCGGAAGGCATCCCGAGCACAGCCCTGGTTGGGGTCAACCCAGTATTCTCCTGTGGGGGGAGGGGGAGGGGAAGGTCAGGGCCCTGAGCGCTTGGACCCAAGATGCTCTTTGCCCCCACATTCCCACTCCCCCAGCCCTCCCCACAATGCCCCCACCTCCCAGCCCTCTGACACAGAGCCCCTAACACAGCCCCCCCACTTCAGTTTCCCTCATCACCTATAGCCCTCCCCATATATGACACCAGGACCCCAGAAGCACCCCCAGGCTACTGATTAGATGTATGGCTGTAGATTTGCACACATCTATGTGTGTGTATACACATGTATATAGACATGGGGTTGGTGCACACCAGTAGGAACATATCAGTTCCTAGTACTGAAATACTTCTGAGCTGGCTGGTAAGTAGCCGCTGTTCCAGTCCCTTCAACTCTCAGCCCCACCCAGCACCTTCCCCAGCATTCACGCAACATCCACTCTGCTTGTCCACGCCCACGCTGTTGTTAATATTTTTGTGTCCCCTGAGGCTGGCACTGACCATCGGGCAGCTCCGGGTGGCAGAGCTTCAGGTCCTGGCAGGTGCGACCAGGGCTGTCCTGGGTCCCTGTGGGCCGCCTCATCTGCTCTATCTCCTCCCGCAGGGAGTCGAGTGAGCCAAAGATCTCCTCCAGCCCCGCAGGACTGCCCGGGGCCCCCCCAGTTGTTGTGGCCTCATCTTCCTGCATCAGGCGGCTCCCGTCCACTGAGCGCCGAGTCTTCTTAGGCATCTGAATGGGTAGGGGCTGGATCACCTCACCTGGGGGGCCCTGGGTGGAGGGACAAATGGAGAGGGTGAGGGTGAAACAGAGAAACACCAGGACTGAGAGGGACAATCAGAGGAAAAGGCCATGAGTGGCACTCACCGGGTGTCCCGGAGGGCCCTGGACGCCCTTCTCTCCCTTGGGTCCGGCTGGGCCCTGCCAAAAGAGTAACTGAGGTCATGGAGGGGTCTAGATCATGGGGGGGGGGGGGGTCAATATCACAGGTGGGTCAACTCAGTATCCAGTCAGGGAATGACGGGCTCCAATGGGGGAGCATGTTTGCTCTGGAGAGACAGTTCCAAGTCCAGCCTGGGGGAAAGGGGAGAGGTCAGGGCTGGCTGGGGTTCACTCACTGTGGCTCCTTTGGCTCCCTTGGGGCCAGCAGGTCCCTGTGAAATGCAAAACAAGAAGGAGATGGTCACCAAAGAGGAAGGCTGGGACACAGAGGAATGGAGAGGCAAGGTTATGAGGCCACAGGACAGTGGGATTACCACAGGTAGGGCCGGCATGAGGGACTATGGGAACGTTCAGGAGACCTGGTAAGGATGGGGGAGGAAACACTGCAGGTGTAAGGACACACAAGAGAAACTGAGTCCTATGCTTCTTGGACTGGAAGTTGCCATGGAACCCATTGGGAAATTATAGAAGGAGAAGCAGTGAGGTTTAGTGGAGGAACAGATGGGGTACTCACGGTGAGGCCAGGGGGCCCTCCAGGACCAATAGGGCCAGAGGCTCCTGGGATACCCTAGGAAAGGGAGGGCCTCCTTCAGCCGGATCCTCCTCATCACCCCCTTCCTCACCCCACTCTGAGTCTCCACTCACAACCCCTCGCACCCTCCAACAGGAATCTCCACCCTCATCTTCCCAGACCTTCCAGGACTGCACCTTCTACTCACCGTCTCTCCCTTCTGTCCAGTGGAGCCCTGAGGGCCAGGAAGTCCCCTATCACCCTTCTCTCCCTGCTCCCCCGGGGGCCCAATCAGTCCTATGAGACCTGGGTGACCCTGGAGAAGAGGACAGGTGGTCAGGGGGATGCAGAGACACATGGATGCTGGAGGAGACCATAGGGGTCAGAGCCCAGAAGATAAAAGACTTGGGCATAGGGGCTGTGAACATTCCTCACTGAGTAAGGACCCCACAGACTTGGTGCTGGAGACCTGGAACAGTGGGTACTCAGCATCCCACAGGTTCCAGGGGGTAAAGGTGAGGGTGAGGGTGAGGCGAGAAGCACCTGGCCATTTGTCTGTCACTCACCTTCTCTCCCTTGGGCCCAGCATCACCACGGAGGCCAGGAAGCCCTGGGGGTCCCTGTGGGGAGACAGGAAGTCAGTCTTTCCAGGAAGAGGTGAAACCAAGCTCTCCACCCACCACTTTCCACTTCCTCCAGGGCTTCAGCTGATGTCCACTTGTCCCAGGGTACCCCATCACCCCCACTCACCCCACCCAATCCATAGCCACTCACCACAGGGCCTGGAGGCCCGGCCTGACCTGTGGCTCCAGGACGACCTTGCTGGCCCTGCGTATGTGAGGGAATCACAGAGGTCAGGAGGACCGTCCTCTCCCATGGCTCCTCGCCCCGCCCCGCCCAGCCTCTCCACTCCATGACTCACCACTGGGCCCGGGAGCCCCCTCAGACCATCAGGGCCGGGTTTTCCTGATGGGCCTGCAGGACCCACAGGGCCTGTCTTTCCCGGGGCACCCACAGCACCAGGATCCCCCTGAAACACGCACAAAGAATGTGTTCTAAGGGGCAGAGGAGGGGGGTGTAGGAGGGGTCAGGGAGTCTAAGATAGACAGAGTGAGGCAGGAAGGAGGGCCTAAACCCCTGGAGCCCAGGGGCAGGAGCACATATAGGGTCCACGTTCCCACCGGGGGGCTCAGTGTGGGAGAGACGGACAGAGGAATCTGAGGAGCAAAGGAGCGGGACGATGGAAGGACTGTTCTGGCATTCAGGGCAGCCTCTCCCTCACCTTGGCTCCCTTCTCTCCTTGTCGCCCCTCTGGACCAGATGTGCCAGCAGGACCCTGCAGAGGGAGGCGGGAAGGAAGACTGGGTGAGGGTATGGGGGCCCATTCACAGATGGTGAGAGCAGATACAGCTGGACCAGTTGTTAAAATTCTAAGTAGTTATGAGCATCTGGTGAACAGCCACTCAGTGTCCACCTCCTACCCAGCAACTAAAGGGTGAACCCCTGGCCCAGCAGAGGCCCTCCAGAAAGCCAGCCCCTTCCTCCAGTGTCTATTCTGACTGGGAGTACACACCACCACCCCTGGCAAGGACTTTCAAACCAAACCCCAGGAGCAAACGTACCTAAATATGCACAGTATACTTATAAACACGTGCTCAAGCACATATGCACCCCACCACTCCAGGACAACCCAGACACCAGGCCCCTCCCTGCCCATCCTCCACCCACCCCACCCAAGGACTGTCCACCTCACTTACTCGCTTTCCAGGTGGTCCAGGGGGTCCATTCTCCCCAGTGGGACCAGGGGATCCCTAGGGGGGGGGGTGAGTGTTTAGCCTCCAGCCAAGGGACTCCTCAGGAGTGGGGCAAAGAAGAGGAGCAATGGGTCTGAAGGCTTGGGCTCAGGGGTGGGGGAGGGTTCACTGGTCACTCACAGGCTGCCCTGGCTCGCCATCCTCTCCACGATCACCCTTTGCACCATCTTGGCCCTGCAGGGATAAAGCAAAGTCAGAGGGGGGCCCCAACCTGGCTGGTATCACCTGAAAATTGTTGATCCTTCCATCCCTCCAGCTGCCCTGCCCTACGCCCAGCTTCCAACAGCCAAGTACACAACTACACAGAGGCCCACCCACTTTGCCTCTTCCCCTGACTGCATAAGACTCACCCGAGGGCCACCTTCTCCAGGAGGGCCAGGGTCACCAGGAAATCCTACAGGACCCTAATGCAGAGGGAGAATGGAGTCAGGCTCACAACTCCCTAAACCCACCCAGAGACAACACAGACCCCTGTGGGCACATGCCACACTCTCCCTCTCTACTGGCAGTGCCCACCAACACCACCCTAGCAAGAGGGTCTCCTGCATCCCTCCACCCCATGCCAACATGCCTTCTAACGCTTTCAGGTATTAACTAGAGGCCATCTCTCATGTTCTCTCGCTCTGGATCCTAGATTCTGAATACCCTCCCCAGGAGACCTATTCCCAGAGCCTTCCTCCTAGGTATCCCCCACTCTTGGTCTCCCCACACTCCAAGATCCTCACACACACATTCCCAGGACTCCCACTCACAGGACTCTCCTCTCAGCCCCTCCCCTCAAACTCACAGGGTTTCCTTTGGGGCCATCATCCCCCGTGGGACCTTTAGGCCCTGGTGGTCCCGCCTCTCCCGGCTGCCCCGACTCTCCTTTCTCCCCACGCTCCCCGCGTGGACCCTGAAGGACAAGAGGAGCATAGAGATGGTCCCAAGGGGGTCTTGAAGATCAGTGATGCAGCCCCTGCTTCCAAGACACCTTCAGCCTCCCACAGTCCCCTCAGCGACAGTAGGACGCATACAAAAGGCAAGTCCGTGGGGGGTCCACTGCCCTCTCTTCCCTTGGAGGAGAGGGTGGCAGGGCTCACTTGGCCTTGGGGACCAGGCCCCATAGAGAATGGCTGGGGCACAGACTCCTGGGCAGCAAAGAAGGTCCAGCTCCAGGAGATCACGGGAAAGGTGGGGGTGGCATTGAGGGTCTGAGAGCGACTGGGGAGGGCTGCCTCAAAGCCATCACTCACCTTGACACCAGGCTCTCCCTGGACCCCTGGAGATCCTGACTCTCCTGGCTCCCCCTGCAAGGAGATTGGGGTCAAAATCAAGGAGGATCCTGATATTGCCCATGCCTCATTCTCTTTTGATCCCCAACCAAAACTGGCAGAAGTCCAACCCCATGCCCTTCCAGACCAGACCACTTCACCCCCTTCCTAGTTACCTTTTCTCCAGGGGGACCCAGGTTCCCGACCCCTCCTGGGGGACCTTGAGGACCCTGGAAGAGGAACAGAAATAGGGATCATAGCTCAGGAGAGGAGGTGCCATTCCAGTGGTGGGGCCTGGACGAGGGCCCCCAAGGTCACAGCAGTGAGACAGTGGGAGGTCTTCTTCCCAGGGGCCAGTGGCTTCTAGTGGCACCTGAGGAGAGACTAGAGTTTATAGTCTGGGGAAAGGGAGGCAGAGGACTGGCCACATTGATCTAAAGGAACAAGAGGCCAAGAGGACTCACATCAGCTCCATTGGGTCCAGCTGGGCCTCGAGGTCCTGGGGGGCCAGGTGGTCCCTGGGGAGAAACAGATACACCAGAGATAAGGCAGGAAAGTGAGGGGCGCAGAGATGGATGCACAGGAACTGTGGAGGGCTGGGCGGGGCAGAGACTCCAGGCAGAGAAGAGGAGGGGCAGCCAGGCAAAGGAGCAGGGGGTCCGTGGCAGCGGGGTGCTGGGGTGGGCTTGGGACAGGTGGGGCTGGGGTCAGTTGAGGTCACACACCATCAGTGGGTTCGCACTCACCATAGGGCCCACGTCTCCTGTTTCTCCCTTCTCCCCAGAGGGTCCTGGCAAACCCTATGCAGATATACGGGGCACAGATCCAGGTGAGCAACCCGTTTCCCTCCGTCAGACCCCACATGCCAGCCCTCAGTCCTCACCCTCATCTCCCCTTTCCTCATCACAATGGGTGT